>NC_142651.1:82169166-83575000 GCF_055504915.1 Nelumbo nucifera
GGACCGAATCTAGGGTTTAATCAAGGCTGAAAGTCAGCCCTAATTTCCCACTAATGGGCCTAAGGATTGATATTTAATTAAATGGTTAATTCGGCCCAACCTGTAAAGGCCCAGTTTTAAACAGTTAAAACTGCTAAAAGCCCACCTAACCCTTAAAAGCTATATGGGTTGAACCATTCGGCCCATATACCTAGATAATATTAATGGTTAATATTATGGATTTAAAATGGGCTTCGAATGGGCTTTACAGATAATTAATTGATTGGATCAAATTATCCCTGCATGTGATGTATGGATGTGTGATGTGCTACGTACATGGGCCACAAGTACTTGGCCCATGCTCAATCGACAGTGGCTCTTTCGCACACCATGGCTGAATGCACATCATTGCCATGGTGTCCCTTTTGGTCATTGGATGACCTCCCTCAGTGGTGGGCCCCACACCTCGTCATGAGGTCTCGTGCGGAACCCTAGCCGATTTAGGCCCACCAAAATCTGGCTTTATGGAAGTCAGTGGGAGCCACTTTGGTTTGACCTAAAGATGGAACTAGGGCGTAATTATCTGTTCCCTCCAGATGATATGAGTGCATGTGATAGGGAGATTCATATGATGAACTCTCTAAAGGCCTTCCATCATTAGCACGAGGATGGGTCCTTCAGTAATGAGGAAACGCACCAGAAAATGGGCTATCCATTTGCTGTTGGGCTTGTCTAAGTGTTTCATAAGATGATAGGGGCGTCATAGACCGATGTGAGAGGGGCTTCACCAGAAAATGGGAACTCTCTCACGGTACCTTGGCGTTCACGAATATGATGGGTAAGCACTCACTGGACAGAAAGGTTTACCTGAAAACGGCTCTGAACCTTGTCTGACAGAGGCCAAAGGGAAAACTCATATGATGAGTGGATATGATCCTTCACAGAAAGGTGGTGGGGTTATGCAGCTGAAACAGTTGGCTTCATGCACCCTATGTGATTTCCCACATTTCCAGAGACAACCCGTAGTCTCTGTCACTGAGAAAGGAGGGAAATCTCAGAGATGAATAAATGGAAATGGATCGTAGATTAAAATCCATATCTATGAAATGAACATGAATCGAATTAGGTCGTGGACTGATGTTTGCTCTTTTATCAGAAAATGGCAAACGGATCATTTGCAAAGCTACTTGATGAGAACAAGTTGAAAGGCCCAAACTATGCTGACTGGTATAGGAACCTTATGTTGGTCTTAACCTCTGAGAAATTGTACAAGGTAGCCAAGAATCCTGCCCCGAATCTTCCGGGAGATAGGGCTTCTGAGGCCCGAAGAAGAGAATACCAAGAATGGGAGGAGAAAAACTCCCTTGCCTGCTGCTATATCATTGCCTCCTTAGACAATCCAATTCAGAGGCAGTTCGATCAGATCGAATTTGCTAAGGACGTATTGGACAGTCTTAGGACAATGTACGAAGAGCAGAATCGTTCTACTCGGCAGAAGGTCTTGAAACAGTTCATGACCGCGCAGATGACCAAGGGCCAACAAGTTCACGACCATTGTCTCCGGATGATGGGCTATATCAACGAACTAGAGGCTCTTGGATCCGGGCTGGATCTGGCAACTCAGATCAATGCTATTCTCAACTCTCTGCCTCCATCCTTTAATCCTTTCATCATGAACTACAACATGAACAAGCTGAACATCAGTTTGCAGGAACTCAGCAATATGTTGCAGAGGGCCGAAGAATTGATTAAAAAGGATTGCCCATTGCCATGCTTGTTGAAACTGGCAAATCGGGCAAGAAAAGGAAGGCGAAGAGAAAGCCCCAGAAAAAGGCTGCCAAACCCAAGAAACAGAGGAAGGACAAGGCATCAGATGCCTGTCATTTTTGCAAGAGGACCGGGCACTGGAAAAGGAATTGTCCTGCCTACCTGGAATCCAAGAAAGGTAATTTCGAAACTTGTGTTATAGAAACCAATTTGTTGGTAGCTTCTGCGTCCTGGTGTATTGACTCCGGGGCTTCAACTCATGCGTGTAACTCACTGCAGGGATTCAAGGTAAGCAGAAGGCTGAGTGAAGGAGAAGTCACACTCAACTTGGGGACTACTGCAACTGTTGCAGCCGCGGCCATAGGAACCGTGGAATTATATTTTGGAGAAGGAATAATTGTACTGAAAGATTGTCTTTATGTACAAAATTTAAGAAGAAATTTGATTTCTGTCTCAAAACTGTGTGCAGATGGTTATTCTGTCTTCTTTAGTAATACGATTACTATTAATAGAAACAACAGATTCATCGCATATGGGGAACTGGAGAACGGTCTCTATGTTCTACCTCCTTCTCTAGAAACTAACATAACCGAAGCTACGTCGGTTGAAAACCCCAAGAAGAGAGCCCGTGATACAGTTAATCCCACGTGTCTGTGGCATTACCTACTTGGCCACATCGGTGTTGACTGAATCACAAGGTTGGTAAAGGATGGTCCTTTGGATTTTCTAGCTGAAGAAGATCTTCCCACCTGTGAGCCTTGCCTACAAGGCAAGATGACAAAGCGGCCATTTAATGGTAAGCCTGAAAGATGTATGGGCACACTTGACCTAATACATACTGATGTATGTGGTCCCCTGAGTGTTAGGACACGAAACCAACACGTGTATTTCATCACCTTCACAGATGATTTTTCACGATATGGTTACGTGTACCTAATGAGACACAAGTTTGAATCCTTTGAAAAGTTCAAAGAGTTTAGACAAGAGGTCGAGAAATAGTTAGGGAGAGAAATTAAAGCCCTTCGATCCGATCGAGGTGGCGAATATCTCTCTGACGAATTCTGGGACTACTTAAAGGACAATGGGATAGTATCACAATTAGCTCCGCCTGCTACACCACAACTTAACGGTGTTTCAGATAGGAGGAATAGGACCTTATTAGATATGGTCCGGTCGCTTCTCATACACTCAGAGTTACCCACATCCTTTTGGGGTTACGCATTAGAGACTGCGACTTACGTGCTGAATCGGGTTCCAACCAAATCGGTTCCGAATACTCCATATGAACTTTGGACCGGAAAGAAACCAAGTGTCAGACACTTGAAGATTTGGGGTTGTCCAGCACACGTTAAAAGAACGAGTGCAGACAAGTTGGAATCTAAAACTAGTCGTTGCCTATTTGTAGGCTACCCAAAAGGCTCTGTAGGTTACCTTTTCTATGACCCAAGTGAGCAGAAAGTGTTCTGCAGTCGAAATGCGCAATTCTTGGAAACCGACTATATCCTGGACACCCATCGTCAGGAAGTTGTTCTTGATGAGGAGAGCTCAGGAGTATTGGGAGATGTCCCACAAGTTCCAGGTAGTGACCAACTTAGAAGATCCATTCGGGCATCCAGGCCACCAGTCAGTTATGGTTATGACCAGGATAGTTACCTGGTGGAAACCTTGACTAGTGAGGAGGATCCCGTGACTTACGCGGAAGCTATGTTGGACATAGATTCCCAGAAGTGGGTGGAGGCCATGTGGGCAGAGATGGACTCAATGGAGACCAATGGAATCTGGACTCTAATAGATCCACCCTCCGGGGTAAAAGCAATCGGTTGCAAATGGATTTACAAGAGGAAGAAGGGCCCCGATGGCAGGATTGAGACCTTCAAGGCTCGTCTAGTGGCGAAAGGGTACACTCAGAAAGAAGGCATCGATTATGAGGAAACCTTTTCGCCTGTGGCCATGCTTAAATCCATTAGGATCCTGCTAGCTGTAGCAGCATACCATGATTATGAGATTTGGCAGATGGATGTCAAAACTACATTCCTGAATGGAGATCTTACTAAAGATATCTATATGCAGCAGCCGCAAGGCTTCATTGCTGTAGGTCAGGAAAACATGGTATGTAAACTTAACAGATCCATATATGGGCTTAAGCAAGGTTCTAGAAGTTGGAACATCCGTTTTAACTCTGCTGTCAAATCGTTTGACTTCGAGCAGAATCCGGATGAACCCTGTGTCTACAGGAAGTACAGTGGGGATAAGGTTACCTTCTTGGTTCTGTATGTAGATGACATTCTACTCATTGGGAATGATGTAGGAATGTTAAATACAGTGAAAGTATGGCTTTCGCAGCAATTCTCCATGAAAGATCTAGGAGAAGCCTCCTATATACTGGGTCTTCGACTCTATAGAGATAGATCGAAGCGGATAATAGGATTATCCCAATCTGCTTACATTGACAAAATACTAAAAAGATACAGCATGGAAAACTCCAAGAAAGGAAATGTTCCTTTCAGGCACGGAGTCACTCTCTCCAAGAAGATGTCTCCCAAGACTTCTGAGGAGATTGATGGCATGAAAGATGTTCCTTATGCCTCAGCCGTAGGGAGCATCATGTATGCCATGCTGTGCACTCGTCCTGACATAGCTCAGGCAGTAAGTGTAGTAAGCAGATTTCAGGCCAACCCAGGGCAGGAGCATTGGACTGCTGTGAAAAACATACTTAAGTACTTTCGAAGGACAAAAGAGTTTTGTCTGGTGTTCGACGGTAGCTCACTACAGATCCAAGGGTATACAGATGCCGATTTCCAGTCAGACCGAGATGATAGAATGTCTACATCTGGATATGGTTTCACGATAGGATCGTGTGTTGTTTCCTGAATGTCAGCAAACAGGGGTCCTAAGTAGCTAATTAATAGTCCACAACCCAAGCCGAAAGCATTGCCATAAGTGAGGCTGCCTTATGAATGAACGTATTCATTCCTGAATTTGGAATTCAGCACATCACCCATTCCACCGTTGTATGACAACGCTGGACCTACGGGAGGATAGTGTAAAGAGGTAGCATCAGCGGAGAATGTGGTAGACCCATTGATTAAGCCACTGTCACAGAAAGTGTTTGAGAAACACATGGAAAGCATGGGACTCCGGCTAGTACCTGATTGGACCTAAGTGCAAGTGGGAGCTGTTAGACAGTTTTGTATGCCCTTAGCTTCAATCAGAATGATGTAATTTATGAGTTTATGGTAAATGAATAAAGATACATATTTGATTCATGTTCCCTTGGTATGTTTCTGTGTAATACCCTTAAACTGGACACTTAATGAGACTCGTGTTAGTTTAGAATGTTCGCAGCCGGTGGGTCGGTCTGGGGAGACCTACCCTGACAAGGCTGACACTGTGGTGCCACCAAGTCGGTTGGGGTGGCTTGTCTCAGCTGCCAGGGTGAGACCCTAGGCACATACAGTGTAGGATTAATTGAATCTTTGAACTGGACCAGATTTCTAGTGTTGCCCTGGACCTTGGAGATTGATGGACAAAACTGGAAAGTTACACCCGACCCCTAGACTCGATTATGATACTGCACTAGGTGTCGGATTGGGCTATCTTTGATGTACCAATCAGTGAGATCCTTAGTGGGGGTCAAAACCTGGGTATGTTGGGACAGTCCGAGAATTCATCTGAGTGGGTGATCATAGTGACAGGATCAGCCCCTTTGTCGGACAAAGGTAATGATCGGGGATGCACTCTCACTGATGGAAACCAAGACTGCCGGTAGCCGATTTCAACCATTGAGATTTGTTTTGCAAAATATATTTATATAAGATATAAAAGTATATATATGGTTTCTAAAATGTTTGCAAGAAGGTTTTAATTCCCGTGATCCATATAAGTGGAGAGTGCAACACTGTTCCTTGCAGCCGAGGGAGAGGTCCTCTCTTGTCGGGCAGTGTATGATCATTATGGGCTGAGAGGTTAAGTGTAAGACCATTGAGGATAATGCCTGATGGGCTAATGTTGCATCTGCCCACAGTCCCTGGGTGTTACAAGGTGGCTTGGCCCAGGCACCACTTAGTGTAAGTGTTGGGCCCATAGAGCTCATTTGATGGGTTTCAGGGGTACACTGTCTTCAGCAGTGCATTCGGTCAGGCCTTGTAACAAAAGCTGGGCTGAACCCATGTGGCTGATGTGTAGATCAATGCTTGGGTCCCACGCCATACAAGGAAGCCCAACTGGGCAGCAATTTGGAAGGTTTTTGAGTACATAACCTTAATGGGCCTTAAGCCCTTTTTGAACTGGGCTGATTTGATCAGTCATTTAAAGGGGGCGAATTCTGAAGTGGGTCAGCTAAAAGGATTGGGCTTAGACCCTATCCACTCAGAGAGTCCAAGATCTAAATAAGATTTAGATCTGGAAACCTCCTAATTAGATTAGGAATCAGCTGATCTGATCTGCAGATAAGATAAGGATTATCCCTTATCACTATGGGACTTCTAACCCAAATATGATTTGGATTAGCAACTCCTAATCTGATTAGGAGCTGATCCCTTTAAGATTATAAAAGGGGAAGGGGGTGGCAGCCTTGAAGAACAGAATAACATCAATAGCATTCTTCTCTTTAAGAAAGAGAGATTAAGAGATTTCCTGCATACTGCGAATTCTCTTCTGCCGCCACCTTCCTGCCATTGCCATTCCTTCAGTTCGATCTCCAGTTCTTGGGAGCAATCAAGATTGGATCTTGATTTCAATCTTTTGGGAAAAGATTGATTGGAGCTGTACTCACAAGCCGTCCAGTTGATTCTTGCGAAGGGTCAAGTTCTTTTGAAGAACATTGCTGATTCTGCTCCATCCTTCACTGCGCCATCTTCAGTGGGAGCTGATTTTGGATCCTTCCTTGGGCGTGAACACCTCCATTGGGAGATAGTATTTCTCCATATCAGGTATAATCCTCTCTCACTCCTTTTGGTTCAGATCTGGTTCAATTTATGGTTCAAGATTGATCCTTGAAAATATGATTTTCTAAATAGGGAATACGATTCCCAGTTGAAGGGAGAGATAAAATTTTTGAAATTCGCCCCTTATTCCGCAATCTTTGGGCGTCCATAGGATGGATCTCTCATCCCTTCACATCCTGCAAAACAGAGGTTAGAACACAGTTTGCAGTTTCTCAAACTACAAATCGCAGATCACAATTTTCATATTTGCGAATTCTCCTTCCAGCGCCGCCAACTTCGATCCAAAATTAATACAAAAATAGAAAAACCTAATTTTCTATTAATTAATACATCAGATCGTATCCTATACATTCAGTCTAAAATAAAAAAAAAAGAATTATTTATAGACCAAATGTAAAGAATAAACAAGAATTTGCAAATCGCAGATATCCACGTGCCAAGAATAAAAGATTTCGATCTCCATTGTGCGAACAACCCATAAATCAAGAAAATTATAAAGATCCATTCCATATAAAATTTAGATTTATGTAAAATTTAATTCCAGATCATTCGCCCATATTTATGGGAACAATTACCCAAAAAACAAAATCTGCGCAAATAGGGTAGAACGCCTTTTGTCCATTTGCGCAGGTTCAGATCTTAACAATTTTGATTCAAGATTTGAACCTGGCTTTGATACCACTGAAGGAATGGAAAGATCCATCATATTGATGCCCGGATAAAGTAGAATAGAATGGGCAAACTTCAAAATTTTCTTTCCTTCCTACAACTAGGAATCGCATTCCCTATTTTAGAAAACTAATTTTCAAGGATCAATCTTGAATCAAGAACCGAACCAGATCTGAACAAAATAGTAGGAGAGGGAAATGCCTGATACAGAGAATTAGTATCGCCCAACGAAGGTGTTCACGCCCAGAAAAGTCACCAAAGACTACTCCCACTGAAGATTGCGCAGTGTAGGACGGAGCAGAATCAACAACGTTCTTCACAAGAACTGGATCCTTCGCACGAACCCACTGGACGACAGGTGAGCACAACTTCTTTTCAATTCTTCACAAAGAACTAAAATCAAGAATGCTTCTTGATGACTCCCACGTGAGTGGAGATGAACTGCTAAAGGCGGCGGCGGCAGGGAGAAATTGGCACAGTCTCACTGTATGCTGATTTCTCTCTTCTGTGTTGTATCTATATCTCAGATGAGTGTCTTTAGAGGCTGCCGCCCCCTCCTCATTTTATAATCCTAAAGGGATCAGCTCCTAATCCTATTAGGAGATGTTGATCCCCTTAAGTGATAAGGTAGAGTCCTTATCTAATCTGCAGATCATGATCAACCCTCCTAATTTGATTAGGAGTTTTCAGATTTGAATCATATTCAAATCTGGACTCTTACTGAGTGGATAGGGACTTTCCCTTATCCTCTAAGGCTGGTCCATATCTCAGATTCGCCCCATTCAAGCTAATCTAATTAGCCCAGCTCGTATTGGGCTTTTGGCCCATTAAGTGTATGTGCTCACTTAAGCCTTCCAAATTGCTGCCTAGTTGGGTTTTCTCTGTATTGCATGGGACCCAAACGTCATCAGCCACAAGGGTTTGGCCCAGCCTTTGTCACAAGGCCTAGCCGAATTCACTGAAAAGCCTAGTGAACCCCTTGAGCTATCATATGGACTCTATGGGCCCAACACTTACACTAAGTGGTCCTTGGGCCAAGTCACCTTGTAACGCCCAAGGACTGTGGGCAGATGCAAGATTAGCCCATCAGGTTTAACCCTCAAAGGCCTTACACTTAACCTCTCAGCCCATAATGATCAAACACTGCCCGACAAGGGAGGACCTCTCCCCTGATTGCAAGGTATAGTGCTGCACTCTCCTCTTACATGGACCCCGGGGATTAAAACCTTTTGCAAACAATTTTGGAAACCTATAATATATATATTATATCGTATAAATATATTTTGCAAAACAAAATTTCAACAATTGAAATCAACTTCCGACAATTTTGGTTTCCATTAGAGAGAGTACATTTTCCCGATCATTACCTTTGTCTGACAAAGGGGCTGATCCTGTCACTATGATCACTCACTCAGATGGGTTCATGAACCGTCTCAACATACCCAGGTTTTGACCTCCTCTAAGGGTCTCACTGATTGGCATATCAAAGATGGCCCAATCCGCCACTTAGTGCGATACCATAATCGAGTCTAGGGGTCAGGTGTAACATTCTAGTTTTGCCCACTAATCGCCAAGGTCCAGCGCAATATTGGAATTCTGGTCCGGTTCAAGGTCTCAAGCTGATCCCACACTGCATGTACCTCGGGTCTCACCCTGGTGGCAGAGACAGGCCACACCAACTGACTTGGCGGCACATCAGTGCCAGCCTTATCAGGATAGGTCTCCCCAGACCGACCCCCTGGCTGTGAACGTTCTAAACCAACACAACTCTCATAAGTGTCCGGTTTTAAGGGTAATACACAGAAACACACCACATAACATGAATCAAATATGCACTTTATCCATTTACAATAAATGCCATAACTACATCAAACTGATTGGAGCTAAGGGCATACAAAACTGTCTAATACCATGGGCCAAGCCCTTATGGCCCATGAATGAATCACATCCATTCACCACATTACATACACACACAAAATTGATCCAAATCAAATCAAGACTTGTAAAACCCAAATTTATTTAGATTCATACATGATCATCCCATCAATGAACCAAATTGTGTAATAATTTTATCTTGGTATATAGGCTAAAATGGCAAATGCAGCTCAACCCATATAGGAGTCCATGCTGAAATGGGCTAGTCTTGCTTTAATCTAACCTAAAAGGGGTTTTCAAGTTGGGCCGAATTGGTCCATGCATTGGGCCAGCAAACCCGTGGCCTAAAACTGAAATTGGGTCACTTAAACCATATTCCAAGGGGCTGTGATCAGACCCCAAACAATCATAGAGTCGGCCCACTAAGATTGGACCAAAACTAGGTCAAATTGGCCTAGGGTTTGGTGTCCAAAACATGCAACAATTTTCATAATTATGATATGGAATTTCTTAGTCAAGATTTACAATCAAACAACAATCAAATAGTAAATAAACCGAAATAAAAAAAGGTAGGGCAGATAGTGTGTTGGTCCGAATCCAATTCGGACAAAACTGAAGGAAGGGGAAATCCATCATATGGATGGTCGAACCATGCTAGATTGTTGGGCAAAATTTTAAAAATTTTCTTTTACCCTTCCGGGAATCGCATTCCCAGTTTTAGAAAAATTGCATTTTTTAAGGATCGTTCTTGCACCAAACTGGACCAGATCTGAAACCAAAAGAAAGGGAAAAGAATACCTAATACAGATTCTGCACATGTAGTTCCCTACGTGGGTGTTCCCACCCAAAGAGGATACCAAAATCAGCCTCCACTGAAGATGGCACAACTTAGGGTGACGCCGGTTCAACAACGTAGTCTTTTAGCAAGAACTGCAATCCAACAGCTTGGATTGAGCAAGGGATGTGAGCACGAATTAGATTTGATGTTTTCTAGCAAAAATCAGATATCAGAACTGATCTCTATTAGTCCAAGAACAGGAGGTCGAACTAGGGTTAGGGAGGCAAGAGCAGAAGGAGAGAACTGAGAGCAGAAGTGTGTAATCTGGAGCAGTTCGCTCTCCTCTATTTATAAGACTTAAAAGATCATTTCTCCTAATCCAATTAGGAGCTTCCTAATCCAAATCTTTATTTGGATTTGGACACTTTAAGTGGATAAGACTTATCCTCTTATGTCAAGCATAGCAAACCCCTGGGTCCATCAGTATTGGCTCTTAATGGGCCCAACATTTACATTAAATGGTCCTTGAGTCCAGCCATCTTGTGAAGGCCCAAGTGAAAGAATGGTAGGATCCATCTAATGAACGCCATAAAGGTTGCGGAATGGGTGGGCGAATTTCAAAAAAATTTCCTACCTTCTCCCAACTGGGAATCATATTCCCTAAATTTAGAATACAATATTCAAGGATCCTACTTGAACCATAATCAAACCAGATCTGTACCCAAAAATAAATGGGAGGAATATACCTGATCCGGAGAAGCAGTATCTCCCAAAGTTGGTGTTCACGCCCAAAGAATGCACCAAGATCCATTCCTGCTGAAGATGACACAGCTATGGATGGAACAGAACCAGCAGGGTGCGTCCTACACACTGTATCCTTCACAAGAATCCTCTAGAAGTACTAAACACTGAATCCTTTTCAGTCTTTCCTACAAGACTGATGTCAAGAACAGATTTCTTGACTTTCTTTTCTGCAAAGATCTAATCTTGCAATGGTAGATGGTGGCGGCAGGAGGAGATCTCCAAAAAACGAAAAGGCTGAACTGCTTTTCTCTTTTTCTGGAGAGTATGAAATCTGATCTCTATTCGCAGGAACCTTTCTCGCGATTTTCCTTGGTTCGAAATCTATTGTTTTTCTCCTCCTTTCTTCTTGATTAAGAAACCTCCTAAATCAGGAGTTATCCCAATCCAAATCAGTATTTGGATAGGGGATAATCTTAATCCTTTCTGCAGATAGAGTTAGCTTACTCCTGATCTTATCAGGAGGTTACCAGATTCAAATCTAACTTGAATTTGGTCTCCAAGAGTGGATAAGGCTAAAGGCCCAATCCTTTTACTAACTTCAATCTCAAATTCGCCCCATGGATGGGTGATCATATCAGCCCACCTCAAAATGGGCATTTTGGCCCATTAAGTGTTCAGTGTCTAATTACATTCCAATCTGCTACCCAGTTGGGCTTCTTTGTATGGCGTGGGACCCAAGCATTGATCTACACACCAGCCACATGGGTTCGGCCCAGCCTTTAATAAAAGGCCCAGCCGAATTCACTGAAAAACTCAATGAACCCCTTGAGTCCATCATATGGACCCTATGGGCCCAACACTTACATTAAGTGGTCCCTGGGCCAAGCCATCTTATAAAAACCCAGGGACTGTGGGCAGGTGCAAGATTAGCCCATCAGGTATTATCCTAAATGGTCTTACACTTAACCTCTCAGCCCTTAATGATCAAGCACTGCCCGACAAGAGAGGACCTCTCCCTCGACTGCAAGGAACAGTGCCGCACCTCCCTCTCACATGGATCCCGGGAATTAAAACCATTTGCAAACATTTTGAAACCGTACATAAATATAAGTATATTAATTTTGCAAAACAAAATTCCAACGATTGAAATCAACTGCCAGCAGTTTGGTTTCCATCAGAGAGAGTGCATTCCCGATCATTACCCTTTGTCCGACAAAGTGGCTGATTCTATCACTATGACCACCCACTCAGATGAATTCTCAAACTGTCCCAACATACCCAGGTTTTGATCCCCGCTAAGGATCTCACTGATTGGTATATCAAAGACAGCCTGATCCGACACCTAGTTAAGTGTCATAATCGAGTCTAGGGGTCAGGTGTAACTTTCCAGTTTTGCCCATCTATCTCCAAGGCCCAGGGCAAGACTGGAAATATGGTCCGGTTCAAGGATTCAAGTAATCCCATACTGCATGTGCCTCGGGTCTTACCCTAGTGGCTGAGACAGGCCATCCCAACACTTGGTGGCACACCAGCATCAGCCTTGGCAGGATAAATCTCCCCAGACTTATCCAACGGCTGTGAACATTTAAAACTAACATGAATCTCTATAAATGTCCAGTTTTAGGGTTTTGCACAGAATTAAACCAAACAACATGAATCAAACATGCACTTTATTTATTTCCACTAAATAACAAAAGTACATCAAATCAGATTGAAGCTAAGGGCATACATAAACTGTCTAACACCAAGGACAATGGTCTTAAGTGAGATTAGCCTATAAGGTATGACAGCCCTAAACAGTCTTACACTTAACCTCTCAGCCCTTAATGATCAAACACTGCCCGACAAGGATGGACCTCTCCCTTGGCTGCAAGGTGTAGTGTTGCACTCTCTGCTCGGATGGATCCTGGGAATTAAAACTTTTGCAAAACTTTTTCTTAAAACATAATATATATATATATATATATTTTCATATAAATATATTTTGCAAAACAAATCTCAAACAAGTTTGAAATCGACTGCCGGCAGTTTTGGTTTCCTTCAGAGAGAGTGTTGTCTCGATCATTCACTTTGTTCGACAAAGGGGTTGATCCTGTCACTATGATCACCCACTCAAGTGAATTCTCAAACTGCCCCAACATACCCAGGTTTTGACCCCCAAAGGATCTCACTGATTTGCATATCAAAGACATTCCAATCTGACACCTAGTGCAATACCATAATCGAGTCTAGGGGTTAGGTGCAACTTTCTAGTTTTGCCCACCAGTCTCCAAGGTCTAGGGCACAACTGGAAAATGGTCTGGGTTCAATATTTCAAGCAAACACACACTACATGTGCTTCGGGTCTAACACTGGCAGCTGAGACAAGCTATCCCAACCTACTTGGTAGCACATTAGTGTCAGCCTTGGTAGGATAAACTTCCCCAAGTCTTTCCAACGACTGAGAACATTGTAAACTAACACGAGTCACATAAGAGTCCAGTTTAAGGGTAATTAAATAGAAATACACCAAATATAACATGAATGAATTATGTAGTTTTATTCATTTACAATAAATGTATATGTACATCAATCTGATTGGAGCTAAGGGCATACACTGTCAAACAAAAACTGCAACCCTGCAAAAACTACAATTTGCATATTGTACTCTATCTGCTAGTTTTGTCATCTCCGCATGCTCCAACGATTTCTCCGATGTAAAAAATAGAAAAAAACTCTATTTTCTATTGCTTACATCAATAAAAACCTAATACAATTTTTCCATAAAGAAAAAAAATTAATTACAAACCACATGATCAAAATCAAGAATCTCGAGTACACAAAACTTGGCGCCATAAAGATTTCGATCTCCATCACACTTTCAGCCCAAGAATTCAAGAATTCATAATAGAACAATTCTATAATATATCAGAATATATTCACGAAAAATTTCAGATCATTTGCCCATTCTGAGAACCAATTTCTTAGTAAAAAACTACTAACTGCTCTTATCGGCTAGACTAGTTCTTACCATTTTGAGTTTTGGTTTTAAATCTGATTTGGTTCAGTTGAAGGCTGAACCTAGTTCTCTGATACCATTGAAGGAAGGTTTAGAATCCATCATATGGATGTATGAACTATGCTAGATGGCTGGGTGAAATTTCAAAAATTTCATTATTCTTCTAGGAATTGTATTCCCTAAGTTTCAAAAATAACATTTTTCTAGGATCGGTCTCACACTGAACCGGAACAAATTTTAAACCAAACAATGAGGGAGTTGTATGGTTGATACGGATACCGCAAGTGTAGATCCCAAGGTGTTCACGCCAAAATCAGTCCTAAAACTAGCTTCCATTGAAGATGGCACAACTTTGATCTTGAAACTGGTTCAGTAACGCAATTTTTAGCAAAACTTCAATCCAACTGCTTGGATCGAACTGGGGAGGTGAGCACGAAAATTCCCTGAATTTTTCTTGCAAAAATTAAAGAGAAAACTGATTTCTATCAGTCCAAAAAGCTGTAGTTGAATTAGGGTTTCATGGGAGACAGAAGAAGAAGAGAGAGAGCAGAATTGACAGGTGTTCTAGACCAGTTCACCCTCTTCTTCTTTTATCTCTTTATGGAGCACTTCTCCTAATTAAATTAGGAGATTATCCAATTATTCATTTGGATCTGGACTTTGTTAAGAGATAAGTCTCATTCTCTTAAGAGGACGGGTGTTCCATACCCATTTCCAAACATAGATTCGCCCCATGTCACATGACAACTTAAGTTGTCATGGGACATCTTAATTAATCATATTAATTATGGGCCTTAGGCCCATCAACTCTATGGCTCCCGACCCAAGAGTGTTGCTTGGCCGACTTAGGTTTGATTTGTATGGCGTGGGACCCCACAATGATCTGACATAAGCCCACCTGGGTTCGGCCCTACCTTTGGGAAAAGGCTTGGCCGAATTCACTCTTAAACGCAGTGAACCCCTGAGTTCATCACTATGGGCTCAAAATGGGCACAACATTTACACTTATATGATCCTTGAATCCAGCGATCCTATGAAGACCCAAGGATAATGGACTTATGTAAGATAAAGCCCATCAGGTAATCAACTATAATGGTCTCTTACACTTAACCTCTCAACCCATAATGATCAAACACTGCTCAACAAGGAAGGACCTCTCCCCTGGTTGCAAGGTATAGTGTCACACTCTCTGCTTGGATGGATCCTGGGAATTAAAACCTTTTTGCAAGTACTTTTCATAAAACTTAATATATCATATAAATATATTTTGCAAAACCAAATCTCAAATAGAGTTGAAATCCCTTACTGTCAGTTTAGTTTCCATTAGAGAAAGTGCAAACCCGATCATTCACTTTGTTTGACAAAGGGGCCGATCCTATCACTATGATCACCCACTTAAGTGAATTCTCAAACTTCCCTAGCATACCTAGGTTTTGACGCACAAAGGATCTCATTGATTGGCATATCAAAGCCTACCCAATCTGACACCTAGTGTAGCACCATAATCAAGTCTAGGAGTTATGTGTAACTTTCCAGTTTTGCCCATCAATCCCCACAGTCCAGGGCATAATTGGAAAATGGTCCGGGTTTAGTGTTTCAACCATACACACACTACGTGTGCTTTGGGTTTAACCCTAGCAGCTAAGACAAGCTGCCCCAACTTCTTTGGCAGCACATCAGCAAGAGTGCTCAAGGTTCAGTTAACCGAACCGTGGGGTTATTTTTTGAACCGAATCAATCTAATCAGTTTTTTAGGTATTTGAACCAAAGTCTAACCAATGCAACTGGTTAACCGGTGGTCCGATTAATCATGTTTTTGTTTTTCCGTTTTTTATACACTCAAAATAAAAAAAAAAGAGAAAGGTCATTGGTCGATCTTGAAGTTTTTCCCATTGGGGAAGAAGAAGAGAGATGAGAGAGAACTGAGAACTTGAAGCCGTCGATTAGAGAGATGAAAGACTGAGAACTGAGAATGAGAGAGAAAGGGAAAGGTGTTTACTCTAAAAGAGAGAACTAAGAGACGAGAGGCTGAGAACTCAAAGGTCATCGGTTGGAGACTCGGAGGCCGTCAGTCGGTTGGGAAAGAAGAAGACTAGAGAGACGAGAGACTAAAAATTGAGAGTGAGAGAGAAAGGGAAAGACGTTTAATTTGACTCGAAGAGAGGAAGATTAGAATTTAGAAAAGGGTATTTGTAGTTTTACATGGGGATGTGTGTCATGAGCGATTACATGTCACTCTAGATTTGCAAGACTACAATAGGGAAATAGGAAATCATGAAAAGCTGACTAGCTGAGTCACTGAAAAGGTGAAAATGATAGAAAGAGAATGGCTATTCAATTTTAAAAGCTGACTACCGGTCGGTTTGGTTAACCATCGGTTTTTTTAAATGCTAACCAAAACTGGAATGAACGGTTCGGTTAACTGAGTTTTCGATTCAATTTTGGTCGGTTCAGTTTTTTGGTTTTTTTGCTCACCCCTACACATCAGTGTCAGCCTTGGAAGGATAAACTCCCAAGGCCTATCCAATGACTAAGAACATTCTAAACTAACACGAGTCTCATAAGTGTCCAATTTAAGGGGTAAATTCGTAGAATCATACCAATGTTAACATGAAACAATAATGTACTTTTATTCATTTACAATAAATGTATTCGTACATCAACTAAACATGTAGAGCTTCCTTGATTGCACCCAAAAATACATGAACGCGGAAGAGCTCATAGCGGATCGATGTGACCAGGGAGACAGGAAGAGGAAGGGCTGGTACGAGAACCGCAGAGAAAGCAACAAGAGATGACGACGTGAGCATAGGTCATCCAGAAGACCAATGTCACCAAGTAAACGATCTTGAACTCCTCCAACCAAGTACCATGGTTTTACACTGCTCAATGCAAAACGAGGGGAGATTCTCATGTAAATTAAGAAGGAAGAGTACCTGAATTGGCCACCTCACAAGAATGGAAACCTAGAGAATAGGAACCAATACAGGTATTGCCACTTCCATAAGGCCGAGGGCCATGAGACTGAATACCGCTGAGATCTCAAAAATGAGATCAAAGAGCTAATCAAAAGGGGCTACCTAAAGCAATACATAAAGAAGGAAGAATGCATGCCCGAGCAACCCAGGAACCAGTGCAACGAGACCGATGATGAGGAGCAGTTCATGGGAGTGATAGCAACCATCACTAGAGGATCGATTGTGGTCGGATGCAGTTCCCCAATGGTAAACAATTCTGTTAAAGAATTTCAACATGAAGAAGAGAATCTACCAAAAAAAGATGAGGTCAGAAGTTGTCATTTCCTTCAATGAAAATGACCTCCGAGGTGTATATTTTCCGCATGACGACACACTAGTCGTGAAACTCATCATCGCAAAGTATGGGGTGAAGCTCATTTTCTTAGACAACGGAAGCTCGACTGATATCCTATTCCTAGAGGCCTTTAAGAAAATGAAATTGAAGTCAAAAGACCTTATCCTAACTGACATGCCTCTAGTTAGTTTTAGTAGGGATGTTATGCGCCCTATGGGCAAAATAAACCTATCGTTTTCAGCGGGGACTGTGCCGAGTAGGCAGAGGGTCAAACATGATTTCTTAATAGTTGATTCACTATTGCCCTACAATGCCATTTTACCCCGCCCTTTACTTCATCCCCTCCAAGCCGTGGTACCAACATTCCACCTTAAGATAAAATTCCTAACCAGGCATGGAGTCGACATAGTTTGAGGGGACTAACTCGAGTCCCACAAATGTTACGTGGCAGCCCTGGAAGGCAAATGCAAACAATCTTTGGCTATGGAAGTCGACCTCGACCCACTTGAACAGACAAAGGAAGAGCATGATAAGTTCCCCTCTTCAAGACCGAGCCAAAAAAGAGAGTGCAGGTTGGGTCGCTTCTTGAGGAAACCCAACGTACTGAATTGGTAAGATTCCTAGCCTTAAACTTTGATGTTTTTTCTTGGTCGGCTATTGAAATGCTCAGCATAGACCCCTCTGTAATAACCCGTAAACAAAATGTGAACCCTTTGGTTAGACCCATGAAGCAGAGGAAAAGGAACTTTTTCATTGATCCATGGAGAACCATTGATGAGGAGGTCAAGAAGCTCCTAGATGCTGGATGCATCAAAGAAGTTAAGTACCTGGACTGGATTGCTAATGTGGTACTTGTAAAAAAGGGGAATGAAAAATGGTGTATGTGCGTAGATTACATTAACCTCAATAGACTGACTTGTGGACGCTACCTCGGGGTTCGAACTTCTAAGCTTCATATACGCCTACTTAGGCTATGACCAGATCTCGATGGACCTTGCCGACCAAGAAAAGACCACTTTTGTAACTGAGACCGGCCTGTACTACTACAAGGTCATGCCCTTCGGCCTTAAAAATACCCTGGCGACCTATCAACGAATGATGAATATTTTTTTTTTCTAAATTAATAGGAGATAAAATTGAAGTGTACGTCAATGATATGGTTGTAAAGTGTCATTTTTCTAACTCTCTCATCTCTGACCTCATTGACGTCTTTAATGTTTTAAGAAAATACTGGTTAAAACTTAATCCTAGCAAGTGCGTTTTTGGTGTCACTTCGGGTAAGTTCTTAGGCTACATAGTAACCCGACGTGGCCTCAAAGCTAGCCTAGAAAAAATCCAAGAAATTTTTGATGTGTCACCACCTCGGTCCATCATGTAAGTCTAGAAACTTACCAGTCGGGTTGCCGCCCTTAGCCGCTTCTTGTCCAAGTCGACAAGATAGTGCCTCCCTTTCTTTTAAGCAATAAAAAAGCTTAGGACTTCCAATGGATGGAGGAGTGCCAATCCGCATTCGAAGAAATTAAGCTCTACCGGATCTCACCACCATTATTGACAAGGCTAGAGCCAGGTGATGAGCTTATCTTATACTTATCCACTAGTGATGAAGTTGTTAGATCGGTACTATTCTGAGTAGTTGACAAAGTACAATAGAGCATTTATTACGTAAGAATAATCCTACATGCATCCAAGGCCCGATACCATAACTCCGAGAAACTTGCTTTTGCACTTATCATCTCGGCTAGGAAATTGTGGCCCTATTTCCAAGCCCATACCATCCTCGTACTCACCAACCAGACACTCTGCCATGTCCTACAGAAGCCTGAGGTATCAAGATGACTAACAAAATGGGTGATCAAATTGAGTGAATGTGGCACACTTTGAACCGCGTCTAGCAATAAAAGCTCAAGTTTTGGCGGACTTCATCTTAGAGTGCATGTTCAGTACATCAGCGACTGACAATCTGTCCTTAAATCAAGAAGCATCCACCAAAATGAAACCACCCAACCAACTTAGAGTAGAACCCTAGATCCTCCATGTAGGTGAGTCATCAAATCAGAGGGGCAGTGGGGCCGGACCCATTTTTTTTGGGCCAAATGATGTAAGCCTCGAGTACACCCTAAGATTTGGATTCCAAGCATCCAACAAAGAAGCAGAATATGAAGCCCTAACAGCCAGTTTATCCTTGGCCAAAGAGATCAGCGTAAAAGATCTACAAGTGTGCAATGACTAACAACTCATCGTCAACTAAGTGAACGGGCATCACAAAGCTCAAGAACCAACAATGATCAAATATCTGACAAAGGTTCTTGAGCTTAGTCGGTAGTTTGATTCGCTCTCCATTCATCACATACTGAGGTTGGAGAATGCACAGGATGACGTGCTTTCAAGGCTAGCTGGTGTCATATATAACACAAGGAAGATGGTGCATATTAAATATTTACCCCGACCTAGTATAGAGATAACTGCGAAAGAAGTCACCCCTGTGCAAGTCGCTGAACCAAGTTGGATAGATCCGATCTTCAAATACGTACAACACGGAGCATGACCCTTAGACAAGAATGCATCTTGAAAACTCATGAAGGGAGGGGAGATCCATCATATGGATGGCTAAACCATGCAGGAAGGTTGTGCGAAATTTCAAAAATTTCTTTCTCCCTTTTGGGAATCCTATTCCCAGTTTTAGAAAAACTACAT
Source organism: Nelumbo nucifera (assembly GCF_055504915.1). Taxonomy (NCBI): domain Eukaryota; kingdom Viridiplantae; phylum Streptophyta; class Magnoliopsida; order Proteales; family Nelumbonaceae; genus Nelumbo; species Nelumbo nucifera. The sequence goes on from NC_142651.1 coordinate 82,188,929, forward strand.
TTTTCAAGGATCGTTTTTGAAACAAATAGGACCAGATCTGAACCAAAGATTAGGGAGAGAGATACCTGATACAGAATCCATGCAAATGCTCCTTCCAATGTAGGTGTTCACGCCCAAAGAGAGTAACAAATCCATCTTCCATTGAAGATGACACAGCTTAGGATGAGGTAGGATCAGCAAGAACCCCAATTCTTCAACAAGAATCATGCCAAGGATGTGAGCATAGCTTCAAGATTATTTATTTTTGCAAGAAATAATATCAAGATCAAATCTTGATCAGTCCAAGATGGAGATCGAATAGGGTAGGTGGCGGCAAGAACAGAGGGAGAAAAAGCAGAATGAGAGAATTGCTCTGTGAAGAGGATTCATCCTCCTATTTAAAATCCTCTTTTGGATCAGTGTCCTAATCTAATTAGGAAAGAATTCCTTTGATTCAAATCTGTATTTGAATCTGGACTCTCAAATGGATAAGACTTATCTTATCCATCAGCTAATCCTATTATGATTACAAACCCATTTTGCCACCTTCTTATTTATTATAATTAAAGACCTAATTCGATGTGGGCTTTTAAGGCCCATTAAGCTTTCAGGCTCACTTCCTTTAATTGTTGGCAAACTTGGATCTCTTTGTATGGTGTGGGACCCTAGCATTGATCTCCACAAAAGCTATATGGGTTCAGCCTAGCCTCTATTACAAGGCTAGGCCGAAGAAACCCCTAAACCCATCAATATGAGCTCTTAGTGGGCTCAACATCTACACTACATGGTCCCTGAGTCCAACCACCTTTTGAAGGCTCAGGGACTATGGACTTATGTGAGATTAACCCATCAGGTTTATTATCCCTAAATGGTCTTACACTTAACCTCTCAGCCCTTAATGATCAAACACTACCCGACAAGAGAGGACTTCTCCCTCGTCTGCAAGGTACAGTGCTGCACTCTCAACTCACATTGATCCCGGGAATTAAAACCTTTTGCAAACAATTTAAAATCATAATATATATGTATATCTCTGTCGGTAGTGGATTTCAAATGTGATTGGAATCCACTACCGGCAGTTTAGGTTTCCGTTAGAGAGAGTGCATTCTCCGATCATTCACTTTGTCTAACAAAGGGGCTGATCCTATCACTATGATCACCCACTCAAGTGAATTCTCGGACTATTCCAACATACCCAGGTTTTGACCCCGTCTAAGGATCTCACTGATTGGCATATCAAAGATAGCCCAATCCGACACCTACTACAGTACCATAATCGAGTTTAGGCGTCAGGTGTAACATTCCAGTTTTTCCCATCTATCTCCAAAGTCTAGGGCAATATTGGAATTTGGTCCGGTTCAAGGTTTCAAGAAAACCCACACTGCATGTACCTCAGGTCTCACCCTGGCAGCTGAGACAAGCCACCCCAACCAACTTGGCGGCACATCAGTGTCAGCCTTGGTATGATAAATCTCCCCAGATCTATCCAATGGCTGGGAAGATTCTAAACTAACATGAGTCTCATAAATGTCCATTTTAAGGGTATTACATAGAAACACACCATAATAACATGAATCAATTATGCACTCTATTCATTTACAATAAATGACAATAAGTATATGGAGTTTGGAGTATATGGAGGGTGGGGACGGATTGGGGTATATGGAGTTTGGAGTCACCACCTAAATTTTTGGAATTGGGAGTTTAGGAAAACCCGGGATTTTTCTAGAAAAACATTTTGTTTTCTTGGTGACTCGTTGCCCAATGGGGATGAGATTCTTAGGGTTCGGGACCAAGGTATGGTGTGGGAAGGTGTTAGGCAGCCCATACTCACCCAGTTAAATTGGCCTCTACTTCACCAATGTTCCAAGGATTATTTAATAATTTTTTTTCTTTTGAAATTATTGGAATTGCACAAATAAAAAGAAGTAAACTAACAATTAAAGAGTCATGCTAAAATAGATGAATAATTAAATGAATGGGCTAAATTAAATTAGATCTTAAAAAAAAAACCATTCAGCTAAACTCAAAATATGCAAATGATCTAATCTACCGTAACATGCCAAAAGAAAGAAACCAATTAAGAAAATGAGTGAGAGATAAAAGGACTATATTAATGAACAAGCTAAAGAAATGGTAGATCACAAAGACTATAATAACAAATGAATAAAAAAAAAAGAGTTGAATAGCTAATGCAAATTAGATGACTAGTAAGGAATGGTAGGAAAACATATGAAATGGCTAAATGTGCAACTAGTAACATGGTCATATCGTGGACTACGATCATGTAATTTAACAAAACTGAACTAAAGAAAAGAACAAAACAAACTGCCATGATACTAGATGAGAGCATTGTCCAAATACTAATAGAAAAAGGTGGAGAGGGAGAGCAACGGAGCTAAATAAGTTTAAACATGATGCATGCAAATTATCTAACTAGGTACGGTGCCACTTAAGTGTAAAAAAGGTAAACAAGTAAATAAACATACCAATTAAATACAAAAAAAAAGAAAATATCCTTGGACACTTCAATCTGATCGAATTGTCTCTGTATTGGATTGTCAAGGGAAGCTATGATGTAGCACCGGGCGAGAGAGTTCTTTTCTTCCCATTCTTCATACTCTCTCCTACATGCCTCATAAGCCCTATCACCTGGACGATCTGGAGCAGGGTTCTTAGCAACTTTGTCCAATTTCTCGGACGTTGACACCAGCATAAGGTTACGAAACCAGTCAGCATAGTTTGGGCTCTTAAGTTTGTTATCGTCCAACAACTTGGTGAATTGTCCATTTGCCATTTCTGATAAAAGGCAAAGAAGATTATTAGTCCACAACCTAAATTGATTCATGTTTACTACATAGATATGACTTTTAATCGATGTTCCATTTCCATTTGTTCATCTTTGAGATTTCCCTCCTTTCTCAATGATGAAGATTGCGAAGTATGTCTCTGGTGTTAGACAATTTTGTATGCCCTTAGCTTCAATCAGAATGATGTACTTTATGAGTTTATTGTAAATGAATAAACATACATATTTGATTCATGTTCCCTTGGTATGTTTCTGTGTAATACCCTTAAACTGGACACATAATGAGACTAGTGTTAGTTTAGAATGTTCACAGCCAGAGGGTCGGTCAGGGGAGACCTATCCTGACAAGGCTGACACTGTGGTGCCACCAAGTCGGTTGGGGTGGCCTGTCTCAGCTGCCAGGGTGAGACCCTAGGCACATACAGTGTAGGATTAATTGAATCTTTGAACTGGACCAGATTTCCAGTATTGCCCTAGACCTTGGAGATTGATGGGCAAAACTGGAAAGTTACACCCGACCCCTAGACTCGATTATGATACTGCACTAGGTGTCAGATTGGGCTATCTTTGATGTACCAATCAGTGAGATCCTTAGCGGGGGTCAAAACCTGGGTATGTTGGGACAGTCCGAGAATTCATCTGAGTGGGTGATCATAGTGACAGGATCAGCCCCTTTGTCGGACAAAGGTAATGATCGGGGATGCACTCTCACTGATGGAAACCAAGACTGCCGGCAGCCGATTTCAACCGTTGAGATTTGTTTTGCAAAATATATTTTATATAAGATATAAAAGAATATATATGGTTTCTAAAATTTTTGCAAGAAGGTTTTAATTCCCGGGATCCATATGAGTGGAGAGTGCAACACTGTTCCTTGCAGCCGAGGGAGAGGTCCTCTCTTGTCGGGCAGTGTATGATCATTATGGGCTGAGAGGTTAAGTGTAAGACCATTGAGGATAATACCTGATGGGCTAATCTTGCATCTGCCCATAGTCCCTGGGTGTTACAAGGTTGCTTGACCCAGGGACCTCTTAGGGTAAGTGTTGGGCCCGTAGAGCCCATTTGATGGGTTTCAGGGGGTGCACTGTCTTCAACAGTGTATTCGGCCAGGCCTTGAAACAAAGGCTGGGCCGAACCCATGTGGCTGATGTGTAGATCAATGCTTGGGTCCCACGCCATACAAGGAAGCCCAACTGGGCAGCAGTTAAGAGGGTTAAGTGAGCACATAAGCTTAATGGGCCTAAAGCCCATTTCGAACTGGGCTGTTTATTTAGTTAATAAAGGGGGTGAAATCTGAAGTGGATCAGCTAATAGGATTGGGCTTAGACCCTATCCACTTAGAGAGTCCAAGATCTAAATAAGATTTAGATTTGGAAACCTCCTAATCAGATTAGGAGATGGCTGATCTAATCTCCAGATAAGATAAGGATTATCCCTTATCACTTAAAGGGACTTCTAACCCAAATGTGATTTGGATTAGCAACTCCTAATCTGATTAGGAGCTGATCCCTTTAAGATTATAAAAGAAGAAGGGGGCGGCAGCCTAAAAATATACACACAGATCATCAGGTTTTCTTTAGTGCTGAAATCAAGAAGAGAGAATTCTGCTCCCTGCAAATACTCTCTTGCCGCCTCCCTGTTCTTGCTGCCCTGTTTGCCAGTTCGATCTCCAGTTGAAGTCACACTCTACTTGGGGACTAGTGCAACTGTTGCAGCCGCGGCCATAGAAACCGTGGAATTATATTTTAGAGAAGGAATAATTGTACTGAAAGATTGTCTTTATGTGCAAAATTTAAGAAGAAATTTGATTTCTGTCTCAAAACTGTGTGCATATGGTTATTCTGTCTTCTTTAGTAATACGATTACTATTAAAAGAAATAACAGATTCATCGCATACGGGGAACTGGAGAACGGTCTCTATGTTCTACATCCTTCTCTAGAAACTAACATAACCGAAACTACGTCGGTTGAAAACCCCAAGAAGAGAGCCCATGATACAGTTAATCCCACGTGTCTGTGGCATTACCGACTTGGCCACATCGGTGTTGACCGAATCACAAGGTTGGTAAAGGATGGTCCTTTGGATTTTCTAGCTGTAGAAGATCTTCCCACTTGTGAGCCTTGCCTACAAGGCAAGATGACGAAACAGCCATTTAACGGTAAGCCTGAAAGATGTACAGGCACACTTAACCTAATACATACTGATGTATGTGGTCCCCTGAGTGTTAGGACACGAAATCAACACGTGTATTTCATCACCTTCACAGATGATTTTTCATGATATGGTTACATGTACCTAATGAGACACAAGTCTGAATCCTTTGAAAAGTTCAAAGAGTTTAGACAGGAGGTCGAGAAACAGTTAGGGAGAGAAATTAAAGCCCTTCGATCCGATCGAGGTGGCGAATATCTCTCTGACGAATTCAGGGACTACTTAAAGGACAATGGGATAGTATCACAATTAGCTCCTCCTGCTACACCACAACTTAACGGTGTTTCAGAAAGGAGGAATAGGACCTTATTAGATATGGTCCGGTCGCTTCTCGTACACTCAGAGTTACCCACATCCTTTTGGGGTTACGCATTAGAGACTGCGATTTACGTGCTGAATCGGGTTCCAACCATATCGGTTCCGAATACTCCATATGAACTTTGGACCGGAAAGAAACCAAGTGTCAGACACTTGAAGATTTGGGGTTGTCCAGCACACGTTAAAAGAACGAGTGCAGACAAGTTGGAATCTAAGACCAGTCGTTGGCTATTTGTAGGCTACCCAAAAGGCTCTGTAGGTTACCTTTTCTATGACCCAAGTGAGCAGAAAGTGTTCTGCAGTCGAAATGTGCAATTCTTGGAAACCGACTATATCCTGGACACCCATCGTCAGGAAGTTGTTCTTGATGAGGAGAGCTCAGGAGCAGTGGGAGATGTCCCACAAGTTCCAGGTAGTGACCAACTTAGAAGATCCACTCGGGCATCCAGGCCACCAGTCTGTTATGGTTATAACCAGGATAGTTACCTAGTGGAAACCTTGACTAGTGAGGAGGATATCGTGACTTACGCGGAAGCTATGTTGGACATAGATTCCCAGAAGTGGGTGGAGGTCATGAGGGCAGAGGTGGATGCAATGGAGACCAATGGAGTCTGGACTCTAGTAGATCCGCCCTCCGGGGTAAAGGCAATCGGTTGCAAATGGATTTACAAGAGGAAGAAGGGCCCCGATGGTAAAGTTGAGACCTTCAAGGCTCGTCTGGTGGCGAAAGGGTACACTCAGAAAGAGGGCATCGAATATGAGGAAACCTTTTCGCCTGTGGCCATGCTTAAATCCATTAGGATCCTGCTAGCTGTAGCAGCATACCATGATTATGTGATTTGGCAGATGGATGTCAAAACTGCATTCCTGAATGGAGATCTTACTGAAGATATCTATATGCAGCAGCCGCAAGGCTTAATTGCTGCAGGTCAGGAAAACATGGTATGTAAACTTAACAGATCCATTTATGGGCTTAAGCAAGCTTCTAGAAGTTGGAACATTCGTTTTAACTCTGCTGTCAAATCGTTTGACTTCGAGCAGAATCCGGATGAACCCTGTGTCTACAGGAAGTACAGTGGGGATAAGGTTACCTTCTTGGTTCTGTATGTAGATGACAATCTACTCATTGGGAATGATGTAGGAATGTTAACTACGGTGAAAGTATGGCTTTCGCAACAATTCTCCATGAAAGATCTTGGAGAAGCCTCCTATATACTGGGTCTTCAACTCTATAGAGATAGATCGAAGCGGATAATAGGATTATCCCAATCTGTTTACATTGACAAAATAGTCAAAAGATACAACATGGAAAACTCCAAGAAAGGAAATGTTCCTTTCAGGCACGGAGTCACTCTCTCCAAGAAGATGTCTCCCAAGACTTCTGAGGAGATTGATGGCATGAAAGACGTTCCCAATGCCTCTGCCGTTGGGAGCATCATGTATGCCATGCTGTGCACTCGTCCTGACATTGCTCAGGCAGTGAGTGTAGTAAGCAGATTTCAGGCCAACCCAGGGCAGGAGCATTGGATTGCTATGAAAAACATACTTAAGTACCTTCGAAGGACAAAAGAGTTTTGTCTGGTGTTCGATGGTAGCTCACTGCAGATCCAAGGGTATACAGATGCCGATTTCCAGTCAGACCCAGATGATAGAAAGTCTACATCTGGATATGTTTACACGATAGGATCGTGTGCTGTTGGCTGGAAAAGCAGCAAACAGGGGTCCACTGCAGACTCCACGACCGAGGCCGAATACATTGCCGCAAGTGAGCCTACCAAAGAAGCTGTGTGGATGAAGAAGTTCGTTCATGAGTTGGGAGTTGTTCCGTCGAGCACATCACCCATCCCATTGTTGTGTGACAACAATGGAGCCATTGCTCAGGCTAAGGAGCCACGAGCCCACTCGAAGTCAAAGCACATCGAGAGGAAGTACCACGTACTGCGGGAGATTGTTGGTAGAGGGGACGTCTTGATTCAGAATGTAGCATCAGCGGAAAATGTAGCAGACCCATTGACAAAGCCACTATCTCAGAAAGTGTTCGAGAAACACGTGGAAAGCATGGGACTCCGGCTAGTACCTGATTGGGCCAAAGTGCAAGTGGGAGCTGTTAGACAGTTTTGTATGCCCTTAGCTTCAATCAGAATGATGTACTTTATGAGTTTATTGTAAATGAATAAAGATACATATTTAATTCATGTTCCCTTGGTATGTTTCTGTGTAATACCCTTAAACTGGACACATAATGAGACTTGTGTTAGTTTAGAATGTTCACAGCCAGTGGGCCGATCTGGGGAGACCTATCCTGACAAGGCTGACACTGTGGTGCCACCAAGTCGGTTGGGGTGGCCTGTCTCAGCTGCCAGGGTGAGACCCTAGGCACATACAGTGTAGGATTAATTGAATCTTTGAACTGGACCAGATTTCCAGTATTGCCCTGGACCTTGGAGATTGATGGGCAAAACTGGAAAGTTACACCCGACCCCTAGACTCGATTATGATACTGCACTAGGTGTCGGATTGGGCTATCTTTGATGTACCGATCAGTGAGATCCTTAGCGGGGGTCAAAACCTGGGTATGTTTGGACAGTCCGAGAATTCATCTGAGTGGGTGATCATAGTGACAGGATCAGCCCCTTTGTCGGACAAAGGTAATGATCGGGGATGCACTCTCACTGATGGAAACCAAGACTGCTGGCAGCCGATTTCAACCGTTGAGATTTGTTTTGCAAAATATATTTTATATAAGATATAAAAGAATATATATGGTTTCTAAAATGTTTGCAAGAAGGTTTTAATTCCCGGGATCCATATGAGTGGAGAGTGCAACACTGTTCCTTGCAGCCGAGGGAGAGGTCCTCTCTTGTCGGGCAGTGTATGATCATTATGGGCTGAGAGGTTAAGTGTAAGACCATTGAGGATAATACCTGATGGGCTAATCTTGCATCTGCCCACAGTCCCTAGGTGTTACAAGGTGGTTTGACCCAGGGACCTCTTAGGGTAAGTGTTGGGCCCGTAGAGCCCATTTGATGGGTTTCAGGGGGTGCACTGTCTTTAACAGTGTATTCGGCCAGGCCTTGTAACAAAGGCTGGGCCGAACCCATGTGGCTGATGTGTAGATCAATGCTTGGGTCCCACGCCATACAAGGAAGCCCAACTGGGCAGCAGTTAAGTGGGTTAAGTGAGCACATAAGCTTAATGGGCCTAAAGCCCATTTCGAACTGGGTTGTTTATTTAGTTAATAAACGGGGTGAAATCTGAAGTGGATCAGCTAATAGGATTGGGCTTAGACCCTATCCACTTAGAGAGTCCAAGATCTAAATAAGATTTAGATTTGGAAACCTCATAATCAGATTAGGAGATGGCTGATCTGATCTCCAGATAAGATAAGGATTATCCCTTATCACTTAAAGGGACTTCTAACCCAAATGTGATTTGGATTAGCAACTCCTAATCTGATTAGGAGCTGATCCCTTTAAGATTATAAAAGAAGAAGGATGCGGCAGCCTAAAAATATACACACAGATCATCAGGTTTTCTTTAGTGCTGAAATCAAGAAGAGAGAATTCTGCTCCCTGCAAATACTCTCTTGCCGCCTCCCTGTTCTTGCCGCCATGTTTGCCAGTTCGATCTCCAGTTGTGGGAGAAGTCAAGATTGGATCATCAGGTTCTTGGAATTGAAAGAATTGAAAGGAAGTTGTGCTCACGTACCATCTTGCTGATTCTTGCGAAGGATAGAGTTCTTGGAGAAGAACGCTACTGATTCTGCTCCACCTACACTGCGCCATCTTCAGTGGGAGCAGTATTTGGATCCTTCCTTGGGCGTGAACACCTTCGTTGGGAGATATTACTTCTCCGTATCAGGTATAATCCTTCCCACTCCTTTTTGGTTCAGATCTGGTTTAGTTTATGGTTCAAGATTGATCCTTGAAAATATGATTTTCTAAATAGGGAATACGATTCCCAGTTGAAGGGAGAGAAAAATTTTTGAAATTCGCCCCTTATTCCGCAATCTTTGGGCGTCCATAGGATGGATCTCTCATCCCTTCATCTAGAAATGTGGGAAATTACATACAGTGCATGGAGCCAACTATTTCAACTACATAACTCCACCACCTTCTGTGAATGACCTTATCCACTCATCTTATGAGCTTTCCCTTTGGCCTTTGTCAGACAAGGTTGATTATCATTTTAGGTTAAACCTTTCTGTCCAGTAAGTGCTTACCCATCATATTTGTGAACGCGAAGTTACCATGAGAGAGTCTTCTATTTTAGGATAGGGTCCTCCCATATCGGTCTATGACCCCCTATCATCTTATGAAACAATCCAACAGATCCAACAACAAATGGATAGACCAATTTTATGGTGCATCTCCTCATTATTGAAGGACCCATCTTCATGCTAATGATGGAAGGCCTTTAGAGAGTTCATCATATGAATCTCCCTATCACATGCACTTATATTTTATTGGAGGGAACAAATAATTACGCCCTAGCTTTTATTTAGGTCAAACCAAAGTAGCTCCTACTGACTTTCTTAAAGTCATATTTTGATGGGCCCTAAACGGCTAGGGTTTCTCACGGTTCCTCTTCGGGATGAAGCTGAAGTGGGGTCCATCAAGAAGGGAGATCATCCAATGATCTTAAGGACACCATGACAATGATGTGCATTCAGCCATGGTGTGCAAAAAAGCCACTATTGAATTAACATGGGCCAAGTGCTTATGGCCCATGTACATAGCACATCACATACATCACATGCATGAAATAAAACCACAATTAATCCTAATCAATTTAATCACCTGTAAAACCCTAAAATAGTTAGGTTAAATTAGTATCAGCCCATTATAGCCCATAACATTATCATATAACATTATCTAGGTACTGGGGTGATATGCGAAATGCAGTTCGACCTATATAGCTGAATTAGGGCTGATGTTGTTTTAACTTAACAATACTGGGTTTTATAGGTTGGGCTGAATTAAAACTTGAAGTGGGCCATCAAATCTTTGGCCAAAAATTGAATTTGGGTCAAAAAAATCAATCCCATTGAACCAAGAATTTGATCCAACCAGTTCGGACCAAATCTAGTGCAAATCAGCCCAAGTTTTGGTGTCTTGTTCAAAATTTAATTCAAGATGAATGATCTGAAAAATAAATTAAATTTAGATAATCATAATTATCAGGAAACAAAATCAAAGGGATGCATTGTGGTAATCTTGGACATCCTGCAAACATGTAAAGAAAAATTTATCGCTGATTGCAGAATTGTAATCTGCAAATCGTAGATCGCAGATCTCCTATCTACAAAATCTTCTTCTCCTCCATCGTGCGCTCTAGCAATCTCTAGATAAAATAAAATAGAAAAAACCTAATTTTTCTATTATTGCATCACATTGAATCCTACACAATTTGTTTAAAAATAAAAAAAAAATTATTTATAGACCAAATTGAATAGAATAGAAATAGCAGGGTGCACAAATCTTGGCACCAAAAAGAATCGATCTCCATCACATGTGCAGCCCAAGAATTCAAGAAACATTCATAGAACAATTCCATGAATGTAGCAAAATAATAAATATTTATTTTTCAGATCATACGCCCAAAAATTTGGGAACCAATTCCCAAAAAACTGCTATTTGTGCAAATCGAGTTGAACGCCTTCTGCCCATTTGCGCAAAGCTAGATCTTGTTTAATTTAGTTCAACATTGAACCTGGCTCTGATACCATTGAAGGGAAATTTCAATGGATGGCCGAACCATGCAAGAAGGCTGGGGGAAATTTCAAAAATTTCTTTCTTCCTTCCGGGAATCCTACTCCCAGTTTTAGAAAAACTGCATTTTTCAAGGATTGCTCTTGCAACAAATCGGACCAGATCTGAACCAAAGATTAGGGAGAGAGATACCTGATATGGAATCCATGCAAATGATCCTCCCAGTGTAGGTGTTCATGTCCAAAGAGAGTTCCAAATCCATCCTCCACTGAACATGACACACCTTAGGATGAGGCATGATCAGTAAGGAGGTTCTTTAGCAAGAACCCTAATTCTTCAACAAGAATCACACCAAGGATGTGAGCACAACTTCAAAATTATTTCTTCTTGCAAGAAATAATATCAAGATCAAATCTTGATCAGTCTAAGATGGAGATCGAGTAGGGTAGGTGGCAGCAAGAACAAAGAGAGAAAAAGGAGAATGAGAGAATTGCGCTATGAAGAGAATTCGCCCTCCTATTTATAATCCTCTTTTGGATTAGCTTCCTAATCTAAATAGGAAAGAATTCCTTTGATTCAAATCTGTATTTGAATTTGGACTCTCAAATGGATAAGACTTATCTTTTCCATTAGCTAATCCTATTCTGATTATAAACCCAATTCGCCACCTTCTTATTTAATATAATTAAATACCCAATTCGATGTGGGCTTTTAAGGCCAATTAAGCTTTCAGGCTCACTTCCTTTAACTATTGGCTAACTTGGTTATCTTTCTATGCTGTGGGACCCTAGCATTGATCTCCACAAAAGCCATATGGGTTCAGCCCAGCTTCTGTTACAAGGCCTGGCCGAATAAACCCTTGAACCCATCTATATGGGCTCTTAGTGGGCCCAACATCTACACTAGATGGTCCCTGAGTCCAGCCACCTTATGAAGGCTTAGGGACTATGGACTTATGTGAGATTAGTCCATCAGGTTTATTATCCGTAAATGGTCTTACACTTAACCTCTTAGCCCTTAATGATCAAACACTGCCCGACAAGAGAGGACCTCTCCCTCGGTTGCAAGGTATAGTGTTGCACTTTCTACTCACATGGATCCCGAGAATTAAAACCTTCTACAAACAATTTGAAACCCTAATATGTATATGTATATCTCTATATAAATATATTTTGCAAAACAAATTTCAAACATATTTAAAATCCACTATCGGTAGTTTAGGTTTCCATCAGAGAGAGTGCATTCTCTGATCATTCACTTTGTTCGACAGAGGGGCTGATCCTGTCACTATGATCACCCACTCAGGTGAATTCTTAGACTGTCCCAACATACCCATGTTTTGACCTCCTCTAAGGATTTCACTGATTGGCATATCAAACACAGCCCAATCTGACACCAAGTGCAGTACCATAATCGAGTCTAGGGGTCAGATGTAACATTCTTGTTTTGCCCATCTATCTCCAAGGTCCAGAGCAATGTAGAATTTGGTCCGGTTCAGGGTTTCAAGAAAACCCACACTGCATGTACCTCAAGTCTCACCCTGGCAGCTGAGACAAGCCACCCCAACCAACATGGCATCACATCAATGTCAGGCTTGGTAGGATAAATCTCCCCAGATCTATCCAATGGCTATGAAGATTCTAAACTAACACGAGTCTCATAAGTGTCCAATTTAAGGGTATTACACAGAAACACACCATAATAACATGAATCAATTATGCACTTTATTCATTTATAATAAATGACAATAAGTACATAAATCTGATTGGAGCTTAATCATCTCAGACAAAAGTCTATTCACTATGTGATAATTGGCGAGCAATTTTACAGGAAGTCTTTCACCCACCCATACCTACGTTGCCTCTAAACTATGGAAGTAGAATGCATTCTTTACAAAATTCATGAAGGATTGGGTTGAAAACACTTGGGGGGCAGGACCCTAGACTAGAAAGTCCTCAGACAAGGTTATTACAAACCAATAATGAAAGTCAACACAATCAAGCTCGTCTAGCGATGTGATGGATGCTAGCACTATGTTAACAAACCTCAATAGCTCGTCGCTGACCTACAACAACTCACTAGTCCGTGGCTATTTTCCCAATGGGGAATAGATATCCTTGGTCCTTTCCCCCAACAATCGGGCACAGGAGGTTTCTGGTCATGGCCGTGGATTACTTCATCAAATGGGTTGAAGCGGAGCTACTAACACTTATTATAGCTTAAAATGTGCAAGCTTTTTTCTAAAGAAACACCACCTACCCATATGGACTACCTCATGCACTGATCTCAGATAATGGTAAGCAATTCAAAGCCATCTGGTTCTAGAACTGGTGTGATGAGTTAGGGATCAAACAACACTTCACATCCATGACCCATCCCTAGGCAAATGGACTGGCCGAGGTGTCAAACTGAGCTATTCTGAGAGGTTTGAAAGCTCGACTTGCCTAACTGAAGGGGTTATGAGTACACGAGCTCACTAGCATCCTTTGGGCATACTGAATGACTATCGGTGAAACCCCTTTTAACCTCACCTATAGAATCAAGGTTGTGATACCCACTGAAATTGAAGTACCAACCCTTAGAATAGAAGCGTATGATGAGGACAACAATGAGGATGAACTATGCACCAATCTCAACCTTGTCGAAGGAATAAGAGGCTGAGCTCTAGTTAGGACCACGGTATACCAACAAAGGGTAGCCCGCTATCATAATGCTCAGGTCAAAAGGTAAGATTTTTGAGTTGGTGACATTGTACTTCAAAAAGTCATGGTACCTGAGCCGAGCTCAAGCAAACTCAGGCCGAACTAGGAAGGCCCATAAAGAGTGATGAAAGAAATTGGCCTTAGCACATATGAGCTCAAAACATTGGAAGGAAGGATGGTACCCCGTATATGGAATGTCAAGAACTTAAGGCAATACTTCATTTAGAATTTTTGAGCTCATCATGTAACAAGTGTATGACTCACTTTTAAGAGTTCGTTAGTAGAAACACTTCGACTTAAATTCCAATTCAATTATCTTTGCTCTCTTCAGTTCATGTCATCTTGACAATATTTCACTAAGAAAAATCCTGGAACAGTGGTCATGCTCCATTTTCTCGATGTTCACATAACAACTTCGCTAAAATAAGGCAACCAAACACCTCAGTTTGGAGTCTGCTCCTCGGGGCATGACTTTTGGGTCATAACCATTTAAACACTAAAAAAAAGTCATTTCAATAGAATCATCAAAGAGTCCTATCATTGAGAAAGCCAATACGAATTTAGCATGCATGAATAAGAATCATCAAAGAATCTTATCAGATTCAATTTTCTATTGTATTTCTAGAAAGATAAAAGAGATTAAGATTACCAGTTAAGAGATAGGAGTATATTAGATCTAATCTAGGCATTATCTATTAGAGAACTAAACTCCCAATGAAGAAAGAACTCCTTAGAGGAGCAGGAGACAACTCCCTCCTAAGTCTATATAAAGGGGGTGGACTAGCACCAAAGGGCATCATAAAATCCTCCAAGAGAGCTTCAGCCTTCAAAGAGAGCAATCAACAACCAAAGAGGAAGAAGCAGAGTTCGCCCCCTCTCATCTGGAAGCTACGATTTCATTATGAAGTGTTTGTAAGGTTTTTATTTCTGGTTGAAGGGTTATGGAAGCTTTGATTCTATAACATTGTGAGATCTAATTGATTTTTATTTCAGTTCATTGTTTATGGGTATTCATATGTTTTCTGCGATTTCCTGTTAAGATTATTTTTATTGATTAAGCAAGAAGGGCCCTTTGCTCATTCAATGAGAATAATCTATGGCCAATTGAACCTCCAATTTCGTATATGATATATGATTGGTAGGTTTAATTAGGGTGGCAACTAACATAAATTGATTGCAAAAGAGTTTTCGATCTATGTTAGGGAAATATATGATCTGGTTTAAACGGTCTGAGCTTGTGAGATCGCTGACCAGAATTGGGTTTCTCCCCTCTTAATGCTATTAATAGATTAAATCCTAAGAACTTGTTTAGGACTGTCTATTAATAAGAGAAGCAATCAAAGAGCTTGTTTTGGTTGTCAAATAATACGAGTAGAGGCTGGCTGTTAGAGCTTGTTAATGGCTATAACCAATTTATTCATAAACATATGAATTTATCCTTGCATCGAGGATCAACGGTAAGAATCAAAGCTGAACTTGTCCCTTCAACTAGAAACTATCGTCCATCGATTTGATCTTTGCTTTCTGTTATTTTCTATTATTTCATCTTATTTTCCTTATCTCAACAACCCCTACATCGTTTACATGGAAATAAATCCACCCAATCCCTGTGGAGACGACCCTGCTCATCACTATGTACAAAATACTAAATTCGAGCAAGACTTTTTATCTTTGGTTGGATTTGACACCCACCACTTGGGTTACTTCGAACCTTGCATTTGAACATAGGGCTTCGTATATGAACACCCCAGTAAACATTTTAACACCATTCCAACACTTAGATGAATTTTCTTATAGAAACATGCATATGAAAGGAAATACTTCATCAAATTAACTGGCAAAAGAATTCAATACAAAAAAAAGAAAAGTGTACTTTGGAAAGAAATAAAAAACCAAGCTCGGAGCCTCGGGCTACATCTTATGAACAAGAGGTCCAAGAAAAGAGGCAAAAAAATTCATCATTGTCCGGGAGGCAAGTCATTGTCATCAGCCCTCACACTTCCTCTGCCCTCACCACCTTTTCCATCCTCTCCGCCTTTTACTTCTTTGTCGTTCTCGTCCTCGTCTACGATGCCGCTTTCCTTGGTGTTGTCCTCCATGCTAACTTAATCTCCCACCAAGTCTAGCTTGTTATGGACTTCTGTGGCCATTCTAGGGCTGACGGCATCGATCACCAAAGAATTGATGTTGTAATTATGGGTAAACAAATTAACGAGATTATGACATAACTTGAAGCCCTCCCTCAAGGTGCCATAGGCATATTTGTCTTGATCTTTTGTGAAGTGGCTTGAGGCTTGGAAAGTAGCAACAACCTTCACTTCAACAACTTGGATGTCCTCAGCATGTTTGGCTTGCTGTTCCTTCAATTGGGGTGACCACTTGTTTAGCTCGATCATTTGGGAGTCCACATTCTTCTCGTACTCGTGAAGGAAGGTGGAGTCCATCATATAGATGGCCAAACCATGCTGGTTGGTTGGGTGAATTTTCAAAAATTTTCTTTCAACCTTCCGGGAATCGTATTCCTAGTTATTGAAAACTACATTTTTCTTGGATCAATCTTGCACTAAAACCGGATCAGAACTGGGGAGGTGAGCAACACAGTTTTTAAGAAAACTACAATCCAACACCTTGGATCGAACTAGGGAGGTGAGCATGATTTTTTTCTTTATTTTTCTTGAAAAAATTGGAGAAATAACTAGTCAATATCAGTACCAAAGTTGGAGATTGAACTAGGGTTTCTAGGTGGTAAGAGGAGAAGAGAGAAAGAGCTGAATGCAGAGTTATCTGAAGCAGTTTGATCTCCTCTTCTTTTATCCTTAAAGAGCACCTCTCCTAATAGGATTAGGAGGTTTTAATCCAAATCTTTATTTGGATTTGGACTCTATCATAAGATAGGTATTATCCTCTTAAGAGAATGGGTGCTCCAAACCCATATCCAACCCCATATTCGCCCATGTCACATAACAACTTAAGCAGTCATGTGACATCTTGATTAATCATATTAATCATGGGCTTTAGGCGCATTAGTTAAGTGGCTCAAGATCCAAGAGCGTTGCTGGCCTATTTAGGTTTAATTTGTATGGAATGGGACCCAACAATGACCTCACATAAGTCCACAAGGGTTCGACCTAGCTTCTGTGAAAAGGCCTAGCCAAATTCACTGCCAAATGCAGTAAAGTCCCTGAGCTCATCACTATGGGCTCAAATGGGCCCAAGGAAGGACCTCTCCCTTGACTGCAAGGTGCAGTGTCACACTCTCTACTCAAATGGATCCCAGGAATTAAAACCTTTTTGCACACATTTTTCTTGAAACATAATATATATATCATACAAATATATTTTGCAAAAACAAATCTCAAACACGGTTGAAATCCACTACTAGTAGTTTAGGTTTCCATCAGAGAAAGTGCAGTCCTGATTATTCACTTTGTCCGACAAAGGGGCTGATCCTATCACTATGATCACCCACTCAAGTGAATTCTCAGACTACCCTAACATACCTAGGTTTTGACCCACAAAGGATCTCACTGATTGGCATATCAAAGACAACCCAATCCGACAGTCAGTGCAGTGCCATAATCAAGTCTAGGGGTTAAGTGTAACTTTCCAGTTTTGCCCATCAGTCTCCAAGGTCCAACAGGGCATAACTAGAAAATGGTCCAGGTTCAGTGTTTCAATCAAACACACACTATGTGTGCTTCGGGTCCAACCCTAGTAGTTGAGGCAACCTGCCCCAACTTCTTTGGCAGCACAGTAGTGTCAGCCTTGGTAGGATAAACTCCTCGAGTCTATCAATGGCTGAGAACATTCTAAACTAACCCGATTCCCATAAGTGTCTAGTTTAAGGGGTAATTTCACAGAAATATACCAATGACAACATGAAACAGTAATGTACTTTTATTCATTTACAATAAATGTATCTGTACATCAATCTGATTGGAGCTAAGGGCATACACTGTCTAACAACTCGGTCATTTTCCTAGTCAACTTTGCCTTCTCTAATGCCATAAAGGTGACCCACTTTGACAGCTACACCACGTTGCATCAAGATCTATCTAGTTGAGCCCAAAGATCCTCCAGTTATTTTCCTAGTATCTCGCATTGACATTTAGAGTTCGCACATCAGTTTGTAAGGACCTAAGCCAAGGTGTCTGACTGCAAGACAAGTTCAGATCAGAATAAGGGGAACAAAAAGGTCCGAAAGAAGTCTACTCAAGTTCTTTCCAGCAAAACAACTCGACAGAGCTTCCCTTTGAGCACCTAGGTAGGCTGACCAATGAAGTCCTTGACAACCATGGGGATGAGAATGCCTCTACTCATCTTAAGTGCCACCCGGGGGTCCATGATCTGGTTTGTTGTCATTATTGACCATTTCAGAGCAAATCGAGGTGGTGGCACGATAGCAACCAGTGGAACGTCCTCAACCATGTCTATTTGCTCAAGCCCGGAGCTTGGACCAACTTGCTCGGAGGTCGGCGCGGCCTCTCCGGCACTAGTGTGATTAGTTTGCATTGGCAATCTTCTCCTCCTCAAGGATGAATGCAGGAGTGGGCTGCTGACCTACTCACCGAAATTGCTCTAAGATGAATTTCTAGCCTTCCTTTTTCTCACCTTCTTCTTAGATCGATGGAGAACTGGTATAGCCTGAAGCGTATCGTTAACCACTTCGGAACACCAGTTTTAATATTTATAAATTTCTCAATTTCTTATAACAATTACAAATGCAGTAAATGGTGAGAACGAGTCGTATCCACAAGGAAGCGAGGGAAAAATCATTACAAACTTTAATCCTGATAAAAGAACACAAAGGGAAGTTGCAGAATCACAAAACTTTAATTAATTAAATTGGAATTCATTAAAAATAAAATTCGAACACTGCTGAAAGTGAAAAGTGCATAAAAATAAATAAATAAAAGAAATTAAACAAATAAATTCTGTAATCTGATCAGAGGTAGTAGTCTCTGGATCTCTCCTTTGACCTTCGAACTTCTCAAGCTAGGCCTTCCGCCTTACCTAGCCGAATTCCAGATTTGTAGAAAAGAAACAAATAAAAAATTAAACTGACTAAAAGTAAATTTGCAGCAAGGAAAAATAAGACTGGAAATTAAAGAACAGAAGTTAAATCTAAAATTGAATTAAAATGGTTGGGATCTGATTCCAGAGGTGGCAGTAGTGGCTTTAGCGAACTGCAAGCAGGAACCTCTCCTCTTGCCTGGGCGTTCTCCTCTTTCTCTATCCTTGAACTTCTCAAGATCAACCTTTTGTCTTACCTGGGGGCAGAATCCAACCACTTCTCAGGCCCCCTTGGATCCTTTTTATAGAGAAGGGTGGATAAAACTGGGATTAAAGAAAAAGAGGCGGGCGGCAACTGGGTTTTAGTAGAAATATGGGTGCCCTAGGGTTTAGAATGGAGGGTTAGGATTGTCCTAAGGTGATCCTAAGGCTGAGAAGAGAAGGTGGGGGCACCCAATATTATGTAGGGCTGAGATTTGAGTGCCCAAAATTGGATGGTGGAGATTTAGGCACCTAGGGCTGAAAGGTGGAGATTACAAGGAGTGGGTATCACCCTAGAGTGGATGGCTGAGATAGAGAATGGAATGAAGGGCTGAGATCTAGTGGCCTAAGGCTGAATGGTGAGGATTAGAAGTTAGGTGGCGCCCTAGGGTTAGAAAGCTATGTTAGACAGTTTTGTATGCCCTTAGCTTCAATCAGAATGATGTACTTTATGAGTTTATTGTAAATGAATAAAGATACATATTTGATTCATGTTCCCTTGGTATGTTTCTGTGTAATACCCTTAAACTGGACACTTAATGAGACTCGTGTTAGTTTAGAATGTTCACAGCCGGTGGGTCGGTCTGGGGAGACCTATCCTGACAAGGCTGACACTGTAGTGCCACCAAGTCGGTTGGGGTGGCTTGTCTCAGCTGCCAGGTGAGACCCTAGGCACATACAGTGTAGGATTAATTGAATCTTTGAACTGGACCAGATTTCCAGTATTGCCCTGGACCTTGGAGATTGATGGGCAAAACTGGAAAGTTACACCCGACCCCTAGACTCGATTATGATACTGCACTAGGTGTCGGATTGGGCTATCTTTGACGTACCAATCAGTGAGATCCTTAGCGGGGGTCAAAACCTGGGTATGTTGGGACAGTCCGAGAATTCACCTGAGTGGGTGATCATAATGACAGGATCAGCCCCTTTGTCGGACAAAGGTAATGATCGGGGATGCACTCTCACTGATGGAAACCAAGACTGCCGGCAGCCGATTTCAACCGTTGAGATTTGTTTTGCAAAATATATTTTATATATAATATAAAAGTATATATGTATGGTTTCTAAATTGTTTGCAAGAAGGTATTAATTCCCGGGATCCATATAAGTGGAGAGTGCAACACTGTTCCTTGCAGCCGAGGGAGAGGTCCTCTCTTGTTGGGCAGTGTATGATCATTATGGGCTGAGAGGTTAAGTGTAAGACCATTGAGGATAATGCCTGATGGGCTAATCTTGCATCTGCCCACAGTCCCTGGGTGTTACAAGGTGGCTTGGCCCAGGGACCACTTAGTGTAAGTGTTGGGCCCATAGAGCTCATTTGATGGGTTTCAGGGGGTACACTGTCGTCAGCAGTGCATTCGGCTAGGCCTTGTAACAAAGGCTGGGCTGAACCCATGTGGCTGATGTGTAGATCAATGCTTGGGTCCCACGCCATACAAGGAAGCCCAACTGGGCAGCAATTTGGAAGGTTTTTGAGTACATAACCTTAATGGGCCTTAAGCCCATTTCAAACTGGGCTGATTTGATCAGTCATTTAAAGGGGGCGAATTCTGAAGTGGGTCAGCTAAAAGGATTGGGCTTAGACCCTATCCACTCAGAGAGTCCAAGATCTAAATAAGATTTAGATCTGGAAACCTCCTAATTAGATTAGGAGACAGCTGATTTGATTTGCAGATAAGATAAGGATTATCCCTTATCACTAAGGGACTTCTAACCCAAATATGATTTGGATTAGCATCTCCTAATCTGATTAGGAGCTGATCCCTTTGAGATTATAAAAGGGGAAGGGGGCGGCAGCCTTTTACATCATCAACAGCATTCTTCTCTTAAAGAAAGAGAGATTGAGAGATTTCCTGCATACTGCGAATTCTCTCCTGCCGCCACCTTCCTGCCATTGCCATTCCTTCAGTTCGATCTCCAGTTCTTGGGAGCAATCAAGATTGGATCTTGATTTCAATCTTTTGTGAAAAGATTGGTTGGAGCTGTACTCAAGTCGTCCAGTTGATCCTTACGAAGGATCAAGTTCTTTTGAAGAACGTTGCTGATTCTGCTCCACCCTACACTGCGCCATCTTCAGTGGGAGCAGATTTTGGATCCTTCCTTGGGCGTGAACACCTCCATTGGGAGATAGTATTTCTCCGTATCAGGTATAATCCTCTCCCACTCCTTTTGGTTCAGATCTGGTTCAGTTTATGGTTCAAGATTGATCCTTGAAAATATGATTTTCTAAATGGGGAATACGATTCCCAGTTGAAGGGAGAGATAAAATTTTTGAAATTCGCCCCTTATTCCGCAATCTTTGGGCATCCATAGGATGGATCTCTCATCCCTTCAGTGGTATCAGAGCCATGGTTCAAATCTTGAACCATCTAGTTTCAGATCTGAACCTACGCAAATGGGCAGAAGGTGTTCTACCCGATTTGCATAGATATGGGTTTTGGGAATTTTTTCCCAAAATTAATGGGCGAATAATCTGAAATTAATTTTATATAAATCTGATTATTATTTAGAATTGTTCTTTATGATTTTCTTGATTTATGGGCTGTTCGTACAAGAGGAGATCGAAATCTTGGTTTGCGCAGGGAACCTGCAAGATTTGCAGTTTCCTGATTTATTTATTACATTTGGTCTGTAAATAATTTTTTTTTATTTTTAGACTCAATGTATAGACATTCGATCTGATGTAATAATTAATAGAAATAGGATTTCTATTTTATTTTATTTTGGATCGAAGATGGCGACGCAGAAAGGGAGAAATCGCAGAGAAGAAGATTTCGCAGATGGGAGAATCGCTATCTGCGATTTGCAGTTTATGAAACTGCATTCTGTGATCTAACCTCTGTTTTGCAGGATGGATTGTACGAACAGCCCTGTTTGACTGATTGTTGTTTTTCTTTTATCAGTAATTAATTTCAGATTATTTTCTTGAATTAAAGATTTAATTAGAAATCAAACCGTAGACCCATTCGAACCAAGATTGGTTCAAACTATTTGGACCAAATCTAGGGTTTAATCAAGGCTGAAAGTCAGCCCTAATTTTCCCACTAATGGGCCTGAGGATTGATGTTTAATTAAATGGTTAATTCGGCCCAACCTGTAAAGGCCCAGTTTTAAATAGTTAAAACTGCTAAAAGCCCACTTAACACATAAAGCTATATGGGTTGAACCGTTAGGCTCATATACCTGAATAATATTAATGGTTAATATTATGGATTTAAAATGGACTTCAAATGGGCTTTACAGACAATTAATTGATTGGATCAATTTATCCCTGCATGTGATGTATGGATGTGTGATGTGCTACGTACATGGGCCATAAGTACTTGGCCCATGCTCAATCGACAGTGGCTCTTTCGCACACCATGGCTGAATGCACATCATTGCCATGGTGTCCCTTTTGGTCATTGGATGACCTCCCTCAATGGTGGGCCCCACACCTCATCATGAGGCCTCGTGCGGAACCCTAGCCGATTTAAGGAGCACCAAAATCTGGCTTTATGAAAGTCAGTGGGAGCCACTTTGGTTTGACCTAAAGATAAAACTAGGGCGTAATTATCAGTTCCCTCCAGATAATATGAGTGCATGTGATAGGGAGATTCATATGATGAACTCTCTAAAGGCCTTCCATCATTAGCACAAGGATGGGTCCTTCAGTAATGAGGAAACGCACCAGAAAATGGGCTATCCATTTGCTGTTGGGCTTGTCTAAGTGTTTCATAAGATGATAGGGGCGTCATAGACCGATGTGGGAGGGGCTTCACCAGAAAATGGGAACTCTCTCACGGTACCAAGGCATTCACGAACATGATGGGTAAGCACTCACTAGATAGAAAGGTTTACCTGAAAACGGCTCTGAACCTTGTCTGACAGAGGCCAAAGGGAAAACTCATATGATGAGTGGATATGATCCTTCACAGAAAGGTGGTGGGGTTATGCAGCAGAAACAGTTGGCCTCATGCACCCTATGTGATTTCCCGCATTTCTAGAGACAACCCGTAGTCTCCATCACTGAGAAAGGAGGGAAATCTCAGAGACGAATAAATGGAAATGGATCGTAGATTAAAATCCATATCTATGAAATGAACATGAATCAAATTAGGTCGTGGACTGATGTTTGCTCTTTTATCAGAAAATGGCAAACGGATCTTTTGCAAAGCTACTTGATGACAACAAGTTGAAGGGCCCAAACTATGCTGACTGGTATAGAAACCTTATGCTGGTCCTTGGTTCTTAAAAACATGATAAAGTGGCAAAGAATCTTGCCCCGGAGAGTCCGGGAGATAGGGCTTCTGAGGCCCGAAGGAGAGACTATCAAGAATGGGAGGAGAAAAAACTCCCTTGCCCGGTGTTACATCATTGCCTCGCTGGACAATCCGATACAGAGGCAGTTCGATCAGATCGAACTTGCCAAGGACATATTGGACAGTCTTAGGACGATGTATGAAGAGCAGAATCGTTCTACTCGACAAAAGGTCTTGAAACAGTTCATGACCACACAAATGTCCAAGGGCCAACAAGTTCACGACCATTGTCTTCGGATGATGGGATACATCAATGAACTGGACGCTCCATATGAACTTTGGACCGGAAAGAAACCAAGTGTCAGACACTTGAAGATTTGGGGTTGTCCAGCACACGTTAAAAGAACGAGTGCAGACAAGTTGGAATCTAAAACCAGTCATTGCCTATTTGTAGGCTACCCAAAAGGCTCTGTAGGTTACCTTTTCTATGACCCAAGTGAGCAGAAAGTGTTCTGCAGTCGAAATACACAATTCTTGGAAACCGACTATATCCTGGACACCCATCGTCAGGAAGTTGTTCTTGATGAGGAGAGCTCAGGAGCAGTGGGAGATGTCCCACAAATTCCAGGTAGTGACCAACTTAGAAGATCCACTCGGGCATCCAGGCCACCAGTCCGTTATGGTTATGACCAGGATAGTTACCTGGTGGAAAACTTGACTAGTGAGGAGGATCCCGTGACTTACGCGGAAGCTATGTTGGACATAGATTCCCAGAAGTGGGTGGAGGCCATGAGGGCAGAGATGGACTCAATGGAGACTAATGGAGTCTCGACTCTAGTAGATCCGCCCTCCGGGGTAAAGGCAATCGGTTGCAAATCGATTTACAAGAGGAAGAAGGGCCCCGATGGTAAAGTTGAGACCTTCAAGGCTCGTCTGGTGGCGAAAGGGTACACTCAGAAAGAGGGCATCGATTATGAGGAAACCTTTTCGCCTGTGGCCATGCTTAAATCCATTAGGATCCTGCTAGCTGTAGCAGCATACCATGATTATGAGATTTGGCAGATGGATGTCAAAACTGCATTCCTGAATGGAGATCTTACTGAAGATATCTATATGCAGCAGCCGCAAGGCTTCATTGCTGCAGGTCAGGAAAACATGGTATGTAAACTTGACAGATCCATTTATGGGCTTAAGCAAGCTTCTAGAAGTTGGAACATTCGTTTTAACTCTGCTGTCAAATCGTTTGACTTCGAGCAGAATCCGGATGAACCCTGTGTCTACAGGAAGTACAGTGGGGATAAGATTACCTTCTTGGTTCTATATGTAGATGACATTCTACTCATTGGGAATGATGTAGGAATGTTAACTACGGTGAAAGTATGGCTTTCGCAGCAATTCTCCATGAAAGATCTTAGAGAAGCCTCCTATATACTTGGTCTTCGACTCTATAGAGATAGATCGAAACGGATAATAGGATTATCCCAATCTGCTTGCATTGACAAAATAGTCAAAAGATACAGCATGGAAAACTCCAAGAAAGGAAATGTTCCTTTCAGGCTCGGAGTCACTCTCTCCAAGAAGATGTCTCCCAAGACTTCTGAGGAGATTGATGGCATGAAAGACGTTCCTTATGCCTCAGCCGTAGGGAGCATCATGTATGCCATGCTGTGCACTCGTCCTGACATAGCTCAGGCAGTGAGTGTAGTAAGCAGATTTCAGGCCAACCCAGGGCAGGAGCATTGGACTGCTGTGAAAAACATACTTAAGTACCTTCGAAGGACAAAAGAGTTTTGTCTGGTGTTCGATGGTAGCTCACTACAGATCCAGGGGTTTACAGATGCCGGTTTCCAGTCAGACCCAGATGATAGAAAGTCTACATCTGGATATGGTTTCACGATAGGATCGTGTGTTGTTTCCTGAATGTCAGCAAACAGGGGTCCTAAGTAGCAAATTAATAGTCCACAACCCAAGCCGAAAGCATTGCCGTAAGTGAGGCTGCCTTATGAATGAAGGTGTTCATTCCTGAATTTGGAATTCAGCACATCACCCATTCCACTGTTGTATGACAACGCTGGACCTACGGGAGGATTGTGTAAAGAGGTAGCATCAGCGGAGAATGTGGTAGACCCATTGACTAAGCCACTATCACAGAAAGTGGTTGAGAAACACGTGGAAAGCATGGGACTCCGGCTAGTACCTGATTGGACCTAAGTGCAAGTGGGAGCTGTTAGACAGTTTTGTATGCCCTTAGCTTCAATCAAAATGATGTACTTTATGAGTTTATTGTAAATGAATAAAGATACATATTTGAATCATGTTCCCTTGGTATGTTTCTGTGTAATACCCTTAAACTGGACACTTAATGAGACTCGTGTTAGTTTAGAATGTTCACAGCCGATGGGTCGGTCTGGGGAGACCTATCCTGACAAGGCAGACACTGTGGTGCCACCAAGTCGGTTGGGGTGGCCTGTCTCAGCTGCCAGGGTGAGACCCTAGGCACATACAGTGTAGGATTAATTGAATCTTTGAACTGGACCAGATTTCCAATATTGCCCTGGACCTTGGAGATTGATGGGCAAAACTGGAAGGTTACACCCGACCCCTAGACTCGATTATGATACTGCACTAGGTGTCGGATTGGGCTATCTTTGACGTACCAATCAGTGAGATCCTTAGCGGGGGTCAAAACCTGGGTATGTTGGGACAGTCCGAGAATTCACCTGAGTGGGTGATCATAATGACAGGATCAGCCCCTTTGTCGGACAAAGGTAATGATCGGGGATGCACTCTCACTGATGGAAACCAAGACTGCCGGCAGCCGATTTCAACCGTTGAGATTTGTTTTGCAAAATATATTTTATATATAATATAAAAGTATATATGTATGGTTTCTAAATTGTTTGCAAGAAGGTTTTAATTCCCGGGATCCATATAAGTGGAGAGTGCAACACTGTTCCTTGCAGCCGAGGGAGAGGTCCTCTCTTGTTGGTCAGTGTATGATCATTATGGGCTGAGAGGTTAAGTGTAAGACCATTGAGGATAATGCCTGATGGGCTAATCTTGCATCTGCCCACAGTCCCTGGGTGTTACAAGGTGGCTTGGCCTAGGGACCACTTAGTGTAAGTGTTGGGCCCATAGAGCTCATTTGATGGGTTTCAGGGGGTACACTGTCGTCAGCAGTGCATTCGGCTAGGCCTTGTAACAAAGGCTGGGCTGAACCCATGTGGCTGATGTGTAGATCAATGCTTGGGTCCCATGCCATACAAGGAAGCCCAACTGGGCAGCAATTTGGAAGGTTTTTGAGTACATAACCTTAATGGGCCTTAAGGCCATTTCGAACTGGGCTGATTTGATCAGTCATTTAAAGGGGGCGAATTCTGAAGTGGGTCAGCTAAAAGGATTGGGCTTAGACCCTATCCACTCAGAGAGTCCAAGATCTAAATAAGATTTAGATCTGGAAACCTCCTAATTAGATTAGGAGATAGCTGATCTGATTTGCAGATAAGATAAGGATTATCCCTTATCACTAAGGGACTTCTAACCCAAATATGATTTGGATTAGCAACTCCTAATCTGATTAGGAGCTGATCCCTTTGAGATTATAAAAGGGGAAGGGGGCGGCAGCCTTTTACATCATCAACAGCATTCTTCTCTTAAAGAAAGAGAGATTGAAAGATTTCCTGCATACTACAAATTCTCTCCTGCCGCCACCTTCCTGCCATTGCCATTCCTTCAGTTCGATCTCCAGTTCTTGGGAGCAATCAAGATTGGATCTTGATTTCAATCTTTTGTGAAAAGATTGGTTGGAGCTGTACTCAAGTCGTCTAGTTGATCCTTACGAATGATCAAGTTCTTTTGAAGAACGTTGCTGATTCTGCTCCACCCTGCACTGCGCCATCTTCAGTGGGAGCGGATTTTGGATCCTTCCTTGGGCGTGAACACCTCCATTGGGAGATAGTATTTCTCCGTATCAGGTTAAATCCTCTCCCACTCCTTTTGGTTTAGATCTGGTTCAGTTTTTGGTTCAAGATTGATCCTTGAAAATATGATTTTCTAAATGGGGAATACGATTCCCAGTTGAAGGGAGAGATAAAATTTTTGAAATTCGCCCCTTATTCCGCAATCTTTGGGCATCCATAGGATGGATCTCTCATCCCTTCAAGCTAAAAAGAGAGTGCCCTAGAATGAATGGTGGAGATTAAAAGTGATGAAGGTGGAGATTAAGCAGCTAGGGGTGGCTAGGGTTTGGTAAGGATGAAAAGGAGTGGAAAGGCGCCCTAGGGTTTTTTAAGGAGAGGGGAGTATGCTAATATTGTAGGAGGGGCGCCATTCTAGGTTTAGCAGATAGGAGGCGCCCTCCTGTGCTCAGTTTTTCACAGAAACACCCCCTCTCTCAGCTAGCCTTTACACCAGCTTCCCAAAAACTGCATTTCAGCTATGAAACTTCACTAGTTTTCCACAAGATTTGCACAGAGACCCTTAGAGGTCACAATATTGATATTAACTGGGAAAAGGGACACTTTGATTATTCTAAGGCCTAAAATACCCCTGAAATGATGCCCTTACTACATCATAATATAGAGTTATCAAGAGCTTCCAATGTGTTTACGCCACCCATTTCACCTATGCACACATGAACAAATCATGAGACAAAAAGTTGAACATAACCAAAGAAAATACCTAAGCGTCAACAAATGACCTACCTTAAGGACTTAGCCCAACTCAGATTAGTGCCTCCTCAGTCAGGTTGTCACCGGTTTGTGCTCTCTTCTCTATGAAACCCTTCACCCACTCCTGTAAGGCCTCACTCATGGTAACCTTCCCAGTATCCCTAATGACCATCCTCCACTCAGTATTGAAGGGCCATTCCATCTCAAAAATGAGGAAGAAGAACCTATTTTTCCATTCTGGCATATTAGGCAGAAAATCGACCAACAACTTATATCTAGGCCGTTGAGGTGGTGCATCCTACTACTATGGACCCACTCATGATCATGTTAATGACACCACGTATGGGCTGCTCTGTCGGTGGTGGGTCACGAGGAGGCTGGTTCCTGTTTCTGTCATAATCCTTGCTCGCTCGACTAAGGTGCATCCCTATAGCCTTCTCCGGGATTCTTTGTAGGTCAGTTTCTGTCTTCCCTTTTAGTAAATTGCTTCAGATATCCTTAGCGTATCATTTCCTCGATTTCGTCCTTGATGTTGCGGCAGTTCTCGGGGTTGTGGCCAATGTCCCGATGAAAGTGGCGATATTTGTTGGGGTTCCTATTAGCAGGGTCCCCTCCCATTCGAGGTGGCCATCTAACATACTCGGCCATTTTTATTTACATCAATATCTCCCCCCTTTTTGCATTCGGCACGTTGATCTGCTACCTTGGTGAGGAGACCTGTGTTAGACAGTGTATGCCCTTAGCTCCAATCAGATTGATGTACATGATGACACTTATTGTAAATGAATAAAAGTACATAATTGATTCATGTGTTTTGGTATATTTCTGTGTGATACCCTTAAACTGGACACCTATGTGACTCGTGTTAGTTTAGAATCTTCACAGCCGTTGGATAGATCTGGGGAGATTTATCCTGCCAAGGCTGACACTGATGTGCCGCCAAGTTGGTTGGGGTGGCTTGTCTCAGCTACCAGGGTGAGACCTGAGGTACATGCATTGTGGGTTTTCTTGAAACCCTGAACCGGACCAAAATTCTAGTATTGCCCTGGACCTTGGAGATGGATGGGCAAAATTGGAATGTTACACTTGACCCCTAGACTCGATTATGGTACTGCACTAGGTGTCAGATTGGGTTGTCTTTGATATGCCAATCAGTGAGATCCTTAGAGGGGGTCAAAAACTAGGTATGCTGGAACAATCTAAGAATTCACCTGAGTGGGTAATCATAGTGACAGGATCACCCCCTTTGTCGAACAAAGTGAATGATCGGAGAATGCACTCATTCTGATGGAAACCTAAACTACCGGCAGTTGTTTTCAACCGTTGAAATTTGTTTTGCAAAATATATTTATATAGAGATACATATATATATTATGGTTTCAAAATGTTTGCAAAAGGTTTTAATTCCCGGGGTCCATGTGAGTAGAGGGTGCAGCACTGTTCCTTGCAGCCGAGGGAGAGGTCCTCTCTTGTTAGGTAGTGTTTGTTCATTATGGGCTGAGAGGTTAATACCTGATGGGCTAATCTTGCATCTGCCCACATTCCTTGGGTTTTCATAAGGTATGACTATCTATCATACCAGCCTTGTAACAAAGGCTGGGCTGAACCCATGTGGCTGATGTGTAGATCAATATTTGGGTCCCACGCCATACGAAGAGAGCCAACTAGGCAACAGGTTAAGAGGTTAAGTGAGCACATAAACTTAATGGGCCTAAAGCCCAATTCGAATTGGGCTTAAGTTAGTTAATTAAAAGGAGGCAAGATAGGATTTATAATCTGATTAGGATTAGTTGAAGGATAAGATAAGTCTTATCCATTCAAGAGTCTAGATCCAAATATCATATTTGGATTAAGGAACTCTCTCCTAATTAGATTAGGAGGCTGATCTTGAGAAGGCTATAAATAAATGGGGCGAATTCCTTAGTTACATACCACAGCAATCTGTAGAGTTCTTCCCTATTCTTGCCATCCCTACCAGTTCGATCTCCACTTGTGGGAGTGACCAAGTATTGTTCTTGATATTGCTTCTTGGTAGAAGAAGCAATCTGAAATCGTGCTCACCAACCCTCTACTCCATTCTTGCTGAGGAATTCGGTTCTTGCTAAAGAGCTGTCCTACTAATCCTGCTTTACCACACACTGTGTAATCTCCAATGGAAGCTGTTTCATTGGGAGTTACTACTACTTGGGAGTTACTGCTACTTCGTATCAGGTATATCCCCCACTCCTCCCTTTTAGTTTCAGATTTGGTCTGGTTTGGTTCAAGATTGATCCTTGAAAATGTAGTTTTCTAAAATAGGGAATGCGATTCCTAGATGGGAGAGAGAGAAATTTTTGAAAATTTTCCCTACCTTCCTACAGGGTTCGGCCATCCATGTAATGGATCTCTCATCCCTTCAACCTACTTCTCCGTGGTGATTCGCTACATTAGTTCCGGGGAGACCTGCTATGTCATGGTGATTTGCTTTTTCTGCATTTTTTACTGCTCCCCTACTCTTCTTTTGTTCTCTTTCTCTTGCTATTCAACTGTAACCTAAATCCAAGCGTCTCTTCAGTCTTCGTAAACTTGGCCACTTGGTTAAGGAACTCCTCCATCGAGGCCGAAGGTTTCAACTCAACCTCCCAACATAAGTCCGGATGTTGAATGTTGTTGACTACTGCGGTGAGCTAGATGGCTAGGTTGAGGTTAGGAATTTGTAAGCACTCCAGGTTGAATCTTTTGATGTAGTCCCAAAGCTTTTCATCTAGTCACTAGACAACATTCAGTAGGCAGGTCTTCGATATTGGGCACCTCTTACTCGTCGTGAAGTGCATGGTGAGGAGTTCGGTGAATTGATTCCAGCATCTTATGGATTCCATAGCAAGTTCGGAGTACCACATCTGAGCTATGACCTGAAAGGTGGTCAGGAAAGCAATACAAAGGCTTGCATCATTTGCCCCGTATAATTGCATTAGGGCCTAGAAACTGTCAAGATAGCCGATGGGGTCAGTAGTCCCGTCGTAGGATTCCAGACTGGGGGCTTTGAAGTCTTTGGGCTATGGGGCTGTGAGGATCTCGATAACCAATGGTGATGTGTGGGACATAGATTGAGCCGATAAGTTGCCAATCTAGATGACTTCCTTCTTCTCGTCTTATTTCCCCCCTTCATTTGCATTTGGAGCGAGGTGGTTCCTTCCTATGGTGTGGCGTATATGTCTATGGCACCTTCTTTGGTCCCAATTGCTGCTGTGACACGACTTAGTTCTTCAACCGAGACCTGGTTCTAGCCATCAGAGCGACAAGGAGGGTCAAGAACTGGGTTTTGATTCTTGTTGGCGAGCTACTAGTTCTGATTCAGCCCGACATTCAGATTCTGACTAGCATTCTAGTTTTGTTGTTGTTGTTGTTGTTGCATCTCGAGTAGGGTAGAAAATCACTCATCCCACATCCTCATTTGTAAGTTCATTCCTCGGACATACTGCACCAACTCATTGAAATGGTGCACATCGATCCTAGCAAGAACCATAGGGGAAAGGCGGTGTTCGGCATAACAGGGATAGCTGGCAAGGTCTGGGGGACTATGAATTGTCCAATAGTTACAGAGGGGACATCAGGGTGTACCATAGGCTAGTCCTGCCCCCTGTGACTAAGTTGTTGATAGGAGCATTGCTTGAAGATGCCATTGGGAGATGTGAATGTAAGAACACAACTTTATACAACATTCCCACAAACGATGCCAAATGATAATGTGCGATCTGCTTGCTCCCTGCTAGAAGGTAACTTGAACACCAAGGTGGCTAGTTCACCGGGTCGACCTACAAAGAGGCGATGTAAGGGATCTTGGGTTGCCTTACTTGGGGTGGGCACTCTAATGCTTAAGTTAGCAAGCTAAAGTCTTAGGAGAGAGCTAGAAAGCAAGATAGCTAGTCTGAGAGATGAATCGCACATACCTTCCCTAAGGGAGGGGTGCCTTTATATAGGCATAAGGAGCCGAGAGCTTTCTGTTATGTGGCTGAGATTCCCAGAAACCGTGCTCGACAAGTCCAGAGGAAATCTCTTAGCTAGATACTTTATCCTTACAGAGGGACAAGGTCAACTCCGATGTGAACGATGCGTATAGTTAGGCCTAACGGTCAAGCGTTATGATCCCACAGAAGTCAGAGGTAATAACTCACTAAAAGGGGAAGATCCAGTAGGTCTCTAGCTAGACTCAGTTTAGGTGGGCAGAAGAAGGTCGACTTTCATGCGGACCTGGTGTCTTATCGGTACCACGGTAGTCCGGTGGAAGCAGGTCGCATCATACACTGACCTAGGATCCCATCTAGTTGTTTGCTGTTCAACTTACAGGGTTGGCCCAAAGGTTATTAAAGTATTCGAGGTGATCTGCTTACGTGGTGCTAAGGTGTCGGCCAACTGTTCGGAGATGCTACCTGTTATGATATCATTGGAGGACCAAATTACCCCTCATCAATTGCCTCCACTCCCGAGTATGGGGTCATCAATTAGACGAGGTAGTAGTTATGACTTAAGGTAATTTGGTCCATTCTTCAGTCTAGTTTAATCAATGGCCCCAGAGTGGGTTGGTTCAGTCGGTCCAACTTAGACGCGAAGTAGCATACCAGGAACACACGAACATCACACAACTATTAAGTCGTGTAGATGTCAAAAATGCTTTAAATTGATTTCACCTCAGAATACGAACCGTCCATAGCTCGGTCACCCTTTTATAAATAGGGTCCTTGGGGGCCCCTTTTTCCTTGTCCCTGTTTAAATTTTTTTGGTGAGGTCGCGGAGCTTGGCTCATTGTAGTGCTCGGCACTTATTGGAGTGTTCATTGTTGACAGTGAGGTTAAGTCTTGTTCTTTCTAGGTGAGACACTTTCCCTTCATTACGCTTTCTTTCGTAATGTCTAGTAGTGAGACCGAGGAAGAAGGGGGTTCAACCCATCAAGCCGAGGAAGGGTCTGTGGTCCACTACCGGCGTGGTTCTCACAAGAGGTCCGTGGCCCTGGATCAGTTCGTTCCATCTAAACTTTCTACTTAGAATGTCTACGAGCTCACCACTAAATATAGAATCCCAAGTGAGTTCAGCTACTCTCTTCCTTTGACGGTTACCCGTGGGAGCACGGGGGTGATGAAATAGATGTCTTCAAGGAGGCCTTAAAGGAAGGTCTTCATTTCCCTCCTCATCCCTTGATTCCCGAGGTGTTAAATTACTATAACATTGGTTTAGATCAACTCCACCCAAATTCCATCAAAACCTTGGTTGGTACTATTTCTTTTTGTCACCATGTCAGCTTCCCTTTAGACGTAAAGACCTTCGTTGGGCTAGGCCAAATAAAGAAGAATCCTTCTAGCACTCTGGGTATTTTCAGTTACTATCTGTCATACCAGCCTAGATGTAAATTATTGAATGGCTTCCCTGCTAACTGATCTGGAAGAGGAAGTACTTCTTTCTTAACCGGATCCTTCTAAATCGGAATTGTAATGGTCTATTTTCATAGTCTATTTGGTTCAGACATGAATGAAAATGAAAATTGGAATTAGTAGGAATGAGATTTCATTCCCAAGGGAAGGGGGAGAGAATGACTATTCCCTTAAATGGGGGAATGCCATTCCAGTAGGAATGGGAATGGGATTCCAATTCCACCCAACCAAACATTTGGAATTGGAATAGCCCATTTTGATTCTGATTCTAGACCCCTATTCCACCCAACCAAATCCATGACCACTTCAATAAGGCGTCTGCTCAGATGTTCTCGGCTCAGGGAATCTATTGGATATTGAACTGCTTGAGCCTCTAGATGAGCTCCTGCACCTTCTATAAGTAGCTCACCATCGTGGGTGTTCGTGTCTCGATCAGGTCATGGATTTGGTTTATGACCAGCTAAGAGTCGCTGAACGCTTTTATCCTCTGTGCACCGAGGTCCAAGGCAGGTTGAAGTTCGACAATCAGGGCCTCATACTCAGCTTCATTGTTGGATGCTTTGAACTTGAACCTGAGGGCGTGCTCCAATACTCTGTTGTCCAGGTTGAGGAGGATGAGGCTGGCCCTGCTGCCTTGCTGGTTTGATGAGCCATCCACTTGTAGAGTCCACACTTGTGGCGTCGGGGCCTAGTCTTCGTGTTAGACAGTTTTGTATGCCCTTAGCTTCAATCCATTTTGATGTACTTTTGTTTTTAGTGTAAATAAATGAAGTACATGTTTGATTCATGTTGTTTGGTATGATTCTATGTAAGACCCTAAAACATGACACTTATAGAGACTCGTGTAAGTTTTAAATGTTCACAGCCGTTGGATAAGTCTGGGGAGATTTATCCTGCCAAGGCTGATACAAATGTGCCACCAAGTGTTGGGATGGCCTGTCTCGGACACCAGGGTGAGACCCAAGGCACATGCAGTATGGGATTACTCGAATCCTTGAACTGGACCAGATTTCCAGTATTGCCCTGGACCTTGGAGATAGGTGGGCAAAACTGGAAAGTTACACCTGACCCCTAGACTCGATTATGACACTTCACTAGGTGTCGGATCGGACTGTCTTTGATATGCCAATCAGTGAGATCCTTAGATTTGGATCAAAACCTGGCTATGTTGGGACAGTCTAAGAATTCATCTGAGTGGGTGATCATAGTGACAGGATCAGCCCCTTTGTCGGACAAAGGGTAATGATCGGGAATGCACTCTCTCTGATGGAAACCAAACTGCTGGCAGTTGATTTCAATCGTTGGAATTTTGTTTTGCAAAATTAATATATATATATATATATATATATATATATATATATATACGGTTTTGAAATGTTTGCAAATGGTTTTAATTCCCGGGATCCATGTGAGTGGAGAGTGCAGCACTGTTCCTTGCAGCCGAGGGAGAGGTTCTCTCTTGTCGGGCAGTGCTTGATCATTAAGGGCTGAGAGGTTAAGTGTAAGACCATTTAGGATAGTACCTGATGGGCTAATCTTGCACCTACCCACAGTCCCTGGGTTTTTATAAGATGGCTTGGCCCAGGGACCACTTAATGTAAGTGTTGGGCCCATAGGGTCCATGTGATGGGTTCAGGGGTTCACTGAGCTTTTCAATGAATTCGGCTGGGCCTTGTAATAAAGGCTGGGCCGAACCCATGTGGCTGGTGTGTAGATCAATGTTTGGGTCCCATGCCATACAAAGAAGCCCAACTGGGCAGCAGATTGGAAACAAATTAAGCACTAAACACTTAATGGGCCAAAAGCCCATTTCGAGCTGGGCTGATGTGATCACCCATCTATGGGGCGGATCTGAGATTATGTTAGCAAAAGGATAGGGCCTTTTAACCTTATCCACTCTGGGAGACCAAATTCAAATCAGATTTGAATATGGTAACCTCCTGATAAGAACAGGAGTAAGCTAACTTAATCTGCAGATAGGATTAAGATAATCCCCTATCCAAATACTGATTTGGATTGGGATAACTCTTAATTAGGAGGTTTCTTAATCAAGAAGAAAGGAGAAACAAACCCTAAGAGTGAAAATCTTCAGATTTCGAACCAAAGGGTTTCAGAGAAAGCAAGAAAGCTTCCTACGAATAGAGATTAGATCTCATTCATACTCCATAGAGAAAAGCAATTCTGTTGTCTTCGTCCTTGGAGTTCTCCTCTAGCCGCCGCCGCCATTGCTTCTAACAAGATTCAATCTTTGTAGAAGAAAGAAGTCAAGAAACCAGTTCTTGACATCAGTCTTGTAGAAAAGACTGAAAAAGATTCGGTGTTCAGGGTTTCCAGAGGATTCTTGCGAAGGATCCAGTGTGTAGGATGCACTCTACTGGTTCCGTTCCACCCACAGCTGTGTCATCTTCAGCAGGAGCGGATCTTGGTTTCTTCTTTGGGCGTGAACACCAACTTTGGGAGATACTGTTTCTCCGCATCAGGTATATTCCTCCCTTTTGCTTTTTGGTTCAGATCTGGTTCGATTATGGTTCAAGTAGGATCCTTGAATATAGTATTCTAAATTTAGGGAATATGATTCCTAGTTGGAAGAAGGTAGGAAAATTTTTGAAATTTCCCCACCTATTCCGCAACCTTATTGGCGTCCATTTGATGGATCCTACCATTCTTTCACTTCGATTGTGAAGGTGCATTCGGCGATGAAGTCGGCCAAGGACTGGGTCTTAATCACAGGCCAGGGTGCATAATTGATGTTGAACTCACTCAATTCCACGCTCCATTTGATTAGGTGGCCAGATGCTTTTGGCCTCTAAAGTACCTATTTGAGGGGCTAGTTGGTTAGCACCCCGAATGATGTGAGCCTAAAAGTGTGGTCTGAGCTTTTTTGTTGAGGTAACCAATGGCAAGGCCATCTTTTCCAGGTTGGAGTACCAGGTTTCCACGCCACTGAGGACTTTGTTGGTGTAGTAGATCTGCCTCTGCACCCGATCTTCTTTGACCAGCACTGAGATGACGACTTCGTCCCCGGCCAAGAGGTAGAGTAGCAGCTCATCCCCAGGGCTTGGTTTGGTGAGGAGAGGTGGTGAGCTCAGATACAACTTCAGTTATTGAAAGGACCATTCACATTCCTCGGTTCATTGGAAGTCCTTCAAATGCTTAAGGGCTTTAAAGAAGGGCAGACACCAGTCTGCGGATTTATACATGAATCTGTTAAGGGGCTATTATACTAGTGAGACGCTGCACTTCTTTGTGTGCCTGAGGTGATTGCATGTCGAGGATGGCCTATACTTTTTCTAGATTGGCCTCAATTCCCCTCTGTGTCACCATAAGCCCCAGGAATTTATCGAAACTGACCCCGAAGGTGCATCTGGTCGAGTTCAGCTTCATCTTGTACTTCTTGAGGGTGCCGAAGACTTCCTTTAAGTCAGAAAGGTGATGCTCGGCCTTCTTGCTCTTCACAAGCATGTCGTCTATTTCTCCACGTTTCGGCCGAGTTTATCCTTGAAGACCTCATTCACCAGTCGCTGATAGGTAGCACCAGCATTCTTGGGGCCGAAAGGCATAACCTTGTAGTAGTATAGCTCGCGGTCAGTGATGAAGGCCGTTTTCTCCTGGTCATCTGGTTGTATCCTGAGAAGGCATCCATGAAACTTAGAAGTTCATGCCATGTCATTGCATCGATGAGCTGGTCGACCCTCGGTAGGGGAAAGCAATCCTTGGGGCAGGATTTGTTTAGGTCGGTGAAGTCACGATACATATTCTCCACTTCCCATTGGCCTTCTTCACCATCACCACGTTGGCCACTCAGTTAGGGTATTTTACTTTCCGAATGAAGTTGGTGTCGAGCAAGTTCTGCACCTCATCAGTGATCACTTTCCACCGTTCTATAGCGAAGCTTCTTCTCTTCTGCTTGATAGGTCGGTAGCGAGGGTCGGCGTTCACGTGATGTGTGATTACTTCGGGGTGGTCGATCCCTGGCATATCCGCTGCCGACCAAACAAACATGTCGGTGTGATCCCTTAACAATTGTATCAGTTCTTCCCGAAGGTGGCTATCCAACCTGGACCATTTTCTCGGGGTGTTCTTCATTGAGTGGCACCTGGATGAGGTCTTCGACAGGTTGGCCACGCTGTGTCTTTAATTCGTCCCATAGATCATAGGCTTTAGCCATCAAAGCCTCTGTGGCATGGCGCAGGCCTCAGTAGGAGGTCAAGTAACATTGTCGTGTGGTCCTCTAATCTCCACATTCTACTCCCACGCCATTGAGGGTCGGCCTACTGAGGATGGCATTGTAAGAGGATGGGCAGTAGACTACTATGAAGTCTACCATGGCCGTTGTGGTGATGTCACCATCTCTAATCGAAAGGGGGAGGGTTATCCTCCCAATTGGCATGAGGGACTCCCTGGACAAGCCCATCAAGGGAGTGTTGATGGGGGTGAGTCGGTTCTTGTTAATGCCGAGCTTGTCAAATGCTTCTTCAAAGAGGACACCAGTTGAGCTGCCTATATCAACGAGGATGAGTTGCACCTCAAAGTTGACTACCTCGGTCGTGATCACTAGGGCATCATCGTGTGGGGTCTGCACCCCCCGGAGGTCATCCTCTGTGTAGGTGACTGGATCATCCTCGCCTCTTCTTTTGTCCTTAGTTGTCAATCTCATACAGTTGTGCATACTTCTTGTGCCCCGAGCTGCTCTCTTCTCCCATGGCGATCCCACTTGATATTATGTGGATCATGCCAGCAAGAGGAGCTCAAGGTGGTGGCTGAGCATTCTCTGTGCACAGTTCTTCCTATGTTGGCTTCTCATTCTTGACAACAAATCCATTGAGGTACCCACGCCTGATCAGGTCCTTGATGTGGTTGCAGAGGTCAAAGCAGTTGTCCGTGTCATGGCCATGGTCCCTGTGGAACTCGCAATATTTGTCGTGGTTTCTCTTGTTGCCTTGTGTTTTCATCTTTTTGAGCCACTGGACATAACTGAAGTCATGGATTTGCATCAGAACTTCAAACCATGATGTGTTCAGCGGCGTGAAGTTTCGATAGGTCGGCAAAGGTGTCCGTGGTCTGCGGTCGGGCTGGCGATCCTGCCTCATATGGTCCCGAGGGGCGGAGCCTATGCTGAATGGCGGTGATGGCCATAGACTGGTTCAAATTGTTGACTTGTAGAACTTCTTTGTTGAATCTCGCCAATTAGTCTTTGAGTGATTTTGCCTTCCCCTACCGCACTTACATAAGGCTGGCAGAAGTCTTCTAGTGCTTCTGGCTTGTCATGAATTGGGCTCGGAATTGGGTTTCCAGCTATTTCCACAACGCTATGGAGTGAGGAGGTAGAAAGGAATACCAAGTTAGGGTTGGGCCTGTGAGGGTGGCCACAAGAGCTTTGCACATCAGGCCCTCGAAAGATCCATGCAACATCAGTTGAGCCTTCAGTGCTTTGATGTGGTCGGCGGGGTTGGTATTCCCATTGTATTTGTCGAGTTGAGGTGTCCGCCACCATGTGGGAGGAAGCTTGTCTATGATCTCTTGGACGAATAGTGGCTCTTTAGTGGTCTGTGCGGTTGGCTACATGGGCTGATCCACATCCGGTGTTGTGCTTCTCTGAACATGGCTGCACTCAAACTCTTCTAAGCGTTATCGGAGCTCTCGAATCTCAGCAACCCTATTGTCCAGGATTGTGGTACGCGTGGCTCTCTCCTTCTTGGGCCGTGTAGTGCAGTCTCTTACCGAGCTAGACTTGGCGACGGAAACAACACGGGGCAGAGCAACGTCCATTTACCGAGCCTTTCTTTGGCGGGGATTCGCATAGTTTGATCTGTTCTATTGCGGTTGTCAGGTTCGCAAGAGTGGGCTGAGGAGGTAGACTTCCTTTTCGTGTCTTGCTTTTCTTGATGGGACCATGCCCCTTTCTTGTTCGATCGGTGCATTTTGGGGTCCTTAGGGCGAGGATCATCCTTCGTACGTGTTGGGGCATGAGGGGGAACAGCTTGGTTGGGCGGTGTTGCGGAACCCCTTGTCTGCATCATCTCAAAAATCTTGTCAACCTTTTTATTGCATTGCTTGGAATTGCACAGGGTCAACTATGGCTGGGGGTTGTGGGATTTCTTGGTTTGAAGGGCTGCAATGACAAGATTCCTGAGATGGGGATCGGCCTGTTGATTGCTCGAACAAGTTCTGAGGCATCTTGATCGCTTTCTTGGTTATGCGATAAAGAAGAGATTTCAGGAAAGGCTTTTTGTGTGATTCCCACAGACAACGCCAATCTGATGCTGCTCCATCCGAGGTGGTGCACAAACCGAGGAAGGCAGTCAGATGATCCTTTCCAACAGGGCGGGGCCGAGGTAGAAGGACAGATCCGCGCTTCAAGACTTGTGATCAAGAAATTAAGTTAGAGGCCCGAGGAGTTATCCCTAGATAGGCACTCCGATGCTCAAGTCAGTAGAAGGTGTTGGATTGCTAGGACCAGCAATGTGGTTGTTGGTCCGAGCAAAATGATAGTATGGGTGCTAGATGTTGGAATCCCTTACTTTGAGTGAGAGATACCTTTTTATAGAGAGAGATCCATGTCCAGGTCGGATTTGAAGGAAAGGGAGATCCATCATATGGATGGCCGAATCATGCAGGGTGATTGGGCGAAATTTCAAAAATTTCTTTTCTCCTTTCTGGGAATCGTATTCCCAGTTTTAGAAAATTTGCATTTTTCAAGGATTATTCTTGATCCAAATTGGACCAGATCTGAAACCAAAAGGAAGTGAGAGCAATACCTGATATGGAATCCACACGTGTATCTCCCAAAGTAGGTGTTCACACCCAAAGAGGGTACCAAAACCCGCTTCCATTGAAGATGGTGCAGCTTAAGATGAAACAGGTTCAGCAATGCAGTCCTTCAGCAAGAACTACAATCCAACGGCTTAGATCAGGTAAGGGAGGTGAGCACGAATTCAGATCTGATTTTTCTTGCAAAAATCAGAATCAAGAACTAATCTTTATCAGTTCAAGAATGGAGATCGAACAGGGTATATGGTGGCAAGAGCAGAAGGAGAGGGAGAACTAAGAGCAGTGTGTAAAAATGGAGCAGTTCACCCTCCTCTATTTAAATAGCTTAAAGAGTTACACTCCGAATCTAATTAGGAGCTTCCTAATGCAAATATTTATTTAGATTTGGACTCTTTAAGTGGATAAGACATGTCTTCTTATCCTTATCTGCTGATCCAAACTCATATCCTTATCCAAATTCGCCCATGCTGATAAATCCAATTAATCTAATTTATTATGAGCCTTAGGCCCATTAAGCAAGCAGGCTCACGTCACCTTTTGATTGCGGGCTAACTTGGCTCTCTTTGTATGGCATGGGACCATAACATTGATCTTCACAAAAGTCATATGGGTTCAGCCTAGCGTCTGTGACAAAGCCCGGATGAATTCACTACTAAACAAAGTGAACCCCTGAATCCATTAATATAGGCTCTTAATGGGCCAACGTTTACACTAAATGGTCCTTGAGTCCAGCCACCTTATGAAGACCCAAGGACTATAGTCTTAAGTGAGATTAGCCCATCAGGTATAACAGCCCTAAATGGTTCTACACCTAACCTCTCAGCCCATAATGATCAAACACTACACAACAAGAGAGGACCTCTCCCTCGTCTACAAGGTACAGTGTTGCACTCTCTGCTCGGATGGATCCCGGGATTTAAAACATTTTTGCAAATATTTTCATAAAACATAATATATATATATATAAATATATTTTGCAAAACAAATCTCAAACACGGTTGAAATCAATTGCTGACAGTTTTTGGTTTCCATCAGAGAGAGTGTAGTCCCTGATCATTCACTTTGTCCGACAAAGGGGCTGATCCTGTCACTATGTTCACCCACTTGACTGAATTCTCGGACTATTCCAACATACCCAGGTTTTGACCCCCACTAAGGATCTCACTGATTGACATATGAAAGACAGCCCAATCCAACACCTAGTGTAGTACCATAATCAAGTCTAGGGGTAAGGTGTAACTTTCTAGTTTTACCCACCAGTCTACAAGGTCCAGGGCATAATTGGAAAATGGTCTGGGTTCAGTGTTTCAAGTAAACACACACCACATGCGCTTTAGGTCTAAACCTGGCAGTTGAGAGAAGCTACCCCAACTGACTTGGCAGCACATTAGTGTTAGCCTTGGCAGGATAAATCTCCCCAGGTCTATCCAATGGCTGTGAACATTCTAAACTAACATGAGTCTCATAAGTGTCCAGTTTAAGGGTAATTACACAGAAACACACCAAATATAACATGAATCTATTATGTACTTTCACTCATTTATAGTAAATGGATTTGTACATCAATCTGATTGGAGCTAAGGGCATACACTGTCTAATAGCTCCCACTTGCACTTAGTTCCAATCTGGTACAAGCCTCAGTTCCATACTGTCCACATGCTTCTCAGATACTTTCTGTGTCAATGGCTTAGTTAATGGGTCTACCACATTTCCACTGATGCTACCTTCTGAATCTAGACGTCCCCTCTACCAACAATCTCTCATAGATCAAGTGTTGTCACACAACAGTGGAATGGGTGATATTGTAGGATTTCAAATTCTAGAATGAACAACTTCATCCATTAGGAAGCCTCACTTACGGCAATGTGCTTGGTTTGGGTTGTGGACTATTTTTCTTACTACACAGGACCCCATCATTAAGATGTAACAAGATGTAGACTTTCTATCATCTAGATCTGACTGGAAATCGACATCAAGATACCTAATGATCTGTAGTGAACTATCATCGAAGACAAAACCCTTTTGTCCTCCAAAGGTATTTGAGTATGTTCTTTACATCAGTCTAATGCTCCTATCCTGGGTTTGATTTTTATCTACTTACTACACTCACAGCCTGAGCAATATCTAGCCGAGTGCACAACATGGCATATATGATAATCCCTACGACAGAGGCATAGGGAACCTCTCTCATGCCTTCAATCTCCTTAGGAGTCTTGTAAGACATACCTTGGAGAGAGTGACTCCGTGTCTGAAAGGGACTTATCTCTTTTTGGAGTTCTCCATGTTGTATCTATTGACAATCTTATCAATGTAAGTAGATTGGGATAATCCTATTTTCCTTTTCGATCTATCTCTATAAAGTCAAAGTCCCAAGATGTAGGAGGCTTCTCCATGATCTTTTATGGAGAATTGTTGCGAAAGTTATACCTTCACTATAATCAACATTCCTACATCATTCCCAATGAGTAGAATGTCTTCTACATACAGAACAAGGAACGTAACTTTATCTCCCACTGATTTCCAATAAATACCGGGCTCATTCGGATTCTGCTCAAAGTCAAACTATTTAGACAATAGAGTCAAATCAGATGTTCCAACTTCTAGAAGCTTGCTTAAGTCCATAGATGGATCGGTTAAGTTTACACACCATGTGTTCCTGACCAGTAGCAATGAAACCTTACAGTTGCTACATATAGATATCTTCAGTAAGATCTTCATTCAGGAACGCGGTTTTGACATCCATTTACCAAATCTCATAGTCAAAGTGTGCTGCTATAGCTAGTAGGATCCGTATGGATTTTAGCATGGCCACTGGAGAAAAGGTTTCCTCATAATCGAATTCCCTCTTTCTAAGTGTACCCTTTCTCTACAAGACGAGCTTTATAGATCTCAAGCTTCCCATCAGGGCCCTTTTTTCTCTTGTAGATTCATTTGCAACCAATTTCTTTCACCCCAGGGGGTAGGTCTACGAGAGTCCAGACCTTGTTGGTTTCCATTGAGTCCATCTCGGCTTTCATGGCATCTACCCACTTTAAGGAATCTATGTCCAACATAGCTTCTGTATAAGTCAGGGGATCTTCCTCACTTATCGTGACTTCCATCAAGTAACTTTCTTGATCATAGTCATAATGAAATGGAGGTCTAGAAACCCGGGTAGACCTTCTAAGTTGGGTGTTATTTGTAATGTGTGGGGCATCTCCCATTACTCCTGAGCTCTCCTCATCAAGAACAATTTTCTGACGATGATTGTCCAGGATGTAATCTTCTTCTAAGAAGTAGGCATTTCGACTACAAAACACCTTTTGCTCTCTTGGGTCATAGAATTGGTACCCTACAGAGCTTTTGGGGTAGCCTACAAATAGGCAACGGCTGGTCTTGGATTCCAATTTTTCTGAACTTATTCTTTTAACATGTGCCAGACAACCCCAAATCTTCAAATGTCTTACACTAGGTTTCTTACCGGTCCATAGCTCATAGGGAGTCTTAGGAACGGATTTGGTTAGAACCTAGTTCAGCACGCATATCACAGTCTCCAATGTGTATCCCTAAAAGGATATAGGTAGTTATGAGTAGATAGAAAGTGAACAGACCATATCTAATAGAGTTCAGTTTCTCCTATCCAACACACAGTTTAATTGTGGTGTAGTAGGAGGAGACAATTGTGATACAATTCCATTGTCCTTTAAGTAGTCCCTGAATTCATTGGAGAGATATTCGTCTCTTTGAACTTTTCAAAAGATTCAGACTTATGTCTCATTAGGTACACGTAACCATACCGAGAGTAATCGTTGGTAAAGGTTATAAAATAAATGTATTGGTTGCATGTCCTAACATTCATGGGACCACATACATCAGTATGTATCAGGTCAAGGGTGCCCGTAGAACTTTTAGGCTTTCCCGCAAATGATCGTTACGTCATCTTACCCTGAAGGAAAGGTTCACAAGTTGGAAGATCTTCTGTAATTAGAAAATCCAAAGGACCATCCTTTACCAACCTTGTGATATGATCTATATTAATGTGGCCAAGTCGGTAATGCCATAGGCACGTGGGATTTACCGTATCACATGATCTTTTCTTGGGGATAATTTCCGACGTAGTTTTGGTTATGTTAGTTTCCAGAGAAGGACGGAGGACATAGAGATCATTCTTAAATTCTCTGTAAGTGAGAAATTTGTTATTCAGTTCAATAGTAATCGTATTACTAAACAAAATAGAATAACCACCCTTGCACAATTTTGAAGCAAAAATCAAATTTCTTCTCAAAGTTGGTACATAAAGACAATCTTTAAGTTTGACAATGCCTTTTCTGAAAACTAATTCTACAATTCCTATAGTTGTAGCTGCAACAATTGTAGAAGTCCCCAAGTAGAGTATCACCTTGTTGTTACTCAACCTTTTGCTTTCTTTGAACCCCTACAATGTGTTACATACATGAGTTGAAGCCCCAGAGTCAATACACTAGGATGCAGAAGTGACCAACATATTAGTCTCTATGACAAGAGATTCGGAATTACCTTCTTTGTTCTTGGTTTCTAGATATTGAGGACAGTTCCTCTTCTAGTGCCCAGTCTGTTTGCAAAAGTGACATGCATCCGATGCTTTATCCTTCTTCTGCTTTTTCGGCTTACCTTCTTTCTTCTAAGGCCTCTTCTTTCCCTTCCTCTTTCTCTTGCCTGACTTGCCATCTTCAACAAGCATGGCTATCAGCTTATCCTTCTTTATCAGTTCTTCGAA
This sequence comes from Nelumbo nucifera, assembly GCF_055504915.1. Taxonomy (NCBI): domain Eukaryota; kingdom Viridiplantae; phylum Streptophyta; class Magnoliopsida; order Proteales; family Nelumbonaceae; genus Nelumbo; species Nelumbo nucifera. The sequence goes on from NC_142651.1 coordinate 82,233,759, forward strand.
CCTCTGCAACATATTGCTGAGTTCCTGAAGGCTAACTTTTAGCTTGTTCATGTTGTAGTTCATGACAAATTGATTGAAGGACGGAGGCAAAGATTTTAAGATTGCATCAGTTTTGGTGTCCTCCTCTAGCTGAGAACCAAGAGCCTCTAGTTCGTTAATATAATCCATCATTTTTAAACAATGGTCATGGACCTGTTGGCTCTCGGTCATCTGGGTGGTCATCAACAGTTTGAGGACCTTTTGATGGGCAGAATGATTCTGCTCCTCATACATTGTCTCTAGACTATCCAAGATGTCTTTAGAGACTTCGATCTTATCGAATTGCCTCTGAATAGCATTATTTAAGATGCTATGATGTAACACCAGGCAAGAGAATTTTGTCCTTCCATTCCTGATACTCTCTTTTGTGAGCCTCAAAAGTCTTGTCACCCGGACATTCTGGAGCAGGGTTCTTAGCAACCTTGTCCAATTTCTCGAATGTCAGAACCAAGTTAAGGTTTCGAAAATAGTCAGCATAATTGAGTCCCTTAAGCTTATTATCATCCACCAACTTGGCGAATTATCCATTTGCCATTTCTGATAAAAGGCAACAGTGATTAGTCCACAACCTAAAATTGATTCATGTTAATTACATAGAAAGGTCTTTTATTTATGTTCCATCTCCATTTATTCATCTTTGAGATTTCCCTCCTATCTCAGTGACGGATATGCAGTTATGTCTCTGCAAATGTGGGAAATCACATAGGTGCATGGGGCCAACTATTTCAGCTGCGAAACCCCACCACTTTCTGTGAAGGATCATATCCACTCATCTAATGAGCTTTCCCTTTGGCCTCTATTAGACAAGGTTCATTGTCATTTTAGGTTAAACCTTTATGTCCAGTAAGTGCTGACCCATCATATCGTGGACCCCAAGGTACAGTGAGAGAGTTTCTCATTTTAAGATAGGCCTCTCCCACATCGGTGTATGACGCCCCTATCATCTCATGAAGCAATCCAGCCAATTGGACTAGCAAATGGATAGCCCAATTTTATGGTGCATCTCCTCATTGTCGATTAAGCCCGCCTACATGCTAATGATGGAAGGCCTTTAGAGAATTCATCATATGAATTTCCCTATCACTTGCACTGGAGGGAACAAGTTAAAATTGGTCCCTAGTTCTGATTTAGGTCAAACCAAAGTGGCTCCCACTGACTTTCATAAAGTCATATTCAAATGGGCCCAAAACGAGCTAGGGTTCCGTAGAGTTCCTCTTGTGGAGGAACTGATCAAGGGCCCGTTGAGAAGGGAGATCATCCAAAGATCTCAGGGCACCATGGCAATGATGTGCATTCAACCATGGTGTATGCAGAGAGCAACATACGATTAAACATGGGCCAAGTGCTTATGGCCCATGTGCAAATCACATTTAGCACTTCACATACAAACACATGCACAAATTGATCCAATCAATCAAATAACTTGAAAAAAAAACCCTAATTAATCAAAGTTAACACATTATCAGCCCATTAAGGCCCATGTATTATCAAATAAGCTGGCATGGACACTTCTGTTAAGAAACATTAATGGTGCACTAACGGAAGGTGAGTTTTGGAAAATAAAAACTTATTAACATGGTGAGTTTTATTTGTTTTGAAAAGTTGTGGTGAGTTTATGAGAAATGCTGAAAACAAATGGTGAGTTTTAGACAATTTCCCTTCTTTTTTTAGATTTTGAGAGGGGGAAAGTTGACCCATGTTCATTTTTCAGACTTATGTGGGGACCAGTGAAAGTTTATTTTCCTAGGTATCACTTACCCATATCCTAGGTGGGTAAATTAACTTTCCCATCTAGGGGAAAATTGTCAATACTTAGATGGGACAAAAATGCCCCTTTCAATAATGGAATTTTATTGCTAAGATGATTATTGCCTTATTTACATGGGGAATAAAAGAGCATGGGTAAATGCACTTACCCAGGTAAGTTTTTTATGGGAAACACTTATCCAGATAAGTGCATTTACCGGGCTAAATGACTTACCAAAAAGCAAATGGGGCATAAATGATATTTCGGAGTATTTATGTCAGAAAATAGATTATTCAAAAATTAATATGGTCTTTTCAGTTTAGTCAAAATAATACAACTTCGGTTTATATTTTTTTTTCCATTTCAAATAAAGGGACCAAAACAACCATATTATTTGTCTTTAATGTTTAATAATGCTCTTACTGGAACTATATGAATATTGGATCCGGTCCCTCAATTTCAGATGGTGTCTCGTGTTCTTCTTCCTTCTTTGGGTTGGGAGGGGGCTGTAAAGATGGAAATCCATTATTGCCCTAATAAAAGAACATTGGCTATTTACCTTCCATATCTAATGACCCTTATAGACCACCCCTAGATCTACCTAGAAATAAAGAAACATTCACAAGCCCCTCCCGGCCAGACTCCAATTGGGTTTCTTTGTGCTTATTATGTGTGTTTGTGGCTAAGGGCCAACCGGCCAAGTGGAGGGGGTTTGTCATTTTATTTTACTTTGGGTTTCTAGCCGTTAAGGGCAAAAAGTTGCCCTTAATATAAAAAAAAAAAATTATATATTTTATATAATAACCGAAATGAGGCATCTTTTTCTCAAAAATATCAAATAAGGGCATTCGTCTTCCTGCTCTGTATTTGACAAATAAATGCCCTCCGATTAAGCCCAATCATCTTAACTGCATTATTTTTGAGAAGTGAGCAAGTGAATTCTGTTTCTATGGATTTGAGGTCGAGGAGGCGGAGCTGGTTGAGGTGAGCAAGTGAATCCTGACGTTGGTGCAACTGACGCCAAGCCATGAGGCGGAGCAGGCGTCTCCAGAGGTTGCTGTGCGCATCGATTGGGAGCGGAACTCTTAGGTAAATCAATGCATCGTCTCTCTTCTCTCAAGTCTCCAAAAGGTAGATGCCACACCGAAGCATTGTGACAAGTTAACCAGAATCAGTCCCCTGCATCCCCGAAAGCTTTGCCTCATGGTCGAGTTGTATGCGAAGCCACGGACCAAGTCCTGGCTATCACGGCCAAAGGGCGAACTCGATGGAGAAGGGCCAATATCACTGGTGGACTGAATTTAAAATTCAAGAAGAAACAAGGGTGATAGTCACCAGAAACTGTTGGTCGAAGAAGCTGGAGCGAGCATTCTCCGCTTGAAAGTGAAGCGGTTCCGATATGCCTTTATTTTCTAGAATGTTGTTAAAATGATTGGGCTTAATCGGGTATCTCATTTCCGTTATAAACAAGGGCATTCACCGGCCAACTACAAAGGAGGAAGACTATTAGACAGTGTATGCCCTTAGCTCTAACCAGATTGATGTACATTATGACGCTTATTGTAAATGAACAAAGTACATATTTGATTCATGTTATAATGGTGTGTTTCTGTGTAATACCCTTAAAGTGGACAATTATGAGACTCGTGTTAGTTTAGAATGTTCACAGCCATTGGATAAGTCTGGGAGATTTATCCTGCTAAGGTTGACACTGATGTGCTGCCAAGTGTTGGGGTGGCCTGTCTCAGCTGCCAGGGTGAGACCCGAGGTACATGCAGTGTAGCTTTACTTGAAACCCTGAACCGGACCAGATTTCCAGTATTGCCCTGAACCTTGGTGATTAGTGGGCAAAACTGGAAAGCTACACCTGACCCCTACACTCGATTATGGTACTGCACTAGGTGTCAAATTGGGCTGTCTTTGATATGCCAATCAGTGAGATCCTTAGCGGGGGTCAAAACCTGGGTATGTTGGGACAGTCCGAGAGTTCATCTGAGTGAGTGATCATAGTGATAGGATCAGCCCCTTTGTCGGACAAAGGTAATGATCGGGGATGCGCTCTCTCTGATGGAAACCAAGACTAATAGCAGCCGATTTCAATCATTGAAATTTGTTTTGCAAAATATATTTTACATACGAATATAAATATATATTATTGTTTCAAAATGTTTGCAAAAGGTTTTAATTCTCGGGATCCATGTGAGTAGAGAGTGCAGCACTGTTCCTTGCAGCCGAGGGAGAGGTCCTTTCTTGCCGGGCAGTGTTTGATCATTATGGGCTGAGAGGTTAAGTGTAAGACCATTGAGGGTAATACCTGATGGGCTAATCTTGCATCTACCCACAGTCCCTGGGTTTTTATAAGGTGGCTTGGCCCAGGGACCACTTAGTGTAAGTCTTAGGCCCATTAGGAGTCCATGTGATGGGCTATGGGGGGTTCACTGTCTTTTCATTGAATTCGGCCAAGCCTTGTAACAGAGGCTGGGCTGAACCCATGTGGCTGATGTGTAGATCAATGTTTGGGTCCCATGCCATACAAAGAAGCCCAACTGGGCAGCAGGTTGGAAGCACTTTGAGCACTTAGACTTATTGGGCTTAAATCCCATTTCGAATTGGCCTAATTTCATTAGTTAAATATGGGGGCGGATCTGGGAATAAATTAGCAGATTGGATAGGGTCTTACCCTATCCCACTCAGAGAGTCCAGATCGGAATTCAGATCTAGAAATCTCCTAATGAGATTAGGAGAGAATTGATCTAATCTACAGATAAGATAAGGGCTTATCCTTATCTCTTAAAGAGAACTGCTTATCCAAATACAAATTTGGATTAGGAAACTCCGAATGAGATTAAGGGCTCTCTTTAAGCCTATAAAAGGAGGAGGGGGGCAAACCTTTTAGCCCATCCCAGAATCATCCCAAGCATCCCAGAAATCCAGAGATCAGATCTCTAGAACACCTAGAGAAAAGACAACAACAGTGTGACTGCGCCATATTCTCCCTACGATTTCCTCCAGTTGCCGCCATAGCCAGTTCGATCTCCATCCTTTGTAGGAGCAATCAAGAAGTGTATTGATATCAATCTTTGGAGAAAGGCTAATCAGAAGTCGTGCTCACTGCCTCCATCGAATTCTTGCTGAAGAATTCGGTTCGTTGGACGGAACCTGCTGATTCTGCTCAACCATTCACTGTGTCATCTTCAGTGGGAGCAGTCTTTGGAGTCTTTCTTTGGGCGTGAACACCTTCATTGGGAGATATTGCATCTTCGTATTAGGTATATCCCTCTCCTACTATTTTGGTTCAGATCTGGTTCGGTTCTTGGTTCAAGATTAATCCTTGAAAAATGCAGTTTTTCTAAAACAGGGAATGCGATTCCCACATGGGAGAGAAAGAAATTTTTTGAAATTTTGCCCTACCTTCCTGCTGGGTTCGTCTATCCATAAGATAGATTTCTCATCCCTTAAGTGGTATCAGAGCCATGGTTCAAATCTTGAATCGAAATTTCCTAGATCTAAACCTGCGCAAATGGGTAGAAGGCGTTCTACCCAATTTGCGCAGATTAGGGTTTTTCTAGGAAATCGGTTCCCAGTTTAAGGGCAAATGATATGAAATTAATTTTTATAAATCTGGATTATATTTAGAACTGTTCTTTATTATTTTCTTGATTTATGGGTTGTTTGTACAAATGGAGATCGAAATCTTGATTGGCGCAGTGAACCTGCGATTTGCAGCTTTTGTTTTTGCATTCTGGTCTGTAAATAATTTTTTTTATTTTCTAGACTGAATGTATAGGATTCGATCAAATGTAATATTAATAGAAATTAGGTTTTCTATTTATTTTATTTTCTTGATCGAAGATGGCGGCACAGAAGGAGATTTTGCAAATATCAAAATTGCTATCTGCAATTTGCAGTTTGTGAAACTGCAAACTGTGTTCTGACATTTGTTTTACAAGATGGAGGTGTGAGAACAGCCCTATGACTGATTCTTGCTTGTTCTTTAATCGTAATTTAATTTCAGATCGTTTCTTGAATTATTTCTTTAATTAAAAATCAAACCCTAGACCCATTCGAGCCAGATTGGACCAAACTGATTGAACTGAATCTATGGTTCGATGGAGGCTGATTGTCAGACCTAATTTCCCACTTTTGGGTCAAGGGATTGATGGTTAATTAAGAGATTTAATTCGGCCCACACCTGTAAGGGCCAGTTTTAAAGAGTTAAAACTGCTAAAGCCCACTAATTGTAGGAAAGCTATATGGGCCGAACTGCTAACTTCTATTCAGCCCATATACCTAGATAATATTAATTGGTAGTATTATGAATTAAAATGGGCTTTATTAATGGGCTTTACAGATATTAATTGATTGGATCAATTCCATCCCTACATGTGATGTATGGATGTGTGATGTGCTACGTACATGGGTCATAAGTACTTGGCCCTTGCAGATATGACAGTGGCTCTTGCGCACACCATGGCTGAATGCACATCATTGCCATGGTGTCCCTAAAGATCATTGGATGATCTCCCTCAGTGGTGGGCCCCACACCCCTGAAAATGATACGTGCGGAACCCTAGCCGTTTAGAGCCCACCAGAAATCTGGCTTTATGAAAGTTAGTGGGAGCTACTCTGGTTTGACCTAAATTAAACTAAAGCATAACTTTTGTTCCCTCCTGAAATATGAGTGCATGTGATAGGGAGACTCATATGATGAACTCTCTAAAGGCCTTCCATCATTACCATGAAGATGGATCCTTCAGTAATGAGGAAACACACCATAAAATTGGGTTATCCATTTGTTGTTGTATCTGTCGGAGTGTTTCATAAGATGATAGGGGCGTCATAGACCGATGTGGGAGGACCTCACCAGAAAATGGGAGACTCTCATAGTACCTTAGTGTTCACGAATATGATGGGTGAGCACTCACTGGACAGAAAGGTTTAACCTAAAATGGCTTTGAACCTTGTCTAAAATAGGCCAAAGGGAAAGCCCATACGATGAGTGGATATGATCCTTTACAGAAAGGTGGTGGGGTTATGCAGTTGAAACAGTTGGCTCCATGCACCCTATGTGATTTCCCACATTTCCGTAGACAATTCACAATCTCCATCACTGAGATAGGAGGGAAATCTCAGAGATGAATAAATGGGAAAGGAACATAGATTAAAAGTCATATCTATGTAAATAACATGAATCAAATTAAGTTGTGGACTAATGTTTGCTCTTTTATCAGAAAATGGCAAACGGGCAATTTGCAAAGCTTTTGGATGACAAAAAGCTTAAGGGCCCAAACTATGTCGACTGGTACCGTAACCTAATGCTAATCTTGACCTCTGAGAAACTAGATAAGGTGGCCAAGAATCCTATCCCAGAACGCTCGGGAGATAGGGCTTCTGAGGCACGGAGAAGGGACTATCAGGAATGGGAGGAGAAAAACTCCCTCGCCCGGTGTTACATCATTTCCTCACTGGACAATCCGATACAAAGGCAGTTTGATCAGATCGAACTTGTCAAGGACATATTGGACAGTCTAAAGACAATGTACGAAGAGCATAATCGTTCTACTCGACAGAAGGTCTTGAAGCAGTTCATGACCGCATAGATGTCCAAGGGTCAGCAAGTTCATGACCATTTTCAGATGATGGGTTACATAAATGAGCTTGAGGCTCTTGGATCCGGGTTCGATCATACGACCCAGATAGATGCCATTCTCAACTCTTTGCCTCCGTCATTCAATCCATTCATTATGAACTATAATATGAACAAGCTGAATGTCAGCGTTCAAGAACTCAGCAATATGTTGCAGATGGCCGAAGAACTAATAAAGAAGGATGAGCCCCTAGCCATGCTTGTTGAAGCTGGCAAGAAGGGCAAGAAGAGGAGGGCAAAGAGAAAGCCCCAAAAGAAGGCCACCAAACCCAAGAAACGGAGGAAAGACAAGGCATCAGATGCTTGTCATTTTTGCCATCAGGTCGGCCACCGGAAGAGGAACTGTCTTCAATACCTGGAATCCAAGAAAGGTAATTTTGAATCCTATGTCATAGAAACCAATTTGTTGGTTACTTCTGCGTCCTGGTGTATTGACTCCGAGGCTTCAACTCATGCGTGTAACTCACTACAGGGGTTCAAGGTAAGCAGAAGGCTGAGTGAAGGAGAAGTAACACTTTACTTGGGAACTTCTGCAAGTGTTGCAGTTGCGGCCATAGGAACCATAGAATTAATTTTTAGAGAATGATCCATTGTACTTAAAGATTGTCTTTTTGTACAGAATTTAAGAATAAATTTGATTTCTGTCTCAAAACTGTGTGCGGATGGATATTATGTCTTTTTTAGTAATACAATTACTATCAAAAGAAACAACAAATTCATCGCATATAGGGAACTGAAAAATGGTCTCTATGTTCGACATCCTTCTTTAGAAACTAACATAGCCGAAACTACGTCAGCTGATATCTCCAAGAAAAGAACCCGTGATACAGTTAATCCCACGTGCCTATGGCATTACCGACTTGGCCATATCAGTATTGATCGTATCACAAGGTTGGTAAAGGATGGCCCTTTGGATTTTCTAACTGTAGAAGATCTTCCAACTTGTGAGCCTTGCATTCAGGGCAAGATGACGAAACGACTATTTAACGGTAAGCCTGAAAGATGTACAGGCATGCTTGACCTAATACATACTGATGTATGTGGTCCCCTGAGTGTTAGGACTCGTAACCAGCACGTGTATTTCATTACATTTACCGATGATTATTCTCGGTATGGTTACATGTACCTAATGAGACACAAGTCCAAATCCTTTGAAAAGTTCAAGGAGTTCAGACAAGAGGTCGAGAAATAGTTTGGGAGAGAAATTAAGACCCTTCGATCGGATTGAGGTGGCGAGTATCTCTCTAACGAATTCAGGGACTACTTGAAGGTCAACGGGATAGTATCACAGTTGACTCCTCTTGCTACACCATAGCTTAACGGTATTTCAGAGAGGAGGAATAAGACCTTATTGGATATGGTCCGGTCACTTCTCGTACACTTAGAGTTATCCACATCCTTTTGGGGTTACGCATTAGAGACTGTGATATACGTACTGAATTGGGTTTCAACCAAATCGGTTCCAAACACTCCATATGAACTTTGGACCGGAAAGAAACCAAGTGTCAGACACTTGAAGATTTGGGGTCCTGCGCACGTTAAAAGAACAAGTGCGAACAAATTGGAATCCAAGACCAGTCGTTGCCTATTCGTAGGCTACCCCAAAGGCTCTGTGGGTTACCTATTCTATGACCCAGGAGAACAGAAGGTGTTCTGTAGTCGGAATGCCCATTTCTTGGAGGATGAATATATCCTGAACAGCCATCGTCAGGAAATAGTTCTTGATGATGAGAGCTTAGGAGCAGTGGGAGGTGTCCCACAGGTTCCAGGTATTGACCAACCTAGAAGATCTACCCAGGCATACAGGCCACCAGTCCGTTTTGGCTATGACCAGGATAGTTACCTGGTGGAAGCTATGACTAGTGAGGAGGATCCTGTGACTTATGCGGAAGATATATTGGACATAGATTGCTTGAAGTGGGTAGATGCCATGAGAGCTGAGATGGACTCAATGGAGACCAATGGAGTCTGGACTCTAGTAGATCCGCCTCCCGGGGTAAAAGCAATTGGTTGCAAATGGATCTATAAGAGGAAGAAGGGCCCCGATGGAAAGGTTTAGACCTAGAAAGCTCATTTGGTGGCGAAAGGTTATACTCAGAAAAAGGGCATCGATTATGAGGAAACCTTTTCACCCGTGGCCATCCTTAAATCCATTACGATCCTGCTAGCTGTAGCAATATACCATGACTACAAGATTTGGCAAATGGATGTCAAAACTGCGTTCTTGAATGGAGATCTTACTAAAGATATCTCCATGCAGCAACCACAAGGTTTCATAGCTGCGGGTCAGGAACACATGGTATGTAAATTAAATAGATCTATATATGGACTTAAGCAAGCTTCTAGGAGTTAGAACATCTGGTTTGACTCTACCGTCAAAAAGTTTGACTTTGAGCAGAATCCAAATGAGCCATGTGTTTACAGGAAGTCCAGTGGGGATAATGTTACGTTCTTGGTTCTGTATGTAGACGATATTCTACTCATTGGGAATGATGTAGGAATGTTGACTGCAGTGAAAGTATGGCTTTCACAACAATTCTCCATGAAAGACCTTGGAGAAGCCTCCTATATATTGGGTCTTCGACTCTATAGAGATAGATCGAAGCGGATAATAGGATGATCCCAATCTGCTTACATTGACAAAATTGTCAAGAGATACAACATGGAGAAATCCAAGAAGGGAAATGTTCCTTTCAAGCACGGAGTCACTCTCTCCAAGAAGATGTCTCCCAAGACTTCTGAGGAGATTGAGGGCATGAAGAACGATCCCTATGCCTCAGCCGTAGGGAGCATCATGTATGCCATGCTGTGCACTCGTCCTGACATTGCTCAGGCAGTAAGTGTGATAAGCAGATTCCAGGCCAACCCAGGGCAAGAACACTGGACTACTGTGAAAAACATACATAAGTACCTTCGAAGGACAAAAGAGTTTTGTCTGGTATTCGATGGTATCTCACTACAGATCCAAGGGTATACTGATGTCAATTTCCATTTGGATCCAGATGATAGAAAGTCTACATCTAGGTATGTTTTCATGATAGGATCGTGTGCTGTTTGCTGAAAGTCAGCAAACAAGGGTCCTAAGTAGTAAGAATAACAATCCACAACCCAAGCTGAACACATTGTCGTAAGTGAGGCTGCCTTATGAATGAAGGTGTTCATTCTGGAATTTGGAATTCCGCACATCACCCATTCTACTGTTGTTTGACAACACTGGATCTACGGGAGATTGATGTTAAAAGGTAGCATCAGCGGAGAATGTGGCAGACCCATTGACTAAACCACTGACACAGAAAGTGTTTGAGAAACACGTGGAAACTCTGGGACTCCGGCTTGTACCCGATTGGACCTAAGTGCAAGTGGGAGCTGTTAGACAGTGTATGCCCTTAGTTCCAATCAGATTAATGTACATTATGACATTTATTGTAAATGAATAAAGTACAAATTTGATTCATGTTATAGTGGTGTGTTTCTGTGTAATACCCTTAAACTGAACACTTATGAGACTCGTGTTATTTTAGAATGTTCACAGTCGTTGGATAAGTCTGGGGAGATTTATCCTACTAAGGCTGACACTGATGTGCCGCCAAGTGTTGGGGTGGCCTGTCTCAGCTGCCAGGGTGAGACCCGAGGTACATGAAGTGTAGGTTTACTTGAAACTCTGAACCGGACCAGATTTCCAGTATTGCCTTGGACCTTGGTGATTAGTGGGCAAAACTAGAAAGTTACACCTGACCCCTAGACTCGATTATGGTACCGCACTAGGTGTCGGATTGGGTTGTCTTTGATATGCCAATCAGTGAGATCCTTAGCGGGGGTCAAAACCTGGGTATGTTGGGACAGTCCGAGAATTCATCTGAGTGGGTGATCATAGTGACAGGATCAGCCCCTTTGTCGAACAAAGGTAATGATCGGGGATGCACTCTCTCTGATGGAAACCAAGACTGTCGGCAGCCAATTTCAATCGTTGAAATTTGTTTTGCAAAATATATTTTATATACGGATATAAATATATATATATATGGTTTCAAAATGTTTGCAAAAAGGTTTTAATTCCCGGGATCCATGTGAGTAGAGAGTGCAGCACTGTTCCTTGCAGCCGAGGGAGAGGTCCTCTCTTGTCGGAGAGTGTTTGATCATTATGGGTTGAAAGGTTAAGTGTAAGACCATTGAGGGTAATACCTGATGGGCTAATCTTGCATTTGCCCACAGTCCCTGTGTTTTTATAAGGTGGCTTGGCTCAGGGACCACTTAGTATAAGTCTTGGGCCCATTAGGAGTCTATGTGATGGGCTTCGGAGGGTTCACTGTCTTTTCAGTGAATTCGATCAGACCTTGTAACAGAGGTTGGGCTGAACCCATGTGGCTGATGTGTAGATCAATGTTTGGGTACCACGCCATACAAAGAAGCCCAACTAGGCAGCAGGTTGGAAGCATTTTGAGCACTTAGACTTATTGGGCCTAAAGCCCATTTCGAACTGGCCTAATTTGATTAGTTAAATAAGGGGCGTATCTGGGATTAAATCAGCAGATAGGATAGGGTCTTACCCTATCCACTCAGAGAAGACCCTATCCACTCAGAGAGTCCATATCTGAATTCAGATATGAAAATCTCCTAATGAGATTAGGAGAGAGCTCATCTAATATGCAGATAAGATAAGGTCTTACCCTTATCTCTTAAAGAGAACTCCTTATCCAAATATAGATTTGGATTAGGAAACTCCTAATGAGATTAGGAGCTCTCTTTAAGCCTATAAAAGGAGGAGGGGGGCGAACCTTTCAGCCCATCCTAGAATCATCCCAAGCATCCCAAAAATTTAGAGATCAGATCTCTAGAACACCTAGAGAGAAGACAACAACAATGTGACTACACCATCTTCTCCCTGCGATTTCCTCCAGTTGCCGCCATAGGCACTTCAATCTCCATCCTTTGTAGGAGAGATCAAGAAGTGTCTTGATATCAATCTTTTGAGAAAGGCTGATTAGAAGTTGTGCTCACTACATCCATCGAATTCTTGCTGAAGAGTTCGGTTCGTTGGACGGATCCTACTGATTCTGCTCCACCATTCACTGTGTCATCTTCAGTGGGAGCTGATGAGGGCAGATTTGGCCCTCTAGTGAAATTGCGACACGTGGCACCTCGTAACAACTAGGCGACACCCAGGCAACAACTTACCAAGTCGGTGTCCCACCGGGGCACCGACCTGGCCGGCCTGGCACGGCCTGGCGCGCGGCCTGTGCGCTGCCTAGCACGCGGCCTGCACGCGGCCTGCGCGACCTGGCCGACCTGGATAAGCCCGGCACATGATCCGACCTGGCCGACCTGGCAACCCATAAGACGCCCACTGATGAACCATATCGGCATACCCCGCGAGCTCGGTAGCTCACCTAGGAGCTCGCCAAGGAGCTCGATAGCTCACCAAAGAGCTCGCCAAGGAGCTAGGCAGCTCTCCAAGGAGCTCGGCACCAAGGAGCAAGGCAGCTCGGCAAAGCTCGCCACAAGCAGCTCGGCATAGCCCAAGGAGCTCGGCATAGCTGCCCCAGGCAGCTCGCCACTTGTAGGGTAGCTCGGTACAGAAGAGTAGTTTGGCGTATCGCAGGAAGATCTCCTACCTGACAACCTGACCCAGACACCGACCCGCCGACTGACACAGGCACCGACCTGACAACCTGGCCTAGGCGCTGACCTGGCCGCCTGACACAAGCGCCAGTCTGACAACCTCGAGGAGTTCACCACCGTACCCCGGTTCTGATAGGATGTGACGAGTCTTACCGTTTGAAGGCTTTTCACCCACCTAACCCGCGAGGACACTACTATATAAAGACTCCGACCCCCAAAGCCGAGGGGAGGGGAAAAAGGATGGTAACCCCTGCTCTCTAACTCTCTCATTTCTCTCCAAGCTCTCTGTAATCAGAATGCTAACTTAGGCATCGGAGAGTCCCCGCCGGGAAAATACCCCCGGGTCCTCTGATTCAGTTCTCGTAGGTCCCTCAGCTCCCGCCGCCTACAAAGGAGAGGAAATCACCTTATGCAGAGGGCAGTCGGGTTGCGCTGCACCAGGGGAGGGGAAAAATGATGGTAACCCCTGCTCTCTAGCTCTCTCATTTCTCTCTAGGGTCTCTGTAATCAGAATGCTAACTTAGGCATCGGAGAGTCCCCGCCGGGAAAATACCCCCGGGTCATTTGATTCAGTTCTCGTAGGTCCCTCAGCTCCCGCCGCCTACAAAGGAGAGGAAATCACCTCATGTAGAGGGCAGTCGGGTTGCGCTGCACCAGGGAGCTCCACCATCCTCTGAGTTGCAGGCCGCCTAGGAGCAGGTCAAATGACGAGTCCACCAGGCAATTCTCCCCCAGGGAGTTCGCCACCAAGTAGCTCTCCACCAGGGAGCTCGCCACCAGGCAGTTCGCCACCAGGGAGCTCGCCACCAGGCAGTTCGCCACCATGCAGTTCACCACCAGGCAGTTCGCCACCAGGGAGCTCGCCACCCGGCAGATCGCCACCAGGGAGCTCGCCACCAGGCAGTTCACCACCAGGCAGTTCACCACCAGGTAGTTCACCACCAAGGAGCTCGCCACCAGGCAGTTCGCCACCAGGCAGTTCGCCACCAGGGAGTTTGCCACCAGGGAGCTCGCCACCAGGCAGTTCTCCACCAGGGAGTTCGCCACCAAGCAATTTGCCACCAAGTAGCTCTCCACTAGGGAGCTCGCCACCAGGCAGTTCTCCACCAGGGAGTTCGCCACCAAGCAGTTCGCCACCAAGTAGCTCTCCACCAGGGAGCTCGCCACCAGGTAGTTCTCCACTAGGGAGTTCGCCACCAAGTAGCTCATCACCAAGGCACGTCACCACCGGGTCAAATAACGAGGTACTTAGCCAAAAAAATTTATACATCACAAAAAATTGGTACGTGACTAGAAACGGTTACATCAGGAGCAATCTTTGGAGTCTTTCTTTGGGCGTGAACACTTTCGTTGGGAGATATTGCATCTTCGTATCAGGTATATCCCTCTCCTACTGTTTTGGTTCAGATCTGGTTCGGTTCTTGGTTCAAGATTGATCTTTGAAAATGCAGTTTTTCTAAAATAGGAAATGCGATTCTCACATGGGAGAGAGAGAAATTTTTTGAAATTTTGCCCTACCTTTCTGCAGGGTTTGGCTATACATGATGGATCTCTCATCCCTTCAAAGACGAATGCCCTTATTTGATATTTTTCAAAAAAAAAAAATTATTGATATTAAGAACAAAAAGTTGCCTTTAACGGCTACAAACCCTTTTACTTATAAACTTAATGGTGGACAGGTGTGTCAATGGTCAAATCATAGAAGGCTGAGGACAGATTTTAAACCAGGTATGAGATACGGACCCTTACAGATTGGCATCCAAGAAGTAAATGGTCAGTGTTCGAAGTTTTTTTTTTGGTAATAGGAACTTCGAAGAAGTTAGAAGACTGGATTTGAGCTCAGGTTGTGGTACGAAGTCCCACTGCAGGCTCCATAGGCTTTACCAACTTACCTAGCTGGCATCTTAAAATAAGTCAGTAGACAGTGGTCGTTGTTTCCCATACTGATGGGTTAGAAATGACAAAAGCTAGA
Organism: Nelumbo nucifera; assembly: GCF_055504915.1. NCBI lineage: Eukaryota > Viridiplantae > Streptophyta > Magnoliopsida > Proteales > Nelumbonaceae > Nelumbo > Nelumbo nucifera. Next base: position 82,248,783 of record NC_142651.1, read on the forward strand.
TGTGCCAAACTGGACCAGTGAACCCTCCTACTCTTAGATCTAAGCTTTCAACTAAGGCCTATGGAGCCAGTGAATTTGGAAGTGGGTATTGATGTTAGCTACATTCCAATGTGGACCTCATCAGAGGGGCCCATCAACGAATCAATGTCCTTGTAATCATATTTGAGTGCACAGTTAGGCCTATCAAGTTGCAACCCAGAGTTGAGCATATTGGAATCAGAACACAGCAAAACTAAGCGTTTGTTAATCGAAAACAGAATTCAAGCGATGAAATTGCTGGAGAGATGCCAATTTCAATTCCAACCACAAAATTATTCCTAGTGCAAGTGATCAACACCAGCTAGCTCTCTAGTGGAAATTTCTGCATTTAATTATGACAAATTATAAACCTGGAACTCATGGGTCGAATCCAATTTCAGAGTCAGCTCTCTTCCCCCAAGTGGAGTTGTATCATATTCCAAACAAATCAAATCCCCACTCTGATTCATGATAAAATTAGAAAAAGCTGTAGGATAGATCATAAAATGAATACTTTAATTCATTAATTTGAATAATTGAGAGAAAAAGTTTGTGATTCAAGAACCATTTATTTTCAACTGCACCCTTTTGGAGTTCAAAATGGAGACACTGAGACATCAGACATTGCTATAGTTTCAATGAGACAGACGGACATGACCCCAATGCAGCCATTAGATGGGCCCTCGGTGAGCCATTGAAAATGTGCAGATTCTTTCCCATTAATGGTGCATGTCTAGTCAATTAACTGGTTGCTTCATTCTGTGCCATGGTTTCTGTCCTTGGAGCCCCCCGTGCACCTTTCCAAGTGGACTATACGATCTGGAGGATTGAAATGGAGCTGGGCCTTATCCATCCTTAATTCTTTGAACAGTTTTTCTGGGTAAATAGAACGCTTCATCCTTCTCTGATATGATAGGCCCCTTGAAAAGAGTACTCTCTCAAGTTGGCTTTTAGCTTCTCGCAAGTGGCAACCTGCTTGAGCGATGACGGAATTGTACAACGTCGCCCGTGGCCCAATTTTGAGGGGAGAGGATTAGCTAGAGACAAAAACATACACACCCAGCTGAACTATGTATCACGGTTGAACACACCAGTGTTCAGTATAACTGAGTCCCACATGGAGTCCACAGTAAGCATTGGTGTGTTCAATTGTGATTGGTAGTTCAGCTGTGTATGATTTTATTTCCAGCTCATCCGAACTCCAAATTCGAGGTACGCGTCTGAGTAGAGTACTTGCTCCATAGCTCGACCGGCGACACACCCCATGACCACGAGGCCATGACCCACTCGACTTAAGCCATGCATGCCCAAGTTGATAGTGCAGGTGGAATTGTGCCGCCTATTAATTCCCAAGTCCCAACGCACTGGGCTCATCATCCTCTGAGTCTGACTCACAAACCAACTTGCATATAGAACCCCGTGCCTGAGCGAGTCTTGTCATTCAATTAATTCTCTAGGGTTCACAGGACTAAGTATATCTGTCTCGTACTTATCTATATTTCTACTTCATCTGCCATTCTGCGTGCACTGTGAAACTTGATATAGATCCATCACAAAGCCAGTAAACTTGGCTCCTTTTGAGTTTTGACTCCAGTAGTTGCAGATATGTAATGCATGTATAAGCGGCTGTTTGCCACTCTGTAACAAGAATTTAAATTCAAATGCAATCCAGTTAAGGGTTATCTGAATTCCATATAAAATATTTAAAATGTCTGCGCTTATATATAATTACATAGAATTTATATTGCATGCCTATTTGTAGAATTGATTGGAATGTATTCAAGTCTCATAGAAATTAAAGCATTTTTTTTGTTTATTACAAAATATATATTACTTTTTTTGGTATGCCAGGATTTGAGTATTTTTAGTTTAGTTTATTAGTGGTGCTTATGTTAAATTAATCTGAATTTGATATATGATGGATAAAGATTCAATTAGATTCTGAATATTAATGAATCAAATTTGGATCTAGGTATGTTTGATTCCATTAAATTCATTTGCAGCCTCCTATTATTTCAAGCATTGGCTTTCTTCATGATCAACTCTTCATACAGGGTTCTATGACACATCCTCTTCTTTTTTGGAAAATATTCCTTCTCCCACTTCTCTTCCTCTATTTCCATCCTCAAGCACTTGTAATGGAATTGCAAATGGATCATATCAAATTGGATATATACATTATTTATATTCAGATTTAAAGGGACCAATATATCTTTACATTATTAATATAATGAATATTGAAGATGACTTCAATAATATATATCATGAACAAAATGAATTGTAAAAATACTTGTAGAAACTTGAACCCATGACTTTAATATATATATATATATAATCAAATGGAATCATATTATATTGGTAGCATTGGATCCATATTTAATCCTATTATAAACAAATCGAATTAAAATTGGAATAAACAGATGTACTATATAAATTGAATCAAATTAGATTCTATGGGTGGATCAATTTTTTATGTGATGATCATATTGAATGAAATTCAGGCAAATGGATACTATCTGTAGTCCTACCTAGAAAATGACAAAGTTGTTGGGGCCTCACAACAACCACCTACAATATAAAATCACAAGATATTTCAAATATCAATCACGAGAAATCTAATAGTAACAAAAATGATAAAATCCAATCAAAAACAAATAAAAACAAGTACCACAAGGAATACAAATATTTCTATGGTTCGGCCTTACTATCTATGTCTATAGGAGAGATGAAACCTATTATTCACTATGAAAGAAAACTGAGAAGCATTATAAATGTATTGTGGCTTGCAATTCAACCCAACCCTTAACCCTTATACACCCGTTCTCTCTTTCCTCTCAACCCGAGGATCAAAAATAAGAGAAAAAACCACTCTCACACCAAGAGCACTCTGCATTTTTCTCTCATACTTTCTCTCAAAATAAAACCTTAACCCTACATGCAAAAGAAAACTTTTATATGTAAAGCATTTTTAACCTAAAAAAAACTATACCAATCATTATATTAAAATTAATCCAACGGTTATAAAATAACACAATCCCAACAAAAGCTTCTTACTTCACACTTTGAAACAACTTGTAAGTTTGAAGAATCATGACAAGATAAAAAAAAAAAAGTTAACCTAACTAAGTTGAAGAGGAAAATGAGAACCCACTTTTGCCACGTAATCAACAGTCCACTTCAGACTGTTTTGATGACATCATCCATTTGTGCCGGGACCCACAAGTGAATAATGGGGTCAAATGATGTCTAGTTCGTCGGTGTGCATGTGCCTAGAACACAGAGGAATTGGACGGAAAGTATTATCGATCTTGATAATCATTGCAAGTGCAACCAATGAAATGGAACACTCGAACCCATTCTTGACTGAACCGACGTAGCACTAGTTTGTTGTCACGTCTGTCTCCTCATCTGCAACTTTGCAACTTAGTTGGCCCATGATAATGAGGTGGGTGAATTTTTCCTTGCTGTCATCTTATGTTTCCCGCATGGAAGATTTAAATGAGCTTCTACGTTCAAATTAAGTTGGTGTGTGACTATCTCTTTTTCTTTTTGGCGTAGACTCAAAAACAAAACTTTTGATGGACATAAAAGATTCCTCTGCTTTTTATTTTTTTTATTTTGTTCATAATTATTTTTATTTTTATATATTTTGTGTGGAGGCAAATGATTTGCATGGTATTCCATTTTATGATCCCTTTCATCAATGGGGACTAGCTAATGTCTATATATAAAACATTATAACAATGTTTTAAAAACCAATTCAGAATCAGAACCAGTTTGACCACCAGTTTTTAGGTAGTGGTTCGATCATATGGTCTGAATGGATCATTCCATAACATTTTAAAAAATTAAAAAAGAATTAAAATTAAAAATTCGAACAAAAAAAGTGTTATCCACTTATCAAGGTTGAACGGGTCAACAGTCAACTGCCCAGGTCAGCAAATTGCTGACCATTTCAACGTTTTTTGAGAAAATAATAATTTAGGATTAAAATGTGATTGGTATCCTATCTGGTTTCTTGGCTGAATGGTCTGACCATCTGAATCAACGATGTTTTTTAAACCTTATATATACAAAATATTTGTCTTTGAAAATTTGAGGATAACATATTTGTTTCAACCTTGTGGGTAGAAGGATAACATATTTGTCTTTGAAATTTGAGGAGATTATTTTTATTTCTAATTATACACATTTCTACCAAAAGATTTTCGAAAGAAAACTGAAGTGGTATATTGTACATATAACTTGATTTTTTCAGTTAATAAGCTGAAATTTCAATTTATAATCAAGTGTTTTCAACCCACCATTGACCTGGCTGGTTAAACTATTTGAACCGTCTCCCACCCAAGATTCTGGGTCCAATTTTAGTAAAACCTGAAAATTGGTCAAAAACCATTGACCTAGTCAAAAACTACTCGACATGGGCAGTTGAACCATTGACCTATTCGACCCGATGACTGGATCATCGGTTGTACACTAAATGTGTATGCAAACTTCCAGAGGCCATAACTTTGCACTCTGATGTTTGATTGGGGTAATCTTTTTTTTTTTCAATTTTGGGTATCTTTTCAAAACCTACGTGTTCTAAGGAGCCATAGCCACCTTGTCACACTAATTTCGCAAAAAAAAAACATTTTTTTGGCTTCAAATTGCAATTTTAATATTTTTTATAGACAAAAAAAAAACTTAAACACTAAATTAAAAACTTAAGTTGAACTGGTGATGACCTGCGACCCAGAGGAAAAAAAAGGTCCGGTCTTTGGGTCAATTTTTAAAACATTGTTTATAATTTGTTAATATTTTTTTGAATTAATATAACAACATTTATATCAGAACTTTGACAATAATAAAATTAATTTTATTAAAATTTTTATTCTAAAATCAATTTCAGACTGAAGACTGATGAAGTATTAAGACCATGGAATTCTTAGGGTTCTTGAGTGGTCGTGGGGGATTTTTGACAGTTCAAAAGCTTTGAATAAATAAGCATTGTCAGCGGCAGGAAGCTCCACCATGAAAAAGTAAAATATTTACGGAAATTATTCAAAAGTAGTTGTGGACAACATTAATTAAACATACATGTTGGATCACCATTATAAATGCATTAAACAAGGTTCAAAATATAGCAATTTATCGTACCGTATCCTATATGATATCTTTTAGTTTTTGAACAGGGTGAAACACCAGATGTTAGGATATAGGAATTAGATATATCTCTCAATTTTATCGAATAGATATAATATTTAAAACATTTATAACCAATCAATCAGTATCATAAATGCAGTAATCAATCGTACCGTATGTGTTGTTGAACCGTAATCAGCAAGGTCATCATAGGTTAATTCTCATTTCTGAGAAAAATCCAGTTTTCACACACTCGGGAAGGAAATACAGTGCGTGGCAGACTGGTTAATTAGCTAATGCTTAGTTTGGAAAGAGTATAAATTCAAATATGTACAGTGTAAATACATATAAAATAATATAAAATATAAGGTTTTGATTTTACATATGTGCATTTGTACTCCTTCCAAACTGAGCCTAAGGGAAAATTTATGATACGGAAAAGATATGATATGAAAAGAGTTTTGACCAATCAAAGCCCACCCATAAATTTTGATAAATGACACCTGATTTGCTACCATATTTATGATTCCAATTTATCGGTGAATTGTTTTTCTGATATCATATTTATTTCATTTCATAGTCGAACCTATTAGCTAACGAAGCAATAAGTACTCAAGTAGGGAAGATATATCTGTTTTGGTCTGATCAGTTTCCTTTTGGGTTGAATTATTTGATATAGCAAATATATGATGATAAGTAGGGCTGGCAATTTCTAAATTTTAACCCAACCCACTTGATTCCATCCATTCCATCAACTTACAACTTAACCATATTCACCGTAGAATACAGGTTGAACTACCCATTGGATCAACGGATTTGGTCATAATTAATGTACCATTTGGGTCATTTACATGAAATAATATTTTTCTTTTGACATTTTTTCTTTACTAGTAATTAAATACGTGTTGTATGTGAGAAATTTTTCTTCATATTAATTACTTAAATTTTAGATACATCATATTTAAAATAGAAATTGAAAATTAACAAAAGTAACAATATGATTAATCTACATCAAAGGCTCAATTTTTGCCATAATCTACATCAAAGGCTCAATTTTGATCGACTTTGTGAAATAGTCGATTGTCACTATCAAGAACTTTCTTTGACTTGAGGCCAGGGGAAACAGTTCGAGGATATCCACTCCCCACCATGAAAAGGCCATGGACTATTGATGGAAGTAAGTGAAGTTGTAGGCTAATGTGGTATGTTGGCATGTCTTTGGCATTGGAAACACTTCTAAACTATCCAAATAGTGTCTTTCTTCATTGTAGGCTAAAAACAGCCCTTTCATAGAGCTTTATACGATAGGAACCTGCCCCCAAATGTTAATCATAGAGGTCTTCATGTATCTCCTTAAGGATATAGTCTCCCTCATCTGACCTCAAACATCTCAAGTATGGCGAGGAAAAAGATCTCTTGTATAGCTTATCACCGATGATGGTGTAGTGAGCTGATTCGTGACTTCACATATAGTTCTTTGAACTTCAACATTACATTGATGATGGTAGTGAGTTGATTCACTATTCTTTCCACCACTTCAATGCTTGGATGGAGCAATTCTTTTACAAATACTAACCTATCGAGGCCTTGTCTTGTTTAGCTCGCTAGTCTTGATAAGGCATCAGCTCGAGCATTCTTTAAGCACAGGATCCATTAAAGAGTGAAGTGTTGGAAACAAGTAGTTAGTTCTTAGACCTTGCCAAGGTACTTAGACATTGGTAGTTATCTAGCCTGGTATTCTCCATTCACTTTATTGACAACCAACTACAAGTCATTGAAAGCTTTGATCTGATCTGCCCCTAACTCCTTGGCCAAAGAAAGACCAGCCAATAGAGCCTTATATTCAACTTCAATGTTGGAGGCTAAGAAGCTGGACTGAAGTGTGTACTCTAGTGTTGTATTGTTAGGACTAAAAAGGATGAGACTTTCTCCACTCCCCTTAGAGGATCCATCTATATGAAAGGTCCAGGCTAATGTGGTATGTTGGCATGTCTCTAGCATTGGTCACACTTTTGGAATAGCTAAATAGTATCATTCTTCATTGTAGGCTAAAAACAGCCCTACCTAGGTGCTTTATGAGCCAGGGACCTGCCCCCAAATGTTTATCGCAAAGGCCTTCATGTATCTCTATAAGGATCTAATCTCCCTCATCTAACCTTAAACATATCAAATATGGCAAGGAAAATGATCTCCTATATAGCTTATCACCGATGATGGTGTAGAGAGCCGATTGATATATAGTTCTTTGAACTTCAACTTTAAATTCAGAAAAACAGCCATAGCTAGGTACTCCAAGATAGGATCCATCCATCTCAGTTTGGTTTGGATCAAGCACACTATTATTTTCACCACTTCAATACTTAGATAGAGCAATTCTTCCACAAGTACTAATAAAATTGAGGAGGCACTCATAAAGTTGAGGAGCTCATATCCTGAGGTGGCATCAATGTGGCAGTCAATCCTAGGCAAGGGAAGCTGTTTGTAGGGTTGGTCTTATTTAGATTTATGAAATCAATACAAATCTACCATTTCTTGTTAGCCTTCTTATCAATGCAGCATTAGCCAGCCAATTAGGGTAATTTACCCCTCGGCTTAGACTATAAGTAATGAAGTCACCTTTAAGCAATTTGTCTACCTCCTTACCGATCACTTTAAATCGCTTGGATGCAAAGTTCCTCTTTTTTTACCGAATCAGCTTACAGCTCGGATCCACGCTTAGACTATAAGTAATGACCAAAGGGTCAATTGCTAACACCTCAACAATAGGCCAAGCAAATATATTGATGTTGGATTTTAGGAAACTTACTGGTTTGGAAATTAAGTCTTCTAAGAGAAGGGATTTGATTTGTATAGTCTTCTTGGGCTTGACATCGTCTAGGAGTATAGCAATAAGGTCTTTCATCAATTGATCTTGGTAGGTCTATAGTTTATCTTGAAATTTGAGCCCTTCCATTGGTAGGGCTTCTCTTATATTTTCTTTAAGATCCACCACATAACAATTGATAGTCAATGTACTAATTGCCCTTAGCTACTTTGATGTTGTGGTCTATTAGTAATTTCATGATAAGATGATAGAAAGATACCACCACCTTCATTGAGTGCATAAAAGGTCAGTCAATGATAGCATTGTTTTCAGGTGAGTTGACCTTTATGACCAAGAACTCAATCATTAAAGTGGTTTAGCGGGGCTCTATACTTGTCATGATTGGGAGAATAATCTTACCCTTTAGATTGATTGCTACCTCAGAGGACTTGACCATAGGTATGTTGTGTTAGGACCAATGGCTTTACCCAAGAAGAGGTGAATTGGGTAGAGGTCTAAAAATTTTGATTGTGTTGGAATTTAATCCGAATTCATAGACTATTAAACAATCAAGTTCAATACCCTTCCCCTCAAACTGAACAAAGGTCTTTTGATAGTTTTTTGCAATGAAAGTTTAAGGCTTGTTCAATTAGATTAATCAATGTATCAAGATAGAATACACAATCGAACTGTTAAACTAGCAAACTTATAACTACAAAAATAAACAAACAAGATACTAGTACTTGTAGGGGTTAGTAGTCAACAACGAAGCACAATAATAAATATAAAGACTGCTAACAAGAAGATAACAACTAAACAATAGACTAGTCAATTAAGAATTGTAGCCTACAATCTTGTTAGTGGTTCTATACTTAATAAACAATGAAAACAATGGAGTCACCACCCATCAGATTAGGAAATGGAGGTAATGGGACCTCTAAGAATGGTATTAGGATCAATTTGGTTTAATAGTGACTCCAATAGCTAGAGGCACCGCCTAAACCAGTCCAGGTAAGAATTGGATGGGAGAGGGAAGGGGTTAGGCACCCTTCTCCCGGGTCTAAAAGGTGGGGCCAATATAGGGTTCTAAAAGAAAATGTGCAATTAATCAAGCAAAATAATAACAAAGAAATTATTCCAGAGAATAATCTACAATAAAAGGAGAACTCCTCCCCTCCTTTCTATTGCTTCCTTTATTACTTATTTATTTACTTTGGTAAAAAATGGAGAGCATGCAACTTATTATTCTAGATGATCAGTGAAACAAAAGAAAATAGGGTGATAGAGTGACACCCTTCATGAGGAACGAGCACAACCAGACATGAAAATGCAGGCATGAGAAAAGAATCACCTGAATTCTTTAACAGTCAATGAAATACCCCACATCTCCATCTCTAGAGAACAAAAAAAAGTACAAACCGAAGTGATTTCAAACACTCAAGATTAGAAAGAAAAGGAAAGGGGTGGAAAAACCATTAGAGAACAAGCTGAAACTAACAGTTCCATCATCAGTTTCAGCTTGATCTTCCACAGGACATAACAAAGTGATCATACGAAAGCTACATTATCAGGTTGATAAATGCTCTTCTATTCTATAAACGAAAGGAAAGAAGTTAATGCTAATACGACAAAAGACAAGACCATCATGCGGGAAAGCACAATATCCTATACTTGGCTAGCTGATAAAAATGGTATGCGTGATTACTCTACTCTTGGCTCCCGGAGCTTTTTCGTGAGACCCATGACTACTCCAGTATATAAAGGCAGAACCCTCAAGGCAAAGGTACGTGTGATTACTCTACTCTCTAGCACTCAAGCTCTCAAGCATTCAGCTCACATTTACAGCATACTGACTTAAGCATCGGAGCGTCCTCGCCGGGTTAGCCACCCCAGGTCATTCCTACCTCTTTGCAACTTCAACTTCAATGGCATCCTCCAGCCACACCGGAAAAAGCATCGAGATGAACACCACCAGAGGGCAAGCCCAATAGCCAACCTTTCCCCAAGCTCCTACGGTGTGCATCGGACAATTCACCATTCCACTCGTAGCGTCTAGAGTCCCATCATTAACTGCACCACCGAGCACTGCACAGGTGAGTGCCCCGCTTCACCCGGTGGTAGGCGCAACTTTCTCTGAGCCCTTTGTGGTTCCTCCCGGAGTGGGGAGTTCCTAGTTCCACGACCTCGTTCAGTGCATCCGGGCCATTTAAATCCCGATGCAACAGGTCCAGCAGTTTCAGTAGTACCAACATTATTACTTCTACCAGCAATATCAACACCAGTTCCCTCCACTGCAGCCAAACCAGTAACTGGTTCCACCTCGGCATCTAGGGCCCCATCACGATTAGAACCCGAATCACCTTGGAGTTAACCAGAACATCAACCGATCCCCCCATCGGGGCGAAGAGACCTCACAAGCACTGATTCCTCTCAGGAGTCAGGTCTCACCCCGAGGGAGGAGAGACGGTCAACACACTCCATCTGCCTCGCAAGGAAATCTCAGAAATAGGTCCGGGGATAGTCAACTGAATCCGCCTCCGTACTCACAGCAAAAGAATGATGGCTCGCGAGTAGATAAACAGTTCGGGGTTCGAGGTGCAAACTCAAGGCAGGACCTCTCCGTCCCCCGTGATAGTCAGCCCTAGAATCCCTCGAGAAACCAAGATCTACCTCGTGATAGGACCACAACACTAGATTGAATTGAAGTCAGTAGCACTAATGCCGAGCCAGTGAGGAAACAATAGTGGAGTGATCGCAAGACACGTCGTACCTCGGTCAAGAACAGCCCACCAGCAATGCCAAGCCAACGAGAAGAGCAAACCAAAGGGAAGGAAGAAGCGAACTCGGTGGCTACAAAGACCACTCCTCCACTACTTTGTAGGTCATCTCCTCTGTCTGCCGAGCTCTTGGTAGCCCCGATGCCAAAAGACTTCAAGATGCCCCCATTAGACAAGTACAACGGGTCCTTCGATCCTAATGACCATGTGGACTCTTTCCAGTCCCAGATGCACCTGGCTGGGGTTGATGAGTCTTGCATGTGTGTAGCCTTCTCTACTACCTTTAAAGGGGTAGCTCGAACCTGGTACCGGAACCTCACGTTGGGATCGATCAAAAGCTGGTCGCAGTTCGCTGACTTGTTCACTGCACATTTCATCACTAGCAAAAAGTGCTCGAAGTCCCAGGAAAGCCTTCTCAATGTGGTTCAGAGGGAAGGAGAATCGATCAGAAGCTATATCAAACGCTTCAATGACACTTGTCTGTAGATACCGGACCTCGACCCGATAGTGGGACTCACTGCAGCCAAGAAGGGAATTACCCACAAGGAGTTCAAATGGCATGTTGTAGCAAACAAACCGAAGGACATTACTGAGTTCCTAAAGCTTGCATATCAGTTCATTGGCACCGAGGAGGAGATCAACCAGAAGGTCGATAACCCACTCCCGGAGAAGAGGAAGAGAGAGAGTGAAGGAACGAGGAGTGGCAGATAGAAGAGGAAGAAAAGCAAGTCCCCAAGCAGGGGTAGAAACAACTCTAGAAATTGGTCCCCCTCGCGATCTTGTAAATCAAGTCGGCGCTTTAGGACCCCTCCTGTGGAGAGAACGAACTACACACCCCTGAATGCTAAAAGAGGAGAGATCCTAATGGTCATTAAGGATTCCTCTTTCGTCAAATGGCCTTCCAGGTTAAGAGGAGACCCAACAGCAAGAAACCCGAACGTTTACTACCACTTTCATCAAGATCACATGCACAGTACAGAGAACTGCAAAAACCTTCGCGATGGGATCGAGGAACTCATCCGATGAGGATACCTGAAGAATTTCATCTTCCGCGAAGAAAGAAGACAGATAGATCGACAGGCAGACCGACAGGGAGATTAGAGGAATGCCCCAGAAGCTAGCAGGCAAAACGAGAAACCGCCACGATAGTTGCCAGAAGAGAGACTGGTCCATGAGGTAATTAACATGATTACTGGTGGGTCCATCATCGCGGGGTGTACCTCGACAACCGGGAGGACCTCAGTGCGCGAGCTAGAAAACGAAGAAGAAAACCCAGCAAAACCACCTCGGCTTGAAGGACCGATATACTTCACTGAAGACGATGCATGCAGGATCCAGTATCCTCACGACGATGCCCTGGAAGTAAAGCTGTAGATCAATGACTTCAAAGTAAAGCAGAGACTAGTAGACTCAGGCAGCTCGGCTGACATACTCTTCAAGGAGACGTTCGATAAATTACAGCTACAGCAGAGTGATCTGAAACCGGCAGACACCCCTTTAGTAGGGTTCAGCGGCGAGGATGTCAGACCTCTTGGGCGAGTCACAGTACCTGTAGAAACCGGCACATGGCCAAACATCGTGTGGTTTGAGCACACCTTCTTGGTAGTCATGACTCCCTCCCCCTACAACGCCATAGTAGGTCGGCCCATCACACATGTTCTACGTACGGTAGTATCCACTTACTATCTGGCGATGAAATTCCCGACTGATTACGGGGTGGGAGTCGTGCGAGGTGACCAACTCAAATCACGCAAATGCTACGTAGCTGCTCTTAAAGGGAAGGCGAAGCTAGCAGAAGATGTCGAGCTCGAGCGACCTGCAGAGTATATCGACGAGCGAGCTGCCCCAACAGAGGAGACGGTCCACATACCGGTCTCTGTTGATGAACCGACCAAGACTCTCCAGATCGGTGCCTCGATCAACAAACCACTCCACTCCCAGCTAGTAAGTTTCTTACTCGAAAACTTAGATATTTTTGCTTGGTCCACGGCGGAAATGCCTGGAATTGATTCAAAAGTTATAACTCACAAATTGAACATCAAACCTTTAGTTAGGCCAGTAAGTAGAAGAAGCGCAACCTCGCCCCGGAACGTTGGAGGGTAGTCGATGAAGAGGTTGAGAAGCTCCTAAAGGCAGACTTCATCAAGGAAGTTCATTACCCGAGCTGGGTGGCTAACCCAATTCTGGTGAAAAATGCCAATGGAAAGTGGTGCAAGTGCATCGATTACACCGACCTGAATAGAGCCTGCCCAAAAGACTGCTTCCCGCTACCCAAGATCGACCGTCTAGTGGACGCGACCTCAGGGCATGAGTTGTTGAGCTTCCTAGATGCCTATTCTGGTTACAACCAGATTAGGATGGACCCTGCTGATGAAGAGAAGACCGCCTTCATAACCGAGCTCGGGCTATTCTGTTACAAGGTCATGCCCTTCGTATTAAAAAATGTCGGCACAACCTTTCAGCGCCTTGTAAATAAGATTTTTGAGCCGTTAATCGATAATAAAATAGAGTGTTATGTTGATGACATGGTCGTGAAGACCCAGTTTTTGAATTTTTTATTGAATGATTTAAAAAGCGTTTTCCAAATTTTGTGAAAATATAAATGAAGTTAAATCCAAACAAGTGCATTTTCAGAGTCACCTCGGGAAAATTCCTATGCTATATATTTAACCGACGTGGCATCGCAGCCAACCCGAATAAAATAAAAGCCATCCTAGATATGAGACCACCCTACAAAATAAAAGAGGTTCAAAAGCTGACTGGCCGGATAGCTGCCCTGAGTCGCTTCATGTCCAAGTCGGCAAATCGTTGCCTACCCTTTTTCAAAGCCATAAAAAAGAGTAAGGACTTTGAATGGACTGAAGAATGCCAGCTCGCCTTCGACGAGCTGAAAAGATACTTAGGTACCACCCCAGTTTTAACTCAACCCGAGGAAGGGGACATATTAAAGCTGCACCTCTCCGCGAGCAACGAGGTGGTCAGCTCGATATTAATCAAAGAAGTAGATTGGGTGCAATGACCCATCTACTATGTTAGTAAAATTTTGCAGGATGCAGAAACCAGGTACCTGGAGATTGAGAAATTAGCATATGCGCTAATCATAGCAGCTCGCAAGCTTCGCCCGTACTTCTAAGCCCACACTATTGTCGTCCTCACCAACAAACCTCTGTGGTAGATTTCGCTCAAACCTGAGGTGTCTGGCAGATTGACAAAGTGGTCTATCGAACTGAGCAAGTATGATATCCGGTATAAGCCTCGGATGGCAATCAAAGCCCAAGCCTTGGCCAATTTTGTAGCATAATGCACGTTCAGTACCGCGACCCTCGAGCTGGCTGAGCTCGAACACATGATGGGAGCTTCAACCAGTGCGGCACCAGTCCCGGTCAGAGCAGGACTGACCTGGGACGAGGAGCCCTGGATTCTCCATGACGACGGCTCATCCAACCAGCAGGGAAGCGGTGTAGGACTGATTCTATACGGTCCAAGCGAGGTGAAGCTAGAATACGCACTCCGGCTCAGATTCACGACATCAAACAACGAGGCAAAATACGAAGCATTGGTTACCGGGTTAACCCTAGCAAGAGAAATGAAGGCAAAACACCTCATCATATGCAACGACTCGCAACCAGTGGTCAACCAAGTTACTGGTGAGTACGAATCCCGTGACTCCACTATGGTAGCTTATTGGGCCAAAGTTAGAGAGATCCGGCGCAACTTCATCTCCAACTTCATCAGACAAATCCCAAGGTCCTAGAATGTTGAGGCCGACGCCTTGTCTCGACTAGCCAGTACGAGCAGTAACACCATGCGGACCCTGTACATTGAGTATTTACCTCGGCCTAGAATTCTTGGGGGATAGAAGAGGTTGCTCCCGTATCATAAGCAGAACCGAGCTGGATCGACCCATGATGTGTGCACAATTTACATATAAATTCTGGTGTTTATGCATGGTTTTGATGCTGATCTGTGTGAATTCTTACCCCAATTTAGCTTGTTTTTAGGAAATTGTCAAAGGGGACAAATCTAGGGAAAAAGAGCATAAAATCATGCTAAAGGAGGCCAAATAGAAGGTGATACAGCCCAGCTGGGAGCAAGACCCAGCCGAGAGTTCAATGGAGGGCCATTCGGCCCATGCAGCCCATGCTGCACTCTTTGGGAAAGCCCAAAGAGAGAGCACAACCGAAGCTCTCCAATGGAGCCTATTCAGCCCAGCAATGAGGAGGCCCATTTGTAGATCAAGAGCAGCTCAAGAGCAGCCCAAAGTGTAGCCCAAGGATCGTAAAGGCGGGAAACTTTCTAGAAGAGAGAAAGGAGGCGTTAAGTGAAAAACAAGGCTAATTGGGTAATTCTGGACAATTTTGGCACTGAATAGTAATTTGAGCATAACTCTCTAATCCGGACTCCAATTGAGATGATTCAAGATAAATTGGAAAGATAAAGAAAAGTTCTAGAACTTTCATGTTTTGAGTTTTAATAGACACGGACTGAATCAGGGTCAAAATCGAACCCGAATCATCTGGAACTGCATTGTAGAATTTTCTAGATGAGAGAACTTTCTAGAGGAGAGAACTTTCTAGATGAGAGAACTTTCTAGATGGGAGAACTTTCTAGAGGAGGAAAGGGGCTGAGGAGAAGGCTATAAAAGGAGAAGAGAGCCAAGGGAAAAGGGGTCCAACATCTGATTTCAAACTCTCCTTGAGCTCTTGTTCTAAGAGAGAAAAAGAGAGAGAGATAGGCGCAAGAGAGGAGAAGAGAGGAGGAACAAGCAGCTTCAAGAGAAGAAGAAGCTGAATTCGAAAGGGGAGAAAGCAATTGGAGATCAAGGTTTCATCCTCACTTGATTTCTGCACAAATTGGTAATCACAGCTTCAAGAGAAGAAGAAGCTGAATTCGAAGGGGGAGAAAGCAGTTGGAGATCAAGGTTTCGTCCTCACTTGATTTCTACACAAATTTGTAATCAAATTCAGCTAAGATTTATGTAATTTCTCCATCAAATTTTCCTTTCTTGCTGTAATCAAAACATGTTTTATGCAAACTCAATTCTGTAATTTGTTTTCTAAGTTCATTCGAGTAATGTAGATTCAATCTTGAAGTTTCTTGTTTGGAATATCAATTGTAGATTGTTAGCCGATCTGCTATTCGGAAATCTCAGATCTGAAATTTTAGATCATGAATTTACAAGGTCTGAATTGCTATTTTCCATTCTTAGATCTGTAAATTTAGATCATGAAATAGTGAGATCCGAACTTCTATTCTATAAAATCAGATCTGTGATTTCAAATCATGAACTTGTAATACCTGAATTACTTGAGAAAGAATTCAGGTAGCTTTAATTCAGTCTGGCCGAATTGTTCCTCTTTTTGGAAGTCCTAGAGTGCTTGAGAAAGACTCTAAGATTTCAGATCTGCCAATCAAGAGCCGAATTGAGTGCAAGGTTAGAGATAACTTGCACAATTCGGTTGGTGTTCATTCAGCTGAGTTGATGATCATCCAGCTGAAATGAAGCCCTAGAATTGCTAAGATCTGAATGCATGCATGGTGATTAGATCCTTGATAGAGATATAAGGACCATCACTCATGCATAGATTGAACATGCGCTCGAGAGAGGCTGTTCATTGCTTTGGGATTTCACCAAACCAAGGCTGAATCCTATTCTACTTGAATTGCCTAGAAAACTAGTTGCTGAATTTATTTTTCTATGCACCTTTAGCTTGTCTCCTCACTTGCATACAAGGTGTTTGGTCCAATGTGTTAGAAATAACTTTGTAGTTAGAATTTCAGATTTTCATTAGTTTTACATTTCGGCTGATCAGATAACAGTAAACTGATTTATTACTAGTAGTTGCTACATAAGTCCTCGTGGGAACGATAGTCTACTCACTACTCTATTACTTGAGTGGCTAGTGCACTTGCTAGTGTCACAATGAGCCACACATCAACCCACTTGTAAGTTATCTGCTTCATCAGACCCTACCTGCAGATCGCAATGCTGCCCGAAGGGTAGAGCGTCAGTCTACTAAGTACGTCCTTATAGATGGACAACTGCATAGAAGATCTTTCATGCTTCCCTACCTGCGCTGCTTGTGACCCTCAGAGGTCGAGCATGTACTCTACGACACCCATGAAGGCTTGTGCTGTAGACACTTAGGGGGCAAAGCTCTAGCATAGAAAGTGTTGCGGCAAGGCTATTACTGGCCCACGATGAAGGCAGATGCACTTGAGCTCGTGAAGAAGTGCGGTAGGTGTCAGAGGCACGCCAACATTCACTATCGACCTGCTACTGATCTAAAATACCTCACTAGCCCATGGCCCTTCGCGCAGTGAGGAGTCGACATCCTTGGCCCTTTCCCGCCAGTGACAGGACAAAGGAGGTTCTTGGTCGTAGTAGTAGACTACTTTATGAAGCGGATGGAAGTCGAACCCTTGGTGACGATCACAACCCGCAACATACAGAATTTCTTCTGGAAAAATATAGTATGTCGCTTCGGACTACCTCGGGTGCTGATATCTGACAATGGGAAGCAGTTCGAAGATATCAAGTTCCAAAACTGGTGCTCCGAAATGGGGATCCAACAGAATTTTACCTCTGTGGCACACCCCCAGGCGAACGGGCAAGCAGAGGTCACTAACAGAGCGATACTTCATAGACCGAAAGCTCGCTTAGCTCGAGCCAAGGGGTTTTGGGTGGATGAACTACCCAATTACCTTTGGGCCTACCAAACTACCATTAAGACCGCCATAGGTAAAACCCCTTTCAACCTCACTTACGACACAGAAGTGGTGATCCCGACGGAAATTGAGGTGCCCACACTACGGTTGGAGGATTACGACAAGGAGATGAACGATGACGAGCTCCATACCAACCTAGACCTAGTAGAAGAGGTACGAAACCCGGCTTACATCCAGACCATAGCTTACCAACAAAGAGTAGATCGGTACTGTAATGCCCGAGTCAGAAAACGACACTTCCGCGTCGGCGACCTAGTTCTTCGGAAGGTTATGGTACCTGATCATGGCGTTGGTAAGCTCGGACCGAATTGGGAAGGTCCGTATTGAGTAAGACAGGTGTTTGGGGAAGGCACGTATGAGCTCAAGACTTTGGAAGGGAAGTAGGTACCTCGAGCATGGAATATCGACAACCTGAGAAGGTACTACTCATGACCACCGAACTGGTAAAAAAGGATCACCGAACTGGAGAGAGGACTATGAGTCACTCCCAGAAGCCTAAGGGTCATGGTGCCGAGCTGACATAAGACCTCGACACTACAATAAGTCCTAGTCGTCTCTTCAGCATAGGCAGACTAGTTCTCACGCCTGTGAGGCATAAACAGATCGGATACAAACTGTACAACAACAAGTTAATCCCATTTGAAGTCTGGCCCATTGGCTCGGCACTAAGGAATAACCAACACCTAAACGAGTAGCCCGTGTGCAGACAAGTCGGGTATATACCCTACAGTGTCCGCCCACCTCGGCGTACAACGATATGGTTATTCCTACTTGGAGTCCAGCTCGTTAGTTCGACAATAAGTTATTCCTACTTGGAGTCTAGATCGTTAGCTCAACAATTCGGGGTAACCTACAATTAGAAAAAAATTCACTCCTATTTGGTTTAGTTCGTCAGTTCAGGAGTAATCTACACTTGGAAAAAAAATTTTGCACACAAAGATTGCAAAAAAACTTGTATTTCATTGATGTGGAATTTCGGGTACAAAAAAATATTTATAATGGACAGAGCACGGAATATTACAGAAGGGGGTCCAAGAAAACAAGCATCTATAATGGATTGCCTTATGCTCCTCGAGCTCCTTCTTCTCCGACATCAACAACGTGAGCAGCTCCTTCTTAGCCCACGCATCGTTCTTCAACTGGTTATTTTCGTTGTGTGCTAAGTTTAGTTTGGCGTGGGTTTTCCGGGAAGACTCCTCGACTCTGAGGGCCCACTTTAAGTTCACCTTGGACTGACAAGCCAAGGCGTGGATGGTGGAATTCACCTGCGAAGAGAAGAAAACAAGCGTTAGTATACAAAAATCCAAGTACAAGATAGTTTGAAAAGACAAGTCTGAGAACTTACCACCATGCAACCCAAGGACTATTTAGTGTAAATGTTGGGCCCATTAAGAGCCCATAGTGATGGACTCTGGGATTCATTGTCTCCTACAGTGAATTCGGCCAGGCCTTGTGACAAAGGTCGGGCTGAACCCATGTGGCTGATGTGTAGATCAATGTTTGGGTCACAAACCATACAAAGAGAGCCAATTGGGCAGCAGGTTAAGGGGTAAGTGAGCACATAAGCTTAATGGGCCTAAAGCCCAATTCGAACTAGGCTTAAGTTATTTAATTAAAAGGAGGCCATATAGGATTTATAATCTGATTAGGATTAGCTGAAGGATAAGATAAGTCTTATCCATTCAAGAGTCCGGATCCAAATATCATATTTGGATTAAAGAACTCTCTCCTAATTAGATTAGGAGGTTGGTTCTGAGAAGGCTATAATAAAGGGGGCGAATTCCTCAGTTACATAACACAACAACCTGTAGAATTCTCTCCTATCCTAGCCATCCCTACCCAGTTCGATCTCCTCTTGAGGAATTGATCAAGAAGGGTTCTTGATATTGTTTTTTTTATCTTAAAAAACAATCTGAAGTCGTACTCACCAGCCCTAGTTCGATTCTTGTTGAAGGATCCTAGTTCTTGTTGAAGAGCCATTCTGCTGATCTTGCTTCATTACACACTGTGTTATCTTCGGTGGAAGCGGGTTTTGGTATTCTCCTTGGGCGTGAACACCTTCATTGGGAGTTACTACTACTTCGTATCAGGTATATCCCTCTCCTCCTCTTTTGGATTCAAATTTGGTCCGGTTTTGGATTCAAGAACGATCATTGAAAATGCAATTTTATAAAATAGGGAACGCGATTCCAAGGTGGGAGAGAGAAAATTTTGAAAATTTTCCCAACCTTCCTATAGGGTTAGGCCATCCATATGATGAATCTCTCATCCCGTCAGTGGTATCAAAGCCATAGTTTGATTCTTGAACCGAAATTGAACCAGATTTGATCTACGCAAATCGGTAGAAACTATTCTACTCGATTTGCGCAATTAGCGATTTTTCTGGGAAATTGGCTCCTAAGTTTTGGGCGAATGATCTGAAAATAATTCTTTATTATTCTATTATAAATTTAGAACTGTTCTATTTGTAATTCTTGAATTCTTGAATTCTGTGCATGTGCGTTTTTCCCCATTCATTCTTGGTCTGTAATTAATTTTATTTTTTTTAATTTAGACGGAATGTATAGGAATTCAAATATGATGTAATATTAATAGAAAAATTAGGTTTTCTATTTTATTTCATTCGAAGATAAAGTTTAAAGCGCAAAGGAGAGAATTTTGCATATTCGGGTTCAGCGATCTGCGATTTGTAGTTTTGGAAACTGCATACTACGAACTGATATTTGTTTTGTAGGGTAGCAGCCTTATGGACAGCCCTCTTACTGATTCTTGATTGTCATGTATCAATTTCTTTACTTTCAGATCAGGTTTCTTGAGTTGGATTTTGAATTAAACATCAAACCCTAGACTCATTCGTACCAGATTGGACCAAACTGGTTGGACCGAATCTGTGGTTCGATGGGGCCTGCTCTCAGCCCAAAAATTTTCTATATGGGTCGAGGAGTTTATGGTTAATTGCAAGATGAAATTCGGCCCCCATCTGTAAAACCCAGTTTTGGATTGTTAAAACTACTTTAGCCCAATTCAGCATAAATGTTATAAGGGCCGAACTGCTCTTTGCAGTTCCGCCCATATACCTAGATAATATTATTTGATAATATTATGGACTTTAAATGGGCTGAAAGTTTTTGCTAATTTTAATTATGGGTTTTATAGTTATTTAATTGATTTGATCAATTATGGATTCCATGCATGTGATGTATGTGATGTGATGTGCTGTGTACATGGGCCATAAGTGCTTGGCCCATGTTAATTCGATAGTGGCTCTTTCGAACACCATGGCTGAATGCACATCATTTCCATGGTACCCTTAAGATCATTGGATGATCTCCCTTTCTCAATGGGGCCCACTTCAGTTTCTCTCCAAGAGGAACACCCCGGAACCCTAGCCATTTTGGGCCCACTTTGAATCTGGCTTTATGAAAGCCAGTGGGAGCCACTTTGGTTTGACCTAAATCAAATCTAGGGGGTTTTCGTTCCCTCCATTAAATATAAGTGCATGTGATAGGGAATTTCATATGATGAATTCTCGGAAGGCCTTCAATCATTAGTATGAAGGTCGGCTGCATTAGTCAGTGGAGATGCACCATAAAATTGGGCTATCCATCTGCTAATGCAGTTGGCTGGATTGCTTCATGAGATGATAGGGGCAACATAGACCGATGTGGGAGGGGCCTATCCTAAAATGGAAGACTCTCTCATGATACCATGACATTCACGAACATGATGGGTGAGCACTTATTGGACAGAAAGGTTTAACCTAAAATGGCTATGAACCTTGTTTAACAGAGGCCAAAGGGAAAGTTTATAAGACGAGTGGATGAAATCCTTTACAAAAGGTGGTGGGATTTTGCAGATGAAACAGTTGTCTCCATGCACCCCATGTAGTTTCCCACATTTCTAGAGACACAACTATATCCGTCACTGAGATTGGAGGGAATCTCAGAGATGCCCAAAATGGAAATGGAGCATAGATTAAAGGACTGAAGACTATGTATGAAGAGCAGAACCATTCTACTCGACAAAAGGTCTTAAAACTGTTTATGACCGCACAGATGACCGAGAACCAACAGGTTCATGACCATTGTCTAAAGATGATGGGTTATATCAATGAACTAGAGGCTCTCGCGTCAAGGTTAGATCATGACACCAAAATTGATGTTGTCCTCAATTCCTTGCCTCCATCCTTCAATCAGTTTATCATGAATTACAACATGAATAAGCTAAACGTTAGCCTTCAGGAACTCAACAATATGTTGCAGAGGGCTGAAGAACCGATCAAGAAGGATAAGCCGATAGCCATGCCTGTTGAAGTGGCAAATCGGGCAAGAAAAAGCCGAAGGCTAAAAAGAAGGCTCAGAAGAAGGGTAGAAAAACTAAAAAGCAGAAGAAAGATAAGTCATCGGATGCTTATCACTTTTGCAAGCAGACCGACCATTGGAAGAGGAATTGTGCTCAATACCTGGAGACTAAGAAACAAGGTACGTTCGATTCTTTCATCATAGAGATCAATCTGTTGGTCACTTCTGCTTCCTGGTGTATTAACTCTGGGCTTCGACTCATGCGTGTAACTCACTGCAAGGGTTCAAGATAAGTAGAAGACTGAATGATGGAGAAGTGACACTTTACTTGGGGACTTCTGCAACTATTGCAGCTACAACCATAGGAATTGTAGAAATAGTTTTCGGAGAAGGAACAATTGTATTGAAAGATTGTCTTTTCGTACCTAATTTAAGAAGAAATTTGATTTCTATCTCAAAATTGTGCATGGATGGATATTCTATTTTGTTTAGTAATGTGATTACTATTAAACGAAATAACAAATTCCTAGCATATAGGGAACTTGAGAATGGTCTCTATGTTCTCCATTGTTCTTTGCAAACCAACATTACCGAAACTACGTCAAAAATAATCCTCAAGAAAAGAATCCGTGATACAATTAGTTCAACATGCTTGTGGCATTACCAACTTGGCCACATTAACATAAATCGTATCACAAGGTTGATAAAGGATGGTTCTTTGGATTTTCTAGCCGTAGAAGATCTTCCATCCTGTGAACCTTGCCTTCAGGGTAAGATGATGAAGTGGCCATTTAACGGTAACCCTGAAAGATCTATAGGCACACTTGACCTTATACATACTGATGTGTGTGGTCCTCTGAATGTTAGGACACGTAACCAACACGTTTATTTTATAACCTTTACTGATGATTATTCTCGGTATGGTTACGTGTACCTAATGAGACATAAGTTTGAATCCTTTGAAAATTTCAAAGAGTTCAGACAAGAAGTAGAGAAACAATTAGGGAGAGAAATTAAAGCCCTTCGTTCAGATCGAGGTGGTGAGTATCTCTCTGATGAATTCAGGGACTACTTAAAGGACAATGGGATAGTATCACAATTAGCCCCTCTCGCTACACCACAATTAAATGGTGTGTCGGAGAGGAGGAACCGTACCCTGTTGAATATGGTCCGACCACTTCTCGTCCACTCAGAATTACCTACATCCTTTTGGGGATACGCATTAGAGACTATGATCTATGTACTGAATTGGGTTCCAACCAAATCTGTTCCGAAGACTCCTTATGAGCTTTGGACCGGTAAGAAACCAAGTGTGAGACACTTGAAGATTTGGGGTTGTCTGGCACATGTTAAAAGAACTAGTGCTGACAAATTGGAATCTAAGACCAGTCGTTGCCTATTTGTAGGTTATCCCAAAGGCTCTGTAGGTTACCTATTCTATGATCCGAAAGAACAAAAGGTGTTTTGCACTCGAAATGCCTGTTTCTTAGAAGAAGATTACATCCTGGAGAATCTTCAGCAAGAAGTTATTCTTGATGAGGAGAGCCTAGGAGTAGTGGGAGATGTCCCACAAGCTCCAGATACTCAACCTAGAAGGTCTACCCGGATATCCAGGCCTTCAGTTCGTTATGACTATGACTAAGAAAGTTACTTGGTGGAAGCCATGACAAGTGAGGAGGATCCCATGACTTATGAGGAAGCTATGTTGGACATGGATTCCTTGAAGTGGGTAGATGCCATGAAAGCCGAGATGGACTCGATGGAGACCAACAAGGTCTGGACTCTTGTAGACCCATCCTCTGGGGTGAAAGCAATTGGTTGCAAGTGGATTTACAAGAGGAAAAAGGGCCCAGATGGTAACATTGAGACCTATAAAGCTCGTCTTGTGGCGAAAGGGTACACTCAGAAAGAGGGAATCGACTATGAGCAAACCTTTTCGTCGGTGGCTATGCTGAAATCTATTAGGATCTTGCTAGATGTAGTGGCATACCATAACTACGAGATTTAGCAAATGGATGTCAAAACCGCATTCCTGATTGGAGATCTTACTGAAGATATCTACATGTAGCAACCGCAAGGATTTATTGCTGCAGGTCAGGAACACATGGTATGCAAACTTAACCGATCCATATATGGACTAAAGCAGGCTTCTAGGAGTTGGAACATCTGGTTTGACTCTACTGTCAAAAAGTTTGACTTTGAGCAAAATCTGGGTGAGCCTTGTGTTTACAGGAAGAACAGTGGGGATAAGGTTACGTTCTTGGTTCTATATGTAGATTACGTTCTACTCATTTGAAATGATGTAGGAATGTTAACTACGGTGAAAGTGTGGCTTTCACAGTAATTATCCATGAAAGATCTTAGAGAAGCCACCTATATCTTGGGACTTCGACTCTATAGAGATAGATCGAAAAGGATAATAGGATTATCCCAACCTTCTTACATTGACAAAATTGTCAAGAGATACAGTATGGAGAACTCCAAGAAAGGAAATGTTCCTTTCAGGCATAGAGTCACTCTCTCCAAGGGTATGTCTCCAAGACTCCCAAGGAGATTGAGGGCGTGAAGGAGATTCCCTATGCCTCAGCTGTAGGGAGCATCATGTATGCCATGCTATGTACTCGTCCTGACATTGCTCAGGCAGCAAGTGTGGTAAGTAGGCACCAATCTAACCCAGGATAGGAACACTGTACAGTTGTGAAAAACATACTGAATACCTTTGAAGGACAAAAGAGTTTTGTCTGGTATTCGATGGTAGCTCACTATAGATCCAAGGGTATACTGATGCCGATTTCCAGTCAGATCCAGATTATAGAAAGTCTACATCTGGGTACATTTTTACGATGGGGGCCTATGTAGTTAACTGGAAAATCAGTAAACAAGGTTCCATCGCAAATTCTATGACCGAAGCCGATTAAATTGCCGTATGTGAAGCTGCTAAAGTAGTCGTCTGGATGAAGAAGTTCATTTAGGAATTAGGAGTAGTTCCATCCAGCACATCACCCATTCCGTTGTTGTGTGACAACAATGGATCTATAGCTTAGGCTAAGGAGGCACGAGCCCACTCGAAGTCGAAGCACATCGAGAGAGAAAGTACCATGTACTGCGGGAGATAGTTGGTAGAGGGAACGTCCTGATTCAAAAAGTAGCATCAGCGGAGAATGTGGCAGACCCATTGACTAAGCCACTCACATAGAAAGTGTTTGAGAAACATGTGGAAAGTAGGAGACTCCAGCTTGTACCCGATTGGACCTAAGTGCAAGTGGGAGCTGTTAGACAGTTATGCCCTTAGCTCCAATCAGATTGATGTATCTTGTGACATTTATTGTAAATGAATAAAGTACATAATTGATTCATGTCATTATGGTGTGTTTTTGTGTAATACCCTTAAACTGGACGCTTATGAGACTCATGTTAGTTTAGAATCTTCATAGCCATTGGATAGATTTGGGGAGATTTATCCTGCCA
The DNA here is from genome assembly GCF_055504915.1 of Nelumbo nucifera. Classification (NCBI taxonomy): domain Eukaryota; kingdom Viridiplantae; phylum Streptophyta; class Magnoliopsida; order Proteales; family Nelumbonaceae; genus Nelumbo; species Nelumbo nucifera. The sequence goes on from NC_142651.1 coordinate 82,274,003, forward strand.
AGGCTGACACTGATGTGTCACCAAGTTGGTTGGGGTGGCTTGTCTCAACTGCCAGGGTGAGAGACTAGAGGTACATGCAGTGTGGGTTTTCTTGAAACCCTGAACCAGACCAAAATTCTAGTATTGCCCTGGACCTTGGAGATAGATGGGCAAAACTGGAATGTTACCCCTGACCCCTAGACTTGATTATGGTACTGCACTAGGTGTCGGATTGGGCTGTCTTTGATATGCCAATCAGTAAGATCCTTAGAGGGGTCAAAACCTGGGTATGTTGGGACAGTCCGAGAACTCACCTGAGTGGGTGATCATAGTGACAGGATCAGCCCCTTTGTCGGACAAAGTGAATGATCAGGTAATGCACTTTCTCTAATGGAAACCTAAACTATCGACAATTTATTTCAGCCATTGAAATTTGTTTTTGCAAAATATATTTATATAGAGATATACACGCACACACACACACACACACAAAATATATTTATATAGAAATATATTTATATCCCTCACCTCTTTTGGTTCCAGATCTGGTCCAGTTTTGGATTCAAGAACGATCCTTGAAAATACAGTTTTCTAAAATAGGGAATGCGATTCCCAATTGGAAGAGAGAAATTTTTGAAATTTTGCCCAACCTTCCTACAGGTTTTGGCCATCCATATGATGGATCTCTCATCCCTTCAGCCTGGACTTGATCGGTGAACAAAGGGAATCTGAACCGGTTGCAATTTTCAACCAATAGTGTTCTTCAGACGAAGTAACAAAATGAATCTCATGTAAGAAGATCTTCTCAGATGAGCACGACCTCCCGGTTCTAGTTTCTCTGAGAGAAAGACTGGAGCTATAGTGACAATGGAATAACATGCTACTGCTGCTATACCTTGGTCTTACGGGTGGGAATGGTTCCAAGAAACCCCGAAGACCAGAGAAGAAGAAGAAGATGGAGGAGAGGAAACAATAAAGAAACGTGTGCAATTTTCTAAGATGAAATGAAATTGAGTAATTCTTGCCACTGCCACTGTCCCGTTATCGTTGAGAGGTAGACGATGAACAATCCTTCGAAAATGTATCCTTCCTAATTTGGAAATTTAGGTTTTCTTTTATATTAAGGTAAGGGTAATTTCGTAAATTTTTAGAAATTCGAGGGTAGTTTTTGTAATTTTGTGAATTTGGGTCAAACCGATCCAAGGGGGTCAACCAGGGTTTTGGTTCAATGATAGGGGGTTTTTGGTCAATGATCAGAGGGTTGAGAGGGGTTCTGACCTCAAAGAAGGGTTTTGTATGTGCAGGCCAGTGAGATTGACCAAAATAGAATCTTTTCCAATGGATAAGTAAATTGGGGTAGTTTTGACTGAAAGTTGGTAGGATGAGGTTTTTGGGAATTTTGGGTCGATTGGTGGGGTCAGATTGGCCCAACTAGGCCCAGATCAGGCAGATCTGGAAAGGGCTTGATTCGGCAAATTTAGAGCCTCGGAATGGAATCTATGTGTGATTGAGGGGCAAACAAAGGCAGTTTTGGGTGAAATTTCACAGGGTAGGGTTTTGGGTAGTTTGAGGTGATTTGTAAGGTTACATTGAGAAAAATGGGCCCCAATCGAGCAGATTTGGAATTTGGTCAATCTGGAGCATTGAAATGAAATCTTGGTGCGATGGAGGGGTAAACGAAGGTATTTTAGGCTGAAATTTTATATGTGGGTATTTGGAGGTGTCCGGGATATGACAAAGCTGTTGGGGGCTCACAACAACCACCTACAATATAAAATCTCAAGATATTTGAAATATCAACCACAAGAAATCTAATAGCAACAAAAATGATGAAATCCAAGCAAAAACAAATCAAAACAAGTACCACAAAGAACACAAATATTTACATGGTTCGGCCTTACTACCTACGTCTATAGGAGAGATGAAACCTATTATTCACTATGAAAGAAAACTGAGAAGCATTATAAATATATTGTGGCTTGCAATTCAATCCAACCCTTAACCCTTGTACACCTGTTCTCCCTTTCCTCTCAACCCGAGGAACAAAAATAAGAGAAAAAACCACTCTTACACCAAAAGCACTTTACATTTTTCTCTCACACTTTCTCTCAAAAAAAAAACCTTAACCCAACATGCAAAAGAAAGCTTTTATATGTATAGCATTTTTAACCTAAAGAAAAACTATACCAACCATTATATTAAAATTAATCAAACGGTTATAAAATAACACAATCCCAACAAAAGCTTCTTACTTCACACTTTGAAACAACTTGTAAGTTTGAAGAATCATGACCAGATAAAAAAAAAAAAAAAACGTTAACCTAACCAAGTTGAAGAGGAAAATGAGAACCCACTTTTGCCACGTAATCAACAGTCCACTTCAGACTGTTTTGATGACATCATCCATTTGTGCGGGACCCACAAGTGAATAATGGGGTCAAATGATGTCTAGTTCGTCGGTCACACAGAAGAATTGAAGGACGGAAAGTATTATCGATCTTGATAATCATTGCAAGTTTCAACCAATGAAAATGGAACACTCGAACCCATTCTTGACTGAACCGACGTGGCACTAGTTTGTTGTTACGTCTGTCTCCTCATCTGCAACTTTGCAACTTAGTTGGCCCGTGATAATGAGGTGGGTGAATTTTTCCTTATTGTCATCTTATGTTTCCCGCATGGAAGATTTAAATGAGCTTGTACGTTCTAATTAAGTTGGTGTGTGACTGTATCTCTTTTTCTTTTTGGCGTAGACTCAAAAACAAAAGTTTTGATGGGCATAAAAGATTCCTCTGCTTTTTATTTTTTTTATTTTGTTCATAATTATTTTTATTTTTATATATTTTGTGTGGAGGCAAATGATTTGCATGATATTCCATTTTATGATCCCTTTCATCACTGGGGACTAGCTAATGTCTATATATAAATCATATAATTTTGACCACCAGTTTTTAGGTAGTGGTTCGATCATATGGTCTGAATGGATCATTCCATAACATATTTGTTTTTGAAATTTGAGGAGATTATTTTTATTTCTAATTATACACATTTCTACCAAAAGATTTTCGAAAGAAAACTGAAGTGGTATATTGTACATATAACTTGATTTTTTCAGTTAATAAGCTGAAATTTCAATTTATGATCAAGTGTTTTCAACCCACCGTTGACCTGGCTGGTTAAACTATTCGAACCGTCTCCCACCCAAGATTCTGGGTCTAATTTTAGTAAAACCTGAAAATTGGTAAAAAACCATTGACCTAGTAAAAAACTACTCGACATGGGCAGTTGAACCGTTGACCTATTCGACCCGATGATTGGGTCATCGGTTGTACACTAAATGTGTATGCAAACTTCTAGAGGCCATAACTTTGCACTCTGATGTTTGATTGGGGTAATCTTTTTTTTTTTTTCAATTTTGGGTATCTTTTCAAAACCTATGTGTTCTAATGGGCCATAGCCACCTTGTCCCACTAATTTCGCCAAAAAAAAAAAAAATTGGCTTCATATTATAATTAAAAACTTAAGTTGAACTGGTGATGACCTGCGACCCAGAGGAAAAAAAAGGTCCGATCATTGGGTCAGTTTTTAAAACATTGTTTATAATTGTTAATGTTTTTTCTTAAATTAATATAACAAGATTTATATCAGAACCTTGACAAAAATAAAATTAATTTTATTAAATTCTTATTCTAAATCAATTTCAGACTGAAGACTGATGAAGTATTAAGATCATGGAATTCTTAGGGTTCTTGAGTGGTCGTGGGGGATTTTTGACAGTTCAAAAGCTTTGAATAAATAAGCATTGTCAGCGACAGGAAGCTCCACCATGAAAAAGTAAAATATTTACGGAAATTATTCATAAGTAGTTGTAGACAACATTAATTAAACATACATGTTCGATCACCATTACAGATGAATTAAACACGGTTCAAAATATAGCAATTTATCGTACCGTATCCTATATGATATCTTTTAGTTTTTGAACAGGGTGAAACACCAGATGTTAGGATATAGGAATTAGATATATCTCTCAATTTTATCGAATAGATATAATATTTAAAACATTTATAACCAATCAATCAGTATCATAAATGCAGTAATCAATCAGGTATTTATAAAATTTATGCGGGGATGATTGGTGAAAACACATTTCTGAGAAATTTATGCAGTAAACCAGTTTTCTGAGAAATTTATGCAGTAATTCTCATTTCTGAGAATATTTATGCCGTAATCAATCATAAATGCAGTAATTCTCATTTCTGAGAAAAATCCAGTTTTCACACACTCGGGAAGTAGGGAGGATATATCTGTTTTGGTCTGATCAATTTCCTTTTGGGTTGAATTATTTGATAGTAGCAAATATTTGATGATAAGTAGGGCTGGCAATTTCTAAATTTTAACCCAACCCACTTGATTCCATCCATTCCATCAACTTACAACTTAACCATATTCACCATAGAATACCCATTGGATCAACGGATTGCGTCATAATTAATGTACCATTTGGGTCATTTACAAGAAAGAATATTTTTCTTTTGACATTTTCTCATTACTAGTAATTAAGTACGTGTTGTATGTGAGAAATTTTTCTTCATATTAATTACTTGAATTTTAGATACATCGTATTTAAAATAGAAATTGAAAATTAACAAAAGTAACAATATGATTAAAAATAAACTTAAATGCTTGTAGCAAATAACAATTATTATTATTAAATTTTATATTCCATTTCTGTTATAAATAAAAATAACTTTTATTTTAACAATTATTTTTTATTTAATATGATCAATATATAACATTAGAAATGTTCTCAAATGCTTTCGATAGAATTTCGTACAATTTCATTTTTGATGTTCTATCTTTTTTTAAATATTTAATATTCAATTATGACATCATGTTTTTTTTTTTTGAAAAGCTGGATCATCGACCCACCATCTAGATAAGAAATTAACTTTGCTTTCGGATTAGTTTTAAATTAGGGAAAATTATAGTCAGAATCGGTTGTGCATTTAAAATTAGGCTACAGGTTGGTCCAAAAACCAACAGAACTCTAACAACTGGCTCTACATTTCAAATTATAAAAGCCCTTGTCATGTCATTGAAGGCTTATGTGGTTGTGCCAACAAGGGACGTAATCCATGTTGGACACTGAATGGATGAGAGATCCATCATATGGATAGCCGAACCCTGCAGGTAGGTGGGGCGAAATTTCAAAAATTCCGCTCTCTCCCATGTGGGAATCATATTCCCTGTTTTAGAAAATCTGCATTTTCAAGGATCAATCTTGAACCTAAATCAAACTAGATCTAAAACCAAAAGGTAGGAGAGGGATATACCTGATACGGAGTAATAGTAACTCCCAATGAAAGTGTTCATGCCTAAGGAAAACGTCAAAAACTGCTCCCACTGAAAATGACACAACGTAGGGTGGAGCAGAATCAACTAGTGGTTCTTCCGCAAGAACCGAACTCTTCAGCAAGAATTCGATGGAGGGTGAGTGAGCACGACTTCAGATCAATTTTTCACAAAAAACTGATATCAAGAACGCTTCTTGATCGCTCCTACAGGTGGAGAACGAACTGGCTGAAGGGATGAGAGAACCATCGTATGGATGCCCAAAGATTGCAGAATAAGTGGGCGAATTTCAAAAATTTTTCTCTCCCTTCAATTGGGAATCGCATTCCCTATTTTAGAAAATCATATTTTCAAGGATCATTCTTGAACCATAAACTGAACCAGATCTGAATCAAAAGGAGTAGGAGAGGATTATACCTGATACAAAGAAATAGTATCTTACAACGAAGGTGTTCACGCCCAAGGAAGGATCCAAAGACTGCTCCCACTAAAGATGGCGTAGTGCAAGATGGAGCAGAATCAGCAGTGTTCTTCTCCAAGAACTCTCTCCTTCGCAAGAATCAGCAGGATTGCACGTGAGCACTGCTTCCTATCAATTCTTTCTCAAAGAATTTGTTAGACAGTTTTGTATGCCCTTAGCTTCAATCAGAATGATGTACTTTATGAGTTTATTGTAAATGAATAAATATACATATTTGATTCATGTTCCCTTGGTATGTTTCTGTGTAATACCCTTAAACTGGACACTTAATGAGACTCGTGTTAGTTTAGAATATTCACAGCCAGTGGGTCGGTCTGGGGAGTGGTGCCACCAAGTCGGTTGGGGTGGCCTGTCTCAGCTGCCAGGGTGAGACCCTAGGCACATACAGTGTAGGATTAATTGAATCTTTGAACTGGACCAGATTTCCAGTATTGCCCTGGACCTTGGAGATTGATGGGCAAAACTGGAAAGTTACACCCGACCCCTAGACTCGATTATGATACTACACTAGGTATCGGATTGGGCTATCTTTGATGTACCAATCAGTGAGATCCTTAGCGGGGGTCAAAACCTGGGTATGTTGGGACAGTCCGAGAATTCATCTGAGTGGCGATCAGAGTGACAGGATCAGCCCCTTTGTCGGACAAAGGTAATGATCGGGGATGCACTCTCACTGATGGAAACCAAGACTGCCGGCAGCCGATTCCAACCGTTGAGATTTGTTTTGCAAAATATATTTTATATAAGATATAAAAGTATATATATGGTTTCTAAAATGTTTGCAAAAGGTTTTAATTCCCGGGATCCGTATGAGTGCAGAGTGCAACACTGTTCCTCGCAGCCGAGGGAGAGGTCCTCTCTTGTCGGGTAGTGTATGATCATTATGGGCTGAGAGGTTAAGTGTAAGACCATTGAGGATAATACCTGATGGGCTAATCTTGCATCTGCCCACAGTCCCTGGGTGTTACAAGGTGGCTTGGCCTAGGGACCTCTTAGGGTAAGTGTTGGGCCCGTAGAGCCCATTTGATGGGTTTCAGGGGGTGCACTGTCTTTAACAGTGTATTCGGCCAGGCCTAGTAACAAAGGCTGGGCCAAACCCATGTGGCTGATGTGTAGATCAATGCTTGGGTCCCACGCCATACAAGGAAGCGCAAGTGGGCAGCAGTTAAGAGGGTTAAGTGAGCACATAAGCTTAATGGGCCTAAAGCCCATTTCGAACTGGGCTGTTTATTTAGTTAATAAAGGGGCGAAATCTGAAGTGGATCAGCTAATAGGATTGGGCTTAGACCCTATCCACTTAGAGAGTCCAAGATCTAATTAAGATTTAGATCTGGAAACCTCCTAATCAGATTAGGAGATGGCTGATCTGATCTCCAGATAAGATAAGGATTATCCCTTATCACTTAAAGGGACTTCTAACCCAAATGTGATTTGGATTAGCAACTCCTAATCTGATTAGGAGCTGATCCCTTTAAGATTATAAAAGAAGAAGGGGGCGGCAACCAAAAAGACATACACACAGATCATCAGGTTTTCTTTAGTGCTGAAATCAAGAAGAGAGAATTCTGCTCCCTGCAAATACTCTCTTGCCGCCTCCCTGTTCTTGCCGCCCTGTTTGCCAGTTCGATCTCCACTTGTGGGAGAAGTCAAGATTGGATCTTGACATCAGTCCTTTGAGAAAGGATTGAAAGGAAGCTGTGCTCACGTACCATCTTGCTGATTCTTGCGAAGGACAGAGTTCTTGGAGAAGAACACTGCTGATTCTGCTCCACCTGCACTGCGCCATCTTCAATGGGAGCAGTCTTTGGATCCTTCCTTGGGCGTGAACACCTTCGTTGGGAGATATTACTTCTCCGTATCAGGTATAATCCTTCCCACTCCTTTTTGGTTCAGATCTGGTTAAGTTTATGGTTCAAGATTGATCCTTGAAAATATGATTTTCTAAATAGGGAATACGATTCCTAGTTGAAGGAAGAAAAAAATTTTTGAAATTCGCCCCTTATTCCACAATCTCTGGGCGTCCATAGGATGGATCTCTCATCCCTTCAGTGGTATCAGAGCCACGCTTCAAATCTTGAGCCATCTTGTTTCAGATCTGAACTTGCGCAATTGGGCAGAAGGTGTTCTTCCCGATTTGCGCATATATGGGTTTTCGGAAATTTTGTTCCCATAATTAATGGGCGAATAATCTGAAATTAATTTTATATAAATCTGATTATTATTTAGAATTGTTCTTTAGGATTTTCTTGATTTATGGGCTGTTCGTACAAGAGGAGATCGAAATCTTGGTTTGCGCAGGGAACCTGCAAGATTTGCAGTTTCTTGATTTATTTATTACATTTGGTCTGTAAATAATTTTTTTTATTTTTTCTAGACTCAATGTATAGGTATTCGATCTGATGTAATTATTAATAGAAATAGGATTTCTATTTATTTTAATTATGGATCGAAGATGGCGGCACAGAAAGGGAGATTTCGCAGAGAAGAAGATTTCGCAGATGGGAGAATCGCCATCTGCGATTTGCAGTTTGTGAAACTGCATTCTGTGATCTAACCTTTGTTTTGCAGGATGGATTGTGCAAACAGCCCTGATTTACTGTTTGTTGTTTTTCTTTTATCAGTAATTAATTTCAGATTATTTTACTGAATTAAAGATTTAATTAAAAGATCAAACCCTAGACCTATTCGAACCAAGATTGGTTCAAACTGTTTGGACCGAATCTAGGGTTTAATCAAGGCTGAAAGTCAGCCCTAATTTCCCACTAATGGGCCTAAGGATTGATATTTAATTAAATGGTTAATTCGGCCCAACTTGTAAAGGCCCAGTTTTAAACAGTTAAAACTGCTAAAAGCCCACCTAACCCTTAAAAGCTATATGGGTTGAACCATTCGGCCCTTATACCTAGATAATATTAATGGTTAAAATTATGGATTTAAAATGGGCTTCAAATGGGCTTTACAGAAAATTAATTGATTGGATCAATTTATCCCTACATAAGATGTGTGGATGTGTGATGTGCTACGCACAAGGGCCATAAGTACTTGGCCCATGCTCAATCGACAGTGGCTCTTTCGCACACCATGGCTGAATGCACATCACTGCCATGGTGTCCCTTTTGGTCATTGGATGACCTCCCTCAGTGGTGGGCCCCACACCTCATCATGAGGTCTCGAACGGAACCCTAGCCGATTCAGGCCCACCAAAATCTGGCTTTATGAAAGTTAGTGGGAGCCACTTTGGTTTTACCTAAAGATAGAACTAGGGCGTAATTATCTGTTCCCTCCAGATGATATGAGTGCATGTGATAGGGAGATTCATATGATGAACTCTCTAAAGGCCTTCCATCATTAGCACGAGGATGGGTCCTTCAGTAATGAGGAAACGCACCAGAAAATGGGCTATCCATTTGCTATTGGGCTTGTCTAAGTGTTTCATAAGATGATAGGGGCGTCATAGACCGATGTGGGAGGGGCTTCACCAGAAAATGGGAACTCTCTCACGGTACCTTGGCGTTCACGAATATGATGGGTAAGCACTCACTGGACAAAAAGGTTTACCTGAAAACGGCTCTGAACCTTGTCTGACAGAGGCCAAAGGGAAAACTCATATGAAGAGTGGATATGATCCTTCACAGAAAGGTGGTGGGGTTATGCAGCTGAAACAGTTGGCTTCATGCACCCTATGTGATTTCCCACATTTCTAGAGACAACCCGTAGTCCCCGTCACTGAGAAAGGAGGGAAATCTCAAAGATGAATAAATGGAAATGGATCGTAGATTAAAATCCATATCTATGAAATGAACATGAATCGAAGTCGTGGACTGATGTTTGCTTTTTTATCAGAAAATGGCAAACGGATCATTTGCCAAGGTACTTGATGACAATAAGTTGAAAGGCCCAAACTATGCTGACTGGTACAGGAACCTTATGTTGGTCTTAACCTCTGAGAAATTGGACAAGGTAACCACGAATCCTGCCCCGGATCGTCCGGGGGATAGGGCTTCTGAGGCCCGAAGAAGAGAATACCAAGAATGGGAGGAGAAAAACTCCCTTGCCCGCTGCTATATCATTGCCTCCTTAGACAATCCAATTCAGAGGCATTTCGATCAGATCAAACTTGCTATGGACGTATTGGACAGTCTTAGGACAATGTACGAAGACCAGAATCGTTCTACTCGGCAGAAGGTCTTGAAACAGTTCATGACCGCTCAGATGACCAAGGGCCAACAAGTTCACGACCATTGTCTCCGGATGATGGGCTATATCAACGAACTAGAGGCTCTTGGATCCGGGCTGGATCTGGTAACTCAGATCCATGCTATTCTCAACTCTCTGCCTCCATCCTTTAATCCATTCATCATGAACTACAACATGAAAAAGCTGAACGTCAGCTTGCAGGAACTCAGCAATATGTTGCAGAGGGCCGAAGAATTGATTAAAAAGGATGAGCCCATTGCCATGCTTGTTGAAACTGGCAAATCGGGCAAGAAAAGAAAGGCGAAGAGAAAGCCCCAGAAAAAGGCAGCCAAACCCAAGAAACAGAGGAAGGACAAGGCATCAGATGCCTATCATTTTTGCAAGAAGACCGGCCACTGGAAAAGGAATTGTCCTGCCTACCTGGAATCCAAGAAAGGTAATTTCGAAACTTGTGTTATAGAAACCAATTTGTTGGTAGCTTCTGCGTCCTGGTGTATTGACTCCGGGGCTTCAACTCATGCATGTAACTCACTGCAGGGGTTCAAGGTAAGCAGAAGGCAGAGTGAAGGAGAAGTCACACTCTACTTGGGGACTACTGCAACTGTTGCAGCCGTGGTCATAGGAACCGTGGAATTATATTTTAGAGAAGGAATAATTGTACTGAAAGATTGTCTTTATGTACAAAATTTAAGAAGAAATTTGATTTCTGTCTCAAAACTGTGTGCAGATGGTTATTCTGTCTTCTTTAGTAATACGATTACTATTAAAAGAAATAACTGATTCATCGCATATGGGGAACTGGAGAACGGTCTCTATGTTCTACATCCTTCTCTAGAAACTAACATAACCGAAACTACGTCGGTTGAAAACCCCAAGAAAAGAGCCCGTGATACAGTTAATCCCACGTGTCTGTGGCATTACCGACTTGGCCACATCGGTGTTGACCGAATCACAAGGTTGGTAAAGGATGGTCCTTTAGATTTTCTAGCTGTAGAAGATCTTCCCACCTGTGAGCCTTGCCTACAAGGCAAGATGACGAAACGTCCATTTAATGGTAAGCCTGAAAGATGTACAGGCACACTTGACCTAATACATACTGATGTATGTGGTCCCCTGAGTGTTAGGACACGAAATCAACACGTGTATTTCATCACCTTCACAGATGATTTTGCACGATATGGTTACGTGTACCTAATGAGACACAAGTCTGAATCCTTTGAAAAGTTCAAAGAGTTTAGACAAGAGGTCGAGAAATTGTTAGGGAGAGAAATTAAAGCCCTTCGATCAGATCGAGGTGGCAAATATCTCTCTCACGAATTCAGGGACTACTTAAAGGACAATGGGATAGTACCACAATTAGCTCCTCCTACTACACCACAACTTAATGATGTTTCAGAGAGGAGGAATAGGACCTTATTAGATATGGTCCGGTCGCTTCTCATACACTCAGAGTTACCCACATCCTTTTGGGGTTACGCATTAGAGACTGCGATTTACGTGCTGAATCGGGTTCCAACCAAATCGGTTCCGAATACTCCATATGAACTTTGGACCGGAAAGAAACCAAGTGTCAAACACTAGATGATTTGGGGTTGTCCAGCACACGTTAAAAGAACGAGTGCAGACAAGTTGGAATCTAAGACCAGCCGTTGCCTATTTGTAGGCTATCCAAAAGGCTCTGTAGGTTACCTTTTCTATGACCCAAGTGAGCAGAAAGTGTTCTGCGGTCGAAATGCGCAATTCTTGGAAACCGACTATATCCTGGACACCCATCGTCAGGAAGTTGTTCTTGATGAGGAGAGCTCAGGAGCAGTGGGAGATGTCCCGCAAGTTCCAGGTAGTGACCAACTTAGAAGATCCACTCAGGCATCCAGGCCGCCAGTCCATTATGGTTATGATCAGGATAGTTACCTGGTGGAAACCATGACTAGTGAGGAGGATCCCATGACTTACGCGGAAGCTATGTTGGACATAGATTCCCAGAAGTGGGTGGAGGCCATGAGGGCAGAGATGGACTCAATGGAGACCAATGGAGTCTGGACTCTAGTAGATCCGCCCTCCGGGGTAAAGGCAATCGGTTGCAAATGGATTTACAAGAGGAAGAAGGGCCCCGATGGTAAAGTTGAGACCTTCAAGGCTCGTCTGGTGGTGAAAGGGTAAACCTAGAAAGAGGGCATCGATTATGAGGAAACCTTTTCGCCTGCGGCCATGCTTAAATCCATTAGGATCCTGCTAGCTGTAGCAGCATACCATGATTATGAGATTTGGTAGATGGATGTCAAAACTGCATTCCTGAATGGAGATCTTACTGAAGATATCTATTTGCAGCAGCCGCAAGGCTTCATTGCTGTAGGTCAGGAAAACATGGTATGTAAACTTAACAGATCCATTTATGGACTTAAGCAAGCTTCTAGAAGTTGGAACATCCATTTTAACTCTGCTGTCAAATCGTTTGACTTCGAGCAGAATCCGGATGAACCTTGTGTCTACAGGAAGTACAGTGGGGATAAGGTTACCTTCTTGGTTCTGTATGTAGATGACATTCTACTCATTGGGAATGATGTAGGAATGTTAACTACGGTGAAAGTATGGCTTTCGCAGCAATTCTCCATGAAAGATCTTGGAGAAGCCTCCTATATACTGGGTCTTCGACTCTATAGAGATAGATCGAAGTGGATAATAGGATTATCCCAATCTGCTTACATTGACAAAATAGTCATAAGATACAGCATGGAAAACTCCAAGAAAGGAAATGTTCCTTTCAGGCACGGAGTCACTCTCTCCAAGAAGATGTCTCCCAAGACTTCTGAGGAGATTAATAGCATGAAAGTCGTTCCCTATGCCTCTGCCGTAGGGAGCATCATGTATGCCATGCTGTGCACTCGTCCGGACATTGCTCAGGCAGTGAGTATAGTAAGCAGATTTCAGGCCAACCCAGGGCAGGAGCATTGGACTGCTGTGAAAAACATACTTAAGTACTTTCGAAGGACAAAAGAGTTTTGTCTGGTGTTCGACGGTAGCTCACTGCAGATCCAAGGGTATACAGATGCTGATTTCCAGTCAGACCCAGATGATAGAAAGTCTACATCGGGATATGTTTTCACGATAGGATCGTGTGCTGTTTGCTGGAAAAGCAGCAAACAGGGGTCCACTGTAGACTCCACGACCGAGGCCGAATACATTGCCGCAAGTGAGGCTGCCAAAGAAGCTGTGTGGATGAAGAAGTTCGTTCACGAGTTGGGAGTTGTTCCGTCCAGCACATGACCCATCCCATTGTTGTGTGACAACAATGGAGCCATTGCTCAGGCTAAGGAGCCACGAGCCCACTCGAAGTCGAAGCACATCGAGAGGAAGTACCACGTACTGCGGGAGATTGTTGGTAGAGGGGACGTCCTAATTCAGAAGGTAGCGTCAGCGGAAAATGTAGCAGACCCATTGACAAAGCCACTATCACAGAAAGTGATTGAGAAACATGTGGAAAGCATGGGACTCCGGCTAGTACCTGATTGCACCTAAGTGCAAGTGGGAGCTGTTTGACAGTTTTGTATGCCCTTAGCTTCAATCAGAATGATGTATTTTATGATTTTATTGTAAATGAATAAAGATACATATTTGATTCTTGTTCCCTTGGTATGTTTCTGTGTAAAACCCTTAAACTGGACACTTAATGAGACTCGTGTTAGTTTAGAATGTTCATAGCCAGTGGGTCGGTCTGGGAAGACCTATCCTGACAAGGCTGACACTGTGGTGCCACCAAGTCGATTGGGGTGGCCTGTCTCAGCTGCCAGGGTGAGACCCTAGGCACATACAGTGTAGGATTATTGAATCATTGAACTGGACCAGATTTCCAGTATTGCCCTGGACCTTGGAGATTGATGGGCAAAACTGGAAAGTTACACCTGACCCCTAGACTCGATTATGATACTGCACTAGGTGTCGGATTGGGCTATCTTTGATGTACCAATCAGTGAGATCCTTAGTGTGGGTCAAAACCTGGGTATGTTGGGACAGTCCGAGAATTCATCTGAGTGGGTGATCATAGTGACAGGATCAGCCCCTTTGTCGGACAAAGGTAATGATCGGGGATGCACTCTCACTGATGGAAACCAAGACTGCCGGCAGCCGATTTCAACCGTTGAGATTTATTTTGCAAAATATATTTTATATAAGATATAAAAGTATATATATGGTTTCTAAAATGTTTGCAAAAGGTTTTAATTTCCGGGATCCATATGAGTGCAGAGTGCAACACTGTTCCTTGCAGCCGAGGGAGAGGTCCTCTCTTGTCGGGCAGTGTATGATCATTATGGGCTGAGAGGTTAAGTGTAAGACCATTGAGGATAATACCTGATGGGCTAATCTTGCATCTGCCCACAGTCCCTGGGTTTTACAAGGTGGCTTGGCCCAGGGACCTCTTAGGGTAAGTGTTGGGCCCGTAGAGCCCATTTGATGGGTTTCAGGGGGTGCACTGTCTTTAACAGTGTATTCGGCCAGGCCTTGTAACAAAGGCTGGGCCGAACCCATGTGGCTGATGTGTAGATCAATGCTTGGGTCCCACGCCATACAAGGAAGCCCAAGTAGGCAGCAGTTAAGAGGGTTAAGTGAGCACATAAGCTTAATGGGCCTAAAGCCCATTTCGAACTGGGCTGTTTATTTAGTTAATAAAGGGGCGAAATCTGAAGTGGATCAGCTAATAGGATTGGTCTTAGACCCTATCCACTTAGAGAGTCCAAGATCTAAATAAGATTTAGATCTGGAAACCTCCTAATCAGATTAGGAGATGGCTGATCTGATCTCCAGATAAGATAAGGATTATCCCTTATCACTTAAAGGGACTTCTAACCCAAATGTGATTTGGATTAGCAACTCCTAATCTGATTAGGAGCTGATCCCTTTAAGATTATAAAAGAAGAAGGGGGCGGCAGCCAAAAAGACATAGACACAGATCATCAGGTTTTCTTTAGTGCTGAAATCAAGAAGAGAGAATTCTGCTCCCTGCAAATACTCTTTTGCCGCCTCCCTGTTCTTGCCGCCCTGTTGCCAGTTCGATCTCCACTTGTGGGAGAAGTCAAGATTGGATCTTGACATCAGTCCTTTGAGAAAGGATTGAAAGGAAGTTGTGCTCATGTACCATCTTGCTAATTCTTGCGAAGGACAGAGTTCTTGGAGAAGAACACTGCTGATTCTGCTCCACCTGCACTGCGCCATCTTCAGTGGGAGCAGTCTTTGGATCCTTCCTTGGGCGTGAACACCTTCGTTGGGAGATATTACTTCTCCGTATCAGGTATAATCCTTCCCACTCCTTTTTGGTTCAGATCTGGTTAAGTTTATGGTTCAAGATTGATCCTTGAAAATATGATTTTCTAAATAGGGAATACGATTCCCAGTTGAAGGGAGAAAAAAATTTTTGAAATTCGCCCCTTATTCCGCAATCTCTGGGCATCCATAGGATGGATCACTCATCCCTTCAGAATTGATGTCAAGATCGAATCTTGACTTCTCCCATAACTAGAGATCGAACTGGCAAACAGGGCGGCAGGAACAGGGAGGCGGCAAGAGAGTATTCGCAGGGTGCAGAATTCTCTCTTCTTGTGATTTCAGCACTAAAGAAAATCTGATTGTCTCAGTCATCTAAAGGCTGCCGCCCCCTCCTTTTTGTTAACCTAAAGGATCAGCTCTTAATCCCATTAGGAGCTGCTTATACAAATCATATTTGGATCAGTCTTCTCTTCAGGTGATAAGGATAAACCCTTATCTTATCTGCAGATTAGATTAGCTTTCTCCTAATCACATTAGGAGGTTTCTAGATCTGAATCACATTCAGATCTGGACTCTCTGAGTGGATAGGGTTAAGACCCTATCCTATCTGCTAATCCATCTCAGAATTCGCCCCATTATTAACTAAATAAATAGCCCAGTTTGAAATGGGCTTTACGCCCATTAAGCTCATGTACTCACTTAACCTTCCTAACTGCTACCCAGTTGGGCTTCCTTGTATGGCGTGGGACCCAAGCATTGATCTACATATCAGCCACATGGGTTCGGCTTAGCCTTTGTTACTAGGCCTGGCCGAATACACTATTATAGACAGTGCACCCCCTGAAACCCATCAAATGGGCTCTATGGGCCCAACACCTACCCTAAGTGGTCCCTGGGCCAAGCCACCTTGTAACACTTAGGGACAGTGGGTAGATGCAAGATTAGCTCATCAGGTATTACCCTCAATGGTCTTACACTTAACCTCTCAGCCCATAATGATCATACACTGCCCGACAAGAGAGGACCTCTCCCTCGGCTACAAGGAACAGTGTTGCACTTTCTACTTATATGGATCCCGGGAATTAAAACCTTCTTGCAAACCTTTTAGAAACCATAATATATATACTTTTATATCTTATATAAAATATACTTTGCAAAACAAATCTCAACGATTGAAATCGGCTGCCGGCAGTCATGGTTTCCATCAGTGAGAGTGCATCCCCGATCATTACCTTTGTCCGACAAAGTGGCTAATCCTGTCACTATGATCACCCACTCAGATGAATTCTCGGACTACCCCAACATTCCCAGGTTTTGACCCCCGCTAAGGATCTCACTGAATGGTACATCAAAGATAACCCAATCCGATACCTAGTGCAGTATCATAATCGAGTCTAGGGTTCGGGTGTATCTTTCCAGTTTTGCCCATCAATCTCCAAGGTCCAGGGCAATACTGGAAATATGGTCCAGTTCATAGATTCAATTAATCCTACACTGTATGTGCCTAGGGTCTCACCCTGGCAGCTGAGACAGGCCACCCCAACCGACTCGGTGGCACCACAGTGTCAGCCTTGTCAGGATAGGTCTCCCCAGACCGACCCACTGGCTGTGAACATTCTAAACTAACACGAGTCTCATTAAGTGTTCAGTTTAAGGGTATTACATAGAAACATACCAAGGGAACATGAATCAAATATGCACTTTTATTCATTTACAATAAACTCATAAAGTACATCATTCTGATTGAAGCATACAAAACTGTCTAACACTGGCAATGGTGGCAGTAGGAGGAGAAGGCAAGAACAGAAGATGGCTTCAGTCTTACTGGAGTTGTCTTCTCTTTTATCTCTGTTATCTGAATTGTGTCTCTAAGGTTCGCCCCCTTCCTCCTTTTATAGCATAAAGAGAGTTTCTCCTAATCTCTTTAGGAGTTTCCTAATTCAAATCGTTAATTGAATCTAGACTCTCTTTATGATCTACAGATCAAGATCAGCCCTCCTAATCTCATTAGGAGCTTCCTGATCTAAATCTCTATTTGGATCTGGACTCTCTGAGTGGATGAGGATAACTCCCTATCCTATCTGCTGATCTAAATCCCAGAACTGCCCCTCTTTAATTAACCAAATTAAACTAGTTTGAATTGGGCTTTAGGCCCATTAAGTCCATGTGCTCATTTGGCCTCCAAACTGCTGCCCAGTTGGGCTTCCTTGTGTGGCATGGGACCCAAACATTGATCTACACATCAGCCACATGGGTTCAGCCTATCCTCTGTTACAAGGCCTGGCCGAATTCACTGTAATGGACAGTGAACACCTGAGCCCATCACCATGGGCTCCTAATGGGCCCAACACTTACACTAAGTGGTCCCTGTGTCAAGCCACCTTATAAAAATCCAAGGATTGTGGGCAGATGCAAGATTAGCCCATCAGGTATTACCCTCAATTGTCTTACACTTAACCTCTCAGCCCATAATGATCAAACACTACCCGACAAGAGAGGACCTCTCCCTCGGCTGCAAGGAACAGTGTTGCACTCTCTACTTATATGGATCCCGGGAATTAAAACCTTTTTGCAAACCTTTTAGAAACCATAATATATATACTTTTATATCTCATATAAAATATACTTTGCAAAACAAATCTCAACGATTGAAATCGGCTACCGGCAGCTTTGGTTTCCATCAGAGAGAGTGCATCCCCGATCATTACCTTTGTCCGACAAAGGGGCTGATCCTGTCACTATGATCACCCACTCAGATGAATTCTTGGACTGTCGCAACATACCAAGGTTTTGACCCCCTCTAAGGATCTCACTGATTGGCATATCAATGACAGCCTAATCCGACACCTAGTGCAGTATCATAATCGAGTCTAGGGGTTAGGTGTAACATTCTAGTTTTGCCCATCAATCTCCATGGTCCAAGGCATTTCTGGAAATCTGGTTTGCTTCAGGGTTTCAATTAAACCCACACTACATGTACCTCGGGTCTCACCCTGGCAGCTGGGACATATCTCCCGCAGTACATGGTACTATTAGACAGTTTTGTATGCCCTTAGCTTCAATCAGAATGATGTACATTATGAGTTTATTGTAAATGAATTAAAGTACATATGAGTTTATTGTAATACCCTTAAACTGGATACTTAATGAGACTCGTGTTAGTTTAGAATGTTCACAACCAATGGGTCGGTCTGGGGAGACCTATCTTGTTAAGGCTGACACTGTTGTGCCACCAAGTCGGTTGGGGTGGCCTGTCTCACCTGCCAGGGTGAGACTCTAGGTGCATATAGTGTAGGATTAATTGAATCTTTGAACTGGACCAGATTTCCAGTATTGCCCTGGACCTAGGAGATTGATGGGCAAAACTGGAAAGTTGCACCCGACCCCTAGACTCGATTATGATACTGCACTAGGTGTAGGATTGGGCTGTCTTTTATGTACCAATCAGTGAGATCCTTAGCGGGAGTCAATACCTGGGTATGTTGGGACAATTTGAGAATTCATCTGAGTGGGTGATCATAGTGACAGGATCAACCCCTTTGTCAGACAAAGGTAATGATCGGGGATGCACTCTCACTGATGGAAACCAAGACTGCCGGCAGCCGATTTCAATCGTTGAGATTTGTTTTGCAAAGTATATTTTATATGAGATATAAAAGTATATATATTATGGTTTCTAAAAGGTTTGCAATAAGGTTTTAATTCCCGGGATCCAGGCAGTGTATGATCATTATGGGCTGAGAGGTTAAGTGTAAGACCATTGAGGATAATACCTGATGGGCTAATCTTGCATCTGCCCACAGTCCCTGGGTGTTACAAGGTGGCTTGGCCCAGGGACAACTTAGGGTAAGTGTTGGGCCCATAGAGCCCATTTGATGGGTTTCAGGGGGTGCACTATCCATAACAGTGTATTCGGCAAGGCCTTGTAACAAAGGTTGGGCCAAACCCATGTGGCTGATGTGTAGATCAATGCTTGGGTCCCACACCATACAAGGAAGCCCAACTGGGCAGCAGTTAGGAAGGTTAAGTGAGAACATAAGCTTAATGGGCCTAAAGCCCAGTTCGAACTGGGCTATTTAAATAGTTAAATATGGGGCAAATTCTGAGATGGATTAGCAAATAGGATAGGGTCTTAACCCTATCCACTCAGAGTGTCCAGATCTGAATGTGATTCAGATCTAGAAACCTCCTAATGAGATTAGGAGAAGGCTAATCTAATCTGCAGATAAGATAGGTGTTAATCCTTATGACCTAAAGGGATATCTGATCCAAATCAGATTTGGATCAACAAGTCCTAATTGGATTAGGAGCTGATCCTTTAGGGTTACAAGAGAAGGAAGGGGCGGCAGCTTTTATCAGAGTTGGTTTTACATCCTCTTGAGTGCTGAAAAACATAGAAGAAAGATTTAAGCAACCCTGCAGAATTCTTTTTTGCTGCCTCCTTGTTCTTGCCGCCCAGTTTGCCAGTTCGATCTTTAATTATGGGAGAAGTCAAGATTCGATCTTGAAATCAATTCTTTGAGAAATAATAGATAGGAAGTTGTGCTCATGTGCCATCCTGCTGTTTCTTGCGAATGACAGAATTCTTGGAGAAGAATACTACTAATTCTGCTCCATCCTGCACTACGCCATCTTTAGTGGGAGCTGTCTTTGGATCCTTCCTTGGGGGTGAACACCTTCGTTGGGAGATATTACTTCTCCGTATCAGGTATAATCTTCTCCTACTACTTTTGGTTCAGATCTAGTTCAGTTTATGGTTCAAGATTGATCTTTGAAAATATGATTTTCTAAATAGGGAATGCGATTCTCAGTTGAAAGGGAGAGAAAAATTTTTGAAATTTGCCCCTTTATTCCGCAAGATTTGGGCATCCATACAATGGATCTCTCATCCCTTCAGTGGTATCAGAGCCATGGTTCAAATCTTTAACCAATTTGTTTCAGATCTGAACCTGCGCAAATGGCCAGAAGGCGTTCTACCCAATTTGCGCAGATATGGGTTTTGGGAAATTTGTTCCCAAAATTATGGGCGAATAATCTGAAATTAATTTTTATATAAATCTGATTATTATTTAGAATTGTTCTTTATAATTTTCTTGATTTATGGGTTGTTTGTACAAGAGGAGATTGAATTCTCGATTTGCGCAGGGAACCTGCGATTTTGTAGTTTTTGGATTAATTTATTACATTTGGTCTGTAAAATATTTTTTTTATTCTTTTAGTCTGAATGTATAGATATTCAATCTGATGTAATTATTATAAGAAATTAGGATTTCTATTCATTTTTATTTTGGATCGAAGATGGCGGCGCAAAAAGGAGAACTCGCAGAAGAGGACATCTCGCAGATGGGAAAATCGCTATCTGCGATTTGCAGTTGGTGAAACTGCAACATGTGATCTAACCTCTATTTGGTAGGAAGGATTGTGCGAACAGCTCTGTTTGACTGATTCTTGTTTTTCTTTTATCAGTATTTAATTTCAGATTATTTTCTTGAATTAAAGATTTAATTGAAGATCAAACCGTAGACCCATTGGTTCAAATTGTTTGGACCGAATCTAGGGTTCAATCAAGGCTGAAAGTCAGCGCCAATTTTTCCCACTAATGGGCCTGAGGATTGATATTTAATTAAATGGTTAATTCGGTCCAACTTGATAAGGCCCAGTTTTAATTGGTTAAAACTGCTAAAAGCCCACTCTACGGATAAAGCTATATGGGCCGAACCCATTAAACCCTAATTCGGCCCATATACCTAGATAATATTAATGGTTAATATTATGGATTTAAAATGGGCTTCAAATGGGCTTTACAGATAATTAATTGATTGGTTCAATTTATCCTTGCATGTGATGTATGGATGTGTGATGTGCTACGTACATGGGCCATAAATGCTTGGCCCATGATCAATCGACAGTGGCTCTTGTGCACACCATGGCTGAATGCACATCATTGTCATGGTGCCCCTTTTTGTCATTGGATGACCTCCCTCAGTGGTGGGCCCCACACCTCATGGAGAGGTTACGTGTGAAACCCTAGCCGATTTAGGCCCACCGAAATCTGGCTTTATGAAAGTCAGTGGGAGCCACTTGGGTTTGACCTAGATCAAACTAGGGCGTAATTTACTGTTCCCTCCAGCTAATATGAGTGAATGTGATAGGGAGATTCATATGATGAACTCTCTAAAGGCCTTCCATCATTAGCATGAGGATGGGTCCTTCAGTAATGAGGAAACGCACCAGAAAATGGGCTATCCATTTGCTGTTGGGCTTGTCTAAATGTTTCATAAGATGATAGGGGCGTCATAGACCGATGTGGGAGGGGCTTCACCAGAAAATGGGAACTCTCTCATGGTACCTTGGCGTTCACGAACATGATGGGTAAGCACTCACCGGACAGAAAGGTTTACCTAAAAACGGCTCTGAACCTTGTCTAACAGAGGCCAAAGGGAAAGCTCATGTGATGAGTGGATATGATCCTTCACAAAAAGGTGGTGGGGTGATGCAGCTGAAATAGTTGGCTCCATGCACCCTATGTGATTTCCCACATTTCAAGAGACAACTCGCATTCTCCGTCACTGAGAAGGGAGGGAAATCTCAAATTAGGTTGTGGACTGATGTTTGCTCTTTTATCAGAAAATGACAAACGAACAATTTGCAAAGTTGCTTGACAACAACAAGCTGAAGGGCCCAAACTATGCCGACTGGTACAGGAACCTTATGTTGGTCTTAACCTCTGAAAAGTTGGATAAGGTAGCCAAGAATCCTGCCCTGGATCGTCCGAGAGATAGGGCTTCTATGGCCCGGAGAAGAGAATACCAAGAATGGGAGGAGAAAAACTCCCTTGCTCGCTGCTATATCATTGCCTCTTTGGACAATCCAATTCAGAGGCAGTTCGATCAGATCGAACTTGCTAAGGACGTATTGGACACTCTGAAGACAATGTACAAAGAGCAGAATCGTTCTACTCGGCAGAAGGTCTTGAAACAGTTCATGACCGCGCAGATGTCCAAAGGCTAACAAGTTCACGAGCATTGTCTCCGGATGATGGGCTATATCAACGAACTGGAGGATCTTGGATCCGGGCTGGATCTGGTAACACAGATCGATGCTATTCTCAACTCTCTGCCTCCATCCTTTAATCCATTCATCATGAACTACAACATGAATAAGCTGAACGTCAGCTTGCAGGAACTCAGCAATATGTTGTAGAGGGCCAAGGAATTGATTAAAAAGGATGAGCCCATTGCCATGCTTGTTGAAACTGGCAAATCGGGCAAGAAAAGGAAGGAAAAGAGAAAGCCATAGAAGAAGGCTGCCAAACCCAAGAAACAGAGGAAGGACAAGGCATCAGATGCCTGTCATTTTTGCCAGAAGACCAGCCACTGGAAAAGGAACTGTCCTGCCTACCTGAAATCCAAGAAAGGTAATCTCGAAACTTGTGTTATAGAAACCAACTTATTGGTAGCTTCTGCGTCCTGGTGTTTTGACTTCGGGGCTGCAACTCATGCGTGTAACTCACTACAGGGGTTCAAGGTAAGCAGAAGGATGAGTGAAGGAGAGGTCACGCTCTACTTGGGGACTACTGCAACTATTGCAGCCGCGGCCATAGGAATCGTGGAGTTACATTTTAGAGAAGGAACAATTGTACTGAAAGATTGTCTTTATGTACAAAATTTAAGGAGAAATTTGATTTCTGTCTCAAAACTGTGTGCAGATGGTTATTCTGTCTTCTTTAGTAATACGATTACTATTAAAAGAAATAACAGATTCATCGCATACGGGGAACTGGAGAACAGTCTCTATGTTCTACATCCTTCTCTAGAAACTAACATAACCGAAACTACGTCGGCTGAAATCCCCAAGAAGAGAGCCCATGATACAGTTAATCCCACGTGTCTGTGGCATTACCGACTTGGCCACATCGGTGTTGACCGAATCACAAGGTTGGTAAAGGATGGTCCTTTGGATTTTCTAACTGTAGAAGATCTTCCCACTTGTGAGCCTTGCCTGCAAGGCAAGATGACGAAACGGCCATTTAACGGTAAGCCTGAAAGGTGTACAGGCACACTTGACCTTATACATACTGATGTATGTGGTCCCCTGAGTGTTAGGACATGGAATCAACACGTGTATTTCATCACCTTCACGATGATTTTTCACGATATGGTTACGTGTACCTAATGAGACACAAGTCTGAATCCTTTGAAAAGTTCAAAGAGTTCAGATAAGAGGTCGAGAAACAGTTAGGGAGAGAAATTAAAGCCCTTTGATCAGATCGAGGTGGCGAGTATCTCTCTGACGAATTCAGGGACTACTTAAAGGACAATGGGATAGTATCACAGTTAGCTCCTCCTGCTACACCACAACTTAACGGTGTTTCAGAGAGGAGGAATAGGACCTTGTTGGATATCGTCCGGTCACTTCTCATACACTCAGAGTTACCCACATCCTTTTGGGGTTACGTGTTAGAGACTGTGATTTACGTGCTGAATCGGGTTCCAACCAAATCGGTTCCAAACACTCCATATGAACTTTGGACCGGAAAGAAACCAACTGGCAGACATTTGAAGATTTGGGGTTGTCCAGCACATGTTAAAAGAACAAGTGCAGACAAGTTGGAATCCAAAACCAGCCGTTGCCTATTTGTAGGCTACCCAAAAGGCTCTGTGGGTTACCTATTCTATGATCCAAGTGAGCAGAAGGTGTTCTGCAGCCGAAATGCACAGTTCTTGGAAACCGGTTATATCCTAGACACCCATCGTCAGGAAATAGTTCTTGATGAGGAGAGCTCAAGAGCAGTGGGAGATGTCCCTCAAGTTCCAGGTAGTGACCAACCTAGAAGATCCACTCGGGTATCCAGGCCACCAGTCCGTTATGGTTATGACCAGGATAGTTACCTGGTGGAAACCTTGACTAGTGAGGAGGATCACGTGACTTACACGAAAGCTATGTTGGACATAGATTCCTAGAAGTGGGTGGAGGCCATGAGAGCAGAGATGGACTCATAGAAGACCAATGGAGTCTAGACTCTGGTAGATCCGCCCTCTGGGGTAAAAGCAATCGGTTGCAAATGGATTTACAAGTGGAAGAAGGGCCCCGATGGTAGGGTTGAGACCTTCAAAGCTCGTCTAGTGCCGAAAGGGTACACTCAGAAAGAAGGCATCGACTATGAGGAAACCTTTTCACCTGTGGCCATGCTTAAATCCATTAGGATCCTGTTAGCTGTAGCAGCATACCATGATTATGAGATTTGGCTGATGGATGTCAAAACTGCATTACTGAATGGAGATCTTACTGAAGATATCTATATGCAGCAGCCGCACGGCTTCATTGCTACAGGTGAGGAAAACATTGTATGTAAACTTAACAGATTCATTTATGGACTTAAGCAAGCTTCTAGAAGTTGGAACATCCATTTTGACTCTGCTGTCAAATTGTTTGACTTCAAGCAGAATCCGGATGAACCCTGTGTCTACAGGAAGTACAGTGGAGATAAGGTTACCTTCTTGGTTCTCTATGTAGATGACTTTGTACTCATAGGGAATTCTCCATGAAAGATCTTGGAGAGGCCTCCTATATACTAGGTCTTTGACTATATTGAGATAGATCAAAGTGGATAAGAGGATTATCCCAATCTACTTACAATGACAAAATAGTCAAAAGATCCAACATGGAAAACTCCAAGAAAGGAAATGTTCCTTTCAGGCACGGAGTCACTCTCTCCAAGAAGATGTCTCCCAAGACTTCTGAGGACATTGATAGCATGAAAGACGTTCCTTATGCCTCTACCATAGGGAGCATCATGTATGCCACGCTGTGCACTCGTCCTGACATTGCTCAGGCAGTGAGTGTAGTAAGCAGATTTCAGGCCAACCTAGGGCAGGAGCACTGGACTGCTGTGAAATACATACTTAAGTACCTTCGAAGGACAAAAGAGTTTTGTCTAGTATTCGACGGTAGCTCACTACAGATCCAAGGGTATACAGATGCCGATTTCCAGTCGGATCCAGATGATAGAAAGTTTACATCTGGATATGTTTTCACAATAGGATCGTGTGCTATTTGCTGGAACCCGCAAACAGGGGTCCACTGCAGACTCCACAACCGAGGCCAAGTACATTGCCGCACGTGAGGCTGCCAAAGAAGCCATGTGGATGAAGAACTTCGTTCACAAGTTGGGAGTAGTTCCATCTAGCACATCACCCATCCCGTTGTTGTGTGACAACAATGGAGCCATTGCTCAGGCTAAGGAGCCACGAGCCCACTCGAAGTCGAAGCATATCGAGAGGAAGTACCACGTACTGCGAGAGATTGTTGGTAGAGGGGACGTCCTGATTCAGAAGGTAGCGTCAGCGGAAAATGTAGCAGACCCATTGATGAAGCCACTATCATAGAAAGTGTTTGAGAAACACGGGGAAAGCATGGGACTCCGGCTTGTCCCTGATTGCACCTATGTGCTAGTGGGAGCTGTTAGACAGTTTTGTATGCCCTTAGCTTCAATCAGAATGATGTACATTATGAGTTTATTGTAAATGAATAAAAATACATATTTGATTCATGTTCCCTTGGTATGTTTCTATGTAATACCCTTAAACTGGACACTTAATGAGACTCGTGTTAGTTTAGAATATTCACAGCCAGTGGGTCGGTCTAGGGAGACCTATCCTATTAAGGCTGACACTGTTGTGCCACCAAGTCGGTAGGGGTGGCCTGTCTCAGCTGCTAGGGTGTGACCCCAGGCGCATATAGTGTAGGATTAATTGAATCTTTAAGCTGGACCAGATTTCCAGTATTGCCCTGGACCTTGGAGATTGATGGGCAAAACTGGAAAGTTACACCCGACCCCTAGACTCGATTGTGATATTGCACTAGGTGTCGGATTGGGCTGTCTTTGATGTACCAATCAATGGAATTCTTAGCGGGGGTCAAAACCTAGGTATGTTGGGATAGTCTGAGAATTCATCTGTGTGGGTGATCATAGTGACAGGATCAGCCCCTTTGTCAGACAAAGGTAATGATCAGGGATGCACTCTCACTGATGGAAACCAAGACTGTCGGCAGCCGATTTCAATCATTGAGATTTGTTTTGCAAAGTATATTTTATATTAGATATAAAAGTATATATATTATGGTTTCTAAAAGGTTTGTAAAAAGGTTTTAATTCCCGGGATCCATATAAGTAGAGAGTGCAACACTGTTCCTTGCAGCCGAGGGAGAGGTCCTCTCTTGTTGGGCAGTGTATGATCATTATGGACTGAGAGGTTAAGTGTAAGACCATTGAGAATAATACCTGATGGGCTAATCTTGCATCTGCCCACAGTCCCTAGGTGTTACAAAGTGGCTTGGCT
Source organism: Nelumbo nucifera (assembly GCF_055504915.1). Classification (NCBI taxonomy): domain Eukaryota; kingdom Viridiplantae; phylum Streptophyta; class Magnoliopsida; order Proteales; family Nelumbonaceae; genus Nelumbo; species Nelumbo nucifera. The sequence goes on from NC_142651.1 coordinate 82,300,616, forward strand.
CAGGGACCACTTAGCGTAAGTGTTGGGCCCATAGAGCCCATTTGATGGGTTTCAGGGGGTGCACTATCCATAACAGTGTATTCGGCCAGGCTATGTAACAAAGGCTGGGCCGAACCCATGTGGCTGAGGTGTAGATCAATGCTTGGGTCCCATGCCATACAAGGAAGCCCAACTGGGCAACAATTAGGAAGGTTAAGTGAGTACATGAGCTTAATGGGCCTAAAGCCCATTTCGAACTGGGCTATTTATTTAGTTAATAATGGGGCGAATTCTGAGATGGATTAGCAGATAGGATAGGGTCTTGACCCTATCCACTCAGAGAGTCCAGATCTGAATGTGATTCAGATCTAGAAACCTCCTAATGAGATTAGGAGAAAGCTAATCTAATCTACAGATAAGATAAGGGTTTATCCTTATCACCTGAAGAGAGGCCTGATCCAAATATGATTTGGATAAGCAGCTCCTAATGGGATTAGGAGCTGATTCTTTAGGTTAACAAACAGAAGGAGGGGGCGGCAGCCTTTAGATGAATGAGACAATCAGATTTTCTTTATTGCTGAAATCACAAGAACAAAGAATTCTGCACCCTGCGAATACTCTCTTGCTGCCTCCCTGTTCCTGCTGCCCTGTTTCGATCTTGACATCAATTCTTTGAGAAAGAATAGATAGGAAGTTGTGCTCACGTGCCATCCTGCTGTTTCTTGCGAAGGACAGAATTCCTGGAGCAGAATACTGTTGATTCTGCTCCATCCTGCACTGCGCCATCTTCAGTGGGAGCAGTCTTTGGATCCTTCCTTGGGCGTGAACACCTTCGTTGGGAGATATTACATCTCCGTATCAGGTATAATCTTCTCCTACTACTTTTGGTTCAGATCTAGTTCAGTTTATGGTTCAAGATTGATCTTTGAAAATATGATTTTCTAAAATAGGGAACGCGATTCTCAGTTAAAAGGGAGAGAAAAATTTTTGAAATTCGCCCCTTTATTCCGCAAGATTTGGGCATCCATACGATGGATCTCTCATCCCTTCAGGTACTTCCTCTCGATATGCTTCGACTTCGAGTGGGCTCGTGGCTCCTTAGCCTGAGCGATAGCTCCATTGTTGTGACACAACAACGGAATGTGTGATGTGCTGGATGGAACTACTCCCAATTCATGAATGAACTTCTTCATCCATACGGCTTCTTTGGCAGCCTCACTTGCGGCAATGTATTCGGCTTCGGTTGTGGAATCCTCCATGGACCCTTGTTTGCTGCTTTTCCAGCAAACAACACACGATCCTATCGTGAAAACATACCCAGATGTAGACTTTCTATCATCTGGATCTGACTGGAAATCGGCATCAGTATACCCCTGGATCTGTAGTGAGCTACCATCGAATACCAGACAAAACTATTTTTTCCTTCGAAGGTACTTAAGTATATTTTTCACAGCAGTCCAGTGCTCCTGCCCTGGGTTGGCCTGGAATCTGCTTACCACACTCACTGCCTGAGCAATGTCTAGACGAGTGCACAGCAGGGCATACATGATGCTCCCTACGGCTGAGGCATAGGGAATGTCCTTGCCCTCAATCTCCTCGGGAGTCTTGGGAGACATCCCCTTGGAGAGAGTGACTCAATGCCTGAAAGGAACATTTCCTTTCTTAGAGTTCTCCATGCGGTATCTCTTGACTATTTTGTCAATATAAGCAGATTGGGATAATCCTATTATCCTCTTCGATCTATCTCTATAGAGTTGAAGACCCAATATATAGGATGATTCTCCAAGATCTTTAATGGAGAATTGCTGTGAAAGCCATACTTTCACCGTAGTCAACATTCCTACATCATTCCCAATGAGCAGAATGTCATCTACATACAAAACTAGAAATGTAATCTTATCACCATTGGATTTCCTGTAAACACTGGGCTCATCCAAGTTCTACTCAAAGTCAATCTTTTTGACAATAGAGTCAAACCGGATATTCCAACTCCTAGAAGCTTGCTTAAGTCCATATATGGATCTATTTAATTTACATACCATGTGTTCCTGACCCGCAACTATAAAACCTTGCGGTTGTTGCATATAGATATCTTCAGTAAGATCTCCATTCAGGAACGCAGTTTTGACATCCAATTGCCAAATCTTGTACTCATGGTATGTTGCTACAGCTAGTAGGATCCTAATGGATTTAAGCATGGCCATCGGCGAAAAGGTTTCTTCATAATCGATGTCCTCTTTGTAAGTGTACCCTTTCGCCACCAGACGAGCCTTGTAGGTCTCAACCTTACCATCAGGGCCCTTCTTCCTCTTATAGATTTATTTGCAACCAATTGCTTTTACCCCAGGGGGCGGATCTACTAGAGTTCAGACTCCATTGGTCTTCATTGAGTCCATCTCAGCTCTAATGGCATCTACCCACTTCAAGGAATCTATGTCCAACATAGCTTCCGTATAAGTCACGGGATCCTCCTCACTTGTCGTAGCTTCCACCAGGTAACTATCTTGGTCATAGCCGAAACGAACTGGAGGCCTAGAAACCCGGGTAGATCTTCTAGGTTGGTCACTACTTGGAACTTGTGGGACACCTCCCACTACCCCTGAGCTCTCCTCATCAAGAACAACTTCCTGACGATGATTGTTCAGGATGTAATCATCCTCCAAGAAATGGGCATTTCGGCTATAGAACACCTTTTGTTCTCGTAGGTCATAGAATAGGTAACCCACAGAGCCTTTAGAGTAGCCTACGAATAGGCAACGACTGGTCTTGGATTCCAATTTATCCGCACTCGTTCTTTTAATGTGTGCTGGACAACCCCAAATCTTCAAGTGTCTTACACTTGGTTTCTTTCCGGTCCAAAGCTCATAGGGAGTCTTCGGAGATATTTTTGTTGGAACCCGGTTTAGCACGTATATCGCAATCTCCAATGCGTAACCCCAAAAGGATGTGGGTAACTCTGAGTGTATGAGAAGTGACCAGACCATATCCAATAGGGTCCTATTCCTCCTCTCTGAAACACCATTTAGCTATGGTGTAGCAAGAGGAGCTAACTGTGATACTATCCCATCGACCTTCAAGTAGTCCCTGAATTCGTTAGAGAGATACTCGCCACCTCGATCCGATTGAAGGGTCTTAATTTCTCTCCCTAACTGTTTCTCGACCTCTTGTCTGAACTCCTTGAACTTTTCAAAGGATTCAAACTTATGTCTCATTAGGTACACGTAACCATACTGAGAGAAATCATCGGTGAGTTTTATAAAATAAACATGCTGGTTACGTGTCCTAACACTCAGGGGACCACATATATCAGTATGTATAAGGTCAAGCGTGCCTATACATCTTTCAGGATTACCGTTAAATGGCCATTTCGTCATCTTACCCTGAAAGCAAAGTTGACAAGTGGGAACATCTTCTACAGTTAGAAAATCCAAAGGACCATCCTTTACCAACTTTGTGATACGATCTATGTTAATATGGCCAAGTCGGTAATGCCACAGGTACATGGGATTAACTGTATCACGGATTCTTTTCTTGGGGTCATTAACCGACGTAGTTTCGACTATGTTAGTTTCCATAGAAGGATGGAGAACATAGAGACCATTCTCAAGTTCATCGTATGCGATGAATTTGTTATTTCTTTTAATAGTAATTGTATTATAAAAAAGAATAGAATATCCATCCGCACACAATTTTGAAATAGAAATCAAATTTCTTCTCAAATTTTGTACATAAAGACAATCTTTTAGTACAATGGATCCTTCTTTGAAAAATAACTCTACGGTTCCTATAGCCATAGCTGCAACACTTGTAGAAGTCCCCAAGTAAAGAGTTACTTCTCCGTCACTCAGTCTTCTGCTTATCCTGAACCCCTGCAATGAGTTACACACATGAGTCGAAGCCCCGGAGTCAATACACCAGGAAGCAGAAGTTACCAACAAATTGGTTTCTATAACACAGATTCAAAATTACCTTGTCTCTTGGATTCCAGGTATTGAGGACAGTTCCTCTTTTAGTGGCCTGCCTGTTTGTAGAAGTGACAAGTATCCGATGCTCTGTCTTTCTTCTGCTTCTTAGACTTAGTAGCTTTCTTCTGAGGCTTTCTCTTAGCCTTCCTCTTATTCTTGCCCGACTTGCCAGCTTCAAAAAGCATGGCTATGGGCTCATCCTTCTTGATCAGTTCTTCGGCCCTCTGCAATATATTGCTGAGTTCCTGGATACTGACATTCAGCTTGTTCATGTTATAGTTCATGATGAACTGATTGAAGGAAGGAGACAGAGAATTCAGGATGGCGTCTACTTTTGTGACATGGTCAAGCCCGGATCCAAGAGCCTCAAGTTCATTGATATAACCCATCATCCGAAGACAATGATCATGAACCTACTGGTTCTTGGACATCTGCACGGTCATGAACTGTTTCAGGACCTTCTGACGAGTAGAACGATTATGCTCCTCATACATCATTCTCAGACTATCCAATATGTCCTTAGACAATTCAATATGATCGAACAACCTCTGTATTGGATTATCCAAGGAGGCAATGATGTAGCAGCGGGCTAGGGAATTATTTTCTTCCCATTCGTGGTAGTCCCTCCTTCGAGCCTTAGAAGCCCTATCACCCGGACGCTCCGGGGTAGGATTCTTAGCTACTTTGTCCAACTTTTCAGAAGTGAGGACCAGCATAAGATTACGGTACCAGTCAGCATAGTTAGGTCCTTTGTTGTCATCCAACAACCTAATTTGATTCATGTTATCTACATAGATATGGCTTTTAATCTATGTTCCATTTCCATTTATTCATCTTCGAGATTTCCCTCCCATCTCAGTGACAGAGACTGCGAATTGTCTCTGGAAATGTGGGAAATCACATAGGGTGTATGGAGTCAACTATTTCAGTTGCATAACCCCACCACCTTTCTGTGAAGGATCATATCCACTCATCGTATGAGCTTTCCCTTTGGCCTCTATCAGACAAGGTTCATTGCCATTTTAGGTTAAACCTTTCTGTCCAGTGAATGCTCACCCATCATATTCGTGAACGCCAAGGTACCGTGAGAGAGTCTTCCATTTTAGGATAGGCCTCTCCCACATCGGTCTATGACGCTCCTATCATCTTATGAAACATTCCAACAGATCTAGCAGCAAATGGATAGCCTAATTTTATGGTGCGTTTCCTCATTACTTGAAGGACCCATCTTCATGCTAATGATGGAGGGCCTTTAGAGAGTTCATCATATGAATCTCCCTATCACATGCACTCATATTTTAGGAGGGAACAAAAGTTACGCCTTAGTTTAATTTAGGTCAAACCAAAGTGGCTCCCACTGACTTTCATAAAGCCAGATTTCAATGGGCCCTAAATGGCTAGGGTTCTGCACGGATCTTCTTCAGAGAGGTGTGGGGCCCACCACAAAGGGAGATCATCCAATGATCGTTAGGGACACCATGTCAATGATGTGCATTCAGCCATGGTGTGCGCAAGAGCCACTACCGTATCTGCATGGGCCAAGTGCTTATGGCCCATGAACGTTGCACATCACACATCCATACATCACATGCAAGGATAAAAATGATGCAATCAATTAATATCTGTAAAGCCCATCTTTAAAGCCCAATTTAATCCATAATATTACTGATTAATATTATCTAGGTATATGGGCTGAATAGCATTAAGCAGTTCGGCCCATATAGCTTTCTGCAGTTAGTGGGCTTAAGCAGTTTTAACATTTTAAAACTAGGCCTTACAGGTGTTGGCTGAATTAGGTCTTGCAATTAAATATCAATCTCTTGACCCAAGAGTGGGAAATTAGGGCTGAGAACAGCCCCCATCGAACCACAGATTTGGTCCAACTAGTTTGGTCCAATCTGGTACGAATGGGTCTAGGGTTTGATTTTTAATTCAAGAATTAATTCAAGAATTGGTCTAAAAAATTAAATCACTGATTAAAGACAATCAAGAATTAGAACCAGGGCTGTTCGTACATCTGCTACCTGCAAAACAGATGTTAGATCATAGTTTGCAATTTCTCAAACTGCAAATCGTAGATAGCGATTTCTCCATCTGCGAAATCTCCTCCTTTTGCGCAATCGGCTTCGATCTTGAATAAAATAAAATAGAAAAACCCTAATTTTCTATTAATATTACATCAGATCGAATTCCTATACATTCAGTCTAGAAATTAAAAAAAATTAATTACAGACCAAAAGTAAAGAACTGCAAAATCGCTGATTTTCTGCGCCAATAAAGACTTTGATCTCCACCGTACGAACAACCCATAAATCAAGAAAAATATAAAGACCTATTCTAAATATAATTCATATTTATAAAGATTTAATTTCAGATCAACAACCCTTAATCTGGGAACCAATTTCCCAGAAAATCAATTATCTGCGCAAATCGGGTAGAACGCCTTCTGCCCATTTGCACAGTTTCAAATCTGATCAATTTTGGTTCAAGATTTGAACCATGGCTCTGATACCACTGAATGGATGAGAGATCCATCATATGGATAGTCGAACCCTGCAGGTAGGTGGGGCGAAATTTCAGACACAACATAAAGCTTATATCAAAATTGCCCTTTAATGTTGGGTGATTGGAAAATAAAAAAAGGGTCTTTAGTTTATCTCGCGCTCCCTCCCTCTCTCTCTCATCCAAGTCTTACCCAGACTGGTTAGTTAGTGTCTTGGGTTTGGAGTCACTATAAATAAAAATGATCTTATTGATGTAATTCCCAGAGGTCACATCACCTCCATTTCACTTGACTAATGGGTGGCGACTCCAATTCAGCCCAAATGAGTTGTTTTTTGACGCTCATAAGTACTGAGCTGGTCTCTATTGGTAAGTTGAAACTTTGATCTAGGCCTACTCTTGAGATTTTTTCGATAGGTCCAAATTAGCTTTGAGTTCCTTACCATTGTCTTGTTTAGTGTAGGAGTCAGTCCTTAAGGTTAGCTAACCGATCTCAGTTGGTATGATGGCTTTAGTGCCAAAAGCAAGGAGTCATTTTATAGGCCCAAAGCACACTTGAGAGCTCTTTTTCCCACAAGCCTATGGCTCAGTCTAGTATGGTTTTTAAGTCATGCCAGTATAGTCCTATTACTTACCTTGATTTTCTAATTGGTTTATGGGTAGTTGACTGAGGTGTATTGTTGCTCCATTCTAAGGCTTGCATAGAAGTTCCAAAATTTCAAGTTGTTGAATTAACAACTAATGTCTGTGATCATTGTATGAGGTAGGTTGAAGTAGTAAATGATGGTCTTCTAGAAGGCATTTTGAATGCTTTTTGCCTTAATCTACATCAAAGGCTCAATTTTGATCGACTTTGTGAAATAGTCGATTGTCACTATCAAGAACTTTCTTTGACTTGAGGCCAAGGGAAACAGTTCGAGGATATCCACTCCCCACCATGAAAAGGCCATGGACTACTGATGGAGGAAAGTGAAGTTGTATGCTAATGTGGTATGTTGGCAAGTCTTTGGCATTGGAAGCACTTCTAAACTATCCAAATATTGTCTTTTTTCATTGTAGGCTAAAAATAGCCCTGCCTTAGAGCTTTATACGACAGGAACCTGCCCCCAAATGTTAGTCATAGAGGTCTTCATGTATCTCCTTAAGTATATAGTCTCCCTCATCTGACCTCAAACATCTCAAGTATGGCAAGGAAAAAGATCTCTTGTACAACTTATCACCGATGATGGTGTAGTGAGCTGATTTGCGACTTCACATATAGTTCTTTGAACTTCAACTTTACATTGATGATGGTAGTGAGCTGATTCACTATTCTTTCCACCGCTTCAATGCTTGGATGGAGCAATTCCTTTACAAATACTAACCTATCGAGGCCTTTTCTTGTTTAGCTCGCTAGTCTTGATAAGGCATCAGCTCAAGCATTCTTTAAGCACAGGATCCATTAAAGAGTGAAGTGTTGGAAACGAGTAGTTAGTTCTTAGACCTTGCCAAGGTACTTAGACATTTCTAGTTATCTAGCCTGGTATTCTCCATTCACTTTATTGACAACCAACTACAAGTCATTGAAAGCTTTGACCTGATCTGCCTCTAATTCCTTGGCCAAAGGAAGACCAACCAATAGAGCCTTATATTCAACTTCAATGTTGGAGGCTAAGAAGCTGGACTGAAGTGTGTACTCTAGTGTTGTATTATTAGGACTAAAAGGATGAGACTTTCTCCACTCCCCTTAGAGGATCCATCTATATGAAAGGTCTAGGCTAATGTGGTATGTTGGCATGTCTCTAGCATTGGTCACACTTTTGAAATAGCTAAATAGTATCATTCTTCATTGTAGGCTAAAAACAACCCTACCTAGGTGCTTTATGAGGCAAGGACCTACCCCCAAATGTTTATCGCAAAGGCCTTCATGTATCTCTATAAGGATGTAATCTCCCTCATCTAACCTTAAACATATCAAATATGGCAAGGAAAATGATCTCCTATATAGCTTATAAGGATGTAATCTCCCTCATCTAACCTTCAACTTTACATTCAGGCAAACAGCCATAGCAAGGTACTCCAAGATAGGATCTGTCCATCTCAGTTTGGTTTGGATAAAGCACACTATTCTTTTCACCACTTCAGTGCTTAGATAGAGCAATTCCTCCACAATTACTAATAAAATTGAGGAGGCACTCAGGAAGTTGAGGAGCTCATATTCTGAGGTGGCATCAATGTGGCAGTCAATCCTAGGCAACGGAAGTTGTTTATAGGATTGGTCTTATTTAGATCTATGAAATCAATACAAATCTACCATTTCTTGTTAGCCTACTTATCAGTGCAGCATTATCCAGCCAATTAGGGTAATTTACCCCTCGGCTTAGACTATAAGTAATGAAGTTACCTTTAAGCAATTTGTCTACCTCCATACCGATCACTTTCAATTGCTCAGATGCAAAGTTCATCTTTTTTTACGGAATCAACTTACAACTCGGGTCCATGCTTAGACTATAAGTAATGACCAAAGGGTCAATTCCTAACACCTCAACAATAGGCCAATCAAATATGTTGATGTTGGATTTTAGGAAACTTACTAGTTTGGAAATTAAGTCTTCTAAGAGAAGGGATTTGATTTGTATAGTCTTCTTGGGCTTGACATCGTCTAGGAGTATAGCAATAAGTTCTTTCATCAATTGATCTTGGTAGGTCTATAGTTTATCTTGAAGGTTGAACCCTTCCACTAGTAGGGCTTCTCTAATATTTTCTTTAAGATCCACCACATAACAATTGATAGTCAATGTACTAATTGCCCTTAGCTACTTTGATGTTTTGGTCTATTAGGAATTTCATGATAAGATGATAGAAAGATACCACCACCTTCATTGAGTGCATAAAAGGTCAGTCAATGATAGCATTGTTTTCAGGTGAGTTGACCTTTATGACCAAGAACTCAATCATTAAAGTGGTTTAGCGGGGCTCTATACTTGCCACGATTGGGAGAATAATCTTACCCTTTAGATTGATTGCTACCTCGGAGGACTTGACCATAGGTATGTTGTGTTAGGACCAATGGCCTTACCCAAGAAGAGGTGAATTGGGTAGAGGTCTAAAAATTTTGATTGTGTTGGAATTTAATCCGAATTGATAGATTATTAAACAATCAAGTTCAACACCCTTCCCCTCAAACTGAACAAAGGCCTTTTGATAGTTTTTTAAAATGAATGTTTAAGGCTTGTTCAATTAGATTTATCAATGTATCAAGATAGAATACACAATCGAACTATTAAACTAGCAAACTTATAACTACAAAAATAAACAAACAAGATACTAGTACTTGTAGGGGTTAGTAGTCAACAACGAAGCACAATAATAAATATAAAGACTGCTAACAAGAAGATAACAACTAAACAATAGACTAGTCACTTAAGAATTGTAGCCTACTATCATGTTAGTGGTTCTATAGTTAATAAACAATGAAAACAATGGAGTCACCACCCATCAGATTAGGAAATGGAGGTAATGGGCCCTCTAAGAATGGTATCGGGATCAATTTGGTTTAATAGTGACTCCAATAGCCAGAGGCACCGCCTAAACCAATTTGTGTAAAAATCAGATGGGAGAGGGAAGGGGTTAGGCACCCTTTTCCCGGGTCTAATAGGTGGGGCCAACATAGGGTTCTAAAAGAAAATGTGAAATTAATCAAGCAAAATAATAACAAAGAAATTATACCAGAGAGTAATCTACAATAAAAGGAGAACTCCTCCCCTCCTTTCTATTGCTTCTTTTATTATTTATTTATTTACTTTGGTAAAAAATGGAGAGCATGCAACTTATTATTCTAGATGATCAATGAAACAAAAGAAAATCGGGTGATAGAATGACACCCTTCATGAGAAACGAGCACAACCAGACATTAAAATTCAGGCAAGAGAAAAGAACCACCTGAATTCTTTAACAGTCAATGAAATACCCCACATCTCCATCTCTTGAGAACAAAGAAAAGTACAAACCGAAGTGATTTCAAACACTCAAGATTAGAAAGAAAAGGAAAGGGGTGAAAAAACCTTTAGAGAACAAGCTGAAACTAACAATTCCACCATCAGTTTTAGCTTGATCTTCCATAGGACATAACAAAGTGATCATACAGAAGCTACATTATCAGGTTGAAAATGCTCTTCTATTCTATAAACGAAAGGAAAGAAGCTAATGCTAATACGACAAAAGACAAGACCATCATGTGGGAAAGCACAATATCCTATACTTGGCTAGCTGATAAAAATGGATGATCTGAAAAGGGAAGAAAAAATTCAACAAAAAAACCAACAAGATTTGATGAAGGGTGATTTGGCCCGACCTAGCGAGAAGGGGACATGTGGGCATGATCTGATCAAGGGATGATAGCTCTGCCTGGCAAGCATAGTTCGCAACATTTGGAGCTCGGGTATTCAGCCACCTCGGCCCAAAACCCACCTCGGTGTAGAAGCACCTCGGCATCCAATCCAGTTCGAGACCGAAGAATCAAAGTACTAGCTCGAATCTAGTGACCGAATCGCCACGTAACCGACTCCAGAGGTCTCTCCAACAGATTCCAAGATACTCAAGATCATGATGAGCTAATAGATCCTGACTTTTCTGAGAACACGATGAGGACTCATCCCGGCTCCGCTAGAGTCGGAGGTGAAACGATAAGCCTTATCTATGTATTGCTCCTTCGGAAGCGGAACGAACCTTATCTCCATACCCCGGAGATCCCGAAGCTTTTTTGTGAGACCCACAACTACTCTAGTATATAAAGCCAGAACCCTTAATGCAAAGGTACCCGTGATTACTCTACTCTCTAGCATTCAAGCTCTCAAGCATTCAGTTCGCATTTACAGCATACTGACTTAAGCATCAGAGCGACCTCGCTGGGTTAGCCACCCTAGGTTCTCTGATAGATTGTTTTGCAGAGTGATCCAGCTTGCCATCCACCTGGAGTCTGGATCGTCCTCCAGCTAGGGGTAGTCAGATCGCGCACCATCAATTGGGGTCGTCTGTGGGAATTTGATCGAAAGGTCATTCCTACCTCTTTGCAACTTCAACTTCAATGGCATCCTCCTGCCACACTGGGAAAAGCATCGAGATGAACACCACCGGAGGGCAAGCCCAGCAGCCAACCTTTCCCCAAGCTCCTACGGTGTGCATCGGATAATTCACCATTCCGCTCACAGTGTCTGGAGTCCCATCATTAACTACACCACTGAGCACCGCACAGGTGAGCGCCCCGCTTCACCTAGTGGTAGGCTCAACATTCTCTGAGCCCTCTGTGGATCCTCCCGGAGTGGGGAGTTCCTAGTTCCACAACCTCGTTCAGTGCGTCCAGGCCATTCAAATCTAGAAGCAGTAGGTCCAGTAGTTTCAGTAGTACCAACATTATTACTTCTACCAGCAATATCAACACCGGTTCCCTCCATTGCAGCCAAACTAGCAGCCGGTTCCACCTTGACACCTAGGGCCCCATCACGGTCAGAACTCGAATCACCTTGGAGTTAACCAGAGCATCAACTGATCCCCCCATCGGGGTGAAGAGACCTCACAAGCATTGATTCCTCTCTGGAGTCAGGTCTCACCCCGAGGGAGGAGAGACGGTCAACACACTCCATTGACCTCACATGGAAATCTCAGAAATAGGTCCGGGGATAGTCAACTGAATCTGCCTCGACACTCACAGCAAGAGAATGATGGCTCATGAGCAGTTAACCAGTTTGGGGTTCGAGGTACGAACTCAAGATTGGACCTATCCGTCCTTCGTGATAGTCAGCCCTAGAATCCTTCGAGAAACTAGGATCTGCCTCGCGACAAGGCTGCAACACTAGATCGAACTGAAGTCAGTCGCACCAATGCTGAGTCAGTGAAGCAGCGGAGTCGTCGCAAGACACGCCGTACCTTGGTCAAGAACAACCCACCAGCAAAGCCAAGCCAACGAGAAGAGCAAACCAAAGGGAAGGAAGAAGCAAGCTCGGTGGCTACAAAGACCGCTCCTCCACTACTTTGCGGGTCATCTCCTCTGTCTGTCGAGCTCTTGGCGGCCCCGATGCCAAAAGACTTCAAGATGCCCCCATTAGACAAGTACGACGGGTCCTTCGATCCTAACGACCATGTGGACTCTTTCCAGTCCCAGATGCACCTGGCTGGGGCTGATGAGTCTTGCATGTGTGTAGCCTTCTCTACTACCTTTAAAGGGGTAGTTCGAACCTGGTACCGGAACCTAGCGGCAGGATCGATCAAAAGCTCATTGTAGTTTGTTGACACCGCACATTTCATCACCAGCAAAAAGTGTCTGAAGTCCTAGGAAAGCCTTCTCAATGTGGTTGAGAGGGAAGGAAAATCGATCAGGAGCTATATCAAATGCTTCAATGACAATTGCATGCAGATACCGGACCTCGACCCGGAAGTGAGACTCACTGCAGCCAAGAAGGGAATTACCCACAAGGAGTTCAAATGGCAAGTTGTAGCAAACAAAACGAAGGACATTACCGAGTTCCGAAAGCTCACAGATCAGTTCATTGGCACCAAGGAGGAGATCAAACAGAAGGTCGATAACCCACCCCCAGAGAAGAGGAAGAGAGAGTGAAGGAACGAGTAGTGGCAGACAGAAGAGGAAGAAAAGCAAGTCCTCGAGTAGGTCGGCGCTCTAGGACCCCTCTAGTGGAGAGAACGAACTACACACCCCTGAGTGCTAAAAGAGGAGAGATCCTAAAAGAGGAGAGATCCTTCGTCAAATGGCTTCCCAGGTTAAGAGGAGACCCAGCAGCAAGAAACCCTAACGTTTACTGCCACTTTCATCGAGATCACGGGCACAATATAGAGAACTACAGAAACCTTCGCGATGAGATCGAGGAACTCATTCGACGAGGATACCTGAAGAATTTCATCTTACGCAAAGAAAGAAGATAGACAAATCGGTTGGCATACCGATAGGGAGATCAGAGGAATGCCCCAAAAGCTAGCAGGGAAAACGAGCAACCACCACGATAGTTGCCAGAAGAGAGACCGATCCGCGGGGTAATTAACATGATTACCGGCGGGTCCATCATCATGAAGTGTACCTCTGTTAGATAGTGTATGCCCTTAGCTCCAATCAGAATGATTTACATTATGACATTTAATGTAAATGAATAAAGTACATATTTGATTCATGTTATTATGGTGTGTTTCTATGTAATATCCTTAAACATGACACATATGAGACTCGTGTTAGTTTAGAATCTTCACAGCCATTTGATAGATCTGGGGAGATTTATCCTGCCAAGGTTGACACTGATGTGCCGCCAAGTTGGTTGGGGTGGTTTGTCTCAACTGTAAGGGTGAGACCTGAGGTACATGTGGTGTAGGTTTTCTTGAAACCCTGAACCGGAACAGAATTCTAGTATTGCCCTGGACCTTGGAGATAGATGGGAAAAACTAAAATGTTACACCTAACACCTAGACTCGATTATGATACTGCACTAGATGTCGGATTGGGCTGTCTTTGATATGACAATCAGTGAGATCCTTAGAGGGGGTCAAAACTTGGGTATGTTGGGACAGTCCAAGAATTCATCTGAGTGGGTGATCATAGTGACAGGATCAGCCCCTTTGTCGGACAAAGTGAATGATCGAGGATGCACTCTCTCTGTTGGAAACCTAAACTGCCGGTAGTCGATTTCAACCATTGAAATTTGTTTTGCAAAATATATTTATATAGAGATATACATATATATATTATGGTTTCAAAATGTTTGCGAAAGGTTTTAATTCTCGGGATCCATGTGAGTAGACAGTGTAGCACTGTACCTTGCAGCCGAGGGAGGGGTCCTCTCTTGTCGGGCAGTGTTTGAACATTATGGGCTGAGAGGTTAAGTGTTAGACCATTGAGAGTAATAACTGATGGGCTAATCTTGCATCTGCCCACAGTCCTTGGGTTTTTATAAGGTGGCTTGACCCAGGGAACATTTAGTGTAAATCTTGGGCCCATTAAAAGGCCATGGTGATGGACTTAGGGGTTCACTATCTCCTACAGTGAATTTGGCCAGGCCTTGTAACAGAGGCTGGGCTGAACCCATGTGGCTGATGTGTAGATTAATGTTAGGGTCCCACGACATACAAGGATATCCAACTGGGCAGCAGTTTGGAGGGTAAGTGAGTAGATAGACTTAATGGGCCTAAAGCCCAATTTGAACTAGTTTAATTAGATTAATTAAAGGAGGGCGGTTCTAGGATTTAGATCAGAAGATAGGATAAGGGATTATCCCTATCTACTCAGAGAGTCCGGATCCAAATAAAGATTTGGATCAGGAAACTCCTAATTAGATTAAGAGGGCTGATCTTTATCTATAGATAAGATAAGGGATTGTCCTTATCTCTTAAAGAGAGTCCAGATCAAAATACAAGATTTGAATTACGAAACTCCTAGTGGGATTAGGAGAACCTCTCTTTAAGGCTATAAATAGGAGAGCAAGGCGAACCCTCACGACACATCAGAAATCATCTGACTGACTGTAGAATTCTAGAGAGAGACAACATAGTTTGACTGCACTGTCTCCATCTCTCCTGCTCTTGCTACCATAGCAGTTTGATCTCAACATGTGGGAGCGATCAAGAAGAGTTCTTGAAATTACCTTTTGGCAGAAAAGGTAATCTAAAGTCGTGCTCACTAGCCCTCCATCAAATTATTGCTGAAGAATTCGGTTCTTGCTGAAGAACCATCCTGCTGATTCTGCTTCATCCTGCACCGTGTCATCTTCGGTGGAAGCAGTCTTTGGATCTTTCCTTGGGCGTGAACACCTTCATTGGAGGTTATTACTACTTCGTATCAAGTATATTCCTCCACTCCCTTTTGATCTCAGATCTAGTCTGGTTTGGTTTCAAGATTGATCCTCGAAAATGCAGTTTTCTAAAATAGGGAATGCAATTCCCACCTAAAAGAATGGTAGGATCCATCTAATGGACGCCAAGAACGTTGCAGAATGGCTGGGCGAAATTCAAAAATTTTCCTACCTTCTTCCAACTAGGAATCATATTCCCTAAATTTAGAATACAATATTCACGGATCCTACTTGAACCATAATCGAACCAGATCTGAACCAAAAAGCAAAAGAGAGGAATATACCTGATCCGGAGAAGCAGTATCTCCCAAAGTTGGTGTTCACGCCCAAAGAAGACACCAAGATCCTCTCCTGCTGAAGATGACACAACTGTGGGTGGAACGAAACCAACAGAGTGCGTCCTACACATTGGATCCTTCGCAAGAATCCTCTGGAAACTCTGAACACCAAATCCTTTTCAGTCCTTTCTACAAGACTGATGTCAAGAACTGATTTCTTGACTTCTTTCTTCTTCAAAGATCGAATCTTGTGAGAAGCAATGGCGGCGGCGGCTGGAGGAGAACTCCAAGGACGAAGATAGCTGAATTGCTTTTATTCTCTCTGGAGTATGAATGAGATCTAATCTCTTTTCGAAGGAACCTTTCTTGCTATGTCAAAAAACCCCTTGTTCGAATCTCATATGTTTCTCTTGGGTTTCTCCTCCTTTCTTCTTGATTAAGAAACCTTCTAATTAGGAGTTATCCCAATTCAAATCAGTATTTGGATAGGGGATTATCTTAATCCTATCTGAAGATTAAGTTAGCTTACTCCTATTCTTATCAGAAGGTTACCAGATTCAAATCTGATTTGAATTTGGTCTCCCAGAGTGGATAAGGTTAAAAGGCCCTATCCTTTTGCCAACATTAATCTCAGATCCGCCCCATGGAAGGGTGATCATATCAGCCCAGCTCGAAATGGGCTTTTGGCCCATTAAGTGTTTAGTGCTTAACTGGTTTCCAATCTGCTGCCCAGTTGGGCTTCTTTGTATGGCATGGGACCCAAGCATTGATCTACAGACCAGCCACATGGGTTCGGCCTAGCCTTTATTACAAGGCCCAGCCGAATTCACTGAAAAAGCTCAGTGAACCCCTGAGCCCATTACATGGACCCTATGGGCCCAACACTTACATTAAGTGGTCCCTGAGCCAAGCCATCTTATAAAAACCCAAGGACTGTGGGCAGGTGCAAGATTAGCCCATCAGGTACTATCCTAAATGGTCTTATACTTAACCTCTCAGCCTTTAATGATCAAGCACTGCCCGACAAGAGAGGACCTCTCCCTTGACTGCAAGGAACAGTGCCGCACTCTCCACTCACATGGATCTCGGGAATTAAAACCATTTGCAAACATTTCGAAACCGTACATATATATATATATATTAATTTTGCAAAACAAAATTCCAACGATTGAAATCAACTGCCGGCAGTTTGGTTTCCATCAGAGAGAGTGCATTCCCGATCATTACCCTTTGTCCGACAAAGGGGCTGATTCTGTCACTATAATCACCCACTCAGATGAATTCTCAGACTGTCCCAACATACCCAGGTTTTGATCCCCATCTAAGGATCTCATTGATTGGCATATCAAAGACAGCCCGATCCAACACCTAGTGAAGTGTCATAATCGAGTGTAGGGGTCAGGTGTAACTTTCCAGTTTTGCCCATCTATCTCCAAGGTCCAGGGCAATACTGGAAATCTGGTCCGGTTCAAGGATTCGAGTAATCTCATACTGCATGTGCCTTGGGTCTTACCCTGGTGGCCGAGACAGGCCATCCCAACACTTGGTGGCACATCAGTATCAGCCTTGGCAGGATAAATCTCCCCAGACTTATCCAATGGCTGTGAACATTTAAAACTAACACGAGTCTCTATAAGTGTCCAGTTTTAGGGTCTTACACAAAATAATACCAAACAACATGAATCAAACATGGACTTTATTTATTTACACTAAATGTCATAAGTACATCAAATCGGATTGAAGCTAAGGGCATACAAATATGTCTAACACCACATGGGAAAGAGAGAAATTTTTGAAATTTCGCCAAACCTTCTTGTAGGGTTTGGCCATCCATATGATGGATCTCTCATCCCTTCAACCTCGGCAGCTGGGAGGACCTCGGTGCACGAGCTAGAAAACGAAGAAGAAAACCCGCCAAAATGACCTCGGCTTGAAGGATCGATATACTTCACTGAAGACGATGCACGCGGGATCTAGTATCCTCACGACAATGCCTTGGAAGTAAAGCTATAGATCAATGACTTCGAAGTAAAGCGGAGACTGGTAGACTCGAGCAGCTCGACTGACATACTCTTCAAGAGAAGACCGCCTTCATAACCGAGCTCGGGCTATACTGTTACAAGGTCATGCCCTTCATATTAAAAAATGTCGGGGCAACCTTTTAGCGCCTTGTAAATAAGATTTTTGAGCTGTTAATAGGCAATAAAATAGAGTGTTATGTTGATGACATGGTCGTGAAGACCCAGTTTTTGAATTTTTTATTGAATGATTTAAAAAGTGTTTTCCAAATTTTGTAAAAATATAACATGAAGTTAAATACAAACAAGTGCATCTTCAGAGTCACCTCGGGAAAATTCCTAGGCTATATAGTCAACCGACGTGGCATCGAAGCCAACCCAGATAAAATAAAAGCCATCCTTGATATGAGACCACCCCGCAAAATAAAAGGTTCAAAAGCTGACTGGTCGGATAGCCACCCTGAACCGCTTCATGTCCAAGTTGGCAGATTGATGCCTACCCTTTTTCAAAGCCATAAAAAAGAGTAAGGACTTCGAATCGACTGAAGAATGCCAGCTCGCCTTCAATGAGCTGAAAAGATACTTAGGTACTGCCCCAGTTTTAACTCGACCCGAGGAAGGGGACGTATTAAAGTTGTACCTCTCTGCGAGCGATGAGGTGGTCAGCTTGGTACTAATAAAAGAAGTAGATTGGGTCCAACGACCCATCTACTATGTTAGTAAAATTTTGTAGGATGTAGAAACCAGGTACCCGGAGATCGAGAAATTAGCGGATGCGCTAACCATAGTAGCTTGCAAGCTTCACTCATACTTCTTGGCCCACACTATCATCATCCTCACCAACAAACCTCTGAGACAAATTCTGTTCAAACCCGAGGTGTCTGTTAGATTGACGAAGTGGTCTATCGAACTGAGCGAGTACGAAATCTGGTATGAGCCTCGAACAATAATCTAAGCCCAAGCCTTGTCCGATTTTGTAGCAGAATGCACGTCCAATACCGCGACCCCTGAGCTAGCCGAGCTCGAACACACGACGAGAGCTTCAACCAGTGCGGCGCCAGTCCCAGTCAGAGCAGGACTGACCTGAGATGAGGAGCCCTGGATTTTCCACGTCGACGGCTCATCCAACCAGTAGGGAAGCGGTGCAGCACTGATTTTGTATGGTCCAAGCGAGGTGAATCTGGAATACGTACTCCAGTTCGGATTCACGGCATCAAACAACGAGGCAAAATACGAAGCATTGGTCACCGGGTTAACACTAGCAAGGGAAATGAAGGCAAAACACCTCGTCATATGCAGTGATTCGCAACTAGTGGTCAACCAAGTTACTGGTGAGTACGAATCCCGTGACTCCACTATGGTAGCTTATTTGGCCAAAGTCAGAGAGATCCGGCGCAGCTTCATCTCCTACTTCAATAGACAAATCCCAAGGTCCAAGAACGTTGAGGCCGATGCCTTGTCTTGACTAGCCAGTACGAGCAGTAACACCATTCGGACCGTGTACATTGACGATATACCTCGGCCTAGCATTCTCGGGGGGGCAGAAGAGGTCGCTCCCGTATCACAAGCGGAACCGAGATGGATCGACCCACTCATAAGTTATCTGCTTCACGGGACCCTACCTGCAGATCGTAATGCGGATCGAAGGGTAGAGCGTCAGTCAGCTATGTACATCCTTATAGACGGACAGCTGTACTGAAGACCTTTCATGGTCCCCTACCTGCGCTGCTTGCGACCCTCAGAGGCCGAGCATGTGCTCTGAGACACCCATGAAGGCTTGTGTGGGGACACTTCGGGGGCAAAGCTCTCGCACAGAAAGTATTGCGGCAAGGCTATTACTGACCCACGATGAAGGCAGATGCACTCGAGCTCGTCAAGAAGTGTAACAGGTGTCAGAGGCACGCCAACATTCACCATTGACCTACTACTGATCTAAAATACCTCACTAGCCCTTGGCCCTTCGCGTATTGGGTAATCGACATTGATGAATCAATTTTTGGGTGATGGCCAATCTTTTGTGCTAAGTAGCTCGTCATTTGGTCTGCTTCCAAGTTGCCGATGACTCAGGCCAAAGTGGAGAACTTTGGCTGCCGAGCTACCTGTGAGGTGTCGGGCTAACCAGGTGGCGAGCTGCCTATGAGGTGCCGGGCTGACCAGGTGCCGAGCTGCCTGTGAGGTGCCACGCTAACCAGGTGGCAAGCTGCCTATGAGGTGTTGAGTTGACCAGGTGTCGAGCTGCCTGTGAGGTGCTGAGCTGCCCAGGTGCCGAGCTGGATTACCGAGCTGGATTGATGGCTAACTTGGTGAGGTCGCTCCGATGCTTAAGTCAGTACTCTCATAGTAGACTGCGAGCTAAAAATCACAAAGTATGAGAGCTAGAATTTGCTTACTTGCTTCCTTGCCCCCCTGTCATTGGGGTTGGTGCCTTTATATAGTCATTGCTTACGTACCACCCCCGAGATCTTCGGGAGGTCGTGTCTAACTGGTCCAAAATCCTCGGAGTTAACTGCCATGCATGTTGACCATCTTTTGGAATGAGTGCCAACATCCAAGGATCGTGGGGTATGCATGCTGAATTTGTCGGCGAGTACGTCTCGCAGGTCGCCAGGTCGGTGCATGTGCCTGGTTGGCGCCTGTGCCAGGCCGCTAGGTTGGACACCATCAACTTGGAAAGTTGTTGCCTGGGTGGTTCCGGGTGTCACCTAGTTATTCTGAGGTGCCATGTGTCACAATGTCATTGGAGGGCCAAATCCACCCTCATCAGACATCATTGGCCCTTTCTTGCCAGCGATAAGACAGAGGAGGTTCTTGGCCATAGTAGTTGACTACTTTACGAAGTGGATGGAAGCCGAAACTTTGGTGACGATCACAGCCTGCAACATACAGAATTTCCTCTAGAAAAACATAGTATGTCGCTGCGGACTACCTCGGGTGCTGATATCCGACAATGGGAAGCAGTTCGAAGATATCAAGTTGCAAAACTGGTGCTCTGAAATGGGGATCCAACAGAATTTTACCTTGGTGGCACACCCCCAGGCGAACGAGCAAACAGAGGTCACTAACAGAGCGATACTTCGTGGACTAAAAGCTTGCTTAGCTCGAGCCAAGGGGTTGTGGGTGGACAAACTACCTAGTGTCCTTTGGGCCTACCGAACTACCATTAAGACCGCCATAGGTGAAACTCGTTTCAACTTCACTTACGGCATAGAAGCGGTGATCCCGAAGGAAATCGAGGTGCCCACACTATGGTTGGAGGCTTACGACAAGGAGATGGATGATGACGAGCTCCGTACCAACCTAGACCTGGTAGAAGAGGTACGAGACCTGGCATACATCCGGACCGCAGCTTACCAACAAAGAGTAGCTCGGTACTATAATGCCCAGGTCAGCTCGGACCGAATTGGGAAGGTCCGTACTGAGTAAGACGGGTGTTCGGGGAAGGCACGTATGAGCTCGAAACTTTGGAAGGGAAGCAGGTACCTCGAGCATGGAATATCGACAACATGAGAAGGTACTACTCGTGACCACCGAACTGGTAAAAAAGGATCACCAAATTGGAGAGAGGACTGCGAGTCACTCTCAGAAGCCTAAGGGCCATGGTGTCGAGCTGACATAAGACCTCAACACTACGACAAGTCCTAGTCGCCTGTTCGGCATAGGCAGACAAGTCCTAGTCGCCTCTTCGGCATAAGCAAGCCAATTCTCACGCCAGTGAGGCATAGATAGCTCGGATACAAACCCTATGACGTCTAGCCCACCTCGGCATACAACAACAAGTTAATCCCATTTGAACTCAGGCTCGTTGGCTCGGCACTAAGGAATAACCAACACCTAAGTGAGTAGCCCGTGTATAGATAGGTCGGGTATATACTCTACAGTGTTCGCCCACCTCGGCGTACAACGATATGAAGTTATTCCTACATGGAGTCCAGCTTGTTAGCTTGACAATAAGTTATTCCTACTTGGAGTACAGCTCGTTAGCTCGACAATTCGGGGTAACCTACAATTAGAAAAAAATTCACTCCTATTTGGTTTAGTTCGCCAGTTCGGGAGTAATCTACACTTTTGAAAAAAAGTTTGCACAAAAAGATTGCAAAAACACATGTATTTCATTGATATGGAACTTTGGGTACAAAAAAAATTACAATGGACCGAGCTCGGAGTATTACAGAAGGGGGTCCAAGAAAATAGGCATCTAGTCACTTCGGGGCTCCTCATCCGTACTAGAGGCTTTGGTAGGGGGATCTATCTCCATACGGCTCTTGCCAGCACCGGTCTCCTCATCTTCGTTGAGTAGGTCGTCGTCACTTTCTGCTTCGGAGTCTGGATCTTGGGCAGCTTCAACGATCATATCCTCTGTGATCTTCGAAGTGGTTATGGCACTGATGTCAAGTTGGGGAAATTCACATCGGGTCAACCACCTGCTAAGTTTGAATCCTTTGTAGTAACTCATTGTCCCTACCTCGACCAGCTTCTCCCGAAACTCCGTTGGGGACTTGTATTCCTCGATATCCTTAGCCTTGGCCTCCTCCATTGCCTGAAGAAGTAGCTCAATTCGTTCCTTCACATGGGCCTCGAGGTTCTCCACCTCCCTCTTCAATGCCGCCTTATGCTCCTCGAGCTCCTTCTTCGACATCAACAAATCTCCTTCTTAGCACGCGCATTGTTCTTCAATTGGCTATTTTCGTTGCGAGCTAAGTTCAGTTTGGCGTGGGCTTTCCGGAAAGACTCCTCGGCTCCGAGGGGCCGCTTCAAGTTCACCTCGAACTGATAAGCCAAGGCGTGGATGGTGGAATTCACCTGCCAAGAGAAGAAAACAAGCGTCAGTATACAAAAATCCAAGTACAAGACAGTTTAAAAAGACAAGTCCGAGAACTTACCACCATGTAGTGAGTAGCCGCACGGGCCCCGAGCTGAGCAATTGGCAATTCTACCCAACAAGCGACCTCCTCAGCAAATACTGCATCCTTGCTCTTGAGAAGGCCGAATTTGGAGTCAAAATACTCTGAACTGCGTCATTGCTGCCCGAAGAAGCGGTAGTTGCCGGGACGGGATCCGAACACGTCGCCTCCTCGGGCACACGGGGTGGGGAGGGCTTGCCTGAGTCCTCCTCTACCAGATCTATCACAGGAGGCTGATTGGCAGTTGATGGCTGCTCTGGCTCAGGAACGGCAGCTAGTGGGTGCTCAACGTGAGCCTTCTTGGGGGCTCTCTTTTTCTTCCCCCTATTCATGTTAGACAGTTTTGTATGCCCTTAGCTTCAATCAGAATGATGTACATTATGAGTTTATTGTAAATGAATAAAAGTACATATTTGATTCATGTTCCCTTGGTATGTTTCTATGTAATACCCTTAAACTGGACACTAAATGAGACTCGTGTTAGTTTAGAATGTTCACAGCCAGTGGGTCGGTCTAGGGAGACCTATCCTGCTAAGGCTGACACTGTTGTGCCACCAAGTCGGTTGGGGTGGCCTGTCTCAGTTGCCAGGGTGAGACCCTAGGTGCATACAGTGTAGGATTAATTGAATCTTTGAACTGGACCAGATTTCCAGTATTGCCCTAGACCTTGGAGATTGAATGGCAAAACTGGAAAGTTACACCCGACTCCTAGACACGATTATGATAATGCACTAGGTGTCGGATTGGGCTGTCTTTGATGTACCAATCAGTGAGATCCTTAGCGGGGGTCAAAACCTGG
This sequence comes from Nelumbo nucifera, assembly GCF_055504915.1. NCBI lineage: Eukaryota > Viridiplantae > Streptophyta > Magnoliopsida > Proteales > Nelumbonaceae > Nelumbo > Nelumbo nucifera. The sequence continues at coordinate 82,323,883 of NC_142651.1, forward strand.
GTATGTTGGGACAGTCTTAAAATTCATCTTAGTGGGTGATCATAGTGATAGGATCAGCCCCTTTGTCGGACAAAGGTAATGATCGGGGATGCACTCTCACTGATGGAAACCAAGACTGTCGGCAGCCGATTTCAATCGTTGAGATTTGTTTTGCAAAGTATATTTTATATGAGATATAAAAGTATATATATTATGATTTCTAAAAGGTTTGCAAAAAGGTTTTAAATCCCGGGATCCATATAAGTGGAGAGTTCCACATTGTTCCTTGCAGCTGAGGGAGAGGTCATCTCTTGTCGGGCAGTGTATGATCGTTATGGGCTGAGAGGTTAAGTGTAAGACCATTGGGGATAATACCTGATGGGCTAATCTTGCATCTGCCCACAGTCCCTGGGTGTTACAAGGTGGCTTGGCCCAGGGACCACTTAGGGTAAGTGTTGGGCCCATAGAGCCCATTTGATGGGTTTTAGGGGGTGCACTGTCCATAACAGTGTATTCGGCCAGGCCTTGTAACGAAGGCTGGGCCGAACCCATGTGGCTGATGTGTAGAACAATGCTTGGTTCCCACACCATACAAGGAAGCCCAACTAGGCAGTAGTTAGGAAGGTTAAGTGAGCACATAAGCTTAATGGGGCCTAAAGCCCATTTCGAACTGGGCTATTTAATTAGTTAAATATGGGGCGAAATCTGAGATGGATTAGCAGATAGAATAGGGTCTTAACCCTATCCATTCAGATCTAGAAACCTCCTAATGAGATTAGGAGAAGGCTAATCTAATCTGCAGATAAGATAGGGGTTAATCCTTATCACTTAATGGAATATCTTATCCAAATCAGATTTGGATCAACAAGTCCTAATTGGAATACGAGCTGATCCTTTAGGGTTACAAGAGAAGGAAGGGGTGGCAGCTTTTATCAGAGTTGGTTTTACATCCTCTTGAGTGCTGAAAAACACAGAAGAAAGAATTAAGCAACCCTACGGAATTCTTTCTTGCCACCTCCTTGCTCTTGCCACCCAGTTTGCCAGTTCGATCTCCGGTTGTGGGAGAAGTCAAGATTCGATCTTGACATCAATTCTTTGAGAAAGAATAGATAGGAAGCTGTGCTCACGTGCCATCCTGTTGTTTCTTGCGAAGGACAGAATTCGTGGAGAAGAATACTGCTGATTCTGCTCCATCCTGCACTGTGCCATCTTCAGTGGGAGCAGTCTTTGGATCCTTCCTTGGGTGTGAACACCTTCGTTGGGAGATATTACCTCTCTGTATTAGGTATAATCTTCTCCTACTACTTTTGGTTCAGATCTGGTTCAGTTTATGGTTCAAGATTGATCCTTGAAAATATGATTTTCTAAATAGGGAATGCGATTCACAGTTGAAAGGGAGAGAAAAATTTTTGAAATTTGCCCCTTTATTCCGCAAGATTTGGGCGTCCATATGATGGATCTCTCATCCCTTCAGTGGTATCAGAGCCATGGTTCAAATCTTGAACCAATTTGTTTCAAATCTGAACCTGCGCAAATGGCCAGAAGGCGTTCTACCCAATTTGCACAGATATGGGTTTTGGGAAATTCGTTCCCAAAATTATGGGCGAATAATCTGAAATTAATTTTTATAAAAATCTGATTATTATTTAGAATTGTTCTTTATAATTTTCTTGATTTATGGGCTGTTCGTACAAGAGGAGATCAAATTCTTGATTTGTGCAGGGAACCGCAATTTTGCAGCTTTTGGATTACTTTATTACATTTGGTCTGTAAAATATTTTTTTTTATTCTTTTAGACTGAATGTATAGGTATTTGATCTGATGTAATTATTAATAGAAATTAGGATTTCTATTCATTTTATTTTGGATCGAAGATGGCGGCGCAGAAAAGGAGAACTCGCAGAGGAGGAGATTTCACAGATGGGAGAATCGCTATCTGCGATTTGCAGTTTGTGAAACTGCAACATGTGATCTAACCTCTGTTTTGCAGGAAGGATTGTGCGAACAGCCCTGTTTGAATGATTCTTGTTTTTCTTTTATCAGTATTTAATTTCAGATTATTTTCTTGAATTAAAGATTTAATTGAAGATCAAACCCTAGACCCATTCGAACCAAGATAGGTTCAAATTGTTTGGACCAAATCTAGGGTTCAATCAAGGTTGAAAGTCAGCCCTAATTTTTCCCACTAATGGGCCTGAGGATTGATATTTAATTAAATGGTTAATTCGGCCCAACCTATAAAGGCCCAGTTTTAATTGGTTAAAAGTGCTAAAAGCCCACTCTACAAATAAAGCTATATGGGCCGAACCCATTAAACCCTAATTCGGCCCATATACCTAGATAATATTAATGGTTAATATTATGGATTTAAAATGGGCTTCAAATGGGCTTTACAGATAATTAATTGATTGGATCAATTTATCCTTGCATGTGATGTATGGATGTGTGATGTGCTACGTACATGAGCCATAAATGCTTGGCCCATGATCAATCGACAGTGGCTCTTGCGCACACCATGGCTGAATGCACAACATTGCCATGGTGACCCTTTTGGTCCTTGGATGACCTCCCTCAGTGGTGGGCCCCACACCTCATGGAGAGGTTACGTGCGGAACCCTAGCCAATTTAGGCTCACCGAAATCTGGCTATGAAAGTCAGTGGGAGCCACTTGGGTTTGACCTAGATCAAAGGGTGTAATTTACTATTCCCTCCAGCTAATATGAGTGCATGTGATAGGGAGATTCATATGATGAACTCTCTAAAGGCCTTCCATCATTAGCATGAGGATGGGTCCTTCAGTAATGAGGAAACGCACCAGAAAATGGGCTATCCATTTGTTGTTAGGCTTGTCTCAATGTTTCATAAGATGATAGGGGCGTCATAGACCGATGTGGGAGGGGCTTCACCAGAAAATGGGAACTCTCTCATGGTACCTTGGCGTTCACGAACATGAGGGTAAGCACTCACTGGACAGAAAGGTTTACCTGAAAACGGCTCTGAACCTTGTTTGGCAGAGGTCAAAGGGAAAGCTCATGTGATGAGTGGATATGATCCTTCACAGAAAGGTGGTGGGGTTATGCAGCTGAAGCAGTTGGCTCCATGCACCGTATGTGATTTCCCACATTTCCAAAGACAACTCGCAGTCTCCGTCACTAAGAAGGGAGGGAAATCTCAGAGATGAACAAATGAAAATGGAACGTAGATTAAAATCCATATCTATGTAATGAACATGAATCAAATTAGGTTGGGGACTGATGTTTGCTCTTTTATCAGAAAATGGCAAACAGACAATTTGCAAAGTTGCTTGACGACAACAAGCTGAAGGGCCCAAACTATGCCGACTGATACATGAACCTTATGTTCATCTTAACCTCTGAAAAGTTGGATAAGGTAGCCAAGAATCCTGCCCCGGATCGTCTGGGAGATTGGGCTTCTGAGGCCCGGAGAAGAGAATACCAAGAATGGGAGGAGAAAAACTCCCTTGCTCGCTGCTATATCATTGCCTCTTTGGACAATCCAATTCAGAGGCAGTTCGATCAGATCGAACTTGCTAAGGACGTATTGGACAGTCTGAAGACAATGTACAAAGAGCATAATCGTTCTACTCGGCAGAAGGTCTTGAAACAGTTCATGACCGCGCAGATGTCCAAGGGCCAACAAGTTCACGACCATTGTCTCCGGATGGTGGGCTATATCAACGAACTGGAGGCTCTTGGATCCGGGTTGGATCTGGTAACACAGATCGATGCTATTCTCAACTCTTAGCCTCCATCCTTTAATGCATTCATCATGAACTACAACATGAACAAGCTGAACGTCAGCTTGCAGGAACTCAGCAATATGTTGTAGAGGGCCGAAGAATTGATTAAAAAGGATGAGCCCATTGCCATGCTTGTTGAAAGTGGCAAATCAGGCAAGAAAATGAAGGCAAAGAGAAAGCCCCAGAAGAAGGCTGCCAAACCCAAGAAACAGAGGAAGGACAAGGCTTTAGATGCCTGTCACTTTTGCAAGAAGACCGGCCACTGGAAAAGGACCTGTCCTGCCTACCTGGAATCCAAGAAAGGTAATCTCGAAACTTCTGTTATAGAAACCAACTTATTGGTAGCTTCTGCGTCCTGGTGTATTGACTCCGGGGCTTCAACTCATGCGTGTAACTCACTACAGGGGTTCAAGGTAAGCAGAAGGCTGAGTGAAGGAGAAGTCATGCTCTACTTGGGGACTACTATAACTGTTGCAGCCGCGGCCATAGGAACCGTGGAGTTACTTTTTAGAGAATGAACAATTGTACTGAAAGATTGTCTTTATGTACAAAATTTAAGGAGAAATTTGATTTCTGTCTCAAAACTGTGTGCAGATGGTTATTCTGTCTTCTTTAGTAATATGATTACTATTAAAAGAAATAACATATTCATCGCATACGGGGAACTGGAGAACGGTCTCCATGTTCTACATCCTTCTCTAGAAACTAACATAACCGAAACTACGTCGGCTAAAATCCCCAAGAAGAGAGCCCATGATACAGTTAATCCCACGTGTCTGTGGCATTACCGACTTGGCCACATCGGTGTTGACCGAATCACAAGGCTGGTAAAGGGTAATCCTTTGGATTTTCTAACTGTAGAAGATCTTCCCTCTTGTGAGCCTTGCCTACAAGGCAAGATGATGAAATGGTCATTTAACGGTAAGCCTGAAAGATGTACAGGCACACTTGACCTTATACACACTGATGTATGTGGCCCCCTGAGTGTTAGGACACGGAATCAACACGTGTATTTCATCACCTTCACCGATGATTTTTCACGATATGGTTACATGTACCTAATGAGACACAAGTCTGAATCCTTTGAAAAGTTCAAAGAGTTCAGACAAGAGGTCGAGAAACAGTTAGGGAGAGAAATTAAAGCCCTTCGATCAGATCGAGGTGGCAAGTATCTCTCTGACGAATTCAGTGACTACTTGAAGGACAATGGGATAGTATCACAGTTTGCTCCTCCTGCTACACCACAACTTAACAGTGTTTCAGAGAGGAGGAATAGGACATTATTGGATATGGTCCGGTCACTTCTCATACACTCAGAGTTACCCACATCCTTTTGGGTTACGCGTTAGAGACTGCGATTTACGTGCTCAATCGGGTCCCAACCAAATCGGTTCCAAACACTCCATATGAACTTTGGACCGGAAAGATTTGGGGTTGTCCAGCACATGTTAAAAGAACAAGTGCAGACAAGTTGGAATCCAAAACCAGCCATTGCCTATTTGTAGTTTACCCAAAAGGCTCTGTGGGTTACCTATTCTATGCCAAGTGAGCAGAAGGTGTTCTGTAGCCGAAATGCACAGTTCTTGGAAACCAATTATATCCTGGACACCCATCGTCAGGAAATAGTTCTTGATGAGGAGAGCTCAGGAGCAGTGGGAGATGTCCCACAAGTTCCAGGTAGTGACCAACATAGATGATCCACTCGGGTATGCAGGCCACCAGTCCGTTATGGTTATGACCAGGATAGTTACCTGGTGGAAACCTTGACTAGTGAGGAGGATCCGGTGACTTACACGGAAGCTATGTTGGACGTAGATTCCCAGAAGTGGGTTGGAGGCCTTGAGAGCAGAGATGGACTCAATGGAGACCAATGGAGTCTGGACTCTGGTAGATCCGCCCTCTGGGGTAAAAGAAATCGGTTGCAAATGGATTTACAAGAGGGAGAAGGGCTTCGATGGTAGGGTTGAGACCTTCAAAGCTTGTCTAGTGGCGAAAGGGTACACTCAGAAAGAGGGCATCGACTATGAGGAAACCTTTTCGCCTGTGGCCATGCTTAAAAACATTAGGATCCTGCTAGCTGTAGCAGCATACCATGATTATGAGATTTGGCAGATGGATGTCAGAACTGCATTCCTGAACGGAGATCTTACTGAAGATATATCTATATGCAGCAGCCACAAAGCTTCATTGCTGTAGGTCAGGAAAACATGGTATGTAAACTTAACAGATCCATTTATGGACTTAAGCAAGCTTCTAGAAGTTGGAACATCCGTTTTGACTCTGCTGTCAAATCATTTGACTTCAAGCAGAATCCGGATGAACCCTGTGTCTACAAGGAGTACAGTGGAGATAAGGTTACCTTCTTGGTTCTGTATGTAGATGACATTCTACTCATAGGGAATGATGTAGGAATGTTAAATACGGTGAAAGTATTGCTTTCACAGCAATTCTCCATGAAAAAACTTGGAGAAGCCTCCTATATACTAGGTCTTTGACTATATAGAGTTAGATCAAAGCGGATAATAGGATTATTCCAATCTGCTTACATTGACAAAATAGTCAAAAGATACAACATGGAAAACTCCAAGAAAAGAAATGTTCCTTTCAGGCACAGAGTCACTCTCTCCAAGAAGATGTCTACCGAGACTTCTGAGGAGATTGATGGCATGAAAGACGTTCCCTATGCCATTGCCGTAGGGAGCATCATGTATGCCATGCTGTGCACTCGTCTTGACATTGCTCAGGCAGTGAGTGTAGTAAGAAGATTTCAGGCCAACCCAGGGCAAGGGCACTGGACTGCTATGAAAAACATACTTAAGTACCTTCGAAGGACAAAAGAGTTTTGTCTAGTATTCGACGGAAGCTCACTACAGATCCAAGGGTATAAAGATGTCGATTTCCAGTCGGATCCAGATGATAGAAAGTCTACATCTGGATATGTTTTCACGATAGGATCGTGTGTTATTTGCTAGAAAAGCAGCAAACAGGGGTCCACTGCAGACTCCACGACTGAGGCTGAGTACATTGCTACAAGCAAGGCTGCCATAGAAGCCGTGTGGATGAAGAAGTTCGTTCACAAGTTGGGAGTAGTTCCATCCAGCACATCACCCATCCCGTTGTTGTGTGACAACAATGAAGCCATTGCTTAGGCTAAGGAGCCACGAGCCCACTGGAAGTCGAAGCACATCGAGAGGAAGTACCACGTACTGTGGGAGATTGTTGGTAGAGGGGACGTCCTTATTCAGAAGGTAGTGCCAGCGGAAAATGTAGCAGACCCATTGACGAAGCCACTATCGCAGAAAATGTTTGAGAAATACGTGGAAAGCATGAGACTCCGACTTGTACCTGATTGGACCTAAGTGCAAGTGGGAGTTGTTAGATAGTTTTGTATGTTAGACAGTTTATGTATGCCCTTAGCTTCAATCTGATTTGATGTACTTTTGTTATTTAGTGGAAATAAATAAAGTGCATGTTTGATTCATGTTGTTTGGTTTAATTCTGTGCAAAACCCTAAAACTGGACATTTATAGAGATTCATGTTAGTTTTAAATGTTCACAGCCGTTGGATAAGTCTGGGGAGATTTATCCTGCCAAGGCTGATGCTGGTGTGCCACCAAGTGTTGGGATGGCCTGTCTCAGCCACCAGGGTAAGACCTGAGGCACATGCAGTATGGGATTACTTGAATCCTTGAACCGGACCAGATTTCCAGTCTTGCCTTGGGCCTTGGAGATAGATGGGCAAAACTGGAAAGTTACACCTGACCCCTAGACTCGATTATGACACTTCACTAGGTGTCGGATCAGGCTGTCTTCGATATACCAATCAGTGAGATCCTTAGCGGGGATCAAAACCTAGGTATGTTGGGGCAGTTTGAGAATTCATCTGAGTGGGTGGTCATAGTGACAGAATCAGCCACTTTGTCGGACAAAGGGTAATGATCGGGAATGCACTCTCTCTGATGGAAACCAAACTGTCGGCAGTTGATTTCAATCGTTGGAATTTTGTTTTGCAAAATTAATATACTTATATCTATGTACGGTTTCAAAATGTTTGCAAATGGTTTTAATTTCTGGGATCCATGTGAGAGGGAGGTGCGGCACTGTTCCTTGCAGCCGAGGGAGAGGTCCTCTCTTGTCGGGCAGTGCTTGATCATTAAGGGCTGAGAGGTTAAGTGTTAGACCATTTAGGATAATACCTGATGGACTAATCTTGCACCTGCCCACAGTCCCTGGGTTTTTATAAGATGGCTTGGCCCAGGGACCACTTAATGTAAGTGTTGGGCCCATAGGGTCCATATGATGGACTCAAGGGGTTCATTGAGTTTTTCAGTGAATTCGGCTGGGCCTTGTATTAAAGGCTGGGCCGAACCCATGTGGCTGGTGTGTAGATCAATGCTTGGGTCCCACGCCATACAAAGAAGCCCAACTGGGCAGCAGATTGGAATGTAATTAGACACTGAACACTTAATGGGCCAAAAAGCCCATTTCGAGGTGGGCTGATATGATCACCCATCCATGGGGCGAATTTGAGATTGAAGTTAGTAAAAGGATTGGGCCTTTAGCCTTGTCCACTCTTAGAGACCAAATTCAAGTTAGATTTGAATCTTGTAACCTCCTGATAAGATCAGGAGTAAGCTAACTCTATCTGCAGAAAGGATTAAGATTATCCCCTATCCAAATACTGATTTGGATTGGGATAACTCCTGATTTAGGAGGTTTCTTAATCAAGAAGAAAGGAGGAGAAAAACAACAGATTTCGAACCAAGGAAAATTGCAAGAAAGGTTCCTACGAATAGAGATCAGATTTCATACTCTCCAGAAAAAGAGAAAAGCAGTTCAGCCTTTTCATTTTTTGGAGATCTCCTCCTGCCGCCGCCATCTACCATTGCAAGATTAGATCTTTGCAGAAAAGAAAGTCAAGAAATCTGTTCTTGACATCAGTCTTGTAGGAAAGACTGAAAAGGATTCAGTGTTTAGCACTTCCAGAGGATTCTTGTGAAGGATCCAGTTTGTAGGACGCACCCTGCTGGTTCTGTTCCATCCACAGCTGTGTCATCTTCAGCAGGAACGGATCTTGGTGCATTTTTGGGCGTGAACACCAACTTTGGGAGATACTGCTTATTCGGATCAGGTATATTCCTCCCATTTATTTTTGGGTACAAATCTGGTTTGATTATGGTTCAAGTAGGATCCTTGAATATTGTATTCTAAATTTAGGGAATATGATTCCCAGTTGGGAGAAGGTAGGAAATTTTTTTTGAAATTTGCCCACCCATTCCGCAACCTTTATGGCGTCCATTAGATGGATCCTACCATTCTTTCATTGTATGCCCTTAGCTTCAATCAGAATGATGTACATTATGAGTTTATTGTAAATGAATAAAAGTACATATTTGATTCATGTTCCCTTGGTATGTTTCTGTGTAATACCCTTAAACTGGACACTTAATGAGACTTGTGTTAGTTTATAATGTTCACAGCCTATGGGTCAGTCTGGGGAGACCTATCATTTTAAGGCTGACACTGTTGTGCCACCAAGTCAGTTGGGGTGGCCCGTCTCAGCTGCCAGGGTGAGACCCTAGGTGCATACAGTGTAGGATTAATTGAATCTTTAAACTGGACTAGATTTCTAGTATTGCCCAGGACCTTGGAGATTGATGGGCAAAATTGGAAAGTTACACCCGACGCATAGACTCGATTATGATACTGCACTAGGTGTCGGATTGGGCTGTCTTTGATGTACCAATCAGTGAGATCCTTAGTGGGGGTCAAAACCTGGGTATGTTGGGACAGTCTGAGAATTCATCTGAGTGGGTGATCATAGTGATAGGATCAGCCCCTTTGTCGGACAAAGGTAATGATCGGGGATGCACTCTCACTGATGGAAACCAAGACTGCCGACAGCCGATTTCAATCGTTGAGATTTGTTTTGGAAAGTATATTTTATATGAGATATAAAAGTATATAAATTATGGTTTCTAAAAGGTTTGCAAAATGGTTTTAATTCCCGGGATTCATATAAGTGGAGAGTGCAACACTGTTCCTTGCAGCCGAGGGAGAGGTCCTCTTTTGTCGGGCAGTGTATGATCATTATGGGCTGAGAGGTTAAGTGTAAGACCATTGAGGATAATACCTGATGGGCTAATCTTGCATCTGCCCACAGTCCCTGGGTTTTACAAGGTGGCTTGGCCCAGGGACCACTTATGGTAAGTGTTGGGCCCATAGAGCCCATTTGATGGGTTTCAGGGGGTGCACTGTCCATAACAATGTATTCGGCCAGGTCTTGTAACAAAGGTTGGGCCGAACTCATGTGTCTGATGTGTAGATCAATGCTTGGGTCCCACGCCATACAAGGAAGCCCAACTGGGCAGTAGTTAGGAAGATTAAGTGTGCACATAAGCTTAATGGGGCCTAATGAGATTAGGAGAAGGCTAATCTAATCTGCAGATAAGATAGGGGTTAATCCTTATCACCTAAAGGGATATCTGATCCAAATCAGATTTGGATCAGCAAGTCCTAATTGGATTAGGAGCTGATCCTTTAGGGTTACAAGAGAAGGAAGGGGTGGCAGCTTTTATCAAAGTTGGTTTTACATCCTCTTGAGTGCTGAAAAACACAGAAGAGAGAATTAAGCAACCCTGTAGAATTCTTTCTTGCCGCCTCCTTGTTCTTACCGCCCAGTTTGCCAGTTCGATCTCTAGTTGTGGGAGAAGTCAAGGTTCGATCTTGACATCAATTCTTTGAGAAAGAATAGATAGGAAGCTGTGCTCACGTGCCATCTTGTTGTTTCTTGCGAAGGACAGAATTATTGGAGAAGAATACTGCTGATTCTGCTCCATTCTGCACTGCGCCATCTTCAGTGGGAGCAGTCCTTGGATCCTTCCTTGGGCGTGAACACCTTCGTTGGGAGATATTTCTTCTCCGTATCAGGTATAATCTTCTCCTACTACTTTTGGTTCAGACCTGGTTCAGTTTATGGTTCAAGATTGATCCTTGAAAATATGATTTTCTAAATAGGGAATGTGATTCCCAGTTGAAAGGGAGAGAAAAATTTTTGAAATTCGCCCCTTTATTCCACAAGATTTGGGCATCCATACGATGGATCTCTCATCCCTTCACTTCATGCTCCCGAAGAGCTCGTTGGCGGGGATGTCCATGACAACTGCGACAAAAAAAGAGCTGTCAGATGCAATACCGAAGTAAAACTGATAGGGAAAGTACAACAAACAGCGACCTACCGGGACTCAAACTGGCTTGCACGAGCTTCTCCTCGGTCACGAAGTCTTCGAACTTTAGGCCAAGCTTCGCCCAAGATTGGAGCACCTTCCTTGTCTTCAGGTCCAACCTAATGCCAGGGTCCTGGATGGCTGCCATCCAATGAGTCGAGAAAGGCCAGCCCTCGGTGTTGCGGACCACGAAATAGTGCCTCTTCCAGGTTGGGACCTTGTTACGGTGCTCATGCAAAAGTTTGAAACAACGACGAGGTGTGAGATAGTATGTTCACTTTGTGCTCGGGCAGAACACAAGATGAATTCTTCTTTATGGAAAGAATAGAAGAAAAAACATCGAGGTCAAGGGGAAGGTTGTAATTGTGAAAAAGTGAAATGGTCCCTACAATGTTGTGGGTAGAGTTCGGGTGTAACTGGTCTATGCTGATGTTGAAAAATCTTACAATCTCGACTATGAGAGGGTGAAGTGGAAGGCGAAGACCAGCTACGAGCTGCTCCTCGAAGATCACGATCTCATTGTAACCATGGTCCCAAGGGATGTTGCCTAAGGGGATGCTATACACAAAGTCGTTGGGAAGTCTATACTGAGCTACTAAGGTTAGGAGCCTGTCCACCGTCATTGTCGATGGGCCAAAGCTGTCTGGCAGCCGACCTCGATGTGAGGTGGAAGTCAGGTTACCTAAGGCCTCTCGCTCCCACCAAGGTGAGTTCACCTTGGGGGGACCGCGGACCACGTCCGGACCCAAAGTAACCTCCTCGGTAGGACGAGGATCCGCGGTCTGAGCTAAGGTACCCACTTTGGCTCCGGGGGACTCGCCACCCCGGGTTCTCTGAAAGATTGTTTTGCAGACTGATCCAGCTCGCCATCCACCAGGAGTCTGGATTGTCCTCCAGCTAGGGGCAGTCAGATCGTGCACCATCAAGATTCAATCCCATTTTAATTTCAGTCGATTCATGCTGGGAAAAACTCAGATACATAAAAGGGACTTGACAAATAGAAAGGATTTGAGAAGTAATTGGATATAGAAAGAGCAGAGGATATACCTCTTATGTCTTGGCCTGTGTTAAACAGTTATGCCCTTAGCTCTAATCAAATTGATATACCTTTTGACATTTATTGTAAAGGAATAAAGTCCATAATTGATTCATGTCATTGTGGTGTGTTTGTGTAATACCCTTAAACTGGACACTTATGAAACTCGTGTTAGTTTAAAATCTTCGCAGTCGTTGGATAGATTTGGGGAGATTTATCCTGCCAAGGCTAACACTGATGTGCCGCCAAGTTGGTTGGGGTGGCTTGTCTCAGCTACCAAGGTGAGATCTAAGGTACATGTAGTGTGGGTTTTATTGAAACCTTGAACCGGATCAAAATTCCATATTGCCCGGGACCATGCGGAATAGAATGGGCGAATTGAAGGGATGGGATATCCATAACATGGATGCCCAAGTCTTGCGGAATGAACTGGGAGAATTTCAAAAATTTTCTCCCATCTTTGCAGGGAATCGAATTCCCTATTTTAGAAAACAAATTTTCAAGGATTAATCTTGAACCATGAACCAAATCAGATCTGAACCAAAAGGAGTAGGAGGGAGAATGTACCTGATACGGAGAAACAATATCTCCCAATGGAGGTGTTAACGCCCAAGGAAGGATCCAAAATCTGCTCCCACTGAAGATGGCGCAGTGCAGGATGGAGCAGAATTAGCAATGTTCTTCCAAAAGAACTTGACCCTTCGCAAGAATCAACTAGATGGCTGGTGAGTACAGCTCCATCCAATCTTTTCCCAAAAGATTGGAATCAAGATCAGATCTTGATTTCTCCCAAGAACTGGAGATCGAACTGAAGGTGATGGCGGCAGCAGGAAGGAGGCGGCAGGAGAGAAGTCGCAGGGTGCAGAAATCTCTCTTCTTGTGATTTTCAGCTCTGAAGAGAATTGAACATCAATCACTAACTGTCTCACCCCTTTCTTTCTTTCATAATCTTAAAGGGATCAGCTCCTAATCCCATTAGGAGTTGCTAATCCAAATCATATTTGGATTAGAAGTCCCTTTAAGTGATAAGGGATAACCCTTATCTTACCTGTAGATCAGATCAGCCATCTCTTAATCTAATTAGGAGGCTTTTAGATCTAAATTTCATTTAGATCATGAACTCTCTAAGTGGATAGGGTCTAGGCCCAATCCTATCAGCTGATTCATATTAGAATTTGCCCCTTTTAATTGACTGATCGAATCAGCCCAGTTCGAAATGGGCTTAAGGCCCATTAAAGGTTATGTACTCACTTAGCCTTCCAAACTGCTGCGCAGTTGGGCTTCCTTGTATGGCGTGGGACCCAAACATTGATCTACACATCAGCCACATGGGTTCAGCCCAGCCTTTGTTACAAGGCCTGGCCGAATACACTGTTATGGACAGTGCACCCCCTGAAACCCATCTGACGGGCTCTATGGGCCCAACACTTACCCTAAGGGGCTGATCCTGTCACTATGATCACCCACTCAAATGAATTCTCGGACTGTCCCAACATACCCAGGTTTTGACCCCCGCTAAGGATCTCACTGATTGGTACATCAAAGACATCCCAATCCAACACCTAGTGCAGTATCATAATCGAGTCTAGGGGTCAGGTGTAACTTTCTAGTTTTGCCCATCTACCTCCAAGGTCCAAGGCAATACTGGAAATCTGGTCCAGTTCAGAGGTTCTATTAATCCTACACTGCATGTGCTTCGTGTCTCACCATGGTAGCTGAGACAAGCCACCCCAATAGTTGGCCGCACATCAGTGTCAACCTTGGCAGGATAAATCTCCCCAGACTTACCCAATGGCTGTGAACATTCTAACCTAACACAAATCTCATTAAGTGTCCAGTTTAAGGGTATTACACAGAAACAAACCACAAGAACATGAATCAAATGAGTACTTTATTCATTTACAATAAATTCATAATGTACATAATTCTGATTGAAGCTAAGGGCATACAACTGTCTAACAGCTCCCACTTGCACTTAGGTCCAATCTGGTATAAGCCGGAGTCCCATACTTTCCACGTGTTTCTCGAACACTTTTTGTGTCAGTGGCTTAGTCAATGGGTCTGCTACATTCTCTGCTGATGCTACCTTCTGAATCAAGATATCCCCTCTACCAACAATCTTCCAGAGTACGTGGTACTTCCTCTCGATGTGCTTCGATTTCGAGTGGGCTCGTGGCTCCTTAGCCTGAGCAATCTCTCCATTGTTGTCACACAACAATGGGATGGGTGATGTCCTGGACAGAACTACTCCCAATTCATGAACGAGCTTCTTCATCCACACGGCTTCCTTGGTAGCTTCACTTGCAGCAATGTATTCGGCCTCGGTTGTGGAGTCTGTTGGGGACCCCTGTTTGCTGCTTCTCCAGCAAACAGCACACGATCCTATCGTGAAAACATATCCAGATGTAGACATTCTATCATCCGGATCCAACAGGAGATCCGCATCTGTATACCCTTGGATCTGTAGTGAACTACCATCGAATACCAGACAAAAATCTTTTGTCCTTCGAAGGTACTTAAGTATGCATTTCACAACAGTCCAATGCTCCTGCCCTGAGTTGGCCTGTAATCTGCTTACTACACTCATTGCTTGGGCGATGTCAGGATGAGTGCACAGCATGGCATACATGATGCTCCCTACGGCTAAGGCATAGGGAACGTCTTTCATGCTCTCGATCTCCTCAGAGGTCTTTGAAGACATCTTCTTGGAGAGATTGACTCCATGCCTGAAAGGAACATTTCATTTCTTGGAGTTTACCATGCTGTATCTCTTCATTATTTTGTCAATATAAGCAGATTGGGATAATCCTATTATCCGCTTCGATCTATCTCTATAGAGTCGAAGACCTAGTATATAGGAGGCTTCTCCAAGGTCTTTCATGGAGAATTGCTGTGATAGCCATACTTTTATCGTAGTTAACATTCCTACATTATTCCCAATGAGCAGAATGTCATCTACATACAGAACCAGAAACGTAACCTTGTCACCACTGGTCTTCCTGTAAACAAAGGGTTCATCCGGATTTTGCTCAAAATCAAACCTTTTGACCGTAGAGTCAAATCGGATATTCCAACTTCTAGATGCTTGCTTGAGTCCATATATGGATCTATTCAACTTACAGACCATGTGTTCTTGACCCGCAGCTTCAAAACCTTGCGGTTGCTACATATAGATATCTTCAGTAAGATCTCCATTCAGGAACACAGTTTTGACATCCATCTGCCAAATCTCATAGTCATAGTAAGCTGCTATAGCTATCAGGATCCTAATGGATTTAAGCATGGCCACGGGGGATAAGGTTTCCTCATAATCGATGCCTTCTTTCCGAGTGTATCCTTTCGCCACCAGACTGAGGGGATGAGAGATCCATCCCATGGACGCCCAAAGATTGCGGAATAAGGGGCGAATTTCAAAAATTTTTCTCTCCCTTCAACTGGGAATCACATTCCCTATTTAGAAAATCATATTTTCAAGGATCATTCTTGAACCTTAAACTGAATCAGATCTGAACAAAAAGGAGTAGGAGAGAATTATACCTGATACAGAGAAGTAGTATCTCCCAACGGAGGTGTTCACACCCAAGGAAGCATCCAAAAACTGATCCCACTGAAGATGGCGCAGTGCAGGATGGAGCAGAATCAGCAGTGTTCTTCTCCAAGAACTCTGTCCTTCGCAAGAATCAGCAGGATGGTACGTGAGCATAGCTTCCTTTTAATCCTTTCTCAAAGAACTGATGTCAAGATCCAATCTTGACTTCTCCCACAACTGGATATCGAACTGGCAAACAGGGCGGCAAGAACAGGGAGGCGGCAAGAGAGTATTCGCAGGGTGCAGAATTCTCTCTTCTTGATTTCAGCACTAATGAAAATCTGAGGATCTGTCTCTTGGCTGCCGCCCCCTTCTTTTGTTAACCTAAAAGATCAGCTCCTAATTCAATTAGGAACAGCTTATCCAAATCATATTTGGATGAGACATCTCTTTAGGTGATAGGGATAAACCCTTATCTTATCTACAGTTTAGATTAGCTTTCTCCTAATCTCATTAGGAGGTTTCTAAATCTGAATCACATTCAGATCTGGACTCTTTGACTGGATAGGGTGAAGACCCTATCCTATCTGCTAATCCATCTCAGAATTCGCCCCTTTAATTAACTAAATGCATAGCCTAGTTCGAAATGGGTTTTAGGCCCATTAAGCTTATGTGCTCACTTAACCTTCCTAACTGCTACCCAGTTGGGCTTCCTTGTATGGCGTGGGACCCAGGCATTGATCTACACATCAGCCACATGGGTTCAGCCCAACCTTTGTTACAAGGCCTGGGCGAATACACTGTTAAAGACAGTGCACACCCTGAAACCCATCGAATGGGCTCTATGGGCCCAACACTTACCCTAAGTGGTCCCTGGGCCAAGCCACCTCGTAACACCCAGGGACTGTGGGCAAATGCAAGATTAGCCCATCAGGTATTATCCTCAATGGTCTTACACTCAACCTCTCAGCCCATATTGATCACATACTGCCCGACAAGAGAGGACCTCTCCCTCGGCTGTAAGGAACAGTGTTGCACTCTCCACTTATATGGATCCCGGGAATTAAAACCTTTTTGGAAACATTTGAGAAACCATAATATATATATATATATACTTTTATATCTCATATAAAATATACTTTGCAAAACAAATCTCAACGGTTGAAATCGACTGCCGGCAGTCTTGGTTTCCATCAGTGAGAGTGCATCCCCGATCATTACATTTGTCCGACAAAGGGGCTGATCCTGTCACTATGATCACCCACTCAGATGAATTCTCGGACTGTCCCAACATACCCAGGTTTTGACCCCCGCTAAGGATCTCCCTGATTGGTACATCAAAGACAGCCTAATCCGACACCTAGTGCAGTATCATAATCGAGTCTATGCGTCGGGTGTAACTTTCCAGTTTTGCCCATCAATCTCCAAGGTCCAAGGCAATACTGAAAATCCGGTCCAGTTCATAGATTCAATTAATCCACATTGTGTGTGCTTAGGGTCTCGCCCTGGCAGCTGAGACTGGCCACCCCAACCGACTTGGTGGCACCACAGTGTCAGCCTTGTCAGGATAGGTCTCCCCAGACCGACCCACTGACTGTGAACATTCTAAACTAACACGAGTCTCATTAAGTGTCCAGTTTAAGGGTATTACACAGAAACATACCAAGGGAACATGAATCAAATATGCACTTTTATTCATTTACAATAAACTCATAAAGTACATCATTCTGATTGAAGCTAAGGGCATACAAAAATGTCTAGCAGCTCCCACTTGCACTTAGGTCCAATCAGGTACTAGCCGGAGTCCCATGCTTTCCACGTGTTTCTCAAACACTTTCTGTGATAGTGGCTTTGTCAATGGGTCTGCTACATTTTCCACTGACGCTACCTTCTGAATCTGGACGTCCCCTCTACCAACAATCTTCCGCAATACGTGGTACTTCCTCTCGATGTGCTTCGACTTCGAGTGGGCTCGTGGCTCCTTAGCCTGAGCATTGGCTCCATTGTTGTCACACAACAATGGGATGGGTGATGTACTGGATGGAACTACTCCCAACTTGTGAACGAACTTCTTCATCTACACGGCTTCTTTGGCAGCCTCACTTGCTACTCGGCCTCGGTTGTGGAGTCTGCAGTGGATCCCTGTTTGCTGCTTTTCCAGCAAACAGCACACGATCCTATCGTGAAAACATATCCTGATGTAGAGTTTCTATCATCTGGGTCCGACTAGAAATCGGCATCTGTATACCCTTGGATCTGTAGTGAGCTACCGTCAAATACTAGACAAAACTCTTTCGTCCTTCGAAGGTACTTAAGTATGCTTTTCACAGCAGTCCAATGCTCCTGCCCTAGGTTGGCTTGAAATCTGCTTACTACACTCACTACCTGAGCTATGTCAGGACGAGTGCACAGCATGGCATACATGATGCTCCCTACAGCTGAGGCATAAGGAACGACTTTCATGCCATCAATCTCCTCAGAAGTCTTGGGAGACATCTTCTTGGAGAGAGTGACTCCGTGCCTGAAAGGAACATTTCCTTTCTTGGAGTTTTTCATGCTGTATCTCTTGACTATTTTGTCAATGTAAGCAGATTGTGATAATCCTATTATCCGCTTCGATCTATCTCTAGAGTCGAAGACCTAGTATATAGGAGGCTTCTCCAAGATCTTTCATGGAGAATTGCTGTGACAGCCATACTTTCACCATAGTTAACATTCCTATATCATTCCCAATGAGTAGAATGTCATCTACGTACAGAACCAAGAAGGTAACCTTATCTCCACTGTACTTCTTGTAGACACAGGGTTCATCCGGATTCTGCTCGAAGTAAAACGATTTGACAGCAGAGTTAAAACGGATGTTCCAAATTCTAGAAGCTTGCTTAAGTCCATAAATGGATCTGTTAAGTTTACATACCATGTTTTCCTGTCCTGCAGCAATGAAGCCTTGTGGCTGCTGCATATAGATATCTTCAGTAAGATCTCCATTCAGGAATGCAGTTTTGACTACAGCTAGCAGGATTCTAATGGATTTAAGCTTGGCCACAGGCGAAAAGATTTCCTCATAATCGATGCCCTCTTTCTGAGTGTACCCTTTCGCCACCAGACGAGCCTTGAAGGTCACAACCTTACCATCGGGGCCCTTCTTTCTCTTGTAAATCCATTTGCAACCGATTGCCTTTACCCCGGAGGGCGGATTTACTAGAGTCCAGACTCCATTGGTCTCCATTGAGTCCATCTCTGCTCTCATTGCCTCCACCCACTTCTGGGAATCTATGTCCAACATAGCTTTTGCATAAGTCACAGGATCCCACTAGTCAAGGTTTCCACCAGGTAACTATCCTGGTCATAACCATAACGGACTGGTGGTCTGGATACCCGAGTGGATCATCTAGGTTAGTCACTACTTGGAACTTGTGGGATATCTCCCACTGCTCCTGAGCTCTCCTCATCAAGAACAACTTCTTGACGATGGGTGTCCAGGATATAATCGGTTTCCAAGAATTGTGCATTTCGACTGCAGAACACTTTCTACTCACTTGGGTCATAGAATAGATAACCTACAGAGCCTTTTGGGTAGCCTACAAATAGGCAACGACTAGTCTTGGATTCCAACTTGTCTGCACTCGTTCTTTTAACGTATGCTGAACAACCCCAAATCTTCAAGTGTTTGACACTTGGCTTCTTTCCGGTCCAAAGTTCATATGGAGTATTCGGAACTGATTTGGTTGGAACCCGATTCAGCACATAGATCACAGTCTCCAATGCGTAGCCCCAATAGGATGTGGGTAACTCTGAGTGTATGAGAAGCGATCGGACCATATCCAATAAGGTCCTATTCCTCCTCTCTGAAACACCATTAAGTAGTGGTGTAGTAGGAGGAGCTAATTTTGATACTATCCCATTGTCCTTTAAGTAGTCCCTGAATTCGTCAGAGAGATACTCCCCACCTCGATCTGATCGAAGGGCTTTAATTTCTCTCCCTAACTATTTATCGACCTCTTGTCTAAACTCTTTGAACTTTTCAAAGGATTCAGACTTGTGTCTCATTAGGTACACGTAACCATATCGTGAAAAATCATCTGTGAAGGTGATGAAATACACGTGTTGATTTCGTCTCCTAACACTCAGGCGACCACATACATCAGTATGTATTAGGTCAAGTGTGCCTGTACATCTTTCAGGCTTACCATTAAATGGTCGTTTCGTCATCTTGCCTTGTAGGCAAGGCTCACAAGCGGGAAGATCTTCTATAGTTAGAAAATTCAAAGGACCATCCTTTACCAATCTTGTGATTCGGTCAACACCGATGTGGCCAAGTCGGTAATGCCACAGACACGTGGGATTAACTGTATCACGGGCTCTCTTCTTGGGGATTTCAGCCGACGTAGTTTCGGTTATGTTAATTTCTAGAGAAGGATGTAGAACATAGAGACCGTTCTCTTGTTCCCCGTATGCGATGAATCTGTTGTTTCTTTTAATAGTAATCGTATTACTAAAGAAGACAAAATAACCATCTGCACACAGTTTTGAAACAGAAATCAAATTTCTCCTTAAATTTTGTACATAAAGACAGTCTTTTAGTACAATTGTTCTTTCTCTAAAAAATAACTCCACGGTTCCTATGGCCGTGACTGCAACAGTTGCATTAGTCTCCAAGTAGAGTATGACTTCTCCTTCACTCAGCCTTCTGCTTACCTTGAACCCCTGCAGTGAGTTACACGCATGAGTTGAAGCGCCGGAGTCAATACACTAGGACGCAGAAGCTACCAACAAATTGGTTTCTATAACACATGTTTCGAAGTTACCTTTCTTGGATTCCAGGTAGGCAGGGCAATTCCTTTTCTAGTGGCCGATCTTCTTGCAGAAGTGACAGGCATCCGATGCTTTGTCTTTCTTCTGCTTCTTGCTCTTAGTCACTTTCTTCTAAGGCTTCTTTGCCTTCCTCTTTCTCTTGCCTGTCTTGCCAGCTTCAAAAAGCATGGCTACAGGCTCATCCTTTCTAATCAGTTCTTCAGCTCTTTGCAACATATTGCTGAGCTCTTGCAAGCTGACATTCAGCTTGTTCATGTTATAGTTCATGATGAACGGATTAAAGGAAGGAGGCAAAGAGTTAAGGATAGCATCTATTTGGGTTGCAAGGTCCAGCCCGGATCCAAGAGCCTCCAGTTCGTTGATGTATCCCATCATCCGAAGACAATGGTCGTGAACTTGTTGACCCTTGGACATTTGTGTGGTCATGAACTATTTCAAGAACTTTTGTCGAGTAGAACGATTCTGCTCTTCATACATCATCTTGAGACTGTCCAATATGTCCTTGGCAATTCGATCTGATCAAACTGCCTCTGTATCGGGTTGTCCAAGGAGGCAATGATGTAACACTGGGCAAGGGAGTTTTTCTCCTCCCATTCTTGACAGTCTCTCCTTTGGGTCTCAGAAGTCCTATCACCCAGACTCTCCGAGGCAGGATTCTTTGCCACTTTGTCCAGCTTTTCAGAAGCTAGGACCAGCATAAGGTTCCTGTACCAGTCAGCATAGTTTGGGCCCTTCAACTTGTTGTCATCAAGCAGTTTTGCAAATGATCCGTTTGCCATTTTCTGATAAAAGAGCAAACATCAGTCCACAACCTAATTTGATTCATGTTCAGTTCATAGATATGGATTTTAATCTACGTTCCATTTCCATTTATTCATCTCTGAGATTTCCCTCCTTTCTCAGTGACGGAGACTACGGGTTGTCTCTGGAAATGTGGAAAATCAGATAGGGTGCATTGAGCCAACTGTTTCAGCTGCATAACCCCACCACCTTTCTATGAAGGATCATATCCACTCATCACATGAGCTTTCCCTTTGGCCTCTGTCAGACAAGGTTCAGAGCCATTTTCAGGTAAACCTTTCTGTCCAGTGAGTGTTTACCCATCATGTTCGTGAACGCCAAGGTACCGTGAGAGAGTTCCCATTTTCTGGTGAAGCCCCTCCCACATCAGTCTATGACGCCCCTATCATCTTATGAAACACTCAGACAAGCCCAACAGCAAATGGATAGCCCATTTTCTAGTGCGTTTCCTCATTACTGAAGAACCCATCCTCATGCTAATGATGGAAGGCCTTTAGAGAGTTCATCATATGAATCTCCCTATCACATGCACTCATATTAGCCGGAGGTAACAATTAATTACGCCCTAGTTCTTATTTTAGGTCAAACCGGAGTGACTCCCACTGACTTTCAGCCAGTGGGCCTAAATCGGCTAGGGTTCCACACGTAACCTCTTGATGAGGTGTGGGGCCCACCACTGAGGGAGGTCATCCAATGACCAAAAGAGAGACCATGGCAATGATGTGCATTCAGCCATGGTGTGTGCAAGAGCCACTGTCAATTGAGCATGGGCCAAGTACTTATGGCCCATGTACGTAGCACATCACACATCCATACATCACATGCAGGGATAAAAAGATCCAATCAATTAATTATCTGTAAGGCCCATTTGAAGCCCATTTTAAATCCATAATATTAACCATTAATATTATCTAGGTATATGGGCCGAATGGTTCAGCCCATATAGCTTTAAATGTTAAGTGGGCTTTTAGCAGTTTTAACCTTTTAAAACTGGGCCTTTATAGGTTGGGTCGAATTAACCATTTAATTAAACACCAATCCTTAAGCCCATTAGTGGGAAAATTAGGGCTGACTTTCAGCCTTGATTAAACCCTAGGTTCGGTTCAAACTATTTGAACCAATCTTGGTTCGAATGGGTCTAGGGTTTGATCTTTAATTAAATCTTTAATTCAAGAAAATAATCTGAAATTAAATACTGATAAAAGAAAAACAAGAATCAGTCAATCAGGGCTGTTCGCACAATCCATCCTGCAAAACAGAGGTTAGATCACAGAATGCAGTTTCATAAACTGCAAATCGCAGATAGCGATTCTCCCATCTGCGAAATCTCCTTCTCTGCGAAATCTCCTTATCTGTGCCGCCATCTTCGATCCAAAATAAAATAAATAGAAATCCTATTTCTATTAATGATTACATCTGATCGAATACCTATACATTGAGTCTAGAAAATAAAAAAAAATTATTTACAGACCAAAAATTAATTCAAGAACTACAGAATCGCAGGTTCCCTACGCCAACCAAGAATTCGATCTCCTCTTGTACGAACAACCCATAAATCAAGAAAATCATACAGAACAATTCTAAATAATAATCAGATTTATGTAA
This sequence comes from Nelumbo nucifera, assembly GCF_055504915.1. Taxonomy (NCBI): domain Eukaryota; kingdom Viridiplantae; phylum Streptophyta; class Magnoliopsida; order Proteales; family Nelumbonaceae; genus Nelumbo; species Nelumbo nucifera. The sequence goes on from NC_142651.1 coordinate 82,346,634, forward strand.
AAATAATTTCAGATTATTCGCCCATTAATTTTGGGAACAGAATTTCCAAAAACCCATATCTGCGCAAATCGGGTAGAACACCTTCTGCCCATTTGCGCTGGTTCAGATCTGAAACAAGATGGTTCAAGATTTGAACCTGGGCTCTGATACCACTGAGGGGATGAGAGATCCATCCCATGGACGCCTAAAGATTGCGAAATAAGGGGCAAATTTCAAAAATTTTTCTCTCCCTTCAACTGGGAATCGCATTCCCTATTTAGAAAATCATATTTTCAAGGATCATTCTTGAACCTTAAACTGAATCAGATCTGAACCAAAAGGAGTATGAGAGAATTATACCTGATACGGAGAAGTAGTATCTCCCAACAGAGGTGTTCACGCCCAAGGAAGCATCCTAAAACTGCTCCCACTGAAGATGGCACAGTGCAGGATGGAGCAGAATCAGCAGTGTTCTTCTCCAAGAACTCTATCCTTCGCAAGAATCAGTAGGATGGTACGTGAGCACAGCTTCATTTCAATCCTTTCTCAAAGAACTGATGTCAAGATCCAATCTTGACTTCTCCCACAACTGGAGATCGAACTAGCAAATAGGGCGGCAAGAACAGGGAGGCGGCAAGAGAGTATTCGCAGGGTGCAGAATTCTCTCATCTTGATTTCAGCACTGAAGAAAATCTGATGTGTGTCTCTAAAGGCCGCCGCCCCCTCCTTCTTTTGTTAACCTAGAAAGATCAGCTCCGAAGCCAATTAGGAACAGCTTATCCAAATCATATTTGGATGAGACATCTCTTTAGGTGATAGGGATAATGTTAGACAGTTTATCTATGCCCTTAGCCTCAATCTGATTTGATGTACTTTTGTTATTTAGTGGAAATAAATAAAGTGCATGTTTGATTCATGTTGTTTGGTTTAATTCTGTGCAAAACACTAAAACTGGACATTTATAGAGATTCATGTTAGTTTTAAATGTTCACAGCCGTTGGATAAGTCTGGGGAGATTTATCCTGCCAAGGCTGATGCTGGTGTGCCACCAAGTGTTGGGATGGCCTGTCTCAGCCACCAGGGCAAGACCCGAGGCACATGCAGTATGGGATTACTTGAATCCTTGAACCGGACCAGATTTTCAGTCTTGCCCTGGGCCTTGGAGATAGATGGGCAAAACTGGAAAGTTACACCTGACCCCTAGACTCGATTATGACACTTCACTAGGTGTCGGATCAGGCTGTCTTTGATATACCAATCAGTGAGATCCTTAGCGAGGATCAAAACCTGGGTATGTTGGGACAGTTTGAGAATTCATCTGAGTGGGTGGTCATAGTGACAGAATCAGCCACTTTGTCGGACAAAGGGTAATGATCGAGAATGCACTCTCTCTGATGGAAACCAAATTGCCGGCAGTTGATTTCAATCGTTGGAATTTTGTTTTGCAAAATTAATATACTTATATTTATGTACGGTTTCAAAATGTTTGCAAATGGTTTTAATTCCCGGGATCCATGTGAGAGGGAGGTGCGGCACTGTTCCTTGCAGCCGAGGGAGAGGTCCTCTCTTGCCGGGTAGTGCTTGATCATTAAGGGCCGAGAGGTTAAGTGTAAGACCCTTTAGGATAATGCCTGATGGGCTAATCTTGCACCTGCCCACAGTCCCTGGGTTTTTATAAGATGGCTTGGCACAGGGACCACTTAATGTAAGTGTTGGGCCCATAGGGTCCATATGATGGACTCAAGGGGTTCATTGAGTTTTTCAGTGAATTCGGCTGGGCCTTGTATTAAAGGCTGGGCCGAACCCATGTGGCTGGTGTGTAGATCAATGCTTGGGTCCCACGCCAAACAAAGAAGCCCAACTAGGCAGCAAATTGGAATGTAATTAGACACTGAACACTTAATGGGCCAAAAAGCCCATTTCGAGGTGGGCTGATATGATCACCCATCCATGGGGCGAACATGAGATTGAAGTTAGTAAAAGGATTGGGCCTTTAGCCTTACTGATTTGGATTGGGATAACTCCTGATTTAGGAGGTTTCTTAATCAAGAAGAAAGGAGGAGAAAAACAACAATTTTCGAACCAAGGAAAATCGCAAGAAAGGTTCCTGCGAGTAGAGATCAGATTTCATACTCTCCAGAAAAAGAGAAAAGCAGTTCAGCCTTTTCATTTTTTGGAGATCTCCTCCTGCCGCCGCCATCTACCATTGCAAGATTAGATCTTTGCAGAAAAGAAAGTCAAGAAATCTGTTCTTGACATCCGTCTTGCAGGAAAGACTGAAAAGGATTCAGTGTTTAGTACTTCCAGAGGATTCTTGTGAAGGATCCAGTGTGTAGGACGCACCTTGCTGGTTCTGTTCCATCCACAGCTGTGTCATCTTCAGTAGGAACGGATCTTGGTGCATTCTTTGGGCGTGAACACCAACTTTGGGAGATACTGCTGCTCCGGATCTGGTATATTCCTCCCATTTATTTTTGGGTACAGATCTGGTTTGATTATGGTTCAAGTAGGATCCTTGAATATTGTATTCGAAATTTAGGGAATATGATTCCCAGTTGGGAGAAGGTAAGAAATTTTTTTTGAAATTCGCCCACCCATTCCGCAACCTTTATGGCGTCCATTAGATGGATCCTACCATTCTTTCATTGGTATCAGAGCCATAGGTTCGAATCTTGAACCAAAAGAAAATCAGATCTGACCTTGCGCAGATGGATAGAAGGTGTTCTTTCAAGATTTGCGCAGATTGTTTTCTTTATTTCAAGAAACTGTTTCTTGTTAAGGACGATTGATCTGAAATTAATTTTTATTAAATCCAAAATTTATTTAGAATTGTTCTTTATTTATTTTGATTTAATGGACTGTTCGAACCTGGAGATCGCAGTGCAGATTTGGCGCAGATGGTCTGCGCACCCTTTTTTCTTTTCTATTTATTTCATTTAATTCGGTCTGTAAATAATTTTTTTTATTATTTTAGACTGAATGTATAGGATTTGATCAAGAATGTAATTAATAGAAATAAGATTTCTGTTTTTTTATTTTTTCTTGATTAAAGAAGAAGGAAGAAGATGGCGGCGCTGGAGATTTGCAGTTGGAGAAATCGCTTTCTGCGATTTGCAGTTTGTGAAACTGCAACCCTTGTGATTAACCTCTGTTTTGCAGGTGGTGCGAACAGTCCATAGATTGATTTGTGATTGTTTGAAATCAAAATTATTAATTTCAGATCTTTCATGAATTAATTCTTGAATTGAAAATCAGTTTTGGATCCTCTCGGACTAGATTGGACCAAAACTGTTTGGACCGAATCTGGGGATCGATAGGGACTGTTTTTCAGTCCATATTTCGCACATTTATTGTTCCAAATCTGATGTTCAATAACAGGGATTAATTCGGCCCACCTGTAAAGCCCAGTTTTAAAGGGTTAAAACTGCAAAAGCCCATTATTGTGAGATGAGCTGTATGGGCCGAACTGCTATCTGCGATTCAGCCCATACACCTAGTAGACATTAATTGTTAATGACATAGATTTTAAATGGGCTATTCGATGGGCTTTACAGCAGTTAATTGATTGGATCAATTCCTCCTTTATATGTGATGTTTGGATGTTTGATGTGCTGCGACCATGGGCCATAAGTACTTGGCCCATGAAGACTCGTTAGTGGCTCTTGCGCACACCATGGCTGAATGCACATCATTGCCATGGTGTCCCTCAAGGTCATTGGATGATCTCTCTTCGCTTGGTGGGCCCCCACAACCCTGAAAAGGGATGCGTACGGAACCCCTAGCCGATTAAGGCCCACCAGAAATCTGACTTTATGAAAGTCAGTGGGAGCCACTCTGGTTTGACCTAAATTAAAACTAGGGCGTAATTTTGTTCCCTCCAGCAAATATGAATGCATGTGATAGGGAGATCCATATGATGGACTCTCTAAAGGCCTTCCGTCATTAGCACAATGATGGGTCCTTCAGTAATGAGGAAACGCACCATAAAATTGGGCTATCCATTTGTTGTTGAATCTATTAGAGTGTTTCATAAGATGATAGGGGCATCATAGACCGATGTGGGAGGGGCTTCACCAGAAAATGGGAACTCTCTCACGGTACCTTGGCGTAACCTGAATATGATGGGTAAGCACTCACTGGACAGAAAGGTTTACCTGAAAATGGCTCTGAACCTTGTCTGACAGAGGCCAAAGGGAAACTCATTTGATGAGTGGATATGATCCGTCACAGAAAGGTGGTGGGGTTATGCAGCTGAAACAGTTGGCTTCACGCACCCCATGTGATTTCCCACATTTCCAGAGACATTTCGTCGTCTCCGTCACTGAGAAAGGAGGGAAATCTCAGAGATGAACAAATGGGAATGGAACATAGATTAAAAGCCATATCTATGTAGGTAACATGAATCAAACTAAGGTTGTGGACTAATGATTTTGCTGTTTTATCAGAAAATGGCAAACGGTCAATTTGCAAAGCTTCTAGACGATAACAAGCTTAAGGGCCCAAACTATGCCGACTGGTACAGAAATCTTATGCTGGTCCTAACTTCCGAAAAGTTAGACAAGGTGGTGAAAAATCTTGCCCCGGAACGTCCGGGTGATAGGGCTTCTGAGTCCCGTAGGAGGGACTACCAAGATTGGGAGGATAAGAACTCCCTGGCCCGCTGCTTTGTCATTGCCTCATTAGACAACTCAATACAGAGGCAGTTCGATCAGATCGAACTAGCCAAGGACATATTGGACAGTCTAAGAACAATGTATGAAGAGCAGAACCGTTCTACTCGACAGAAGGTCCTGAAATTGTTCATGACCGCGCAGATAACCAAAGGGCAGAAAGTTCATGACCATTGTCTCCGCATGATGGGATACATTAATGAACTTGAAGCTCTTGGATCCGGGCTAGATCTTGGCACGCAAGTGGATGCCATCCTAAATTCTTTGCCCTCTTCCTTCAATGCGTTCACCATGAACTACAATATGAATAAGCTGAATGTCAGCGTCCAGGAACTCAGCAATATGTTGCAGAGAGCCGAGGATTTACTCAAGAAGGATGAGCCTGTGGTTATGCTTGCTGAAGCTAACAAATCGGGCAAGAAAAGGAGAAAGGCAAAGAAGCCTCAGAAGAAAGCTACCAAACCTAAGAAGCAGAAGAAGAACAAGGCATCTGATGTCTGTCACTTCTGCAAGCAGACTGGCCACTGGAAGAGGAATTGTCCTACCTACCTGGAATCTAAGAAAGGTAACATCGAAACTTGTGTCATAGAAACTAATATGTTAGTTACTTCTGTGTCCTGGTGTGTTGACTCCGGGGCTTCAACTCATGCAAGTAACTCACTGCAGGGGTTCAAATTTAGCAGAAGGTTGAATGAAGGTGAAGTGACACTGTTCTTGGGAATGACTGCAAGTGTTGCAGCTGCGGCAATAGGAACCGTAGAATTAGTTTTTAAAGAAGGAATACTTGTACTTAAAGATTGTCTTTATGTACAGAACTTGAGAAGAAATTTAATTTCTGTTTCAAAACTGTGTGCTGATGGATATACTATTTATTTTAGTAATATGATTACTGTTAAACGGAATAATAAATTCATCGCATGCGGGGAACTAGAGAGCGGTCTCTATGTTCTACATCCTTCTCTGGAAACTAACTTAACTGAAACTACGTCGGTTGAAAATCCCAAGAAAAGGAATCGTGATACAGTAAGTCCCACGTGCCTCCAGCATTACCGACTTGGCCATATCGGTATTGACCGAATCACAAGGTTGGTAAAGGATGGTCCTTTGGATTTTCTAACCGTAGAAAATCTTCCCACTTGTGAACCTTGCCTTCAAGGTAAAATGTCTAAGCGGCCATTTGACGGTAAGCCTGAAAGATCTGAAGGCACACTTGACCTGATACATACTGATGTATGTGGTCCCCTGAGTGTTAGGACACGGAATCAACACGTGTACTTCATCACCTTTACAGATGATTTTTCACGATATGGTTACGTGTACCTAATGAGACATAAGTCTAAATCATTTGAAAAGTTCAAAGAGTTCAGACAGGAAGTCGAGAAACAGTTAGGGAGAGAAATTAAGGCCCTTCGATCAGATTGAGGTGGCGAGTATCTCTCTGACGAATTCAGGGACTACTTAAAGGACAATGGGATAGTGTCACAACTAGCTCCTCCTGCTACACCTCAACTCAACGGTGTTTCAGAGAGGAGGAATAGGACCTTGTTGGACATGGTCCGGTCGCTTCTCATACACTCACAATTACCCATGTCCTTTTGGGGATACGCATTAGAGACTGCTATCTACGTGCTGAATCGGGTTCCAACCAAATCAGTTCCGAAAACTCCATATGAACTTTGGACCGGAAGAAAGCCAAGTGTAAGACACTTAAAGATTTGGGGTTGTCCTGCACACGTTAAAAGAACAAGTGCGGACAAGTTGGAATCTAAAACCAGCCGTTGCCTGTTTATAGGCTACCCAAAGGATTCGGTGGGTTACCTATTCTATGACCCAAGTGAGCAGAAAGTGTTCTGCAGTCGAAACGCCCGATTCTTAGAATCCGATTACATCCTGGACACTCATCATCAGGAAATAGTTCTTGATGAGGAGAGCTCAGGAGCAGTGGGAGATGTCCCACAAAATCCAGGTAATGACCAACCTAGAAGAACCACCCGGGTATCTAGACCACCAGTCCGATATGGCTATGACTAGGATAGTTACCTGGTGGAAGCCTTGACTAGTGAAGAGGATCCCGTGACTTACGCGAAAGCTACGTTAGACATAGACTCCCAAAAGTGGGTGGAGGCCATGAGAGCTGAGATGGACTCAATGGAGACCAACGGAGTCTGGCCTCTAGTGGATCCGCCCTCCGAGGTAAAAGCAATTGGTTGCAAATGGATCTACAAGAGGAAGAAGGGCCCCGATGGCAGGATTGAGACCTTTAAAGCTCGTTTGGTGGCAAAAGGGTATACTCAGAAAGAAGGCATCGACTATGAGGAAACCTTTTCGCCCATGGCCATGCTTAAATCCATTAGGATCCTGCTAGCTGTAGCAGCATACCATGACTACGAGATTTGGCAAATGGATGTCAAAACAGCGTTCCTGAATGGAGATCTTAGTGAAGATATCTACATGCAGCAGCCACAAGGCTTCATTGCTGCTGGTCAGGAACACATGGTATGTAAACTTAATAGATCCATATATGGACTTAAGCAGGCTTCTAGGAGTTGGAACATCCGTTTTGATTCTGCAGTCAAAACGTTTGACTTTGAGCAGAATCCGGATGAGCCCTGTGTTTACAGGAAATCCAGTGGGGATAAGATCACCTTTTTGGTATTGTACGTGGACGATATCCTACTCATTGGGAATGATGTAGGAATGTTGACTTCGGTCAAGGTATGGCTATCACAGTAGTTCTCCATGAAAGATCTTGGAGAAGCTTCATACATACTGGGTCTTTGACTCTATAGAGATAGATCGAAGCGGATAATTGGATTATCCCAGGCTGCTTATATTGACAAAATTGTCAAAAGATACAGCATGGAAAACTCCAAGAAAGGAAACGTTCCTTTCAGGTACAGAGTCACTCTCTCCAAGAAGATGTCTCCCAAGACTTCTGAGGAGATTGAGAGCATGAGAGACGTTCCCTATGCCTCAGCCGTAGGGAGCATCATGTATGCCATGCTGTGCACTCGCCCGGACATAGCTCAGGCGGTGAGTGTGGTAAGCAGATTCCAGGCAAACCCAGGGCAGGAGCATTGGACTGCTGTGAAGAACATACTCAAATACCTTCGAAGGACAAAAGAGTTTTGTCTAGTATTCAATGGTAGTTCACTGCAAGTTCTAGGGTATACTGATGCCGATTTCCAGTTGGATCCGGATGATAGAAAATCTACATCTGGGTATGTTTTCACGATAGGATCGTGTGCTGTTTGCTGGAAAAGCAGCAAACAGGGGTCCACTGCAGACTCCACAACCGAGGCCGAGTTCATTGCCGCAAGTGAAGCTGCCAAGGAAGCCGTGTGGATGAAGAAGTTCATACACGAATTAGGAGCGATTCCATCCAGCACATCACCCATACCGTTGTTGTGTGACAACAATGGAGCGATCGCCCAGGCTAAAGAGCCTCGGGCTCACTCGACGTCAAAGCACATCGAGAGAAAGTACCATGTACTGCGGGAGATTGTTGGTAGAGGGGACGCCCTAATTCAGAAAGTAGCATCAGCGGACAATGTGGCAGACCCATTGACTAAGCCACTGACACAGAAGGTGTTTGAGAAACACGTGGAAAGTATGGGACTCCGGCTTGTACCAGATTGGACCTAAGTGCAAGTGGGAGCTGTTAGACAGTTTATGTATGCTCTTAGCTTCAATCTGATTTGATGTACTTTTGTTATTTAGTGGAAATAAATAAAGTGCATGCTTGATTCATGTTGTTTGGTTTAATTCTGTGCAAAACCCTAAAACTGGACATTTATAGAGATTCATGTTAGTTTTAAATGTTCACAGCCGTTGGATAAGTCTGGGGAGATTTATCCTGCCAAGGCTGATGCTGGTGTGCCACCAAGTGTTGGGATGGCCTGTCTCAGCTACTAGGGTAAGACCCGAGGCACATGCAGTATGGGATTACTTGAATCCTTGAACCGGACCAGATTTCCAGTCTTGCCCTGGGCCTTGGAGATAGATGGGCAAAACGGGAAAGTTACACCTGACCCCTAGACTCGATCATGACACTTTACTAGGTGTCGGATCAGGCTGTCTTTGATATACTAATCAGTGAGATCCTTAGCAGGGATCAAAACCTGGGTATGTTGGGACAGTTTGAGAATTCATCTGAGTGGGTGGTCATAGTGACAGAATCAGCCACTTTGTCGGACAAAGGGTAATGATCGGGAATGCACTCTCTCTGATGGAAACCAAACTGCCGGCAGTTGATTTCAATCGTCGGAATTTTGTTTTGCAAAATTAATATACTTATATTTATGTACAGTTTCAAAATGTTTGCAAATGGTTTTAATTCCTGGGATCCATGTGAGAGGGAGGTGCGGCACTGTTCCTTGCAGCCGAGGGAGAGGTCCTCTCTTGTCGGGCAGTGCTTGATCATTAAGGGCTGAGAGGTTAAGTTTAAGACCATTTAGGATAATGCCTGATGGGCTAATCTTGCACCTGCCCACAGTCCCTGGGTTTTTATAAGATGGCTTGGCCCAGGGACCACTTAATGTAAGTGTTGGGCCCATAGGGTCCATATGATGGACTCAAGGGGTTCATTGAGTTTTTCAGTGAATTCGGCTGGGCCTTGTATTAAAGGCTGGGCCGAACCCATGTGGCTGGTGTGTAGATCAATGCTTGGGTCCCACGCCATACAAAGAAGCCCAACTGGGCAGCAGATTGAAATGTAATTAGACACTGAACACTTAATGGGCCAAAAAGCCCATTTCGAGGTGGGCTGATATGATCACCCATCCATGGGGCAAATTTGAGATTGAAGTTAGTAAAAGGATTGGGCCTTTAGCCTTATCCACTCTTAGAGACCAAATTCAAGTTAGATTTGAATCTGGTAACCTCCTGATAAGATCAGGAGTAAGCTAACTCTATCTGCAGAAAGGATTAAGATTATCCCCTATCCAAATACTCATATGGATTGGGATAACTCCTGATTTAGGAGGTTTCTTAATCAAGAAGAAAGGAGGAGAAAAATAACAATTTTCGAACCAAGGAAAATCACAAGAAAGGTTCCTGCGAATAGAGATCAGATTTCATACTCTCCAGAAAAAGAGAAAAGCAGTTCAGCCTTTTCGTTTTTTGGAGATCTCCTCCTGCCGCCGCCATCTACCATTGCAAGATTAGATCTTTGCAGAAAAGAAAGTCAAGAAATCTGTTCTTGACATCAGTCTTGTAGGAAAGACTGAAAAGGATTCAGTGTTTAGTACTTCCAGAGGATTCTTGTGAAGGATCCAGTGTGTAGGACGCACCCTGCTGGTTCTGTTCCATCCACAGCTGTGTCATCTTCAGCAGGAACGGATCTTGGTGCATTCTTTGGGTGTGAACACCAACTTTGGGAGATACTGCTTCTTCGGATCAGGTATATTCCTCCCATTTATTTTTGGGTACAGATCTGGTTTGATTATGGTTCAAGTAGGATCCTTGAATATTGTATTCTAAATTTAGGGAATATGATTCCCAGTTGGGGGAAGGTAGGAAATTTTTTTTGAAATTCGCCCACCCATTCTGCAACCTTTATGGCGTCCATTAGATGGATCCTACCATTCTTTCAGATAAACCCTTATCTTATCTGCAGATTAGATTAGCTTTCTCCTAATCTCATTAGGAGGTTTCTAAATCTGAATCACATTCAGATCTGGACTCTCTGAGTGGATAGGGTGAAGACCCTATCCTATCTGCTAATCCGTCTCAGAATTCGCCCCTTTAATTAACTAAATGAATAGCCCAGTTCGAAATGGGCTTTAGGGTCATTAAGCTTATGTGCTCACTTAACCTTCCTAACTGCTGCCTAGTTGGGCTTCCTTGTATGGTGTGGGACCCAAGCATTGATCTACACATCAGACACATGGGTTCAGCCCAGCCTTGTTACAAGGCCTGGCCAAATACACTGTTAAAGACAGTGCACCCCCAGAAACCCATCGAATGGGCTCTATGGGCCCAACCCTTACCCTAAGTGGTCCCTAGGCCAAGCCACCTTGTAACAGCCAGGGACTGTGGGCAGAAGCAAGATTAGCCCATCAGGTATTATCCTCAATGGTCTTGCACTCAACCTCTCAACCCATAATGATCACACACTGCCCGACAAGAGAGGACCTCTCCCTCGGCTGCAAGGAACAGTGTTGCACTCTCCACTTATATGGATCCCGGGAATTAAAACCTTTTTGCAAACATTTGAGAAACCACAATATATATACATTTATATCTCATATAAAATATACTTTGCAAAACAAATCTCAACGGTTGAAATCGGTTGCCGGCAGTCTTGGTTTCCATCAGTGAGAGTGCATCCCCGATCCTTACCTTTGTCCGACAAAGGGGCTAATCCTGTCACTATGATCACCCACTTAGATGAATTCTCGGATTGTACCAACATACCCAGGTTTTGACCCCCGCAAAGGATCTCACTGATTGGTACATCAAAGATAGCCTAATCCGACACCTACTGCAGTATCATAATCGAGTATAGGGGTCAGGTGTAACTTTCCAGTTTTGCCCATCAATCTCCAAGGTCCAGGGCAATACTGAAAATCTGGTCCAGTTCATAGATTCAATTAATCCACACTGTGTGTGCTTAGGGTTTCACCCTGGCAGCTGAGACAGGCCACCCCAACCGACTTGGTGGCACCACAGTGTTAGCCTTGTCAGGATAGGTCTCCCCAGACCGACCCACTGGCTGTGAACATTCTAAACTAACACGAGTTTCATTAAGTGTCCAGTTTAAGGGTATTACACAGAAACATACCAAGGGAACATGAATCAAATATGCACTTTTATTCATTTACAATAAACACATAATGTACATCATTCTGATTGAAGCTAAGGGCATACAAAACTGTCTAACACAGACGAGTTTTGTAGGTCTCAACCCTGCCATCGGGGCCCTTCTTCCTCTTCTAGTTCCATTTGCAACCAATTGCTTTTACCCCAGAGGGCATATCCACTAGAGTCCAGACTCCATTGGTCTCCATTGAGTCCATCTCAGCTTTCATGGCATCTACCCATTGAAGGGAGTCTATGTCCAACATAGCTTCCGTATAAGTTATGGGATCCTCTTCACTAGTCAAGGTTTCGACCTGGTAACTATCCTGATCGTAACAAAAATGGACCGGTGGCCTGGACACCCAGGTAGATCTTCTTGGTTGGTCACTACCTAGAACTTGTGGGACACCTCCCACTGCATCTGAGCTCTCATCATCAAGAACAATTTCCGTACGAAGATTGTCCAAGATGTTGTCATTTTCCAAGAATTGCGTATTCCGACTACAGATCACCTTCTGCTCACTTGGATCATTGAATAGGTAGCCCACTGAGCCCTTTGGGTAGCCTATGAATAGGCAACGGCTGGTCTTGGATTCCAATTTGTCCGGATTAGTTCTTTTAACGTGAGCTGGACAACCCCAAATCTTCAAGTGTCGTACACTTGGTTTCTTTCCGGTCCAAACCTCATAGGGAGTCTTAGGAACCGATTTGGTTGGAATCCGGTTCAGCACGTATATCGCAGTCTCTAATGCGTATCCCTAAAAGGATGTGGGTAACTCTGAATGGATGAGAAGTGACCGGACCATATCTAATAGGGTCCTATTCCTCCTCTCTGAAACACCGTTAAGTTGTGGTGTAGTAGGAGGAGCTAACTGTGATACTATCCCGTTTACCTTCAAGTAGTCCCTGAATTCGTCAGAGAGATATTCGCCGCCTCGATCTGATCGAAGGGACTTAATTTCTCTCCCTAACTATTTCTCGACCTCTTGTCCGAACTCTTTGAACTTTTCAAAGGATTCAGACTTATGTCTCATTAGGTACACGTAACCATACCAAGAATAGTCATTGGTGAATTTAATAAAATACACGTGTTGGTTACGGGTCCTAACACTCAGGGGACCACATACATCAGTATGTATAAGGTTAAGCATGCCTGTACATCTTTCAGGCTTACCGATAAATGGCCTCTTTGTCATCTTACCCTGAAGGCAAGGCTCACAAGTGGGAAGATCTTCTACCGTTAGAAAATCCAAAGGACCATCCTTTACTAGTCTTGTGGTTCGGTCAAAACCGATATGGCCAAGTCGGTAATGCCACAGGCACGTGGGATTAACTGTATCACGTGCTCTTTTCTTGGGGATTTTGGCCGATGTAGTTTCGGCTATGTTAGTTTCTAGAGAAAGTTGTAGAACATAGAGACCGTTCTCCAGTTCCCCATATGCGATGAATTTATTGTTTCTTTTAATAGTAATCGTATTACTGAAAAAGACAGAATATCCATCCGCACATAGTTTTGAGACAGAAATCAAATTTCTTCTTAGATTTTGCACAAAAAGACAATCTTTAAGTATAATATTTCCTTCTCTAAATTTTAATTCTACGATGCCTATTGCCGTAGCTGCAACGCTTGCAGAAGTCCCCAAGTAGAGCATCACTTCTCCATCATTCAGCCTTTTGCTTACCTTGAACCTCTACAGTGAGTTACACGCATGAGTTGAAGCCCCGGAGTCAACACACCAGGACGCAGAAGCCACCAATAAGTTAGTTTCTATGACACAAGATTCAAAATTACCTTTCTTGGATTCCAGGTACTGAGGACAGTTCCTCTTCCAGTGGCCGGTTTGTTTGCAAAAGTGACATGCATCTGCTGTCCTGTCCTTCTTCTTCTTCTTGGGCTTGGTAGTCTTCTTCTGAGGCTTCTTTGCCTTCCTCTTTTTCTTGCCCATTTTGTTAGCTTCAACAAGCATCACCACAGGCTCATCCTTATTAAGTAAGTCCTCGGCCCATTGCAACATATTGCTTAGCTCTTGGACGCTGACATTCAGCTTGTTCATATTGTAGTTTAATATGAACCCATTGAAGGAAGAGGGCAAGGAGTTCAGAATGGCATCTACTTGAGTGCCAAGATCTAGCCCGGATCTAAGGGCTTCTAGCTCGTTAATGTATCCCATCATCCGAAGACAATGGTCGTGAACATTCTGCCCCTTGGACATCTGAGCGGTCATGAACATTTTCAAGACCTTTTGCCGAGCATAACGGTTCTGCTCTTCGTTCATTGTTTTCAGACTGTCCAATATGTCCTTAGCGAGTTCGATCTGATCGAACTGCCTCTGTATTGAGTTGTAAAAAGAAGAAACGACATAGCAGCGGGCTAGGGAGTTTTTATCCTCCCAATCTTGGAATTCTCTCCTACGGACTTCAGAAGCTCTATCACCCGGACGTTCTGGGGCAGGAGACTTGACTACCTTGTCAAATTTTTCAGATGTTAAAACCAGCATTAGGTTACGGTACCAGTCGGCATACTTTGGGCCCTTAAGCTTGTTGTCGTCAAGAAGCTTTGCAAATTGTCCGTTTGCCATTTTTTGATAAAACAGCAAATATCATTCCACAACCTTATTTGATTCATGTTCAATCATAGACATGGATTTTAATCTATGTTCCATTCCCATTTGTTCATCTCTGAGTTTTCCCTCCTGCTCAGGGATGGAGACAGCGACTTGTCTCTAGAAATGTGGGAAACCACATAGGGTGCATGGAGCCAACTGTTTCAGCTGCAAAACCCCACCACCTTTCTGTGAAGAATCATATCCACTCATCAAATGAGTTTTCCCTTTGGCCTCTGTCAGACAAGGTTCAGAGCCGTTTTCAGGTAAACCTTTCTGTCTAGTGAGTGCTCACCCATCATATTCATGAATGCCAAGGTACCGTGAGAGAGTTCCCATTTTCTAGTGAAGCCCCTCCCACATCGGTCTATGACGCCCCTATCATCTTATGAAACACTTAGACAAGCCCAACAGCAAATGGATAGCCCATTTTCTGGTGTGTTTCCTCATTACTGAAGGACCCATCCTCATGCTAATGATGGAAGGCTTTTAGAGAGTTCATCACATGAATCTCCCTATCACGTGCAATCATATTTACTGGAGGGAACAAGAATTACGCCCTAGTTTATTTTAGGTCAAACCAAAGTGGCTCCCACTGACTTTCATTAAGCCAGATTTTGGTGGGCCTAAATCGGCTAGGGTTCCGCACGTAACCTCTTCAGGAGGTGTGGGGCCGACCATTGAGGGAGGTCATCCAATGACCAAGAGGGACACCATGGCAATGATGTGCATTCAGCCATGGTGTGCACAAGAGCCACTATTGAATCTGCATGGGCCAAACACTTATGGCCCATGAACGTAGCACATCACACATCCATACTTGACATGTTGGGAGGAATTGATCCAATCAATTAATTATCTGTAAAAGCCCATTTGAAGCTCATTTTAATCCATAATATTAACAATTAATATCATCTAGGTATATGGGCTGAATTAGGGTTACCCAGTTCGGCCCATATACCTTGTTCTTTTGAAGTGGGCTTTTGGCAGTTTTAACAATTTAAAACTGGGCCTTACAGGTTGGGCCGAATTAAATATCCAATTAATTATCAATCCTTAGGCACATTTGAACAAAAATTAGGGCTGATATACAGCCTTAATTGAACCCTAGATTCGGTCCAAACAATTTGAACCAATCTTGGTTCGAATGGGTCTAGGGTTTGATTTTTAATTAAATCTTTAATTCAAGAAAATAATCTGAAATTAAAGAACTGATAAAAGAAAACAAGAATCAGTCAATCTAGGGTTATTCGTACAATCCATCCTGCAAAACAGAGGTTAGATCACAGAATGCAGTTTCATAAACTACAAATCGCAGGTAGTGAATGTCCCATCTGCGAAATCTCCTTTCCTTGCGCCGCCATCTTCGATCCAAAAATAAATAGAAAACCTAATTTTTATTATATTTACATCAGATCGAATATCTAATACATTGAGTCTAAAAAAAAAAAAAAAAAAATTATTTACAGACCAAATGTACTGAATAAATCAAGAAACTGCAAATCTTGCAGGTTCCCTATGCAAACCAAGAATTCGATCTCCTCTTGTACGAACAGCCCATAAATCAGGAAAATCATAAAGAACTATTCTAAACAATAATCCGATTTATATAAAATTAATTTCAGATTATTCGCTCATTAATTTTGGGAACAAATTTCCCAAAACCCATATCTGCGCAAATCGGGTAGAACACCTTCTGCCCATTTGCGTAGGTTCAGATCTGAATTAAATTGATTCAAGATTTGAACCTGGCTCTGATACTGTTGAAGGGATGGGATATCCATCACATAGACGCCCAAGTGTTGCGGAATGGATTGGGCGAATTTCAAAAATTTTCTCCTATCTTTGTAGGGAATCGAATTCCCTATTTTAGAAAACAAATTTTCAAGGATTAATCCTGAACCATGACCAAATCAGATCTGAACCAAAAGGAGTAGGAGGGAGAATGTACCTGATACGGAGAAACAATATCTCCCAATTAAGGTGTTCACACCCAAGGAAGGATCCAAAATCTGCTCCCACTAAAGATGGCGCACTACAGGATGGAGCAGAATCAACAATGTTCTTCCAAAAGAACTTGACCCTTTGCAAGAATCAATTGGATGGCTAGCGAGTACAGCTCCAACCAATCTTTTCCCAAAAGATTGGAATCAAGACCAGATCTTGATTTCTCCCAAGAACTGGAGATCGAATTGAAGGTGATGGCGGCAGCAGGAAGGAGGCGGCAAGAGAGAATTCGCAGGGTGCAGAAATCTCTCTTCTTGTGATTTTCAGCTCTGAGGAGAATTGAACATCAAGCACTAACTGTCTCACCCCTTTCTTTCTTTCATAATCTTAAAGGGATCAGCTCCTAATCCCATTAGGAGTTGCTAATCAAAATCATATTTGGATTAGAAGTCCCTTTAAGTGATAAGGGATAACCCTTATCACCTGCAGATCAGATCAGCCATCTCCTAATCTAATTAGGAGGCTTCCAGATCTAAATCTCATTTAGATCTTGGACTCTCTAAGTGGATAGGGTCTAGGCCCAATCCTATCAGCTGATCCATATTAGAATTTGCCTCTTTTAATTGACTGATCGAATCAGCCCAGTTCAAAATCTGCTTAAGGCCCATTAAAGGTTATGTACTCACTTAGCCTTCCAAACGGCTGCCCAGTTGGGCTTCCTTGTATGGCGTGGGACCCAAACATTGATCTACACATCAGCCACATGGGTTCAGCCCAGCCTTTGTTACAAGGTCTGGCCGAATACACTGTTATGGACAGTGCACCCCCTGAAACCCATCTTATGGGCTCTATGGGCCCAACACTTACCCTAAGTGGTCCCTGGGCCAAGCCACCTTGTAACACCTAGGGACTGTGGGCAGATGCAAGATTAGCCCATCAGGTATTATCCATAATGGTCTTACACTTAATCTCTTAGCCCATAATGATCAAACACTGCCCGACAAGGGAGGACCTCTCCCTCGATTGCAAGGAACAGTGTTGCATCTCCGCTTACATGAATCCTGGGAATTAAAACCTTTTGCATATCATTTTGAGACCATAACATATATATATATCTTTATATATAAATATATTTTGCAAAACAAAATCTCAACAATTGAAATCGGCTGCCGGCAGTCTTGGTTTCCCTCAGAAAGAGTGCATCCCCGATCGTTACCTTTGTCCGACAAAGGGGCTGATCCTGTTACTATGATCACCCACTCAGATGAATTCTCAGACTATCCCAACATACCCAGGT
This sequence comes from Nelumbo nucifera, assembly GCF_055504915.1. Classification (NCBI taxonomy): domain Eukaryota; kingdom Viridiplantae; phylum Streptophyta; class Magnoliopsida; order Proteales; family Nelumbonaceae; genus Nelumbo; species Nelumbo nucifera. Next base: position 82,363,931 of record NC_142651.1, read on the forward strand.
TTTGACCCCCACTAAGGATTTCACTGATTGGTACATCAAAGACAGCCCAATCCAACACCTAATGCAGTATCATAATCGAGTCTAGGGGTCAGGTGTAACTTTCCAGTTTTGCCCATCTATCTCCAAGGTCTAGGGCAATACTAGAAATTTGGTCCGGTTCAGAGGTTCTATTAATCCTACATTGCATGTGCTTCGGGTCTCACCCTGGTAGCTGAGACAAACCCCTCCAACAGTTGGCCGCACATCAGTGTCAACCTTGGTAGGATAAATCTCCCCAGACTTACCCAATGGCTGTGAACATTCTAAACTAACACAAGTCTCATTAAGTGTCCAGTTTAAGGGTAATACATAGAAGCACACCACAAGAACATTAATCAAATGAGTACTTTATTCATTTACAATAAATTCATAATGTACATAATTCTGATTGAAGCTAAGGGCATACAACTGTCTAACACGAATTTCAAAAAATTTCTCTCTATCCTACTGGGAATCGTATTACCTATTTTTGAAAAATCATATTTTTCAAGGATCAATCTTGATCCAAGAACCGAACCATATCAGAACAAAAGCAATAGGAAAGGGATATACCTAGTACAGAGATATAGTATCTCCCAATGGAGGTGTTCATGCCCAAGGAAGGAAGCAAAAACTACTCCCACTGAAGATGGTGCAGTGCAGGGTGGAGTAGAATCAGCAACGTTCTTCACAAGAACTAGATCCTTTGCAAGAATTAGTTGGATGGCATGTGAGCACTACTTCCAACCAGCCCTTTCACAATGGACTGAAATCAAGATCCTATCTTGATCACTCCTACTGACAAGAGGAGAACGAACTGGCAGATGTGGTAGTGGTAGGAAGGAGGCGGCAATAAAGAATTTTCGCAGAGGTGTAGAATTCTTTCTTTTGTGTTTTTCAGCTCTGAAGAGGATGCGAATATGTATCTCTTTAAGGCTGCTGCCCCTTCCTCCTTCTATAAGCTTAAAGGGATCAGCACCTAATCCCATTAGGAGTTGCTGATCCAAATCATATTTGGATCAGAATTCCCTATTAGTGATAAGGGTAAATCCTTTTCTTATCTGCAGATTAGATCAGCTCCCTCCTAATCCTATTAGGAGGTTTCCAGATCTGAATCACATTCAGATCTTATCTCTCTGTGTGGATAGGGTTCAGACCCAATCCTATATGCTAATCTAATCTCAAAATTTGCTCCTTATTTAACTGATCAAATCAGCCCAGTTCAAAATGGGCTTTAGGCCCAATAAGGTTATGTGCTTACTTAGCCTTCCAAACTGTTGCCCAGTTGGGCTTCCTTGTATGGCGTGGGACCCAAACATTGATCTACTCATCAGCCACATGGGTTCAGCGAAGTCTTTATTACAAGGCCTGGCCAAATACACTGTTATGGGCAGTGCACTCCCTGAAACCCATCACATGGGCTCTATGGGCCCAACACTTACCCTAAGTGGTCCCTGGGCCAAGCCACCTTGTAATACATAGGGACTGTGGGCAGATGCAAGATTAGCCCATCAGGTATTACCCTCAATGGTCTTACACTTAACCTCTCAGCCCATAATGATCAAACACTGCCCGACAAGAGAGGACCTCTCCCTCGGCTGCAAGGAACAGTGCTGCACTCTCTACTCACATGGATCCCGGGAATTAAAACTATTTGCAAATAAATTAGAAACCGTAATATATATACTTTTATATCTCATATAAAATATATTTTGCAAAACAAATCTCAACGATTGAAATCGGCTGCCAGCAGTCTTGGTTTCCAACAGAGAGAGTGCATCCCCGATCATTACCTTTGTCCGACAAAGGGGCTGATCCTGTCACTATGATCACCAACTCAGATGAATTCTCAGACTGTCCCAACATACCTAGGTTTTGACCCCCGCTAAAGATCTCACTGATTGGCATATCAAAAACAGCCCAATCTGACACATAGTGTAGTATCATAATCGAGTCTATGGGTCTGGTGTAACTCTCCAGTTTTGCCCATCAATCTCCAAGGTCCAGGGCAATACTAGAAATCTGGTCTGTTTCAAAGATTCAATTAGTCCTACACTACATGTGCCTTGGGTCTCACCCTGGTGGCTGAGACAGGCCACCCCAACATTTGCTACCACACCAGTGTTAGCCTTGGTAGGATAAATCTCCTCAGACATATCCAACGGCTGTCAACATTCTAAACTAACACGAGTCTCATAAATGTCCAGTTTAAGGGTATTACATAGAAACACACCACAGGAACAAGAATCAAATATGTACTTTATTCATTTACAATAAATTCATAATGTACATCATTCTGCTTGAAGCTAAGGGCATACAACTATCCAACAGCTCCCACTTGCACTTAGGTCCAATATGGTACAAGTCGGAGTCTCATACTTTCCACGTGTTTCTCAAACACTTTCTGTGTCAATGGCTTAGTCAATGGGTCTGCTACATTCTCCGCTAATGCTACCTTCTGAATCAGGATGTCCCCTCTACCAACAATCTCTCGCAGTACGTGGTACTTCCTCTCGATGTGCTTCGACTCGAGTGGGCTCGTGGCTTCAAAGCCTGAGCAATCGCTCCATTTTTGTCACACAACAACGGGATCGGTGATGTGCTAGATGGAACTACTCCTAATTCGTGAATGAACTTCTTCATCCACACGGCTTCCTTGGCAGCTTCACTTGCGGCAATGTATTCGGCTTCGGTTGTGGAGTCGGCCGTGAACCCCTGTTTGCTTCTTTTCCAGCAAACAACACTCGATCCTATCGTGAAAAAATACCCAGATGTAGACTTTCAATCATCTAGATCCGATTGGAAATCGGCATCAGTATACCCCTGGATCTGTAGTAAGCTACCATCGAATACCAGACAAAACTCTTTTGTCCTTCGAAGATACTTAAGTATGTTTTTCACAGCAGTCCAGTGCTCCTAACCTGGGTTTCCTGAAATTTGCTTACCACACTCACTGCCTAAGCAATGTCAGGACGAGTGCACAGCATGGCATACATGATGCTCCCTACGACTGTGGCATAGGGAACATCCTTCATGCCCTCAATCTCCTCAGAGGTCTTGGGAGACATCTTCTTGGAGAGAGTGACTCCGTGCCTGAAAGGAACATTTCATTTCTTAGAGTTCTCCATGTTGTATCTCTTGACAATTTTGTCAATATAAGCAGATTGGGATAATCCTATTATCCGCTTCAATCTATCTCTATAGAGTTGAAGACCCAATATATAGGAGGCTTCTCCAAGATCTTTCATGGAGAATTGCTGTGAAAGCCATACTTTTACCATAGTCAACATTCTTACATCATTCCCAATGAGTAGAATGTCGTCTACATACAGAACCAGAAATTTAACCCTATCCCCACTAGACTTCCTGTAAACACAGGGCTCATCCGGGTTCTGCTCAAAGTCAAACTTTTTTACTGTAGAGTCAAACCGGATGTTCCAACTCCTAGAAGCTTGCTTAAGTCCATATATGGATCTATTTAATTAACACACTATGTGTTCCTAACCCGCAGCTATGAAGCCTTGCGGCTGCTGCATATAGATATCTTCAGTAAGATCTCCATTCTGGATTGCAGTTTTGACATCTATTTGTCCAATCTCATAGTCATGGTATACTGCCACAGCTAGCAGGATCATAATGGATTTAAGCATGGCCACATGCGAAAAGGATTCCACATAATCGATGCTGTTAGACAGTTTTGTATGCCCTTTGCTTCAATCAGAATGATGTACTTTATGAGTTTATTATAAATGAATAAAAGTGTATATTTGATTCATGTTCCCTTGGTATGTTTCTATGTAATACCCTTAAACTGGACACTTGATGAGACTCGTGTTAGTTTAGAATGTTCACAGCCAGTGGGTCGGTCTGGGGAGAACTATCCAGACAAGGCTGACACTGTGGTGCCACCAAGTCAGTTGGGGTGGCCTGTCTTAGCTGCCAGGGTGAGACCCTAGGCACATACAATATGGGATTAATTGAATCTATGAACTGGACCAGATTTCCAGTATTGCCCTGGACCTTGGAGATTGATGGGCAAAACTGGAAAGTTACACCCGACCCCTAGACTCGATTACGATACTGCACTAGGTGTCGGATTGGGCTGTCTTTGATGTACCTATCAGTGAGATCCTTAGCGGGGGTCAAAACCAGGGAATGTTGGGACAGTCTGAGAATTCATCTGAGTGGGTGATCATAGTGACAGGATCATCCCCTTTGTCGGACAAAAGTAATGATCGGGGATGCACTCTCACTGATGGAAACCCAGACTGCTGGCAGCCGATTTCAACCGTTGAGATTTGTTTTGCAAAGTATATTTTATATGAGATTTAAAAGTATATATATTATGGTTTCTCAAATGTTTGCAAGAAGGTTTTAATTCTCGAGATCCATATAAGTAGAGAGTGCAACACTGTTCCTTGCAGCCGAGGGAGAGGTCCTCTCTTGTCGGGCAGTGTATGATCTTTATGGGCTGAGAGGTTAAGTGTAAGACCATTGAGGATAATACCTGATGGGCTAATCTTGCATCTGCCCACAGTCCCTGGGTATTACAAGGTGGCTTGGCCCAAGGACCACTTAGGGTAAGTGTTGGGCCCATAGAGCCCATTTGATGGGTTTTAGGGGGTGCACTGTCCATAACAATGTATTCGGCCAAGCCTTGTAATAAAGGCTAGGCCGAACCCATGTGGCTAATGTGTAGATCAATGCTTGGGTCCCACGCCATACAAGGAAGCCCAACTGGGCAGTAGTTAGGAAGGTTAAGTGAGTACATAAGCTTAATGGGCCTAAAGCCCATTTCGAACTGGGCTATTTATTTAGTTAATAATGGGGCGAATTCTGACATGGATTAGCAGATAGGATAGGGTCTTGACCCTATCCACTCAGAGAGTCCAGATCTGAATGTGATTCAGGTCTAGAAACCTCCTAAGGAGATTAGGAGAAAGCTAATCTAATCTGCAGATAAGATAAGGGTTTATCCTTATCACCTGAAGAGAAGGCTGATCCAAATATGATTTAGATAAGCAGCTCCTAATGAGATTAGGCGCTAATCTTTCTAGGTTAACAAAAGAAGGAGGGGGCGGCAGCCTTTAGAGACACACATCAGATTTTCTTCAGTGCTGAAATCAAGAAGAGAGAATTTTGCACCCTGCGAATACTCTCTTGCCACCTCCCTATTCTTGCCGCCCTGTTTGCCAGTTCGATCTCCAATTGTGGGAGAAGTCAAGATTGGATCTTGAGATCAGTTCTTTGAGAAAGAATTGAAAGGAAGTTGTGCTCACGTACGATCCTGCTAATTCTTGCGAAGGACAGAGTTTTTGGAGAAGAACACTACTGATTCTGCTCCATCTTGCACTACGCCATCTTCAGTGGGAGCAGTCTTTGGATCCTTCGTTGGGCGTGAACACCATCGTTAGGAGATACTATTTCTCCGGATCAGGTACAATCCTCTCCTACTCCATTTGGTTCAGATCTGGTATAGTTTATGGTTCAAGAATGATCCTTGAAAATATGATTTTCTAAATACGGAATGCGATTCCCAGTTGAAGGGAGAGAAAAATTTTTGAAATTGGCCCCCTTATTCCCCAATCTTTGGGCGTCCATGGGATGGATCTCTCATCCCTTCAGTGGTATCAGAGCCAGGTTCAAATCTTGAACCAGTTTGTTTCCGATCTGAACCTGCACAAATGGGCAGAAGGTGTTCTACCCGATTTGCGTAGATATGGGTTTTGGGAAATTTGTTCCCAAAATTAAAGGGCGAATAATCTGAAATTAATTTTACATAAATCTGGTTATGATTTAGAATTATTCTTTGTTATTTTCTTGATTTGTGGGTTGTTCGTACAAGAGGAGAACGAATTCTTGGTTTGCACAGGGAACCTGTGATTTTGCAGTTCTGAATTATTTTTGTTCTATAAATAATATTTTTTTTTATTTTTCTAGACTCAATTTATAGGTATTCGATTTGATGTAATTATTAATAGAAATAGGATTTCTATTTATTTTATTTTGGATCGAAGATGGCGGCGCAGAAAAGGAGTTTTCGTAGAGAAGGAGATTTCGTAGATGGGAGAATCGCTATCTGCGATTTGTAGTTTGTGAAACTGCATTCTGTGATCTGACCTCTGTTTTGCAGGATGGATTGTGCAAACATCCCTGATTGACTGATTCTTGTTTTTCTTTTATCAGTATTTAATTTCAGATTATTTTCTTGAATTAAAGATTTAATTAAAGATCAAACCCTAGACCCATTCGAACCAAGATTGGTTCAAACTGTTTGGACCAAATCTAGGGTTTAATCAAGGCTGAAAGTCAGCCCTAATTTTCCCACTAATGGGCCTAAGGATTGGTGTTTAATTAAATGGTTAATTTGGCCCAACCTGTAAAGGCCCAGTTTTAAAAGGTTAAAACTGCTAAAAGCCCACTTAACATTTAAAGCTATATGGGTTGAACCATTCGGCCCATATACCTAGATAATATTAATGGTTAATATTATGGATTCAAAATGGGCTTCAAATGGGCTTTACAGATGGTTAATTGATTGGATCAATTTATCCCTGCATGTGATGTATGGATGTGTGATGTGCAACGTACATGGGTCACAAGTACTTGGCCCATGCTCAATCGATAGTGGCTCTTGCGCACATCATGGCTGAATGCACATCATTGCCATGGTGTCCCTTTTGGTCATTGGATGACCTCCCTCAGTGGTGGGCCCCACACCTCATCAAGAGGTTACGTGCAGAACCCTAGCCGATTTAGGCCCACCAAAATCTGGCTTCATGAAAGTCAGTGGGAGCCACTTTGGTTTGACCTAAAATAAGAACTAGGGCGTAATTAACTATTCCCTCCAGCTAATATAAGTGCATGTGATAGGGAGATTCATATGATGAACTCTCTAAAGGCTTTCCATCATTAGCATGAGGATGGGTCCTTCAGTAATGAGGAAACGCACCAGAATATGGGCTATCCATTTGCTGTTGGGCTTGTCTGAGTGTTTCATAAGAAGATAGGGGCATCATAGACTAATGTGGGAGAGGCTTCACCAGAAAATGGGAACTCTCTCACGGTACCTTGGCGTTCACGAATATGATGGGTAAGCACTCACTAGACAGAAAGGTTTACCTGAAAATGGCTCTGAACCTTATCTGATAGAGGCCAAAGGGAAAACTCATATATGATGAGTGGATATGATCCTTCACAGAAAGGTGGTGGGGTTATGCAGCTAAAACAGTTGGCTCCATGCACCCTATGTGATTTCCCACATTTCCAGAGACAACCCGTAGTCTCCGTCACTGAGAAAGGAGGGAAATCTCAGAGATGAATAAATAGAAATGGAACGTAGATTAAAATCTATATCTATGAAATGAACATGAATCAAATTAGGTTGTGGACTGATGTTTGCTCTTTTATCAGAAAATGGCAAACGGATCATTTGCAAAATTGCTTGATGACAACAAGTTGAAGGGCCCAAACTATGCTGACTGGTACAAGAACCTTATGTTGGTCTTAACCTCTGAAAAGTTGGATAAGGTAGCCAAGAATCCTGCCCCGGATCGTCTGGGAGATAGGGCTTTTGAGGCCCGAAAAAGAAAATACCAAGAATGGGAGGAGAAAAACTCCCTTGCCCGCTACTATATCATTGCCTCTTTAGACATTCCTATTCAGAGGCAGTTCGATCAGATCAAACTAGCTAAGGACGTACTGGATAGTCTGAAGACAATGTACGAAGAGTAGAATCATTCTACATGCCAAAAGGTCTTGAAATAGTTCATGACCGCACAGATGTCCAAGGGCCAATAGGTTCACGACCATTGCCTTCGGATGATGGGCTATATCAACGAACTAGAGGCTCTTGGATCCGGGCTGGATCTGGTAACACAGATCGATGCTATTCTCAACTTTCTGCCTCCATCCTTTAATCCATTCATCATGAACTACAACATGAACAAGCTAAACGTCAGCTTGCAGGAACTCAACAATATGTTGTGGAGGGCTGAAGAATTGATTAAAAAGGATGAGCCCATTGCCATGCTCGTTGAAACTGTTAAATCGGGCAAGAAAAGGAAGGCAAAGAGAAAGCCCCAGAAGAAGGCTGCCAAACCCAAGAAACAGAGGAAGGACAAGGCATCAGATGCCTGTCACTTCTGCAAGAAGACCGGTCACTGGAAAAGGAACTGAACTGCCTACCTGGAATCCAAGAATGGTAATTTTGAAACTTGTGTTATGGAAACCAATTTATTGGTAGCTCCTGCGTCCTGGTGTATTGACTCCGGGGCTTCAACTCATGCGTGTAACTCACTGCAGGGGTTCAATGTAAGCAGAAGGCTGGGTGAAGAAGAAGTCACCAAAAGGAGTAGGAGAGGATTGTACCTGATCCGGAGAAATAGTATCTCCCAACGAAGGTGTTCACGCCAAAGGAAGGATCCAATGATTGCTCTCACTGAAGATGGCGCAGTGCAGGATGGAGCATAATCAGCAGTGTTCTTCTCCAAGAACTCTGTCCTTCGCAAGAATCAGCAGGATGGTACCTGAGCACAGCTTCCTTTCAATCCTTTCTCAAAGAACTGATGTCAAGATCCAATCTTGACTTCTCCCACAATTGGAGATCGAACTGGCAAACAGGGTGGCAAGAACAGGGAGGTGGCAAGAGAGTATTCGCAGGGTGCAGAATTCTCTCTTCTTGATTTCAGCACTGAAAAAAATCTGATGTGTGTCTCTAAAGGCTGCCGCCCCCTCCTTCTTTTGTTAACCTTGAAAGATTAGCTCCTAATCTCATTAGGAGTTGCTTATCGAAATCATATTTGGATCAGCCTTCTCTTCAAGTGATAAGGATAAACCCTTATCACCGTAGTTAACATTCCTACATCATTCCCAATGAGTAGAATGTCATCTACATACAGAACCAAGAAGGTAACCTTATCCCCACTGTAGTTCCACGTGTTTCTCAAACACTTTCTGTGTCAATGGCTTAGTCAATGGGTCTGCCACATTCTCCACTGATGCTACCTCTTAACATCAACTTCCGTAGGTCCAGTGTTGTCACACAACAGTGGAATGGGTGATGTGCTGAATTCAAAATTCAGGAATGAACACCTTCATTCATAAGGTAGCCTCACTTACGGCAATGTGTTCGGCTTGGGTTGTGGACTATTAATTTGCTACTTAGGACCCCTGTTTGCTGACATTCAGGAAACAACACACGATTCTATCGTGAAAACATATCTAGATGTAGATTCTCTATCATCTGGATCCGACTGGAAATCGACATCTGTATACCCTTGGATCTGTAGTGAGCTATCGTCGAATACTAGACAAAACTCTTTTGTCCTTCGAAAGTTCTTAAGTATGTTTTTCACAGCAGTCCAATGCTCCTGCCCTGGGTTGGCCTGAAATCTGCTTACTACACTCACTGCCTGAGCTATGTCAGGACGAGTGCACAGCATGGCATACATGATGCTCCCTATGGCAGAGGCATAGGGAACGTCATTCATGCCATCAATCTCCTCAATGATCTTGGGAGACATCTTCTTGGAGAGAGAGACTCCATGCCTGAAAGGAACATTTCCTTTCTTGGAGTTTTCCATGCTGTATCTTTTGACTATTTTGTCAATGTAAGCAGATTGGGATAATCCTATTATCCACCTCGATCTATCTCTATAGAGTCGAAGACCCAGTATATAGGAGGCTTCTCCAAGATATTTCATGGAGAATTGTTGTGATAGCCGTACTTTCACCGTAGTTAACATTCCTACATCATTCCCAATGAGTAGAATGTCATCTACATACAGAACCAAGATCTTGGGAATAGTATTCCCTATTTAGAAAATCATATTTTTAAAGATCAATCTTGAACCATAAACTGAACCAGATCTGAACCAAAAGGAGTGGGAGAGGATTATACATGATACGGAGAAATACTATCTCCCAATGGAGGTGTTCATGCCCAAGGAAGGATCCAAAATCAGCTCCCACTGAAGATGGCGCAGTGAAGGATGGAGCAGAATCAGCAATGTTCTTCAAAAGAACTTGACCCTTCGCATGAATCAACTGGACGGCTTGTGAGTATTGCTCCCAAGAACTGGAGAACGAACTGAAGGAATGGCAATGGCAGGAAGGTGGCGGCAGAAGAGAATTCGCAGTATGCAGGAAATCTCTTAATCCCTCTTTCTTAAAGAGAAGAATGCTATTGATGTTATTGTGTTCTTCAAGAATGCCGCCCCCTTCCCCTTTTATAATCTTAAAGGGATCAGCTCCTAATCAGATTAGGAGTTGCTAATCCAAATCATATTTGGGTTAGAAGTCCCTTAGTGATAAGGGATAATCCTTATCTTATCTGCAGATCAGATCAGCTGTTTCCTAATCTAATTAGGAGGTTTCCAGATCTAAATCTTATTTAGATCTTGGACTCTCTGAGTGGATAGGGTCTAAGCCCAATCCTTTTAGCTAACCCACTTCAGAATTCGCCCCCTTTAAATGACTGATCAAATCAGCCCAGTTCGAAATGGGCTTAAGGCCCATTAAGGTTATGTACTCAAAAACCTTCCAAATTGCTGCCCAGTTGGGCTTCCTTGTATGGCGTGGGACCCAAGCATTGATCTACACATCTGCCACATGGGTTCAGCCCAGCCTTTGTTACAAGGCCTGGCCGAATGCACTGCTGAAGACAGTGTACCCCCTGAAACCCATCAAATGAGCTCTATGGGCCCAACACTTACACTAAGTGGTCCCTGGGCCAAGCCACCTTATAACACCCAGGGACTGTGGGCAGATGCAAGATTAGCCCATCAGGCATTATCCTCAATGGTCTTACACTTAACCTCTCAGCCCATAATGATCATACACTGCCCGACAAGAGATGACCTCTCCCTCGGCTGCAAGGAACAGTGTTGCACTCTCCACTCATATGGATCCCAGGAATTAAAACCTTCTTGCAAACATTTTAGAAACCATATATATACTTTTATATCTTATATAAAATATATTTTGCAAAACAAATCTCAACGGTTGAAATCGGCTGCCGGCAGTCTTGGTTTCCATCAGTGAGAGTGCATCCCCGATCATTACCTTTGTCCGACAAAGGGGCTGATCCTGTCACTATGATCACCCACTCAGATGAATTCTCGGACTGTCCCAACATACCCAGGTTTTGACCCCCGCTAAGGATCTCACTGATTGGTACATCAAAGATAGCCCAATCCGACACCTAGTGCAGTATCATAATCGAGTCTAGGGGTTGGGTGTAACTTTCCAGTTTTGCCCATCAATCTCCAAGGTCCAGGGCAATACTGGAAATCTGGTCCAGTTCAAAGATTCAATTAATCCTACACTGTATGTGCCTAGGGTCTCACCCTGGCAGCTGAGACAGGCCACCCCAACCGACTTGGTGGCACCACAGTGTCAGCCTTGTTAGGATAGGTCTCCCCAGACCGACCCACCGGCTGCGAACATTCTAAACTAACACGAGTCTCATTAAGTGTCCAGTTTAAGGGTATTACACAGAAACATACCAAGGAAACCTGAATCAAATATGTATCTTTATTCATTTACAATAAACTCATAAAGCACATCATTCTGATTGAAGCTAAGGGCATACAAAACTGTCTAACAGCTCCCACTTGCACTTAGGTCCAATCAGGTACTAGCCGGAGTCCCATGCTTTCCACGTGTTTCTCAAACACTTTCTGTGATAGTGGCTTTGTCAATGGGTCTGCTACATTTTCCGCTGACGCTACCTTCTGAATCAGGACGTCCCCTCTACCAACAATCTCCCGCAGTACGTGGTACTTCCTCTCGATGTGCTTCGACTTCGAGTGGGCTCGTGGCTCCTTAGCCTGAGCAATGGCTCCATTGTTGTCACACAACAATAGGATGGGTGATGTGCTAGACGGAACAACTCCTAACTCGTGAACGAACTTCTTCATCCACACAGCTTCTTTGGCAGCCTCACTTGCGGCAATGTATTCGGCCTCGGTTGTGGAGTCTGCACTGGACCCCTGTTTGCTGCTTTTCCAGCAAACAGCACACGATCCTATCATGAAAACATATCAAGATGTAGACTTTCTATCATCTAGGTCTGACTGGAAATCGGCATCTGTATACCCTTGGATCTGCAGTGAGCTACCGTCGAACACCAGACAAAACTCTTTTGTCCTTCGAAGGTACTGAAGTATGTTTTTCACAGCAGTCCAATGCTCCTGCCCTGGGTTGGCCTGAAATCTGCTTACTACACACACTGCCTGAGCAATGTCAGGACGAGTTCACAGCATGGCATACATGATGCTCCCTACAGCAGAGGCATAGGGAACGTCTTTCATGCCATCAATCTCCTCAGAAGTCTTGGGAGACATCTTCTTGGAGAGAGTGACTCCGTGCCTGAAAGGAACATTTCCTTTCTTGGAGTTTTCCATGCTGTATCTTTTGACTATTTTGTCAATGTAAGCAGATTGGGATAATCCTATTATCCACTTCGATCTATCTCTATAGAGTCGAAGACCCAGTATATAGGAGGCTTCTCCAAGATCTTTCATGGAGAATTGCTGCGAAAGCCATACTTTCACCGTAGTTAACATTCCTACATCATTCCCAATGAGTAGAATGTCATCTACATATAGAACCAAGAAGGTAACCTTATCCTCACTGTACTTCCTGTAGACACAGGGTTCATCCGGATTCTGCTCGAAGTCAAACGATTTGACAGCAGAGTTAAAACGGATGTTCCAACTTCTAGAAGCTTGCTTAAGCCCATAAATGGATCTGTTAAGTTTACTTACCATGTTTTCCTAACCTGCAGCAATGAAGCCTTGCGGCTGCTGCATATAGATATATTCAGTAAGATCTCCATTCAGGAATGCAGTTTTGACATCCATCTGCCAAATCTCATAATCATGGTATGCTGCTACAGCTAGCAGGATCCTAATGGATTTAAGCATGGCCACAGGTGAAAAGGTTTCCTCATAATCGATGCCTTCTTTCTGAGTGTACCCTTTCACCACTAGACGAGCCTTGAAGGTCTCAATCCTGCCATCGGGGCCCTTCTTCCTCTTGTAAATCCAATTGCAACCGATTGCTTTTACCCCAGAGGGTGGATCTACTAGAGTCCGGACTCCATTGGCCTCCATTGAGTCCATCTCTACTCTCATGGCCTCCACCCACTTCTGGGAATCTATGTCCAACATAGCTTCCGCGTAAGTCACGGGATCCTCCTCACTAGTCAAGGTTTCCACCAGGTAACTATCCTGGTCATAACCATAACGGACTGGTGGCCTGGATGCCCGAGTGGATCTTCTAAGTTGGTCACTACCTGGAACTAGTGGGACATCTCCCACTGCTCCTGAGCTCTGCTTGTTAGACAGTTTTGTATGCCCTTAGCTTCATTCAGAATGATGTGCTTTATGAGTTTATTGTAAATGAATAAAGATACATATTTGATTCATGTTCCCTTGGTATGTTTCTGTGTAATACCCTTAAACTGGACACTTAATGAGACTCGTGTTAGTTTAGAATGTTCACAGCCGGTGGGTCGGTCTGGGGAGACCTATCCTGACAAGGCTGACACTGTGGTGCCACCAAGTCGGTTGGGGTGGCCTGTCTCAGCTGCCAGGGTGAGACCCTAGGAACATACAGTGTAGGATTAATTGAATCTTTGAACTGGACCAGATTTCCAGTATTGCCCTGGACCTTGGAGATTGATGGGCAAAACTGGAAAGTTACACCCGACCCCTAGACTCGATTATGATACTGCACTAGGTGTCGGATTGGGCTATCTTTGATGTACCAATCAGTGAGATCCTTAGCGGGGGTCAAAACCTGGGTATGTTGGGACAGTCCGAGAATTCATCTAAGTGGGTGATCATAGTGACAGGATCAGCCCCTTTGTCGGACAAAGGTAATGATCGGGGATGCACTCTCACTGATGGAAACCAAGACTGCCGGCAGCCGATTTCAACCGTTGAGATTTGTTTTGCGAAATATATTTTATATAAGATATAAAAGCATATATATGGTTTCTAAAATGTTTGCAAGAAGGTTTTAATTCCCGGGATCCATATGAGTGGAGAGTGCAACACTGTTCCTTGCAGCCTCGGGAGAGGTCCTCTCTTGTCGGGCAGTGTATGATCACTATGAGCTGAGAGGTTAAGTGTAAGACCATTGAGGATAATGCCTGATGGGCTAATCTTGCATCTGCCCACAGTCCCTGGGTGTTACAAGGTTGCTTGGCCCAGGGACCACTTAGTGTAAGTGTTGGGCCCATAGAGCTCATTTGATGGGTTTCAGGGGGTACACTGTCTTCAGCAGTGCATTCGGCCCGGCCTTGTAACAAAGGCTGGGCTGAACCCATGTGGCTGATGTGTAGATCAATGCTTGGGTCCCACGCCATACAAGGAAGCCCAACTGGGCAGCAATTTGGAAGGTTTTTGAGTACATAACCTTAATGGGCCTTAAGCCCATTTCGAACTGGGCTGATTTGATCAGTCATTTAAAGGGGGCGAATTCTGAAGTGGGTCAGCTAAAAGGATTGGGCTTTGACCCTTTCCACTCAGAGAGTCCAAGATCTAAATAAGATTTAGATCTGGAAACCTCCTAATTAGATTAGGAAACAGCTGATCTGATCTGCAGATAAGATAAGGATTATCCCTTATCACTAAGGGACTTCTAACCCAAATATGATTTGGATTAGCAACTCCTAATCTGATTAGGAGCTGATCCCTTTAAGATTATAAAAGGGGAAGGGGGCGGCAGCCTTGAAGAACACAATAACATCAATAGCATTCTTCTCTTTAAGAAAGAGTGATTAAGAGATTTCCTGCATACTGCGAATTCTCTTCTGCCACCACCTTCCTGCCATTGCCATTCCTTCAGTTCGATCTCCAGTTCTTGGGAGCAGTCAAGATTGGATCTTGATTTCAATCTTTTGGGAAAAGATTGATTGGAGCTGTACTCACAAGCTGTCCAGTTGATTCTTGCGAAGGGTCAAGTTCTTTTGAAGAGCATTGCTGATTCTGCTCCATCCTTCACTCCGCCATCTTCAGTGGGAGCTGATTTTGGATCCTTCCTTGGGCGTGAACACCTCCATTGGGAGATAGTATTTCTCCGTATCAGGTATAATCCTCTCCCACTCCTTTTGGTTCAGATCTGGTTCAGTTTATGGTTCAAGATTGATCCTTGAAAATATGATTTTCTAAATAGGGAATACGATTCCTAGTTGAAGGGAGAGATAAAATTTTTGAAATTCGCCCCTTATTCCGCAATCTTTGGGCGTCCATAGGATGGATCTCTCATCCCTTCAGTGGTGTCAGAGCCATGGTTCATATCTTGAACCAGTTTGTTTCAGATCTGAACCTGCGCAATTGGGCAGAAGTTGTTCTACCCAATTTGCGCAGATATGGGTTTTGGGAAATTTGTTCCCAAAATTAATGGGCAAATAATCTGAAATTAATTTTATATAAATCTGATTATTATTTAGAATTGTTCTTTATGATTTTCTTGATTTATGGGTTGTTCGTACAAGAGGAGATCGAAATCTTGGTTTGCGCAGGGAACCTGCAAGATTTGCAGTTTCTTGATTTATTACATTTGGTCTGTAAATAATTTTTTTTATTTTTCTAGACTCAATGTATAGGTATTCGATCTGATGTAATTATTAATAGAAATAGGATTTCTATTTATTTTAATTTTGGATCGAAGATGGCGGCGCAGAAAGGGAGATTTTGCAGAGAAGAAGATTTTGTAGATGGGAGAATCGCTATCTGCGATTTGCAGTTTGTGAAACTGCATTCTGTGATCTAACCTCTGTTTTGCAGGATGGATTGTGCGAACAGCCTTGATTTACTGATTGTTGTTTTTCTTTTATCAGTAATTAATTTCAGATTATTTTCTTGAATTAAAGATCAAACCCTAGACCCATTCGAACCAAGATTGGTTCAAACTGTTTGGACCAAATCTAGGGTTTAATCAAGGCTGAAAGTCAGCCCTAATTTCCCACTAATGGGCCTAAGGATTGATATTTAATTAAATGGTTAATTCGGCCCAACCTGTAAAGGCCCAGTTTTAAATAGTTAAAACTGCTAAAAGCCCACTTAACACATAAAACTATATGGGTTGAACCATTCGGCCCACATACCTAGATAATATTAATGGTTAATATTATGGATTTAAAATGGGCTTCGAATGGGCTTTACAGATAATTAATTGATTGGATCAATTTATCCCTGCATGTGATGTATGGATGTGTGATGTGCTACGTACATGGGCCATAAGTACTTGGCCCATGCTCAATCGACAGTGGCTCTTTCGCACACCATGGCTGAATGCACATCATTGCCATGGTGTCCCTTTTGGTCATTGGATGACCTCCCTCAGTGGTGGGCCCCACACCTCATCATGAGGTCTCGTGCGGAACCCTAGCTGATTTAGGCCCACCAAAATCTGGCTTTATGAAAGTCAGTGGGAGCCACTTTGGTTTGACCTAAAGATAGAACTAGGGCATAATTATCTGTTCCCTCCAGATAATATGAGTGCATGTGATAGGGAGATTCATATGATGAACTCTCTAAAGGCCTTCCATCATTAGCACGAGGATGGGTCCTTCAGTAATGAGGAAACGCACTAGAAAATGGGCTATCCATTTGCTGTTGGGCTTGTCTAAGTGTTTCATAAGATGAAAGGGGCGTCATAGACCGATGTGGGAGGGGCTTCATCAGAAAATTAGGTCGTGGACTGATGTTTGCTCTTTTATCAGAAAATGGCAAACGGATAATTTGCAAAGCTACTTGATGACAACAAGTTGAAAGGCCCAAACTATGCTGACTGGTATAGGAACCTTATGCTGGTCCTTGCTTCTGAAAAACTTGACAAAGTGGCAAAGAATCCTGCCTCGGAGCGTCCGGGAGATAGGGCTTCTGAGGCCCGAATGAGAGACTATCAAGAATGGGAGGAGAAAAACTCCCTTGCCCGGTGTTACATCATTGCCTCCTTGGACAATCCGATACAGAGGCAGTTCGATCAGATCGAACTTGCCAAAGACATATTGGACAGTCTCAGGACAATGTATGAAGAGCAGAATCGTTCTACTCGACAAAAGGTCTTGAAACAGTTCATGACCACACAAATGTCCAAGGGTCAACAAGTTCACGACCATTGTCTTCGGATGATGGGATACATCAACGAACTGGAGGCTCTTGGATCCGGGCTGGACCTTGCAACCCAGATAGATGCTATCCTTAACTCTTTGCCTCCTTCCTTTAATCCGTTCATCATGAACTATAACATGAACAAGCTGAATGTCAGCTTACAAGAGCTCAGCAATATGTTGCAAAGAGCTAAAAAACTGATTAAAAAGGATGAGCCTGTAGCCATGCTTGTTGAAGCTGGCAAGAAAGTTAAGAGAAAGAGGAAGGCAAAGAAGCCTAAGAAGAATGCCACTAAAAGCAAGAAGCAGAAGAAAGACAAAGCATTGGATGCCTGTCACTTCTGCAAGAAGACCGGCCACTAGAAAAGGAATTGTCCTGCCTACCTGGAATCCAAGAAAGGTAACTTCGAAACTTGTGTTATAGAAACCAATTTATTGGTAGCTTCTGCGTCCTAGTGTATTGACTCCGGGGCTTCAACTCAAGCGTGTAACTCACTGCAGGGGTTCAAGGTAAGCAGAAGGCTGAGTGAAGGAGAAGTCACACTCTACTTGGGGACTACTGCAACTGTTGCAGCCGCGGCCATAGGAACCGTGGAATTATATTTTAGAGAAGGAATAATTGTACTGAAAGATTGTCTTTATGTACTAAATTTAAGAAGAAATTTGATTTCTGTCTCAAAACTGTGTGCAGTTGGTTATTCTGTCTTCTTTAGTAATACGATTACTATTAAAAGAAACAATAGATTCATCGCATACGGGGAACTGGAGAACGGTCTCAATGTTCTACATCCTTCTCTAGAAACTAACATAACCGAAACTACGTCGGCTGAAATCCCCAAGAAGAGAGCCCATGATACAGTTAATCCCACGTGTCTGTGGCATTACCGACTTGGCCACATCGGTGTTGACCGAATCACAAGGTTGGTAAAGGATGGTCCTTTGGTTTTTCTAACTGTAGAAGATCTTCCCACCTGTGAGCCTTGCCTACAAGGCAAGATGACGAAACCGCCATTTAACGGTAAGCCAGAAAGATCTACAGGCACACTTGACCTAATACATACTGATGTATGTGGTCCCCTAAGTGTTAGGACACGAAATCAACACGTGTATTTCATCACCTTCACAGATGATTTTTCACGATATGGTTACGTGTACCTAATGAGACACAAGTCTGAATCCTTTGAAAAGTTCAAAGAGTTTAGACAAGAGGTCGAGAAACAGTTAGGGAGAGAAATTAAAGCCCTTCGATCAGATCGAGGTGGCGAATATCTCTCTGACGAATTCAGGGACTACTTAAAGGACAATGGGATAGTGTCACAATTAGTTCCTCCTGCTACACCACAACTTAACGGTGTTTCAGAGAGGAGGAATAGGACCTTATTAGATATGGTCCGGTCGCTTCTCATACACTCAGAGTTACCCACATCCTTTTGGGGTTACACATTAGAGACTGCGATTTACGTGCTGAATCGGGTTCCAACCAAATCGGTTCCGAATACTCCATATGAACTTTGGACCGGAAAGAAACCAAGTGTCAGACACTTGAAGATTTGGGGTTGTCCAACACACGTTAAAAGAACGAGTGCAGACAAGTTGGAATCTAAAACCAGTCGTTGCCTATTTGTAGGCTACCCAAAAGGCTCTGTAGGTTACCTTTTCTATGACCCAAGTGAGTAGAAAGTGTTCTGCAGTCGAAATGCGCAATTCTTGGAAACCAACTATATCCTGGACACCCATCGTCAGGAAGTTGTTCTTGATGAGGAGAGCTCAGGAGCAGTGGGAGATGTCCCACAAGTTCCAGGTAGTGACCAACTTAGAAGATCCACTCGGGCATCCAGGCCACCAGTCCGTTATGGTTATGACCAGGATAGTTACCTGGTGGAAACCTTGACTAGTGAGGAGGATCCCGTGACTTACGCGGAAGCTATGTTGGACATAGATTCCCAGAAGTGGGTGGAGGCCATGAGAGCAGAGATGGACTCAATGGAGGCCAATGGAGTCTGGACTCTAGTAGATCCACCCTCCTGGGTAAAAGCAATCGGTTGCAAATGGATTTACAAGAGGAAGAAGGGCCCCGATGGCAGGATTGAGACCTTCAAGGCTCGTCTAGTGGCGAAAGGGTACACTCAGAAAGAAGGCATCGATTATGAGGAAACCTTTTCGCCTGTGGCCATGCTTAAATCCAATAGGATCCTGCTAGCTGTAGCAGCATACCATGATTATGAGATTTGGCAGATGGATGTCAAAACTGCATTCCTGAATGGAGATCTTACTGAATATATCTATATGCAGCAGCCGCAAGGCTTCATTGCTGCAAGTCAGGAAAACATGGTATGTAAACTTAACAGATCCATTTATGGGCTTAAGCAAGCTTCTAGAAGTTGGAACATCCGTTTTAACTCTGCGGTCAAATCGTTTGACTTCGAGTAGAATCCGGATGAACCTGTGTCTACAGGAAGTACAGTGGGGATAAGATTACCTTCTTGGTTCTATATGTAAATGACATTCTACTCATTGGGAATGATGTAGGAATGTTAACTACGGTGAAAGTATGGCTTTCGCAGCAATTCTCCATGAAAGATCTTGGAGAGGCCTCCTATATACTGGGTCTTCGACTCTATAGAGATAGATCGAAGCGGATAATAGGATTATCCCAATCTGCTTACATTGACAAAATAGTCAAAAGATACAGCATGGAAAACTCCAAGAAAGGAAATGTTCCTTTCAGGCACGGAGTCACTCTCTCCAAGAAGATGTCTCCCAAGACTTCTGAGGAGATTGATGGCATGAAAGACGTTCCCTATGCCTCTGCTGTAGGGAGCATCATGTATGCCATGCTGTGCACTCGTCCTGACATTGCTCAGGCAGTGAGTGTAGTAAGCAGATTTCAGGCCAACCCAGGGCAGGAGCATTGGACTGCTGTGAAAAACATACTTAAGTACCTTCGAAGGACAAAAGAGTTTTGTCTGGTGTTCGACGGTAGCTCACTGCAGATCCAAGGGTATACAGATGCCGATTTCCAGTCAGACCCAGATGATAGAAAGTCTACATCTGGATATGTTTTCATGATAGGATCGTGTGCTGTTTGCTGGAAAAGCAACAAACAGGGGTCCACTACAGACTCCACGACCGAGGCCGAATACATTGCCGCAAGTGAGGCTGCCAAAGAAGCTGTGTGAATGAAGAAGTTCGTTCATGAGTTAGGAGTTGTTCCGTCCAGCACATCACCCATCCCATTGTTGTGTGACAACAATGGAGCCATTGCTCAGGCTAAGGAGCCACGAGCCCACTCGAAGTCGAAGCACATCGAGAGGAAGTACCACGTACTGCGGGAGATTGTTGGTAGTGGGGACGTCCTGATTCAGAAGGTAGCGTCAGCGGAAAATGTAGCAGACCCATTGACAAAGCCACTATCACAGAAAGTGTTTGAGAAACACGTGGAAAGCATGGGACTCCGGCTAGTACCTGATTGGACCTAAGTGCATGTGGGAGCTGTTAGACAGTTTTGTATGCCCTTAGCTTCAATCAGAATGATGTGCTTTATGAGTTTATTGTAAATGAATAAAGATACATATTTGATTCAAGTTCCCTTGGTATGTTTCTGTGTAATACCCTTAAACTGGACACTTAATGAGACTCGTGTTAGTTTAGAATGTTCACAGCCGGTGGGTCGCTCTGGGGAGACCTATCCTGACAAGGCTGACACTGTGGTGCCACCAAGTCGGTTGGGGTGGCCTGTCTCAGCTGCCAGGGTGAGACCCTAGGCACATACAGTGTAGGATTAATTGAATCTTTGAACTGGACCAGATTTCCAGTATTGCCCTGGACCTTGGAGATTGATGGGCAAAACTAGAAAGTTACACCCGACCCCTAGACTCGATTATGATACTGCACTAGGTGTCAGTTGGGCTATCTTTGATGTACCAATTAGTGAGATCCTTAGCGGGGGTCAAAACCTGGGTATGTTGGGACAGTCCGAGAATTCATCTGAGTGGGTGATCATAGTGACAGGATCAGCCCCTTTGTCGGACAAAGGTAATGATCGGGGATGCACTCTCACTGATGGAAACCAAGACTGCCGGCAGCCGATTTCAACCGTTGAGATTTGTTTTGCAAAATATATTTTATATAAGATATAAAAGTATATATATGGTTTCTAAATTGTTTGCAAGAAGGTTTTAATTCCCGGGATCCATATGAGTGGAGAGTGCAACACTGTTCCTTGCAGCCGAGGGAGAGGTCCTCTCTTGTCGGGCAGTGTATCATCATTATGGGCTGAGAGGTTAAGTGTAAGACCATTGAGGATAATGCCTGATGGGCTAATCTTGCATCTGCCCACAGTCCTTGGGTGTTACAAGGTGGCTTGGCCCAGGGACCACTTAGTGTATGTGTTGGGCCCATAGAGCTCATTTGATGGGTTTCAGGGGGTACACTGTCTTCAGCAGTGCATTCGGCCAGGCCTTGTGACAAAGGCTGGGCTGAACCCATGTGGCTGATGTGTAGATCAATGCTTGGGTCCCACGCCATACAAGGAAGCCCAACTGGGCAGCAATTTGGAAGGTTTTTGAGTACATAACCTTAATGGGCCTTAAGCCCATTTCGAACTGGGCTATTTATTTAGTTAATAATGGGGCGACTTCTGAGATGGATTAGCAGATAGGATAGGGTCTTGACCCTATCCACTCTGAGAGTCTAGATCTGAATGTGATTCAGATCTAGAAACCTCCTAATGAGATTAGGAGAAAGCTGATCTGATTTGCAAATAAGATAAGGATTATCCCTTATCACTAAGGGACTTCTAACCCAAATATGATTTGGATTAGCAACTCCTAATCTGATTAGGAGCTGATCCCTTTAAGATTATAAAAGGGGAAGGGGGCGGCAGCCTTGAAGAACATAATAACATCAATAGCATTCTTCTCTTTAAGAAAGAGAGATTAAGAAATTTCCTGCATACTGCGAATTCTCTTCTGCCGCCACCTTCCTGCCATTGCCATTCCTTCAGTTCGATCTCTAGTTCTTGGGAGCAATCAAGATCGGATCTTGATTTCAATCTTTTGGGAAAAGATTGATTGGAGCTGTACTCACAAGCCGTCCAGTTGATTCTTGCGAAGGGTCAAGTTCTTTTGAAGAACATTGCTGATTCTGCTCCATCCTTCACTGCGCCATCTTCAGTGGGAGCTGATTTTGGATCCTTCCTTGGGCGTGAACACCTCCATTGGGAGATAGTATTTCTCCGTATCAGGTATAATCCTCTCCCACTCCTTTTGGTTCAGATCTGGTTCAGTTTATGGTTCAAGATTGATCATTGAAAATATGATTTTCTAAATAGGGAATACGATTCCCAAGATCTTGGTTCTGTATGTAGATGACATTCTACTCATTGGGAATGATGTAGGAATGTTAACTACGGTGAAAGTATGGCTATCACAGCAATTCTCTATGAAATATCTTGGAGAAGCCTCCTATATACTGGGTCTTCGACTCTATAGAGATAGATCGAGGTGGATAATAGGATTATCCCAATCTGCTTACATTGACAAAATAGTCAAAAGATACAGCATGGAAAACTCCAAGAAAGGAAATGTTCCTTTCAGGCATGGAGTCTCTCTCTCCAAGAAGATGTCTCCCAAGATCATTGGGGAGATTGATGGCATGAATGACGTTCCCTATGCCTCTGCCATAGGGAGCATCATGTATGCCATGCTGTGCACTCGTCCTGACATAGCTCAGGCAGTGAGTGTAGTAAGCAGATTTCAGGCCAACCCAGGGCAGGAGCATTGGACTGCTGTGAAAAACATACTTAAGAACTTTCAAAGGACAAAAGAGTTTTGTCTAGTATTCGACGATAGCTCACTACAGATCCAAGGGTATACAGATGTCGATTTCCAGTCGGATCCAGATGATAGAGAATCTACATCTAGATATGTTTTCACGATAGAATCGTGTGTTGTTTCCTGAATGTCAGCAAACAGGGGTCCTAAGTAGCAAATTAATAGTCCACAACCCAAGCCGAACACATTGCCGTAAGTGAGGCTACCTTATGAATGAAGGTGTTCATTCCTGAATTTTGAATTCAGCACATCACCCATTCCACTGTTGTGTGACAACACTGGACCTACGGAAGTTGATGTTAAGAGGTAGCATCAGTGGAGAATGTGGCAGACCCATTGACTAAGCCATTGACACAGAAAGTATTTGAGAAACACGTGTAAGTACAGTGGGGATAAGGTTACCTTCTTGGTTCTGTATGTAGATGACATTCTACTCATTGGGAATGATGTAGGAATGTTAACTACGGTGATAAGGGTTTATCCTTATCACCTGAAGAGAAGGCTGATCCAAATATGATTTGGATAAGCAACTCCTAATGAGATTAGGAGCTGATCTTTCAAGGTTAACAAAAGAAGGAGGGGGCGGCAGCCTTTAGAGACACACATCAGATTTTTTTCAGTGCTGAAATCAAGAAGAGAGAATTCTGCACCCTGCGAATACTCTCTTGCCACCTCCCTGTTCTTGCCGCCCTGTTTGCTAGTTCGATCTCCAATTGTGGGAGAAGTCAAGATTGGATCTTGACATCAGTTCTTTGAGAAAGGATTGAAAGGAAGCTGTGCTCACGTACCATCCTGCTGATTCTTGCAAAGGACAGAGTTCTTGGAGAAGAACACTGCTGATTCTGCTCCATCCTGCACTGCGCCATCTTCAGTGAGAGCAATCTTTGGATCCTTCCTTTGGCGTGAACACCTTCGTTGGGAGATACTATTTCTCCGGATCAGGTACAATCCTCTCCTACTCCTTTTGGTTCAGATCTGGTACAGTTTATGGTTCAAGAATGATCCTTGAAAATATGATTTTCTAAATACGGAATGCGATTCCCAGTTGAAGGGAGAGAAAAATTTTTGAAATTCGCCCCCTTATTCCGCAATCTTTGGGCGTACACTCAGATGCCCTCTTCCTGAGTGTACCCTTTCGCCACCAGACGAGCTTTGTTGGTCTGAACCCTGCCATCGGGGCCCTTCTTCCTTTTATAAATCCATTTGCAACCAATTGCTTTAAACCCAAGGGGTGGATTTACTAGAGTCCAGACTCCATTGGTCTCCATTGAGTCCATCTCAGCTCTCATGGCATCTACCCACTTAAGAGAGTCTATGTCCAACATAACTTCCGCATAAGTCACAGGATCCTCCTCACTAGTCAAGGCTTCCACCAGGTAACTATCCTGGTCATAACCAAAATGGACTGGTGGCCTAGATACCCGAGTAGATCTTCTAGGTTGGTCACTACCTGGAACTTGTGGGACACCTCCCACTACATCCGAGCTCTCCTCATCAAGAACAATTTCCTGACGATGATTGTTCAGGATGTAATCATTCTCCTAGAATTGTGCATTTCGACTGTAGAACACCTTCTACTCACTTGGGTCATAGAATAGGTAACCTACAGAGCCTTTTGGGTAGCCTACAAATAGGGAACGACTGGTCTTGGATTCCAATTTCTCCGGACTCGTTCTTTTAATGTGTGTCGGACAATCCCAAATCTTCAAGTGTCGTACACTTGGTTTCTTTCCGGTCCAAAGCTCATAGGGAGTCTTCGGAACTGATTTGGTTGGAACCCGGTTCAGCACATATATCGCAGTCTCCAATGCGTATCCCCAAAAGGATGTAGGTAACTCTGAATGGACGAGAAGTGACCGGACCATATCCAATAAGGTCCTATTCCTCCTCTCTGAAACACCGTTAAGTTGGGGTGTAGCAGGAGGAGCCAACTGTGATACTATCCCGTTGACCTTTAAGTAGTCCCTGAATTCGTCAGAGAGATACTCGCCGCCTCGATCTAATCCAAGGGACTTAATTTCTCTCCCTAACTGTTTCTCAACCTCTTGTTTGAACTCTTTGAACATTTCAAAGGATTCAGACTTATGTCTCATCGGTAAATGCATGCTGGTTATAGGTCCTAACACTCAGGGGACCACATACATCAGTATGTATAAGGTCAAGCGTGCCTGTACACGTAACCATACCGTTCTCTAGTTCCCCATATGCAATGAATCTGTTGTTTCTTTTAATAGTAATCGTATTACTGAAAAAGATAGAATATCCATCCGCACACAGTTTAGAGACAAAAATCAAACTTCTTCTTAAATTTTGCACAAAACGACAATCTTTTAAGTACAATGGATCCTTCTCTAAAAAATAACTCTACGGTTCCTAATCGCCGTAGCTGCAACACTTGTAGAAGTCCCCAAGTAAAGCGTCACTTCACCTTCATTCAGCCTTCTGCTTACCTTGAACCCCTACAGTGAGTTACACACATGAGTTGAAGCCCCAGAGTCAATACACCAGGATGCAAAAGCCACTAATAAATTGGTTTCTATGACACAAGATTCGAAATTACCTTTCTTGGATTACAGGTATTAAGGACAGTTCCTCTTCCAATGGTCGGTCTGTCTGTAGAAGTGACACGCATCCGATGCCCTATCTTTCTTCTGCTTCTTGGGTTTGGCAGCTTTCTTCTGAGGCTTCTTTGCCTTCCTCTTTTTCTTGTCCGATTTGCTAGCTTCAGCAAGCATAGCCATAGGCTCATCCTTCTTAATCAAATCCTCGGCCCTCTACAACATATTGTTGAGTTCCTAGACGCTGATATTCAGCTTGTTCATATTGTAATTCATTATGAACGGATTAAAGGTAGGAGGCAAAGAGTTAAGGATGGCATCCACTTGTGTGCCAAGATCTAGCTCGGATCCAAGGGCTTCAAATTCGTTGATATAACCCATCATCCGAAGACAATGGTCGTGAACCTGTTGCCCCTTGGACATTTGAGCGGTCATGAAATGTTTCAAGACCTTCTGCTGAGTAGAACGATTATGCTCTTC
The DNA here is from genome assembly GCF_055504915.1 of Nelumbo nucifera. Classification (NCBI taxonomy): domain Eukaryota; kingdom Viridiplantae; phylum Streptophyta; class Magnoliopsida; order Proteales; family Nelumbonaceae; genus Nelumbo; species Nelumbo nucifera. Next base: position 82,389,949 of record NC_142651.1, read on the forward strand.
ATACATTGTCTTTAAACTATCCTATATGTCCTTGGCAAGCTCGATCTGATTGAACTGCCTCTGTATCGAATTGTCTAGGGAGGCAATGACATAGCAGCGGGCTAGAGAGTTTTTATCCTCCCAATCTTGGAATTCCCTCCTTCGGGCCTCAGAAGCCCTATCACTCGGATGCTCCGAGGAAGGATTTTTAACTACCTTATCCAATTTTTCAAATGTTAAGACCGGCATGAGGTTACGGTACCAATCGGCATAGTTTAGGCCCTTAAGCTTGTTGTCGTCAAGAAGCTTTGCAAATTGTCTGTTTAACATTTTCTGATAAAACAACAAACATTAGTCCACAATCTAATTTGATTCATGTTCATTACATAGATATGGCTTTTAATCTATGTTCCATTCCCATTTGTTCATCTTTGAGATTTCCCTCCTATCTCAATGACGGATACAACGACTTGTTTCTGGAAATGTGGGAAACCACATAGGGTGCATGGAGCCAACTATTTCAGCTGCAAAACCCCACCACTTTTCTGTGAAGGATCATATCCACTCATCATATGAGTTTTCCCTTTGGCCTCTGTCAGACAAGGTTCAGAGCCGTTTTCAAGTAAACCTTTCTACCCAGTGAGTGCTCACCCATTATATTCGTGGACGCCAAGGTACCATGAGAGAGTTCCCATTTTCTGGTGAAGTCCCTCCCACATCGGTCTATAACGCCCCTATCATCTTATGAAACACTCAGACAAGCCCAACAACAAATGGATAGCCCATTTTCTGGTGTGTTTCCTCATTACTGAAGGACCCATCCTCATGCTAATGATGGAAGGCCTTTAGAGAGTTCATCGTATGAATCTCCCTATCACATGCACTCATATTTGCTAGAGGGAACAAAAAATTATGCCCTAGTTTGAATTAGGTCAAACCAAAGTCGCTCCCATTGACTTTCATAAAGCCAGATTTTGGTGGGCCCAAATTGGCTAGGGTTCCGCACGTATCCTCTTCAGGAGGTGTGGGGCCCATCACTGAGGGAGGTCATCCAATGACCAGCAGGGACACCATGGCAATGATGTGCATTCAGCCATTGTGTGCGCAAGAGCCACTATCGAATCAGCATGGGCCAAGCGCTTATGGCCCATGAACGTAGCACATCACACATCCATACATCACATGTAGGGAAGAATTGATCCAATCAATTAATATCTGTAAAGCCCATTTTAATGCCCATAATATTAACCATTAATATTATCTAGGTATATGGACCGAAATTAGAGTTGATCAATTTGGTCCATATAGTTTTATCTGAGAAGTGGGCTTTTAGCAGTTTTAACAAATTAAAACTGTGCCTTTATAGGCTGGGCCGAATTAAACATTCAATTAATTAACAATCCATAGGCCCATTAGTGGGAGAATTAGGGCTGACATTCAGCCTTGATCGATCCCTAGATTCGGTCCAACCAGTTTGGACCAATCTGGTTCGAAGGGGTTTAGGGTTTGATCTTTAATTAAAGATTTAATTCAATAAATTAATCTGAAATGAAATACTGATAAAAGAAAATCAAGAATCAGTCAGATAGGGCTGTTCGCACAATCCACCCTGCAAAAATGAGGTTAGATCACAGTTTGCAGTTTCATAAACTGCAAATCGCAGATAGCGATTCTCCCATCTGCGAAATCTCCTTCCTTGCGCCGCCATCTTCGATCCAAAATAAAATAAATAGAAAACCTAATTTCTATTATAATTACATAAGATCGAATGCCTATACATTCAGTCTAAAAAGTAAAAAAAAATTATTTTACAAACCAAATGTAATAAAATAACCAAGAAACTGCAAAATCGCAGGTTCCTTGTGCCAACCAAGATTTTGATCTCCATGTGTATGAACAGCCCATAAATCAAGAAAATTATAAAGAACAATTCTAAATAATAATCATATTTATAAAATTTAATTTCAGATCAATCGCCCATTAACTGGAAACAAATTTTCTAGAAAAACTTTATATCTGCGCAAATCGGGTAGAACGCCTTCTGCCCATTTGCGCAGGTTCAAATTTGATCCAATTCTGTTCAAGACTTGAACTTGGCTCTGATACCACTGAAGGGATGAGATATCCATCGTATGAATGCCCAAATCTTGCAGAATAGAATGGGCAAATTTCAAAAAATTTCTCTCCATCCTACTGAGAATCGTATTCCCTATTTTTGAAAAATCATATTTTTCAAGGATCATTCTTGAACCAAGAACCAAACCAGATTTGAACAAAAGTAGTAGGAAAGGGATATACCTGATACGGAGAAATAGTGTCTCACAATGGAGGTGTTCACGCCCAAGGAAGGAACCAAAAACTACTCCCACTGAAGATGGCGCAGTGCAGAGTGGAGTAGAATCAGCAGCGTTCTTTACAAGAACCAAATCCTTTGCAAGAATCAGCTGGATGGCACGTGAGCACTACGTCCAATCAGCCCTTTCACAAATGACTGATATCAAGATCCTATCTTGATCACTCCTACTAACAAGAGGAGAACAAACTGGCAGATGTGGCAGTGGCAGGAAGGAGGTGGCAAGAAAGAATTTTCGTAGAGGTGCTGAATTCTTTCTTCTGGGTTTTTCAGCTCTGAAGAGGATGTGAATATGTATCTCTTTAAGGCTTCCACCCCTTCCTCCTTTTATAAGCTTAAAGGGATCAGCTCCTAATCCCATTAGGAGTTGCTAATCCAAATCATATTTGGATCAGAATTCCCTTTAAGTGATAAGGGTAAACCCTTATCTTATCTGCAGATTAGATCAACCCCCTCCTAATCCTATTAGGAGGTTTCCAGATCTGAATCACATTCAGATCTAGACTCTCTAAGTGGATAGGGTTAAGACCCAATCCTATCTGCTAATCTAATCTCAGAATTCGCCCCTTATTTAACTGATCAAATCAGCCCAGCTCAAAATGGGATTTAGGCCCAATAAGGTTATGTGCTCACTTAGCCTTCCAAACTGCTGCCTAGTTGGGTTTCCTTGTATGGCTTGGGACCCAAACATTGATCTACACATCAGCCACATGGGTTCACCCTAGCCTTTATTACAAGGCCTGGCCGAATACACTGTTATGGACAGTGCACCCCCGAAACCCATCACATGGGCTCTATGGGCCCAACACTTACCCTAAGTGGTCCCTGGGCCAAGCCACCTTGTAACACCTAGGGACTATGGGCAGATGCAAGATTAGGCCATCAGGTATTACTCTCAATGGTCTTACACTTAACCTCTCAGCCCATAATGATCAAACACTGCCCGATAAGAGAGGACCTCTCCCTCGGTTGCAAGGAACAGTGTTGCACTCTCTACTCACATGGATCCCGGGAATTAAAACCTTTTGCAAACAATTAGAAACCGTAATTTATATACTTTTATATCTCATTAAAAATATATTTTGCAAAACAAATCTCAACGATTGAAATTGGCTACCAGCAGTCTTGGTTTCCATCAGAGAGTGTGCATCCCCGATCATTACCTTGGTCCGACAAAGGGGCTGATCCTGTCACTATGATCACCCACTCAGATGAATTCTTAAACTGTCCCAACACACCCAGGTTTTGACCCCCGCTAAGGATCTCAATGATTGGCATATCAAAGACAGCCCGATCCGACACCGAGTGTAGTATCATAATCGAGTTTAGGGGTCAGGTGTAACTTTCCAGTTTTGCCCATCAATCTCCAAGGTCCTGGGCAATACTGGAAATCTGGTCCGGTTCAAAGATTCAATTAATCCTACACTGCATGTGCCTTGGGTCTCACCCTGGTGGCTAAGACAGGCCACCCCAACATTTGGTAGCACACCAGTGTCAGCCTTGGCAGGATAAATCTCCCTAGACTTATCCAACGGCTATGAATATTCTAAACTAACACGAGTCTCATAAGTGTCCAGTTTAAGGGTATTACATAGAAACACACCATAGGAACATGAATCAAATATGTACTTTATTTATTTATAATAAATTCATAATGTACATCATTTTGATTGAAGCTAAGGGCATACAACTGTCTAACACCCTAGACTTGATTATGGTACTGCACTAGGTGTCGGATTAGGCTATTTTTGATATGCCAATCAATGAGATCCTTAGAGGGGGTCAAAACCTGGGTATGTTGGGACAGTCCAAGAATTCACCCGAGTGGGTGATCATAGTGACAGGATCAGTCCCTTTGTTAGACAAAGTGAACGATCGGGTAATGCACTCTCTCTGATGGAAACCTAAACTGCTGGAAGTTGATTTCAACCGTTGAAATTTGTTTTTGAAAAATATATTTATATAGAGATATAAATATATATATTATGGTTTCAAAATGTTTGCAAAAGGTTTTAATTCCCGAGATCCATGTGAGTAGAGAGTGCAACACTGTTCCTTGCAGCCGAGGGAGTGGTCCTCTCTTGTCGGGTAGTATTTGATTATTATGGGCTGAGAGGTTAAGTGTAAGACCATTGAGGGTAATACCTGATGGGTTAATCTTGCATCTGCCCATAGTCCTTGGGTTTTAATAAGGTGGTTGTACCCAAGGACTATTTAGTGTAAATGTTGGGCCCATTCAAAGCCCATAGTGATAGACTCAAGGATTCATTGTCTCCTATAGTGAATTCGGCCAGGCCTTGTAACAAAGGTCGGGCTGAACCCATGTGGCTGATGTGTAGATCAATGTTTGGGTCACACACCATACAAAGAGAGCCAACTGGGCAGCAGGTTAAGGGGTAAGTGAGTACAAAAGCTTAATGGGCCTAAAGCCCAATTCGAACAGGGCTTAAGTTAGTTAATTAAAAGGAGGGCAAATAGGATTTATAATCTGATTAGGATTAGCTGAAGGATAAGATAAGTCTTATCCATTCAAGAGTCAGATCCAAATATCATATTTGGATTAAGGAACCCTCTCCTAATTAGATTAGGAGGTTGATCCTGAGAAGGCTATAAATAAAGGGGGCAAATTCCTCAGTTACATAACACAACAACCTGCAGAATTCTCTCCTATCCTTGCCATCCCTACCCAGTTTGATCTCCTCTTGAGGAATTGATCAAGAAAGGTTCTTGATATTGTTTCTTAGCTGAAGAAACAATCTGAAGTCATGCTCACCAGCCCCAGTTTGATTCTTGTTGAAGGATCTTGGTTCTTGCTGAAGAGCCATCCTGCTGATCCTGATTCATTACACACTGTGTCATCTTCAGTGGAAGCAGGTTTTGGTATTCTCCTTAGGCGTGAACACCTTCATTGGGAGTTACTGCTACTTCATATCAGGTATATCCCTCTCCTCCTCTTTTGGATTCAGATCTGGTCCAGTTTTGGATTCAAGAATGATCCTTGAAAATGCAATTTTATAAAATAGGGAATGCGATTCACAGGTGGGAGAGAGATAAACTTTTGAAATTTCGTCCAACCTTCCTACAGGGTTCGGCCTTCCATATGATGGATCTGTCATCCCCTCAGTGGTATGAGAGCCATGGTTTGATTCTTGAACAAAAATCGAACCAAATTTGATCTGCGCAAATCGGTAGAAACTATTCTACTCGATTTGCGCAATTAGCGATTTTTCTGGGAAATCAGTTCTCAGTTTTTGGGCGAATGATGTGAAAATAATTATTTATTATTCTATTATATATTTAGAATTGTTTTATTTATATTTCTTGAATTTTGGGTTGTTCGTATGGAGGATATTGAAATCTTTTCTATAGTGCAAGAAATCTACGCATGTGCATTTTTCCCCATTCATTCTTGGTCTGTAATTAGTTTTATTTTTTTTAATTTTAGATGGAATGTATAGGAATTCAAATCTGATGTAATATTAATAGAAAAATTAGGTTTTCTATTTTATTTCATTCGAAGACGAAGCTGAAAGCGCAAAGGAGAGAATTTCGCAGATTCGGGTTCAACGATTTGTGATTTGTAATTTTGGAAACTGCATACTGCGAACTGATCTTTGTTTTGCAGGGTAGCAGCCTTATGGACAGCCCTCTTACTGATTCTTGATTGTCATGTATCAGTTTCTTTATTTTCATATCATGTTTCTTGAATTGGATCTTGAATTAAATATCAAAACCTATACCCATTCGAACCAGATTGGACCAAACTGGTTGGACCAAATTTGTGGTTCGATGGGGGCTGTTCTCAGCCCTAAAATTTTCTATATGGGTCAAGGAGTTGATGGTTAATTGCAAGATGCAATTCGGCCCCCATCTGTAAAACCCAATTTTGGATTATTAAAACTGCTTTAGCCCAATTCAGCATAAATGCTATATGGGCTGAACTGCTCTTTACAGTTTCGTCCATATACCTAGATAATATTATTTGATAATATTATGGGCTTTAAATGGACCGAAAGTTTTTTTTTTAATTTTAATTATGGGTTTTACAATTATTTAATTGATTTGATCAACTATGGATTCCATGCATGTGATGTATGTGATGTGATGTGCTGCGTACATGGGCCATAAGTGCTTGCCCTTGTTAATTCGATAGTGGCTCTTTCAAACACCGTGGCTGAATGCACATCATTTCCATGGTGCCCTTAAGATCATTGGATGATCTCCCTTTCAAAATGGGGCCCACTTTAGTTTCACCCCAAGAGGAACACCCCGAAACCCTAGCCATTTTGGGCCCACTTTGAATCTAGCTTTCTGAAAGCCAGTGGGAGCCACTTTGGTTTGACCTAAATCAGATCTTGGGGGTTTTCGTTCCCTTCATTAAATATAAGTGCATGTGATAGGGAATTTCATATGATGAATTCTCTAAAGGCCTTCAATCATTAGTATGAAGGTTGGTTGCCTTAGTGGGTGGAGATGCACCATAAAATTGGGCTATCCATCTGCTAATGCAGTTGGTTGGATTGCTTCATGAGATGATAGGGGCGTCATAGACCGATGTGAAAGGGGCCTATCCTAAAATGGAAAACTCTCTCATGGTACCTTGGCGTTCACGAACATGATGGGTGAGCACTTACTGGACAGAAAGGTTTAACCTAAAATGGCTATGAACCTTGTTTGACAGAGGCCAAAGGAAAAGCTTATAAGATGAGTGGATGAAATCCTTCACAAAAGTTGGTGGGGTTTTGTAGCTGAAACAGTTGGCTCCATGCACCCCATGTGGTTTCCCATGTTTCCAGAGACACAACTATCTCCATCACTGAGATTAGAGGGAATCTCAGAGATGCCCAAAATGGAAATGGAAAATAGATTAAAAGCCCTTTCTATGTGATGACATGAATCAATTAGGTTGTGGACTTATAAATCTGCCTTGCCTTTACTAGAAATGGCAAATAGAAACTTCACCAAATTGTTGGATGATAACAAACTCAAGGGCCCTAATTATGTTGATTGGTTCCAAAACCTTATGCTAGTTCTGACGTCCGAGAAATTGGACAAAATTGCTAAGAACCCTGCTCCAGATCATCCGGGTGGCAGGGCTTTTGAGGCGTGAAGAAGAGAGTATCAAGAATGGGAAGAGAAAAATTCTCTTGCCTGATATTATATTAAAGCCTCTTTAGGCAATCCGATACAGTGACAATTTGATAAGATCGAACTGTCCAAGGATATATTGGATAGTCTGAAGACTATGTATGAAGAGAAGAACCGTTCTACTCGACAAAAGGTCTTAAAGTTGTTTCTAATTGCACAGATGACCGAGAACCAACAAGTTCATGACCATTGTCTAAAGATGATGCGTTATATCAATGAACTGGAGACTCTCGGGTCAGGGCTAGATCATGACACCAAAATTGATGTTGTCCTCAATTCCTTACCTCCATCCTTTAATTAGTTTATCATGAATAACAACATGAATAATCTAAATGTTAGCCTTCAAGAACTCATCAATATGTTGTAGAGGGCTGAAGAACTGATTATGCAGGATAAGCCGATAGCCATGCTTGTTAAAGGTGGCAAATCGGGCAATAAAAAGCGGAAGGCTAAAAGGACGGCTCAGAAGAAGGGTAGCAAAACTAAAAGGCAGAAGAAAAATAAGGCATCGGATGCCTGTCACTTTTGCAAGCAGACCAGCCACTGGAATAGGAATTGTCCTCAATACCTGGAGACTAAGAAACAAGGTACGTTTGATTCTTTCATTATAGAGACCAATCTGTTGGTCACTTCTGCTTCCTGGTGTATTGACTCTAGGGCTTTGACTCATGCGTGTAACTCACTACAGGGGTTCAAGATAACTAGAAGACTGAATGACGGAGAAGTGACACTTTACATGGGGACTTCTGCAACTGTTGCAGCTACAGCCATAGGAACTATAGAACTAGTTTTCAGAGAATGAACAATTGTACTGAAAGATTGCCTTTCCGTACCTAATTTAAGAAAAAATTTGATTTCTGTCTCAAAATTGTGCATGGATGGATATTCTATTTTGTTTAGTAATGTGATTACTATTAAACAGAATAACAAATTCCTATCATATGGGGAACTTGAGAATGGTCTCTATGTTCTCCATCCCTCTCTGGAAACCAACATTACCGAAACTATGTCGGAAATAATCCCCAAGAAAAGAATCCATGATACAATTAGTCCCACATGCCTGTGGCATTACTGACTTTGCCACATTAACATAATTCGTATCACAAGATTGGTAAAGGATGGTCCTTTGGATTTTCTAACCGTATAAAATCTTCTAGCCTGTGAACCTTGCCTTCAGGGTAAGATGACGAAATGGCCATTCAACGGTAAGCTTGAAAGATCTACAGGTACACTTGACCTTATACATACTGATGTGTGTAGTCCCTTGAATGTTAGGACACGTAATCAACATGTTTATTTTATAACCTTTACCGATGATTATTCTCGGTATGGTTATGTGTACCTAATGAGACATAAGTCTGAATCCTTTGAAAAGTTCAAGGAGCTCATACAAGAAATCGAGAAACAATTAGGGAGAGAAATTAAAGCCCTTCGATTAGATCGAGGTGGTGAGTATCTCTCTGATGAATTCAGGGACTATTTAAAGGACAATGGGATAGTATCACAATTATCCCCTCTCGCTACACCACAATTAAATGGTATGTCAGAGAGGAGGAACCGTTCCCTGTTGGATATGGTCCAATCGCTTCTCGTCCACTAAGAATTACCTACATCCTTTTGGGGATACGCATTAGAGACTGCGATCTACGTGCTGAACTGAGTTCCAACAAAATCCGTTCCGAAGACTCCTTATGAGCTTTGGACCGGTAAAAAACCAAGTGTGAGACACTTGAAGATTTGGGGTTGTCCGACACATGTTAAAGGAAAAAGTGCTGACAAATTGGAATCTAAGACCAGTCATTGCCTATTTGTAGGTTACCCCAAAGACTCTGTAGGTTACCTATTCTATGATCTGAAAGAACAAAAGGTGTTTTGCACTCGAAATGCCTGTTTCTTAGAAGACCTCAGCACTAGGACAAGTCCTAGTCGCCTCTTCGGCATAGGCAGACCAGTTCTCACGCCTGTGAGGCATAGAAAGCTCGAATACAAACCCTACGACGTCTAGCCCACCTCGGTATACAACAACAGGTTAATCCCATTTGAAGTCAGGCCCGTTGGCTCGGCACTAAGGAATAACCAACACCTAAGCGAGTAGCCCGTGTGTAGACAGGTCGGGTATATACCCTATAGCGTCCGCCCACCTCGGCGTACAACGATATGAAGTTATTCCTACAAGGAGTCCAGCTTGTTAGCTCTATAATAAGTTATTCCTACATGGAGTCCATCTCATTAGCTTGACTATTCGGGGTAACCTACAATTAGAAAAAAATTCACTCCTATTTGGTTTAGTTCGCCAGTTCAGGAGTAATCTACACTTTTGAAAAAATTTTTGCACACAAAGATTGTAGAAACACTTGTATTTCATTGATATGGAACTTTCGGTACAAAAAAAAATTACAATGGACCGAGCTCGGAGTATTACAGAAGGGGGTACAAGAAAATAGGCATCTAGTCACTTCGGGGATCCTCATCCGTACTAGAGGCTTCGGTAAGAGGATCTGTCTCCATGCGGCTCTCACCAGCACCGGTCTCCTCATCTTCGTCGAGTAGGTCGCTGTCACTTTCTGTTTCGGAGTCCGGATCTTGGGCAGCTTTGACGGTCATCTCCTCTATGATCTTCGAAGTGGTTATGGCATTGATGTCGAGCTGGGGAAATTCACGTCGGGTCAACCACCTGCTAAGTTTGAACCTTTTGCAGTAACTCGCTGTCCCTACCTCGACCAGCTTCTCCCGAAACTCCGCTGAGGACTTGTACTCCTCGACAGCCTTAGCCTTGGCCTCCTCCATCGCCTGAAGAAGTAGCTCAATTCGTTCCTTAACATGGGCCTTGAGGTTCTCCACCTCCCTCTTCAATGCCGCCTTATGCTCCTCGAGCTCCTTCTTCTCCGACATAAACAAAATGAGCAGCTCCTTCTTAGCCCGCGCATTGTTCTTCAACTGGTTATTTTCGTTGCGAGTTAAGTTCAGTTCGGCGTGGGCTTTCCGGGAAGACTCCTCGGCTCTGAGGGGCTGCTTCAAGTTCACCTCTAATTGATAAGCCAAGGTGTAGATGGTGGAATTCACCTGCCAAGAGAAGAAAACAAGCGTCAGTATACAAAAATCCAAGTACAAGATAGTTTGAAAAGACAAGTCCGAGAACTTACCACCATGTAGTGAGTAGCCGCTCGGGCCCCGAGCTGAGCAACTGGCAATTCTGCCCAACAAGCGACCTCCCCAGCAAATACCACATCCTTGCTCTTGAGAAGGCCGAATTTGGAGTCAGAGTACTTTGAATTGTGTCATTGCTGCCTGAAGAAGCGGTAGCTACTGGGACGAGCTCCGAAGACGTAGCCTCCTCGGGCATGTGGGGTGGGGAGGGCTTGCCCGAGTCCTCCTCGACCAGATCTATCACAGGAGGCTGAACGGCAGTTGATGGCTGCTCGGGCTCAGGAGTGGCAGCTGGTGGGTGCTCAATGCGAGCCTTCTTGGAGGCTCTCTTCTTCTTCCCCCAATTCATGCTCCCGAAGAGCTCATTGGTAGGGATGTCCATGACAGCTGTGACAAAAAATGAACTGTCAGATACAATACCGAAATAAAACTAATAAGGAAAGTACATCAAACAGCGACCTACTAGGACTCAGACCGGCCTGCACGAGCTACTCCTCGGTCACGAAGTCTTCGAACTTCAGGCCGAGCTCCGCCCAAGATCAAAGCGCCTCCCTTGTTTTCAGGTCCAACCTAACGCTTGGGTCCTGGATGGCTACTCTCCAATGAGTCGGGAAAGGCCACCCGTCGGTGTTGCGGACCACGAATTAGTGCCTCTTCCAGGTCGGGACCTTGTTAGGGACTCGTGCAAAATCTAGAAATAAGGGCGAGGTGTTAGATACTAAGTTCGCCTGTGCTCGGGCAGAACACAAGACGAATTCTTCTTTATGGAAAGAATAGAAGAAAAAACATCGAGGTCAAGGGGAAGGTTGTAATCGTGAAAAAGTGAAATGGTCTCTACGATGTTGTGGGTACAGTTCGGGTGTAACAGGTCTATGCTGATGTTGAAAAATTTTACAATCTCGACTATTAGAGGGTGAAGTGGAAGGCGAAGACCAGCTACGAGCTGCTCCTTGAAGATCACAATCTCATTGTGACCATGGTCCCAAGGGAAGTTGCCTAAGGGGATGCTATACACAAAGTCATTGGAAACCTTGCCTTCAGGGTAAGATGATGAAGTAGCCAATCAACGATAAGCCTGAAAGATTTGCAGGCACACTTGACCTTATACATACTGATGTGTGTCATCCCCTAAATGTTAGGACACGTAATCAACATGTTTATTTTATAACTCTTACCGATGATTATTCTCTGTATGGTTACGTGTACCTAATGAGACTTAAGTCCGAATCTTTTGAAAAGTTCAAGGAGCTCACACAAGAAGTCGAGAAACAATTAAGTAGAGAAATTAAAGCCCTTCAATCAGATCGAGGTGGTGAGTATCTCTCTGATGATATCAGGGACTATTTAAAGGACAATGGGATAGTATCACAATTAGCCCCACTCGCTACACCACAATTAAACGGTATGTCAGAGAGGAGGAACCGTACCCTGTTGGATATGGTCCAATCACTTCTCGTCCACTTACAATTACCTACATCATTTTGGGGATACGGATTAGAGACTACGATCTACTTGCTGAACTAGGTTCCAACAAAATCCGTTCCGAAGACTCCTTATGAGCATTGGACCGGTAAGAAACCAAGTGTGAGACACTTGAAGATTTGGGGTTGTCCGGCACATGTTAAAAGAAATAGTGCTGACAAATTGGAATCTAAGACCAGCTGTTGCCTATTTGTAGGTTACCCCAAAGGCTCTGTAGGTTATCTATTTTATGATCCGAAAGAACAAAAGGTGTTGTGCACTCGAAATGCCTATTTCTTAGAAGAAGATTACATCCTGGAGAATCTTCAGCAAGAAGTTGTTCTTGATGAGGAGAGCCCAGGAGTAGTGGGATATGTCCCACAAGCTCCAGATACTCAACCTAGAAGGTCTACCCGGGTATCCAGGCCTTTAGTTCGTTATGGCTATGACTAAGAAAGTTACTTGGTGGAAGCCACGAATAGTGAGGAGGATCCCATGACTTATGCGGAAGCTATGTTGGACATAGATTCCCTGAAGTGGGTAGATTCCATGAAAGTCGAGATGGACTCGATGGAGACCAACAAGGTTTGGACTTTAGGGCACCCACCCTCTGGGGTGAAAGCAATTGGTTGCAAGTGGATTTACAAGAGGAAAAAGGGCTTAGATGGTAACATTAAGACCTATAAAGCTTATCTTGTGGCGAAAGGGTACACTCAGAAAAAGGGAATCGACTATAAGGAAACCTTTTCGCTGGTGGCTATGCTGAAGTCTAATAGGATCTTGCTATCTGTAGCAGCATACCATAACTACGAGATTTGGCAAATGGATGTCAAAACCACATTCCTGAATGGAGATCTTACTGAAGATATCTACAAGCAGCAATTGCAAGGATTCATTGTTGTAGGTCAGGAACACATGGTATGCAAAATTAACCGACCCATATATGCACTGAATCAGGCTTCTAGGAGTTGGAACATCTAGTTTGACTCTAATGTCAAACAGTATGACATTGAGCAAAATCTGGATGAGCCCTGTGTTTACAGGAAGACCAGTGGGGATAAGGTTACGTTCTTGGTTCTATATGCAGATTACATTCTACTCATTGGGAATGATGTAGGAATGTTAACTATGGTGAAAGTGTGGCTTTCACAGCAATTCTCCATGAAAGATCTTCGAGAAGCCACCTATATCTTGGGACTTTGACTTTATAGAGATAGATCGAAAAGGATAATAGGATTATCCCAATCTACTTACATTGACAAAATTGTAAAGAGATACAGTATAGAGAACTCCAAGAAAGGAAATGTTCCTTTCAGGCATGGAGTTACTCTCTCCAAGGGGATGTCTCCAAGGCTCCTGATGAGATTAAGGGCATGAAGGAGATTCCCTATGCCTCAGTCGTAGGGAGCATCATGTATGCCATGCTATGCACTCGTCCTGACATTGCTCAGGCAGTGAGTGTGGTAAGTAGATACCAGTTTAACCCAGGATAGGAACACTGGAGAACTGTGAAAAACATACTGAATACCTTCGAAGGACAAAAGAGTTTTGTCTAGTATTCGATGGTAGTTCACTACAAATCCAAGGGTATACTGATGCCGATTTTCAGTTAGATCCAGAAGATAGAAAGTCTACATCTGGGTACATCTTTACGATTGGGGCCTGTGTAGTTAGCTGGAAAAGCAATAAACAAGGTTCCATCGCAGATTCTACGATCGAATCCGAATACGTTCCGTAAGTGAAGCTGCTAAAGAAGTCGTCTGGATGAAGAAGTTCATTCAGGAATTAGGAGTAGTTCCGTCCAGCACATCACCCATTCCATTGTTGTGTGACAACAATGGAGCTATAGCTCAGGCTATGGAGTCACGAGCCCACTCGAAGTCGAAGCACACCGAGAGGAAGTACCATGTACTACGGGAGATAGTTTGTAGAGGGGTCGTCCTGATTCAGAAAGTAGCATTAGCGGAGAATGTGGTAGACCCATTGACTAAGCCACTCATACAGAAAGTGCTTGATAAACATGTGGAAAGTATGAGATTCCGGCTTGTACCCGATTAGACCTAAGTGCAAGTGGGAGCTATTAGACAGTTATGCCCTTAACTCCAATCAGATTGATGTATCTTTTGACATTTATTGTAAATGAATAAAGTACATAATTGATTCATGTCATTATGGTGTGTTTTTGTGTAATACCCTTAAACTGGACACTTATGAGACTCATGTTAGTTTAGAATCTTCACAGCCGTTCGATAGATTTGGGGAGATTTATTCTGCCAAGGATAACACTAATGTGTCGCCAAGTTGATTGGGGTGGTTTGTCTCAACTGCCAAGGTGAGACCTGAGGTACATGCAGTGTCGGTTTTCTTGAAACCCTGAACCAGACCAAAATTCCAGTACTACTCTGGACCTTGGAGATAGATGGGCAAAACTGGAATGTTACACCTGACCCCTAGACTTGATTATGGTACTGCACTAGGTGTCGGAATGGACTGTCTTTGATATGCCAATCAGTGAGATCCTTAGAGGGGGTCAAAACCTGAGTTTGTTGGGACAGTCGAGAACTCACCTGAGTGGGTGATCATAGTGACAAGTCAGCCCCTTTGTCAGACAAAGTGAATGATCGGGTAATGCACTCTCTCTAATGGAAACATAAACTACCAGTAGTTGATTTCAATCGTTGAAATTTGTTTTTGTAAAATATATATATATAGAGATATACATATATATATACATACATATATATATATATATATATCTTATGGTTTCAAATTGTTTGCAAAAGGTTTTAATTCCTAGGATCCATGTGAGTAGAGAGTGCAACACTATTCCTTGCAGCCGAGGGAGAGGTCCTCTCTTGTTGGGTAGTGTTTGATCATTATGGGTTGAGAGGTTAAGTGTAAGACCATTGAGGGTAATACCTGATGGGCTAATCTTGCATCTGCCCGCAGTCCTTGGGTTTTCATAAGGTGGCTTGACCCAAGGACCATTTAGTGTAAATGTTGGGCCCATTAAGAGCCCATAGTGATGGACTTAGGTGTTCATTGTCTCCTACAGTGAATTCGGGCAGGCCTTGTAGCAAAGGCTGGGCTGAACCCATGTGGCTGATGTGTAGATCAATGTTTGGGTCCAACGTCATACAAAACAATCCAACTGGGCAGCAGGTTAAGGGGTAAGTGAGCACATAAGCTTAATGGGCCTAAAGCCCAATTCGAAATGGGCTTAAGTTAGTTAATTAAAAGGAGGCAAGATAGGATTTATAATCTGATTAGGATTAGCTGAAGGATAAGATAAATCTTATCCGTTCATGAGTCTAGATCCAAATATAAGATTTGGATTAAGGAACTTTCTCCTAATTAGATTAGGAGCCTGATCCTGAGAGGGCTATAAATAAAGGGGTCGAATTCCTCAGTTACATAACACAACAACATGTAGAATTCTCTCCTATTCTTGCCATCCCTACCCAGTTCGATCTCCTCTTGAGGAATTGATCAAGAAAGGTTCTTGATATTGTTTCTTAGCTGAAGAAACAATCTGAAGTCGTGCTCACCAGCCCCTGTTCGATTCTTGCTAAAGGATCATGCTTCTTGCTGAAGAGCCATCCTGTTGATCCTACTTCATTACACATTGTGTCATCTTCGGTGGAAGCGGGTTTTGGTATTCTCCTTTGGCGTGAACACCTTCATTGGGAGTTACTGTTACTTCGTGTTAGGTATATCCCTCTCCTCCTCTTTTGGTTTCAGATTTGGTCCAGTTTTGGATTTAAGAACGTTCCTTGAAAATACAGTTTTCTAAAATAGGGAATGCGATTCCCAGTTGGGATAGAGAGAAATTTTTGAAATTTCGCCCAACCTTCCTACAGGTTTCGGCCATCCATATGATGGATCTCTCATCCCTTCATTCTAGACTTGATCGGTGAACAAAGGGAATTTGAACCAGTTGCAGTTTTCAACCAATAGTCTTCTTCAGGCAAAGTGGCAAAATGAATCTCGTCTAAGAAGATCTTCTGAGATGAGCATGACCTCCTGGTTCTAGTTTCTCTGAGAGAAAGGGTAATACTAGAGCTATAGTGACTATGGAGTAACACACTACTAGAGCTATAGTGACTATGGAGGCCTCCCAAGCCTAGGATCCCGCCAAGAGTCAAGCCTCTTCCCATTGCCAGAAGGAGAGGCCAGCCACCCCCGGGGGCAGGTCAGGGGCCTCCCAGCCAACCTAGCCTGTATCGCCCCGGCCTTCGCGGTTTGAGCTTCCGCTCTTAGAGAATACGTTCGAGGTTCTAGTTGCAGGTTGTAGGCAGGGCCCTTCGGTTCAGAGCCGCCACCAATAGTCTGAGCCCATTGAGCTCGACAACTCTAAAGCATCAAGCACCAACGCCGAGCCAGCAAAGCAGCAGCGAAGACGCCGGCAATCTTGCCGAACTGCTACCCGAGTCTCTCTCGAGCTCAAAGGAAAAGAGGAGGTATGCTCAGGTGAAATGAAAGCTACCCCTCTCCTCTCAGTTTCTTCCCTATTATCTCCAGAACTCCTTGTTGTCACCATGCCAAGGGACTTCAAGCTCCCTCCACTGGACAAGTATGACGGATCCTTTGATCCAAATGATCACGTGGACACCTTCCAGTCCCAGATGCACCTGGCAAGAGCCAGTGAATCCTGCATGTGCGTGGCCTTTTCCACCACCTTAAAAGAGGTAGCCCGCACATGGTATTGTAACCTCGCGCCTGGTTCGATAAGAAGCTGGGCGTAGTTCGTACAAGTTTTCACCTCCCACTTCAGCACCAGCAAAAGGTACCCGAGAACTCAGGAAAGCCTCCTCGGCATAGTTCAAAAGGAAGGGGAGCCCATTCGGAGTTATATCAAGCAGTTCAATGACGCTTGCTTGCAGATACCCGACCTGGATCTTGTAGTTCGCCTCACCGCAGCCAAGCGATGTATCACCCACAAAGAGTTCAAGTGGCACGTAGTTGTCAATCAACCCAAATTCGTGACCGAGTTCCTCAAGCTCGCGGATCGGTTCATAGGAACAGAGGAGGAAATCAACCAGAAGGGCGAGCAAGCCCTTGAGAAAAGGAAGAGGGAACCAGAGCCCCCATCTCAGGGAGACAAAATGAAGAAGAAGGACCAAGCTCGGGGGGCAAAGCCAAATCAGCCTTTCCGAGCTCCAGCAGTAGAAAGGGACTATACACCCCTCAACGCGAAGCGGGCCGAGATCCTCATGGCGATCAAGGACGCTCCTTATGTGAAGTGACCACCTCGGCTGAAGGTTGACCCTAACGCCAGGAATAAAAATTTGTATTGTAGCTTTCATAAAGATCACAGTCATAGCACCGAAAGTTGTAAAAATCTCCGTGATGAGATAGAAGAACTCGTCTGTCGCGGATATTTGCGAAATTTTGTACAAAGTAATAATAATAATAATAAAGCAGGTCGGCAAGGGGAGCAGAGTAGAGATGCTCCCGAATCCAGCAGACAAGCGGAACAGCCGCAGAAGCAGCCCCCGAAGAGAGACCAGTTCGGGGGACCATCCATGTCATAGTTGGAGGCTCGATTGTGGTGGGCTGTACCTCAGTTGCAGCTCGCGCATCAGCTCGCGAAGCCGCCAGGGAAGAGCAGAACCCTCCAAAGCAGCAAAGGTTGGAAGACCCCATCTTCTTCACAGAAGATGACGCGCGCGGGGTCCACTACCCCCATGATGACGTGCTTGTCATAAAGGTGAAGATCAACGACTTCGAAGTCAGGCGCGTCCTCGTCGACTCAGGCAGCTCGGCGGACATCCTCTTCAAAGCTGCCTTTGAACAACTGCAGCTCCAGGAGAGCGACCTAAAGCCCGCGAACACTCCCTTGGTAGGCTTCAATGGAGAGGAAGTCAGGCCCTTGGGAAGGATTACAGTACCCATGGAGGTCGGCGCTTGGCCTAGCATAGTGAGGCTCAACCACGATTTCTTAGTGGTCGCAAACCCCTCCCCGTATAACGCCATAGTAGCTCGGCCGATTACCCATGCCTTACGGGCTGTGGTGTCCACCTACTACTTGGCCATGAAGTTCCCCACGGACTTCAGAATCGGGATAGCGTGAGGTGACCATCTTGAGTCTCGTAAGTGCTATGTCGCCGCCCTTAAAGGGAAAGCCAAGGCGGCCGATGACCTCGAGCTGGAGTGACCTACGGAGCAGACCAAGGAGCGAGTTGCGCCCACAGAAGAGACCGCCTCCATCCCAGTCTCGGCGGAAGACCCAACCCAAACTCTTCAGATCGGTGCTTCCATTAAGGAGCCTCTACGATCTAAACTGGTACACTTTTTACTTGAAAATTTAGATGTTTTTGCCTGGTCTGCGGCAGAAATGCCCGGCATAGACCCTAGCATCATAACTCATAAACTTAATATTGATCCTGTAGTTAGGCCCGTTAGATAGAAAAAATGCAACCTAGCCCCAAAGCGATGGAGGACAGTCGACGAGGAGGTCGGGAAGCTCCTTGCAGCCGATTTTATCAGGGAAGTCCATTACCCGAGCTAGGTGGCCAACCCCGTTCTGGTGAAAAAGGCTAACGGTAAATGGTGCATGTGCGTCAACTACACCGACCTGAACTGATCTTGCCCAAAGGACAGCTTCCCACTTCCTAGGATCGACTGTCTGGTGGACGCGACCTCGGGGCATGAGTTGATGAGCTTTCTAGATACCTTAGATCCTACACGCTCCCCTAGCTGCACTGCTTGTGACCTTCCGAAGCTGAGCTCGTACTCCGCGACACTCATGAGGGCCTGTGCGGCGGACACTTGGGGGGCAGGGCCCTCGCCCAAAAAGCACTACGACAGGGATACTACTAGCCAACAATGAAAGCAGACACTATTGAGCTCGTCAGGAAGTGTGACAAGTGCTAGAAGCATGCCAATATCCACCATCAGCCCATTGCCAATCTCAAGTATCTCACCAGCTCGTGGCCTTTCGCGCAATGGGGCATCGATATACTTGGACCATTTCCACCAGCAACAGGCCAGAGAAAGTTTCTAGTGGTAGCAATGGATTATTTCACCAAGTAGGTAGAAACTGAACCTCTTGTAACGATCATAGCCCGAAACGTTCAAAACTTCTTTTGAAACAACATAGTGTGCCACTTCGGGTTACCTCAGGTACAAATTTCTGACAACGACAAGTAGTTCAAGGACATAAAAATCTAGAACTAGTGCCAAGACATGGGGATCCGACAAAACATCACTTCAGTCGCATACTCTCAAGCAAATGGTCAGGTAGAGGTCACGAACAGAGCTATTCTCCACGAACTAAAGGCACGCCTAGACCGAGCTAAAGGACTGTGGGCAGACGAGCTACCCAGTGTTCTATGGGCTTACCGAACCATAGAGAAGACCGCCACAGGAGAAACTCCCTTCAACCTCACCTATGGCACCGAGGCAGTCATCCCAGCTGAAATCGAGGTTCCTTCGCTACGACTGGAAGCATACGACGACAAGGCAAATGAAGACGAGCTACGTACCAACCTCAACCTACTTGACAAAGTAAGGGACCTCGCATATATCAGGACCGCAGCTTACCAGCAAAGAGTAGCTCGGTACTATAACGCCAGGGTCAAGAAGCGGAACCTCTGCGTCGGTGACCTGGTCCTTCATGAAGTTATGGTACCTGAGCCTGGCGCTGGCAAACTCAGACCGAATTGGGAAGGACCCTACCGAGTGAAACAGGTGCTCGGGGAAGGAACATACGAGCTTGAAACCGTTGAAGGGAAACAAGTACCTTGGGCATGAAATATTGTCAACCTAAGGCAGTATTACCTGTAACTATTGAATAGACCACGAGTCACTCCCAGGGCCTAAGGGCCAAAATGCCGAGCTAACACGACCTCGGCGCAATAAGACCCAGTCGCCTCCATGGCAGGGGCGAATTACTAAGTAGACAATGCGTCACTCTCAGAGCTTAAGGGCCAAAATGCCGAGCTAACACGGCCTCGGCGCAATAAGACCTAGTCGCCTCCATGGCATGGGCGAACTCCAAAAGCGGACTATAAGTCACCCCCTCAGCCTAAGGGCTAAAACACCGAGCTAACTAAGACCTCGACATCAAGAAAGACAGCCACTTTAGTGGTGAAGGCAAAGTATGAAATATCAGAGGCATAGGTAGCTCGGGTCTGAACCCTACAAAGCATAGCTCGCCTCAACGCATCGATTGGACCAAGGAACAATCTACAAACATATAGTTCGAGCATACATGGTATTCACTTCACGGTATACCATAGAGCTGCCTTAAACGCAAAGGGATAGCTCGGGATAACGATTTCCGAAAAATCCTACTTCAGGTATGCAACTCTAATAGCTCGAGCGATGAGATCGCTTTGGCAAAAAATAAAAGAGCACACCATACTTAGAAGAAAAGAGAAATTTCATTGCCATACCATAAAAAAAAACACTGAGCTAAACAGCTCGAGAAAGTTCAATAAGAGATAAAAGAGGGCACAACCGCCCAAGAAGATCTTTTCAAGACCGGGTTCTGGCACCCGGGAGCCACCAGTAATTAGAAGAACAGAAAAGCAAAGCCGCTAGCCTTAGGGTCCACCTCCTCCACCTTGTCCTTGTCCTCCGGGGAGTCAGGCTCTTCCTCCTCCGCCTGGTCCGCCATCTCGGGAGCTAGGCCCTTCATTGTGATGCTGTCAAGGTTGAGCCCAGAGAATTTCTTTCAGACCAACCAGCGGCAGAGCTTGAATCCGGAGTGGTACGAGCTTGAGCCATACTTAATTTGGAGGTCATGATACTCCTGGGAGTCCTTGAAGTCCTAGACTGCCTTCTCCCACTCGGCCTCCACCATGGTGTCAAAGTTCCGAGTTCGGTCCAGAAGTGTGGACTCCAAGTCCTGAACCTGTTGGTGAAAAAGCTCCCTCTCCACTGCCACCCTCGACGACTCCTCCCTGTAGCGTGCGCTCTCCTCAGAAAGCCTGGCGATCTGCGCCTCCTGGTCATGGATGAGCAGATCCTGGGCCTCGCTCCCCTTGCGAGTGTGAACGAGCTCACCCTGGAGCTTTTGAACGATGACCCTCTAATTGCGAGCATCGCCGGAGTGGATGTTCGTCTGGAGGGCCATGGCATGGATGGCGGAGTTCACCTATCAACAAGAGACTAAGGTTAGAAGACAGCAAAAGGAAGCAAAAAATGAGAAGAGGGGAAGGACCACTTACCACCATACAGTGAGAGGCAGCGAGCGCGACGAGCTCCCCGGGCTCCATCTCCCCCCACTTAGCGATCTCCTCATTGCAGATCGCCCTTTGGATCTTCCGCCTGGCTACAACATAATCAATAACACCCTCCCAGCTCCCCACCGGGAGCCGCGGGTAGGGAAATGGGCAGGAAGGACCAGGGGAAACCACCCCTTGCTGCGGGAGCTCGCCCTTCTCGAGGATACCTCTGCCAACACCTCCTTCAGATGGAGGCAGTGGAACTTCAGGTGGTGGAGAAGTAAAGTCTGGCTCAGCAGACCTGAACTCAATGCCCCCAGAGGTGGGAATCCGGTCAGGACGCGACCTTTTGATCGTGCGCTTTTGGTTGCTTGAGAGAAGGTGGCACGCGTCAACACTGGACATGATGCCTTCCAAAAAACCACAAGGCATTAGTCCAGTAAAAAAAAACAAAGCATATGTATACACATGATATATTTTTACAAGGCACTACACGACCTAAAAAGGCAACCTACCCGGACTCAGAGCAGCCTGCGCGAGCTTCTCCTCGGTCAAGTAGTCTGAACAGAGGAACCCTACCAATGCCTAGGATAGCATTGTTTTCTGAATTTCAGGGACAGCTCGGCCCCGGGGTCCTGAATGGCGACCCTCTAGGAAGTTGGGAAGAGCCACCCCTCAGGGTTACAGACCACAAAATAGTCCCGCTTCCAGGCAGGAATCTTGTTCGGTAGCTCGTATAGGAGCATATAGCCGCAGTGGGGAGAGAGGTAGTAAAAATGCCTTTTTGGAGGAGCTCTAGGAGTGGCATTCTTGATGTAGAGAATAGAAGCGAAAATATCAAGGTCAAGGGGAAGACAATACTCATAACACAAAGAAATGGTTCCAACCATGTTCCGGATGGCGTTGGGATGGAGCTAGTCGATGGTAACGTTGAAATGGTTTAACACCTCCACTATTAGGGGGTGTAGAGGAAGACGCAGGCCAGCCACAAGCTGTTCCTGGAAAATCACTATATTGTTGGGACTATGTTCCCAGGGAAAGTTACCAGTGGGGATTGAAGGGATGAGAGATCCATCCTATGGACGCCCAAAAGATTGCGGAATAAGGGGCGAATTTCAAAAATTTTTCTCTCCCATCAACTGGGAATCGTATTCCCCATTTAGAAAATCATATTTTCAAGGATCAATTCTGAACCATAAACTGAACCAGATCAGAACCAAAAAGAAGTGGGAAGGATTATACCTGATATGGAGAAGTAATATCTCCCAACGAAGGTGTTCACGCCCAAGGAAGGATCCAAAGACTGCTCCCACTGAAGATGGCGCAGTGCAGGTGGAGCAGAATCAGCAGTGTTCTTCCCCAAAAACTCTGTCCTTCGCAAGAATCAGCAAGATGGCACGTGAGCACAGCTTCCTTTCAATCCTTTCTCAAAGGACTGATGTCAAGATCCAATCTTGACTTCTCCCACAAGTGGAGATCGAACTGGAAAGCAGGGCGGCAAGAACAGGGAGGCGGCAAGAGAGTATTTGTAGGGAGTAGAATTCTCTCTTCTAGATTTCAGCACCAAAGAAACCTGATGATCTATGTGTATTGTGTCTCTAAAGGCTGCCGCCCCCTTCTTCTTTTATAGTCTTAAAGGGATCAGCTCCTAATCAGATTAGGAGTTGCTAATCCAAATCATATTTGGTTTAGAAGTCCCTCTAAGTGATAAGGGATAATCCTTATCTTATCTGGAGATCAGATCAGCCATCTCCTAATCTGATTAGGAGGTTTCCAGATCTAAATTGGACTCTCTAAGTGGATAGGGTCTAAGCCCAATCCTATTAGCTGATCCACTTCAGATTTCGCCCCTTTATTAACTAAATAAGCAGCCCAGTTCGAAATGGGCTTTAGGCCCATTAAGCTTATGTGCTCACTTAACCCTCTTAACTGCTGCCCAGTTGGGCTTCCTTGTATGGCGTGGGACCCAAGCATTGATCTACACATCAGCCACATGGGTTCAGCCCAGCCTTTGTTACAAGGCCTGGCCGAATGCACTGCTGAAGACTGTGTACCCCCTGAAACCCATCAAATGAGCTCTATGGGCCCAACACTTACACTAAGTGGTCCCTGGGCCAAGCCACCTTGTAACACCCAGGGACTGTGGGCAGATGCAAGATTAGCCCATCAGGTGTTATCCTCAATGGTCTTACACTTAACCTCTCAGCCCATAATGATCATACACTGCCCGACAAGAGAGGACCTCTCCCTCGGCTGCAAGGAACAGTGTTGCACTCTCCACTTATATGGATCCCGGGAATTAAAACCTTCTTGCAAACAATTTAGAGACCATACATATATACTTTTATATCTTATATAAAAAATATTTTGCAAAACAAATCTCAACGGTTGAAATCGGCTGCCGGCAGTCTTGGTTTCCATCAGTGAGAGTGCATCCCCGATCATTACCTTTGTCCGACAAAGGGGCTGATCCTGTCACTATGATCACCCACTCAGATGAATTCTCGGACTGCCCCAACATACCCAGGTTTTGACCCCCGCTAAGGATCTCACTGATTGGTACATCAAAGATAGCCCAATCCGACACCTAGTGCAGTATCATAATCGACTCTAGGGGTCGGGTGTAACTTTCCAGTTTTGCCCATCAATCTCCAAGGTCCAGGGCAATACTGGAAATCTGGTCCAGTTCAAACATTCAATTAATCCTACACTGTATGTGCCTAGGGTCTCACCCTGGCAGCTGAGACAGGCCACCCCAACCGACTTGGTGGCACTACAGTGTCAGCCTTGTCAGGATAGGTCTCCCCAGACCGACCCACTGGCTGTGAACATTCTAAACTAACACGAGTCTCATTAAGTGTCCAGTTTAAGGGTATTACACAGAAACATACCAAGGGAACATGAATCAAATATGTATCTTTATTCATTTACAATAAACTCATAAAGTACATCATTCTTATTGAAGTTAAGGGCATACAAAACTGTCTAACAGCTCCCACTTGCACTTAGGTCCAATCAGGTACTAGCCGGAGTCCCATGCTTTCCACGTGTTTGGATCAAGCACACTATTCTTTTCACCACTTCAATGCTTAGATAGAGCAATTCTTCCACAAGTACTAATAAAATTGAGGAGGCACTCAAAAAGTTGAGGAGCACATATCCTGAGGTGGCATCAATGTGGCAGTCAATCCTAGGCAAGGGAAGTTGTTTATAGGGTTGGTCTTATTTATATCTATGAAATCAATACAAATCTACCATTTCTTGTTAGCCTTCTTTTCAGTGCAGCATTAGCAAGCCAATTAGGGTAATTTACCCCTCGGCTTAGACTATAAGTAATGAAGTCTCCTTTAAGCAATTTGTCTACCTCCTTACCGATCACTTTCAATCGCTTGGATGCAAAGTTCTTCTTTTTTTACCGAATCAATAGGCCAAGCAAATATGTTGATGTTGGATTTTAGGAAACTTACTAGTTTGGAAATTAAGTCTTCTAAGAGAAGGGATTCGATTTGTATAGTTTTCTTGGGCTTGACATCGTCTAGGAGTATAGTAATAAGGTCTTTCATCAATTGATCTTGGTAGGTCTATAGTTTATCTTGAAGGTTGAGCCCTTCCACTGGTTGGGATTCTCTTATTTTTCTTTAAGATCCACCACATAACAATTGATAGTCAATGCACTAATTGCCCTTAGCTACTTTGATGATGTGGTCTATTAGGAATTTCATGATAAGATGATAGAAAGATACCACCACCTTCATTGAGTGCATAAAAAGTCAGCCAATGATAGCATTGTTTTCAGGTGAGTTGAACTTTATGACCAAGAACTCAATCATTAAAGTGGTTTAGCAGGGCTCTATACATGTCATGATTGGGAGAATAATCTTACCCTTTAGATTGATTGCTACCTCGGAGGACTTGACCATAGGTATGTTGTGTTAGGACCAACGGCCTTACCCAAGAAGTGTTAGACAGTTTTGTATGCCCTTAGCTTCAATCAGAATGATGTACTTTATGAGTTTATTGTAAATGAATAAAGATACATATTTGATTCATGTTCCCTTGGTATGTTTCTGTGTAATACCCTTAAACTGCACACTTAATGAGACTCGTGTTAGTTTAGAATGTTCACAGCCAGTGGGTCGGTCTGGGGAGACCTATCCTGACAAGGCTGACACTGTGGTGCCACCAAGTCGGTTGGGGTGGCCTGTCTCAGCTGCCAGGGTGAGACCCTAGGCACATACAGTGTAGGATTAATTGAATCATTGAACTGGACCAGATTTTCAGTATTGCCCTGGACCTTGGAGATTGATGGGCAAAACTGGAAAGTTAAACCCGACCCCTAGACTCGATTATGATACTGCACTAGGTGTCGGATTGGGCTATCTTTGATGTACCAATCAGTGAGATCCTTAGCGGGGGTCAAAACCTGGGTATGTTGGGACAGTCCGAGAATTCATCTGAGCGGGTGGTCATAGTGACACGATCAGCCCCTTTGTCGGACAAAGGTAATGATCGGGGATGCACTCTCACTGATGGAAACCAAGACTGCCGGTAGCCGATTTCAACCGTTGAGATTTGTTTTGCAAAATACATTTTATATAAGATATAAAAGTATATATATGGTTTCTAAAATGTTTGCAAAAGGTTTTAATTCCCGGGATCCATATGAGTGCAGAGTGCAACACTGTTCCTTGCAGCCGAGGGAGAGGTCCTCTCTTGTCGGGCAGTGTATGATCATTATGGGCTGAGAGGTTAAGTGTAAGACCATTGAGGATAATACCTGATGGGCTAATCTTGCATCTGCCCACAGTCCCTGGGTGTTACAAGGTGGCTTGGCCCAGGGACCTCTTAGGGTAAGTGTTGGGCCCGTAGAGCCCATTTGATGGCTTTTAGGGGGTGCATTGTCTTTAACAGTGTATTCGGCCAGGCCTTGTAACAAAGGCTGGGCCGAACCCATGTGGCTGATGTGTACATCAATGCTTGGGTCCCACGCCATACAAGGAAGCCCAACTGGGCAGCAGTTAAGAGGGTTAAGTGAGCACATAAGCTTAATGGGCCAAAAGCCCATTTCGAACTGGGCTTTTATTTAGTTAATAAAGGGGCGAAATCTGAAGTGGATCAGCTAATAGAATTGGACTTAGACCCTATCCACATAGAGAGTCCAAGATCTAAATAAGATTTAGATCTGGAAACCTCCTAATCAGATTAGGAGATGGCTGATCTGATCTCCAGATTAGATAAGGATTATCCCTTATCACTTAAAGGGACTTCTAACCCAAATATGATTTGGATTAGCAACTCCTAATCTGATTAGGAGCTGATCCCTTTAAGATTATAAAAGAAGAAGGTGGCGGCAGCCTAAAGGATATACACACAGATCATCAGGTTTTCTTTAGTGCTAAAATCAAGAAGAGAGAATTCTGCTCCCTGCAAATACTCTCTTGCCGCCTCCCTGTTCTTGCCGCCCTGTTTGCCAGTTCGATCTCCACTTCTGGGAGAAGTCAAGATTGGATCTTGACATCAGTCCTTTGAGAAAGGATTGAAAGGAAGTTGTGCTCACGTACCATCTTGCTGATTCTTGCGAAGGACAGAGTTCTTGGAGAAGAACACTGCTGATTCTGCTCCACCTGCACTGCGCCATCTTCAGTTGGAGCAGTCTTTGGATCCTTCCTTGGGCGTGAACACCTTCGTTGGGAGATATTACTTCTCCGTATCAGGTATAATCCTTCCCACTCCTTTTTGGTTCAGATCTGGTTCAGTTTATGGTTCAAGATTGATCCTTGAAAATATGATTTTCTAAATAGGGAATACGATTCCCAGTTGAAGGGAGAGAAAAATTTTTGAAATTCGCCCCTTATTCCGCAATCTTTGGGCGTCCATAGGATGGATCTCTCATCCCTTCAGTGGTATTGGAGCCACGGTTCAAATCTTGAACCATCTTGTTTCAGATCTGAACCTGCGCAAATGGGCAGAAGGTGTTCTTCCCGATTTGCGCAGATATGGGTTTTGGGAAATTTTGTTCCCAAAATTAATGGGCAAATAATCTGAAATTAATTTTATATAAATCTGATTATTATTTAGAATTGTTCTTTATGATTTTCTTGATTTATGGGCTGTTCGTACAAGAGGAGATCGAACTCTTGGTTTGCGCAGGGAACCTGCAAGATTTGCAGTTTCTTGATTTATTTATTACATTTGGTCTGTAAATAATTTTTTTTATTTTTTCTAGACTCAATGTATAGGTATTCGATCTGATGTAATTATTAATAGAAATAGGATTTCTATTTATTTTAATTATGGATCGAAGATGGTGGCGCAGAAAGGGAGATTTCGCAGAGAAGAAGATTTCGCAGATGGGAGAATCGCCATCTGCGATTTGCAGTTTGTGAAACTGCAGTCTGTGATCTAACCTTTCTTTTGCAGGATGGATTGTGCGAACAGCCCTGATTTACTGTTTGTTGTTTTTCTTTTATCAGTAATTAATTTCAGATTATTTTATTGAATTAAAGATTTAATTAAAAGATCAAACCCTAGACCCATTCGAACCAAGATTGGTTCAAACTGTTTGGACCGAATCTAGGGTTTAATCAAGGCTGAAAGTCAGCCCTAATTTCCCACTAATGGGCCTAAGGATTGATATTTAATTAAATGGTTAATTCGGCCCAACTTGTAAAGGCCCAGTTTTAAACAGTTAAAACTGCTAAAAGCCCACCTAACCCTTAAAAGCTATTTGGGTTGAACCATTCGGCCCATATACCTAGATAATATTAATGGTTAATATTATGGATTTAAAATGGGCTTCAAATGGGCTTTACAGATAATTAATTGATTGGATCAATTTATCCCTACATAAGATGTGTGGATGTGTGATGTGTTACACACATGGTCCATAAGTACTTGGCCCATGCTCAATCGACAGTGGCTCTTTCGCACACCCTGGCTGAATGCACATCATTGCCATGGTGTCCCTTTTGGTCATTGGATGACCTCCCTCAGTGGTGGGCCCCACACCTCATCAGGAGGTCTCGAACGGAACCCGAGCCGATTCAGGCCCACCAAAATCAGGCTTTATGAAAGTCAGTGGGAGACACTTTGGTTTGACCTAAAGATAGAACTAGGGTGTAATTATCTGTTCCCTCCAGATGATATGAGTGCATGTGATAGGGAGAGTCATATGATGAACTCTCTAAAGGCCTTCCATCATTAGCACGAGGATGGGTCCTTCAGTAATGAGGAAACGCACCAGAAAATGGGCTATCCATTTGCTATTGGGCTTGTCTAAGTGTTTCATAAGATGATAGGGGCGTCATAGACCGATGTGGGAGGGGCTTCACCAGAAAATGGGAACTCTCTCACGGTACCTTGGCGTTCACGAATATGATGGGTAAGCACTCACTACACAGAAAGTTTTACCTAAAAACGGCTCTAAACCTTGTCTGACAGAGGCCAAAGGGAAAACTCATATGATGAGTGGATATGATCCTTCACAGAAAGGTGGTGGGGTTATGCAGCTGAAACAGTTGGCTTCATGCACCCTATGTGATTTCCCACATTTCCAGAGACAACCCGTAGTCTCCGTCACTGAGAAAGGAGGGAAATCTCAGAGATGAATAAATGGAAATGGATCGTAGATTAAAATCCATATCTATGAAATGAACATGAATCGAATTAGGTCGTGGACTGATGTTTGCTTTTTTATCAGAAAATGGCAAACGGATCATTTGCAAAGCTACTTGATGACAACAAGTTGAAAGGCCCAAACTATGCTGACTGGTACAGGAACCTTATGTTGGTCTTAGCCTCTGAGAAATTGGACAAGGTAGCCAAGAATCCTGCCCCGGATCGTCCGGGGGATAGGGCTTCTGAGGCCCGAAGAAGAGAATACCAAGAATGGGAGGAGAAAAACTCCCTTGCTTGCTTCTATATCATTGCCTCCTTGGACAATCCAATTCAGAGGCAGTTCGATCAGATCGAACTTGCTAAAGACGTATTGGACAGTCTTAGGACAATGTACGAAGAGCAGAATCGTTCTACTCGGCAGAAGGTCTTGAAACAGTTCATGACCGTGCAGATGTCCAAGGGCCAACAAGTTCACGACCATTGTCTTCGGATGATGGGCTATATCAACGAACTAGAGGCTCTTGGATCCGGGCTGGATCTGGTAACTCAGATCGATGCTATTCTCAACTCTCTGCCTCCATCCTTTAATCCATTCATCATGAACTACAACATGAACAAGCTGAACGTCAGCTTGCAGGAACTCAGCAATATGTTGCAGAGGGCCGAAGAATTGATTAAAAAGGATGAGCCCATTGCCATGCTTGTTGAAACTGGCAAATCGGGCAAGAAAAGGAAGGCGAAGAGAAAGCCCCAGAAAAAGGCACCCAAACCCAAGAAACAGAGGAAGGACAAGGCATCAGATGCCTGTCATTTTTGCAAGAAGACCGGCCACTGGAAAAGGAATTGTCCTGCCTACCTGGAATCCAAGAAAGGTAATTTTGAAACTTGTGTTATAGAAACCAATTTGTTGGTAGCTTCTGCGTCCTGGTGTATTGACTCTGGGGCTTCAACTCATGCGTGTAACTCACTGCAGGGGTTCAAGGTAAGCAGAAGGCTGAGTGAAGGAAAAGTCACACTCTACTTGGGGACTACTGCAACAGTTGCAGCCGCAGCCATAGGAACCGTGGAATTATATTTTAGAGAAGGAATAATTGTACTGGAAGATTGTCTTTATGTACAAAATTTAAGAAGAAATTTGATTTCTGTCTCAAAACTGTGTGCCGATGGTTATTCTGTCTTCCTTAGTAATACGATTACTATTAAAAGAAATAACAGATTCATCCCATACGGGGAACTGGAGAACGGTCTCTATCTTCTACATCCTTCTCTAGAAACTAACATAACCGAAACTATGTCGGTTGAAAACCCCAAGAAGAGAGCCCGTGATACAATTAATCCCACGTGTCTGTGGCATTACCGACTTGGCCACATCGGTGTTGACCGAATCACAAGGTTGGTAAAGGATGGTCCTTTAGATTTTCTAGCTGTAGAAGATCTTCCCACCTGTGAGCCTTGCCTACAAGGCAAGATGACGAAACGGCCATTTAACGGTAAGCCTGAAAGATGTATAGGCACACTTGACCTAATACATACTGATGTATGTGGTCCCCTGAGTGTTAGGACACGAAATCAACACGTGTATTTCATCACCTTCACAGATGATTTTTCACGATATGGTTACGTGTACCTAATGAGACACAAGTCTGAATCCTTTGAAAAGTTCAAAGAGTTTAGACAAGAGGTCGAGAAACAGTTAGGGAGAGAAATTAAAGCCCTTCGATCAGATCGAGGTGGCGAATATTTCTCTGACGAATTCAGGGACTACTTAAAGGACAATGGGATAGTATCACAATTAGCTCCTCCTGCTACACCACAACTTAACGGTGTTTCAGAGAGGAGGAATAGGACCTTATTAGATATGGTCCGGTCGCTTCTCATACACCCAAAGTTACCCACATCCTTTTGGGGTTACACATTAGAGACTGCGATTTATGTGCTGAATCGGGTTCCAACCAAATCGGTTTCGAATACTCCATATGAACTTTGGACCGGAAAGAAACCAAGTGTCAGACACTTGAAGATTTGGGGTTGTCCAGCACACGTTAAAAGAAGGAGTGCAGACAAGTTAGAATCTAAGACCAGTCGTTGCCTATTTGTAGGCTACCCAAAAGGCTCTGTAGGTTACCTTTTCTATGACCCAAGTGAGCAGAAAGTGTTCTGCGGTCGAAATGCGCAATTCTTGGAAACCGACTATATCCTAGACACCCATTGTCAAGAAGTTGTTCTTGATGAGGAGAGCTCAGGAGCAGTGGGAGATGTCCCGCAAGTTCCAGGTAGTGACCAACTTAGAAGATCCACTCGGGCATCCAGGCCACCAGTCCGTTATGGTTATGACCAGGATAGTTACCTGGTGGAAACCTTGACTAGTGAGGAGGATCCCGTTACTTACGCGGAAGCTATGTTGGACATAGATTCCCAGAAGTGGGTGGAGGCCATGAGGGCAGAGATGGACTCAATGGAGACCAATGGAGTCTGGACTCTAGTAGATCCGCCCTCCGGGGTAAAGGCAATCGGTTGCAAATGGATTTACAAGAGGAAGAAGGGCCCCGATGGTAAAGTTGAGACATTCAAGGCTCGTCTGGTGGCGAAAGGGTACACTCAGAAAGAGGGCATCGATTATGAGGAAACCTTTTCGCCTGTGGCCATGATTAAATCCATTAGGATCCTGCTAGCTGTAGCGGCATACCATGATTATGAGATTTGGCAGATGGATGTCAAAACTGCATTCCTGAATGGAGATCTTACTAAAGATATCTATATGCAGCAGCCGCAAGGCTTCATTGCTGTAGGTTAGGAAAACATGGTATGTAAACTTAACAGATCCATTTATGGACTTAAGCAAGCTTCTAGAAGTTGGAACATCCATTTTAACTCTGCTGTCAAATTGTTTGACTTCGAGCAGAATCCGGATGAACCCTGTGTCTACAGGAAGTACAGTGGGGATAAGGTTACCTTCTTGGTTCTACATGTAGATGACATCCTACTCATTGGGAATGATGTAGGAATGTTAACTACAGTGAAAGTATGGCTTTCGCAGCAATTCTCCATGAAAGATCTTGGAGAAGCCTCCTATATACTGGGTCTTCGACACTATAGAGATAGATCAAAGCGGATAATAGGATTATCCCAATCTGCTTACATTGATAAAATAGTCAAGAGATACAGCATGGAAAACTCCAAGAAAGGAAATGTTCCTTTCAGGCACGGAGTCACTCTCTCCAAGAAGATGTCTCCCAAGACTTCTGAGGAGATTGATGGCATGAAAGACGTTCCCTATGCCTCTGCCGTAGGGAGCATCATGTATGCCATGCTGTGCACTCATCCTGACATTGCTCAGGCAGTGAGTGTAGTAAGCAGATTTCAGGCCAACCCAGGGCCGGAGCATTGGACTGCTATGAAAAACATACTTAAGTACCTTCGAAGGATAAAAGAGTTTTGTCTGGTGTTCGACGGTAGCTCACTACAGATCCAAGGGTTTACAGATGCCGACTTCCAGTCAGACCCAGATGATAGAAAGTCTACATCTGGATATGTTTTCACGATAGGATCGTGTGCTGTTTGCTGGAAAAGCAGCAAACAGGGGTCCACTGCAGACTCTACGACCGAGGCCGAATACATTGCCGCAAGTGAGGCTGCCAAAGAGGCTGTGTGGATGAAGAAATTCGTTCACGAGTTGGGAGTTGTTCCGTCCAGCACATCACCCATTCCATTGTTGTGTGACAACAATGGTGCCATTGCTCAGGCTAAGGAGCCACGAGCCCACTCGAAGTCGAAGCACATCGAGAGGAACTACCACGTACTGCGGGAGATTGTTGGTAGAGGGGACGTCCTAATTCAGAAGGTAGCGTCAACGGAAAATGTAGCAGACCCATTGACAAAGCCACTATCACAGAAAGTGTTTGAGAAACACGTGGAAAGCATGGGACTCCGGCTAGTACCTGATTGGACCTAAGTGCAAGTGGGAGCTGTTAGACAGTTTTGTATGCCCTTAGCTTCAATCAGAATGATGTACTTTATGAGTTTATTGTAAATGAATAAAGATACATATTTGATTCATGTTCCTTTGGTATGTTTCTATGTAATACCCTTAAACTGGACACTTAATGAGACTCGTGTTAGTTTATAATGTTCACAGCCAGTGGGTCGGTCTGGGGAGACCTATCCTGACAAGGCTGACACTGTGGTGCCACCAAGTCGGTTGGGGTGGCCTGTCTCAGCTGCCAGGGTGAGACCCTAGGCACATACAGTGTAGGATTAATTGAATCTTTGAACTGGACCAGATTTCCTGTATTGCCCTGGACCTTGGAGATTGATGGGCAAAACTGGAAAGTTACACCCGACCCCTAGACTCGATTATGATACTGCACTAGGTGTCGAATTGGGCTATCTTTGATGTAACAATCAGTGAGATCCTTAGCGGGGGTCAAAACCTGGGTATGATGGGACAGTCCGAGAATTCATCTGAGTGGGTGATCATAGTGACAGGATTAGCCCCTTTGTCAGACAAAGGTAATGATCGGGGATGCACTCTCACTGATGGAAACCAAGACTGCCGGCAGTCGATTTCAACCGTTGAGATTTGTTTTGCAAAATACATTTTATATAAGATATAAAAGTATATATATGGTTTCTAAAATGTTTTTAAAAGGTTTTAATTCCCGGAATCCCTATGAGTGCAGAGTGCAACACTGTTCCTTGCAGCCGAGGGAGAGGTCCTCTCTTGTCGGGCAGTGTATGATCATTATGGGCTGAGAGGTTCAGTGTAAGACCATTGAGGATAATACCTGATGGGCTAATCTTGCATCTGCCCACAGTCCCTGGGTGTTACAAGGTGGCTTGGCCCAGGGACCTCTTAGAGTAAGTGTTGGGCCCGTAGAGCCCATTTGATGGGTTTCAGGGGGTGCACTATCTTTAACAAGGTATTCGGCCAGGCCTTGTAACAATGGCTCGGCCGAACCCATGTGGCTGATGTGTAGATCAATGCTTGGGTCCCACACCATACAAGGAAGCCCAACTGGGCAGCAGTTAAGAGGGTTAAGTGAGCACATAAGCTTAATGGGCCTAAAGCCCATTTCGAACTGGGCTGTTTATTTAGTTAATAAAGGGGCGAAATCTGAAGTGGATCAGCTAATAGGATTGGGCTTAGACCCTATCCACTTAAAGAGTCCAAGATCTAAATAAGATTTAGATCTGGAAACCTCCTAATCAGTTTAGGAGATGGCTGATCTGATCTCCAGATAAGATAAGGATTATCCCTTATCACTTAAAGGGACTTCTAACCCAAATATGATTTGGATTAGCAACTCCTAATCTGATTAGGAGCTGATCCCTTTAAGATTATAAAAGAAGAAGGGGGCGGTAGCCTAAAGGATATACACACAGATCATCAGGTTTTCTTTAGTGCTGAAATCAAGAAGAGAGAATTCTGCTCCCTGCAAATACTCTCTTGCTGCCTCCCTGTTCTTGCCGTCCTGTTTGCCAGTTCGATCTCCACTTGTGGGAGAAGTCAAGATTGGATCTTGACATCAGTCCTTTGAGAAATGATTGAAAGGAAGCTGTGCTCACGTACCATCTTGCTGATTCTTGTGAAGGACAGAGTTCTTGGAGAAGAACACTGCTGATTCTGCTCCACCTGCACTGCGCCATCTTCAGTGGGAGCAGTCTTTGGATCCTTCCTTGGGCGTGAACACCTTTGTTGGGAGATATTACTTCTCCGTATCAGGTATAATCCTTCCCACTCCTTTTTGGTTCAGATCTGGTTCAGTTTATGGTTCAAGATTGATCCTTGAAAATATGATTTTCTAAATAGGGAATACGATTCCCAGTTGAAGGAAGAGAAAAATTTTTGAAATTCGCCCCTTATTCCACAATCTTTGGGCGTCCATAGGATGGATCTCTCATCCCTTCAAGAAGAGGTGAATTGGGTAGAGGTCTAAAAATTTTGATTGTGTTAGAATTTAATCCGAATTCATAGACTATTAAACAATCAAGTTCAACACCCTTCCCCTCAAACTGAACAAATCCATTTTGATAGTTTTTTGCAATGAAAGTTTAAGGCTTGTTCAATTAGATTTATTAATGTATCATGATAGAATACACAATCGAGCTGTTAAACTAGCAAACTTATAACTACAAAAATAAACAAACAAGATACTAGTACATGTAGGTGTTAGTAGTCAACAATGAAGCACAATAATAAATATAAAGACTGCTAACAAGAAGATAACAACTAAACATTAGACTAGTCAATTAAGAATTGTAGCCTACAATCTTGTTAGGAAATGAAGGTAATGGGCCCTCTAAGAATGTTATTAGGATCAATTTGGTTTAATAGTGACTCCAATAGCCAGAGGCACCGTCTAAACCAGTACGGGTAAGAATTGGATGGGAGAGGGAAGGGGTTAGGCACCCTTCTCCCGGGTCTAATAGGTGGGGCCAACATAGGGTTCTAAAAGAAAATGTGCAATTAATCAAGCAAAATAATAACAAAGAAACTATTCCAAAGAATAATCTACAATAAAAGGAGAACTCCTCCCCTCCTTTCTATTGCTTCCTTTATTACTTATTTATTTACTTTGGTAAAAAATGGAGAGCATGCAACTTATTATTCTAGATGATCAGTGAAACAAAAGAAAATCGGGTGATAGAATGACACCCTTCATGAGAAACGAGCACAACCAGACATTAAAATGCAGGCAAGAGAAAAGAATCACCTGAATTCTTTAACAGTCAATGAAATACCCCATATCTCCATCTCTAGTGAACAAAAAAAAGTACATACCGAAGTGATTTCAAACACTCAAGATTAGAAAGAAAAGGAAAGGGATGAAAAACCTTTAGAGAACAAGCTGAAACTAACAGTTCCACCATCAGTTTCAGATTGATCTTCTACAGGACATAACAAAGTGATCATATGAAAGCTACATTATCAGGTTGATAAATGCTCTTCTATTCTATAAATGAAAGGAAAGAAGTTAATGCTAATACGACAAAAGACAAGACCATCATGTAGGAAGCACAATATCCTATACTTGGCTAGCTGATAAAAATGGTACGCATGATTACTCTATTCCCGACTCCCGGAGATTTTTTGTGAGACCCACGACTACTCTAGTATATAAAGGCAGAACCCTAAAGGCAAAGGTACACATGATTACTCTACTCTCTAGCACTCAAGCTCTCAAGCATTCAGCTCACATTTACAGCATACTGACTTAAGCATCGGTGCGACCTTGTCAGGTTAGCCACCCTAGGTTCTCTAGTAGATTGTTTTGTAGACCGATCCAGCTCGCCATCCACCTGGAGTCCAGATCGTCATCCAGCTAGGGGTAGTCAGATCATGCACCATCAATTGGTGCCGTTTGTGGGAATTCGATCGAGAAGTCATTCCTACCTCTTTGCAACTTCAACTTCAATGGCATCCTCCAGCCACATCGGGAAAAGCATCAAGATGAACACCACCGGAGGGCAAGCCCAGCAGCCAACCTTTCCCTAAGCTCCTACGGTGTGCATCGGACAATTCACCATTCCGCTCACAGCGTCAGGAGTCCCATCATTAACTGCACCACCGAGCACTGCACAGGTGAGCGCCCCGCTTCACCCGGTGGTAGGTGCAACTTTCTCTGAGCCCTCTGTGGTTCCTCCCGGAGTAGGGAGTTCCCAGTTCCATGGCCTCGTTCAGTGCATCCAGGCCATTTAAATCCAGATGTAGCACGTCCAGCAGTTTTAGCAGTACCAACATTATTACTTCTACCATCAATATCAACACCAGTTCCCTCCACTGCAGCCAAACCAACAACCGGTTCCACCTCGGCACCAAAGGCCCCATCACGGTCAGAACCCGAATCACCTTGGAGTTAACCAAATCACCCAGGGCCCCGAATCACCTCGGGGCGAAGAGACCTCACAAGCACTGATTCGTCTCAGGAGTTAGGTCTCATCCCGAGGGAGGAGAGACGATCAACACAATCCATCAGCCTCACAAGGAAATCTCAGAAATAGGTCCGGGGATAGTCAACTGAATCCGCCTCGGCACTCACAGCAAAAGAATGATGGCTCACGAGCAGATAACCAGTTTGGGGATCAAGGTGCGAACTCAAGACAGGACCTCTCCGTCCCCCATGATAGTCAGCCCTAGAACAACTCGAGAAACCAGGATCTGCCTCGCGATAGGGCCGTAACACTAGATTGAACAAGAGTCAGTAGCACCAATACCGAGCCAGTGAGGAAACAGTAGCGGAGACATCGCAAGACACACCGTACCTCAATCAAGAATAGCCCGCCAGCAAAGCTAAGCCAATGAGAAGTGCAAACCAAAGGGAAGGAAGAAGCGAGCTCGGTGGCTACAAAGACCGCTCCTCCACTACTTTGCAGGTCATCTCCTCTGTCTGCCAGGCTCTTGGTGGCTCCGATGCCAAAAGACTTCAAGATGCCCCCATTAGACAAGTACGACGGGTCCTTCGATCCTAATGACCATGTGGACTCTTTCCAGTCCCAGATGCACCTGGCTGGGGTTGATGAGTCTTGCATGTGTATAGCCTTCTCTACTACCTTTAGAGGGGTAGTTCGAACCTAGTACCGAAACCTCACACCGGGATCAATCAAAAGCCGGTAGCAGTTCGCTGACTTGTTCACTGCACATTTCATCACTAGAAAAAGGTGCCCGAAGTCCCAGGAAAGCCTTCTCAATGTGGTTCAGAGGGAAGGAGAATCAATCGAGAGCTATATCAAACGCTTCAATGACACTTGCCTGCAGATACCGGACCTCAACCCGGCAGTGAGACTCAATGCAGCCAAGAAGGGAATTACCCACTAGGAGTTCAAATGGCATGTTGTAGGAAACAAACCGAAGGACATTACTGAGTTCCTAAAGCTTGCAGATCAGTTCATTGGCACCGAGGAGGAGATCAACCAGAAGGTCGATAACCCACTCCCGGAGAAGAGGAAGAGAGAGAGTGAAGGAACGAGGAGTAGCAGACAAAAGAGGAAGAAAAGCAAGTCCCCGAGCAGGGGTAGAAACAGCTCTAAAAGTTGGTCCCCCTCGCGATCTTGTAAATCAAGTCGGCACTCTAGGACCCCTTCTATGGAGAGAATGAACTACACACCCCTGAATGCAAAAAGAGGAGAGATCCTAATGGTCATTAAGGATTCCTCCTTCGTCAAATGGCCTTCTAGGTTAAGAGAAGACCCAACAGCAAGAAATCCGAACGTTTACTACCACTTTCATCAAGATCACAGGCACAGTATAGAGAACTGCAAAAACCTTCACGATGAGATCAAGGAACTCATCCAACGATGATACTTGAAGAATTTCATCTTGCGCGAAGAAAGAAGACAGATAGATCGGAAGGCAAACCGACAGGGAGATTAGAGGAATGCCCCAGAATCCAGCAGGAAAAATGAGAAACTTCCATGACAGTTGCCAGAAGAGAGACCGGTCCACGAGCTAGAAAACGAAGAAGAAAACCCAGCAAAACCACCTCGGCTTGAAGGACCGATATACTTCACTGAAGATGATGCACGCGGGATCCAGTATCCTCACGATGGTGCCCTGGAAGTAAAGCTGTGGATCAATGACTTCGAAGTAAAGCAGAGACTAGTAGACTCAGGCAGCTCGGCTGACATACTCTTCAAGGAGACGTTCAAAAAATTACAGCTACAACAGAGCGATCTGAAACCGGAAGACACCCCTTTAGTAGGGTTCAGCGGCGAGGATGTCAGACCTCTTGGGCGAGTCACAGTACCTGTAGAAACCGGCACGTGGCCAAACATTGTGTGGTTTGAGCACACCTTCCTGGTAGTCACGACTCCTTCCCCCTACAACGCCATAGTAGGTCGGCCCATCACGCATGCTATACGTGCGGTAGTATCCACTTACTATCTGGCGATGAAGTTCCCAACTGATTACGGGGTGGGAGTCATGCGAGGTGACCAGCTCAAATCGCGCAAATGCTACATAGCTGCTCTTAAAGGGAAGGTGAGCCTAGCAGAAGATGTCGAGCTCGAGCGACCTGTAGAGTATACCGACGAGCGAGCTGCCCCAACAGAGGAGATGGTCCACATACTGGTCTCTGTTGACGAACCGACCAAGACTCTCCAGATCGGTGCCTCGATCAACAAACAACTCCACTCCCAGCTAGTAAGTTTCTTACTCAAAAACTTAGATATTTTTGCTTGGTCCGCGGCAGAAATGCCTGTAAATGATTCAAAAGTTATAACTCACAAATTGAACACCGACCCTTTAGTCAGGCCAATAAGACAGAAGAAGTGCAACCTTGCCCCGAAACGTTGGAGGGTAGTCGATAAAGAGGTTGGGAAGCTCCTAGCGGCAGACTTCATTAAGGAAGTTCATTACCCGAGCTGGGTGGCTAACCCAGTTCTGGTGAAAAATGCCAATGGAAAGTGGTGCATGTGCGTCGATTACACGGACCTGAATAGAGCCTTCCCGAAAGACTGCTTCCCGCTACCCAAGATTGACTGCCTAGTAGACGCGACCTCAGGGCATGAGTTGCTGAGCTTCTTGGACGCCTATTCTAGTTACAACCAGATTAGGATGGACCCTACTGATGAAGAGAAGACCGCCTTCAAAACCGAGCTCGGGCTATACTGTTACAAGGTCATGCCCTTCGTATTAAAAAATGTTGGGGCAACCTTTCAGTGCATTGTAAATAAAATTTTTGAGCCGTTAATCGGCAATAAAATAGTGTTATGTTGATGACATGGTCGTGAAGACCCAGTTTTTGAATTTTTTATAGAATGATTTAAAAAGCGTTTTCCAAATTTTGTGAAAATATAACATGAAGTTAAATCCCAACAAGTGCATTTTTGGAGTCACCTTGGGAAATATCCTATGCTATATAGTTAACTGACGTGGCATCGAAGCCAACCCGGATAAAATAAAAGCCATCCTTGATATGAGACCACCCTACAAAATAAAAGAGGTTCAAAAGCTAACTGGCCAGATAGCCGCCCTAACCCGCTTCATGTCCAAGTCAACAGATCTCTGCCTACCCTTTTTCAAAGCCATAAAAAACAGTAAGGACTTCGAATGGACTGAAGAATGCCAGCTCGCCTTCGATGAGCTGAAAAGATACTTAGGTACCGCCCCAGTTTTAACTTTATCCGAGGAAGGGGACGTATTAAAGTTGCACCTCTCCATGAACGACGAGGTGGCTGATGCCTTGTCTCGACTAGCCAGTATGAGCAGTAACACAATGCGAACCGTGTACAATGAGAATTTACCTCGGCCTAGCATTCTCGGGGGGCAGAAGAGGTTACTCCCGTATCATAAGCAGAACCGAGCTAGATCGACCCACTTGTAAGTTATCTACTTCACGAGACCCTACCTGTAGATCGCAATGCGGCCCGAAGGGTAGAGCGTCAGTTAGCTAAGTACGTCCTTATAGACGGACAACTGTATAGAAGATCTTTCACGCTCCCCTACCTACGCTGCTTGCGACCCTCAGAGGCCGAGCATGTACTCTGTGACACCCATGAAGGTTTGTGTTGTAGACACTTGGGGGGCAAAGCTCTAGCATAGAAAGCGTTATGGCAAGGCTATTACTGGCCCACGATGAAGGCAGATGCACTTGAGCTCGTCAAGAAGTGCGACAGGTGTCAAAGGCACGCCAACATTCACCATCGACCTGCTGCTAATCTGAAATACCGCACTAGCCCATGGCCCTTCGCGCAGTGGGGAATCGACATCATTGGCCCTTTCCCGCCAGTGACAGGACAGAGGAGGTTCTTGGCCGTAGCAGTAAACTACTTTACAAAGTGGATGGAAGTCAAACCCTTGGTGACAATCACAGCCTGCAACATACAAAATTTCTTCTGGTGGAAAAACATAGTATGTCGCTTCAGACTACCTCGGGTGCTGATATCCGACAATGGAAAGCAGTTCGAAGATATCAAGTTCCAAAACTGGGGCTCCAAAATAGGGATCCAACAGAATTTTACCTCGGTGGCACACCCCCAGGCAAACGGGCAAGCAGAGGTCACTAACAGAGCAATACTTCGCGGACCAAAAGCTCACTTTGCTCAAGCCAAGGGGTTGTGGGTGGACGAACTACCCAGTGTCCTTTGGGCCTACCGAACTACCATTAAGACCGCCATAGGTGAAACCCCTTTCAACCTCATTTATGGCATAGAAGCGGTGATTCCGACAGAAATCGAGGTGCCCACACTACGGTTGGAGGATTACGACAAGGAGACGAACGATGACGAGCTCCGTACCAACCTAGACCTGGTAGAAGAGGTACGAAACCCAGCTTACATCCAGACTGCACCTTACCAACAAAGAGTAGCTCGGTACTATCCAGGTCAGAAATTGACACTTCTGTGTCGGCGACCTAGTTCTTCGAAAGGTTATGGTACCTGATCACGACGTTGGTAAGCTTGGACCAAATTGGGAAGGTTCGTACTGAGTAAGACGGGTGTTTGGGGAAGGCACATATGAGCTCAAGACTTTGGAAGGGATGTAGGTACCTCGAGCATGGAATATCGACAACCTGAGAAGGTACTACTCGTGATCACCAAACTGGTCAAAAAGGATCACCGAACTGGAGAGAGGACTACGAGTCACTCCCAGAAGCATAAGGGTCATGGTGCTGAGCTGACATAAGACCTTGGCACTACAACAAGTCCTAGCCATCTCTTCGTCATAGGTAGAACAGTTCTCACATCTGTGAGGCATAAACAACTCGGATACAAACCATACAACAACAGGTTAATCTCATTTGAACTCAGGCCCGTTGGCTCGGCACTAAGGAATAGCCAACACCTAAACGAGTAGCCCGTGTGCAGACAAGTCGGGTATATACCCTACAGTGTCCGCCCACCTCGGCGTACAATGATACGAAGTTATTCCTACTTGGAGTCCGGCTCGTTAGTTCGACAATAAGTTATAACTACTTGGAGTCTAGCTCATTAGCTCGACAGTTCGGGGTAACCTACAATTAGAAAAAAATTCACTCCTATTTGGTGTAGTTCGCCAGTTCGGGAGTAATCTACACTTGGAAAAAAAAATTTTGCACACAAAGATTGCAAAAGCACTTGTATTTCATTGATATAGAATTTCGGGTACAAAAAAAAATTTATAATGGACCGCCTTATGCTCCTCGAACTCCTTCTCCGACATCAACAAAGTGAGCAGCTCCTTCTTAGCCCACGCATCGTTCTTCAACTGATTATTTTCATTGCGTGCTAAGTTCAGTTCGGCATGGGCTTTCCGGGAAGACTCCTCGACTCCAAGAACCCGCTTTAAGTTCACCTCGGACTGATAAGCCAAGGCATGAATGGTGGAATTCACCTGCCAAGAGAAGAAAACAAGCATCAGTATACCAAAATCCAAGTACAAGACAGTTTGAAAAGACAAGCCTAAGAACATACCACCATAAAGTTGAAAGAATGGTAGGATCCATCCAATGGACGCCATAAAGGTTGCGGAATGGGTGGGCGAATTTCAAAAAAAAATTTCCTACCTTCTCCCACCTGGGAATCATATTCCCCAAATTTAGAATACAATATTCAAGGATCCTACTTGAACCATAATCAAACCAGATCTGTACCAAAAGGTATATGGGAGGAATATACCTGATCCGGAGAAGCAGTATCTCCCAAAGTTGGTGTTCATGCCCAAAGAATGCTCCAAGATCTGTTCTTGCTGAAGATGACACAGCTGTGGATGGAACAGAACCAGCAGGGTGCGTCCTACACACTGGATCCTTCACAAGAATCCTCTGGAAGAACTAAACACTGTAACCTTTTTAGTCTTTCTTGCAAGACTGATGTCAAGAACAGATTTCTTGACTTTCTTTTCTACAAAGATCCAATCTTGCAATGACAGATGGCGGCGGCAGGAGGAGAGAACCAAAACCGAAAAAGCTGAACTGCTTTTTCTCCTTTTCTGGAGAGTATGAGATCTGATCTCAAAATTCGCTGAAGGTATCCCTTGTGTATCCAAAAAGGTGGTTCGAAATCTGATGTATTTTCTTAGGGTTTCTCCTCTTTTCTTCTTGATTAAGAAACCTCCTAATCAGGAGTTATCCCAATCCAAATCAGTATTTGGATAGAGGATCATCTTAATCCTATCTGCAGATAAAGTTAGTTTACTCCTGATCTTATCAGGAGGTTACCAGATTCAAATCTGATTTGAATTTGGTCTCCCAGAGTGGATAAGGTTAAAAGCCCCATCCTTTTCACTAACATTAATCTCATATTCGCCCCATCTTTGGGTGATCATATCAGCCCAGTTCGAAATGGGCTTTTGGCCCATTAAGTATTCAGTGTTTAATTAGTTTCCAATCTGCTGCCCAGTTGGGCTTCTTTGTATGGCGTGGGACCCAAGCATTGATCTACACACCAGCCACATGGGTTCGGCCCAGCCTTTAATACAAGGCCCAGCCGAATTCACTGAAAAACTCAATGAACCCCTTGAGTCCATCATATGGACCCTATGGGCCCAACAGTTACATTAAGTGGTCCCTGGGCCAAGCCATCTTATAAAAACCCAGGGACTGTGGGCAGGTGCAAGATTAGCCCATCAGGTATTATCCTAAATGGTCTTACACTTAACCTCTCAGCCCTTAATGATCAAGCACTGCCCGACAAGAGAGGACCTCTCCCTCGGCTGCAAGGAACAGTGCCGCACTCCCTTCTCACATGGATCCCGAGAATTAAAACCATTTGCAAACATTTTGAAACCGTACATATATATAAATATATTAATTTTGCAAAACAAAATTCCAACGATTGAAATAAACTGCTGGCAGTTTGGTTTCCATCAGAGAGAGTGCATTCCCGATCATTACCCTTTGTCCGACAAAGTGGCTAATTCTGTCACTATGACCACCCA
Source organism: Nelumbo nucifera (assembly GCF_055504915.1). Classification (NCBI taxonomy): domain Eukaryota; kingdom Viridiplantae; phylum Streptophyta; class Magnoliopsida; order Proteales; family Nelumbonaceae; genus Nelumbo; species Nelumbo nucifera. Next base: position 82,433,681 of record NC_142651.1, read on the forward strand.
CTCAGATGAATTCTCAAACTGCCCCAACATACTCAGGTTTTGATCCCCGCTAAGGATCTCACTGATTGGCATATCAAAGGCGGCCTGATCCAGCACCTAGTGAAGTGTCATAATCGAGTCTAGGGGTCAGGTGTAACTTTCCAGTTTTGCCCATCTATCACCAAGGTCCAGGGCAAGACTGGAAATCTGGTCCGGTTCAAGGATTCAAGTAATCCCATACTGCATGTGCCTCGGGTCTTACCCTGATGGCTGAGACAGGCCATCCCAACACTTGGTGGCACACCAGCATCAGCCTTGGCAGGATAAATCTCCCCAGACTTATCCAACGGCTGTGAACATTTAAAACTAACATGAATCTCTATAAATGTCCAGTTTTAGGGTTTTACACAGAATTAAACCAAACAACATGAATCAAACATGCACTTTATTTATTTCCACTAAATAACAAGTACATCAAATCAGATTGAAGCTAAGGGCATACATAAACTGTCTAACAGCAGTGAGTAGCCGCTCGGGCCCCAAGTTGAGCAACTCTGCCCAACAAGCGACCTCCTCAGCAAATACCGCATCCTTGCTCTTGAGAAGGCTGAATTTTGGAGTCAAAATACTCCAAACTACGTCATCATTGCCCGAAGAAGCGGTAGCTGCTGGGATGGGCTCCGAAGACGTAACCTCCTCGAGAACGCAAGGTGGGGAGGGCTTGCCCGAGTCCTCCTCGACCAGATCTATCATAGGAGGCTCATCGGCAATTGATGGCTGCTCGGGCTCAAGAACGGCAGCTGGTGGGTGCTCAATGTGAGCCTTCTTGGAGGCTCTCTTCTTCTTCCCCCTCTTCATGCTCCCGAAGAGCTCATTAGCGGGGATGTCCATGACAGCTGCGACAAAAAACGAACTGTCAGATACAATACCGAAGTAAAACTGATAGGGAAAGTACAACAAACAGCGACCTACCAGGACTCCGACCAGCCTGCACGAGCTTCTCCTCAGTCATGAAGTCTTCGAACTTTAGGCCGAGCTCCGCCTAAGATCGGAGCGCCTCCCTTGTCTTCAGGTCCAACCTAATGCTAGGGTCCTGGAAGGCTGCCCTCCAATGAGTAGGGAAAGGCCACCCCTTGGTGTTGCAGACCACGAAATAGCGCCTCTTCCATGCCGGGACCTTGTTAGGGAGCTTGTGCAAAAGTTTGAAACCAGGGCGAGGTGACAGATAGTAAGTTCGCCCGTGCTCGGGCAAAACACAAGATGAATTCTTCTTTATGGAAAGAATAGAAGAAAAAACATTGAGGTCAAGGGAAAGGTTGTAATCGTGAAAAAGTGAAATGGTCCCTATGATGTTGCGGATAGAGTTCGGGTGTAACTGGCCTATGCTGATGTTGAAAAATTTTACAATCTCGACTATGAGAGGGTGAAGTGGAAGGCGAAGACCAGTTGCGAGATGCTCCTCAAAGATCACGGTCTCGTTGTGACCGTGGTCCCAAGGGAAGTTGTCTAAGGGGATGCTATACACAAAGTTGTTGGGAAGTCTGTACAGGGCTACTAAGGTTAGGAGCCTGTCCGCCATCATTGTCGACGGGCCGAAGTTGTTTGGCAGCCGACCTCGATGTGAGGTGGAAGCCAGGTTACTTGAGGCCTCTCGCTCCCGCCGACATGAGTTCACCTCGGGGTGACTGTGGACCATGTCCTGACCCAAAGTATCCTCCTCGGTAGGACGAGGATCCGCGGTCTGAGCCAAGGTACCCACTTCGGCTCTGGCGGACTCGCCGCTCTCGTCTAAGAGACTATCGAAGCTAAATCTAGACATACTAAAAAGACACAGAATTGAAAACAAAAAGCAAAGGAAGACCGAAGAAAGGAAGGCGACCTTGCAAACACTTGAACGTGACCTCAAAGATTGCGGATTTACGGACTTGTGGTGAGGAAAGTGAGCCCCTTGGCCCCTATTTATAGCCAGTATATCCGGGGAGCAACGATCGAGATCAACATGATCCAACGGCTCCAAAGGAAATCGGTTGCACGACCCCCGAGGTTGAAATCGATTTAGCACGTGTTTTGACATCTGCGAAGTTTATAAAATGACGTGACGTCCGCGTGTAACTCAGACGCGACCTGGGTTATTCCTGGGTTGAGCCGGGCAGTCAAACAGGTCCGACCAACGATTCGCCTGTCAATTCGCCTAGACCTCATGCCAAATCCACCGGGACTCGTCATGAACTCCCCACACCGGGTTGAGACCCCCAGCTCGGGGAGTGGGGTGCAATTGATGAAGGGTGATTTGGCCCGACCTAGCGAGAAGAGGACACGTGGGCGCGATCTGATCAAGGGAACATAGCTCAGCCTGGCAAGCCTAGTTTGCAACATTTGGTGCTCGGGTGTTCAGCCACCTTGGCCCAAAACCCACCTCGGTGTAGAGGCACCTCGACATCCAATCCAGTTCGAGACTGAAGAATCGAAGTACTAGCTTGGAGCTAGTGACCGAATCGCCATGTAACTGACTTCAGAGGTCTCTCCTACAAATCCCAAGATACTCGAGATCACGATGAGCTAACAGATCCCGACTTTTCCGAGATCATGATGAGGACTCATCCCGGCTCCGCTAGAGTCGGAGGTGAAACGATAAGCCTTATCTACGTACTGCTCCTTCGAAAGTGGAACAAACCTTATCTCCATACCCCAGAGATCCCGAAGCTTTTTCGTGAGAACCATGACTACTCCAGTTTATAAAGGCAGAACCCTCAAGGCAAGGGTACGCGTGATTACTCTACTCTCTAGCACTCAAGCTCTCAAGCATTCAACTCGCATTTACAGCATACTGACTTAAGCATCGGAGCGACCTCGGCGGGATAGCCACCCTGGGTAGAAAGTTATGCCCTTAGCTCCAATCCGAATGATGTGTCATTTGACATTTTTTATAAAGGAATAAAGTACATAATTGATTCATGTCATTGTGGTGTGTTTGTGTAATACCCTTAAACTGGACACTTATGAGACTCGTGTTAGTTTAGAATCTTCACAGTCGTTGGATAAATTTGGGGAGATTTATCCTGCCAAGGCTGACACTGATGTACCACCAAGTTGGTTGGGGTGGCTTGTCTCAGCTGCCAGGGTGAGATTTAAGGTACATGCAGTGTGGGTTTTCTTGTAACCCTAAACCAAATCAAAATTCCATATTTCCCTAGACCTTGGAGATAGATGGCCAAAACTGGAATGTTACACCTGACCCCTAGACTTGATTATGGTATTGCACTAGGTGTTGGATTGGGTTGTATTCGATATGCCAATCAGTGAGATCCTTAGAGGGGGTCAAAACCTGGGTATGTTGGGACAGTCCGAGAATTCACCTGAGTGGGTGATCATAGTGATAGGATCAGCCCCTTTGTTAGATAAAGTGAATGACCGGGTTATGCACTCTCTCTAATGGAAACCTAAACTTCCGGCAGCTGATTTCAACCATTGAAATTTGTTTTTGCAAAATATATTAATATAGAGATATGTTGCAGAGGGCAAGAAAAAGCGGAAGGCTAAAAAGAAGGCTTAGAAGAATGGTAGAAAAACTAAAAAGCAGAAGAAAGATAAGTCATCGGATGCTTGTCACTTTTCCAAGCAGACCGACCACTTGAAGAGGAATTGTCCTCAATACCTGGAGACTAAGAAACAAGGTACATTTGATTCTTTCATCATAGAGTCCAATCTGTTGGTCACTTCTGCTTCCTGGTGTATTGACTCTAGGGCTTCGAATCATGCATGTAACTCACTGCAGGGGTTCAAGATAAGCAGAAGACTGAATGATGGAGAAGTGACACTTTACTTGGGGACTTTTGCAACTATTGCAGCTACAACCATAGGAATTGTAGAACAAGTTTTTAGAGAAGGAACAATTGTACTGAAAGATTGTCTTTTCGTACCTAATTTAAGAAGAAATTTGATTTTTGTCTCAAAATTGTGCATGGATGGATATTCTATTTTGTTTAGTAATGTGATTACTATTAAATGAAATAACAAATTCCTAGCATATGGGGAACTTGAGAATGGTCTCTATGTTCTCCATCGCTCTTTGCAAACCAACTTTATCGAAACTACATCGGAAATAATCGTCAAAAAAAGAATCCGTGATACAATTAGTCCCACATGCCTGTGGCATTACCAACTTGGCCATATTAACATAAATCGTATCACAAGGTTGGTAAAGGATGGTCATTTGGATTTTCTAGCCGTAGAAGATCTTCCAGCCTATGAACCTTGCCTTCAGGCACACTTGAGCTTATACTTACTCATGTGTGTGGTCCTTTGAATGTTAGGACACGTAAGCAACACGTTTATTTTATAACCTTTACCGATGATTATTATCGGTATGGTTACGTGTACCAAATGAGACATAAGTTTGAATCCTTTGAAAATTTCAAGGAGTTCAGAAAAGAAGTAGAGAAACAATTAGGGAGAGAAATTAAAGCCTTTCATTCAGATCGAGGTGGAGAGTATCTCTCTGATGAATTCAGGGACTACTTAAAGGACAATGGGATAGTATCACAATTAACCGCTCTCGCTACACCACAATTAAATGGTGTGTCGGAGAGGAGGAATTGTACCATGTTGGATATGGTCCGATCACTTATCGCCCACTCAGAATTACCTATATCCTTTTGGGGATACGCATTAGAGACTACGATCTATGTGCTTAACCGGGTTCCAACCAAATCCGTTCCGAAGACTCCTTATGAGCTTTGAACCGGTAAAAAACCAAGTGTGAGACACTTGAAGATTTGGGGTTGTCCAGCACATGTTAAAAGAATTAGTGCTGACAAATTGGAATCTAAGACCAGTCGTTAACTATTTGTAGGTTACCCAAAAGGCTCTGTAGGTTACCTATTCCATGATCCGAAAGAACAAAAGGTGTTATGCACTCGAAATGCCTATTTCTTAGAAGAAGATTACATCCTGGAAAATCTTCAGCAAGAAGTTGTTCTTGATGAGGAGAACCCAAGAGTAGTGGGATTTGTCCCACAAGCTCCAGATACTCAACCTAGAAGGTCTACCCGGGTACCCAGGCCTCCAGTTCATTATGGCTATGACTAAAAAGTTACTTGGTGGAAGCCACGACAAGTGAGGAGGATCCCATGACTTATGTAGAAGCTATATTGGACATAGATTCCCTGAAGTGGGTAGATTCCATGAAAGCCGAGATGGACTTGATGGAGACCAACAAGGTCTGAACACTTGTGGACCCACCCTCTAGGGTGAAAGCAATTGGTTGCAAGTGGATTTACAAGAGGAAGAAGGGCCCAGATGGTAACATTGAGACTTATAAAACTCGTCTTGTGGTGAAAGGGTACACTTAGAAAGAGGGAATTGACTATGAGCAAACCTTTTTGTCGGTGGCTATGCTGAAAGTTATTTGGATCTTGCTAGATGTAGCAACATACCATAACTACGAGATTTGGCAAATGGATGTCAAAAATGTGTTCCTAAATGAAGATCTTACTGATGATATCTACATGCAGTAACCACAAGGATTCATTGCAACAGGTTAGGAACACATGGTATGCAAAGTTAACCGATCCATATATGGACAGAAGCAGGCTTGTAGGAGTTGGAACATCTAGTTTGACTCTACTGTCAAACAGTTTGACTTTGAGAAAAATCTAGATGAGCCCTGTGTTTACAGGAAGACCAGTGGGGATAAGGTTACATTCTCGGTTCTATATGCAGATTACATTCTAATCATTGGGAATGATGTAGGAGTGTTAACTATGGTGAAAGTGTGGCTTTCACAACAATTCTCCATGAAAGATCTTGGAGAAGACACCTATATCTTGGGATATCGACTCTATAGAGATAGATCGAAAAGGATAATAGGATTTCCCCAACCTTCTTACATTGACAAAATTGTAAAGAGATACAGTATGGAGAACTCCAAGAAAGGAAATGTTCCTTTCAGGCATGGAGTCACTCTCTCCAAGGGTATGTCTCCAAGACTCCCGAGGAAATTGAGGGCATGAAGGAGATTCCCTATGCCTCAGCCGTAGGGAGCATCATGTATGCCATGTTGTGTACTCATCCTAACATTGCTCAGGCAGTGAGTGTGGTAAGTAGACACCAGTCTAACCCAGGATAGGAACACTAGACAGTTGTGAAAAACATACTGAATACCTTCGAAGGACAAAAGAGTTTTGTTTGGTATTCGATGGTAGTTCACTACAGATCCAAGGGTATACTGATGCCGATTTCCAGTCAGATCTAGATTATAGAAAGTCTACATCTGGGTACATCTTTACAATGGGGGCCTATGTAGTTAACTGGAAAAACAGTAAACAAGGTTCCATCGTAGATTCTATGACCGAAGCCGAATAAATTACCGTATGTGAAGCTGCTAAAGAAGTCATCTGGATGAAGAAGTTCATTCAGAAATTAGGAGTAGTTCCGTCCAGCACATCACCCATTCCATTGTTGTGTGACAACAATGGATCTATAGCTCAGGCTAACGAGTCACGAGCCCATTCGAAGTCGAAGCACATCGAGAGAGAAAGTACCATGTACTGCGGGAGATAGTTGGTAGAGGGGACGTCTTGATTCAGAAGGTAGCATCAGCGGAGAATGTGGTAGACCCATTGACTAAGCCACTCAAATAGAAAGTGTTTGAGAAACATGTGGAAAGTATGAGACTCCGGCTTGCACCCGATTGGACCTAAGTGCAACTGGGAGCTCTTAGACAGTTATGCCCTTAGCTCCAATCAAATTGATGTATCTTTTGACATTTATTGTAAATGAATAAAGTACATAATTGATTCATGTCATTATGGTGTGTTTTTGTGTAATACCCTTAAACTATACACTTATGAGACTCGTGTTAGTTTAGAATCTTCACAGTCGTTGGATAGATTTGGGGAGATTTATCCTGCCAAGGCTGACACTGATGTGTCGCCAAGTTGGTTGGGGTAGCTTGTCTCAGCTACCAGGGTGAGACCTGAGGTACATTCAGTGTGGGTTTTCTTGAAACACTGAACCAGACCAAAATTCTAGTATTGCCCTGGACCTTGGAGATAGATGGGTAAAACTGGAATGTTACACCTGACCCCTAGACTTGATTATGGTATTGCACTAGGTGTCGGATTGGGCTGTCTTTGATATGCCAATTAGTGAGATCCTTAGAAGGGGTCAAAACCTGGGTATGTTGGGACAGTCCGAGAACTCACCTAAGTGGGTGATCATAGTGACAGGATCAGCCCCTTTGTCGGACAAAGTGAATGATCAGGTAATGCACTCTCTTTAATGGAAACCTAAACTGCCGACAGTTTATTTCAATCGTTGAAATTTGTTTTTGCAAAATATATTTATATAGAGATATACATGCATACATATATATATATATATATATATATTATGGTTTCAAAATGTTTTAATTCCCGGGATCCATGTGAGTGGAGAGTGCAACGTTGTTCCTTGTAGCCGAGGGAGAGGTCCTCTCTTGTCGGGTAGTGTTTGATCATTATGGGTTAAGAGGTTAAGTGTAAGTCCATTGAGGGTAATACCCGATGGGCTAATCTTGCATCTACACACAGTCCTTGGGTTTTCATAAGGTGGTTGGACCCAAGGACCATTTAGTGTAAATGTTGGGCCCATTATGAGCCCATAGTGATGGACTTAGGGGTTCACTGTCTTCTAGAGTGAATTCGGCTAGGCCTTGTAGCAAAGGCTTTGTTGAACCCATGTGGTTGATGTGTAGATCAATGTTTGGGTCCCATGCCATACAAAGAGGGCCAACTGGGTAGCAGGTTAAGGGGTAAGTGAGCGCATAAGCTTAATGGGCCTAAAGCCCAATTCGAAATGGGCTTAAATTAGTTGATTAAAAGGAGGCAAGATAGGATTTATAATCTGATTAGGATTAGCTGAAGGATAAGATAAGTCTTATCCATTCAAGAGTCCAGATCCAAATATCATATTTGTATTAAAAACTTTCTCCTAATTAGATTAGGAGCCTGATCCTGAGAAGGCTATAAATAAAGGGGGCGAATTCCTCAGTTACATAACACAACAACCTGTAGAATTCTCTCATATTCTTGTCATCCCTTCCCAGTTCGATCTCCTCTTGAGGAATTGATCAAGAAAGGTTCTTGATATTGTTTCTTAGCTGAAGAAACAATCTGAAGTCATGCTCACCAGCCCCTGTTCGATTCTTGGTAAAGGATTCTGGTTCTTGCTAAAGAGCCATCCTGCTGATCCTGCTTCATTACACACTGTGTCATCTTCAGTGGAAGCGGGTTTTGGTATTCTCCTTGGACGTGAACACCTTCATTGGGAGTTACTATTACTTCATATTAGGTATATCCCTCTCCTCTTTTGGTTTTAGATCTGGTCCGGTTTTGGATTCAAGAACGATCCTTGAAAATACAATTTTCTAAAATAAGGAATGCGATTCCCAGTTGGGAGAGAGAGAAATTTTTGAAATTTTGCCCAACCTTCCTACAGGTTTTGGCCATCCATATGATGGATCTCTCTTCCCTTCACCCTGGACTTGATCGGTGAACAATGGGAATCTGAACCGGTTGCAATTTTCAACCAATAGTCTTCTTCAGACGAAGTAACAAAATGAATCTCGTCTAAGAAGATCTTCTCAGATGAGCACGACCTCTTGGTTCTAGTTTCTCTGAGAGAAAGGGTAATACTGGAGCTATAGTGAGAATGGAGTAACACACTACTGCTGATATACCTTGGTCTTACGGGTGGGAATGGTTCCTAGAAACCCCGAAGACCAGAGAAGAAGAAGAAGATGGAGGAGAGGAAACAATAAAGAAACGTGTGCAATGTTCAAGGATGAAATGAAATGGAGTAATTCTTGCCACTGCCACTGTCCCGTTCTCGTTGAGAGGTAGACGATGAACAATCCTTCGAAAACATCTCCTCCCTAATTTGGAAATTTAGGTTTGCTTTTATATTAGGGTAGGAGCAATTTCGTAAATTTTTAGAAATTTGAGGGTAGTTTTTGTAATTTTGTGAATTCGGGTCAAACCGATCCAAGGGGGTCAACCGGGGTTTTGGTTCAATGATAGGGGGCTTTTGGTCAATGATCAGAGGGTTGAGAGGGGTTCTGACCTCAAAGAAGGGTTTTGTATGTGCAGGCTAGTGAGATTGACCAAAACAGAATCTTTTCCGGTGGATAGGTAAATTGGGGTAGTTTTGACTGAAAGTTGGTAGGATGAGGTTTTTGGGAATTTTGGGTCGACTCGTGGGGTCAGATTGGCCCAACTATGCCCAGATCAGGCAGATCTAGAAAGGGCTTGATTTGGCAAATTTAGAGCCTCATAATGGAATCTATGTGTGATCGAGGGGCAAACAAAGGCAATTTTGGGTGAAATTTCACAGGATAGGTTTTGGGTAGTTTGAGGTGATTTTTGAGGTTACATTGGGACAAATGGGCCCCAATCGAGCAGATTTGAAATTTGGTCAATCTGGATCATTGAAATGAAACCTTGGTGTGATTGAGGGGTAAACGAAGGTATTTTAGGCTGAAATTTTATATGTGGGTATTTGGAGGTGTCCGGGATATGACAAAGCTGTTGGGGCCTCACAACAACCACCTACAATATAAAATCACAAGATATTTGAAATATAAACCACGAGAAATCTAATAGTAACAAAAATGATGAAATCCAAGCAAAAACAAATAAAAACAAGTACCACGAAGAACACAAATATTTACATGGTTCGGCCTTACTACCTACGTCTATAGGAGAGATGAAACCTATTATTCACTATGAAAGAAAATTGAGAAGCATTATAAATATATTGTGGCTTGCAATTCAAACCAACCCTAACCCTTGTACACCTGTTCTCCCTTTCCTCTCAACCCGAGGAACAAAAATAAGAGAAAAAACCATTCTCACACCAAGAGCACTATGCATTTTTCTCTCACACTTTCTCTCAAAAAAAAACCTTAACCCTACAGGCAAAAGAAAGCTTTTATAGGTAAAGCATTTTTAACCTAAAGAAAAACTATACCAACAATTATATTAAAATTAATCCAACGGTTATAAAGTAACACAATCCGAACAAAAGCTTCCTTCTTACTTCACACTTTGAAACAACTTGTAAGTTTGAAGAATCATGACAAGATAAAAAAAAAAAAAAAAACGTTAACCTAACCAAGTGGAAGAGGAAAATGAGAACCCACTTTTGCCACGTAATCAACAGTCGACTTCAGACTATTTTGATGACATCATCCATTTGTGCCAAGACCCACAAGTGAATAATGGGGTCAAATGATGTCTAGTTCATCGGTCACATAGAGGAATTGAAGGACGGAAAGTATTATCGATCTTGATAATCATTGCAAGTTTCAACCAATGAAAATGGAACACTCGAACCCATTCTTGACTGAACCGACGTGGCACTAGTTTGTTGTCACGTCTGTCTCCTCATCTGCAACTTTGCAACTTAGTTGGCCCATGATAATGAGGTGGGTGAATTTTTCCTTATTGTCATCTTATGTTTTCCGCATGGAAGATTTAAATGACTGCTCCTCCACTACTTTGCAGGTCATCTCCTCTGTCTTCCAAGCTCTTGGTGGCCTCGATGCCAAAAGACTTCAAGATGCCCCCATTAGACAAGTACGACGGGTCCTTCGATCCTAACGACCATGTGAACTCTTTCCAGTCCCAGATGCACTGGCTGGGGTTGATGAGTCTTGCATGTGTATAGCCTTCTCTAATACCTTTATAGGGGTAGTTCGAACCTGGTACCGGAACCTTGCGATCTTGTAAATCAAGACGGCGCTCTAGGACCCCTTCTATGGAGAGAACGAACTACACACCCCTAAATGCTAAAAGAGGAGAGATCCTAGTGGTCATTAAGGATTCCTCCTTCATCAAATGGCCTTCCAGGTTAAGAGGAGACCAAGCAGCGAGACACCCGAACGTTTACTACCACTTTTATCGAGATCACAGGCACAGCACAAAGAACTGCAAAAACCTTCCCGATGAGATCGAGGAACTCATCCAACGAGGATACCTAAAGAATTTCATCTTGCATGAAGAAAGAAGATAGATAGACGGGCAGGCAGACCGAAAGGGAGATTAGAGGAATATCCCAGAATCCAGCAGGCAAAATGAGAAACCGCCACGACAGTTGCCAGAAGAGAGACCGGTCCACAAGGTAATTAACATGATTACCGTTGGGTCCATCATCGCGGGGTGTACCTCAACAACTAGGAGGACCTCGGTGTGCAAGCTAGAAAATGAAGAAGAAAACCCGGCAAAACCACTTTTACTTGAAGGACGGATATACTTCACCGAAGATGATGCACGCGGGATCCAGTATCTTCACAACGGTGCCCTGGAAGTAAAGCTGCGGATCAATGACTTCGAAGTAAAGCAGAGACTAGTAGACTCGGGCAGCTCGGCTGACATACTCTTCAAGGAGACATTCGATAAATTGTAGCTACAGCAGAGCGATCTGAAACCGGTCGACACCCCTTTAGTAGTAGGGTTCAACGGCGAGGATGTCAGACCTCTTGGGTGAGTCTCAGTACCTGTTGAAACCGGCACGTGGCCAAACATCGTGTGGTTTGAGCACACCTTCCTGGTAGTCGTGACTCCCTCCCCCTACAACGCCATAGTAGGTCGGCCCATCACGCATGCTCTACGTGCGGTAGTATCCACTTACTATCTGGCAATGAAGTTCCCGACTGATTACGGGGTGGGAGTCGTGTGAGGTGACCAACTCAAATCGCGCAAATGCTATGTAGCTGCTCCTAAAGGGAAGGAGAACCTAGCAGAAGATGTTAAGCTCGAGCGACCTGCAGAGTATACCGATGAGCGACCTGCCCCAATAGAGGAGACGGTCCACATACCGGTCTTTGTTGACGAGTCGACCAAGACTCGCCAGATCGGTGCCTCGATCAACAAACCACTCCACTCTCAGCTAGTAAGTTTCTTACTCAAAAACATAAATATTTTTGCTTGGTCCGCGGAAGAAATGCCTAGAATTGATTCAAAAGTTATAACTCACAAATTGAACACCGACCCTTTAGTCAGGCCAGTAAGGCAGAAGAAGCGCAACCTCGCCCCAGAACGTTGGAGGGTAGTCGATGAAGAGGTTGGGAAGCTCCTAGCGGCAGACTTCATCAAGGAAGTTCATTACCCGAGCTGGGTGGCTAACCGAGTTCTGGTGAAAAATGCCAATGGAAAGTGGTGCATGTGCATCGATTACACCGACCTGAATAGAGCCTACCCAAAAGACTGCTTCCCGCTACCTCAGGGCATGAGTTGCTGAGCTTTCCTAGACGCCTATTCCGGTTACAACCAGATTAGAATGGACCCTGCTGACGAAGAGAAGACCGCCTTCATAACCAAGCTTGGGCTATTCTGTTGCAAGGTCATGCCCTTCGTATTAGAAAATGCCGGGGCAATAAAATAGAGTGTTATGTGACTTGGTCATGAAGGCCCAATTTTTAAATTTTTTATTGAATGATTTAAAAAGCATTTTCCAAATTTTGTGAAAATATAACATGAAGTTAAATCCAAACAAGTGCATTTTCGGAGTCACCTCAGGAAAATTCCTATGCTATATAGTTAACCGACGTGGCATCAAAGCCAACCCGGATAAAATAAAAGCCATCCTAGATATGAGACCACCCCGCAAAATAAAAGAGGTTCAAAAGCTAACTGACCAGATAGCCGCCCTGAGCCGCTTCATGTCCAAGTCGGCAAATCGCTGCCTACCCTTTTTCAAAGCCATAAAAAAGAGTAAAGACTTTGAATGGACTGAAGAATCTCAGCTCGCCTTCGATGAGCTAAAAAGATACTTAGGTACCGCCCCAGTTTTAACTCGACTCGAGGAAGGGGACGTATTAAAGTTGCACCTCTCCGCGAGTGACGAGGTGGTCAGCTCGATACTAATCAAAGAAGTAGATCGGGTCCAACAACCCATCTACTATGTTAGTAAACTTTTGCAGGATGCAGAAACTAGGTACCTGAAGATCGAGAAATTAGCGTATGCGCTAATCATAGCAGCTCGCAAACTTCACCCATACTTCCTAGCCCACACTATTGTCGTCCTCACCAACAAATCTCTGAGGCAGATTCTGCTCAAACCCAAGGTGTCTAGCAGATTGACGAAGTGGTCTATCGAACTGTGCAAGTACGATATCTGGTATAAGCCTCGGACGGCAATCAAAGCCGAAGCCTTGGCCAATTTTGTAGCAGAATGCACATTCAGTACCGCGACCCCCGAGCTGGCCGAGCTCGAACACACGATGGGAGCTTCAACCAGTGTGGCACCAGTCCTGGTCAGAGCAAGACCGACCTGGGACGAGGAGCCATGGATTCTCCACGTCGACGGCTCGTCCAACTAGCAGGGAAGCGGTATAGGATTGATTCTGTACGGTCCAAGCAAGGTAAAGTTGGAATATGCACTCCGGCTCGGATTCGTGACATCAATCAACGAGGCAGAATACGAAGCATTGGTCATCGGGTTAACCCTAGCAAGGGAAATGAAGGCAAAACACCTCATCATATGTAGCAACTCGCAACCGGTGGTCAACCAAGTTACTCGTGAGTACGAATCCCGTGACTCCACTATGGTAGCTTATTTGGCCAAAGTCAGAGAGATCCGGCACAGCTTCATCTCCTACTTCATCAGACAAATCCCAAGGTCCGAGAAGGCAGAGGCCGACGTCTTGTCTCGACTAGACAGTATGAGTAATAACACCATGCAGACCGTGTACATTAAGGATTTACCTCGGCCTAGCATTCTCGGGGGGCAGAAGAGGTTACTCCTGTATCATAAGCAGAACCAAGGTGGATCGACCCACTTGTAAGTTATCTACTTCACGAGACCCTACCTGCAGGTCGCAATGTGGCCCGAAGGGTAGAGCATCAATCAGCTAAGTATGTCCTTATAGACGGACAGCTGTATAGAAGATCTTTGACGCTCCCTTACCTGCGCTGCTTGCGACCCTCAAAGGCCGAGCATGTACTCTGCGACACCCATGAAGGCTTGTGCTATAGACACTTGGGGGGCAAAGCTCTAGCATAGAAAGCATTGCAGTAAGGCTATTATTGGCCCACGATGAAGGCAGATGCACTTGAGCTCGTCAAGAAGTGTGACAGGTGTCAGAGGCACGCCAACATTCACCATCAACCTGCTGCTGATCTGAAATACCACACTAGCCCATGGCCCTTCGCTCGAGTAGAACAGTTTCTACCGATTTGTGCAATTAGCAATTTTTCTAGGAAATCAGTTCCTAATTTTTGGGCGAATGATCTTAAAGTAATTCTTTATTATTCTATTATATATTTAGAATTGTTCTATTTATATTTCTTGAATTTTGGGTTGTTCATATGGAGGAGATCGAAATCTTTTCTACAGTGCAAGAAATCAGCGCATGTACGTTTTTCCCCATTCATTCTTGGTCTATAATTAATTTTATTTTTTTTTTAACTTTAGACAGAATGTATAGGAATTCAAATCTAATGTAATATTAATAGAAAAATTAGGTTTTCTATTTTATTTAATTCGAAGACAAAGCTGAAAGCGCAAAGGAGAGAATTTCGCAAATTCGGGTTCAGCGATCTGCAATTTGTAGTTTTGGAAACTGCATATTGCGAACTGATAATTGTTTTGCAGGGTAGCAGCCTTATGGACAGCCCTCTTACTGATTCTTGATTGTCATGTATCAATTTCTTTATTTTTAGATCATGTTTCTTGAATTGGATCTTGAATTAAACATCAAACCCTAGACCCATTCAAACCAGATTGGACCAAACTGATTGGACCGAATCTATGGTTCGATGGGGGCTGTTCTCAGCCCTTAAATTTTCTATATGGGTCGAGGAGTTGATGGTTAATTGCAAGATGAAATTCGGCCCCCATTTGTAAAACCCAATTTTGGATTGTTAAAACTACTTTAGCCCAATTCAGCATAAATGTTATAAGGGCCGAACTGCTCTTTGCAGTTCCGCCCATATACCTAGATAATATTATTTGATAATATTATGAGCATTAAATGGGCTGGAAGTTTTTGTTAATTTTAATTATGGGTTTTATAGTTATTTAATTGATTTGATCAATTATGGATTCCATGCATGTGATGTATGTGATGTGATGTGCTGCGTAGATGGGACATAAGTTCTTGGCCCATGTTAATTCGATAGTGGCTCTTTCGAACACCATGGCTGAATGCACATCATTGTCATGGTGCCCTTAAGATCATTGGATGATCTCCCTTTCTCAATGGGGCCCACTTCAGTTTCTCTCTAAGAGGTACACCCCAGAACCCTAGCCATTTTGGGCCCACTTTGAATCTGGCATTATGAAAGCTAGTGGGAGACACTTCAAATCTAGGGGGTTTTCATTCCCTCCATTAATTATAAGTGCATTTGATAGGGAATTTCATATGATGAATTCTCTGAAGGCCTTCAATCATTTGTATGAAGGTTGGCTGCATTAGTGGGTGGAGATGCACCATAAAATTGGGCTATCCATCTGCTAATGCAGTTGGCTGGATTGCTTCATGAGATGATAGGGACATCATAGACCGATGTGGGAGGGGCCTATCCTAAAATGGAACTCTCTCACGGTACCATGGCATTCACGAACATGATGGGTGAGCACTTACTGGACAGAAAGGTACCAAAGGGAAAGTTTATAAGATGAGTGGATAACATCCTTCACAAAAGGTGGTGGGGTTTTGCAGCTGAAACAGTTGTCTCCATGCACCCCATGTGCTTTCCCACATTTCCAGAGACACAACAGTATCCGTCACTAAGATTGGAGGGAATCTCAGAGATGCCCAAAATGGAAATGGAGAATAGATTAATGGTCTGAAGACTATGTATGAAGAGCAGAACCGTTCTACTCGACAAAAGGTCTTAAAACTGTTTATGCCCGCATAGATGACCGAGAACCAACAGGTTCATGACCATTGTCTAAAGATGATGGGTTATATCAATGAATTGGAGGCTCTCGGGTCAGGGTTAGATCATGACACCAAAATTGATGTTGTCCTCAATTCCTTGCCTTGATCCTTCAATTAGTTTATCATTAATTACAACATGAATAAGCTAAACGTTAGCCTTTAGGAACTCAGCAATATGTTGCAGAGGGATGAAAAACTGATCAAGAAGGATAAGCCAATAGCCATTCTTGTTGAAGTGGCAAATCGGGCAAGAAAAAGTGGAAGGCTAAAAGGAAGGCTCATAAGAAGGGTAGAAAAACTAAAAAGCAGAAGAAAGATAAGTCATCGGATGCCTGTCACTTTTCTAAGCAGACTGACCACTGGAAGAGGAAGTGTCTTCAATACCTGGAGACTAAGAAACAAGGTACGTTCGATTCTTTCATCATAGAGACCAATCTGTTGGTCACTTCAGCTTCCTGGTGTATTGACTTTGGGGCTTCGACTGAAGGGATGAGAGATCCATCACATGGACGCCCAAAGATTGCGGAATAAGGGGGCGAATTTCAAAAATTTTTCTCTCCCTTCAACAGGGAATCGCATTCCCTATTTTAGAAAATACTATTTTCAAGGATCATTCTTGAACCATAAACTGAACCAGATCTGAATCAAAAGGAGTAGGAGAGGATTATACCTGATATGGAGAAATAGTATCTCCCAACAAAGGTGTTCACGCCCAAGGAAGGACCCAAAGACAGCTCCCACTGAAGATGGTGCAGTGCAGGATGGAGCAGAATCAGCAATGTTCTTCTCCAAGAACTCTGCCCTTCGCAAGAATCAGCAGGATGGCATGTGAGTACAGCTTCCTCTCAAGTCTTTCTCAAAGAACTGATGTCAAGATCGAATCTTGACTTCTCCCACAACTGGAGATCGAACTGGCAAACAGGGCAGCAAGAACAGGGAGGCGGCAAGAGAGTATTCGCAGGGTGCAGAATTCTCTCTTCTTGTGATTTCAGAACAGAAGAAAATCTAATTGTGTGTCTTAAAGGCTGCCGCCCCCTCCTTCTTTTGTTAACCTAAAAGATCAGCTCCCTAATCCAATTAGAAGCTGCTTATCCAAATCATATTTGGATAAGACCTCTTTTAGGTGATAGGGATAAACCCTTATCTTATCTGCAGATTAGATCAACTTTCTCCTAATCTCATTAGGAGGTTTCTAGATCTGAATGGATAGGGTTAAGACCCTATTCTATCTACTAATCCATCTCAGAATTCGCCCCATTATTAACTAATAAAATAGCCCAATTCGAAATGAGCTTTAGGCCCATTAAGCTTATGTGCTCACTTAACCTTCCTAACTGCTGCCCACTTGGGCTTCCTTGTATGAAGTGGAACCCAAGCATTGATCTACACATCAGCCACATGTGTTCGGCCCAGCCTTTGTTACAAGACCTGGCCGAATACACTGTTATGGACAGTGCACCCCCTAAAACCCATCAAATGGGCTCTATGGGCCCAACACTTACCCTAAGTGGTCCCTGGGCCAAGCCACCTTGTAACATCCAAGGACTATGGGCAGATGCAAGATTAGCCCATCAGGTATTATCCTCAATGGTCTTACACTTAACCTCTCAGCCCATAATGATCATACACTGCCCGACAAGAGAGGACCTCTCCCTCAGCTGCAAGGAATAGTGTTGCACACTCTACTTATATGGATCCCGGGAATTAAAACCTTCTTGCAAACATTTTAGAAACCATAATATATATACTTTTATATCTCATAAAATATACTTTGCAAAACAAATCTCAACGGTTGAAATTGGCTGCCGGCAGTCTTGGTTTCCATCAGTGAGAGTGCATCCCCGATCATTACCTTTGTCTGACAAAGGGGCTGATCCTATCACTATAATCACCCACTCCGATGAATTCTCAGATTGTCCCAACATACCCAGGTTTTGACCCCGCTAAGGATCTCACTGATTGATACATCAAAGACAGCCCAATCCGACACATAGTGCAGTATCATAATTGAGTCTAGGGGTCGGGTGTAACTTTCCAGTTTTGCCCATCAATCTCCAAGGTCCAAGGCAATACTGAAAATCTGGTCCAGTTCAAAGATTCAATTAATCCTACACTGTATGTGCCTAGGGTCTCACCCTGGCATCTGAGACAGGCCACCCCAACCGACTTGGTGGCACTACAGCGTCAGCCTTGTCAGGATAGGTCTCCCCAGACAGACCCACTGGCTGTGAACATTCTAAACTAACACAAGTCTCGTTAGGTGTCCAGTTTAAGGGTATTACACAGAAACATACAAAGGGAACATGAATCAAATATGCACTTTTATTCATTTACAATAAACTCATAAAGTACATCATTCTGATTGAAGCTAAGGGCATACAAAACTATCTAACAGCTCCCACTTGCACTTAGGTCCAATCAGGTACAAGCCGGAGTCCCATGATTTCCACGTGTTTCTCAAACACTTTTTGTGTTAATGGCTTAGTCAATGGGTCTGCCACATTCTCCGCTGATGCTACCTCTTAACATCAACTTCCCGTAGGTCCAGTGTTGTCACACAACAGTGGAATGGGTGATGTGTTGAATTCAAAATTCAAGAATGAACACCTTCATTCATAAGGCAGCCTCACTTACGACAATGTGTTCGGCTTGGGTTGTGGACTGTTAATTTGCTACTTAGGACCCCTATTTGTTGACATTCAGGAAACAACACACGATCCTATCGTGAAACCATACCTAGATGTAGACTTTCTATCATCTGGATCCGACTGGAAATCGGCATCTGTATACCCTTGGATCTGTAGTGAGCTACCATCGAATACTAGACAAAATTCTTTTGTCCTTCGAAGGTACTAGTATGTTTTTCATAGCAGTCCAATGCTCCTACCCTGGGTTAGCCTGAAATCTGCTTGCTACACTCACTGCCTGAGCAATGTCAGGATGAGTGTACAGCATGGCATACATGATGCTCCCTACGGCAGAGGCATAGGGAACGTCTTTCATGCCATCAATCTCCTCAGAAGTCTTGGGAGACATCTTCTTGAAGAGAGTGACTCCGTGCCTGAAAGGAACATTTCCTTTCTTGGAGTTTTCCATGCTGTATCTTTTGACTATTTTGTCAATGTAAGCAGATTGGGATAATCCTATTATCTGCTTCGATCTATCTCTATTATATAGGAGGCTTCTCCAAGATCTTTCATGGAGAATTGCTGTGAAAGCCATACTTTCACCGTAGTTAACATTCCTACATCATTCCCAATGAGTAGAATGTCATCTACATACAAAACCAAGAAGGTAACCTTATCTCCACTGTACTTCCTGTAGACACAGGGTTCATCTGGATTCTGCTTGAAGTCAAATGATTTGACAGTAGAGTCAAAACGGATGTTCCAACTTCTAGAAGCTTGCTTAAGTTCATAAATGGATCTATTAAGTTTACATACCATGTTTTCCTGACCTGCAGCAATGTAGCCTTGCGGTTGCTGCATATAGATATCTTCAGTAAGATCTCCATTCAGGAATGTAGTTTTGACATCCATCTGCCAAATCTCATAATCATGGTATGCTGCTATACATCCCACTGCTCCTGAGCTCTCCTCATCAAGAACAACTTCCTGACGATGGGTGTCTAGGATGTAATCGGTATCCAAGAATTGCGCATTTCAACTGCAGAACACTTTCTGCTCACTTGGGTCATAGAATAGGCAATGGCTGGTCTGACACTTGGTTTCTTTCTGGTCCAAAGTTCATATGGAGTATTTGGAACCGATTTGGTAGGAACCCGATTCAGCACATAAATCGCAGTCTCTAATGCATAACCCCAAAAGGATGTGGGTAACTCTGAGTGTATGAGAAGCGACTGGACCATATCCAATAAGGTCCTATTCCTCCTCTCTGAAACACCGTTAAGTTGTGGTGTAGCAGGAGGAGCTAATTGTGATACTATCCCATTGTCCTTTAAGTAGTCCCTGAATTCGTTAGAGAGATACTCGCCACCTCGATCTGATCGAAGGGATTTAATTTCTCTCTCTAACTGTTTCTCGACCTCTTGTCTAAACTCTTTGAACTTTTCAAAGGATTTAGACTTGTGTCTCATTAGGTACACGTAACCATATCATGAAAAATCATCTGTGAAGGTGATGAAATACACATGTTGATTCCGTGTCCTAACACTCAGGGGACCACATACATCAGTATGTATTAGGTCAAGAGTGCCTGTACATCTTTCAGGCTTACCGTTAAATGGTCGTTTCATCATCTTGCCTTGTAGGCAAGGCTCACAGGTGGGAAGATCTTTTACAGTTAGAAAATTCAAAGGACCATCCTTTACCAACTTTGTGATTCGGTCAACACCGATATGGCCAAGTCGGTAATGCCACAAACACTGTTAGACAATTGTATGCCCTTAGCTTCAATCAGAATTATGTACATTATGAATTTATTGTAAATGAATAAAGTACTCATTTGATTCATGTTCTTGTGGTGTGTTTCTGTGTAATACCCTTACTCTGGACACTTAATGAGACTTGTGTTAGTTTAGAATGTTCCCAGTCATTGGGTAAGTCTGGGGAGATTTATCCTGCCAAGGCTGACACTGATGTGCGGCCAACTATTGGGGTGGTTTGTCTCAGCTACCAGGGTGAGACCCGAAGCACATGCAGTGTAGGATTAAAAGAACCTCTGAACCGGACCAGATTTCCAGTATTGCCCTGGACCTTGGAGATAGATGGGAAAAACTGGAAAATCACACCTGACCCCTAGACTCGATTATGATACTGCACTAGGTGTTGGATTGGGTTGTCTTTGATGTACCAATCAGTGAGATCCTTAGCGGGGATCAAAACCTGGGTAAGTTGGGACAGTCCGAGAATACATCTGAGTGGGTGATCATAGTGATAGGATCAGCCCCTTTGTCAGACAAAGGTAATGATCGGGGATGCACTCTCTCTGATGGAAACCAAGACTGCCGATATATATATGTTATGGTTTTTGAAATGATTTGCAAAAGGTTTTAATTCCCGGGATTCATGTAAGCGGAGAGTGCAACACTGTTCCTTGCAGTCGAGGGAGAGGTCCTCCCTTGTCGGGCAGTGTTTGATCATTATGGGCTGAGAGGTTAAGTGTAAGACCATTGAGGATAATACCTGATGGGCTAATCTTGCATCTGTCCACAGTCCCTGGGTGTTACAAGGTGGCTTGGCCCAGGGACCACTTAGGGTAAGTGTTGGGCCCATAGAGCCCATAAGATGGGTTTCAGGGGGTGCATTGTCCATAACAGTGTATTCGGCCAGGCCTTGTAACAAAGGCTGGGCTGAACCCATGTGGCTGATGTGTAGATCAATGTTTGGGTCCCACGCCATACAAGGAAGCCCAACTGGGCAGCAGTTTGGAAGGCTAAGTGAGTACATAACATTTAATAGGCCTTAAGCCCATTTCGAACTGGGCTGATTCGATCAGTCAATTAAAAGGGGCGAATTCTAATATGGATCAGTTGATAGGATTGGGCTTAGACCCTATCCACTTAGAGATTCCAAGATCTAAATGAGATTTAGATCTGGAAGCCTCCTAATTAGATTAGGAGATGGCTGATCTGATCTGTAGATAAGATAAGGGTTATCCCTTATCACTTAAATGGACTTCTAATCCAAATATGATTTGGATTAGCAACTCCTAATGGGATTAGGAGCTGATCCCTTTAAGTTTATGAAAGAAAGAAAGGGGCGATACAGTTAGTGATTGATGTTCAATTCTCTTCAGAGCTAAAAATCACAAAAAGAGAGGTTTCTGCACCCTGCGAATTCTCTCTTGCCGCCTCCTTCCTGTCGCCGCCATCACCTTCAGTTTGATCTCTAGTTCTTGGGAGAAATCAATATCTGATCTTGATTCCAATCTTTTGGGAAAAGATTGGTTGGAGCTGTACTCACCAGCCATCCAGTTGATTCTTGCGAAGGGTCAAGTTCTTTTGGAAGAACATTGCTGATTCTGCTCCATCCTGCATTGCGCCATCTTCAGCGGGAGCAGATTTTGGATCCTTCCTTGGGGATGAACACCTCCATTGGGAGATATTGTTTCTCCGTATCAGGTACATCCTCCCTCCTACTCCTTTTGGTGCAGATCTGATTTGGTTCATGGTTCAAGATTGATCCTGGAAAATTTGTTTTCTAAAATAGGGAATTCGATTCCCTGCAAAGATGGGAGAAATCAAATTCGCCCAGTCCATTCCGCAAGACTTGGGCGTCCATGTGATGGATATCCCATCCCTTCAGTGGTATCAGAGCCCAGGTTCAAATCTTGAACCATTTTAATTCAGATCTGAACCTATGCAAATGGGGAGAAGGTGTTCTACCCGATTTGCGTAGATATGGGTTTTAGGAAATTTGTTCCCAAAATTAATGGGCGAATAATCTGAAATTAATTTTATATAAATTGGATTATTGTTTAGAATAGTTCTGTATGATTTTCTTGATTTATGGGTTGTTCGTACAAGAGGAGATCGAATTCTTGGTTTGCGCAGGGAACCTGCAAGATTTGTAGTTTCTTGATTTATTCATTACATTTGGTCTGTAAATAATTTTTTTTTTTATTTTTAGACTCAATGTATTAGGTATTCGATCTGATGTAAATATAATAGAAATTAGGTTTTCTATTTATTTTATTTTTGGTCGAAGATGGCGGCGCAAGGAAGGAGATTTCGCAGATGGGACATTCGCTACCTGCGATTTGCAGTTTGTGAAACTGCATTCTGTGATCTAACCTTTGTTTTGCAGGATGGGTTGTACGAACAGCCCTAGATTGACTGATTCTTGTTTTCTTTTATCAGTTCTTTAATTTCAGATTATTTTCTTGAATTAAAGATTTAATTAAAAATCAAACCCTAGACCCATTCAAACCAAGATTGGTTCAAATTGTTTGGACCGAATCTAGGGTTCGATTAAGGCTGTATATCAGCCCTAATTTTTGTTCAAATGAGCCTAAGGATTGATAATTAATTGGATATTTAATTCGGCCCAACCTGTAAGGCCCAGTTTTAAATTGTTAAAACTGCCAAAAGCCCACTTCAAAAGAACAAGCTATATGGGCCGAACTGGGTAACCCTAATTCAGCCCATATACCTAGATGATATTAATTATTAATATTATGGATTAAAATGGGTTTCAAATGGGCTTTTACAGATAATTAATTGATTGGATCAATTCCTCCCTGCATGTGATGTATGGATGTGTGATGTGCTACGTTCATGGGCCATAAGTGCTTGGCCCATGCAGATTCGATAGTGGCTCTTGCGCACACCATGGCTGAATGCACATCATTGCCATGGTGTCCCTCTTGGTCATTGGATGACCTTCCTCATTGGTGGTCCCCACACCTCCTGAAGAGGTTATGTGTGGAACCCTAGCCGATTTAGGCCCACCGAAATCTGGCTTTATGAAAGTCAGTGGGAGCCACTTTGGTTTGACCTAAAATAAACTAGGGCGTAATTCTTGTTCCCTCCAGTAAATATGAGTGCACGTGATAGGAAGATTCATGTGATGAACTCTCTAAAGGCCTTCCATCATTAGCATGAGGATGGGTCCTTCAGTAATGAGGAAGCGCACCAGAAAATGGGCTATCCATTTGCTGTTGGGCTTGTCTAAGTGTTTCATAAAATGATAGGGGCGTCATAGACCGATGTGGGAGGGGCTTCACTAGAAAATGGGAACTCTCTTACGGTACCTTGGCGTTCACGAATATGATGGGTGAGCACTCACTGGACATAAAGGTTTACCTAAAAATGGCTCTGAACCTTGTCTGACAGAGGCCAAAGGGAAAACTCATATGATGAGTGGATATGATCCTTCACAGAAAGGTGGTGGGGTTTTGCAGCTGAAACAGTTGGCTCCATGCACCCTACGTGGTTTCCCACATTTCCAGAGACAAGTCGCTGTCTCCATCCTTGAGTAGGAGGGAAAACTCAGAGATGAACATGAATCAAATAAGGTTGTGGACTGATATTTGTTGTTTTATCAGAAAATGACAAATGGACAATTTGCAAAGCTTCTTGACGACAACAAGCTTAAGGGCCCAAACTATGCCGACTGGTACCGTAACCTAATGCTAGTTTTAACATCTGAAAAATTGGACAAGGTAGTCAAATCTCCTGCCCCGGAACGTCTGGGTGATAGGGCTTCTGAAGCCCGTAGGAGAGAATTCCAAGATTGGGAGGATAAAAACTCCCTAGCCCACTGCTATGTCGTTGCTTCTTTGGACAACTCAATACAGAGGCAGTTCGATCAGATCGAACTCACTAAGGACATATTGGACAGTCTGAAAACAATGTACGAAGAGCAGAACCGTTCTACTCGGCAGAAGGTCTTGAAAATGTTCATAACCGCTCAGATGTCCAAGGGGCAGAAAGTTCACGACCATTGTCTTCGGATGATGGGATACATTAATGAGCTAGAAGCCCTTGGATCCGGGCTAGATCTTGGCACTCAAGTAGATGCCATTCTGAACTCCTTGCCCTCTTCCTTCAATGGGTTCATATTAAACTACAATATGAACAAGCTGAATGTCAGCGTCCAAGAGCTGAGCAATATGTTGCAAAGGGCCGAGGACTTACTTAAGAAGGATGAGTCTGTGGTGATGCTTGTTGAAGCTAGCAAAACGAGCAAGAAAAAGTGGAAGGCAAAGAAGCCTCAGAAGAAGACTACCAAGCCCAAGAAGAAGAAGAAGGACAAGACAGCAGATGCATGTCACTTCTGCAAACAAACCGGCCACTGGAAGAGGAACTGTCCTCAGTACCTGGAATCCAAGAAAGGTAATTTCGAATCTTGTGTCATACAAACTAACTTATTGGTGGCTTCTGCGTCCTGGTGTATTGACTCCGGGGCTTCAACTCATGCGTGTAACTCACTGCAGGGGTTCAAGGTAAGCAGAAGGCTGAATGATGGAGAAGTGATGCTCTACTTGGGGACTTCTGCAAGCGTTGCAGCTACGGCAATAGGCACCGTAGAATTAAAATTTAGAGAAGGAAATATTGTACTTAAAGATTGTCTTTTTGTGCAAAATCAAAGAAGAAATTTGATTTCTGTCTCAAAACTGTGTGCGGATGGATATTCTGTCTTTTTCAGTAATACGATTACTATTAAAAGAAACAATAAATTCATCGCATATGGGGAACTAGAGAATGGTCTCTATGTTCTACATCCTTCTCTAGAAACTAACATAGCCGAAACTACGTCGGCCAAAATCCCCAAGAAAAGAGCACATGATACAGTTAATCCCACGTGTCTATGGCATTACCGACTTGGCCATATCGGTATTGACCGAATCACAAGACTGGTAAAGGATGGTCCTTTGGATTTTCTAACTGTAGAAGATCTTCCCACTTGTGAGCCTTGCCTTCAGGGTAAGATGACAAAGAGGCCATTTATCGGTAAGCCTAAAAGATGTACAGGCAAGCTTGACCTTATACATACTGATGTATGTGGTCCCCTGAGTGTTAGGACCCATAACCAACACGTGTATTTCATTACATTCACCGATGACTATTCTCGGTATGGTTACGTGTACCTAATGAGACATAAGTCTGAATCCTTTGAAAAGTTCAAAGAGTTCAGACAAGAGGTCAAGAAACAGTTAGGGAGAGAAATTAAGTCCCTTCGATCAGATCGAGGCGGCAAATATCTCTCTAACGAATTCAGGGA
The DNA here is from genome assembly GCF_055504915.1 of Nelumbo nucifera. Taxonomy (NCBI): domain Eukaryota; kingdom Viridiplantae; phylum Streptophyta; class Magnoliopsida; order Proteales; family Nelumbonaceae; genus Nelumbo; species Nelumbo nucifera. The sequence goes on from NC_142651.1 coordinate 82,459,271, forward strand.
CTACTTGAAGGTAAACGGGATAGTGTCACAGTTAGCTCCTCCTGCTACACCACAACTTAACGGTGTTTCAGAGAGGAGGAATAGGACCCTATTAGATACGGTCCGATCACTTCTCATCCATTCAGAGTTACCCACATCTTTTTGGGGATACGCATTAGAGATTGTGATATACGTGCTGAATCGGGTTCCAACCAAATCGGTTCCTAAGACTCCCTATGAGCTTTGGACCGGAAAGAAACCAAGTGTACGACACTTGAAGATTTGGGGTTGTCCGGTTCACGTTAAAAGAACTAATGCGGACAAATTGGAATCCAAGACCAGCCGTTGCCTATTCGTAGGCTACCCAAAGGGCTCAGTGGGCAACCTATTCTATGATCCAAGTGAGCAGAAGGTGTTCTACAGTCGGAATGCGCAATTCTTGGAAAATGACTACATCCTGGACAATCTTCGTCAGGAAATTGTTCTTGATGAGGAGTGCTCAGATGCAGTGGGAGGTGTCTCACAAGTTCCAGGTAGTGACCAACCTAGAAGATCTACCCGGGTGTCCAGGCCACCGGTCCGTTTTGGTTACGATCAGGATAGTTACCTGGTCGAAACCTTGACTAGTGAAGAGGATCCCGTAACTTATACGGAAGCTATGTTGGACATAGACTCCCTTAAATGGGTAGATGCCATGAAAGCTGAGATGGACTCAATGGAGACCAATGGAGTCTGGACTCTAGTGGATCCGCCCTCCAGGGTAAAAGCAATTGGTTGCAAATGGATCTACAAGAGGAAGAAGGGCCCCGATGGCAGGGTTGAGACCTACAAAGCTCGTCTGGTGGCGAAAGAATACATTCAGAAAGAAGGCATTGATTATGAGGAAACCTTTTCGCATGTGGCCATGCTTAAATCCATTAGAATCCTGCTAGCTGTAGCAACTTACTATGAATATGAGATTTGGCAGATGGATGTCAAAACTGCGTTCCTGAATGGAGATCTTACTGAAGATATCTATATGCAGCAACCGCAAGGTTTTGTAGCTACGGGTCAGGAACACATGGTCTGTAAGTTGAATAGATCCATATATGGACTCAAGCAAGCTTCTAGAAGTTGGAACATCCGATTTGACTCTACGGTCAAAAGGTTTGATTTTGAGCAAAATCCGGATGAACCCTGTGTTTACAGAAAGACCAGTGGTGACAAGGTTACATTTCTGGTTCAGTATGTAGATGGCATTCTGCTCATTGGGAATAATGTAGGAATGTTAACTACGATAAAAGTATGGCTTTCACAGCAATTCTTCATGAAAGACCTTGGAGAAGCCTCCTATATACTGGTCTTCGACTCTATAGAAATAGATCGAAGCGGATAATAGGATTATCCCAATCCGCTTATATTGACAAAATAGTCAAGAGATACAGCATCGAAAACTACAAGAAAGGAAATGTTCCTTTCAGGCATGGAGTCAATCTCTCTAAGAAGATGTCTCCAAAGACCTCTGAGGAGATCGAGAGCATGAAAGACGTTCCCTATGCCTCAGCCGTAGGGAGCATCATGTATGCCATGTTGTGCACTCATTCTGACATCGCCCAAGCAGTGAGTGTAGTAAGCAGATTCCAGGCCAACCCAGGGTAGGAGCATTGGACTGCTGAAAGAGTTTTGTCTGGTATTCGATGGTAGTTCACTACAGATCCAAGGGTATACAGATGCAGATTTTCAGTCGGATTCGGATGATAGAAAGTCTACATCTAGATATGTTTTCACAATAGGATCGTGTGTTGTTTGCTGGAAAAGCAGCAAACAGGGGTCCACAGCAGACTCCACAACCGAGGCCGAATACATTGCTGCAAGTGAAGCTGCCAAGGAAGCCGTGTGGATGAAGAAGTTCATTCACGAATTGGGAGTAGTTCCATCCAGCACATCACCCATCCCATTGTTGTGTGACAACAATGGAGCGATTGCTCAGGCTAAGGAGCCATGAGCCCACTCGAAGTCGAAGCACATCGAGAGGAAGTACCACGTACTCCGGTAGATTGTTGGTAGAGGGGATATCTTGATTCAGAAGGTAGCATCAGCAGAGAATGTAGCAGACCCATTGACTAAGCCACTGACACAGAAAGTGTTCGAGAAACACGTGGAAAGTATGGGACTCCGGCTTATACCAGATTGCACCTAAGTGCAAGTGGGAGTTGTTAGACAGTTGTATGCCCTTAGCTTCAATCAGAATTATGTACATTATGAATTTATTGTAAATGAATAAAGTACTCATTTGATTCATGTTCTTGTGGTGTGTTTCTGTGTAATACCCTTAAACTGGACACTTAATGAGACTTGTGTTAGTTTAGAATGTTCACAGCCATTGGGAAAGTCTGGGGAGATTTATCCTGCCAAGGCTGACACTGATGTGCGGCCAACTGTTGGGGTGGCTTGTCTCAGCTACCAGGGTGAGACCCGAAGCACATGCAGTGTAAGATTAATAGAGCTTTGAACCGGACCAGATTTCCACTATTGCTCTAGACCTTGGAGATAAATGGGCAAAACTGGAAAATTACACCTGACCCCTAGACTAAATTATGATACTGCACTAGGTGTTGGATTGGGCTGTCTTCGATGTACCAATCAGTGAGATCCTTAGTGGGGGTCAAAACCTGGGTATGTTGGGACAGTCCGAGAATTCATCTGAGTGGGTGATCATAGTGACAGGATCAGCCCCTTTGTCGGACAAAGGTAATGATCGGGAATGCACTCTCTTTGATGGAAACCAAGACTGCCAGCAGCCGATTTCAATTGTTGAGTTTTTGTTTTGCAAAATAAATTTATATATAAAGATATATATATATGTTATGGTTTCGAAATGATTTGCAAAAGGTTTCAATTCCTGGGATCCATGTAACCGGAGAGTGCAACACTGTTCCTTGTAGTCGAGGGAGAGGTCCTCCCTTGTCGGGCAGTGTTTGATCATTATGGGCTGAGAGGTAAAGTGTAAGACCATTGAGGATAATACCTGATGGGCTAATCTTGCATCTGCCCACAGTCCCTTGGTGTTACAAGGTGACTTGGCCCAGGGACCACTTAGGGTAAGTGTGGGGCCCATAGAGCCCATAAGATGGGTTTCAGGGGGTGCACTGTCCACAACAGTGTATTCGGCTAGAACTTGTAAAAAAGGCTGGGCTGAACCCATGTGGCTGATGTGTATATCTGTTAGACAGTTTTGTATGCCCTTAGCTTCAATCAGAATGATGTACTTTATGAGTTTATTGTAAATGAATAAAAGTGCATATTTGATTCATTTCCCTTGGTATGTTTCTGTGTAATACCCTTAAACTGGACACTTAATGAGACTCGTGTTAGTTTAGAATGCTCACAGCCAGTGGGTCGGTCAGGGGAGACCTATCCTGACAAGGCTGACACTGTGGTGCCACCAAGTCGGTTGGGGTGGCCTGTCTCAGATGCCAGGTTGAGACCCTAGGCACATACAGTGTAGGATTAATTGAATCTTTGAATTGGACCAGATTTCCAGTATTACCCTAAACCTTGGAGATTGATGGGCAAAACTAGAAAGTTACACCCGACACCTAGACTCGATTATGATACTCCACTAGGTGTCGGATTATGATACTCCACCCGCGTCCTGCCCGAGCTCCGAGGTAAAGAAGAAGCAAGCTCGGACGAGGTAAAAGTTGCCCCTATTCTTTCAGTCCCTTCCCCCTGTCATCAGAACTCCTCGCGGTTCCCATGCCCAAAGATTTCAAACTCCCTCTGCTAGACAAGTACGATGGGTCCTTTGACCCCAGTGATCACGTTGATGCCTTCCAGTCCCAGATGCACCTGGTGAGGGCCAGTGAGTCCTGCATGTGTGTGGCCTTCACTACCACCTTCAGGGGAGTGGCCCGCACCTGGTACAAGAACCTGGCCCCCGGGTCGATAAGGAGCTGGACCCAGTTTGTGCAAATCTTCACTGCGCACTTTGTCACCAGCAAGCGGTGCCCCTGAACCGAGGAGAGCCTCCTCGGGATAGTCCAGAAGGAAGGAGAGTCCATCTGGGGCTATATCAAGCGGTTCAACGACGCGTGCTTACAGATACTGCATCTAGACCCAACAGTACAGCTCGCGGTGGTCAAGAGGGGTGTGACGCACAAGGAGTTCAAATGGCACATGGTGGTCAACCAGCCCGCGACCATAGCTGAATTCCTCAAGCTTGCAGACAGATTCATAAGAATGGAGGAGGAGATCAACCAAAGGACTAAGGGCGGGTTTGAAAAAAGGAAGAGGGAAGTTGAACCCCCCAACCAAGATGACAGGAGGAAGAAAGACTCAGCTCGGGGGGCGAAGCCAAGTCAGCCGTTCCGAGCTCCCATGACAGATCGGGCAGACTACCCGCCCTTGAACGCAAAGCGGGCTGAGATCCTGATGACGATCAAAGACGCCCCGTACGTGAAGTGGCCACCTTGTCTGAAAGGGAACCCGAATGAGAGGAATAAAAACTTGTACTGTAGTTTCCATAGAGACCACAGTCATAGCACCAAACATTGTAAGAATCCCCGCGACGAGATAGAGGAAGTTATCCGTCGCGGGTACCTAAGCATTTGGAGCTCGGGTATTCAGCCACCTCGGCCCAAAACCCACCTCAGTGTAGAGGCACCTCGACATCTAATCCAATTCGAGACTGAAGAATCAAAGTACTAGCTCGGATCTAGTGACCGAATCGCCATGTAACCGACTCCAGAGGTCTCTCCAACAGATCCCAAGATACTCGAGATCATGATGAGCTAACAAATCCCAACTTTTCCGAGATCATGATGAGTACTCGTCCCGGCTCCACCAGAGTCGAAGGTGAAACGATAAGCCTTATCTATGTACTACTCCTTCAGAAGCGGAATGAACGTTATCTCCATACCCCGGAGATCCCAGAGTTTTCTCGTGAGACGCACGACTACTCCAGTATATAAAGGCAGAACCCTCAAGGCAAAGGTACGCGTGATTACTCTACTCTCTAGCACTCAAGCTCTCAAGCATTTAGCTCACATTTACAGCATACTAACTTAAGCATCAGAGCGACCTCACCGGGTTAGCCACCACGGGTTCTCTGATAGATTGTTTTGCAAACCGATCCAGCTCGCCATCCACTTGGAGTCCAGATCATCCTCCAGCTAGGGGTAGTCAGATCACGCACCATCAAGATTCAATCCCATTTTAATTTCAGTTGCTTCATGTTGGGAAAAACTCAGATACATAAAAGGGACTTGAAAAATAGAAAGGATTTGAGAAGTAATTGGTGATAGAAAGAGCAGAGTATATACCTCTTATGTCCTGGCCTGTGTTAGACAGTTATGCCCCTAGCTCCAACCAGATTGATGTATCTTTTGACATTTTTTGTAAAGGAAAAAAGTACATAATTGATTCATGTCATTGTGGTGTGTTTGCATAAAACCCTTAAACTGGACACTTATGAGACTCGTGTTAGTATAAAATCTTCACAGTCGTTGGATAGATTTGGGGAGATTTATCCTGCCAAGGCTGACACTGATGTGCTGCCAAGTTGGTTAGGGTAGCTTGTCTCAGCTGCAGTGTGGGTTTTCTAGAAACCCTGAACCGGATCAAAATTCCATATTGCCCTGGACCTTGGAGATAGATGGGCAAAACTGGAATGTTACACCTGACCCCTAGACTTGATTATGGTACTGCACTAGGTGTCGGATTAGGCTATCTTTGATATGCCAATCAGTGAGATCCTTAGAGGGGGTCAAAACCTGGGTATGTTGGGATAGTCTGAGAATTCACCTGAGTGGGTGATCATAGTGACAAGATCAGCCCCTTTGTCAGACAAAGTGAATGATCGGGTAATGCACTCTCTCTGATGGAAACCTAAACTGCCGGCAATTGATTTCAACCGTTTAAATTTGTTTTTGCAAAATATATTTATATAGAGATATAAATATATATATTATGGTTTCAAAATATTTGCAAAAGGTTTTAATTCCTGGGATCCATGTGAGTTGAGAGTGCAACACTGTTCCTTGCCGCTGAGGGAGAGGTCCTCTCTTGTCGGGCAGTATTTGATCATTATGGGCTGAGAGGTTAAGTGTAAGACCATTGAGGGTAAAACCTGATGGGCTAATCTTGCATCTACCCACAGTCCTTGGGTTTTCATAAGGTGGCTGGACCCAAGGACTATTTAGTGTAAATGTTGGGCCCATTAAGAGCCCATAGTGATGGACTCAGGGATTCATTGTCTCCTACAGTGAATTCGGCCAGGCCTTGTAACAAAGACTAGGCTGAACCCATGTGGTTGATGTGTAGAATGTTTGGGTCACACACCATACAAAGAGAGCCAACTGGGCAACAGGTTAAGGGGTAAGTGAGCACATAAGCTTAATGGGCCTAAAGCCCAATTCGAACAGGGATTAAGTTAGTTAATTAAAAGGAGGCCAAATAGGATTTATAATGTGATTAGGATTAGCTGAAGGATAAGATAAGTCTTATCCATTCAAGAGTCTAGATCCAAATATCATATTTGGATTAAGGAACCCTCTCCTAATTAGATTATGAGGCTGATCCTGAGAAGGATATAAATAAAGGGGTGAATTCCTTAGTTACATAACACAACAACCTGCAAAATTCTCTCCTATTGGGAGTTACTGCTCCTTGGGCGTGAACACCTTCATTGGGAGTGACTGCTACTTTGTATCAGGTATATCCCTCTCCTCCTCTTTCGGATTCAGATCTGGTCCGGTTTTGGATTCAAGAATGATCCTTGAAAATGCAATTTTATAAAATAGGGAACGCGATTCCCAGGTGGGAGAGGGATAAATTTTTGAAATTTCGCCCAACCTTCCAACAAGGTTCGGCCATCCATATGATGGATCTCTCATCCCCTCAGTGGTATTAGAGCCATGGTTTTATTCTTGAACCAAAATTGAACCAAATTTGATCTACGCAAATCAGTAGAAATTGTTCTACTCGATTTGCACAATTTGCGATTTGTCTGGGAAATTAGTTCCCAGTTTTTGGGCGAATGATCTGAAAATAATTCTTTATTATTCTATTACATATTTAGAGTTGTTCTATTTATATTTCTTGAATTTTGGGTTGTTCGTATGGAGGAGATCGAAATCTTTTCTATAGCGCAAGAAATCTGCGCATGTGCTTTTTTCCCCATTCATTCTTGGTCTATAATTAATTTTAGATGGAATGTATAGGAATTCAAATCTGATGTAATATTAATAGAAAAATTAGGTTTTCTATTTTATTTCATTCGAAGACGAAACTGAAAGCGCAAAGGAGAGAATTTCGCAAATTCAGATTCAGCGATCTGCAATTTGTAGTTTTGGAAACTACATACTACGAACTGATCTTTGTTTTGCAGGGTAGCAGCCTTATGGACAGCCCTCTTACTAATTCTTGATTTTCATGTATCAGTTTCTTTATTTTCAGATCATGTTTCTTGAATTGGACCAAACTGGTTGGACCGAATCTGTGGTTCGATGGGGGCTGTTCTCAGCCCTAAAATTTTCTATATGGGTTGAGGAGTTGATGGTTAATTGCAAGATGCAATTTGGCCCCCATCTGTGAAACCCAATTTTGGATTGTTAAAACTGCTTTAGCCCAATTCAGCATAAATGCTATATGGGCCGAATTGCTCTTTGCAGTTTCGCCCATATACCTAGATAATATTATTTGATAATATTATGGGCTTTAAATGGGCTGAAAGTTTTTTTTAATTTTAATTATGGGTTTTACAGTTATTTAATTGATTTGATCAATTATGGATTCCATGCATGTGATGTATGTGATGTGATGTGCTGTGTACATGGGCCATAAGTGCTTGGCCCTTGTTAATTCGATAGTGGCTCTTTCAAACACCGTGGCTAAATGCACATCATTGCCATGGTGCCCTTAAGATCATTGGATGATCTCCCTTTCTCAATGGGGCCCAGTTCAATATTTCTCCAAGAGGAACACCTCGGAACCCTAGCCGTTTTGGGCCCACTTTGAATGTAGCTTTTTGAAAGCCAGTGAGAGCCACTTTGGTTTGACCTAAATCAGATCTAGGGGGTTTTCATTCACTCCATTAAATATAAGTGCATGTGATAGGGAATTTCATATGATGAATTCTCTAAAGGCCTTCAATCATTAGTATGAAGGTTGGTTGCATTAGTGGGTGGAGATGCACCACAAAATTGGGTTATCCATCTGTTAATGCAGTTGGTTGGATTGCTTCATGAGATGATAGGGGCGTCATAGACCGATGTGGAAGAGGTCTATCCTAAAATGGAAGACTCTCTCACGGTACCTTGGCGTTCACGAACATGATGGGTGAGCACTTACTGGACAAAAGGTTTAACCTAAAATGGCTATGAACCTTGTTTGACAAAGGCCAAAGAAAAAGCTTATAAGATGAGTGGATGAGATCCTTCACAAAAGGTGGTGGGGTTTAGTAGCTGAAACAGTTGGCTCCATGCACCCCATGTGGTTTCCCACGTTTCCATAGACACAACTATCTCCGTCACTGAGATTGGTGGGAATCTCAGATATGCCCAAAATGGAAATTGAACATAGATTAAAAGCCCTTGCTATGTGATGACATGAATCAATTAGGTTGTGGACTTATAAATCTACCTTGCCTTTACCAAAAATGGCAAACAGAAACTTCACCAAATTGTTGGATGATAACAAGCTCAAGGGCCCTAATTATGTTGACTGGTTCTGAAACCTTATGATGGTTCTGATGTCTGAGAAATTGGACAAAATTGCTAAGAACATTACTCTGAATAATTTGGGTGATAGGGCTTTTGAGGCCCGAAGAAGAGAGTATCAAGAATGGGAAGAGAAAAATTCTCTTGCCCGATGTTATATTATAACCTCTTTAGACAATCCAATACAGTGACAATTCGATAAGATCGAACTGTCCAAGGATATATTGGATGGTCTGAAAACTATGTATGAAGAGAAGATCCGTTCTACTCGACAAAAGGTCTTAAAACTGTTTCTGACCGCACAGATGACCGAGAACCAACAAGTTCATGAACATTGTCTAAAGATGATGGGTTATATCAATGAACTGGAGACTCTCGGGTCAGGGCTAGATCATGACACCAAAATTGATGTTGTCCTCAATTCCTTACCTCCATCCTTCAATTAGTTTATCATGAATTACAACATGAATAAGCTAAACGTTAGCCTTCAGGAACTCATCAATATGTTGCAGAGGGTTGAAGAACTGATTAAGAAGGATAAGCCGATAGCCATGCTTGTTAAAGGTGGCAAATCGGACAAGAAAAAGCGAAAGGCTAAAAGGAAGGCTCAGAAGAAGGGTAGCAAAACTAAAAGGCAGAAGAAAGATAAGGCATCGGATGCCTGTCACTTTTGCAAGCAGACCGGCCACTGGAAGAGGAATTGTCCTCAATACCTGGAGACTAAGAAACAAGGTACATTCGATTCTTTCATTATAGAGACCAATTTGTTGGTCACTTCTACTTCTTAGTGTATTGACTCTAGGGCTTCGACTCATGCGTGTAACTCACTACAGGGGTTCAAGATAATCAGAAGACTGAATGATGAAGAAGTAACACTTTACTTGGGGACTTCTGCAATTGTTGCAACTATAGCCATAGGAACTGTAGAACTAGTTTTCAGAGAAGGAACAATTGTACTGAAAGATTGTCTTTTCGTACCTAATTTAAGAAGAAATTTGATTTCTGTCTCAAAATTGTGCCTGGATGGATATTCTATTTTGTTTAGTAATGTGATTACTATTAAACGAAATAACAAATTCCTAGCATATGGGGAACTTGAGAATGGTCTCTATGTTCTCCATCGCTCTATGCAAACCAACATTATCGAAACTACGTCGGAAATAATCCTCAAGAAATGAATCCGTGATACAATTATTCCCACATGCCTGTGGCATTACCAACTTGGCCACATTAACATAAATCGTATCACAAGGTTGGTAAAGGATGGTCCTTTGGATTTTCTAGCCATAGAAGATCTTCCAGCCTGTGAACCTTGCCTTCAGGGTAAGATTACGAAGTGGTCATTTAACGGTAAGACTGAAAGATCTACATGCACACTTGACCTTATACATACTGATGTGTGTGGTCCTCTGAATGTTAGGACACGTAATCAACACGTTTATTTTATAACCTTTACCGATGATTATTCTCGGCATGGTTACGTGTACCTAATGAGACATAAGTTTGAATCCTTTGAAAATTTCAAGGAGTTCAGACAAGAAGTAGAGAAACAATTAGGGAGAGAAATTAAAGCCTTTCGTTCAAATTGAGGTGGTGAGTATCTCTCTGATGAATTCAGGGACTACTTAAAGGACAATGGGATAGTATCACAATTATCTGCTCTCGTTACACCACAATTAAACGGTGTGTCGGAGAGGAGGAACCATACCCTGTTGGATATGGTCCAATCACTTCTCGTCCACTCAGAATTACCTACATCCTTTTGGAGATACGCATTAGAGACTGCGATCTACGTGCTGAACCGGGTTCCAACCAAATCCGTTCCGAAGACTCCTTATGAGCTTTGAACCGGTAAGAAACCAAGTGTGAGACACTTAAAGATTTGGGGTTGTCCGGCACATGTTAAAAGAACTAGTGCTGACAAATTAGAATCTAAGACCAGTCGTTGCCTATTTGTAGGCTACCCCAAAGGCTCTGTAGGTTACTTATTCTATGATCCGAAAGAACAAAAGGTGTTTTGCACTCGAAATGTCTGTTTCTTTGAAGAAGATTACATCTTGGAGAATTTTCAGCAAGAAGTTGTTCTTGATGAGGAGAGCCCAGGAGTAGTGGGATATGTCCTACAAGCTCTAGACATTCAACCAAGAAGGTCTACCCGGGTATCTAGGCCTCCAGTTCATTATGGCTATGAGTAAGAAAGTTACTTGGTGGAAGCCACGACAAGTGAGGAGGATCCCATGACTTATGCGGAAGCTATGTTGGACATAGATTCCCTGAAGTGGGTAGATGCCATGAAAGCCATGATGGACTCGATGGACACCAACAAGGGTTGGACTCTTGTGGACCCACCCTCTGGGGTGAAAGCAATTGGTTGCAAGTGGATTTACAAGAGGAAGAAGGGCCTAGATGGTAACATTGAGACTTATAAAGCTTGTCTTGTGGCGAAAGGGTACACTTAGAAAAAGGGATTCGACTATGAGCAAACCTTTTCGTCGGTGGCTATGCTGAAATCTATTAGGATCTTGCTAGATGTACAGCATAACATAACTATGAGATTTGGCAAATGGATGTCAAAACCGCATTCCTAAATGGAGATCTCACTGAAAATATCTACATGCAGCAACCGTAAGGATTCATTGCAGCAGGTCTGGAACACATGGTATGCAAACTTAACCGATCCATATATGGACAGAAACAGGCTTCTATGAGTTGGAACATCTGGTTTGACTCTACTGTCAAACAGTTTGACTTTGAGCAAAATCTAGATGAGCCCTGTGTTTACAGGAAGACTAGTAGGGATAAGGTTACGTTCTTGGTTCTATATGTAGATTACATTCTACTCATTGGGAATGATGTAGGAATGTTAACTACAGTGAAAGTGTGGCTTGAAAGATCTTGGAGAAGTCACCTATATCTTGGGACTTCAACTCTATAGAGATAGATCAAAAAGGATAATAGGATTATCCCAACCTTCTTACATTGACAAAATTGTCAAGAGATACAGTATGGAGAATTCCAAGAAAGGAAATGTTTCTTTCAAGCATGGAGTCACTTTCTCCAAGGGTATGTCTCCAAGACTCCCGAGGAGATTGAGGGAATGAAGGAGATTCCCTATGCCTCAGCCGTAAGGAGCATCATGTATGCCATGTTGAGTACTCGTCCAGACATTGCTCAGGCAGTGAGTGTGGTAAGTAGACACCAGTCTAACCCAGGATAGGAACACTGGACAGTTGTAAAAAACATACTGAATACCTTCGAAGGACAAAAGAGTTTTGTCTGGTATTCGATGGTAGTTCACTACAGATCCAAGGGTATACTGATGTCGATTTATAGTCAGATCCATATTATAGAAAGTCTACATCTAGGTACATCTTTACAATGGGGGCCTATGTAGTTAATTGGAAAAGCAGTAAACAAGGTTCCATCATAGATTCTATGACCGAAGCCGAATAAATTGCCGTATGTAAAGCTGCTAAAGAAGTCGTCTGGATGAAGAAGTTCATTCAGAAATTAGGAGTAGTTCCGTCCATCACATCACCCATTCCATTCCATTGTTGCACAACAATGGATCTATAGCTCAGGCTAAGGAGTCACGAGCCCACTCGAAGTCGAAGCACATCGAGAGAGAAAGTACCATGTACAGCGGGAGATAGTTGGTAGAGAGGACGTCCTGATTCAGAAAGTAGCATCAGCGAAGAATGTGGCAGACCCATTGACTAAGCCACTCAAATAAAAAGTGTTTGAGAAACATGTAGAAAGTATGAGACTCCGGCTTGTACCCGATTGGACCTAAGTGCAAGTGGGAGCTATTAGACAGTTATGCCCTTAGCTCCAATCAAATTGATGTATCTTTTGACTTATTGTAAATGAATAAAGTACATAATTGATTCATGTCATTATGGTGTGTTTTTGTGTAATACCCTTAAACTATACACTTCTGAGACTCATGTTAGTTTAGGATCTTCACAATCATTGGATAGATTTGGGGAGATTTATCCTACCAAGGCTGACACTGATGTGTCGTCAAGTTGGTTGGGGTGGCTTGTCTCAGCTACCAGGGTGAGACCTAAGATACATTCAGTGTGGGTTTTCTTGAAACATTGAACCGGACCAAAATTCTAGTATTGCCCTGGACCTTGGTGATAGATGGGCAAAACTGGAATGTTACACCTGACCCCTAGACTTGATTATGGTATTGCACTAGGTATCGGATTGGGTTGTCTTTGATATGTCAATCAGTGAGATCCTTAGAAGGGGTCAAAACCTGGTTATGTTGGGATAGTCCGAGAACTCACCTGAGTGGGTGATCATAGTGACAGGATCAGCCCCTTTGTCGGACAAAGTCAATGATCAAGTAATGCACTCTCTCTAATGGAAACCTAAACTGCCAACAGTTTATTTCAATCATTGAAATTTGTTCTTGTAAAATATATTTATATAGAGATATACAATATATATATATATATATATTATGCTTTCAAATTGTTTGCAAAAGGTTTTAATTCCTAGGATCCATGTGAGTAGAGAGTGCAGCACTGTTCCTTGTAGCTGAGGGAGAGGTTCTCTCTTGTCGGGCAGTGTTTGATCATTATGGGTTGAGAGGTTAAGTGTAAGACCATTGAGAGTAATACCTGATGGGCTAATCTTGCATCTACCCACAGTCCTTGGGTTTTCATAAGGTGGCTGGACCCAAGGACCATTTAGTGTAAATGTTGGGCCCATTAAGATCCCATAGTGATGGGCTTAGGGGTTCACTGTCTGCTACAGTGAATTCGGGCAGGCCTTGTAGCAAAGGTTGGGCTGAACCCATGTGGCTGATGTGTAGATCAATGTTTGGGTCCAACGTCATACAAAGAGTGCCAACTGGGCAGCAGGTTAAGGGGTAAGTGAGCACATAAGCTTAATAGGCCTAAAGCCCAATTCAAAATGGGCTTAAATTAGTTAATTAAAAGGAGGCAAGATAGGATTTATAATCTGATTAGGATTAGCTGAAGGATAAGATAAATCTTATCCATTAAAGAGTTCAAATCCAAATATCATATTTGGATTAAGGAACTTTCTCCTAATTAGATTAGGAGCCTGATCCTGAGAAGGCTATAAAAAAAGGGGGCGAATTCCTCAGTTACATAACACAACAACCTGCAGAATTCTCTCTTATTCTTGCCATCCCTACCCAGTTCGATCTCCTCTTGAGGAATTGACCAAGAAAGGTTCTTGATACTGTTTCTTAGTTGAAGAAACAATCTGAAGTCGTGCTCACTAGCCCCTATTCGATTCTTGCTAAAGGATTCTGCTTCTTGCTGAAGAGTCATCCTGTTGATCCTGCTTCATTACACATTGTGTCATCTTTAGTGGAAGCGGGTTTTGGTATTCTCCTTGGGCGTGAACACCTTCATTGGGAGTTACTGTTACTTCATATTAGGTATATCCCTCTCCTCCTCTTTTGGTTTTAGATTTGGTCTGGTTTTGGATTCAAGAACGATCCTTGAAAATATAGTTTTCTAAAATAGGGAATGCGATTCCCAGTTGGGAGAGAGAGAAATTTTTGAAAATTTTCCCAATCTTCCTATAAGTTTCGGCCATCCATATGATGGATCTCTCATCCCTTCAGCTTGACTTGATCAGTGAACAAAGGGAATCTGAACTGGTTGCAGTTTTCAACCAATAGTCTTCTTCAGACGAAGTGACAAAATGAATCTCGTCTAAGAAGATCTTTTTAGATGAGCACGACCTCCTGGTTCTAGTTTCTCTCAGAGAAAGGGTAATACTGGAGCTATAGTGACAATGGAGTAACACACTACTGCTGCTATACCTTGGTCTTACGGGTGGGAATGGTTCCAAGAAACCCCAAAGACTAGAGAAGAAGAAGAAGATGGAGGAGAGGAAACAATAAAGAAACATGTGCAATGTTCAAGGATGAAATGAAATGGAGTAATTCTTGCCACTGCCATTGTCTCATTCTCGTTGAGAGGTAGACTATGAACAATCCTTCGAAAACTTCTCCTCCCTAATTTGGAAATTTAGGTTTGCTTTTATATTTAGGTTGGGGCAATTTCGTAAATTTTTTGAAATTTGAGGGTAGTTTTTGTAATTTTGTGAATTCGGGTCAAACCGATCCAAGGGGGTCAACCGGGGTTTTGGTTCATTGATAGGGGGTTTTTGGTCAATGATCAGAGGGTTGAGAGGGGTTCTGACCTCAAAGAAGGGTTTTGTATGTGTAGGCTAGTGAGATTGACCAAAACAAAATCTTTTCTGATGGATAGATAAATTGGGGTAGTTTTGACTGAAAGTTGGTAGGATGAGGTTTTTGGGAATTTTAGGTTGATTGGTGGGATCAGATTGGCCCAACTAGGCCCAGATCAGGCAGATATGGAAAGGGCTTGATTTGGCAAATTTAGAGCCTCGGAATGGAATCTATGTGTGATCAAGGGGCAAACAAATGCAGTTTTTGGTGAAATTTTGCAGGGTTGGGTTTTGGGTAGTTTGAGGTGATTTGTAAGGTTACATTGGGACCAATGGGCCTGAATCGAGCAGATATGGATTTTGGTCTATTTGGAGCATTGAAATGAAATCTTGGTGCGATGGAGGGGTAAACGAAGGTATTTTAGGCTGAAATTTTATAGGTGGGTAGTTGGAGGTGTCCGGGATATGGCAAATCTGTTGGGGCCTCACAACAACTACCTACAATATAAAATCACAAGATATTTGAAATATCAACCACGAGAAAACTAATAACAACAAAAATGATGAAATCCAAGCAAAAACAAATAAAAACAAGTACCACAAAGAACACAAATATTTACATGGTTCGGCCTTACTACCTACGTCTATAGGAGAGATGAAACCTATTATTCATTATGAAAGAAAATTGAGAAGCATTATAAATATATTGTGGCTTGCAATTCAAACCAACCCTTAACCCTTGTACACCCGTTCTCCTTTTCCTCTCAACCCGAGGAACAAAAATAAGAGAAAAAACCACTCTCACACCAAGAACACTCTACATTTTTCTCTCACACTTTTTCTCCAAAAAAACCCTTTAACCCTACATGCAAAAGAAAGTTTTTATATGTAAAGCATTTTTAACCTAAAGAAAAACTATACCAACCATTATATTAAAATTTATCCAACGGTTATAAAATAACACAATCCCACTTCTTACTTCACACTTTGAAACAACTTGTAAGTTTGAAGAATCATGACAAGTTAACCTAACAAAGTTGAAGAGGAAAATGAGAACCCACTTTTGCCACGTAATCAACAGTCCACTTCAGACTGTTTTGATGACATCATCCATTTGTGTCGGGACCCACAAGTGAATAATGGGGTCAAATGATGTCTAGTTCGTCGGTGTGCATGGGCCTAGCACACAGAGGAATTGAAGGACGGAAAGTATTATCGATCTTGATAATCATTGCAAGTTTCAACCAATGAAAATGGAACACTCGAACCCATTCTTGACTGAACCGACGTGGCACTAGTTTGTTGTCACGTCTGTCTCCTCATCTGCAACTTTGCAACTTAGTTGGCCCATGATAATGAGGTGGGTGAATTTTTCCTTATTGTCATCTTATGTTTCCCGCATGGAAGATTTAAATGAGCTTGTACGTTCTAATTAAGTTGGTGTGTGACTGTATCTCTTTTTCTTTTTGGCGTAGACTCAAAAACAAAACTTTTGATGGGCATAAAAGATTCCTCTGCTTTTTATTTTTCTTATTTTGTTCATAATTATTTTTATTTTTATATATTTTGTGTGGAGGCAAATGATTTGCATGGTATTTCATTTTATGATCCTTTTCATCACTGGGGATTAGCTAATGTCTATATATATAACATATAACAATGTTTTAAAAACCAATTCAGAATCAGAACCAGTTTGACCACCAGTTTTTAGGTAGTGGTTCGATCATATGGTCTGAATGGATCATTCCATAACATTTTAAAAAATAAAAAAGAATTATAATACAAAATTGGAACAAAAAAAAAGTGCTATCCACTTATCAAGGTTGAACGGGTCAACAGTCAACTGCCCAGGTCAGCAAATTGCTGACCAATTCAACGTTTTTTGAGAAAATAATAGTTTAGGATTAAAATGCAATTGTTATCCTGTCTGGTTTCCTGGCCGAATGGTCTAACCATCTGAATCAACGATGTTTTTTAAACCTTATATATACAAAATATGAGCAGAACAGGTAGGAAATTTTAACTCAAATTTCTGACTGTTTATTTTGGAAATTATGGCAAGAAAAAGTTATTTGAAATTCTGAATGAAATTTGTTTATTTTGATCCATGTTTCAACCTTGTGGGTAGAAGGATAACATATTTGTTTTTGAAATTTGAGGAGATTATTTTTATTTCTAATTATAAACATTTCTACCAAAAGATTTTCGAAAGAAAACTGAAGTGGTATATTGTACATATAACTTGATTTTTTCTGTTAATAAGCTGAAATTTCAATTTATAATCACGTGTTTTCAACCCACCATTGACCTGTCTGGTTAAACTATTCGAACCGTCTCCCACCCAAGATTCTGAGTCCAATTTTAGTAAAACCTGAAAATTGGTCAAAAACCATTGACCTAGTAAAAAACTACTCGACATGGGCAGTTGAACCGTTGACCTATTTGACCCAATGACTGGGTCATCGGTTGTACACTAAATGTGTATGCAAACTTACAGAGGCCATAACTTTGCACTCTGATGTTTGATTGGAGTGATCTTTTTTTTTTCAATTTTGGGTATCTTTTCAAAACCTATGTGTTCTAAGGAGCCATAGCCACCTTGTCCCACTAATTTCGCAAAAAAAAAAAAAAACAAACCATTTTTTGGCTTCAAATTTCCATTTTAATATTTTTTACAAACAAAAATGAAACTTAAACACTGAATTAAAAACTTAAGTTGAACTAGTGATGACCTATGACCCGGAGGAAAAAAAAGGTCTGGTCTTTGGGTCAATTTTTAAAACATTGTTTATAATTGTTAATATTTTTTTTTGAATTAATATAACAAGATTTATATCAGAACTTTGACAATAATAAAATTAATTTTATTAAAATTCTTATTCTAAATCAATTTCAGACTGAAGACCGAAGTATTAAGACCATGGAATTCTTAGGGTTCTTGAGTGGTCGTGGGGGATTTTTGACAGTTCAAAACCTTTCAATAAATAAGCATTGTCAGCGACAGGAAGCTCCACCATGAAAAAGTAAAATATTTATGGAAATTATTCAAAAGTAATTGTAGACAACACTAATTAAACATGCATGTTCGGTCACCATTATAGATGCATTAAACAAGGTTGAAAATATAGCAATTTATCGTACCGTATCCTATATGATATCTTTTAGTTTTCGAACAGGGTGAAACACCAGATGTTAGGATATAGGAATTAGATATATCTCTCAATTTTATCGAATAGATATAATATTTAAAAAATTTATAACCAATCAATCAGTATCTAAATGCAGTAATCAATCAGGTATTTATAAAATTTATGCGGGGATGATTGGTGAAAACACATTTTAACTGAAAGTTAATAATGAGTATCAATGCTTTTTTAGTCTTTATATTTGGAAAAAAAAAAAACAATATCGACTGTACGTGTTGTTGAACCGCAATCAGCAAGGTCATCACAGGTTAATTCTCATTTATGAGAAAAATCCAGTTTTCACACACGGGACGGAAATAATACGGGGCAACGTCCGTTTATCGAGCCTTTCTTTGGCGGGGATTCGCATAGTTTGATGTTTCCTACTATAGTTGTCGGGTTCGCAAGAGCGGGTTGAGGAGGCGGACTTCTTGCCATGTCTTGCTTTTTTTGATGGGACCATGCCCCTTTCTTGTTCGATCGGCACGTTTTGGGGTCCTTAGGGTGATGATCGTCCTTCATATGCGCTGGGGCATGAGGGGGGACAGACTGGTTAGGCGGTGCCGCGTAACCCATTGTCTGCATCATCTCAAAGATCTTGTCAACATTTTCTTGCATTGCTTGGAATTGCACAGGGTCAACTACGGTTGGGGGCTGTGGGATTTCTTGGTTCGAGGGGCTGCAATGGCAAGATTCCCGAGATGAGGATCGGCCAGTTGATTGCTCGGACGAGTTCTGAGGCATCTTGGTCGCTTTCTTGGTTGTGCGGTAAGGAAGAGATTTCAGGAAAGGCTTTTTGTGCGATTCCCACAGACAGTGCCAATCTGATGTTGCTCAATCCGAGGTGGTGCACAAATCGAGGAAGGTAGTCAAATGATCCTTGCCAACAGGGCAAGGCCAAGGTGGAAGGACGGACCCGCGCTTCAAGACCTGTGATCAAGAATGGAAGATAGAGGTCCGAGGAGTTATCCCCGGGTAGGCACTCTGACGCTAAAATCAGTAGAAGGTGTTGGATGGCCAGGTCTAGCAATGTAGCTGCTGGTTCGAGCAAAATGACAGTATAGGTGCTAGAAGTTCGAATCCCTTACTATGAGCGAGAGATACCTTTTTATAACGAGAGATCCATGTCCTGGTCGGATTTGAAGGAAAGGGAGATCCATCATATGGATGGCCGAATCATGTAGGGTGATTGGGCGAAATTTTAGAAAATCTGCATTTTTCAAGGATCATTCTTGATCCAAATTGGACCAGATCTAAAACCAAAAGGAAATGAGAGCAATACCTGATATGGAATTCACACGTGTATCTCCCAAAGTAGGTGTTCACACCCAAAGAAGGTACCAAAACCCACTTCCACTAAACATGACGCAGCATAAGATGAAGCAGGTTCAGCAATGCAGTCCTTCAGCAAGAACTACAATGCAACGACTTAGATCAGGTAAGGGAGGTGAGCACGAATTCAGATATGATTTTTCTTGCAAAAATCAGAATCAAGAACTAATCTTTATCAATTCAAGAATGGAGATTGAACAGGGTATATGGTGACAAGAGCAGAAGGAGAGGGAGAACTGAGAGCAGTGTGTAAAAATGGAGCAGTTCGCCCTCCTCTATTTAAATAGCTTAAAGAGTTACACTCATAATCCAATTAAGAGCTTCCTAATCCAAATCTTTATTTGGATTTGGACTCTTTAAGTGGATAAGACTTGTCTTCTTATCCTTATTTGCTGTTAATATATTATCATTTTAACCTTCATAGAAAAAAATAAAATATATACATATATTTTAATATTTAGACATTGAAAAAAGGAAAAAGTTCAAAAAATATTTTCAAATATAAAAACACAGAAATTACAAAAATATAAAAAAATATAAAAGTTGCACACAAAATAAAAAATTATTTTCAAATTATAGAAAAACACAGAAATTGCTAATAAATAACAAAAAATACAGGAAATATTATAAATGGTAGAAAATAGAAAAATGTAAAAAAACAGAAATTATAAAAAACATTAGAAATTATAACAAAACACTAAAAATGTAAAAAAAAAAGGAAATTGAAAGTTGAAAGAGACCCTTTTCCTCCAACTCCCCATTCAAGGGTGATTTGGTCATAAAAATTGTATTTATGCTGGCATGGACACTTCCGTTAAGAAACATTAACGGTGCACTAATGGAAGGTGAGTTTTGGAAAATAAAAACTTATTGACATGGTGAGTTTTATTTGTATTGAAAAGTTGTGGTGAGTTTAAGAGAAATGCTGAAAACTTATGGTGAGTTTTAGACTATTTCCCTTCTTTTTTTAGATTTTGAGAGGGGGAAAGTTGGTCACTGGGAATTTGATTTCCATTTTCCAAAAAACCCATGTTCATTTTTCAGATTTATGTGGGGACCAGTGAAAGTTTATTTTCCTAGGTACCACTTACCCGGGTAAGTGATACCCATATCCTAGGTGGGTAAATTAACTTTCCCATCTAGGGGGAAATTGTCAATACTTAGATGGGACAAAAATGCCCCTTTTAATAATGGAATTTTATTGCTAAGATGATTATTGCCTTATTTACATGGAAAATAAAAGAACATGGATAAATGCACTTACCCGGATAAATTTTTCCTAGGAAACACTTATCCAGATAAATGTATTTACCCGAATAAATGACTTACCAAAAAGCAAACGGGGCATAAATGATATTTCAGACTATTTATGTCAGAAAATAAATTATTCAAAAATTAATATGGTCTTTTCAGTTTAGTCAAAATAATACAACTTCGGTTTTTATTTTTTCTTTCCATTTCAAACAAAGGGACCAAAACAACCATATTATTTGTCTTTAATGTTTAATAATGCTCTTACTGGAACTATATGTATATTGGATCCGGCCCCTCAATTTCAGATGGTGTCTCGTTTCTTCCTTCTTTGGGTTGGGAGAGGGCTGTAAAGATGGAAATCCACTATCGCCCTAATAAAAGAACATTGGCTATTTACCTTCATCCACAATTGATGAAGGGAAATTTGGCCCGACCTCGCGATCGCCCGACGCGTGGCAAAGGCAAGCAGCTCGGGACAGTAGAGCACCCAAAGCGAACATCGGAAGCAAGTCCAAACTCACTACCGAGCCCCAACTCCAGACCGCTGTATTTAGTCCGAGCTCCTTGTTAAGAGCGAACTCCCTGTTAAAGGTCCGAGCTCCCTAAAACCCGAGCTCCCTAAGTCCTAGCTCGGTACTAGGAGCCCGAGCTCCCTGATAAGAGCGAGCTCCCTCCTGAGAACCCGAGCTCCCTGCGAGGAGCACGAACTGTACTGGGCCCCAAGCCTCACAAAGCTGACCCGAGCTGACCCGTGGCAGCTCGGAACACTCCAAACCGAACTCAAGGCACCTCGCTCGCCACTCCAACACTTCACTTCCAAAGCACCAGGCCAGCCAGGCGTACCCGATACCAAAGATGTCTTTATCCAAGGGCGGCGTACCTGACTGATTTGGGATCTGACGCCTGACATCCACATTTCAAACGGCTTCCTGCCACCGCCACCTGCAACCGTCGTCGCTAGCCGCAGAGACGGCTCCGACAAAAGGAACAGTGGCGGTTCTGTCCGACCAAAGGAAATGACACCCGAACTGGCAGGAGTTCAGAAGTAATCATGTCCGATCTGACGGAGGCCTGGAAGTGAGTGCGCGAGGTGGTTATAAAAGGCTTCTACCCCCCCAGGGATGAGATATGCTAACTTTCGCGCTATCTGGTTATTCTTGCCTTTGAAGGATTCTAACTTGAGCTTCGGAGCCCTTACGCCGGGTTCTCCCCGGAGCTTCTCTTCTCCTCCCGTTTCAGGTCCCCTATTACTCATTTCAGAGGCAAGATCGTCAACAGCTAAGACCGGCCAGATCGTGCATCATCATATATGTATATTGGATCCGGCCCCTCAATTTCAGATGGTGTCTCGTTTCTTCCTTCTTTGGGTTGGGAGAGGGCTGTAAAGATGGAAATCCACTATTGCCCTAATAAAAGAACATTGGCTATTTACCTTCCATGTCTAATGACCCTTATAACCACCCCTAGATCTACCTAGAAGTAAAGAAACATTCACAAACCCCACACGGCCAGACTCCAATTGGGTTTCTTTGTGCTTATTTTGTGTGTTTGTGGATATTGGCCAACCGGCCAAGTGGAGGGGTTTTGTCATTTTATTTTACTTTGGGTTTCTAGCCGTTAATATAAAAAAAACATAATATATTTTATATAATAACCGAAATGAGGTATCTATTTTTGAAAAATATCAAATAAGGGCATCCGTCTTCCTCCTCTGTATTTGACGGATAAATGCCCTCCGGTTAAGCCCAATCATCTTAACTGTATCATTTTTGAGAAGTGAACAAGTGAATTCTGTTTCTATGGATTTGAGGTCGAGGAGGCGGAGCTGGTTGAGGTGAGCAAGTGAATCCCGACGTTGGTGCAACTGGCACCAAGCCATGAGGCGGAGCAGGCGTCGCTAGAGGTTGCTGTGCGCGTTGATCTGGGAGCGGAACTCTTAGGTAAATCGATGCATCGTCTCTCTTCGCTCAGGTCTCCAAAAGATAAATGCCACACCGAAGTTTTGCGACAAATTAACCAGAATCAATCCCCTACATCCCCCGAAAACTCTGCCTCATGGTAGAGCTGTACGCAAAGCCACGGATCAAGTCCTGGCTGTCGCGGCCAAAGGGCGAACTCGATGGAGCAGGGCCTTTATCACCGGCCGACTGAATTAAAAATTCAAGAAGAAACAAGGGCGACAGTCACCAGAAACCGTTAAAATGATTGGGCTTAACCGGGTATCTCATTTTCGTTAAAAACAAGGGCATTCACATGTTAAATACAGAATAGGAAGATGAATGCCCTTATTTGATATTTTTCAAAAAAAAATTTATTGATATTAATAACAAAAAATTGTCCTTAACGGCTAAAAACCCTTTTACTTTGGACAGGGGTGTCAGTGGTCAAATCATAAAAGGCTGAGGACAGATTTTAAACCAGATATGAGATACGGACCCTTACAGATTGCCAAGAAGTAAATGATCAGTGTTCGAAGTTTTTTTTTTTTTTGGTAATAGGAACTTCGAAGAAGTTAGAAGACTGGATTTGAGCTCAGGTCTGTGGTACTAAGGCCCACTGCAGGCTCCACAGGCTTTACCAGCTTACCTGGCTGGCATCTTAAAATAAGTCATTAGACAGTGGTCGTTGTTTCCCATATTGATGGGTTAGAAATGACCAAAGCTAGATGTGCCAAACTGGACCAGTGAACCCTCCTACTCTTAGACCTAAGCTTTCAACTAAGGCCTATTGAGCCAGTGAATTTGGTAGTGGGTATTGATGTTAGCTACATTCCAATGTGGACCTCATCAGAGGGGCCCATCAACGAATCAATGTCCTTGTAATCATATTTGAGTGCACAGTTAGGCCTATCAAGTTGCAACCCAGAGTTGAGCATATTGGAATCAGAACACAGCAAAACTAAGCGTTTGTTAATCGAAAACAGAATTCAAGCGATGAAATTGCTGGAGAGATGCCAATTTCAATTCCAACCACAAAATTATCCCTAGTGGAAGTGATCAACACCAGCTAGCTCTCTAGTGGAAATTTCTGCATTTAATTATGACAAATTATAAAGCTGGAACTCATGGGTCGAATCCAATTTCAGAGTCAGCTCTCTTCCCCCAAGTGGAGTTGTATCATATTCCAAACAAATCAAATCCCCACTCTGATTCATGATAAAATTAGAAAAAGCTGTAGGATAGATCATAAAATGAATACTTTAATTCATTAATTTGAATAATTGAGAGAAAAAGTTTGTGATTCAAGAACCATTTATTTTCAACTGCACCCTTTTGGAGTTCAAAATGGAGACACCGAGACATCAGACATTGCTATAGTTTCAATGAGACAGACGGACATGACCCCAATGCAGCCATTAGATGGGCCCTCGGTGAGCCATTGAAAATGTGCAGATTCTTTCCCATTAATGCTGCATGTCTAGTCAATTAACTGGTTGCTTCATTCTGAGGATTGAAATGGAGCTGGGCCTTATCCATCCTTAATTCTTTGAACAGTTTTTTTGGGTAAATGGAACGCTTCATCCTTCTCTGATATGATAGGCCCCTTGAAAAGAGTACTCTCTCAAGTTGGCTTTTAGCTTCTCGCAAGTGGCAACCTGCTTGAGCGACGACGGAATTGTACAACGTCGCCTGTGGCCCAATTCTGAGGGGAGCGGATTAGCTAGAGATAAAGACATACACACTCAGCTGAACTATCTATCACGGTTGAACACACCAGTGTAACTGAGTCCCACATAGAATCCACAGTAAGCATTGGTGTGTTCAATTGTGATTGATAGTTCAGCTGAGTGAGTATGATTTTGTCTTCAGCTCATCCGAACTCCAATTTCGAGGTATGCGTCTGAGTAGAGTACTTGCTCCATAGATCGACCGGCGACACACCCCTGACCATGAGGCCATGACCCACTCGACTTAAGCCATGCATGCCCGAGTTGATAATGCAGGTGGAACTGTGCCGCCTATTAAATACCAAGTCCCAACGCACTGGACTCATCATCCTCTGAGTCTGACTCACAAACCAACTTGCCATATAGAACCCCGTGCTTGAGCGAGTCTTGTCATTCAATTAATTCTCTAGGGTTCACAGGACTAAGTATATCTGTCTCGTACTTATCTATATTTCTACTTCATCTGCCATTCTGCGTGCACTGTGAAACTTGATATATATCCATTACAAAGCCAGTAAACTTGGCTCCTTTTGAGTTTTGACTCCAGTAGTTGCAGATATGCAATGCATGTATAAGCGGCTGTTTGCTACTGTAACAAGAATTTGAATTCAAATCCAATCCAGTTAAGGGTTGTCTGAATTCCATATAAAATATTTAAAATGTCTGCGCTTATATATAATTACATAGAATTTATATTGTATGCCTATTTGTAGAATTGATTTGAATGTATTCAAGTCTCATAGAAATTATTTTTAATTCATTTTATTCATCATATATAATATTAAAGCATTTTTTTTGTTTATTACAAAATACATATTACTTTTTTTGGTATGCCAGGATTTGAGAATTTTTAGTTTAGTTTATTAGTGGTGCTTATGTTAAATTAATCTGAATTTGATATGTGATGGATAAGATTCAATTAGATTCTGAATATTAATGAATCAAATTTGGATTTGATTCCATTAAATTCATTTGCAGCCTCCTATTATTTCAAGCATTGGCTTTCTTCATGATCAACTCTTCATACAGGGTTCTATGACACATCCTCTTCTTTTTCGGAAAATATTAATATAATGAATATTGAAGATGACTTCAATATCATGAACAAAATGAATTGAAAAAATACTTGTAGAATGGAATCATATTATATTGGTAGCAATGGATCCATATTTAATCCTATTATAAACAAATCGAATTAAAATTTGAATAAACAGATGTACTATATAAATTGAATCAAATTAGATTCTATGGGTGGATCAATTTTTTATGTGATGACCATATTGATTGAAATTCTGGAAAATGGATACTGTCAGTAGTCCTACCTAGAAAATGACAAAGCTGTTGGGGCCTCATAACAACCACCTACAATATAAAATCATAAGATATTTGAAATATCAACCATGAGAAATCTAACAGCAATAAAAATGATGAAATCCAAACAAAAACAAATAAAAACAAGTACCACAAATATTTACATGGTTTGGCCTTACTACCTACGTCTATAGGAGAGATGAAACCTATTATTCACTATGAAAGAAAACTGAGAAGCATTATAAATATATTGTGGCTTGCAATTCAAACCAACCATTAACCCCTGTACACCCGTTCTCCCTTTCCTCTCAACCCGAGGAACAAAAATAAGAGAAAAAACTACTCTCACACCAAGAATACTCTGCATTTTTCTCTCACACTTACTCTAAAAAAAAAAAAACCTTAACCTTACATACAAAAGAAAACTTTTATATATAAAAAATTTTTAATCTAAAGAAAAACTATACCAACCATTATATTAAAATTAATCCAACCGTTATAAAAAAACACAATCCCAACAAAAGCTTCTTACTTCACACTTTGAAACAACTTGTAAGTTTAAAGAATCATGACAAGATAAAAAAAAAAAGTTAACCTAACCAAGTTGAAGAGGAAAATGAGAACCCACTTTTGCCACGTAATCAACAGTCCACTTCAGACTGTTTTGATGACATCATCCATTTGTGCCGGGACCCACAAGTGAATAATGGGGTCAAATGATGTCTAGTTCGTCGGTTTGCATGTGCCTAGCACACAGAGGAATTGAAGGACGGAAAGTATTATCGATCTTGATAATCATTGCAAGTTTCAACCAATGAAAATGGAACACTCGAACCCATTCTTGACTGAACCGACGTGGCACTAGTTTGTTGTCACGTCTGTCTCCTCATCTGCAACTTTGCAACTTAGTTGGCCCATGATAATGAGGTGGGAGAATTTTTCCTTATTGTCATCTTATGTTTCCCGCATGGAAGATTTAAATGAGCTTGTACGTTCTAATTAAGTTGGTGTGTGACTGTATCTCTTTTTCTTTTTGGCGTAGACTCAAAAGCAAAACTTTTGATGGGCATAAAAGATTCCTCTGCTTTTTATTTTTTTTTATTTTGTTCATAATTATTTTTATTTTTATATATTTTGTGTGGAGGCAAATGATTTGCATGGTATTCCATTTTATGATCCCTTTCATCACTGGGGACTAGCTAATGTCTATATATAAAACATATAACAATGTTTTAAAAATCAATTCAGAATCAGAACCAGTTTGACCATCAGTTTTTAGGTAGTGGTTCGATCATATGGTCTGAATAGATCATTCCATAACATTTTAAAAAATAAAAAAAAGAATTATAATACAAAATTGGAACAAAAAAAAAGTGTTATCCACTTATCAAGGTTGAACGGGTCAACAGTCAACTGCCCAAGTCAGCAAATTGCTGACCAATTCAACGTTTTTTGAGAAAATAATAATTTAGGATTAAAATGCAATTGGTATCCTGTCTGGTTTCCTGGCCGAATGGTCTAACCATCTGAATCAATGATGTTTTTTAAACCTTATATATACAAAATATGAGCAGAACAGGTAGGAAATTTTAACTTAAATTTCTGACTGTTTATTTTGGAAATTATGGCAAGAAAAAGTTATTTGAAATTCTGAATGAAATTTGTTTATTTTGATCCATGTTTCAACCTTGTGGGTAGAACGATAACATATTTGTCTTTGAAGTTTGAGGAGATTATTTTTATTTCTAATTATAAACATTTGTACCAAAAGATTTTCGAAAGAAAACTGAAGTGGTATATTGTACATATAACATGACTTTTTCAGTTATATAATCAAGTGTTTTCAACCCACCATTGACTTGGCTGGTTAAACTATTCGAACCGTCTCCCACCCAAGATTCTGGGTCCAATTTTAGTAAAAACTGAAAATTGGTCAAAAACCATTGACCTAGTCAAAAACTACTCGATATGGGCAGTTGAACCGTTGACCTATTTGACCCGATGACTAGGTCATCGGTTGTACACTAAATGTGTATGCAAACTTACAGAGGCCATAATTTTGCACTCTGATGTTTGATTGGGGTAATCTTTTTTTTGTTTTTCAATTTTGGGTATCTTTTCAAAACCTATGTGTTCTAAGGAGCCATAGCCACCTTGTCCCACTAATTTTGCGAAAAAAAAAATTGGCTTCAAATTGCAATTTTAATATTTTTTACAGACAAAAAAAAAAAAAAAACTTAAACACTGAATTAAAAAGTTAAGTTGAACTGGTGATGACCTGCGACCCAGAGGAAAAAAAAGGTCCGGTCTTTGGGTCAGTTTTTAAAACATTGTTTATAATTGTTAATGTTTTTTTTTTAATTAATATAACAAGATTTATATCAAAACTTTGACAATAATAAAATTAATTTTATTAAATTCTTATTCTAAATCAATTTCAGACTGAAGACTGATGAAGTATTAAGACCATGGAATTCTTAGGGTTCTTGAGTGGTCGTGGGGGATTTTTGACAGTTCAAAAGCTTTGAATAAATAAGCATTGTCAGCGACAGGAAGCTCCACCATGAAAAAGTAAAATATTTACGGAAATAATTCAAAAGTAGTTGTAGACAACATTAATTAAACATACATGTTCGATCACCATTATAGATGCATTAAACAAGGTTCAAAATATAGCAATTTATCGTACAGTATCCTATATGATATCTTTTAGTTTTTGAACAGGGTGAAACACCTGATGTTAGGATATAGGAATTAGATATATCTCTCAATTTTATCGAATAGATATAATATTTAAAAAATTTATAACCAATCAATCAGTATAATTTATGCGGGGATGATTGGTGAAAACACATTTTAACTGAAAGTTAATAACGAGTATCAATGTACGTGTTGTTGAACCGCAATCAGCAAGGTCATCACAGGTTAATTCTCATTTATGAGAAAAATCCAGTTTTCACACACTCGGGAAGGAAATACAATGCGTGGCAGACTGGTTAATTAGCTAATGCTTAGTTTGGAAAGAGTATAAATTCAAATATGTATAGTGCAAATACATATAAAATAATATAAAATATAAGGTTTTGCATTTTATATATTTGCATTTGTACTCCTTTTAAACTGAGCCTAAGCATTTTACAAATATGTAATGCTTAGTTTGCATTACATATTTGCATTTTATAAATAAATTTGCATTGATGCAAAACTATGATAGTGCAAATGATTCAAGTGTAAATTCTGACCTATTTTTGTTTTAAATTTTGATTGCAGTGTAAATGAAGTAAATTAAGACATAAAACAAAATAAAATAAAATCTAAAACAAAATTAAATGAGAATTTACATTTTTTCATTTGCACTCCTATGCATTTGTACTAGTGCAAATAAAATTGCATTGCAACCAAACACAGCCTTATGGAAAAAAAATTAGGTTGTTTTTGGTAAATGTTGACCCAAATTTCATGTATCTGATTAACACAAAATATGAAGACAAATTGCAAAATGAATTTGTAATAAAGAAAAACAAGGAATTTGAACTCTCTTTTGATTCTATTTGATGACGTGAACAACCTTTGATTAACGGCCAAATTCGATGAAGACGAGGGCCATTGATATGTTTCTCATTTATCTCGGCCAAATTCAATGAAGACGAGAGCCGTTGGTGCTTCTAAAGAGTTGATAATATTTCTTCGCTCCGGGCTTTATGCTAGATTAATTATGAAGAATGCTTCTCTTAGAAGGTCCTTTTTGCAGTGGCTTGATCATTTTGGGAGAACTTGAATCTAAGTGTGGAGTAGAGAATGAAAAATCTTTTATTTCCTTCTTTCTTCTCTCTTGATCTTGAAGTAGTTGGAGTTTGCAAGGGTTTGTGATTGCTTGCCATTCTCAAGTATTAGTGTGAGTGAATGAGAATTTTGTAAATGTAATTGTGAAAAAGAGAGGGTCTTTCTCCCTACGCAAGGCAATATTTATAGCCTAGGATATTAGTGCTGTCACCTCAACCCACTTTTCTAATCAATCCCATGTAAGTGGGGTGTAGAGTTAGGGTTAAATCCTAAACATGCTCCATTATGTAGGAGTTAGTAGTTTTGCCAATGAAACCATCCTATTACAATCGAAGATGGGCCTAACTGGACTTATTACACTTGGATTCTTAGGCCACGGGTCATATTTATGTAGACTTAAGTCTTGGGCCCATGGAGTCCCATATTAATTTAGAGGCTTTCATGTAAATTAATCACATTTATTTTGCTTTAAAATTTACATATCTATAGTACCATTTGACACTCCATGCTCTAATACTTAGAGAGGTGATGGCATTTCATGTCAAAACAAGAACAGGTGTTTTGACATGATACTTGTGTTGACTAGGCATTGGATAAGTATTTTGAGCAGTACTGTGTTTGATATTGGCATTGCTGCCGGAACATTTACTCTCTCATGTTATTTATTCTTTTTCATTCCTGCCCAGAATGATACTTGTGTTGACTAGGCATTGGATAAGTATTTTGAGCAGTACTGTGTTTGATATTGGCATTGCTGCCGGAACATTTGCTCTCTCATGTTATTTATTCTTTTTCATTCGTGCCCAGAATGAATAACTATTGAAAGAATGAAGTCCGTGATAGCAAACCAAACATGGCCAAAGTCTCAACACTCCAATCACCCTGACTAATGTGGTATTGACATGGATGAAAAACAAAATTTTCACCAAACAGGTTTCAAGTACAAAGAGTGGTGTTTGTGTTACAAGTAAAACAATATTTCTAAAATATCAAATACCGACAATACCAGAAACAAGCCCAATCTCATGATTGGATTGTCCTAGGTTAGGGTTGAGGTTTTAACACCGATTGGGCTAGGGTTGGACCCAAGCTGAAATAATCCAGCCCAAGTTGATGCATTCCTATAAGTGATATGTTCAAGCTTATTATTGTCCCAATTTAATCATTTTGTGAAAGTGTAGGTCTTGTTTAGTGGTGAGTATTACGAGGGCTAAGACCCACTTGGAGGAGATCAGCTTCGGTCAAGGCAAGTCTGTGATCACACTGTCCCAACAACCTCTTGTAACCTTGTATTTGGAATATCTCTCCATAAAATAAAACACATGAATAGGGATATTCCCAATGTAAGACTGTAAAGGCTGCTCAAACGGGCATTGCCCTGACGAAAGACGAACTCCACTTGGAGCCCCACATCAAAGACATGCCTCCTCCTCCTTATTAGGCACATACCCAACTTCATTTAGGCTACATTTGCCATGGCTTTTTGCCTCTAAATGGTCTCTTTTAGAAGCACTTCTAAAAAAGCACTTAAAAACATCCACTTGCTAAGATGCTTTTTATAATGAAAAAAACACTTATTTTACAATATTACTTGGTCCAAAATGTTCTTTTGCCAATACAAAGACAATATTACCCTCCATCGTGTACAGACATAAAAAAATATGTACAATGTTGATTGGTTCAAAATGAGCTAAAGGCAAAAGGGTTTCAATAAATCTATGCTCATTGTATGAATAAAACGATAAAATGTATGAACCACACCTGGTTAGTGACAAAAACTACTATTTGAGGCATTTGATTCAAAAGAAACAACAATAAAAGAAAAAATAAAGAAGGGGTAAGATGGAGTGGCGGGAATCAATATTCGATCAATTTTTTTAGGGCAAAAAACAAGAAAAAATTATTGGAAATTTAACCTAGTTGTAGCTTGTTGTCACTGCAAGTGGTGAGAAATGAAAATGGAAAGGAAATGTGAGGAAGAATATGGGGCAAGGGTTTGAGTTGACAAGGGGGCATTCTCAGCATTAAGAAAAGTTTAAATGAGCAAAACCAGAATGAGAAATAAAAAGAAGTGCTTCTTGAAAACTCAAGAAGCTAGAAGTCACCCATCAATTGCTTTTTCTAATAGGCTTCTTCGGTGGAAAAAGCCTGTTTACTGGTTTTTCACCAAACATTTTTTTGGAGTGCTTTTGTCTTCTAAAACACAATAAGTGCTAGAAGCATTATTTAAGCCCCACCAAACATGGCCTTAGTCTGGGGTTGGATCCAAATGAAGATTTTATAATCTTTGGGGTGAAGCTTGGGTCTCCCCTAGGATGGGCGCAACTTTAGGCCTTTACTCGAAGACCAACCCGCGCCAATCTATCCCGATTCCCATGTCTTATTGTTGTTATGATGTGGCACCCTTATCGTAGCTAGGGGTAAGCAAATGGGTTGGTTCTACCAAGAACCGAATGGAGCCTACCTCAATTCAGCTTTAAACCGGCCCTACCCAATTTGTTACAGGGTAGGGGTTGGTTCCAAATTCATGGAACCGACCCCTATTTAGGCCATTCTAGGGTCTAGGGGTTTACCCTACCCAAACCGATTCGATGAACTGACTTTGGTTGGCCTTGGTGGAACCTCTCTTGGAAATGAACTTTTCTTGAAATAAACTCCAAAATACGTTTGGGGATGTGAAGATTTGAATCCAGGCACTCATGGTTACAAAGGCCATGGTCTCACTTGACCATTGATTTACTTAAGTGATTTGATCATTTGTTTTCATTTTAATATTGGAATGTGTACAATAAGTAATGTAAAAGGTAATATTTACAAAATTTATATTTAAAATATAAGTTTTGAATCATATAATCATCTACATCATATATGTTTTAAACTATATATTATATTTATTGAAAATCAAGTTTTTAAAGAACGTGTTTTCTTTCTTTTTTCTTTTTTTCTGGAAGGGGCTAGGAGAGTATAAAAAGAACAGGTTTCACGGGCAGACCCTGGAGCTGACCCGGGAACCACCAAGGCCAGAGTCAACCCTGGAACCGACCTTTATAGGGTAGGTTACGATTCCAAAAACCTGGAACCAACTCTTATACTATGTTCTGCCATCCGATCTGAACTGACCCATGCTCATCCCTAATTGTAGCAAGCCTCTAAGGTTAGAGCCAACAAAAAACATTAAAATTAAACCTTTTATTGGATTAATCATCCTTGTAAATGGATCATCCACTAGGGCTGTCAATGGATTCCGAAAGTCCCTCTATTGTCACGGATTTGGATGTTAAAATCCGTATCTAATTAATAATTGGATTGGATGTGGATTTGTAATCCCATCCGGTCCAAGAAAAAATCGTGTCTGACTATTTGTCTAAAAGTTATTATATATATAGGGTTCGACTATGATATGGAAAAGATATGATATTAGAAAAACAACCGACCAATAAATTGGAATCATAAACGTAATCGCGAATCAAGTGTCATTTATCAAAATTCATGGGTGGGCTTTGATTGGTCAAAACTCTTTTCATATGATATTTTTTCCATATCATAGATTTTCCCATATATATAGTATAAATTTGTATATAGATAGATATTATATACATTTATACACAGTTTATTATTAATAAATTTAATATTTTATATTTATATATTTACCATATATATGTTAAAAAACTAATTAGTGTTCTTTTTTTTTTCAAATTTTTATCATTTTAAACACAAAAAGTTGGAAGCTGATTAAATCCGAATCCTATCCTATCTAAGTCCAACTAATTAAAATTCACATTGTAGATGTAGCTTATGACCCTATCTTCCACTTCACCATTTTTGTTGAAAAAACACTAAAAATTTGTTTGGTGTGTTAAATATTAGGTTCAAACAATTAATGGTTTAGCCTCATAACACGTTTCCATTTTCAAGAAAAAAAAGAAACCCATATTAAACTGGACTTTGGTAACAATGGTTTAAGTGGAGCCACCCTTAAAACGTTAAGGGCTTGTTTAGGAGGGTGAAGCTTTGACTGAGCTTCTTTCACTGAGTTGTTTAATTTAGAGAACCCACTAAAAGAAGCTTTGACAAAAAACCATATTTTTTGCTATAAGATAATCGTTTTAAGGATTTCCTGAGTTTTCACAAATGTGAGATCCAGGAAGCTTATGGCTGGCTCAAACAAAAGGTGCCACCACCCATTTTTTAGAGGAAATGGGCCTTCATTTTCAGCATTGAAAAATCAATTTATCTTCGAAATAGTAACTCCATTCTCCATGGGGATAGGCACTTAAATGAGAGATTCCAAGTTCTAAGGATTGGGAGAGGGAAGGTGTTAGCCACCCCTCTCTCCAAGCTACTATAGCAACCCAATGCAAGAATTTTTAGCTTCAATTTGTAGCAAAAAACCAGTAAAAACAATTGCTAGGAATTCCTGCAATTTGGTGAAAAACATTCACAACTTCTCTCGAAATTGATTTGAGGTAATGTTATCAGGACTTAAAGCTCTAATTTCCCTAAGACTATCGCCTCTCTACCTCTTTTCTCAATTTGAAATAAGTTGGAAATGTAATTTCTCCATGGTTTCGAGACTTCAAGCAACTCAGGACTTAACTGGAAAATAGAGATTACAAATCTAATTAAGTTAAATAGTAAAATGAGAGGCTTACCTTCCATGTACGACCTTGATAAATTTTTTTAGCAACTAGAACAAGTATGGATGAAGTTTGAATGAGCTACAAAGGTGGAGAGAGCTTCTGATTGCAATTATTTTGTTGAAGAATAGAGGGGTGAATTTGAGGTCTGAGATTCAAATGCTTTGGGATTTCAGTAAATTGGGATTTCAGTAAATTGGGATTTCAGTAAATTGAAGCTCAAGTTGGGTCTCTATTTATAGAGAAATGGGGGGGGGGGGGGAATAGTCTAAAACACATCCAACTACAAAGCTTGCTCTTTGATAGATTTCTTTCATTAAAAAGAATAAAGTTTTTTGGAGGAAAAGGCTTACAATTGACCATTCCTTCTTTGTGTAATAGTTTACATCAATTTGGGATGGATGTAACAGTTTACATCAATTAGAGGAAAAGGCTTACAATTGACCAGACATTGTAGTCTCATAGTTAGGACTACTAGTGGCATAAAACGTAAATTTGAATTGCCTATAAATGCTATTTTGTCTTTTCCTAACTTTAAATATGGGCATTTTTTGGTTTTTGGGATTTTTAAATGTACTTGCCTTAATTTTGTTGGTCCAGGTATTTTAGTAGGTCAAGTAAGGAGTTGACATCAAATCCTACACTTTTTGTGGTCTCAAGTTGGGACAATTGATGTGGGGATTTAATTTAACACGTTGAAATGAAATCTTTATAGTTTAATGGTCAAACGAGTGAATTAGTCTATAAAATTTGACATATAGGGGTTTTTTTGGGTCTTTAAATATGTTGTTGAGGTGTAGGGAACATGGAATCCTGACTTGATGGAGGACTAAACAAGGGAGTTAATTTTGGGATGAAATTTGGTGAGTGGGCACTTTTGAATATCATGAATTCGGTGGAAGTTATGAATCTTTGATCATATGTGTGTATTGTTAGATTTGGAATAGAATTTATCAATTAGTTTATGGTTTATCAATTAAAAAGAAGATATAGAATAGAATTTTGTGTGTTTAATGATTAAATGAAGGAGTTAGTTCACCAAATTTGACCTGCAGGGCTCTTTGTTTCTTTGAATGTGATGGTGAGGTTTGGTTGGTCAGATAAAGCTTGGATGATAGAGATCTATGACTAGAATGTTCTTAATTAATGAGATTTTCTAAAAGGAATCTTAGATCCATGGAGGGTTAAATAGGAGGATTTTGAGTTGGTATTTGGTAGAGTGGCATGAATTTGAATTGTGAGGCTGTTGGGAGGGTTTGATTATGTTAGAAACATATGGATAGTGGGTTTTAGGCTCGTGAAGTGCTATAGCATCGAATGCATTAAAGGGGAATCTTTAATAGATGAGTAGTGAAATCAAGGAGTTTAGGACCAAAATTTAGTGTGATTAGATGTTCAAAGGTTTTGTCTCATGTGATGGAGTCTGATTAGGGAACATGTATGGTGATGTAGCATAATTGTGATCATTGAAAGGAAATCTTGTAGATTTAATGTTGAATTTAAGAGTATTTGAGTCGAGATCTAGTTTTTTGGGGGTTTGGCATGTTCTAGAGAGATTGGTAAGGTTTGATTGGGCATCTGAAAGGAGAGAAGTGTGTTAGAGGAGGGGCCAAGCTAAAATCAAGTAATGATAGTTTCCCCTCTTTGCTAGAGGTAGCAAGCTACCATACAAAAAGAAAAAGAAGTAGACATGGATTTTTATGAGGTCTAGGAAGAAGAAAGGTGAATTTAACTATTAGAATTTTGAGTCAATGCCAAAGTTGATTAGTGCAATGTCTTTACTTGAAGAAGGTTTAGCACAATCGCAAGCCTTTGAAGGTAAAAGCAATTGTCAAGTAATTATGTGAAAACATAGTGGAGCCATCTCAGAAATAACTAGTATTATTTGATGTTTGATTTTGCCTTTTTATTAATGCTTGCATTAGTAATTGGTGTGTCGATTTGAATGGTTTGACACTTTGATAGAGTTGGTTATTTGATGAAGCTTGTTAAGATTTTTTTTTGGATTTCGATGTTTGACAGAAGTTGATGTTGAAAGAAATTTTATGGTTGTTTGACTTAAAAAACATTTACAAAACTTGATAGAGGTCCTGTGATTGTTATAGTGCATGTTGTCATTCTGATAGGCAACAAGAGTCCTTTAGATGGGAACAACTTGCATATTGAAAACCTCAATAAACTAGACAACGAAAACTATGTAGTGCAAGCATTTTTTATCCACCGGCTTTATCATTAAATATTGGATTTTAGTTCAGATAGAATAGCTGTGAAGTCTTAAACTTTAATGTTTTATCTATTTCCTTGTTTAGTTGATCTGTTGTTATGGTAGGATAGAATTCTGTAGATGAGATTGAAAATAACAAATGTGTGAATAAATGAAAAGAACTATTATAATAAAGAAATGTATAAAAAAATATAAAAAGGAGTAAAACAAGGGAGGTGGGATGATGACCGAGAAAAGGTTCTTGTAGAGTGGAAAGAAAGGGGAAGGGATATGGTTACAAAGAGAGTAACATGGTTCTGAAATAAAAAGAAAGAACAATAATTATTATAGAAACAATTAAACAAGATAATGATAATAAACTCTACTGTGATAGTGGGATTGATTTGTAGTTAGCTTAATGGTTAGGAGATAATTGCAAGTTTGGAAAAGTTAGGGAGAGAGCAGGTTGGTAAGTGATTGATGAATAAATACATCAATAAAGTTCCATGAGAAAATAACAAAAAATAATAATAATAAATAAATCATTGATAAAAAAATAAGAAAGAAGAAAAGGCAAAAATAATAATAAAAATTTAACAATAAAAATTTTAAAAAAGTTAAAAATTATTAAGTAAAAATAATAATAATAAATAAATAAAAGATAAAAGATAAAAATGGAAGCAAAAATAAAAATAAAAAATAGATAAATAAAAATAGGGAAGTTTTACTTTTATGTTGATTTGTTCTTACTGTTTTCCTTCTTTATTGTTATTTTGTTTATGTGTGCTTGTACTTGTATAGAACCCCATGTGGGCCCCACCTATTGGACCTGGGAGAGGGGTGCCTAACCCCTTCCCTCTCTCATCCGAATCTTACCCAGATTGGTTAATTAGTGTCTTGGGTTTGGAGTCACTATAAATGAAAATGATCTTATTGATGTAATTCCCAGAGGTCACATAACCTCCATTTCACTTGACTAATGGGTGGCGACTCCAATTCAGCCCAAGTGAGCTGTTTTTTGACGCTCATAAGTACTGAGCTGGTCTCTATTGGTAAGTTGAAACTTTGATCTAGGCCTACTCTTGAGCTTTTTTCGGTAGGTCCAAATTAGCTTTGAGTTCCTTACCATTGTCTTGTTCATTGTAGGAGTCGGTCCTTAAGGTTAGCTAACCGATCTCAGTTGGTATGATGGCTTTAGTGCCAAAAGCAAGGAATCATTTTATAGGCCCAAAGCACACTTGAGAGCTCTTTTGCCCACAAGCCTATGGCTCAATCTAGTATGGTTTTTAAGTTATGCCAGTATAGTCCAATTACTTACCTTGATTTTCTAATTGGTTTAGGGGTAGTTGATTGAGGTGTATTGTTGCTCCATTCCAACGCTTGCATAGAAGTTCCAAAATTTCAAGTTGTTGAATTAACAACTAATGGCTATGATCAGTGTATGAGGTAGGTTGAAGTAGTAAATGATGCTCTTCTAGAAGACATTTTGAATGCTTTTTGCCTTAAATCTACATCAAAGGCTCAATTTTGATCGACTTTGTGAAATAGTCGATTGTCACTATCAAGAACTTTCTTTGACTTGAGGTCAGGGGAAACAGTTCGAGGATATCCACTCCCCACCATGAAAAGGCCATGGACTACTGATGGAGGTAAGTGAAGTTGTAGGCTAATGTGGTATCTTGTCATGTCTTTGGCATTGGAAACACTTCTAAACTATCCAAATAGTGTATTTCTTCATTGTAGGCTAAAAATAGCCCTGCCTTAGAGCTTTATGCGATAGGAACCTGCCCCCAAATGTTAGTCACTGAGGTCTTCATGTATCTCCTTAAGGATATAGTCTCCCTCATCTGACCTCAAACATCTCAAGTATGGCAAGGAAAAAGATCTCTTGTATAGCTTATCACCGATGATGGTGCAGTGAGCTGATTCGCGACTTCACATATAGTTCTTGGAACTTCAACTTTACATTGATGATGGTAGTGAGCTGATTCACTATTCTTTCCACCACTTCAATGCTTGGATGGAGCAATTCCTTTACAAATACTAACCTGTTGAGGCCTTGTCTTGTTTAGCTCGCTAGTCTTGATAAGGGATCAGCTCGAGCATTCTTTAAGCACAAGATCCATTAAAGAGTGGTGTTGGAAACGAGTAGTTAGTTCTTAGACCTTGCCAAGGTACTTAGACATTGCTAGTTATCTAGCCTGGTATTCTCCATTCACTTTATTGACAACCAATTACAAGTCATTGAAAGCTTTGACTTGATCTGCCCCTAACTCCTTGGCCAAGGAAAGACCAGCCAATAGAGCCTTATACTCAACTTCATTGTTGGAGGCTAAGAAGCTGGACTGAAGTGTGTACTCTAGTGTTGTATTGTTAGGACTAAAAAGGATGAGACTTTCTCCACTCTCCTTAGAGGATCCATTTATATGAAAGGTCTAGGCTAATGTGGAATGTTGGCATGTCTCTAGCATTGGTCACACTTTTGGAATAGATAAATAGTTTCTTTCTTCATTGTAGGCTAAAAACAACCCTACCTAGGTGCTTTATGAACCAGGGACCTGCCCCCAAATGTTTATCGCAAAGGCCTTCATGTATCTCCATAAGGATGTAATCTCCCTCATCCAACCTTAAGCATATCAAATATGGCAAGAAAAATGATCTCCTATATAGTTTATCACCGATGATGGTGTAGAGAGCCGATTGACATATAGTTCTTTGAACTTCAACTTTACATTCAGGCAAATAGCCATAGCTAAGTACTCCAAGATAGGATTCATCCATCTCAATTTGGTTTGGATCAAGCACACTATTCTTTTCACCACTTCAATGCTTACATAGAGAAATTCTTCCACAAGTACTAATAAAATTGAGGAGGCACTCATAAAGTTGAGGAGCTCATATCCTGAGGTGGCATCAATGTGGCAGTCAATCCTAGGCAAGGGAAGCTGTTTATAGGGTTGGTCTTATTTAGATCTATGAAATCAATACAAATCTACCATTTCTTGTTAGCCTTCTTATCAGTGCAACATTTGAAGGGATGAGAGATCCATCATATTGATGGCCAAACCCTGCAGGTAGGTTGGGCGAAATTTCAAAAATTTCTCTCTCCCCCATGTGGGAATCACATTCCCTATTTTAGAAAACTACATTTTCAAGGCTCAATCTTGAACCTAAACTAGACCAGATCTATAACAAAAAAGGGAGTGGAGGGATATACCTGATATGAAGTAGTAATAACCTCCAATGAAGGTGTTCACGCCCAAGGAAAGATCCAAAGACTGCTTCCACCGAAGATGACACAGTGAAGAATGAAGCAAAATCAACATGATGGTTCTTCAGCAAGAACCGAATTGTTCAACAAGAATCAGATAACCTTTTCTGACAAAAGGTAATATCAAGAACTTTTCTTGATTGCTCCCACAGGTGGAGATCAAACTGGTATGGCGGCAAGAGCAAGAGAGAAGGAGACAATGCAATCAAACTGTGTTGTCTCTTTCTGGAAATCAACAGTCACTCAGATGATTTCTGTTGTGTCCTGAGGGTTCGCCCTACTCTCTTATTTGTAGCCTTAAAGAGAGGTTCTCCTAATCCCATTAGGAGTTTCCTAATCCAAATCTTGTATTTGGATCTAGACTCTCTTTAAGAGATAAGGATAATCCCTTATCTTATATGCAGATAAAAATAAACCCTCCTAATCTAGTTAGGAGTTTCCTAATCCAAATCTTTATTTGGATCTGGACTCTTTGAGTGGACAGGGACAATCCCTTATCCTATCTGATGATCTAAATCCTAGAACCGTCCCTTTTAATTAATCTCATTAAGCCAGTTCGAATTGGGCTTTAGGCCCATTAAGTCTATCTACTCACTTTCCCTCCAAACTACTGCCTAGTTGGATATCATTGTATGGTGTGGGACCCAAACATTGATCTACACATCAACCACATGGGTTCAACACAACCTCTGTTACAAGGCCTGGCCGAATTCACTATAGGAGACAGTGAACCCCTGAGTCCATCACCATGGGCTCTTAATGGGCCCAACATTTACACTAAATGGTCCTTGGGTCAAGCCACCTTATAAAAATCCAAGGACTTGGGCAAATGCAAGATTAGCCCATCAGGTATTACCCTCAATGGTCTTACACTTAACCTCTCAGCCCATAATGATCAAACACTGCCCGATAAGAGAGGACCTCTCCCTCGGCTGCAAGGAACAGTGCTGCACTCTCTACTCACATGGATCCCGGGAATTAAAACCTTTTGCAAACATTTTGAAACCATAATATATATATGTATATCTCTATATAAATATGTTTTTCAAAACAAATTTCAACGGTTGAAATCGATTGTTGGCAATTTTGGCTTCCATTAGAGAGAGTACATTCCCGATCATTCACTTTGTCCGACAAAGGGGCTGATCTTGTCACTATGATCACCCACTCAAATGATTTCTCGGACTATCCCAACATACCTAGGTTTTGACCCCCTTTAAGGATCTCACTGATTAGCATATCAAAGACAATCAAATCCGACACCTAGTGTAGTATCATAATCGAGTCTAGGGGTCAGGTGTAGCATTCTAGTTTTGCCCATCTATCTCCAAGGTCCTGGGCAATACTGGAATTCTGGTCCGGTTCAGGGTTTCAAGAAAACCCACACTGCATGTACTCAGGTCTCACCCTGGCAGCTAAGACAAGCCACCCCAACCAACTTGGCGGCACATAAGTGTTAGCCTTGGCAGGATAAATCTCCCTAGATCTATCCAACGGCTGAAGATCCTAAACTAACACGAGTCTCATATGTGTCCAGTTTAAGGGTATTACACAGAAACACACCATAATAAAATGAATCAAATATGTACCTTATTCATTTATGTTAAATGTCATAATGTACATCATTCTGATTGGAGCTAAGGGCATACACTGTCTAACAGCTCCCACTTGCACTTAGGTCCAATTTGGTATAAGCCGGAGTCCCATGCTTTCCACGTGTTTCTCAAACACTTTCTGTGTTAGTGGGTTAGTCAATGGGTCTACTACATTTTCCGGTGATGCTACCTTCTGAATTATCCCCTCTTCCAAGTATCTCCCGCAGTACATGGTACTTACTCTCGACGTGCTTTGACTTCGAGTAGGTTCGTGGCTCCTTAGCCTAAGCAATGGCTCTAGTGTTGTCACAGAACAATGAAATGGGTGATGTGCTGGATGGAACTACTCCCAATTTGTGAATGAACTAGTTTATCCATACGACTTCTTTGGTAGATTCACTTGTGGCAATGTATTCAGCTTCGGTTGTAGAATCCATCGTGGACCCCTATTTGCTGCTTTTCTAGCAAACAACACACGATCCTATCGTGAAAATATAACCAGATGTAGACTTTCTATCATCTGGATCTAAGTGGATGTCAGCATCAGTATACCACTAGATTTGTAGTGAACTACCATTGAATACCAGACAAAACTCTTTTCGGAAGGTATTTTAATATGTTTTTCCCAGCAATCCAATGCTCCCGCCCTGGTTTTGACTGGAATCTGCTTACCACACTCACTGCCTGAGAGATGTCAGGACGAGTGCACAGCATGGCATACGTAATGCTCCCTACAACTGAGGCATAGGGAACGTCCTTTATGCCTTCACTCTCTTCGGGAGTCTTGGGAGACATACCCTTAGAGAAAGTGACTCCATGCCTGAAAGGAACATTTCCTTTCTTGGAGTGCTCCATGCTATATCTCTTGATTATTTTGTCAATGTAAGCAGATTGGGATAATGCTATTATTCTCTTCAATCTATCTCTATAAACCTGAAGACCCAGTATGTAGGAGGTTTCTCCAAAATCTTTAATGGAGAATTGCTGCGAAAGCCACACTTTTACCGTAGTCAACATTCCTACATCATTCCCAATGAGTAGAATGTCATCTACATAGAGAACCAGGAATGTAACCTTATCCTCACTGTATTTCTTATAAACATAGGGCTCATCCGAATTTTGCTCAAAGTCAAACTGTTTGACGGTAGTGTCAAACCGAATATTCCAACTCCTAGAAGCTTGCTTAAGTCCATATATGGATCAGTTTAGTTTACATACCATGTGTTTCTCACCCGCAGCTATGAAACCTTGTGGTTGGTGCATATAGATATCTTCACTAAGATCTCCATTTAGGAACGCAGTTTTGACATCCATTTGCCAAATCTCGTAATCATGGTATGCTACTACAGCTAGCAGGATCCTTATGGATTTAAGCATGGCGACCGGCGAAATGGTTTCCTCATAATCGATTCCTTCTTTCTAAGTGTACCCTTTCGCCACAAGACGAGCCTTGTAGGTCTCAACCTTACTATCGGGACCCTTCTTCCTCTTATAAATCCATTTGCAACCAATTGCTTTTACCCTAGGGGGCAGATCTACCAGAGTCCAGACTCTATTGGTCTCCATTGAGTCCATCTCAGCTCTCATGGCATCTACCCACTTCAAGAAATCTATGTCCAACATAGCTTCTGTATAAGTCACGGGATCCTCCTCACTGGTCGTGGCTTCCACCAAGTAACTTTCTTGGTCATAGCCAAAATGAACTGGTCGTGGCATCTACCCACTTCAAGGAATCTATGTCCAACATAGCTTTCGTATAAGTCACGGGATCCTCCTCACTGGTTGTGGCTTCCACCAAGTAACTTTCTTGGTCATAGACGAAACGAACTGGAGGCCTGGAAACCCAGGTAGATCTCCTAGGTTAGTCATTAACTGGAGCTTGTGGGACATCTTCCACTACCCCTGAGCTCTCCTCATCAAGAACAACTTCTTGACGATGATTGTTCAGGATGTAATCATCTTCCAAGAAATGAGCATTTTGACTATAGAACACTTTCTGTTCTCTTGGATCATAGAATAAGTAACCCACAGAGCCTTTGGGGTAGCCTATACGGCTGGTCTTGGATTCCAATTTGTCTGCACTCGTTCTTTTAACATGTGTTGGACAACCCAAATCTTCAAGTGTTTTACACTTGGTTTCTTACCGATCCAAAGCTCATAGGGAGTCTTCGGAACCGATTTGGTTGGAACCCGGTTCAACACGTATATCACAGTCTCTAATGTGTAACCCCAAAAGGATGTGGGTAATTCTGAGTGTACGAGAAGTGATCGAAACATATCTAATAAAGTCCGGTTCCTCCTCTCTGACACACCGTTTAGTTGTGGTGTAGTAGGAGGAGCCAGTTGTGATACTATCCCATTGACCTTTAAGTAGTCCCTGAATTCGTTAGAGAGATACTCGCCACCTTGATTTGATCGAAGGGTCTTAATTTCTCGACCTCTTGTCTAAATTCCTTGAACTTTTCAAAAGATTTAGACTTATGTCTCATTAGGTACACGTAACCATACTGTGAGTAATCATCGGTAAATATTATGAAGTAGACGTGCTGGTTATATGTTCTAACATTCATGGGACCACATACATCAGTATGTATAAGGTCAATTATGCCTATTGATCGTTTAGGCTTACCGTTAAATAGCCGTTTCGTCATCTTACCCTGAAGGCAAGGTTCACAGGTTGGAAGATTTTCTATAGTTAGAAAATCCAAAGCACCATCCTTTACCAACCTTGTGATACGATCTATGTTAATATGGCCAAGTCGGTAATGCCACTGGCACGTGGGATTGACTGTATCACGGGTTCTTTTCTTGGGGATATTATCCGACGTAGTTTCGGTTATATTTGTTTCCAGAGAAGAATGGAGAACATAGAGACCATTCTCAAGTTCTTCGTATGCGAGGAATTTGTTATTTCTTTTAATAGTAATCGTATTACTAAAGACAATAGAATATCCATCCGCACACAGTTTTGAAACAAAAATCAAATTTCTTCTAAAATTCGGTACATAAAGACAATCTTTTAATGTAACTAATCCTTCTCTGAAATACAACTCTGTAGTCCCTATGGCTGTAGCTGCAACACTTGCAGAAGTCCCCAAGTAAGGAATCACCTCTCCATCACTCTGTCTTTTGCTTGTCCTGAACCCCTGCAGTGAGTTACACGCATAAGTTGAAGCTTCAGAATCAATACACCAGGAAGCAGAAGTTACCAACAAATTGGTTTCTATGACAAAGGATTCGAAATTATCTTGTTTCTTGGTCTCCAGGTACTGAGGATAGTTCCTCTTCCAGTGGCCGACCTGCTTGTAGAAGTGACAAGCATCTGATGTTTTGTCCTTCCTCTGCCTTTTGGTCTTTCTAATTTTCTTCTGAGGCTTCTTCTTTGCCTTCATCTTCTTCTTTCCTGATTTTCCATCTTCAACAACCATGACAATGGGCTCATCCTTCTTTATCAGTTCCTCGACCCTCTGCAACATATTGCTGAGTTCCTGGATGCTAACATTTAGCTTGTTCATGTTGTAGTTCATGATGAACTGATTGAAGGAAGGAGGCAAAGAATTTAGGATGGCATCAACCTTAGTGACATGATCAAGCCCGGATCC
Source organism: Nelumbo nucifera (assembly GCF_055504915.1). Taxonomy (NCBI): domain Eukaryota; kingdom Viridiplantae; phylum Streptophyta; class Magnoliopsida; order Proteales; family Nelumbonaceae; genus Nelumbo; species Nelumbo nucifera. Next base: position 82,503,972 of record NC_142651.1, read on the forward strand.
AAGAGTCTTAAGTTCATTGATGTATCCCATCATCTTAAGACAATGGTCATGAACTTGCTGGTTCTTGGACATCTGCGCAGTCATGAACTATTTCAAGACCTTCTAACAAGTAGAACGATTCTTCTCCTCATACATCATCCTCAGACTGTTCAAGATATTCTTGGACAATTCGATTTGATCGAACTGTCGCTGTATCAGATTATCTAAGGAGGCTATGATGTAGCAGCGGGCAAGGGAATTTTTCTCTTCCCATTCTTGATAGTCCCTCCTACGGGCCTCAGAAGCCCTATCACCTAGACGTTCTGGGGCAGGGTTTTTAGCTACCATGTCCAATTTCTAGGACGTCAGGACCAACATAAGGTTATGGTACCAGTCAGCGTAATTTGGGCCCTTAAGTTTGTTGTCGTCCAATGATAGGAATAAAAAGTATCATATTTTTATCCCCAAATATTCATTCTTTTACATTAAGTAAGCACTTAATTGGACTCATTACTCTTGTATTTCGATTTAGGGCAAGAAGGCGATAGGAGGAAAATAAGGCTAATTGGACAATTTTGCACAGTTTTGGCACCATTCAGTAATTCGGGCATAACTCTTAAACCTGGACTCCAATTGGGATGATTCAAGATGCACCGGAAAGAAAGAGAGAACTCCACAACTTTCATGTTTTGGGTTTTAACACATTCAGTCTACATCGAGGTCAAAATTGGGCCCAAAGTCGGAGCAAATTCATAGAGAAACCCAGCCCACAACTGAAGTCCAATTCCTAGAAGAACCTTGTAGCAGCCCAATTTATTGAAGAAGCCCAACTCGAATTCAAGAATAAAGTGTCCCATCATATTTAAATTTCAAATGTAATTCTAGAAGGATAAGAGGATTGAGATTACTAGATAAGAGATAGGATAGGATTAGATCAAAACTGATTCGGACTTTCTATTTTTGAGGATAATCTCCTAAGAGGAGTTGGAGAGAGCCCCTCCTCCTAAAGCTATATAAGGGGGGGGGGGGACCAGCTTTAGGAATCAATCAAGAAATCAAGCAATCAAGCAAGCAAGCAGTCCATCCATCTTGGAAGCAAAGCAAGAAGGAGACGACAACTATGAGCGGCTAAGCTTTTCTTTTCTGATTCAAGGGAGATTGTTGATTTGATTGTGTCATCGTTAGGTTATGTGTTTAATTTAATTTCTTGCTTTTAATTCAAGTATTCGTTGATTCTTGTGCATGTTCTTATGGAAGTTAATGTTGATTAGTCTGACAAATTAATTAATGTTGATCTTCCTTCTGCTATCCATAATTCGTTGATCCGTAATTGTCACAAATAGTGGTACAAGTACCAATTAGGTTAATATCTTTTTGGGTCAATTGTCCATGACAGCGTATTGGCATGTGTTAACCTAAAGGGAATCAACAGAACAAGATTGGATAATTGCAGCTATCTTAATTATTTTGATTTTGGTTTAATTGTTTTCACAGAGGTTATTGCTATCATTAATTGATATGGAACGCTATCATGCCTAGTCGGTCAATGATAACTGTTGATCGAATGTTGTCCAGTGAGTGCTCACCCATCATATTCATGAATGCCAAGGTACCGTGAGAGAATCTTCCATTTTAGGATAGGCCCCTCCCACATCGGTCTATGATGCCTCTATCATCTTATGAAACAATCCAATAGATCCAACAACAAATGGACAACCCAATTTTATGGTGTGTTTCCTCATTACTAAAGGACCCATGTTCATGCTAATGATGGAAGGCCTTTAGAGAGTTCATCATATGAATCTCCCTATAACATGCACTCATATTTCAGTGGAGGGAACGAAATATTATGCCCTAGTTTAATTTAGGTCAAACCAAAGCTCCCATTGACTTTCATAAAGCTAGATTTAAATGGGCCCAAAATGGCTAGGGTTTCGCACGGTTCCTCTTGGGGAGAAAGCTGGTGTGGGGCCCACCATGAAGGGAGATCATCCAATGATCTTTAGGACACCAAGGCAATGATGTGCATTCAGCCATGGTGTGCGCAAGAGCCACTATCGTATCAGCATGGGCTATGTACTTATGGCCCATGAACGTTGCATATCACACATCCATACATCACATGCATGGAGAACATAATTGATCCAATCAATTAAATAACTGTAAAACCCATAATTAAAGCCCATAAAAATTCGTACTGATTAATATTATCTAGGTATATGGGCTGAATTGCAGAGAGCAGTTTGGCCCATATAGCTTTTATGCTGAAATGGGCGAATTTCAAAAATTTCTCTCCATCCTACTGGGAATCGTATTCCCTATTTTAGAAAAATCATATTTTTCAAGGATCAATCTTGAACCAAGAACCGAACCAGATCTGAACAAAAGCAGTAGGAGAGGGATATACCTAATATGAAGAAATAGTATTTCCCAATGGAGGTGTTCACGGCCAAGGAAGGAGCCAAAAACTACTCCCACTGAAGATGACGTAGTGTAGGATGGAGCAGAATCAACAGTGTTCTTCAAAAGAACCAAATCCTTCGCAAGAATCAGCAGGACGGAACGTGAGCACTACTTCCAATCAGTCCTTTCACAAAGGACTGATATCAAGATCCAATCTTGATCACTCCCACTAAGAATAGGAGATCGAACTGGCAGATATGGCGGCGGTAGGAAGAAGGCGGCAAGAAAGAATTTAGCGCAGTGACGCTGAATTCTCTCTTCTGTGATTTCAGCTCTTAAGAGGATGTGAATATGAATGTCTTCTTAAGGCTTCCGCCCCCTCCTCCTTTTATAAGCTTAAAGGGATCAGCTCCTAATCCCATTAGGAGTTGCTGATCCAAATCATATTTGGATCATAATTCCCTTTAAGTGATAAGGGTAAACCCTTATCTTATATGCAAATTAGATCAACTCCCCTCCTAATCCTATTAGGAGGTTTTCAGATCTGAATCACATTCAGATTTGGACTCTCTGAGTGGATAGGGTTAAGACCCAATCCTATCTACTAATCTAATCTCAGAATTCACCCCTCATTTAACTAATCAAATCAGCTCAGTTTGAAATGGGCTTTAGGCCCAATAAGGTTATGTGCTCACTTAACCTTCCAAACTGCTGCCCAGTTGGGCTTACTTGTATGGCGTGGGACCCAAACACTGATCTACACATCTGCCACATGGGTTCAGCCCAACCATTGTTACAAGGCTTGGCCGAATACACTATTATGGACAGTGCACCCCCTAAAACCCATCACGTGGGCTCTATGGGCCCAACACTTACCCTAAGTGGTCCCTGGGCCAAGCCACCTTATAACACCCAGGGACTGTGGGCAGATGCAAGATTAGCCCATCAGGTATTACCCTCAATGGCCTTACACTTAACCTCTCAGCCCATAATGATCAAACACTGTCCGACAAGAGAGGACCTCTCCCTTGGCTACAAGGAACAGTGCTGCACTCTCTACTCACATGGATCCTAGGAATTAAAACCTTTTGCAAATGTTTAGAAACTATAATATATATACTTTTATATCTCATAAAAAATATATTTTGCAAAACAAATCTCAACGATTGAAATCGGCTGCCGGCAGTCTTGGTTTCCATCAGAGAGAGTGCATCCCCGATCATTACCTTTGTCCGACAAAGGGGCTGATCCTGTCACTATGATCACCCACTCAGATGAATTCTCAAACTGTCCCAACATACTCCGGTTTTAACCCCCGCTAAGGATCTCACTGATTGGCATATCAAAGATAGCCCAATCCGACACCTAGTGCAGTATCATAATCGAGTCTAGGGGTCAGGTGTAACTTTCCAGCTTTGCCCATCAATCTCCAAGGTCTAGGGCAATACTGGAAATCTGGTCCGGTGCAAAGATTCAATTAATCCTACACTACATGTACCTCGGGTCTCACCCTGGTGGCAGAGACAAGCCACCCCAACCGACTTGGCGGCACATCAGTGTCAGCCTTATCAGGATAGGTCTCCCTAGACCGACCCACTGGCTGTGAACGTTCTAAACCAACACAAGTCTCATAAGTGTCCAGTTTAAGGGTATTACACAAAAACCCACCACAGGAACATGAATCAAATATGTACTTTATTCATTTACAATAAATGTCATTAAGTACATCATTCTGATTGGAGCTAAGGGCATACACTGTCTAACACTTATGGCCCATGAATGTTGCACATCACACATCCATACATCACATGCACGGAGAACATAATTGATCCAATCAATTAAATAACTGTAAAACCCATAATTAAAGCCCATAAAAATTCATAATATTACTGATTAATATTATCTAGGTATATGGGCTGAATTGCAAAGAGCAGTTTGGCTCATATAGTTTTTATGCAGAAATGGGCTAAAGCAGTTTTAACATATTAAAACTGGGTTTTACAGGTGTGGGCTGAATTGCATCTTGCAATTAACCATCAATTCCTGGACCCATGAATGAAAAATTAGGGCTTAGAACAGCCCCCATCGAACCATAGATTTGGTCCAACCAGTTTGGTCCAATCTGGTTCAAATGGTAGGGTTTGATTTTTAATTCAAGAACATGATCAGAAATTAAATTACTGAAACAAGACATTCAAGAATCAGTAGGAGGGCTGTTTGTAGGACTGTTACTTTGCAAAACAAAAGTTAGATTGCAGCATGCAGTTTCCAAAATTACAAATCGCAGATGGCGGAACCCTAATCTTCGAAATTCTCCTCCTTGTGCTTTCTGCTTCAACTTTGAATGGAATAAAATAGAAAACTTAATTTCTATTAATATTATATCAAAATTGAATTCCTATACATATCATCTAAAAATTAAAAATAATTAATTACAGACCAAGAATGAAAAAGAACAGCAGATGCACAGATTTCTTGCGCCATTAAAGAATTCAATCTCCACCGTACGAACAACCCAAAAATCAAGAAAAATATGTAGAACAATTCTAAATATAATTCAGATTTATAAATATTTAATTTCAGATCAATCGCCCAAAATCTGGGAACAAATTTCCCAGAAAACGCTAATCTCCGCAAATCGGGTAGAATGCCTTCTGCCCATTTGCGCAATTCCAGATCTGGTTAATTTTGGTTCAAGATTTGAACTTGGCTTTGATACCACTGAAAAGATGAGAGATCCATCATATGGATGGCCGAACCCTATAGGTAGGTTGGGCAAAATTTCAAAAATTTCTCCCTCTCCCTTGTGGGAATCACATTTCCTATTTTAGAAAACTGCATTTTCAAGGATCAATCTTGAACCTAAACCAGACCAGATCTGTAACCAAAAAGGGAGTGGAGGGATATACCTAATATGAAGTAGTAATAACCTCCAATGAAGGTGTTCACGCCCAAGGAAAGTTCCAAAGACTGCTTCTGCCGAAGATGACATAGTGCAGGATGAAGCAGAATCAGTAGGATGGTTCTTCAGCAAGAACTAAATTCTTCAGCAAGAATCTGATGGAGGGCTATTGAGCACGACTTCAGATTACCTTTTCTGCCAAAAAGTAATATCAAGAACTCTTCTTGATCGTTCCCACAGGTGGAGATCAAACTGGTATGGCGGCAAGAGCAGGAGAGAAGGAGACAGTGCAGTCAAACTGTGCTGTCTCTTTCTGGAAATCAGCAGTCACTTAGATGATTTCTGTTGCATCCTGAGGGTTCGCCCTGCTCTCCTATTTATAGCCCTAAAGAGAGGTTCTCCTAATCCTATTAGGAGTTTCCTAATCCAAATCTTGTATTTGGATCTGGACTCTCTTTAAGAGATAAGGATAATCCCTTATCTTATATGCAGATAAAGATAAACCCTCCTAATCTAGTTAGGAGTTTCCTGATCCAAATCTTTATTTGGATCTGGACTCTTTGAGTGGATAGGGACAATCCCTTATCCTATCTGATGATCTAAATCCTAGAACCGTCCCTTTTAATTAATCTCATTAAGCCAGTTCGAATTGGGCTTTAGGCCCATTAAGTCTATCTACTCACTTTCCCTCCAAACTACTGCCTAGTTGGATATCCTTGTATGGTGTGGGACCCAAACATTGATCTACACATCAACCACATGGGTTCAATCCAGCCCTTGTTATAAGGCCTAGCCAAATTCACTGTAGGAGACATTGAACCCCTGAGTCTATCACCATGGGCTCTTAATGGGCCCAACGTTTACACTAAATGGTCATTGGGTCAAGCCACCTTATAAAAACCAAGGACTGTGGGCAGATGCAAGATTAGTCCATCAGGTATTACCCTCAATGGTCTTACACTTAACCTCTCAACCCATAATGATCAAACACTGCCCGACAAGAGAGGACCTCTCCCTCGGCTGCAAGGAACAACACTGCACTCTCTACTCACATGGATCCCAGGAATTAAAACCTTTTGCAAACATTCTGAAACCAAAATATATAAATGTATATCTTTATATAAATATGTTTTGCAAAACAAATTTCAGTAGTTGAAATCGACTGCCGGCAGTTTTGGTTTCCATAAGAGAGAGTGCATCTCTAATCATTCACTTTGTCCGACAAAGGGGCTGATCCTGTCACTATGATCACCCAATCAGATGAATTCTCAGACTGTACCAACATACCCAGGTTTGGACCCCTTCTAAGGATCTCACTGATTAGAATATCAAAGACAGCCCAATCCGACACCTAGTATAGTATCATAATCGAGTCTAGGGGTCAGGTGTAGTAGCATTCCAGTTTTGCCCATCTATCTCCAAGGTCCAGGGCAATACTGGAATTTTTGTCCGGTTTAGGGTTTCAAGAAAACCAACACTACATGTACCTCAGGTCTCACCCTAGAAGCTGAGACAAGCCACCCCAACCAACTTGGCGACACATCAGTGCCAGCCTTGGTAGGATAAATCTCCCCAAATCTATTCAACGGCTGTGAAGATTCTAAACAAACACGAGTCTCATATGTGTCTAGTTTAAGGGTATTACACAGAAACACACCATAATAACATGAATCAAATATGTACTTTATTCATTTACATTAAATGTCATAATGTACATCATTCTGATTGGAGCTAAGGGCATACACTATCTAACAACATTAGCCAACCAATTAGGGTAATTTACCTCTCGGCTTAGACTATAAGTAATGAAGTCACCTTTAAGCAATTTGTCTACCTCTATACCGATATCTTTCAATCGCTTGGATGCAAAGTTCCTCTTTTTTTATCGTATCAGCTTATAGCTTGGGTCCACACTTAGACTATAAGTAATGACCAAAGGGTCAATTCCTAACACCTCAACAATAGGCCAAGCAAATATGTTGATGTTGGATTTTAGGAAACTTACTAGTTTGGAACATAAGTCTTCTAAGAGAAGGGATTTGATTTGCATAGTCTTCTTGGGCTTGACATCGTCTAGGAGTATAGCAATAAGGTCTTTCATCACTTGATCTTGGTAGGTCTATAGTTTATCTTGAAGGTTGAGCCCTTCCACTAGTAGGGCTTCTCTTATATTTTCTTTATGATCCACCACATAACAATTGATAGTCAATGTACTAATTTCCCTTAGCTACTTTGATGTTGTGGTTTATTAGGATTTTCATGATAAGACGATAGAAAGATACCACCACCTTCATTGAGTGCATAAAAGGTCAGTCAATGATAGCATTGTTTTCAGGTGAGTTGACCTTTACGACCAAGAACTCAATCATTAAAGTGGTTTAGCGGGGCTCTATACTTGTCATGGTTGGGAGAATAATCTTACCCTTTAGATTGATTGCTACCTCGGAGGACTTGACCATAGGTATGTTGTGTTAGGACCAATGGCCTTACCCAAGAAGAGGTGAATTGGGTAGAGGTCTAAAAATCTTGATTGTGTTGGAATTCAATCCGAATTCATAGACTATTAAACAATCATGTTCAACACCCTTCCCCTCAAACTGAATAAAGGCCTTTTGATAGTTTTTTGCAATAAAAGTTTAAGGCTTGTTCAATTAGATTTAGCAATGTATCAAGATAGAATACACAATCGAATTGTTAAACTAGCAAACTTATAGCTACAAAAATAAACAAACAAGATACTAGTACTTGTAGGGGTTAGTAGTCAACAATGAAGCGCAATAATAAATATAAAGACTGCTAACAAGAAGATAACAACTAAACAATAGACAAGTCAATTAAGAATTGTAGCCCACTATCTTGTTAGTGGTTCTATACTTAATAAACAATGAAAACAATGGAGTCACCACCCATCAGATAAGGAAATGGAGGTAATGGACCCTCTAAGAATGGTATTAGGATCAATTTGGTTTAATAGTGGCTCTAATAGCCAGAGGCACTGCCTAAACCAGTCCAGGTAAGAATCTGATGGGAGAGGGAAGGGGTTAGGCACCCTTCTCCCGGGTCTAATAGGTAAGGCCAACATAGGGTTCTAAAAGAAACCTATTATTTATTTATTGCTTCCTTCCTTTCTATTGCTTCCTTTATTATTTATTTATTTACTTTGGTAAAAAATGGAGAGCATGCAACTTATTATTCTAGATGATCAGTGAAACAAAAGAAAATCGGGTGATAGAATGACACCCTTCATGAGAAATGAGCACAATCAGACATTAAAATGCAGGCAAGAGAAAAGAATCACTTGAATTCTTTAATAGTCAATGAAATATCCCACATCTCCATCTCTAGAGAACAAAAAAAAAAGTACAAACCGAAGTGATTTCAAACACTCGAGATTAGAAAGAAAAGGAAAGGGGAGGAAAAACCTTTAGAGAACAAGCTGAAACTAACAGTTCCACCACTAGTTTTAGCTTGATCTTCCATAGGACATAACAAAGTGCTCATACAGAAGCTACATTATCAGGTTGATAAATGCTCGTCTGTTCTATAAACGAAAGGAAAGAGGCTAATGCTAATACGGCAAAAGACAAGACCATCATGCGGGAAAGCACAATATCCTATACTTGGCTAGTTGATAAAAATGGATGATCTAAAAAGGGAAGAAAAAATTCAACAAAAAAACCAACAAGATTCAATCCCATTTGAATTTCAGTCGCTTCATGCTGGGAAAAACTCAGATACATAAAAAGGACTTGACAAATAGAAAGGATTTCAGAAGTAATTGGTGATAGAAAGAGCAGAGGATATACCTATTATGTCCTGGCATATGTTAGACAGTTATGCCCTTAGCTCCAATCAGACAGATGTATCTTTTGACATTTATTGTAAATGAATAAAGTACATAATTGATTCATGTCATTGTGGTGTGTTTCTGTGTAATACCCTTAAACTGGACACTTATGAGACTCGTGTTAGTTTAGAATCTTCACAGCCATTGGATAGATCTGGGGAGATTTATCTTGCCAACACTGACACTGATGTGCCGCCAAGCTGGTTGGGGTGGCTTGTCTCAGCTGCCAGGGTGAGACCTAAGGTACACGCAGTGTGGGTTTTCTTGAAACCCTGAACTGGATCAAAATTCCATATTGCCATGGACCTTGGAGATAGATGGGAAAAACTGGAATGTTACACCTGACCCCTAGACTTGATTATGGTACTGCACTAGGTGTCGGATTGGACTGTCTTTGATATGCTAATCAGTGAGATCCTTAGATGGGGTCAAAACCTAGGTATGTTGGGACAGTCCAAGAATTCACTTGAGTGGGTGATCATAGTGACAGGATCAGACCCTTTGTCGGACAAAGTGAATGATCGGGTAATGCGCTCTCTTTGATGGAAACTTAAACTGACGGTAGTTGATTTCAACCATTGAAATTTGTTTTTGCAAAATATATTTATATAGAGATATACATATATATATATATAATATATATATATATATATATATTATGGTTTCAAAATGTTTGCAGAAGGTTTTAATTCCCGGGATCCATGTGAGTATAGAGTGCAACACTGTTCCTTGCAGCCGAGGGAGAGCTTCTCTCATGTTGAGTAGTATTTGATCATTATGGGCTGAGAGGTTAAGTGTAAGACCATTGAGGGTAATACCTGATGGGCTAATTTTGCATCTGCCCACAGTCCTTGGGTTTTCATAAGGTGACTAGACCCAAGGACCATTTAGTGTAAATGATGGGCCCATTAAGAGCCCATAGTGATGGACTCAGGGGTTCATTGTCTCCTACAGTGAATTCGGCCAGGCCTTGTAGCAAAGGCTGGGTTGAACCCAAGTGACTGATGTGTAGATCAATGTTTGGGTCCCATGCCATACAAAGAGAGCTGACTGGGTAGCAGGTTAAGGGGTAAGTGAGCACATAAGCTTAATGGGCCTAAAGCCCAATTCAAACTGGGCTTAAGTTAGTTAATTAAAAGGAGGCAAGATAGGATTTATAATTTGATTAGGATTAGCTGAAGGATAAGATAAGTCTTATCCATTCAAGAGTCAAGATCCAAATATCAGATTTGGATTAAGGAACTTTCTCCTAATTAGATTAGGAGGCTGATCCTGAGAAGGCTATAAATAAATGGGGCGAATTCCTCAATTACATAATACAACAACCTGCAGAATTCTCTCCTATTCTTGTCATCCCTAACCAGTTTGATCTCCTCTTAAGGAATTGATCAAGAAAGGTTCCTGATATTAATTCTTAGTTAAAGAAACAATCTGAAATAATGCTCACCAGCTCTTATTCGATTCTTGCTGAAGGATCCTGGTTCTTGCTAAAGAGTCATCCTGCTGATCCTGCTTCATTACACACTATATCATCTTCGGTGGAAGCGGGTTTTGGTATTCTCCTTGGGCATGAACACCTTCATTGGGAGTTACTGCTACTTCGTATTAGGTATATCCCTATCCTCCTCTTTTGGTTTTAGATCTGGTCCGCTTTTGGATTCAAGAACAATCATTAAAAATGCAGTTTTCTAAAATATGGAATGCGATTCCTAGTTGGGAAAGAGAGAAATTTTTGAAATTTTGCCCAACCTTCCTGTAGGTTTCGGCCATACATATGATGGACCTCTCATCCCTTCAGCCTGGACCTAATCGGTGCACAAAGGGAATTTGAACCGGTTATAGTTTTCAACCAATAGTCTTCTTCAGACGAAGTGACAAAATGAATCTCGTCTAAGAAGATCTTCTGAGATGAGCACGACCTCCCGGTTCTAGTTTCTCTGAGAGAAAGGGTAATACTAGAGCTATAGTGACAATGGATTAGTAACACACTACTGCTGCTATACCTTGCTCTTACGGGTGGGAATGGTTCCAAGAAACCCCGAAGACCAAAGAAGAAGAAGAAGATGGAGGAGAGGAAACAATAAAGAAACGTGTGCAATGTTCAGGGATGAAATGAAATTGAGTAATTCTTGCCACTTGCACTGTCCCGTTCTCGTTGAGAGGTAGACGATGAACAATCCTTTGAAAACTTCTCCTCCCTAATTTGGAAATTTAGGTTTGCTTTTATATTAGGGTAGGGGCAATTTCATAAATTTTTAGAAATTCGAGGGTAGTTTTTGTAATTTTGTGAATTCAGGTCAAACTGATCCATGGGGGTCAATCGGGGTTTTGGTTCAATGATAGGGGGTTTTTGGTCAATGATCAGAGGGTTGAGAGGGGTTCTAACCTAAAAGAAGGGTTTTGTATGTGTCGGCTAATGAGATTGACCAAAACAGAATCTTTTCCAATGGATAGGTAAATTGGGGTAGTTTTAACTGAAAGTTGGTAGGATGAGTTTTTGGGAATTTTGGGTTGACTGGTGAGGTCAGATTGGCCCAACTAGGCCCAGATCAGGCAGATCTGGAAAGGGCTTGATTCAACAAATTTAGAGCCTCGAAATGGAATCTATGTGAGATCGAGGGGCAAACAAAGGCAGTTTTGGGTGAAATTTCACAGTGTAGGGTTTTTTGGTAGTTTAAGGTGATTGGTAAGGTTACATTTGGACAACTGGGCCCGAATCGAGCAGATTTGGAATCCGATTAATCTGAAGCATTGAAATGAATTCTTGGTGCATTGGAGGAGTAAATGAAGGTATTTAGTCTAAAATTTTATAGGTGGGTATTTGGAGGTGTCCGGGATATGATGATGGTGTCTGATCTAATGATTGAGGTGTAAGTGGGGGTCGATCGGAGCCATCAGATTGGTATTGGGTAGATTAGAATGTAGATTTGAGGGCTTTGGGGCTAAAAGTTGGGTTTTTTGGGTGTTTCGGAGAGACTGGATGGGTCTGATCAAGAATTTGGGGTGAATTGGAGGTTCAGGCGATGGACCAAGCAAAAATCTGGTGCTGATAGCACTTACATTAGACACTGCCATCAGACCTAGGACCTCCTAAAACATTTTCCCCACCATCAAAACAAGATTTTGTTTCGAGTTCCCACGTTAACCTAAACACCCATAACCAAAATCCCTTTAATTCTAACACCTCTGAATTTATCAGACCACATCATTTAACTTTGAACACACCAAAATACCTTTCCATAAATTTTGAACTCAAAATTCCCCTATTTACCTATCCATCAAGTCAAGATTCCACTTCAGACCCTCTTGTGAACCCAAATTCCCACGATCTTCACCCCATGAACCAATCAGTCATTACCACTAGATCTTAGATACTCTAACATATCCATGTATAAAATTTTATCCCAAAATACCCTTGTTTACCTCTCTATCACACAACGACTTTGTTTTAAGGCTCTAGATTAACTAAATCAGCCCTCTTCTAGATCTGCATGATCTGGGCTTATTGGGGCCAATCTGACCCTACCATCTAATCCAAAATGCTCAAAAACCCCACCTTACCAAATTATAACAAAAAAAACTCTATTTTACCTTCCCAACTAAAAAGATTCCATTTTGATCAATCTCATGGCCTATACACACAAAACCACTCTCTGTACTTAGACCCATCTCAACCCTTCATATTTTGACCCAAAATCCCAACCGCCCATCAAGAACCCCATTTTGACCTTTTTGACCCCCATTTTACCCTCTCTCTCTCTCTCCCCTTCTTTATTTTTTCTTCTTTCATTTCCATTTTCTTTTCTTCCATTTTTAGCTACTACTCATCGTCTTCTGATGAGAACAACAAATCCTCAGTGACGATTTCTCTATTTCTTTTTCTTATCCTTTTCTCCGCACAATCCTCCTTTCTCTCTCTATCTCATCGATCCATGGTCGAGTAACCTTTGTTATTTGTCTTCTCCCCTTTCCGGTTCGATGTAGTGATGAGAAGAAAAAGTTCCAGTAATAGGTGTTCTTTTCTAATCACATCGATTTACAGCAGCGACGCCAACTAACTTTCCTTCCATATTTCCATTACCCCCAATCCTCTATTATCTTCATCGTTTAATGGAGAATTTTTAGTGGAGGGCATCTTCTCGCATCGGTGTCAATCTCCCTATATTTTATCATCATCATTCCTTTAGGGAAGAATTGTTCGTAATAGTGATAGTTTGAGCTTCCATCCCTAATTAGCTAGTGTAGCTTGCATTTGAACGTTGGTTCTTGCCATCATAAATATCCCAGTCACAAATCCCCAAAGATCTCCTCTATTCGATTGCTAACAATTTGAGATTGTAGAAGACAACCTTCCCTTGTTTGACAATCGTTCTGAGGCCCAACATAATCAACTAAGTCCTCCCTCTTTATCTCTTTCTTTTTCATTTTGTTTTCCTAAGTCCGTCTAAATTAGATACTTGCTGCTATCAAGATCTGAGGAAGAGACTGAGAGTCAATAGAGCTAGTTACGCTAAACTAGCTCATGTAACTCTTAGTTCCAAATCCAGTCCAACCATCATTTCCATCTAGAGTCTCCACTAAAAGTGTAGATCTAGTTTCAATCTATTCGAATCATGATATCCTATGTCTTTTCTTTTATGCTTATTGCTGATAGAAACTTTCTCCTTAGTAGTTTGGCAAACCCTGTTTAATCTACTTCTATGATTGTTCATTAGTTACTTCTTAGTAGTTTGGCCCGACCTCGTAATCACTCAACACGTGGCAAAGGCAAACAGCTCGGCACAACAGTGCACCCAGGGCGCAAGCACCAAAGGGAAGAAACCAGCAGTCCGAACTTCCTACTAAGAGCCCGAACTCCCTATGAGGAGCCCGACCTCCCTACTAAGAGCTCGAACTCCCTACGAGGAGCCCGACCTCCTTACTAAGAGCCCAATCTCCCTACTAAGAGCCTGAACTCCCTACGAGGAGCCCGAACTCTCCCTTAGGCCCCGAGCCACACAAGGCAGTGACCTGAACTGGCCCGCCTCATGGCAGTTCGGGACACTCCCTTATCCGAACTCAAGACTTCACCTCGTTCACCACTCCAGCACTTACCTCGGCCCAGCATTCTCGATGGGGCAGAAGAGGTCGCTCCCGTCGTTGAAGCAGAGCCGAGCTAGATCGACCCACTCACGAGCTTCCTGCTAGATGGAACCCTCCCTGTGGACCGCAATGCAGCCAAGAGGGTGCAGTGCCAGGCAGCCAAATACGTCATAATAGACGAACGGTTGTACCGACGATCCTACACGCTCCCCTACCTGTGTTGCTTGCGAATTGCCGAAGTCGAGCTCGTACTCCACAACACTCATGAAGGTCTATGCGGCAGACACCTGGGGGGCAGAGCCCTCGCCCAAAAGGCACTTCGATAAGGATACTACTGGCCAACGATGAAGGCAGAAGCCGTCAAGCTCGTCAGAAAATGTGACAAGTGTCAGAAGCATGCCAATATCCACCATCAACCTGCTGCCGACCTCAAGTACCTCACCAGTCCATGGCCCTTTGCACAATGGGGCATCGACCTTCTGGGGCCATTCCTGCCAGCAATAGGTGGGAGAAAGTTCCAAGTGGTGGTAGTAGATTACTTCACAAAGTGGATAGAAGCTGAACCACTGGCAACAGTCACAGCCCGAAACATACAGAACTTCTTTTGGAAGAACATAGTATGTCGCTTCGGGCTACCTCGCGTACTGATCTCCGACAACGGCGAACAGTTCGAGGATATCAAGTTCCAAGAATGGTGCCAAAATATGGGAATTCGTCAGAACTTCACGTCGGTCGCACACCCGCAGGCAAACGGTCAAACAGAAGTAATGAACAGAGCCATCCTCCGTGGACTGAAAGCACAACTAGACCGAGCTAAAGGGTTGTGGGCGGACGAGCTACCAAGTGTTCTGTGGGCTCACCGAACTACGGAAAAAACCATCACGGGAGAGACCCCCTTTAACCTCACCTACAACACCGAAGCGGTAATCCTGGCGGAAATCGAAATACCTACACTACGACTAGAAGCATATGACGATCAGATAAACGGAGACGAGTTACGCACCAACCTCGACCTACTGTATGAGGTAAGAGACCTCGCGCACATCCGAACAGCGACCTACCAGCAAAAAGTAGCTCGGTACTACAACGCCAGAGTAAAGAAGAGGAGCTTCCGCGTCGGCGACCTGGTTCTCCGTAAGATCATGGTACCCGAACCCGGCGTGGGCAAACTCAAACCAAATTGGGAAGGACCCTACAGAGTAAAGAAAGCACTCGGGGGGGGCATACGAGCTCGAAACCTTAGAGGGTAAGCAAGTACCCCGAGCATGGAACATTGTCAACTTAAGGCGATACTACCTATAGACCACCAAGCGAAGTGGATAAAACCGCCACCAAAGCCTAAGGGCTAGGATGCCGAGCTAACGAAGGAACCTCGGCACAGGTAAGCAAAGAAAGCCAAAGGCATAACGGAGACAACGAACTAATAGGGACATCGGCATCTCAGAGCACGAAAACAGGCCGCGCGAGTGCGGTAACCCGGGCAGGAAATAGATCGGACGTATGGTCAGTTTGTTAGACAGTTTATGTATGCCCTTAGCTTCAATCTGATTTGATGTACTTTTGTTATTTAGTGGAAATAAATAAAGTGCATGTTTGATTCATGTTGTTTGGTTTAATTCTGTGCAAAACCCTAAAACTAGACATTTATAGAGATTCATGTTAGATTTAAATGTTCACAGCCGTTGGATAAGTCTGGGGAGATTTATCTTGCCAAGGCTGATGCTGGTGTGCCACCAAGTGTTGGGATGGCCTGTCTCAGCCACCAGGGTAAGACCCGAGGCACATGCAGTATGGGATTACTTGAATCCTTGAACCGGACCAGATTTCCAATGTTGCCCTGGGCCTTGGAGATAGATGGGCAAAACTGGAAAGTTACACCTGACCCCTAGACTCGATTATGACACTTCACTAGGTGTCGGATCAGGCTGTCTTTGATATACCAATCAGTGAGATCCTTAGCGGGTATCAAAACCTGGGTATGTTGGGGCAGTTTGAGAATTCATCTGAGTGGGTGGTCATAGTGACAGAATCAGCCACTTTGTCGGACAAAGGGTAATGATCGGGAATGCACTCTCTCTGATGGAAACCAAACTGCCGGCAGTTGATTTCAATCGTTGGAATTTTGTTTTGCAAAATTAATATACTTATATTTATGTACGGTTTCAACATGTTTGCAAATGGTTTTAATTCCCGGGATCCATGTGAGAGGGAAGTGCGGCACTGTTCCTTGCAGCCAAGGGAGAGGTCCTCTCTTGTCGGGCAGTGCTTGATCATTAAGGGCTGAGAGGTTAAGTGTAAGACCATTTAGGATAATACCTGATGGGCTAATCTTGCACCTGCCCACAGTCCCTGGGTTTTTATAAGATGTCTTGGCCCAGGGACCACTTAATGTAAGTGTTGGGCCCATAGGGTCCATATGATGGACTCAAGAGGTTCATTGAGTTTTTCAGTGAATTCGGCTGGGCCTTGTATTAAAGGCTAGGCCGAACCCATGTGGCTAGTGTGTAGATCAATGCTTGGGTCCCACACCATACAAAGAAGCCCAACTGGGCAGCAGATTGGAATGTAATTAGACACTGAACACTTAATGGGCCAAAAACGCCCATTTCGAGGTGGGCTGATATGATCACCCATCCATGGGGCGAATTTGAGATTGAAGTTAGTAAAAGGATTGGGCCTTTAGCCTTATCCACTCTTAGAGACCAAATTCAAGTTTGATTTGAATCTGGTAACCTCCTGATAAGATCAGGAGTAAGCTAACTCTATCTGCAGAAAGGATTAAGATTATCCCCTATCCAAATACTAATTTGAATTGGGATAACTCCTGATTTAGGAGGTTTCTTAATCAAGAAGAAAGGAGGAGAAAAACAATAGATTTCGAACCAAGGAAAATCGCAAGAAAGGTTCCTGCGAATAGAGATCAGATTTCATACTCTCCAGAAAAAGAGAAAAGCAGTTTAGCCTTTTCGTTTTTTGGAGATCTCCTCCTGCCGCCGCCATCTACCATTGCAAGATTAGATCTTTGCAGAAAAGAAAGTCAAGAAATCTGTTCTTGACATCAGCCTTGCAGGAAAGACTGAAAAGGATTCAGTGTTTAGTACTTCCAGAGGATTCTTGTGAAGGATCCAGTGTGTAGGACGCACCCTGCTGGTTCTGTTCCATCCACAGCTGTGTCATCTTCAGCAGGAACGGATCTTGGTGCATTCTTTGGGCGTGAACA
The DNA here is from genome assembly GCF_055504915.1 of Nelumbo nucifera. NCBI lineage: Eukaryota > Viridiplantae > Streptophyta > Magnoliopsida > Proteales > Nelumbonaceae > Nelumbo > Nelumbo nucifera. The sequence continues at coordinate 82,521,405 of NC_142651.1, forward strand.
CCAACTTTGGGAGATACTGCTTCTCCGAATCAGGTATATTCCTCCCATTTATTTTTGGGTACAGATCTGGTTTGATTATGGTTCAAGTAGGATCCTTGAATATTGTATTCTAAATTTAGGGAATATGATTCCCAGTTGGGAGAAGGTAGGAACTTTTTTTTGAAATTCGCCCACCCATTCCGCAACCTTTATGGCGTCCATTAGATGGATCCTACCATTCTTTCACAGTTCAGCAAATACGTTCAGTTCGGGAGAAAGAACAACCAACACTTAACCAAAAGAAAAGTCATTCCATTTCAATGAAAGGTAGTACATTTCAAAAAAAAAAAATAGAAAAAAAAAATTTACAGGCTCGGAGCTACTTCTTCATTATCAGAAGTTACTTCAACGATACCCGAAGGCCCTGCCTCGCCCTCGGAGTCTGGCTCACCATCAGCAGCATTGGCCATCTCCTGAGTTATGCGCAAAGTTGATATGGCACTAATATCGAGCTCAGTGTATGTGTTCCGGATCATCCACCGGCTTAGCTTGAAACCCCTTCGGTACGAATCCACCATTAGGTCGTCAAAGCTCGGCGAGGCGATGTACTCATCGACAGCCTTTTTCTTGGCATCTTTAATACCTTGAGAAAAGATCTGCGTCCTCTCCCTAATGTCCTCCTGAAGGTATTCGACCTGATGCTGCAAGTCCAGCCTCAAGTCCGCCATGTGCTTCACTACGACTCCCATGGCCTCGGCATCTCTCTAAGACCTCACCTGCCTGGCCTCTACAGCACGAGCAGCCGCCCTAGCAGCTCGGGAAGTCGTCTCAGCAGCTCGGGAATTCGTCTCAATAGCACGAAGAGCCTCTTCAGCAGCTCACGCCTGCCTCGAGCTCCTTTCCACCTGGGCCGCCATGGCGTGGATAGAAGAGTTCACCTACCAAAAAGAATGAGTGAGTAACAGCACGACAAGAAGGATAAAAGCAAAAGAGCTCGATAAAAAGTCTGACTTACCACCATGGCATGAGTAACAGCACGGCAGGCCACCTGGTGCAGAGGGAGATCAGTCCACGCTGCTACCTCCTCGGGGAAAATGGCCTCCTTACTCTTTTGAAGAGCGTAGGTCGGCGACAACACACTCCTAAATTCCCCTGGGGCCCTCGAGCCCGAGGGCCCAGCTCGCGTATGAGCAGACCCAGAGTAAGCAGGAGCACTAGAGTAGGTGGGAGCCCCCGTGTAGGTAGTCTCAGCATACGGGGCCCCTGCCGCTTCTTGCATTGGAGGAGCCATCTCGGGCTCCCTGGGCGGATCCCCCGACGGGTAGTCCGATACCTCGGGCTCCGCATCCCGGGGCAGATCGGCGCAAGTTCGCTTGGAAACTCACTTCCTCCTCTTCATGCCTTGAAACAAGCACCCACCACGAGTCCCTCCTGATTCCATCACACCTGCAAAAAAGAGTTCGACATCAGAAAAAAGCCAGACAGAGCAAAATAGAACCTCCAAGTAAGGAACCTACCAGAACTCAGGCCAGCCGCAATGAGCTTGGCCTCCGTCAGATACTGTTGGCACTTTAGCCCAAGCCGCGCCCTTTGCCGGAGGCCCTTCACCGTCTCTTTGTCAAGCGTAACACCAGAGTCAGGGGCGGCCACCCCCCACCCGGTCTGAAACGGCCACCCCAGCACACTTTGCACCCCAAAGTAGTCCTGCTTCCATGCCGGGACCTTGTTAGGAAGATCATGTAAAAGCTTAAAACCCGGGCGAGGAGACAGGTAATACGCCCGCCTACGCCCGGGGAGAAGACCCGCTTGCTTCTTAAGCATTAAGATGGAAGAGAAGATTTCCAAGTCTAAAGGAAAGCCCTGTTCGCTAAATAGGGAGATTGTCCCCACCAAATTACGAATGGAGATCAGGTGAAGCTGGCCGACCGTAACGCCGAAGTGATTCAAAGCCTCGACAAAGAGGGGATGGAAAGGCAATCGCAGCCCCGCAGTGAGCTGCTCACGGAATATCACGATCTTATTAGGACCGTGTTCCCAAGGATAGCTACCCGAAGGTATAAAATAGGCGTACTCCCCTGGCAAATTGTAATAGGTAATAAGGGATTGGAGTCCCTCAGGCGTCATGGTTGAGAGGCCAAACTTGTCTAACGTCCGACCCCGACGAGAGGTAGGCGCCAAACTACCCGAGGTGGCTCAACCTACAAGTTCGAACTCTTCCTCGAGCTCTACCTCCGGCTCGCTAGGACTATCAGGGGATGCGACTCGGTTCGTAGAACCTGCATCTGACCCACTTGAAGAACCGTTTGACCATTCCGAGCTAGACATCGAGGAGAGAAGGTGGATTCCAGGAAGGTACTCACCTGGAAAAAAGCTTCAACAAGACTACGAGAACTTGAACGAGCGAAAACCTGGGAACGCAAACTGAAAGACTGGGCGCGAGCTGAAACTTGGACGCGAGCTCAAGAGGCAGCACAAAAGTGAAAGCGACTGGGGTCTCCCACTATTTATACCCACAGTGACCAAGAAACAATAGCACAGATCAAAGTCAATTCGACGGCCCGCAGTCGCGCTGACCGCACGTCCCCTGAGACCGAGACGTGATTGGCGCTCGTCTTTTTGAAACTGACAGAGCGCTGGCGCACGTCTTTCTGAAACTGACAGAGCGCCGGCGCACCTCTTTCTGAAACTGACAGAATGACATCGCACGTCTCCTCACATTAAAAGCAGCAGCGGCACGTTTTCAAAATTTGAAAGGACGCCTGCTGTCACGTCTCCCAGCGCCGCGCTTTTTTGATTTTAAAATAAAGCGCGCGCTATCACGTCTGGCGGCATTTATAGGCAGGTTGGCGCATCTTCCGTCTTCTGGGCGCTCGAAGAAACTAACCCTGACAATGCACCTCGCGCTATCAGTCAACCGAGATTCGAAGTATGGGACAAATTCACCTGCCACCTTGCGAACTCCCCGCGCCAAGGCAAGACCCTTAGCACGAGGAGTGGGGGGCAATTGATGAAGGAAGATTTGGCCCGACCTCGTAATCACTCAACACGTGGCAAAGGCAAATAGCTCGGCACAACAGCGCACCCAGGGCGCAAGCACCAAAGGGAAGAAACCAGCTGTCCGAACTCCCTACTAAGAGCCCGAACTCCCTACGAGGAGCCTGACCTCCCTACTAAGAGCTCGAACTCCCTACGAGGAGCTCGACCTCCCTACTAAGAGCCCGATCTCCCTACTAAGAGCCCGAACTCCCTACGAGGAGCCCGAACTCTCCCTTAGGCCCCAAGCCACACTAGGTAGTGACCCGAACTGGCCCGCCTCATGGCAGTTCGGGACACTCCCCTATCCGAACTCAAGACTTCACCTCGTTCGCCACTCCAGCACTTCGCCTCCAGGACGCCGAACTGAACAAACGTACCATACCTGACACCGAGGAGGTCCGTATCCAAGGGTGGCGCACCTAACTGACTTGGGATCTAATGCTTAACAGCCACACTTCAACGGTCACCTACCACCGCCACCTGCCACCATCATCGCCAGTCGTAGAGACGGCTCCGACAAAAGGGAGCAGTGGCGGTTCTGTCCAGCAGAGGGGATGACACCCGAACTGGCAGGAGACCAGAGGTAATCATACCCAACCTGACAGAAGCTTGGGAGTGAGTGCATGAGGTGGCTATAAAAGGCTCCCTACCCCCAAGAACAAGGTACGTGAACTTTGCGTCATCTGGTTTTATCTTGCCTAAGAATTCTAACTTGAGCTTCGGAGCATTCATACCGGGTTCCCCCCGGAGCTTCCCCATCTTCTCTGTTTCAGGCTCCCTGTAGCTCCGTTCAGAGGCAAGGTCGTTGACAGGTAGGACCAGCCGGATTGTGCACCATCAACTTCTATGATTGTTCATTAGTTACTTCTCCTTTTTTTATTTATCACTAAGAATTAAATTGAAAGATGTTGATTTTTGGGCACTTGTCTTTCCTTGTTAAGGGAATCAAAGAGGGTGATTGACTGACTTTTAAGGCAAAAATGAGGGGGGAGGGTTCTTTATAGTAGACAACATCCGAAACAGATAAATCAAGAAATGGTGCATTAGTAAAAAAATATGGTATAAAAATCAACTAGAAGAAGGGGAAAAGTATATAGGTTAGGTTTGATCGGTGTGAGCATCGGAAAGTGGCTCACTTGGCCTTGGTTTGGTGTGGCCACCCATCATTGAGAAGGAATTGGGAGTGATGGATCTCCCGGGTTCAAGAAAGCAAACAAGACTCACATGTTCCCAAAATAAAGCTATTCTAGGTACTTGAAAGGGGAGAGAGAGAAGGTGTTAAGCACCCCTCTCCCAAATGGTATCATTCCCCTAATTAAATAGAGAAAATAAACCCAAAAAAGGAAACAACCAAACAAGGGACTAGTAACTTTGCCTACAAAAGATGATGATTGTCATAGTGGATTCATCTCCTAAGTAGTTTAGCTATCCCATTCCCAATTCCAATGTGGTAAACCCTTAGAGGAGGAAAGGAGTTAGCAACTACATGCCGTCCACCTTTATCCAAAGTTCCCCTCAGTCCTACTAAGCAAATGGAATGGGTCAAACCACAAGGGAGGCAATCCCCTACAAGCAACCTCATCCAAGGAAACTCCCAAACTAATATTTCACTTAACTAGATAAAGAAAGAAAGCATGCATATCAATCCTAAATCATGTGAAATTAAATTTGAAAACTAAGAAATAATAAAAAAACACTAGCAAAGACATGTAATTTTCATTCAAATATTCTAACAATTCACACTAATGTTTTCTACATTTAACTACTATGAAATTAATAATCTTCAAACAAAGTGTAATATCATCAAATCAACAAAATAAACCATGCTTAAAACAAGAAACTAGCTAGAGCATTAGCAATATTCAAGAAAAGGGAAAATAAACGAAAAAATTAAAAGGAAAATAAGGTGGGCAACCCACCTCTATGTGGCCTTTGATCAAGTAGAATGCATGGGTGATGTGTTCGACTGTGGTAAACGATGCTGAAATTTTCCCAGTCTTATGGTGGGACGAATTTCTCTTGTTATTGTTGCACTTTTTCTTGGTTGAATTTACCTATGTTTCTCTAAGGTTTTCTCTCTTTTTAGGATTGAAGTTGTTTGAACCAAATGACAAAGATGGAGGAATGGTGCGAGGTTTGGATTAGGTTGATAGTGGTTCCATGGTGGAAAGATGGATGGGGAGTTCCTTGGTTTAGTTGAAGAGAAGCTGCCAAGGGTTCAATTGAGAGAGTGAAAGAAATGAATGCATAAGAGAGGGTCCAATTGTTGTGTCTTTAGGTATGAGTTTGTGAGAGGGAGAATATGGAAAGGGATATCTTGGGTTCAGTTGTGGAGGGTTCAGATCTGAGAAGGTGAGAAAGAGAGAGGGAGAAGATGAGAGTGGGTGTGAGGAGAGAGGTTGAGTTTGATTTTTACCTTTGCTGAAGCTGAGGAGAGCCTTGTTTCTTCTCTTTTCTTTTTTCTTCTTCTTCTTCTCTTCTTCTTTCTTCTTCTTCTTCTCCTTCTCTTCCTTTTATCTGAATGGTGAGTGATCTATTTCTTTTTATTTTTGTTTTTCCTTTTCTTTCATTTGTTTTCAGTTGGGGCATGAAACCTTGATGGTGGCGTTTCAGTTGGGGGAGAGGTGAGAAGAGAGGGGGAAGAAGACGATGGGAAAGAGATTTCCAGTGGTGTTGTGTTGGTAAAGGTTGAGGGAGGTAGAGATGGGAGGTTAAGGTTTCATGGAGGTTAAGGGGTAAGAGGAGAAAGAAGAAGGATGAGAGGGAAAGGATGGTTCGGTGGTTGCTAGATCTATGGGAGGAGAGTGAGAGGGAGAGAATGAGTGGGGGGTCCCAAAAAGTGTGTGAGATGAGTTCCTTTTATTTTTTGGTTCAGTTGTTGGGTGAGAGGGTTTTCCTCTTTTTATTTTTATTTTTTTTTTCTTGTTTAAACTGAAATGGGGAGAGATTGGTTTGGTTTGGTTAGGAATGGACCAAATGGTGAGGCTTTTTGTAGGGTTTGGAATGAATTGGAGAGTTTGTTTAGGGTTTGCTTGGATCTTGGTTAGGGTTTTTTAGGGTTTAAGTATGAAGCTTAAAAAGATGGAAGGTTGGGATTTGTTGGTCCAATCCAAGGGGTAAGATGAATCTAGAGTTTTTCTCTGTTCTTTTTCTTTTTCTTTTTCTTTTTCTCATTGGATTTACCTTTTTGACCGAATTCAATGCTAGGGGACAACCTTCCTTGAAAGGCTCCCCCCTTGTCTCCCCCATTTATAGATAGAATGGGGGAGGTTTAAATTTAAAATTTAACATTTGAATTCAAACCTGCTTGACTGAATTGTTTTAGGGGGAATGGAGAGGGGGTAGCTAGGGTTTCTAGTTTTTAGGGTTTTTGGTGAGCTAAGTGAAGGTTAGGCCGATCCTAGGGTGGAGAAGTAAGGGGGCTCAAATTTAGGGCTAGGATTGATTCTAGGTTTAGATGAGGGATCTGGGTGATTTCTAGGAATGTGCAGGGACCTAATTGAAAATGTGTAAGGGGATTTTGCACTGAAAGGGAAAGTTTAAGATGTGTGATGTGTAAAATTCAAGGTTGAGATTAAAGCTCAAGATGTTAGGGTTTGTCTCAACCAACGAGATCGTGCAAATTGGAATCTTCATAAATGGAGAGGTAAAATGGTGAATTTTGTAATAAAATTTCCATGGGGGTTTTAGGGTGTCCAAAAAGGGTAATGGTGGGGTTTGATAGCCTCGACGAGTGTGTCAGAATGAAAAAATGTGATTTAAAGCGTACCGATCAATGAAGGTCATTAAATTGGGATTTTTATTGATGAAGGGAGATCTAAAAAATGAAGGGTGGTCGATCAAGATGTCTAGGAAGGTGATGGTGTGGTCTATGTGTATCAGAGGGCAGAGCACAATGCAATCTTTAATTCGGGTAATTATGGCCGATGAGAGTTCTTGATTTGGAATCTTTATGGATAAGGGGTAAAATGGTCATTTTATGGTCTAAAATTTTTTTGGGTCATCGATCAGGTGGTTTTGATGGGGTTTGGAGGTGTTAAATGATGCATGACGATGTCAACGTAGCTTTCATTTGAACGCCAGTTCTTGCCTCCACAAATATCCTGGTTGCAAATCCCCGAAGATCTCTGTTGACACAAATTTTATGTATTTAATTAACACAAAATCTGGAGACAAATTACAAAAATAAATTTGTAATAATGAAAATTACAAGGGAATGAACTCTCTTTGATTCTATTCGATAATGTGAGTAACCTTTGATTAACAGTTGAATTTGGTGAAGACGAGGACCGTTGGCGTGTTTCTCGTACTTCTTGAAGTATTGATGTAGACTTCTTCAATTTGGTACTTCTAAAGAGTTTATGTGGATTCTTTCACTCCGAGGTTTGCACTTGATTGACTATGAAGGATGCTTCTCTAAGAAGGGTCTTTTTGTAGTGGCTTGATCTTCTTGGGAGAACTTGAATCCATGTTTAGAGTAGAGAAATAAGAAGCTTTTCTTTCCTTCTTTCTTTTTTCTTGATCTTGAAGTAGGTGGAATTTGCAAGAGCTTATGGTTGCTTGCAATCCTTAATTGTTGGTGTGTCAAAGCTCCTGTAAGTGTGATTGTGAAAGAGATGAGCATTTTCTTCGTAGGCAAGGCTATTTATAGCCTAGAATTGGGGCTGCCACCTCATCCCACTTTTCTTACTAATCCCACATGAGTGAGATGCTAGGTTAAGGTTAACTTCCATGCATGTTCCATTATGTGGGAGTTAGTGGTCTTGCCAACGGGACCATCCTATTATGATAGGGGATGGGCCTAACTATACTTAGTACATTTGGATTCTTGGGCCATTGGTCATATTTATATAGACTTGGGCCTTGGGCCCATGAAGGCCATATTAACTTGGTAGGGATACCATGCAAATTAAGCCCACTTATTTGGCTTAAAAATTCATAGGTCTACAAATGCCCCCTCGAGGACGAGGTGATGAAGCTCTTTATGGTGCCGACATCCTCGATGATCTTGATTTCGATGTTGGATGGTAACTTGACTTGAAATTTTGTGGAGATCTTGTTCATCTTGTGGGCCTTGAGAAGATACCTAACTTGCATGACATGCGATTGACCTTGATTCATTAAATAAAAAATTCTAAGTCACACAATACATACCAATGTCTTTGGCATGAAAGTCCACATATGTGGATAGCTACATCCTTTCATTATTTTTGAAGTAAGATGGATTGCCAACGTCCAAAATTTGAACACTACATTTAATCTTCCAAACATAAGACTTGTATTGATTCTATATCCCAAGAGGATGGATAAGTCAGATGAACATTTACCATGACTCTTTCCTTGATGAAAACAAATTAATTAATGCATTCTGTTATGAGGACCAAATTCAGACGTGTTGATGACTTACCACCTCCGAACTTTTCTTGAAGAAGTGGTTATCACAAATATCTTTAGTAACTGAACCAATCCATTAGTTCAAATTCACTACTATGCCATCGTAGCCTTGTAGGAGTTGTTCTTGAAGGAGCCCCATAGGTTGTTGGATTCCTAGTACAACACAAATCTGTTTCTTTATAAATATGCTATTAGAAGGGTTTAGAATCCATCATATGGATGCACGAACCATGCTAGATGGCTGGGCAAAATTGAAAAAAAAAATTCTAACCCTTTCGAGAATCGATTTTTAGTAAACTTGAAAACTGAATTTTCATTATCAATTTTGCACTAAATTGGACCAAATTTGAAACCAAATTGAAAGGGAATTATACCCAATACAGAGACCACAAATCAAAACTCCCAAGGTGGAATTTCACATCCAATATCAGTCCCAAAATCGTCCTCAAATTGAAGATGGAACAATGTATGGGAGAAACTGATTCAACAATTCTAATTTCAACAAATCTACTATCCAACTAGCTTGGATCGAGTGGGATGAGTGAGGCTGAATTTCTTCAATGTTTTTCTTGCAAAAACACAAAAGAAAAGTTATAGAAATCACTTCTTGAAAAGGCTAGGTCGTGATGGGTTTCTTGAGAGATAAGTTAGAAGAAGAGAGAGCAAGAATTTGGAGAGAGAGTCCAAGACTGGTTCACCTACTTCTCTCTTTATTTCTATATGTAGCAAACTCCTAATCTGATTAGGAGATGATCCAAATCTGATTTGGATCAGAACAATTTTTTTCTTAATTGATAAACATTATCCTCTTAAGAGGATAAGTGCTCCATACCCAGTTTACCCAAATCACATGAAAACTTAAGTTGTCATGTGACAACTTAACTAATCATATTGGTAACGGGTCTTAGGCCCATTTATTTTAAAGGCTCACGTCCCTAAGTGTTTCATGGCTACTTTGGGCCTGATATTATATGGCGTGGGACCCCACAAAGGTCTCACACAAGTTTATGAGGGTTCAACCCCACCTTTAAAAAAGATTGGGCCGAATTCACTACTTAGGGTAGTGAACCCTTGAGCCAATTAGAATGGGTTCAATACAGGCCCAACATTTACACCTAAGTGATCCTTAGATTCAGCCACCCTATCAAGACCCAAGGATAATGGACTTATGTGAGATAATGAACATCAGGTAATCAACCTTGTAATGCTCTATTACACTTAACCTCTTGGCCCATAATCATCAAAACTCCGCGCGATAGGAAATGACCTCTCCCGTGGCTGCAAGGTGTAGTGTGACACTCTCTGCTCAGATGGATCCTGGGATTAAACCATTTTACAAACATTTTTCATAAAATAATAATACAATATATAAATATATTTTGCAAAACCATATTTCAAACATAGGTGAAATCCACTATCAACAATTTAGGTTTCCATAAAAAAGAACCTTGATATTCACTTTGTTCGACAAAGGGGTCGATCCTATCACTATGATCACCCACTCAAGTAATTTCTCAAATTGCCCCAACATATCCAGATATTTGACCTTTAATGGATCTCATTGTTTGGCATATCAAAGGTAGCCTAGTTCACTACTTAATGCAGTATCATAATCAAGTCTAGGGTTATGTGCAACTTTTCAGTTTTGCCCATCTATCTCCAAAGTCTAGGGCATAACTGGACATTGGTCTGGGTTCAATGTTTCTTCCAAACACCCACTGCCTGTGCTTTGTGTGTAACCCTAGTAGATGAGACAAGTTGCTCCAAATATTTGGTAGCACACCAGTTTCATCCTCCCTAAGTCTATCCAATGGCTGAGAATATTCTAAACTTATACGACTCTCATAAGTGTCCAGATTAAGGGGTAATACATAGAAAAAATACCAATATAAACATGAAACAATAATGTACTTTATTCATTTATAGATAAATGTTTATGTACATTAGTTTGATTGGAGCTAAGGGAATACATTGTCTAACATTTCCTACTTGAACTTAGGTCCAATCGGGTATAGGCTTCACTCCCATACTATCCACATGTCTTTCAAACACTTTCTGTATTAGTGGATTAGTCAGTGGGTCTACCACATTTTCCGCTGATGCTACCTTCCTCTCAATGTGCCTTGACTTCGAATAGGTTCTTGGCTCCTTAGCCTGAGCAATGGCTCCAATGTTGTCACACAATAGTGGAATGGGTGATGTGTTGGATGGTACAACTCATAATTCCTGGATGAATTTCTTTATCCAAACTGCTTCCTTAGCAGCTTCACTTGCAACAATGTACTTAGCCTCGTCATGGAATCTGTTGTGGATCCTTGTTTGTTGCTTTTCCAACTAATTGCATAGGATTCCATCATAAACATGTATCCAAATGTAGACTTTCTATCATCTGGGTCAGACGGGAAATCGGCATCTGTATAACCAATCGTTTTTAGTGAACTACCATTGAAGACAAGATAGTAATTTTTAGTCCTCCGTCAGTATTTTAGTATGTTTTTCACTACTATCCAGTGCTTTTTTCCTATGTTGGATTGATATCTATTTACAACACTCACAGTGTAAGCAATGTCAGGACGAGATTGCATACATGATTCTCCCTATAACAGAGGAATAGGAAACCTTTCTCATGTCCTCTATCTCCTTAGTTGGTGACATTCCTTTGGAGAGAGTGACTCTCTGTTTGAAAGAAACGAATCCATTCTTGGATTTCTACATGTTGAATTTCTTGACAATCTTGTTAATGTAAGTAGATTAGGACAATCCAATTAACATCTTCGATCTATCTCAATAGAGTCAAAGTCCCAAGATGTAAGAGGCTCCTACAAGATCTTTCATGGAGAATTACTATGAAAGCCATACCTTCACTATGGCTAACATTCCTGTATCATTCCCAATGAGCAGAATGTCGTCTACATGTCAAACCACTACAGGAAATTAAATTTCTAGCAGTAGTTTTTGACCTGGCTATTTGGTGGCTGCCGCTAGAAATGCTAACCTTTAGTGGCATTCGATTAAAACTACCGCTAGAGACCAAATGGCTGCCACTAAAAATAAAAGGCACGAACTAAATTACTCCATCGCGCTTCTTCCTGCTCTCTCTCTCAGTTGTCTCTCTCCTTCTCTCTTTCTCTCTCTCAGTCATCCCTCTCTCACTCAGTCATTCTCTCCTTTTCTCGCTCAGTTGTCTCTCTCCTTCTCTCGCTTCCTTGTTTACTCGCTCTCTCTCTCTCTCACTCTCTCAGTCGTCGTCTCTCTCTCTCTCACCCGTCCCTCTCTTGCACCTGAAGGTTTTGGATCAATCGTCCCTCTCTCGCTTCCTTTGAATTGGCATCTCCAGATATGGCCACCTGAAGGTTTTGGATCATTGAGACAAGGAGAGTAAAAGTTACTGCATCTCAAAGGTATATTTAATCTATTTTTTCTACCTTAAATGCAGTAGCCTTTCTCATATTCATCAATGTTTTAGAAGTATAAGGAATGGAAATTTTGTTTACTTTGGGAAATTTAAAGCTGAAAGATCCCTAGATGATTGGGAGAAAAGATTTGTAGTGATTAGTGCCGGCATTTATAATTGTCCTCTGCTATCTTAATGCTTTTCTGATTTGAACTATAAAGTTTAGGTTATTTTCTTGTTTAAGATGGTCATTCAAAGATTTGTTTACTTTTTGTACTTAAATATCAGAAAAATCTATTAATTTGGTTAGCAGATACTTTGGAAGATAAGATGATATATTTCTTCCAATCTATCAGTATTCCTGCATAACACTGTTTCTAAGAAAACTTTTTCTATTGATAATGTTTTCAAAAAACTTGTCTGGTTCTTTAGTTAATAACATTAAATAAAGCACAATTTAAGTCAAAACCTTGTCTAGAAAATATATGGTCAAAACCCACGAAGCAATTGCTTAAGATAGCTTCTCTCTCCTATAAGAGAAACATTTCCAACTCAATTAGCTATTGTATTTTATGGAGTGATTGAGGGAAATGATTTTCTTTCAGGTCAAGTTTCTGAAATTGACTCATCTTAAGTAAGAGCATTCGAGAGCTCCAGTTTTTCATGAGACTTCTCATTTGCAATTTAAAAATTTTAGTAGCATTATGTGTGATATTTCTTTTCTCCTATATACCCTTAGATGACCAAGCAGTAGCTCACAAATTTTAGAAGTCACTTCATGCTAAAAATTCCGTCTGTTAAGGGTCCCTACCAGACTACCCTTCCCAAGACCCTGAATTTTAGAGACCAGAATTGGGTAATGGCCCTTTTATATCTTTATGAGAATTCATACAAAATCATCAATTATTCATGGACAGGAAAAGAAAAGACAAAGAAATAAATAGTTTTCCTTTATGAAGAAGCAAATGCACATACATGGTAAAAGTAGTATCAATTCTGGAAAATATATTTGTACACAATTATACTTCATAGCATAGATACCAAAGTTAGGCTGACATACTCAGCACTAAAAGAACCCATTTGCACCATCTGAAACAGAAATAGAAATAGGATGAGAAGTTGCACTGAAATAAAAAAAAAAAATAGTGCATTTCAAAATAGCAAATACGAAAAGAAATAAAATTGCATGTTGTCATGTGTTCAATATGGTGTAAGAGTGCCCTGCTATACATGTTCAAACAGGAGTCAACTCTTTTCAGAAAATACATGTTCTATCATGTTAAGACAATCATGTATGTTACTGGGTGAACAACATCCTAGCTTTTTAGATCTTCCATCCTTGAAAGATTTCAAAGGGATTAATTTCTCTACATTCCCATCAAACTATCGTATGTATAAATGTTCTTTATATAGACAATCATGTTAATATGCTGACGAAAATAAAGTTCTTGTACACGGGAACAATTTCATCCTACAGATAATAAAACAACATCTTATTTGTTAAAAGAATAGAAGTAATACCAACATGCATGCGAAATCAGAATTCTTAGACATGACAGAAAATTTTATATAAGAAGAACATATCAACCTACCTACGGCGAATTGTCTGCCTTGCGGATTCTCTATTTGCTAGTACTCTACGTAGTCTGCGTGCTCCGCCTGCATGGGACCATCTTCAGCTGGAATTTTGGAAACTCGGACAGTTTCAGATGTGAGATTTAGAAATTTCCAGTACCTCAGTCAAATTTTGCCTTGACTTGCCTCTAACAACTGATGCACAACCTGTGGGGCATATAGCACTTGATCTATGTAATTCAGAATCTGGTTCAACCTTCACTGTTTTTATCATAAAATTATTGCACAGATTTTTATGATGCCTCTGATCTACCATTGCATCTTCCTGTTTTAAAGAAAAAATGATCTACCATTGCATCCTCCTGTTTTAAAGAAAATGATCTACCATTGCACAGATTTGGTCTGTGTGATAAATCCTTGTGGGGAGGCTCCATATAAAGATTGTTCTGGAAGTGTAGAAAATTATCAGTTTGGTTTGCTAGGTTTCAATTTTATGGCAAATTGTGCATTGCTTTTATGCGTCAATCTGTGCAAGGGAATCATGGCCCAAGTTATCCTGAAGGTAAGGAGATCATGTAGTCTAATGTTCTATGTTCCAAACAAAGTTTAATGGATTTGAAAGTAGCTGAGTAGAGACATGGTGTATGATACATCTTGCAAAATTGCCAAAAGACAATATGGTATTCATGCATTTATGGAGTTGCAAGAAGACATTATCATATGCATATTGATCACAAGGTGGCATATTATATGCGTATATGATGAAGCAATTGAGTTCTACTCTCTTAAACTTTAAAAGAATAATGAGATTCAACTGTAGGGATTTGATAAATAGAGAATGTTCTTGCTCATCACGTCTCTCTCTAGTAATGTCCACCCTACAAAGCATTGCATTTTCTTCCTTAGTAATTTTTACAAGATGTTCATTCATTACAAGCAAGAAAAAAAACAAGATATTCATTCATTTTGAAGTTGAGTGGATTTAAATAACAAAGAAAATATCCATTGTGACCCCCTATGGTATCTGTCATTCACTCATTCTACCCATGGTAGTTTGAACACAACTACACCAGTACACCCATTATTAAACCCTGGCCATTCTGTTGTTGGATGATGGACATAATTGAAGTTGTACTTAGATCCTCTAAATAATATGCCTCTGTCCTTGTTGCCAAGTGTTTGTTATTTCACGAGGTGGGTGGTAGGCAAGCCACTATGGAATATAACCTCCATGGAAGTGACTAGGGTTTTTTCTTTTTTTTTTCACAGTTAAAGTAGGAATTTATTAATTTCAATAGAATTATGCATTACGAACAGCCCTTGGAGAGGCGCGAGTTGCGACCTCTCCTAAATAAGAAAATAAACAGAGTAACAGACAGAATAAATTACTGATGGAGGCCCATCCCAAGGCCTATCTCACCATGGGGGCAGCAGCCCATAGGATAAGGATAAGGATAAGATCATTCAAGAAGATAATTCAAGAAAAGATAAATCATTCAAGAATTCAAGACTCATCAAGAATTCAAGAATTCAAGGGTTTAAGACTCATCAAGAATCCAAGAACCCAAGACCCATCAAGATTTCCAAGAATTCAAGATAATCCAAGATTCATGCATCAAGGGAGATCGGACGGTGGAGATCAAACCAAGAAGAGTTTGACCCTATCAGATTAGATGTTTGGATCTATCCTAGTTGTTCTTTCCTAGTTCTTTTACAATTTACAGATGTAATATAAATACTGCTATTTTCCAGTTAATAGACACTTCAGAATCAATTCAGATTTTCTCTTCAATTTTTGCCACCTTTTCTCTCTCCTCTTGAGAATTCGGTTTTCTTCGCTAGGAGCTAGTGATCGCCCGGTGCTTGCAAAGCCAGCCCAATTTTCCATTGCTTCCACACTGCGTCAAGTGGTATCAGAGCAGGGAGTTCGCCCAGTTAGATGGCCAACCAAGACGGTAGCAGTCGCAACCTACTCCGTGACGGAGATCAGGGGTTACAAGCTGTTTGGAGAGCGATTGAAGAACATCGCACAACCACACGTAACATCGAACAACAGTTGGCAGAGATGGCTGAACAACTGCGAACCTTGTTACGGGAGGTTGTTCCACAGAACCGGGAAAATCCACATCAGATCTGAGTGTATGAGAAGTGACCGGACCATATCCAATAAGGTCCTATTCCTCCTCTCTGAAACACCGTTAAGTTGTGGTGTAGCAGGAGGAGCTAATTGTGATATTATCCCATTGTCCTTTAAGTAGTCCCTGAATTCATTAGAGAGATACTCGCCACCTCGATCTGATCGAAGGGCTTTAATTTCTCTCCCTAACTGTTTCTCGACCTCTTGTCTAAACTCTTTGAACTTTTCAAAGGATTTAGACTTGTGTCTCATTAGGTACACGTAACCATATCGTGAAAAATCATCTGTGAAGGAGATGAAATACACATGTTGATTCTGTGTCCTAACACTCAGGGGACCACATACATCTGTATGTATTAGGTCAAGAGTGCCTGTACATCTTTCAGGCTTACCGTTAAATGGCCGTTTCGTCATCTTGCCTTGTAGGCAAGGCTCACAGGTGGGAAGATCTTCTACAATTAGAAAATCCAAAGGACCATCCTTTACCAATCTTGTGATTCAGTCAACACTGATGTGGCCAAGTCGGTAATGCCACAGACACGTGGAATTAACTGTATCACGGGCTTTCTACTTGGGGATTTCAGCCGACGTAGTTTCGGTTATGTTAGTTTCTAGAGAAGGATGTAGAACATAGAGACCGTTCTCCAGTTCCCCGTATGCGATGAATCTGTTGTTTCTTTTAATAGTAATCGTATTACTAAAGAAGACAAAATAACCATCTGCACACAGTTTTGAGACAAAAATCAAATTTCTCCTTAAATTTTGTACATAAACACAATTCTCAGTACAATAGTTCCTTCTCTAAAAAGTAACTCCACGGTTCCTATGGCCGCGGCTGCAACAGTTGCAGTAGTCCCCAAGTAGAGTGTGACTTCTCCTTCACTCAGCCTTCTGCTTACCTTGTACCCCTGCAGTGAGTTACATGCATGAGTTGAAGCCCCGGAGTCAATACACTAGGACGTAGAAGCTACCAAAAAATTGGTTTCTATAACACAAGTTTCGAAATTACCTTTATTGGATTCCAGGTAGGCAGGACAGTTCCTTTTCTAGTGGCCTGTCTTCTTGCAAAAATGATAGGCATCTGATGCCTTGTCCTTCCTCTGTTTCTTGGGTTTGGCAGCCTTTTTCTAGGGCTTTCTCTTTGCCTTCCTTTTCTTGCCCGATTTGCCAGTTTCAACAAGCATGGCAATGGGCTCATCCTTTTTAATCAATTCTTCGACCCTCTGCAACATATTGCTGAGTTCCTGCAAGCTGACGTTCAGCTTGTTCATGTTGTAGTTAATGATGAATGGATTAAAGGATGGAGGCAGAGAGTTGAGAATAGCATCGGTCTGTGTTACCAGATCCAACTCGGATCCAAGAGCCTCCAGTTCATTGATATAGCCCATCATCCGAAGACAATGGTCGTGAACCTGTTGGCCCTTGGACATCTGCGCGGTCATGAACTGTTTCAAGACCTTTTGCCGAGTAGAACGATTCTACTCTTCATACATTGTCTTCTGACTGTCCAGTACATCCTTAGCTAGTTCGATCTGATCGAACTGCCTCTGAATAGGATTGTCTAAAGAGGCAATGATATAGCAGTGGGCAAGGGAGTTTTTCTCCTCCCATTCTTGGTATTCTCTTCTCCGGGCCTTGGAAGCCCTATCTCCCGGATGATCCGGGGCATGAATCTTGGCTACCTTATCCAACTTTTCAGAGGTTAAGACCAACATAAGGTTCTTGTACCAGTCGGCATAGTTTGGGCCCTTCAATTTGTTGTCATCAAGCAATTTTGCAAATGATCCATTTGCCATTTTCTTATTAAAGAGCAAACATCAGTCCACAACCTAATTTGATTCATGTTCATTTCATAGATATGGATTTTAATCTACGTTCCATTTCCATTTATTCATCTCTGAGATCTCCCTCCTTTCTCAGTGACGGAGACTACGGGTCGTCTTTGGAAATGTGGGAAATCACATAGGGTGCATGGAGCCAACTGTTTCAGCTGCAAAACCTCACCACCTTTCTGTGAAGGATCATATCCACTCATCATATGAGTTTTCCCTTTGACCTCTGTCAGACAAGGTTCAAAGCCATTTTTAGGTAAACCTTTCTGTCCAGTGAGTGTTTACCCATCATATTCGTGATCGCCAAGGTACCGTGAGAGAGTTCCCATTTTCTGGTGAAGCCCTCCCACATCGGTCTATGACGCTCCTATCATCTGATGAAACACTTAGACAAGTTCAACAGCAAATGGATAACCCATTTTCTGGTGCGTTTTCTCATTACTAAAGGACCCATCCTCATGCTAATGATGGAAGGCCTTTAGAGAGTTCATCATATGAATCTCCCTATCATATGCACTCATATTAGCTGGAGGGAACAGTTAATTACACCCTAGTTCTTATTTTAGGTCAAACCAAAGTGGCTCCCACTGACTTTCATGAAGCCAGATTTCGGTGGGCCTAAATCGGCTAGGGTTCCGCACGTAACCTCTTGATGAGGTATGGGGCCCACCACTCAGGGAGGTCATCCAATGACCAAAAGGGACACCATGGAAATGATGTGCATTCAGCCATGTTGTGCGTAAGAGCCACTGTCGATTGAGCATGGGCCAAGCACTTATGGCCCATGTACGAAGCACATCACACATCCCATACATCACAGGCAGGGATAAATTGATCCAATCAAGCAATCATCTGTAAGGCCCATTTGAAGCCCATTTTAAATCCATAATATTAACCATTATTATTATCTAGGTATATGGGCCAAATGGTTCAGCCCATATAGCTTTAAATGTTAAGTGGGCTTTTAGCAGTTTTGACTATTTAAAACTGGGCCTTTACAGCCGAATTAACTATTTAATTAAACATCAATCCTCAGGCCCATTAGTGGGAAAATTAAGGCTGACTTTCAGCCTTGATTAAACCCTAGATTTGGTCCAAACAGTTTGAACCAATCTTGGTTCGAATGGGTCTAGGGTTTGATCTTTAATTAAATCTTTAATTCAAGAAAATAATCTAAAATTAAATACTGATAAAAGAAAATCAAGAATCAGTCAATCAGGGTTGTTCGCACAATCCATCCTACAAAACAGAGGTTAGATCACAGTTTGCAGTTTCATAAACTGCAAATCGGAGATTGTAGTTTTCCCATCTGCGAAATCTCCTTCTCTGCAAAATCTCCTTTTCTGCGCCGCCATCTTCGAATACCTAATACATTGAGTCTAGAAAATAAAAAAAAATTATTTACAGACCAAATGTAATGAATAAATCAAGAAACTGCAAATCTTGCAAGTTCCCTGTGCAAAAGAAGAATTTGATCTCCTCTTGTACGAACAACCCATAAATCAAGAAAATCATAAATAACAGTTCTAAATAATAATCAGATTTATATAAAATTAATTTCAGATTATTCTCCCATTAATTTTGGGAACAAATTTCCCAAAACCCATATCTGCGCAAATCGGGTAGAACGCCTTCTGCCCATTTGCGCAGGTTCAGATCTGAAACAAATTGGTTCAAGATTTGAACCTGGCTCTGATACCACTGAAGGGATGAGAGATCCATCCCATGGACGCCCAAAGATTGCGGAATAAGGGGGCGAATTTCAATAATTTCTCTCCCTTCAACTAGGAATCGCATTCCCTATTTAGAAAATCATATTTTCAAGGATCATTCTTGAACCATAAACTGAACCAGATCTGAACAAAAAAGAGTAGGAGAGGATTATACCTGATACGGAGAAACAGTATCTCCCAATGGAGGTGTTCACGGCCAAGCAAGATGGCGCAGTGCAGGATGGAGCAGAATCAACAATGTTCATCTCCAAGAACTCTATCCTTCACACGAAACAGCAGGATGGCACGTGAGCACAACTTCCTATCAATTCTTCCTCCAAGAACTGATGTCAAGATCAAATCTTGACTTCTCCCACTGGTGGAGATCGAACTGGCAAAACAGGGCGGCAAAAACAGGGAGGCGGCAAGAAAGAATTCGCAGGGTGCAGAATTCTCTCATCTTGTGATTTCAGCACTAAAGAAAATCTGATTGTGTGTCTCCTAAAGGCTGCCGCCCCCTCCTTCTTTTGTTAACCTAAAAGATCAGCTCCTAATCCAATTAGGAGCTGCTTATCCAAATCATATTTGGATAAGACCCCTTTTAGGTGATAGGGATAAACCCTTATCTGCAGATTAGATTAACTTTCTCCTAATCTCATTAGGAGGTTTCTAGATATGAATCACATTCAGATCTAGACTCTATGAGTGGATAGGGTCAAGACCCTATCCTATCTGCTAATCCATCTCAGAATTCGCACCATTATTAACTACTAAAATAGCCCAGTTCGAAATGGGCTTTAGGCCCCTTAAGCTTATGTGCTCACTTAACCATCCTCACTGCTGCCCAGTTGGGCTTTCTTGTATGGCGTGGGACCCAAGCATTGATCTACACATCAGCCACATGGGTTCGGCCCTGCCTTTGTAACAAGGCCTGGCTGAATACACTGTTATGGACAGTGCACCCCCTGAAACCCATCAAATGGGCTCTATGGGCCCAACACTTACCCTAAGTGGTCACTGGGCCAAGTCACCTTGTAACACCCAGGGATTGTGGGCAGATGCAAGATTAGCCCATCAGGTATTATCCTCAATGGTCTTACACTTAACCTCTCAGCCCATAATGATCATACACTGCCCGACAAGAGAGGACCTCTCCCTCGGCTGCAAGGAACAGTGTTGCACTCTCTACTTATATGGATCCCGGGAATTAAAACCTTCTTGCAAACATTTTAGAAACCATAATATATATACTTTTATATCTCATAAAATATACTTTGCAAAACAAATCTCAACAGTTGAAATCGGCTGCCGGCAGTCTTGGTTTCCATCAGTGAGAGTGCATCCCCGATCATTACCTTTGTCCGACAAAGGGGCTGATCCTGTCACTATGATCACCCACTCAGATGAATTCTCAGACTGTCCCAACATACCAAGGTTTTGACCCCCGCTAAGGATCTCACTGAATGGTACATCAAAGACAGCCCAATCCGACACCTAGTGCAGTATCATAATCGAGTCTAGGGGTCGGGTGTAACTTTCCAGTTTTGCCCATCAATCTCCATGGTCCAGGGCAATACTGGAAATCTGGTCCAGTTCAAAGATTCAATTTATCCTACACTGTATGTGCCTAGGGTCTCACTCTGGCAGCTGAGACAGGCCACCCCAACCGACTTGGTGGCACCACAGTGTCAGCCTTGTCAGGATAGGTCTCCCCAGACCGATCCACTGGCTGTGAACATTCTAAACTAACACGAGTCTCATTAAGTGTCCAGTTTAAGGGTATTACACAGAAACATACCAAGGAACATGAATCAAATATGCACTTTTATTCATTTACAATAAACTCATAAAGTACATCATTCTGACTCATTTTGTGACATGCATGTTAACTACACGCAGCTTCTGGCTTTCCAAGGTGGGCCCCTTATGATCATCCTATTTGTTGAAAAATCACCTTTCTTAGATTGTTAGCCTCCTATTTCAGATTGGTCCGATGTATGGCTGTGAATATGATTTTGAATCTCATCTGCATATTCTCTGTGTTTCAGGTGAAGAATGTCAATCGCCTTTCTTAGATTGTTAGCCTCCTCTTTCATCAAATCATCAATCTTATGCAGTTGTATGATGGCATCTGAGAGCACCAAGTAACAAATAAGAAAAAACAAAATAAAGTTATCACACAATTATAACACTTGACTCGGCAATACATAGCCAAAATAAGGAAGAAAATGAAGACGAACTAAAAGTGAGATTCTCATATCAAGATCCCCTCTGGCCTTCTGATGATAATTATAACACTTTTATAACACTTGATGCTATGGTATTGGTTTTAGCTCTCTGAGAATCAATAGTATCCTCTAAGCATTTCATCAAACTTAGTGTAGATGAATGGCGTAAAGCAAGTGTTTCTTCAACATATTTGATAATATCATTAGTTCCATTCGTTTCCATTGGACCTGCTTCTAGAAATCTACAAAGAAACATCTCCTCCCATGGACATGATGGAATTGAACCTAGGAAAACAAAAGCACTGACAGTCAATTAATATTATTTGCTTGAAATGAACTACATGCTCAACTCAGATAATTTTGATGGATAGATAACAATTTAAAATGCATTACAAAGATCAGAATACAACCTCCAGAAAAGCCTGCATGATCCAGAGCTTGTAAGCCATTCTCATTCCCACCAGCTCGTACTCCAAGCAGGATTAAATCATCAACCAACTACAACAGCAATTACAAGTAAAAAAAGAAAATCCAACATGGAAGAAAATTTGTAAAAGATGAAAAAGATATAAAATGTGGAGAGTGTGCATATATGCAATATTCCAATATTGACCTGATTCCAGAGTTTGTTGACTGTAGCCAAAGTGTCATCATATGAGGCTTGTTTGTCTTTTAGTTCCTTGAACTTGCCCTCCAAAACATGCAATTCATGTTTCTGGGCATCCAATTGCTGAACAAGCTTTTGATTCTGGTATTGGAGAACTGTTGCATCAACCTGCAAATACATATTAGGCTATAACATGGTCTGCCTCTTTAACCAGGTAATGAAATATCAACAAGGTCTGAATTAAATGTAGACAGATCATCATTAAGGTTAGAAGCTCAGCAATTGCATTAAATGCTAGTATGCTAAAACTAAATAGAGAAATGGATCCAAAGATCAGCAAATTCCTTGGTAAATGAACTGGCCAGGGATAATGTCAATGGAAATGAGCTATATGGGTGTTCAAATTGATAGACAGTTTTGTATGACCTTAGCTTCAATCAGAATGAAGTACTTTATGAGTTTATTGTAAATGAATAAAAGTGCATATTTGATTCATGTTCCCTTGGTATGTTTCTGTGTAATACCCTTAAACTGGACAATTAATGAGACTCGTGTTAGTTTAGAATGTTCACAGCCAGTGGGTCGGTCTGGGGAGACCTATCCTGACAAGGCTGACACTATGGTGCCACCAAGTCGGTTGGGGTGGCCTGTCTCAGCTGCCAGAGTGAGTCCCTAGGCACATATAGTGTAGGATTAATTGAATCTTTGAACTGGACCAGATTTCCAGTATTACCCTGGACCTTGGAGATTGATGGGCAAAACTGGAAAGTTACACCCGACCCCTAGACTCGATTATGATACTGCACTAAGTATCGGATTGGGCTGTCTTTGATATACCAATCAGTGAGATCCTTAGCGGGGGTCAAAACCTGTGTATGTTGGGACAGTCTGAGAATTCATCTGAGTGGGTGATCATAGTGACAGGATCAGCCCCCTTGTCGAACAAAGGTAATGATCGGGGATGCACTCTCACTGATGGAAACCAAGACTGCCGGCAACCGATTTCAACCGTTGAGATTTGTTTTGCAAAGTATATTTTATATGAGATATAAAAGTATATATATTTTGGTTTCTAAAATGTGATTCTGATTTAGAAACCTCCTAATGAGATTAGGAGAAAGCTAATCTAATCTGCAGATAAGATAAGGGTTTATCCCTATCACCTAAAGAGAAGTCTTATCCAAATATGATTTGGATAAGCTGCTCTTAATTGGATTAGGAGCTGATCTTTTAGGTTAACAAAAGAAGGGGGCGGCAGCCTAAGAGACAGATCATCAGATTTTCTTTAGTGCTGAAATCAAGAAGAGAGAATTCTGCACCCTACGAATACTCTCTTGTCGCCTCCCTGTTCTTGCCACCCTGTTTGCCAGTTCGATCTCCAGTTGTGGGAGAAGTCAAGATTGGATCTTGACATCAGTTCTTTAAGAAAGGATTGAGAGGAAGTTGTGCTCACGTACCATCCTGCTGATTCTTGTGAAGGACAGAGTTCTTGGAGAAGAACACTGCTGATTCTGCTCCATCCTGCACTACGCCATCTTCAGTGGGAGCAGTTTTTGGATCCTTCCTTAGGCGTGAACACCTTCGTTGGGAGATACTACTTCTCCATATCAGGTATAATTTTCTCCTACTCCTTTTGGTTCAGATCTGATTCAGTTTAAGGTTCAAGAATGATCCTTGAAAATATGATTTTCTAAATAGGGAATGCGATTCCCAGTTGAAGGGAGAGAAAAATTTTTGAAATTCGCCCCTTATTCCGCAATCTTTGGGTGTCCATGGGATGGATCTCTCATCCCTTCAGTGGTATCAGAGCCAGGTTCAAATCTTGAACCAGTTTGTTTCAGATCTGAACCTACGCAAATGGGCAGAAGGTGTTCTACCCGATTTGCGTAGATATGGGTTTTGGGAAATCTGTTCCCAAAATTAATGGGCGAATAATCTGAAATTAATTTTACATAAATCTGATTATTATTTAGAATTGTTCTTTATGATATTCTTGATTTATGGGCTATTCGTACAAGAGGAGATCGAATTCTTGGTTTGCGCAGGGAACCTGCGATTTTGCAGTTCTTGAATTTTTTTTTGGTTTGTAAATAATTTTTTTTTTATTTTCTAGACTCAATGTATAGGTATTCGATCTGATGTAATTATTAATAGAAATAGGATTTCTATTTATTTTATTTTGGATCGAAGATGGTGGCGCAGAAAAGGAGATTTCGTAGAGAAGGAGATTTCGCAGATGGGAGAATCGCTATCTGCGATTTGCAGTTTGTGAAACTGCATTCTGTGATCTAACCTTTGTTTTGCAGGATGGATTGTGCGAACAGCCCTGATTGACTGATTCTTGTTTTTCTTTTATCAGTATTTAATTTCAGATTATTTTCTTGAATTAAAGATTTAATTAAAGATCAAACCCTAGACCCATTCAAACCAAGATTGGTTCAAATAGTTTGAACCAAATCTAGGGTTTAATCAAGGCTGAAAGTCAGCCCTAATTTTCCCACTAATGAGCCTAAGGATTGGTGTTTAATTAAATGGTTAATTCGGCCCAACCTGTAAAGGCCCAGTTTTAATTGGTTAAAACTGCTAAAAGCCCACTTAACATTTAAAGCTATATGGGCTGAACCATTCGGCCCATATACCTAGATATGGGCTTCAAATGGGCCTAACAGATGGTTAATTGATTGGATCAATTTATCCCTACATGTGATGTATGAATGTGTGATGTGCTACGTACATGGGCCATAAATACTTGGCCCATGCTCAATCGACAGTGGCTCTTGCGCACACCATGGCTGAATGCACATCATTGCCATGGTATCCCTTTTGGTCATTGGATGACCTGCCTCAGTGGTGGGCCCCACACCTCATCAAGAGGTTACGTGCGGAACCCTAGCCGATTTAGGACCACCGAAATCTGACTTTATGAAAGTCAGTGGGAGCCACTTTGGTTTGACATAAAATAAGAACTAGGGCGTAATTAATTGTTCCCTCCAGTTAATATGAGTGCATGTGATAGGGAGATTCATATGATGAACTCTCTAAAGGCCTTCCATCATTAGCATGAGGATGGGTCCTTCAGTAATGAGGAAACGCACCAGAAAATGGGCTTTCCATTTGCTGTTGGGCTTGTCTGAGTGTTTCACAAGATGATAGGGGCGTCATAGACCGATGTGGGAGAGGCTTCACCAGAAAATGGGAACTCTCTCACGGTACCTTGGCGTTCACGAATATGATGGGTAAGCACTCTCTGGACAGAAAGGATTACCTGAAAATGGCTCTGAACCTTGTCTGACAGAGGCCAAAGGGAAAACTCATATGATGAGTGGATATGATCCTTCACAGAAAGGTGGTGGGGTTATGCAACTGAAACAGTTGGCTCCATGCACCCTATGTGATTTTCCACATTTCCAGAGACAACCCGTAGTCTCCGTCACTGAGAAAGGAGGGAAATCTCAGAGACGAATAAATGGAAATGGAACGTAGATTAAAATCCATATTTATGAAATGAACATGAATCAAATTAGGTTGTGGACTGAGGTTTGCTCTTTTATCAGAAAATGGCAAATGGATCATTTGCAAAACTGCTTGATGACAACAAGTTGAAGGGCCCAAACTATGCTGACTGGTACAGGAACCTTATGCTGGTCCTAGCTTCTGAAAAGCTGGACAAAGTGGTAAAGAATCCTGCCCCGGAGCGTCCGGGTGATAGGGCTTCTGAGGCTCGAAGGAGAGACTATCAAGAATGGGAGGAGAAAAACTCCCTTGCCCGGTGTTACATCATTGCCTCCTTAGACAACCCGATACAGAGGCAGTTCGATTAGATCGAACTTGCCAAAGACATATTGGACAGTCTCAGGATGATGTATGAAGAGCTGAATCGTTCTACTCGACAAAAGGTCTTGAAACAGTTCATGACCGCACAAATGTCCAAGGGTCAATAGCTTCACGACCATTGTCTTCGGATGATGGGTTACATCAACGAACTGGAGGCTCTTGGATCTGGGCTGGACCTTGCAACTCAGATAGATGCTATCCTTAATTCTTTGCCTCCTTCCTTTAATCCGTTCATCATGAACTATAACATGAACAAGCTGAATGTCAACTTGCAAGAGCTCAGCAATATGTTGTAAAGAGCTGAAGAACTGATTATAAAGGATGAGCCTGTAGCCATGCTTGTTGAAGCTGGCAAGACAGGCAAGATAAAGAGGAAGGCAAAGAAGCCTTAGAAGAAAACCACTAAGAGCAAGAAGCAGAAGAAAGACAAAGCATCGGATGCCTGTCACTTCTGCAAGAAGACCGGCCACTGGAAAAGGAATTGTCCTGCCTACCTGGAATCCAAGAAAGGTAATTTCGAAACTTGTGTTATAGAAACCAATTTGTTGGTAGCTTCTGCGTCCTGGTGTATTGACTCCGGGGCTTCAACTCATGCATGTAACTCACTGCAGGGGTTCAAGGTAAGCAGAAGGCTGAGTGAAGGAGAAGTCACACTCTACTTGGGGACTAATGCAACTTTTGCAGCCGCGGCCATAGGAACCGTGGAGCTATTTTTTAGAGAAGGAACAATTGTACTGAAAGACCGTCTTTATGTACAAAATTTAAGGAGAAATTTGATTTTTGTTTCAAAACTGTGTGCAGATGGTTATTCTATCTTCTTTAGTAATACGATTACTATTAAAAGAAACGAAAGATTCATCGCATACGGGGAACTAGAGAACGGTCTCTATGTTCTACATCCTTCTCTAGAAACTAACATAACTGAAACTACGTCGGCTGAAATCCCCAAGAAGAGAGCCCGTGATGCAGTTAATCCCACGTGTCTGTGGCATTACCGACTTGGCCACAACGATGTTGATCGAATCACAAGGTTGGTAAAGGATGGTCCTTTAGATTTTCTAACTGTAGAAGATCTTCCCACTTGAGAACCTTGCCTACAAGGCAAGATGACGAAACGGCCATTTAACGGTAAGCCTGAAAGATGTACAGGCACACTTGACCTAATACATACTGATGTATGTGGTCCCCTGAGTGTTAAGACACGAAATCAACACGTGTATTTCATCACCTTCACAGATGATTTTTCACGATATGGTTACGTGTACCTAATGAGACACAAGTCTGAATCCTTTGAAAAGTTCAAAGAGTTTAGATAAGAGGTCGAGAAATAGTTAGGGAGAGAAATTGAAGCCCTTCGATCAGATCGAGGTGGCGAGTATCTCTCTGATGAATTCATGGACTACTTAAAGGACAATGGGATAGTATCACAATTAGCTCCTCCTGCTACACCACAACTTAACGGTGTTTCAGAGAGGAGGAATAGGACCTTATTGGATATGGTCCAGTCGCTTCTCATACACTCTGAGTTACCCACATCCTTTTGGGGTTAAGCATTAGAAACTGCGATTTATGTGCTGAATCGGGTTCCAACCAAATCGGTTCCGAATACTCCATATGAACTTTGGACCGGAAAGAAACCAAGTGTCAGACATAGATTCCTAGAAGTGGGTGGAGGCCTTGACTTGTGAGGAGGATCCCGTGACTTATGCGGAAGCTATATTGGACATAGATTCCTAGAAGTGGGTGGAGGCCATGAGAGTAGAGATGGACTCAATGGAGACCAATGGAGTCTGGACTCTAGTAGATCCACCCTCTGGGGTAAAAGCAATCGGTTGCAAATGGATTTACAAGAGGAAGTCTGTCAACTACCACAAAGACGGAGTCCATGTTCCTTTGGGATTTTGGCAAGCCTAGCTCAAAATCCATGTACAGGTCTTCCCAAATAGCAGTATGAACGGGTAGGGGCATGTAGAGACCAGTACTTCAGGTCTGTCCCTTAGTTGTCTGACAAATATAACATCTACTTACAATAGTGGACACATCTCTTCTTAACTTCGGCCAGTAGGAACGCCTTTTAACTACTTCAATTGTCTTATCCCTTCCCAGGTGTCCTGCTAATCCACCCCCATCCAGATCCCTGATGATCTTTTCGCGGAGGGAGGTGCAAGGGATACACAGTTGTTCCCCCTTCATAAGGAACCCTTCATAGATGTAAAAGTCATCTACTGGCTGTCTATTCACACCTTTCTCCCATACCTGTTGGAAGTCCTCATCCTAGGCATATAGGTCTTTTAAGCACTCAAAACCCACAATCTCAATACTGAGGGTCTTGATGAGGGCTACACGTTGATCGGCTACTTTATTTTGTTGTCCAGCCTTATACACAATTTTATATGGGAATTTTTCTAGGAAAGCAGACCATCTAGCATGCAAATCACTTCTTAATTGTTTTTGCCCACTGAGATATTTTAGGGCCTGGTGATCAGTGTAGAGAACAAATTCTTTTGCAATTAAATAGTGTTCCCATGTCTTCAAGGCTCTAACCACAGCATAAAATTCTTTGTCATAAGTAGACCACTTTCTCCAGGCTTCACATAATTTTTCACTAAAGAAAGCAATGGGTCTCTTTTCTTGGGACAATACAGCCCCTATGCCAAGTCCACTGGCATCACATTCAACTTCAAATAATTTATCAAAATTTGGCAAGGCAAGGACAGGAGTAGTACATAATTTCTCTTTTATGAGAGCAAAACTTTGCTCTTGTTCTTCTCCCCATTGAAATTTTCCCTTTTTCAAACATTCAGTGATGGGAGCCATAATACTACTAAAATGATTAATAAATCGCCTGTAGAAAGTTGCCAACCCATGGAAGCGTCTCACATCTGTGACATTTGATGGGGTCGGCCACTCCCTAATGGCTTTCACTTTTTCTTCATCTACTTTAATTCCTTCCTTGCTCACAATGAATCCCAGGAATAATAAATTATCGCTCATAAAAGTGCATTTCTTCAAATTAGCATATAATTTATTTTCCCTCAATGCTTGTAGGACCTCCCTAATATGTCCCACATGCTCAGTGATAAATTTGCTGTAAATTAAAATATCATCAAAATATACTACCACAAATTTACCAGTGAAGGGACCCAGTACCTGGTTCATCAGCCTCATGAATGTGCTGGGTGCGTTGGTTAGTCCAAAGGGCATGACCAACCATTCGAACAAGCCATCTCTACTCTTGAAGGCTGTCTTCCATTCATCACCGGGACAGATCCTGATCTGATGATATCCACTCCTGAGATCTATTTTTGAGAAAACTACAGCTCCATTGAGCTGATCCAGCATGTCGTCCAGCCTAGGAATGGGGAATTTGTACCCAATAGTAATTTTGTTAATGGCCCTGCTGTCGACACACATTCTCCAACTGCCATCCTTCATTGGTGTTAGCAAAGCTGGTACTACACAAGGACTCATACTGACTTGAATGTGTCCCTTTTTCAATAATTCTTCTACCTTCTCCCATAAGATTTCATTCTCCTTGGGACTTATCCTGTAATGTGGGAGGTTAGGTAGACTAGCACCTGGAACAAAATCAATATGGTGCTGTATATCTCTCATGG
Source organism: Nelumbo nucifera (assembly GCF_055504915.1). Classification (NCBI taxonomy): domain Eukaryota; kingdom Viridiplantae; phylum Streptophyta; class Magnoliopsida; order Proteales; family Nelumbonaceae; genus Nelumbo; species Nelumbo nucifera. The sequence continues at coordinate 82,550,750 of NC_142651.1, forward strand.
TAGGGAGTCCATTTGGTAATTCCTCTGGAACTACATCATGGAATTCATCAAGTAGTCCCTGCACTTCCACTGGAATTTTATTCTCATCATTAATATTTTCTCCCTTTACTACTAACAAATGTACTTCACGAGTATCCTTACATTCTTTTACAAATTTAGCATGATGATGGGTAATGGTAAGGAAATTTTTCTCATGTGCTTTTGGGGCCTTTGTAATATTCTTTTCAGCCATGGGTAACAAAGTATAACGTATACCCTCTTTTTCAAGTTGGTAGGTATTCTTCCTACCCATGTGCCTTGCATTTGTATCAAATTGCCAAGGCCTCCCTAACAAAATATGGCAAGCATCCATATCTACAATATGACAATATACTTCATCATGGTACTTACCAATAGAAAAAGGTACGTTGCAGCATTCCTCCACTCGTACGCCGCCTCCTTCCTTGATCCACCCAATTGTATATGGGTTTGGATGTTTTTCAGGAAGTAATTGCAACCTTTGTATGACATCCCTGCAAATAATATTTTCTTGACTGTCACTATCAATAATTAAATCAAATAATTTACCCTTGACAGTACATTTAGTACGAAACAATCTGTGCCTTTGAGAAGTATCTTTATTTTTCTAGGACATCATTAATTTTCTCACAACACAGGTATACTCTTCATGTTCATATGGACCCTCTTCTTCATCTTCCCCATCAGGTCCACAGTATACTTCCTCCTCCACATCTTCTTCCTCCTCCCTTTCTACCATATTAACTGCCTTCCTCCTGGGACAGTCACAGAATCTATGTCCAACCTCATTACATTTAAAGCATTTAATAGGACCAGGCTTTGCATAGGGATTACTGGGTTTAGGAGAGTTGGAAGGGTTACCTCGAGTATGTCCTCCTGTAACAACCTTACCGGCATTAGCTGTACTTGTCGGGTGAGAAGGCTGAACTGTCGGGACAGATTTGTTCCTGTCGACAATTGCCAGTCTATTGCCGCTCCCGCTGTATCGACGATAATTATCACTACGTGCCTTATCTTGGAACATCAATTTTGCTTTCAAGGCTAGGTTCCTTGCTTCCTGCACACTAAGAATTATCTATACACCAATTTTATCTCTGATGGACGGTCTCAAACCGCTTAGATAACGGGCTGCCTGCTGGTTATCACTTTCAGATAATTGATTTCTTTCAGCTAATCTCAAAAATTCAGATGTATATTCATTAACACTACGAGAACCCTACGCACACCGTTGGTAAGATTCAAACATGTACTGTTCATAATCTGGGGGTAAAAATCTACCTCTTATAAGCTGTTTCATGCGCCTCCAAGTTCGAACAGGACCCCTTCATTCTCTGATCCAGGTCTCTCTTAGGCGTTCCCACCAAACAGATGCGCCTCCATTTAATCGAAAAGCTACCAGTTTTACCCTTCGTTCCTCTGGATGCCCAAAGATTGCGGAATAAGGGGCGAATTTCAAAAATTTTATCTCTCCCTTCAACTGGGAATCGTATTCCCTATTTAGAAAATCATATTTTCAAGGATCAATCTTGAACCATAAATTGAACCAGATCTGAACCAAAAGGAGTGGGAGAGGATTATACCTGATACGGAGAAATACTATCTCCCAATGGAGGTGTTCACGCCCAAGGAAGGATCCAAAATCAGCTCCCACTGAAGATGGCGCAGTGAAGGATGGAGCAGAATCAGCAATGTTCTTCAAAAGAACTTGACCCTTCGCAAGAATTAACTGGACGGCTTGTGAGTACAGCTCCAATCAATCTTTTCCCAAAAGATTGAAATCAAGATCCAATCTTGATTGCTCCCAAGAACTGGAGATCGAACTGAAGGAATGGCAATGGCAGGAAGGTGGCGGCAGAAGAGAATTCGCAGTATGCAGGAAATCTCTTAATCTCTCTTTCTTAAAGAGAAGAGTGCTATTGATGTTATTGTGTTCTTCAAGGCTGCCGCCCCCTTCCCCTTTTATAATCTTAAAGGGATCAGCTCCTAATCAGATTACGAGTTGCTAATCCAAATCATATTTGGGTTAAAAGTCCCTTAGTGATAAGGGATAATCCTTATCTTATCTGCAGATCAGATCAGCTGTTTCTTAATCTAATTAGGAGGTTTCTAGATCTAAATCTTATTTAGATCTTGGACTCTCTGAGTGGATAGGGTCTAAGCCCAATCCTTTTAGCTGACCCACTTCAGAATTCGCCCCCTTTAAATGACTGATCAAATCAGCCCAGTTCGAAATGGGCTTAAGGCCCATTAAGGTTATGTACTCAAAAACCTTCCAAATTGCTGCCCAGTTGGGCTTCCTTGTATGGCGTGGGACCCAAGCATTGATCTACACATCAGCCACATGGGTTCAGCCCAGCCTTTGTTACAAGGCCTGGCCGAATGCACTACTGAAGACAGTGTACCCCCTGAAACCCATCAAATGAGCTCTATGGGCCCAACACTTACACTAAGTGGTCCTTGGGCCAAGCCACCTTGTAACACCCAGGGACTGTGGGCAGATGCAAGATTAGCCCATCAGGCATTATCCTCAATGGTCTTACACTTAACCTCTCAGCCCATAATGATCATAGACTGCCCGACAAGAGAGGACCTCTCCCTCGGCTGCAAGGAACAATGTTGCACTCTCCACTCATATGGATCCTGGGAATTAAAACCTTCTTGCAAACATTTTAGAAACCATATATATACTTTTATATCTTATATAAAATATATTTTGCAAAACAAATCTCAACGGTTGAAATCGGCTGCCGGCAGTCTTGGTTTCCATCAGTGAGAGTGCATCCCCGATCATTACCTTTGTCCGACAAAGGGGCTGATCCTGTCACTATGATCACCCACTCAGATGAATTCTCGGACTGTCCCAACATACCCAGGTTTTGACCCCCGCTAAGGATTTCACTAATTGGTACATCAAAGATAGCCCAATCCGACACCTAGTGCAGTATCATAATTGAGTCTAGGGGTCAGGTGTAACTTTCCAGTTTTGCCCATCAATCTCCAAGGTCCAAGGCAATACTGGAAATCTGGTCCAGTTCAAAGATTCAATTAATCCTACACTGTATGTGCCTAGAGTCTCACCCTGGCAGCTGAGACAGGCCACCCCAACCGACTTGGTGGCACCACAGTGTCAGCCTTGTTAGGATAGGTCTCCCCAGACCGACCCACCGGTTGTGAACATTCTAAACTAACACGAGTCTCATTAAGTGTCCAGTTTAAGGGTATTACACAGAAACATACCAAGGGAACATGAATCAAATATGTATCTTTATTCATTTATAATAAACTCATAAAGCACATCATTCTGATTGAAGCTAAGGGCATACAAAACTGTCTAACAGCTCCCACTTGCACTTAGGTCCAATCAGGTACTAGCCGGAGTCGCATGCTTTCCACGTGTTTCTCAAACACTTTCTGTGATAGTGGCTTTGTCAATGGGTCTGCTACATTTTCCGCTGACGCTACCTTCTGAATCAGGACGTCCCCTCTACCAACAATCTCCCGCAGTACGTGGTACTTCCTCTCGATGTGCTTCGACTTCGATTGGGCTCGTGGCTCCTTAGCCTGAGCAATGGCTCCATTGTTGTCACACAACAAGGGGATGGGTGATGTGCTGGATGGAACAACTCCTAACTCGTGAACGAACTTCTTCATCCACACAACTTTTTTGGCAGCCTCACTTGCGGCAATGTATTCGGCCTCGGTCGTGGAGTCTACAGTGGACCCCTATTTGCTGCTTTTCCAGCAAACAGCACACGATCCTATCGTGAAAACATATCCAGATGTAGACTTTCTATCATCTGGGTCTGACTGGAAATCGGCATCTGTATACCCTTGGATCTGCAGTGAGCTACCATCGAACACCAGACAAAACTCTTTTGTCCTTTGAAGGTACTTAAGTATGTTTTTCACAGCAGTCCAATGCTCCTGCCCTGTGTTGGCCTGAAATCTGCTTACTACACTCATTGCCTGAGCAATGTCAGGACGAGTGCACAGCATGGCATACATGATGCTCCCTACGGTAGAGGCATAGGGAACGTCTTTCATGCCATCAATCTCCTCAGAAGTCTTGGGAGACATCTTCTTGGAGAGAGTGACTCCGTGCCTGAAAGGAACATTTCCTTTCTTGGAGTTTTCCATGCTGTATCTTTTGACTATTTTGTCAATGTAAGCAGATTGGGATAATCCTATTATCCGCATCGATCTATCTCTATAGAGTCGAAGACCTAGTATATAGGAGGCTTCTCCAAGATCTTTCATGGAGAATTGCTGCGAAAGCCATACTTTCACCGTAGTTAACATTCCTACATCATTCCCAATGAGTAGAATGTCATCTACATATAGAACCAAGAAGGTAACCTTATCCCCACTGTACTTCCTGTAGACACAGGGTTCATCCGGATTCTGCTCGAAGTCAAATGATTTGACAGCAGAGTTAAAACGGATGTTCCAACTTCTAGAAGCTTGCTTAAGCCCATAAATGGATCTGTTAAGTTTACATACCATGTTTTCCTGACCTGCAGCAATGAAGCCTTGCGGCTGCTGCATATAGATATCTTCAGTAAGATCTCCATTCAGGAATGCAGTTTTGACATCCATCTGCCAAATCTCATAATCATGGTATGCTGCTACTGCTAGCAGAATCCTAATGGATTTAAGCATGGCCACAGGCGAAAAGGTTTCCTCATAATCGATGCCTTCTTTCTGAGTGTACCCTTTCGCCACTAGACGAGCCTTGAAGGTCTCAATCCTACCATCGGGGCCCTTCTTCCTCTTGTAAATCCATTTGCAACCGATTGCTTTTACCCCGGAGGGTGGATCTACTAGAGTCCAGACTCCATTGGCCTCCATTGAGTCCATCTCTGCTCTCATGGCCTACACCCACTTCTGGGAATCTATATCCAACATAGCGTCCGCGTAAGTCACGAGATCCTCCTCACTAGTCAAGGTTTCCACCAGGTAACTATCCTAGTCATAACCATAACGGACTGGTGGCCTGGATGCCCGAGTGGATCTTCTAAGTTGGTCACTACCTGGAACTTGTGGGACATCTCCCACTGCTCCTGAGCTCTCCTCATCAAGAATAACTTCCTGACGATGGGTGTCCAGGATATAGTTGGTTTCCAAGAATTGCGCATTTCGACTGCAGAACACTTTCTGCTCACTTGGGTCATAGAAAAGGTAACCTACAGAGCCTTTTGGGTAGCCTACAAATAGGCAACGACTGGTTTTAGATTCCAACTTATCTGCACTCGTTCTTTTAACGTGTGCTGGACAACCCCAAATCTTCAAGTGTCTGACACTTGGTTTCTTTCCGGTCCAAAGTTCATATGGAGTATTCGGAACCGATTTGGTTGGAACCCGATTCAGCACGTAAATCGCAGTCTCTAATGCGTAACCCCAAAAGGATGTGGGTAACTCTGAATGTATGAGAAGCGACCGGACCATATCTAATAAGGTCCTTTTCCCCCTCTCTGAAACACCGTGAAGTTGTGGTGTAGCAGGAGGAGCTAATTGTGACACTATCCCATTGTCCTTTAAGTAGTCCCTGAATTCGTCAGAGAGATATTCGCCACCTCGATCTGATCGAAGGGCTTTAATTTCTCTCCCTAACTGTTTCTCGACCTCTTGTCTAAACTCTTTGAACTTTTCAAAAGATTCAGACTTGTGTCTCATTAGGTACACGTAACCATATCGTGAAAAATCATCTGTGAAGGTGATGAAATACACGTGTTGATTTCGTGTCCTAACACTCAGGGGACCACATACATCAGTATGTATTAGGTCAAGTGTGCCTGTACATCTTTCAGGCTTACCGTTAAATGGCCGTTTCGTCATCTTGCCTTGTAGGCAATGCTCACAAATGGGAAGATCTTCTAAAGATTGAAAATCCAAAGGATCATCCTTTACCAACCTTGTGATTCGGTCAACACCGATGTGGCCAAGTCGGTAATGCCACAGACACGTGGGATTAACTGTATCACGGGCTCTCTTCTTGGGGATTTCAGCCGACGTAGTTTCGGTTATGTTAGTTTCTAGAGAAGGATGTAGAACATAGAGACCGTTCTCCAGTTCCCCGTATGCGATGAATCTGTTGTTTCTTTTAATAGTAATCGTATTACTAAAGAAGACAGAATAACCATCTGCACACAGTTTTGAGACAGAAATCAAATTTCTTCTTAAATTTTGTACATAAAGACAATCTTTCAGTACAATTATTCCTTCTCTAAATATAATTCCACGGTTCCTATGGCCGCGGCTACAACAGTTGCAGTAGTCCCCAAGTAGAGTGTGACTTCTCCTTCACTCAGCCTTCTGCTTACCTTGAACCCCTGCAGTGAGTTACACGCATGAGTTGAAGCCCCGGAGTCCATACACCAGGACGTAGAAGCTACCAATAAATTGGTTTCTATAACACAAGTTTCGAAGTTACCTTTCTTGGATTCCAGGTAGGCAGGACAATTCCTTTTCCAGTGGTCGGTCTTCTTGCAGAAGTGACAGGCATCCGATGCTTTGTCTTTCTTCTGCTTACCTTTTAGTGGCTTTCTTCTGAGGCTTCTTTGCCTTCCTCTTTCTCTTGCCTGTCTTGCCAGCTTCAACAAGCATGGCTACAGGCTCATCCTTTTTAATCAGTTCTTCAGCTCTTTGCAACATATTGCTGAGCTCTTGTAAGTTGACATTCAGCTTGTTCATGTTATAGTTCATGATGAATGGATTAAAGGAAGGAGGCAAAGAGTTAAGGATAGCATCTATCTGGGTTGCAAGGTCCAGCCCGGATCCAAGAGCCTCCAGTTCGTTGATGTATCCCATCATCCGAAGACAATGGTCGTGAACTTTTTGACCCTTGGACATTTGTGTGGTCATGAACTGTTTCAAGACCTTTTGTCGAGTAGAACGATTCTGCTCTTCATACATTGTCCTGAGACTGTCCAATATGTCTTTGGCAAGTTCGATCTGATTGAACTGCCTCTGTATCGGATTGTCCACGGAGGCAATGATGTAACACCGGGCAAGGGAGTTTTTCTCCTCCCATTCTTGATAGTCTCTCCTTCGGGCCTCAGAAGCCCTATCTCCCGGACGCTCCGGGGCAGGATTCTTTGCCACTTTGTCAAGTTTTTCAGAAGCAAGGACCAGCATAAGGTTCCTATACCAGTTAGCATAGTTTGGGCCTTTCAACTTGTTGTCATCAAGTAGCTTTGCAAATGATCCGTTTGCCATTTTCTGATAAAAGAGCAAACATCAATCCACGACCTAATTTGATTCATGTTCATTTCATAGATATGGATTTTAATCTATGATCCATTTCCATTTATTCATCTCTGAGGTTTCCCTCCTTTCTCAGTGACGGAGACTACGGGTTGTCTCTGGAAATGTGGGAAATCACATAGGGTGCATGAGGCCAACTGTTTCAGCTGCATAACCCCACCACCTTTCTGTGAAGGATCATATCCACTCATCATATGAGTTTTCCCTTTGGCCTCTGTCAGACAAGGTTCAGAGCCGTTTTCAGGTAAACCTTTCTATCCAGTGAGTGCTTACCCATCATATTCGTGAACGCCAAGGTACCGTGAGAGAGTTCCCATTTTCTGGTGAAGCCCCTCCCACATCGGCCTATGACGCCCCTATCATCTTATGAAACACTTAGACAAGCCCAACAGCAAATGGATAGCCCAATTTCTGGTGCGTTTCCTCATTACTGAAGGACCCATCCTCGTGCTAATGATGGAAGGCCTTTAGAGAGTTCATCATATGAATCTCCCTATCGCATGCACTCATATTATTTGGAGGGAACAGATATTTACGCCCTAGTTCTATCTTTAGGTCAAACCAAAGTGGCTCCCACTGACTTTCATAAAGCCAGATTTTGGTGGGCCTTAATCGGCTAGGGTTCCGCACGAGACCTCATGATGAGGTGTGGGGCCCACCACTGAGGGAGGTCATCCAATGACCAAAAGGGACACCATGGCAATGATGTGCATTCAGCCATGGTGTGCGAAAGAGCCACTGTCGATTGAGAATGGGCCAAGTACTTATGGCCCATGTACGTAGCACATCACACATCCATACATCACATGCAGGGATAAATTGATCCAATCAATTAATTATCTGTAAAGCCCATTCGAAGCCCATTTTAAAGCCATAATATTAACCATTAATATTATCTAGGTATATGGGCCGAATGGTTCAACCCATATAGCTTTTAAGGGTTAGGTGGGCTTTTAGCAGTTTTAACTGTTTAAAACTGGGCCTTTACAGGTTGGGCCGAATTAACCATTTAATTAAATATCAATCCTTAGGCCCATTAGTGGGAAATTAGGGCTGACTTTCAGCCTTGATTAAACCCTAGATTTGGTCCAAACAGTTTGAACCAATCTTGGTTCGAATGGGTCTAGGGTTTGATCTTTAATTAAATCTTTAATTCAAGAAAATAATTACTGATAAAAGAAAAACAACAATCAGTAAATCAGGGCTGTTCGCACAATCCATCCTGCAAAACAGAGGTTAGATCACAGAATGCAGTTTCACAAACTGCAAATCGTAGATAGCGATTCTCCCATCTGCGAAATCTTCTTCTCTGCAAAATCTCCCTTTCTGCGCCGCCATCTTCGATCCAAAATTAAAATAAATAGAAATCCTATTTCTATTAATAATTACATCAGATCGAATACCTATACATTGAGTCTAGAAAAATAAAAAAAATTATTTACAGACCAAATGTAATAAATAAATCAAGAAACTGCAAATCTTGCAGGTTCCCTGCGCAAACCAAGATTTCGATCTCCTCTTGTACGAACAGCCCATAAATCAAGAAAATCATAAAGAACAATTCTAAATAATAATCAGATTTATATAAAATTAATTTCAGATTATTCGCCCATTAATTTTGGGAACAAATTTCCCAAAACCCATATCGGCGCAAATTGGGTAGAACACCTTCTGCCCAATTGCGCAGGTTCAGATCTGAAACAAACTGGTTCAAGATTTGAACCATGGCTCTGATACCACTGAAGGGATGAGTGATCCATCCTATGGACGCCCAAAGATTACGGAATAAGGAGCGAATTTCAAAAATTTTATCTCTCCCTTCAACAGGGAATCGTATTCCCTATTTAGAAAATCATATTTTCAAGGATCAATCTTGAACCATAAACTGAACTAGATCTGAACCAAAAGGAGTGGGAGAGGAGTATACCTGATACGGAGAAATACTGTCTCCCAATGGAGGTGTTCACGCCCAAGGAAGGATCCAAAATCAGCTCCCACTGAAGATGGCACAGTGAAAGATGGAGCAGAATCAGCAATGTTCTTCAAAAGAACTTGACCCTTCGCAAGAATCAACTGGACGGCTTGTGAGTACAGCTCCAATCAATCTTTTCCCAAAAGATTGAAATCAAGATCCAATCTTGATTGCTCCCAAGAACTGGAGATCGAACTGAAGGAATGGCAATGGCAGGAAGGTGGCGGCAGAAGAGAATTCGCAGTATGCAGGAAATCTCTTAATCTCTCTTTCTTAAAGAGAAGAATGCTATTGATGTTATTGTGTTCTTCATGGCTGCCGCCCCCTTCCCCTTTTATAATATTAAAGGGATCAGCTCCTAATCAGATTAGGAGTTGCTAATCCAAATCATATTTGGTTTAGAAGTCCCTTAGTGATAAAGGATAATCCTTATCTTATCTGCAGATCAGATCAGCTGTTTCCTAATCCAATTAGGAGGTTTCCAGATCTAAATCTTATTTAGATCTTGGACTCTCTGAGTGGATAGGGTCTAAGCCCAATCCTTTTAGCTGACCCACTTCAGAATTCGCCCATTAAGGTTATGTACTCAAAAACCTTCCAAATTGCTGCCCAGTTGGGCTTCCTTGTATGGCGTGGGACCCAAGAATTGATCTACACATCAGCCACATGGGTTCAGCCCAGCCTTTGTTACAAGGCCTGGCCGAATGCACTGCTGAAGACAGTGTACCCCCTGAAACCCATCAAATGAGATCTATGGGCCGAACACTTACACTAAGTGGTCCCTGGGCCAAGCCACCTTGTAACACCCAGGGAGTGTGGGCAGATGCAAGATTAGCCCATCAGGCATTATCCTCAATGGTCTTACACTTAACCTCTCAGCCCATAATGATCATACACTGCCCGACAAGAGAGGACCTCTCCCTCGGCTGCAAGGAGCAGTGTTGCACTCTCCACTCATATGGATCCCGGGAATTAAAACCTTCTTGCACACATTTTAGAAACCATATATATACTTTTATATCTTATATAAAATATATTTTGCAAAACAAATCTCAACGGTTGAAATCGGCTGCCGGCAGTCTTGGTTTCCATCAGTGAGAGTGCATCCCCGATCATTACCTTTCTCCGACAAAGGGGCTGATCCTGTCACTATGATCACCCACTCAGATGAATTCTCGGACTGTCCCAACATACCCAGGTTTTGACCCCCGCTAAGGATCTCACTGATTGGTACATCAAAGATAGCCCAATCCGACACCTAGTGCAGTATCATAATCGATTCTAGGGGTCGGGTGTAACTTTCTAGTTTTGCCCATCAATCTCCATGGTCTAGGGCAATACTGGAAATCTGGTCCAGTTCAAAGATTCAATTAATCCTACACTGTATGTGCCTAGGGTCTCACCCTGGCAGCTGAGACAGGCCACCCCAACCGACTTGGTGGCACCACAGTGTCAGCTTTGTCAGGATAGGTCTCCCCAGACCGACCCACTGGCTGTGAACATTCTAAACTAACACGAGTCTCATTAAGTGTCCAGTTTAAGGGTATTACATAGAAACATACCAAGGGAACATGAATCAAATATGTATCTTTATTCATTTACAATAAACTCATAAAGCACATCATTCTGATTGAAGCTAAGGGCATACAAAACTGTCTAACAATCTCCATGTACTCAAAGAATCTATCGACTTCTGTGATCCAATCTAGAAGTCCTTCTATGCCAAGATCTCCACTAAAAGTAGGAATATCTACCTTGAGTTTAAATTCATCATTATTCCTATGGGGATGGAAATTACCTTGATTGTGCCAATTTTTGCCGTTTCTATCGTTGCCGGGAAGAACTGGAGCACCACAAAATTCTAAATCATCTTCACTGTTGTTGTCAAGAACTGGACGTCGGAACGCAGTATTGACGGGTGGTCTGTCGTGGTCGTCTCCTTCGATTACCCGCATCCTTTTGGGGTTACGCTTTAGAGACCGTGATTTACGTGCTGAATCGGGTTCCAACCAAATCGGTTCCGAATACTCCATATCAACTTTGGACTGGAAAGAAACCAAGTGTCAGACACTTGAAAATTTGGGGTTGTCCAGCACACGTTAAAAGAACAAGTGCAGACAAGTTGGAATCCAAGACCAGTCGTTGCCTATTTGTCGGCTACCCAAAAGGCTCTGTAGGTTATCTATTCTATGACCCAAGTGAGCAGAAAGTGTTCTGCAGTCGAAATGCGCAATTCTTGGAAACCGATTACATCCTGGACACCCATCGTCAGGAAATTGTTCTTGATGAGGAGAGCTCAGGAGCGGTGGGAGATGTCCCACAAGTTCCAGGTAGTGACCAACCTAGAAGATCCACTCGGGTATCCAGGCCACTAGTCCGTTATGGTTATGACCAGGATAGTTACCTAGTGGAAACCTTGACTAGTGAGGAGGATCCCGTGACTTACGCGGAAGCTATGTTGGACATAGATTCCTAGAAGTGGGTGGAGGCCATGAGGGCAGAGATGGACTCAATGGAGACCAATGGAGTCTGGACTCTAGTAGATCCGCCCTCTGGGGTAAAAGCAATCGGTTGCAAATGGATTTACAAGAGGAAGAAGGGCCCCGATGGTTGGGTTGAGACCTTCAAAGCTCATCTGGTGGTGAAAGGGTACACTCAGAAAGAGGGCATCGATTATGAGGAAAACTTTTCGCCTGTGGCCATGCTTAAATCCATTAGATTGTTGGTAGAGGGGACATCCTGATTCAGAAGGTAGCGTCAGCGGAAAATGTAGCAGACCCATTGATGAAGCCACTATCACAGAAAGTGTTTGAGAAACATGTGGAAAGCATGGGACTCCGGCTAGTACTTGATTGGACCTAAGTGTAAGTGGGAGGTGTTAGACAGTTTTGTATGCCCTTAGCTTCAATCAGAATGATGTACTTTATGAGTTTATTGTAAATGAATAAAAGTGCATATTTGATTCATGTTCCCTTGGTATGTTTCTGTGTAATACCCTTAAACTGGACACTTAATGAGACTCGTGTTAGTTTAGAATGTTCACAGCCAGTGGATCGGTCTGGGGAGGCCGATCCTGACAAGGTTGACACTGTGGTGCCACCAAGTCGGTTGTGGTGGCCTGTCTCAGCTGCCAGGGTGAGACCCTAGGCACATACAGTGTAGGATTAATTGAATCTTTGAACTGGACCAGATTTCCAGTATTGCCCTGGACCTTGGAGATTGATGGGCAAAACTGGAAAGTTACACCCGACCCCTAGACTCGATTATGATACTGCATTAGGTGTCGGATTGGGCTGTCTTTGATGTACCATTCAGTGAGATCCTTAGCGGGGGTCAAAACCTGGGTATGTTGGGACAGTCTGAGAATTCATCTGAGTGGGTGATCATAGTGACAGGATCAGCCCCTTTGTCGGACAAAGGTAATGATCGGGGATGCACTCTCACTAATGGAAACCAAGACTGCCAGCAGCCGATTTCAACCGTTGAGATTTGTTTTGCAAAGTATATTTTATATGAGATATAAAAGTATATATATTATGGTTTCTAAAATGTTTGCAAGAAGGTTTTAATTCCCGGATCCATATAAGTAGAGAGTGCAACACTGTTCCTTGCAGCCGAGGGAGAGGTCCTCTCTTGTCGGGTAGTGTATGATCATTATGGGCTGAGAGGTTAAGTGTAAGACCATTGAGGATAATACCTGATGGGCTAATCTTGCATCTGCCCACAGTCCCTGGGTGTTACAAGGTGGCTTGGCCCAGGGACCACTTAGGGTAAGTGTTGGGCCCATAGTGCCCATTTGATGGGTTTCAGGGGGTGCCCTGTCCATAACAGTGTATTCGGCCAGGCCTTGTAACAAAGGCTGGGCCAAACTCATGTGGCTGATGTGTAGATCAATGTTTGGGTCCCATGCCATACAAGGAAGCCCAACTGGGCAGCAATGAGGAAGGTTAAGTGAGCACATAAGCTTAATGGGTGTAAAGCCTATTTCGAACTGGGCTATTTTATTAGTTAATAATGGGGCGAATTCTGAGATGGATTAGCAGATAGGATAGGGTCTTGACCCTATCCACTCATATACTCCAGATCTGAATGTGATTCAGATCTAGAAACCTCCTAATGAGATTAGGAGAAAGCTAATCTAATCTGCAGATAAGATAAGGGTTTATCCCTATCACCTAAAAGGGGTCTTATCCAAATATGATTTGGATAAGCAGTTCCTAATTGGATTAGGAGCTGATCTTTTAGGTTAACAAAAGAAGGAGGGGGCGTTAGCCTTTAGGAGACACACAATCAGATTTTCTTCAGTGCTGAAATCACAAGAAGAGAGAATTCTGCACCCTGCGAATTCTTTCTTGCCGCCTCCCAGTTCTTGCTGCCCTGTTTTGCCAGTTCGATCTCCTCCAGTGGGAGAAGTCAAGATTTGATCTTGACATCAGTTATTGGAGGAAGAATTGATAGCAAGCTGTGCTCATGTGCCATCCTGCTGTTTCTTGCGAGGGTCAGAGTTCTTGGAGAAGAACATTGCTGATTCTGCTCCATCCTGCACTGCGCCATCTTCAGTGGGAGCAGATTTTGGATCCTTCCTTGGGCGTGAACACCTCCATTGGGAGATATTGTTTCTCCGTATCAGGTATAATCCTCTCCTATTCTTTTTGGTTCAGATCTGGTTCAGTTTATGGTTCAAGAATGATCCTTGAAAATATGATTTTCTAAATAGGGAATGCGATTCCCAGTTGAAGGGAGAGAAATTATTGAAATTCGCCCCTTATTCCGCAATCTTTGGGCATCCATGGGATGGATCTCTCATCCCTTTAGGTATGCCATTCAAATGCTACTTGTTAATTGTCATCTTCTGGGTGTGATCTGAACACTGTTTTGAGTGTAGTATTGATAGGAAGTTTTAGTTGATAACGGTGTTCTAATCTCCATGGCCGATTGGTCTGTTGACAAGAGCTTTATATGTTTTGGTGTTTTAATCTGCAGAAAAATATGGCTGATTGGTCTTAATAACGTAAAGATCCATGGGCCCATGCATGGCCATGCACGACTATGTAAGACTCTAGGCCCATCAAGTTTAAGTAAACCGAATCCTTGGGATTCTTGTAAATAACTAACCTATCTAGATTAAACTAGGATAAATCTAATCCTCTTTCAGGATAAGAATTATCCTAGATAACCCTCAGCTAACCTAGATAGTGTCTACCACCTTGTTTCTTATCCTCTGTAAATCCCAATGTAAGTCAATCACTGTAATTATAAATAGAGTGGCATTCGGCCCTAACCATTCAAGGTTAGACAATTTATTCTTTTAGTTTATTCTCTTCTTCATCATAGTTATTGTTATTTTTATTCTCTATTTACTGTTTTAACTTGGTATCAGAGCCATGTCGACAAAGATAGGTACGCATGGTAGCAGTCCAACAGCCTCCAACAGTAGCTCAACAAGGAGCAGTTTGCTCCCTTCAATCCAGAATGTTACCCATTATCTTCCTATCAAACTTGGAAGTGATAATTATTTGTTGTGGCACACTCAGTTCCTTCCCATCCTTCGACACCATCATTTGTTGGAGCTTGTAGAAGAGAAGAAGAAACCCCGCCTGAGGTTATACCAAATCCAGATGGTACGGGGATGATTATGAATCCATAATTTGAAAAATGGATGGACATAGATCAACTTGTGTTAAGTTGGCTGATTTCATCTCTCACTAAAGGAGTTATGGCACAAGTGGTAGGTCTATAGAAATCATCAGAGGTATGGACTTCCCTTGCTCACAGTTATTCAACCCACTCCCATTCTAGGGTACTGTAGTTGCAGAGACAATTACAAAATCTTAAAAAGGGATCTCTCTCTATTTCTGCATATATACAACGAGCCAAATCTATTGTTGATAGTCTCTCTACAATATCTGAACCAGTTCTCAAGTTGGAATTGGTGCTTTATATTCTATTTGGCTTAGAGAGCGAGTATGAGTATGTGGTTACAACACTTACTAATCGACCAAATGCAGCAGACCTTGGTATTGCAGATATTATGGGAGTTCTTCTGAATCATGAGAGCTGGCTTGAAGACTTAGCTCTTGCCACTGGCCCTCGAAGTGCAAATTTGGCAGGCATTCCTCCCAAGAAAGGTAATTCTTAGAAAACCCCTCAACAATTTTCTCCAAATTTCAACAATAATAGTGGCAGGGGCTTGAACATGGATCTCCACAATATAATCACCAGTTCTTTCAGAATCAATCACAACAATTTTCTGGAGGACGTGGAGGTAAAAATAATGTTACCTGTCAGATCTGTAATAAATTTGGACACAGTGCTCTACAATGTCGGAAAGTGAAATATGCTTTTGGTTTTTCTAATAATTCCTATAATGATCCTTCTGCTTTCCACGGAGGCATCAATACCCCTCAGAATTAGTACAAAAGTAATTTTGATCCCAACTGGTATTCGAACTCTGGAGCTACTCATCACATGATTCCAGATCTAGAAACTTTGCAAAATCACACTGAAATATACTGGACCAGATCAGGTGAAGGTCGGCAATGGTCAAGGTTTGAATATCCATCATACAGGGTCTTCTTCTATGATATTCAATCAGCATGCTTTTTCTTTGAAAGATATCTGCCATGTTCCCTCTATCTGCAAAAATGTACTTTTTGTCAGTCAATTTACGAAAGATAATGATTTATTTTTTGAATTTCATCCTAACTGCTGCTATGTGAAGGATTATACGGGGAGAATCCTGCTTCAAGGGGCTAGTAGAGACGAGTTATACAACGTTCCTACTTCAGCCACAATCACTCCAGAAACTCTTGTTGGAGAACGCACTTCACTTCGTGGCTAGCATCTTCATCTTGGTCATGCAGCTTTGCGCAATGTTCAGCAAGTTATTTCCAAATTTGGTCTTCCGCTTACTAGATATAGTGTTACTGAGTTTGTTTGTAAGTCCTGTCAAATGAGCAAGAGTTATAGAATGCCCTTGAAGTCGTCCATTTCTCAGTCAAAGCGTCCATTAGATTTAATTTTCTCAAATGTATGGGGACCTGCTCCCGTTAAATCAAATAGTGGTTTCTCTTATTATGTTATTTTTATAGATGATTTTTCAAAATTTTCATGGGTGTATCCTATGGTTCAAAAATCAGATGTTTTTTATTTATTTATTAAATTCAAGAAGCATGTAGAAGTTCTATTCGATGCAAAAATCATGGTGTTTCAATCTAATTGGGGTGGTGAATATTGTTCCCTCTCATGGTATTTAGATTCTCAAGGAATCACACATCGATTGGCATGCCCCCATACACATGATCAAAATGGATCAGTTGAACGGAAGCATAGACATATGGTTGAATCTGCTTTGTCTCTACTGGCCTCCTCATGGTTGAATATGCTTTGTCTCTATGGCCTCTTCCAAACTCCCCTTCTCCTTCTGGACTGTTGCAGTTGAAACTGTAGTTTTTCTGATCAATTGATTACCAATTGAGGTACTGAATGGTATTCCTGCTTTTGAGAAACTCTTTCAGTCTTCTCCTGATTACTCTTTATTGTGTTGCTTTGGCTATGCTTGCTATTTTTTGCGACCCTATAACAAGAATAAATTTCAGTTTCGGTCACTTCAGTGTATCTTTATTGGTTACAATACCTCCCACAAAGGGTACCACTGTCTACATGTTCCTTTAGGGCGTACCTTCATAGCTCGACCTATTATATTTGATGAGAGCTTATTTCCGGGAATTAGTGAAGCAACCCCTTGTGATTCTCCTGCTTCTATAGGCACTTTCATCTTAGTACCACCTCCTCGTAGTCTGCAACCTCAGGGTTGCCGCCTTCATCACAGCAGCATCACCCTCCACCTTCTCCTGAATCCAGCTCTAGTTCGGCGACAACTTCTCCAGTTTCAGGACTGCCAGATCAAACTTCTGATAATCGACCACAGAGGTGCCGTAGCATTCAGGATCTGTTGGATACTACAACTCCAGTCTCACAACTGTTAGACAGTTGAATGCCCTTAGCTCCAATCAGATTGATGTACTTATGACATTTATTGTAAATGAATAAAGTACATATTTGATTCATGTTATAGTGGTGTGTTTCTGTGTAATACCCTTAAACTGGACACTTAATGTGACTCGTGTTAGTTTAGAATGTTCACAGCCATTGGATAAGTTTGGGGAGATTTTGAAGGGATGAGAGATCCATCCCATGGACGCCCAAAGATTGCAGAATAAGGGGGTGAATTTCAAAAATTTTTCTCTCCCTTCAACTGGGAATCGCATTCCCTATTTAGAAAATCATATTTTCAAGGATCATTCTTGAACCATAAACTGTACCAGATCTGAACCAAAAGGAGTAGGAGAGGATTGTACCTGATCCGGAGAAATAGTATCTCCCAACGAAGGTGTTCACGCCCAAGGAAGGATCCAAAGACTGCTCCCACTGAAGATGACGCAGTGCAGGATGGAGCAGAATCAGTAGTGTTCTTCTCCAAGAACTCTGTCCTTCACAAGAATCAGCAGGATGGTACGTGAGCACAACTTCCTTTCAATCCTTTCTCAAATAACTGATGTCAAGATCCAATCTTGACTTCTCCCACAATTGGAGATCGAACTGGCAAACAGGGCGGCAAGAACAGGGAGGTGGCAAGAGAGTATTCGCAGGGTGCAGAATTCTCTCTTCTTGATTTCAGCACTGAAGAAAATTTGATGTGTCTCTAAAGGCTGCCACCCCCTCCTTCTTTTGTTAACCTAGAAAGATCAGCTCCTAATCTCATTAGGAGCTGCTTATCCAAATCATATTTGGATCAGCCTTCTCTTCAGGTGATAAGGATAAACCCTTATCTTATCTGCAGAGTGGATCTTCTAGGTTGGTCACTACCTGGAACTTGTGGGACATCTCCCACTGTGCCTGTGCTCTCCTCATGAAGAACAATTTCCTGACGATGGGTGTCCAGGATGTAATCGGTTTCCAAGAATTGCGCATTTTGACTGCAGAACACTTTCTGCTCACTTGGGTCATAGAATAGGTAACTTACAGAGCCTTTTGGGTAGCATACAAAAAGGCAATGGCTGGTCTTGGATTCCAACATGTCTGCACTCGTTCTTTTAACGTGTGCTGGACAACCCTAAATCTTCAAGTGTCTGACACTTGGTTTCTTTCCAGTCCAAAGTTCATATGGAGTATTCGAAACCGATTTGCTGGGAACCCGATTCAGCACGTAAATCGCAGTCTCTAATGCGTAACCCCAAAAGGATGTGGGTAACTCTGAGTGTATGAGAAGCGACCGGACCATATCCAATAAGGTCCTATTCCTCCTCTCTGAAACACCATTAAGTTGTGGTGTAGCAGGAGGAGATAATTGCGATACTATCCCATTGTCCTTTAAGTAGTCTCTGAATTCGTCCGACAGATACTCGCCACCTCGATCTGATCGAAGGGCTTTAATTTCTCTCCCAAACTGTTTCTCGACTTCTTGTCTAAACTCTTTGAACTTTTCAAAGGATTCAGACTTGTGTCTCATTAGGTACACGTAACCATATCGTGAAAAATCATCTATGAAGGTGATGAAATACACGTGTTGATTTCGTGTCCTAACACTCAGGGGACCACATACATCAGTATGTATTAGGTTAAGTGTGCCTGTACATCTTTTAGGCTTACCGTTAAATGGCCGTTTCGTCATCTTGCCTTGTAGGCAAGTCTCAGAAGTGGGAAGATCTTCTACAGTTAGAAAATCCAAAGGACCATCCTTTACCAACCTTGTGATTCGGTCAACACCGATGTAGCCAAGTCGGTAATGCCACAGACACGTGGGATTAACTGTATCACGGGCACTCTTCTTGGGGATTTCAGCCGACGTAATTTCGGTTATGTTAGTTTCTAGAGAAGGATGTAGAACATAGAGACCGTTCTCCAGTTCCCCGTATGCGATGAATCTGTTGTTTCTTTTAATAGTAATCGTATTACCAAAGAAGACAGAATAACCATCTGCACACAGTTTTGAAACAGAAATCAAATTTCTCCTTAAATTTTGTACATAAAGACAATCTTTCAGTACAATTGTTCCTTCTCTAAAAATTAACTCCACGGTTCCTATGGCCGCGGCTGCAACAGTTGCATTAGTCCCCAAGTAGAGTGTGACTTCTCCTTCACTCAGCCTTCTGCTTACCATGAATCCCTGCAGTGAGTTATACGCATGAGTTGAAGCCCCGGAGACAATACACCAGGACGCAGAAGCTACCAATAAATTGGTTTCCATAACACAAGTTTTGAAATTACCTTTCTTGGATTCCAGGTAGGCAGGACAGTTCCTTTTCCAGTGGCCGGTCTTCTTGCAGAAGTGACAAGCATCTGATGCCTTGTCCTTCCTCTGTTTCTTGGGTTTGGCAGCCTTCTTCTGGGGCTTTCTCTTTGCCTTCCTTTTCTTGTCCGATTTGCCAGTTTCAACGAGCATGGCAATGGGCTCATCCTTTTTAATCAATTCTTCGGCCCTCTGCAACATATTGCTGAGTTCCTTTAAGCTGACGTTCAGCTTGTTCATGTTGTAGTTCATGATGAATGGATTAAAGGATGGAGGTAGAGAGTTGAAAATAGCATCGATCTGTGTTACCAGATCCAGCCCGGATCCAAGAGCCTCCAGTTCGTTGATATAGCCCATCATCCGAAGACAATGGTCGTGAACCTATTGGCCCTTGGACATCTGCGCGGTCATGAACTGTTTCAAGACCTTTTGGCGAGTAGAACGATTCTGCTCTTCGTACATTGTCTAAAGACTGTCCAGTATGTCCTTAGCTAGTTCGATCTGATCGAACTACCTCTGAATAGGATTGTCTAAAGAGGCAATGATATAGCAGCGGGCAAGGGAGTTTTTCTCCTCCCATTCTTGGTATTCTCTTCTCCGGGCCTCGGAAACCCTATCTCCCGGACGATCCGGGGCAGGATTCTTGGCTACCTTATCCAACCTTTCAGAGGTTAAGACCAACATAAGGTTCCTGTACCAGTCGGCATAGTTTGGGCCCTTCAACTTGTTGTCATCAAGCAATTTTGCAAATGATCCGTTTGCCATTTTCTGATAAAAGAGCAAACATCAGTCCACAACCTAATATGATTCATGTTCATTTCATAGATATGGATTTTAATCTACGTTCCATTTCCATTTATTCATCTCTGAGATTACCCACCTTTCTCAGTGACGGAGACTACGGGTTGTCTCTGGAAATGTGGGAAATCACATAGGGTGCATGGAGCCAACTGTTTCAGCTGCATAACCCCACCACCTTTCTGTGAAGGATCATATCCACTCATCATATGAGTTTTCCCTTTGGCCTCTGCCAGACAAGGTTCAGAGCCGTTTTCAGTTAATCCTTTCTGTTCAGTGAGTGCTTACCCATCTTATTCATGAACGCCAAGGTACCGTGAGAGAGTTCCCATTTTCTGGTGAAGCCTCTCCCACATCGGTCTATGATGCCCCTATCATCTTATGAAACACTCAGACAAGCCCAACAGCAAATGGATATCCCATTTTCTGGTGTGTTTGCTCATTACTGAAGGACCCATCCTCATGCTAATGATGGAAAGCCTTTAGAGAGTTCATCATATGAATCTCCCTATCACATGCACTTATATTAGTTGGAGGGAACAGTTAATTACGCCCAAGTTCTTATTTTAGGTCAAACCAAAGTGGCTCCCACTGACTTTCATGAAGCCAGATTTCGGTGGGCCTAAATCGGCTAGGGTTCCGCACGTAACCTCTTGATGAGGTGTGGGGCCCACCACTGAGGCAGGTCATTCGATGACCAAAAGGGACACCATGGCAATGATGTGCATTCAGCCATGATGTGCGCAAGAGCCACTATCGATTGAGCATGGGCCAAGTACTTATGGCCCATGTACGTAGCACATCACACATCCATACATCACATGCAGGGATAAATTGATCCAATCAATTAACCATCTGTAAAGCCCATTTGAAGCCCATTTTAAATCCATAATATTAACCATTAATATTATCTAGGTATATGGGCCGAATGGTTCAACCCATATAGCTTTAAATGTTAAGTGGGCTTTTAGCTGTTTTAACCTTTTAAAATTGGGCCTTTATAGGATGGGCCGAATTAAACCCTAGATTTGGTCCAAATAGTTTGAACCAATCTTGGTTCGAATGGGTCTAGGGTTTGATCTTTAATTAAATCTTTAATTCAAGAAAATAATCTGAAATTAAATACTGATAAAAGAAAAACAAGAATCAGTCAAACAGGGTTGTTCACACAATCCATCCTGCAAAACAAAGGTCAGATCACAGAATGCAGTTTAACAAACTGCAAATCGCAGATAGCGATTCTCCCATCTGTCAAATCTCCTTCTCTGTGAAAACTCATTTTCTGTGCCGCCATCTTTGATCCAAAATAAAATAACTAGAAATCCTATTTCTATTAATAATTACATCAGATCGAATACCTATACATTGAGTCTAGAAAAATAAAAAAAAAATATTATTTACAGACCAAACTAGTTCAGATCTGAAACAAATTGGTTCAAGATTTAAACCATGGCTCTGATACCACTGAAGGGATGAGAGATCCATCCCATTGACGCCCAAAGATTGCGGAATAAGGGGGCGAATTTCAAAAATTTTTCTCTCCCTTCAACTGGGAATCACATTCCCTATTTAGAAAATCATATTTTCAAGGATCATTCTTGAACCATAAACTGTACCAGATCTGAACCAAAAGGAGTAGGAGAGGATTGTTCCTGATCCGGAGAAATAGTATCTCCCAACGAAGGTGTTCACGCCCAAGGAAGGGTCCAAAGACTGCTCCCACTGAAGATGGCGTAGTACAGGATGGAGCAGAATCAGCAATGTTCTTCTCCAAGAACTCTGTCCTTCGCAAGAATCAGCAGGATGGTACGTGAGAATAGCTTCCTTTCAATCCTTTCTCAAAGAACTGATGTCAAGATCCAATCATGACTTCTCCAACAATTGGAGATCGAACTGGCAAACAGGGCGGCAAGAACAGGGAGGTGGCAAGAGAGTATTCACAGGGTGCAGAATTCTCTCTAATGTGTGTCTCTAAAGGCTGCCGCCCCCTCCTTCTTTTGTTAACCTAGAAAGATCAGCTCCTAATCTCATTAGGAGCTGCTTATCCAAATCATATTTGGATCAGCCTTCTCTTCAAGTGATAACGATAAACCCTTATCTTATCTGTAGATTAGATTAGCTTTCTCCTAATCTCATTAGGAGGTTTCTAGATCTGAATCACATTCAGATCTGGACTCTCTGAGTGGATAGGGTCAAGACCCTATCCTATTTGCTAATCCATCTCAGAATTCGCCCCATTATTAACTAAATAAATAGCCCAGTTCGAAATGGGCTATAGGCCCATTAAGCTTATGTACTCACTTAACCTTCCTAACTGTTGCCCAGTTGGGCTTCCTTGTATGGCGTGGGACCCAAGCATTGATCAACACATCAGCCACATGGGTTCGGCCCAGCCTTTATTACAAGGCCTGGCCAAATACACTGTTATGGACAGTGCACCCCCTGAAACCCATCAAATGGGCTCTATGGGCCCAACACTTATCCTAAGTGGTCCCTGGGCCAAGCCACCTTGTAACACCCAGGGACTATGGGCAGATGCAAGATTAGCCCATTAGGTATTATCCTCAATGGTCTTACACTTAACCTCTCAGCCCATAATGATCATACACTGCCCGACAAGAGAGGACCTCTCCCTCGGCTGCAAGAAATAGTGTTGCACTCTCTACTTATATGGATCCCGGGAACTAAAACCTTCTTGCAAACATTTGAGAAACCATAATACATATACTTTTATATCTCATATAAAATATACTTAGCAAAACATATCTCAACGGTTGAAATCGGCTGCCGGCAGTCTTGGTTTCCATCAGTGAGAGTGCATCCCCTATCATTACCTCTATCCGACAAAGGGGCTGATCCTGTCACTATGATCACCCACTTAGATGAATTCTCGGACTGTCCCAACATACCCAGGTTTTGAGCCCCGCTAAGGATCTCACTGATTGGTACATCAAAGACAGCCCAATCCGACACCTAGTGCAGTATCATAATCAAGTCTAGGGATCGGGTGTAACTTTCCAGTTTTTCCCATCAATCTCCAAGATCCAGGGCAATACTGGAAATCTGGTCCAGTTCATAGATTCAGTTAATCCTACACTGTATGTGCCTAGGGTCTCACCCTGGCAGCTGAGACAGGCCACCCCAACTGACTTGGTGGCACCACAGTGTCAGCCTTGTCAGGA
Organism: Nelumbo nucifera; assembly: GCF_055504915.1. Taxonomy (NCBI): domain Eukaryota; kingdom Viridiplantae; phylum Streptophyta; class Magnoliopsida; order Proteales; family Nelumbonaceae; genus Nelumbo; species Nelumbo nucifera. The sequence goes on from NC_142651.1 coordinate 82,574,274, forward strand.
TAGGTCTCCCCAGACCGACCCACTGGCTGTGAACATTCTAAACTAACACGAGTCTCATCAAGTGTCCAGTTTAAGGGTATTACACAGAAACATACCAAGGGAACATGAATCAAATATGCACTTTTATTCATTTACAATAAACTCATAAAGTACATCATTCTAATTGAAGCTAAGGGCATACAAAACTGTCTAACAGATTTATCCTGCTAAGGCTGACACTGGTGTGCCGCCAAGTATTGGGGTGGCCTGTCTCAGCTGTCAGGGTGAGACCCGAGGTACATGCAATGTAGGTTGACTTGAAACCCTGAACCGGACCAGATTTTGAGTATTGCCCTGGACCTTGGTGATTAGTGGGCAAAATTGGAAAGTTACACCTGACCCCTTGACTCAATTATGATACTGCACTAGGTGTCGGATTGGGCTGTCTTTGATAAGCCAATAAGTGAGATCCTTAGCGGGGGTCAAAACCTGGGTATGTTGGGACAGTCCGAGAATTCATTTGAGTGGGTGATCATAGTGACAGTATCAGCCCCTTTGTCAGACAAAGGTAATGATCGGGGATGCACTCTCTCTGATGGAAACCAAGACTGCCGGCAGCCAATTTCAATCGTTGAAATTTGTTTTGCAAAATATATTTTATATACGGATAAAAATATATATATATATATTATGGTTTCAAATTGTTTGCAAAAAGGTTTTAATTCCCGGGATCCATGTGAGTAGAGAGTGCAACACTATTCCATGTAGCTGAGGGAGAGTTTCTCTCTTGTCGTGTAGTGTATTATCATTATGGGCTGAGAGGTTAAGTGGAAGACCATTGAGGGTAATACCTGATGGGCTAATCTTGCATCTGCTCACAGTCCCTGGGTTTTTATAAGGTGGCTTGGCCTAGGGACCACTTAGTGTAAGTGTTGGTCACATTAGGAGTTCATGTGATGGGCTCAGGGGGTGCACTGTCCATAACAGTGTATTCGGCTAGGCCTTGTAACAGAGGCTGGGCTGAACCCATGTGGCTGATGTGTTGATCAATGTTTGGATCCCATGCCATACAAAGAAGTCCAACTGGGCTGTAGTTTGGAAGCATACTAAGCACTATGACTTCGTGGGCCTAAAGCCCATTTTGAAGTGGTCTGATTTGATCAGTTAAATTAAGGGGCGGATCTGAGATTAGATTAGCAGATAGGATAGGGTCTTAACCCTATCCACTCAGAGAGTTGATGAGACCAAAAAGAACCCTATTTTTATCCCCTAATATTCACTCTTTTACATTTATTTAGCACTTAAATGGACTCATTACTCTTGTATTTTGATTCAGGGCAATTGGAAGAAAACAGGGCAAATCAGGTGATTTTGCATAGTTTCGATGACAGTTAGTGATCTGGGCCTAACTCACAATAAAGGAGTCCGAATTGGGCAATTCAAGAAGCATTATAAAGAAGAAAGGAAGGCCCACAACTTTTATGTTTTGGTTTTTGACTGATTCCGTCCACATCGAGTACGGAACTGGGCCCGAAGTCGGAGCAAGTTCGCAGCCAGGCCCATTTAACAGCTGAAGCCCAACTCGCAGAAGAACCTAGAAGCAGCCCAAGTAGCAGAGAAGCCCAACTCGGATGCAAGAGTCTAGAGTCCTAATTCGAATGTAATCTCCCAAGAGGGAGAGAGTCTTATTAGATCTAAACTTTGAATGTAATCCTATAAGGATAAGAAGGTTGGGAATTAGATAAGAGATAGGATAGGATTAGTTCAAAGAAGATCAAGACTCCCTAAAGATAAGATGATCTCCTAGAAGGAGTTGGAAAACAACCCTCTCCTTTGGCTATATAAAGAGGGGGGTGAACCAGCTCTAGCATCACTCACTCTCAGATCCAAGAGATCATCAAGAAGACCAAGAAGCTCAAGAAGGCAGTTCGGCTATGGAGAAGAAGAGCATGGAGATTGCGCAGATCATGAGCAGCTAAGCTTCTTTTTCTGGTTCAAGGGGGGAGGTTCGATTGTGCCATTGTGAGGTTCTGTAGTTAATTTATTTTCTTGCTTTTTAACTCAAGTATTCATTGGTTCTTGTGCACATTTTTATTGGATGTTAATGTTAATTAGTCTGACAAACTGAATTAATGTTGATTTTCCTACTGCTATCCATGATTTCGGTGATCCGTAATTGTCATGAATAATGGTACAAATAGCAATTAGGTTGATATCTTTTTCGGTCAATTGTTCATGACAGCCTTTGACCAATGTTTTAACATGGTTCAACCTAAAGGAATCGATGGAACAAAATTCAGTAACTGCAGCTATCTCAATTATTGTTATTTTGGTTTAACTGTTTTCACAAATCTTAATGCTATCATTGTTTAACATGGAACGCTATCGTACCCAGTTGAGTGGTGATAAGTGTTGATCGAATGCTGGGTTTGGTCAACTGAATTAGGAAAACACAAGGTTTATTATGGCTATCCTAATAAATCTAAGGTTAAATGCTTGAATTGCAAGAATGCTGAAATGTACCTAGGATCGATGGCCAATCGATTCAACCCGAACCCTTGAACCAGAATTTGGTAAGATTGATTTTCTCTTGTTTGTTTAGTTTGTTATTCTTTTAATTTTAGTTATTAAATTTTCCCACACAATTACTTTATCCATTCGGCTAAGAGATTACTGATTTGCTCCCTGTGGGATTCAACCTAGAACCACTTTTACTGCAAATATTTTATTGTGGGACTAGTACTAATTTTGAGGGCTTCGACAAACCCGTCAAAATTTTGGCGCCGTTGCCGGGGAGCAACTTTAATTTCTTAGCTATTACCTTCCTCTTGTTAACCTCTTTTGTTTTATGACTCGTGCTTCTCAACGAGGTGAACTCGAGTACAACCCCAAAATTGAGAGGACCACCCGTCGTTTAAGAAAGGAGGTGAAGCAAAGGAAGGATCGTTCACCTAAAAGGGTGAACTCAGATTTCGATCTACCTACTTGTGATTTTCCCATCTTCGAAGAAGTAGAAAGAATGGCTGACAGAGAGAGGACATTAAGGGAGTTGGCTGCACCAATTATGAACCAACAACCCTTATGCATCACGTACCCCACTCTTGAGGTAGCTTTTGAACTCAAATCTGGTTTGATTCAATTATTACCTCTGTTTCATGGTTTCCCAGGTGAGGACCCTCACAAACATCTAAAGGAATTTCATGTCATCTGTTCAAGCATGAAACCCCACGGTATGACCAAGGACTAGGTAAAACTCATAGCCTTTCCATTTACTTTAAGAGATAAAGCAAAGGATTGGTTGTATATTCTTCCTCCCGGTTCAGTATGCACATGGGATGAGATGAATAGGATATTCTTGGACAAATATTTTCCTGCATCCTAGGCAGCAAATATAAGAAAAGAAATATGTGGAGTTCGGCAATTTGGTGGTGAGACGCTATATGAATATTGGGAAAGGTTTAAACAACTTGTTGCTAGCTGTCCACACCACCAAATACCTAAACAACTGTTAATCCAATACTTCTATGAAGGGCTTCAGCCCATGGATAAAAGTATGGTCGATGCAGCCAGTGGAGGAGCTTTAGTGAACAAGACACCTGAAGCAGCCAGGGAGTTAATCTCCAACGTGGCCAAAAATTCACAGCAGTTCGGTGCAAGGATAGATGGTACCATTAGACGGATTAATGAGGTAAGCCATGTAAATTTAGAAAATCAGATTTCTGACCTAACTGCTTTGGTAAGACAACTCGCTACAGGATAATTTCAATCTGCCAGGGTGTGTGGTATCTGTTCGATCCCTGGCCATCCTACGAACATGTGTCCATCATTACAAGATGGATCGATGCAGCAAGTAAACGCCATAGGAGGATTCCCGGGGCAGCCCCAACGAATGTATGATCCCTACTCCAATTATTACAATCTGGGGTGGAGAGATCATCCAAATCTAAGCTACGGGAACCAAGGAAGACAGCAGCAATATCAGCCCCATTTTTTTAGTCGACAACCCCAGTTTTCAACACCCATCACAGCGCAAGGCCAACCCCCGAATTCAGGTACGTCATTAGAAAATATAGTTAAGGCTCTAGCTACTAATACTCAGCAATTTCAGCAGGAAACAAGAGCCAGCATTCAGAATTTGGGGAACCAAATCAGCCAACTTGCCACTTCCATTAGCAAGTTGGAGGTGCAGAGCTCCGGGAAAGTACCATCACAAACGGTAGTCAACCCCAAGGAGAATGTAAGTGCAGTGGTGCTGAGAAGCGGGAAGGAACTGCAGCTAGAACCTACCTCACCAAGGAAGGCGGATAAAGGACAAGAAGAAGAGGAGGTACAGGACTCAAACGAGAACCCCATTAAGGTAAGAGCTGGAGAGAACGTTTCAGCCATGATCAAGAGGACCTTACCAGAAAAACATGCTGATCCAGGTATGTTCACCCTACCTTGTGTGATTAGCAATAAGCAAATCGAGAATGCCATGCTAGACTTAGGTGCACCTATCAATGTCATGCCATACTCGATTTACTATGCTTTGAGATTAGGTCCTTTAAAGGAAACTAAAGTTATTATCCAATTAGCTGATCGTTCTAACACCTACCCAAAAGGGATTGTTGAGAATGTAATGGTGCAGGTTAACGATTTAATTTTCCCTACTGATTTTTACATTCTGAAGATGGAGGAGGACACGATCGAAAGTTCAGCCCCACTTCTATTAGGCAGGCCATTTATGAAAATGGCCAAGACCAAAATAGATGTGTATGAGGGTACCCTCTCTGTCGAAATCGGCGGGGAGACTATTAAATTTAATATTTTTGAAGCTATGAACTACCCAAATGAAGACCATTCGGTTGACACTATTGATCCAACTGTGCAGGAATTTTTTGAAAAAGATATGAATGAGGAGCTAGAATCGAGTGCACAATTGGATACAAAGGCCCCTATTCCAGATTTGAACCCGCCCATGATGGATGGAAGGGGAGCACACCGAAAGCTGAAACCACGAGAGCTAAAGTAGCAAAGGAGGACGTCGAGCATAACGATGTTAAACAATTGCGCTTGTGGGAGGCAACCCATTGTGTTTAGTTAATTTTGTTATTTTGTTTGGTTTTGATTTTTTGTGTTTAGCAGGAACCCAACAAGACAAACAGGGAAGTACCCCCAAATCCTTCTACTTTATGCATAATCACATACATTGGGGACAATGTATAACTTAAGTGTGGGGGGATTACGGAAATCTGATGGAAATTTGGGATACCTTACCTTCTTGAAATTTCTGCTCCCTGGAAACTTATCCTTGAACGATTTCAACTTATCAAGAATCATGTGCTTAGGCTGAATAGACAAGATAGGATGCAAGCATGACTAACTGAATCTTTCTTGGCTGCATATGGTACCTCATGATTTTAATCGATCAATAGGCAAGATGCATAAGGGTTTGATTGATTTTCACATTATTATCTGTCAAACATGGGTTGATTATTCTAGAACTTGCTGTGTTAGGCATATAGAGACCACGATCAATGAATTCATGGATCAGGCAGTGAAACCCTGTGATTCTTGTGAAAAAAAAAGGAGTTTGAAAATAAAATCGTAACTAATATGAGATGGAGCATAAAATGCACTCACATCTAGAAACAAAAACAAGTGTGAGATGGAGCATAAAATGCACTCACATCTAGAAATGAAAGCAAGTGTGAGATGGAGCATAACATGCACTCACATCTTGAAAAAAAGGCAAGGGTGAGATGGAGCATAAAATGCACTCACCCTAGAACCCCAACCCCATTCTCACCTTTAGATCCTACGAATTCACACTAAGTGGTGGAGATGTGATACATAACAAGCTTATGGCAATAAGTACACCTTGTTTTGATTCAAAGAAAAGTAATTGCATCTGGCTGAATTGGTTTGTTAAAAGCAATGAGCAACCGTGCAGTCCAAGGAGTTTCAGCCCTGGAAGGCTTGTCTCCTTGACTATCGATTTAACTTGGGACCATGAGGAATGGTGATTTGCGATCACTCTTGGACAAGAAAAAGGGGAGAAAGAGATGAAAAGGGAAAGGTTACCAAGTCTGAACTAAAGCATGAAATGAACCAGGCCTCATGTAGAGAAAAAGAAAGATTGAAAATCAATAGTTAGTGTCTCTTGTGTTACTTGAGTTTTTGCCTTGCCCGAGGACGGGCAAAGTTTAAGTGTGGGGGGATTTGATGAGACCAAAAAGAACCCTATTTTTATCCCCTAATATTCCCTCTTTTACATTTATTTAGCACTTAAATGGACTCATTACTCTTGTATTTTGATTCAGGGCAATAAAGAAGGCAATTGGAAGAAAACAGGGCAAATCGGGTGATTTTGCACAATTTCGACGACAGTCAGTGATCTGAGCCTAACTCACAATTTTAGTTATTAAATTTTCCCACACAATTACTTTATCCATTCGGCTAAGAGATTACTGATTTGCTCCCTGTGGGATTTGACCTAGAACCACTTTTACTGCAAATATTTTATTGTGGGACTAGTACTAATTTTGAGGGCTTCGACAAACCCGTCAAGAGTCTAGATCTAAATGAGATTTAGATCTGGAAACCTCCTAATAAGATTAGGAGAGGGCTGATCTAATCTGCAGATTAGATAAGGGTCTATCCTTATCACTTAAAGGGAATTCAGATCCAAATATGATTTGGATCAGCAACTCCTAATGGGATTAGGAGCTGATCCTTTTAAGGTTATAAAAGTAGGAAGGGGCGGCAGCCTATTAGAAGATCATATTCTCAATTTCAGAGAGAGAACATAGCATCCAGTGAGACTACGTTATTTTCTCCTTGTCCCCTCCTTCCTGCCACCGCTTTAACTGCTAGCTTGATCTCCTCTTTCAAGCAGAAGCAATCAAGATCAGATCTTGATATCAACCTTTGGGGAAAGGCTGATCTGAAGTTGTGTTCACAGCCTCCAGCGAATTCTTTTGAAGGGTTCGGTTTGTTGGACGAACACTGCTGATTCTGCTCCAACATTCACTGTGTCATCCTCAATGGGAGCAGTCTTTGAAGTCTTTCTTTGGGCGTGAACACCTTCGTTGGGAAATACTGTTTCTTCGTACCAGGTATATCCCTTTCCTGCTTCTGATTTCAGATCTGGTTCGATTTAGGGTTCAAGATTGGTCCTTGAAAATGCAGATTTTCTAAAACAGGGAATGCGATTCCCAAATGAGGGGAGAGGAAATTTTTTGAAAATTTTCCTAACCTACCTGATGCAGCACAATCCAGGCACTCCTAGCTGGTAGTCGATTGGCTCCTATTTGGCGACAGACGGTACCTAAGAAGAAGATGGTGAAGGATTCCCGGGGGACTTGCCCGATGGGAATACTCCAATGCTTAAGTTAGAACACTTGAGAGAGCGGTAAGGAATGCAAAGAGAGCTAAGAGTGCAGGTAGCGCTAGATCAATGAAAGTTCGAGATTAACTCAAGATACATTTTCCCCTTCGACCATGGGGCTCTTAAATCTGGGCGTTCTTGTCAAATCGGGCGTAACCGCCACTGGACCTCTATCGCACTCGTTATTTTCCAAGGCTGCACAGGTAACCATTGTAGAGTACTAACCAATCGGATGAATGACACAACCCAGAAAAGACAGACACATCACCACCTGTCGAGAAATGTGGGTGTAGTCTGTCGGGCTGGCAGGGACTGCACCGTCAGTCAGGAGACGTGATGCAGTCAGACGGGTACGGTCTTGTCAGATAGAAGCTTCCTGAAAACGTCGCGCCGCTTAGTAGCGAGCTGCCTTGTAGCGAGCATTTCGTAGCGAGCTATCCTGTTATGAGCTGCCTTGTAGCGAGCTCCTAGAGGTAATTCGAGGTGATTCCGCCTGAGGTTGCCTTTGGGGCAGTTCTCCTGCCTAAGTATTGGAGCGAGCTGGTTATCCTAGCTCGCGAGCTGGGATAGACTTGTCTTGGAGTATTCTCTTTCAGTACATTGGGGGTCCTCGAGCTCGCATTGTAGCGAGCTCATCCTGTGGCGAGTTGTAATGTAGCGAGCTGTCCTGCCAGCTCGTTACTTAGTCCCAGCTAGGCAGTTATGCTGAGCTGTTGCTTATGTTGAGTCACATCCACGTGTCACCTTCTCATGAGGTCGGGTCAAATCACCCTCCATCAATTGCCCCCAACTCCTCGAGCTAAGGATTCTACTCTAGCGCGAGGAGTTCATGTAGTGTGACGGGTGGATTTGACTCGAAATTCAAACTTGATTGACTGATTGCATTAAATACAAGCGCCAAAATCGGGGGATTCCTGGATTTTTTGAATGCCAAAAAACGTGCCAAAATGGCTCTCAGTTCTGGAAGTCGTGCAGCCGACATTACCTTAATCATGGGAGACATGCAGTCAGTCACATTTCAATTTCAGAAAATGTGTGGTCAGGTCAACTACGAACCGTCAGATCCGCCTTAATCCGAGCCGTCGATTTGAGGGCACAATGGCTATAAATAGGAGGGCCCTAGGCCTCATTTCCTTTACGCTAACTTGCCTTGCATTCGGATTTTGAGGTCGCGTAGCTGCTCGAGCTCTTCTTCCGTTCACACCGTCTTCCCAGTTCAGCTTTTCCTGGTGAGTCTTATCACTTTGTCAGTATGTCTGGGTACCCATACAATAACTTTCCCCAGGTGGTGACCAAGATGACGCCCCCTCGAGCTCAAGGGGAGCTTCGGGGCAGGCTCCGGAGGCTCGCGAGGCCTCCAGCGAGACAGCTTCCACCTCCCGGGGTAGGGAGCTAGACAGCTTCGGTCCTTCCTCCATGTCGATAGAGAGACTCAGGACCTTGGTTCTTTAGTTTAATCTTCCCAAAGACCTCATCTACAGTCTCCCTTCGGTGACTATCCTTGGGAGCACGGTCCCAACGAGATCGTGATCTTCCAGGAATAGCTCATCACTGCCCTTTGTCTTCCTTTACATCCTCTGATAGTGGAGGTTTTGAACCACTTCAATGTTACTATTGACCAGCTCCACCCCAACTCGATCCGAAATGTAGTTGGGACTATTTCTTTATTTTATGAATACTGTCTTCCTATTAACCTTGACATCTTCTCCACCATCCTTTCCATCAAGAATGCTTCCCCTAGAGTGCCTCCAAAAAGCTGTTCCTAATTATTTTTCTCCTCGTCCCGGCTTCAAGCTCCTGCACGAGCTGTCGAACAGGATCCCGGCCTGGAAGCGAGACTATTTTGTAGTTCACAACCTCGAAGGGTGGCCCTTCCCAACTCACTAGAGGGCCGCCATCCAAGATTCGGGTGTTGACTTGGATCCCAAAGTTTGGGAAACGCTGCAATCCTGGGCAGTGGTTGGCTTCCATTGGTCGGACTACTTGACCGAGGACAAGCTCGCACAAGCCGGCCTGAGCCCTGGTAGGTTGCCTTTTAGGTCGCGTAATGCCTTGTATTTTTTTATTTTTTTACTGGACTAATGCATTGTGGTTTTTGGCAGCCATCATGTCTGGTGTAGACACGCGCCACCTTTCATCCGGCAACCAGAAGCGCAGGGCGAAGAGGTCGCGCCCTGACTGAGCTTCTACTTCCGGGAGCGCTGAGTTCGAGGCTGCTGATTCAGCCTTCGTTCCTCCACCGCCTGAGGTCCCACCGGTCCCGTTCGAGGGAGTAGCCACAGAAGGTGGCACAGAAGAGCACGAGGTCCCGACGCAAGGGCAGTTCCCTCCGTCCGAGCAGACCCACCCCTTTGCCTTCCCGTAGTTCCCTACCGGAGAATGGGAAAGCATCACCGACATCACCATGGCTTCGCAAAGGAGTCGGAAGGCAGTCTCCCACGAGGAGGTCGCCAACTGGGGATGGACCCCAAACAGCTCGCCAGGCTAGCCTCCGCTCACTACATGGTGGTAAGTGCCTTTTTTCTTCCTTTTCCTTTCTTCTCCTTTTTTCTTTTTTGACCTCAGCCTTTTGTTGGCAGGTGAACTCTGCCATCCATGCCATGGCCCTCCAGACCAACATCCACTCCGGCGATGGTCTCGCTCAGAGGTTAACCATGCAGAAGCTCCAGGGCGAGCTCGATCGGGCCCGAGGTGAAGTCCTTCAGGCTCGAAAGGGGAGCGAGGCCCAGGAACTGCTCGTCCAGGACCAGGAGGCACAGATCGTTCGGCTATCTGAGGAGAGCACTCGCTACCGGGAGGAGTCGTCGAGGGTGGCAGCAGAGAGGGAGCTTCTTCGCCAGCAGGTCTGGGACTTGGAGTCCACGCTTCAAGATTGGACTCGGAACTTTGACACCATGGTGGAGGCTGAGCGAGCTAAGGCAGTGTGGGACTTCAAGGACTCCCAGTAGTATTATGACCTCCAGGTGGAGTAGGGCTCGAGCTCCTACCATTCTGGATTTAAACTCTACCGCTGGCTGGTCCGAAAGAAGTTCTTCGGGCTCAACCTTGACGGCATAACAATGAAGGGTCTGGATCTAGAGACGGCGGACTTAGCGAAGGAGGAGGAGCTTGACTCTTCGGAGGACGACGAGGATGTGGAGGCGGTGGATCCCTGAGGCCGATTGCTGCTCTTCTGTTTTCTTTTTCTGAATGTATTCTGGTGGTTCCCGGGTGTTAGAACCCGGTTTTAAATATCTCTTTTTCTATGAACTCTCTTGGGCGATTGGGCCCTACTTTTTCTTTGTTTTCTGTTGAACTATTCCCGGACTGTTATGCCCAGTTTTTTTGTTTATAGAAATCAGTAATGAAAGGTTTTATCTTTTTCTGCTAAGTATTATGTGCTCTTTACTTTCTGCCAAAGCGACTTTATCACTCGAGCTGTTAGAGCTACATACCCGAAGTAGGATCTTTCGGTAGTTGTTACCCCGAGCTGTTCCTTGGTACTTGAGGTTGTTTTATAGTATACCCCGAAGTGGTTACCATGTATGCCCGAACTGTTCTTCCCTTATTGGCTTTAACTAGTATACCGAGATGAGCTACGCTTCATAGGGTTCACACCCAATCTGCCTGCGCCTCCGGTACTAATACTTGGCCTTTGCCGATGAAACGGGTATGTCTTTTACAGTGCCGAGGTCTTCGTTAGCTCGGTGTTTTAGCCCTTAGGCTAGGGGAGTGACTTGTAGCCCACTCTTAGAGTTCGCCCATGCCATAGAGGCGACTAGGTATTATCGTGCCAAGGTCTTTGTTAGCTCGGCATTTTGGCCCTTAGGTTCTAGGAGTGACTCGTGGTCTACTCAGTAGTTCATAGTTAATATTGCCTTCCCCGAACACCCGCTTTACTCGATAGGGTTCTTCCCAATTTGGCCCGAGCTTACCAACGCTGGACTCAGGCACCAAAACTTTACGAAGGACCAAGTCGCCAATGCGGAGGTTCCGCTTCTTGACCCTGGCATTATAGTACCAAGCAACTCTCTGCTGGTAGGCCGCGGGCCTAATATATGCGAGGTCCCGTACTTCGTCAAGTAGGTCGAGGTTGGTGCGTAGCTTGTCTTCATTTGCCTTGTCATCATACGCTTCTAGTCATAGTGAGGGAACCTCGATCTCGGTTGGGATGACTGCTTTAGTGCCATAGGTGAGGTTGAAGGGAGTCTCACCTGTAGCGGTCTTCACTGTGGTCTGATAAGCCCATAGAATACTGGGTAGCTCGTCTGCCCATAGTCCTTTAGCTCGGTCCAGGCATACTTTCAGTCCGTGGAGGATAGCTCTGTTCATGACTTCTGCTTGGCCGTTTGCTTGAGGGTGTGCGATTGAGGTAAAGTTCTGTCGAATTCCCATGTCTTGGCACCAGCTCCAGAATTTAATGTCCTCGAACTGCTTGCCATTGTCAGAGATCAGGACCCGAGGTAACACGAAATGGTACACTATACTTTTCCAAAAGAATTTCTATACGTTCCAAGCTATAATTGTTACGAGAGGTTCAGCTTCTACCCACTTAGTGAAATAATCAACTGCTACAACTAAGAACCTCCTCTGGCCTGTTGCTGGTGTGAATGGTCTGAGTATATCAATCCCCCACTGTGCAAAAGGCCCCGGGCTGGTGAGATACTTCAGATTGGCGACAGGTTGATGGTGGATATTGGAATTCTTCTGGCACTTGTCACACTTTCTAACATGCTCGATAGCATTTGTTTTCATTGTTGGCCAATAATACCCCTGTCATAGCGCTTTTTGGGCGAGGGCCCTGCCCCCCAAGTGTCCGCCGCACAGGCCCTCATGAGTGTCATGGAGCACGAGCTCGGCTTCGGAAGGTCGCAAGCAGCGCAGGTAGGGGAGCGTGTAGAATCTTCGGTACAGCCATTCGTCTATCATGATGTATTTGGCCGCCTGACGCTCTACCCTTCTGGCAGCATTGCGGTCTACAGGGAGGGTCCCGTGTAGCAGGAAGCTTGCAAGCGGATCAATCCAGCTCGGCTCTGCTTGGACGACAGGAGCAACCTCCTCTACCCCTCCGAGAATGCTAGGCTGAGGCAGGTTCTCTATGTACACGATTCTCATGGTATTATCACTAGTGCTAGCTAACCGGGATAGGGCGTCGACCTCAGCGTTCTCCGATCTCGGGATTTGCTTGATGAAGTGTGACTGGAAGTTGAGCAGAGCCTCTCTTACTTTGGCTAAGTAGGCAATCATAGTTGGTTCATGAGCTTCGTATTCGCCTGTGGCTTAATTGACCACGAGCTGGGAATTGCTGCAGATGACAATATGCTTAGCTTTCACTTCTTTGGCTAGAGCCAGCCCGACTATTAACGCCTCATCCTCCGCTTCATTGTTGGATGTCGCAAACTCGAAGCGTAGTGCGTACTCCAGTTTTGTGCCGCTTGGGCCATACAAAACCATTTCGGCTCTGCTACCCTGCTGGTTTAAGGAGCCATCTACGTGAAGGATCCAGGGCTCCTCATCCCAGTTCGCACTTGGCCAAACTAGGAGAGATGCCACACTAGTTGCTACCTCATGGTGCTCGAGCTCAACTAGCCTGGGAGCTTCGGGCTCGCCCAAGCTGGGCGCCTCATGCTCGACCGGCCTGGGAACTTCGGAGTTGAAAGTGCATTCCGCGACGAAGTCTACTAAGGCTTGGGCCTTGATAGCAGTTCGCGGCTTGTATTGGAGGTCGTACTCGCTGAGCTCAACGGCCCACTTCGTCAGTGTACCGGAGACCTCGGGCTTGAGTAGAACTTGCCTCAGAGGTTTGATGGTGAGGACGATGATAGTGTGAGCTTGGAAGTACGGACGGAGCTTCCAGGCTGCAATGACTAGTGCATAGGCCAGCTTTTCTATCTCTGGATATCTCGTCTCTGCTCCCTGCAATACTTTACTAACATAGTAGATAGGTCATTAGTGAACGGATGAGAGATCCATCGTATGGACACCCAAATCTTGCGGAATAAGGGGGCGAATTTCAAAAATTTTTCTCTCCCTTCAACTGGGAATCGCATTCCCTATTTAGAAAATCATATTTTCAAGGATCAATCTTGAACCATAAACTGAACCAAATCTGAACCAAAAGGAGTAGGAGAGGATTATACCTGATACGGAGAAATAATATCTCCCAACGAAGGTGTTCACGCCCAAGGAAGGATCCAAAGACTACTCCCACTAAAGATGGCGTAGTGTAGGATGGAGCAGAATCAGCAGTGTTCTTCTCCAAGAACTCTGTCCTTCGCAAGAAATAGTAGGATGGCACGTGAGCACAGATTTCTATCAATTCTTTCTTAGAGAACTGATGTCAAGATCGAATCTTGACTTCTCCCACAACTGGAGATCGAACTGGCAACCAGGGCGGCAAGAACAAGGAGGCGGCAAGAAAGAATTCTGCAGGGTTGCTTAATTCTTTCTTCTGTGTTTTTCAGCACTAAAGAGGATGTGAATATCTCATTCTTCTAAAGGCTGCCACCCCTTCCTTCTTTTGTAAACCCAAAGGATCAGCTCCTTATCCAATTAGGAACTCCTTATCCAAATCATATTTGGATCAGCCATCTCTTTAGGTGATAGGGATAAACCCTTATCTTATCTGCAGATTAGATTAGCTTTCTCCTAATCTCATTAGGAGATTTCTAGATCTGATTCACATTTAGATCTGGACTCCCTAAGTGGATAGGGTCAAGACCCTATCCTATCTGCTAATCCATCTCAGAATTTGCCCCATAATTAACTAATTAAATAGCCCAGTTCGAAATGGGCTTTAGGCCCATTAAGTTTCTGTGCTCACTTAACCTTCCTAACTACTGCCCAGTTGGGCTTCCTTGTATGGCGTGGGACCCAAGCATTGATCTACACATCAGCCACATGGGTTAGGCCCAGCCTTTGTTACAAGGCCTGGCTGAATATACTGTTATGGACAGTGCACCCCCTGAAACCCATCAAATGGGCTCTATGGGCCCAACACTTACCCTAAGTGGTCCCTGGGCCAAGCCACCTTGTAACACCTAAGGACTATGGGCAGATGCAAGATTAGCCCATCAGGTATTTTCCTCAATGGTTTTACACTTAACCTCTCAGCGCATAATGAGCATACACTGCCCGACAAGAGAGGACCTCTCCCTCGGCTGCAAGGAACAGTGTTGCACTCTCTACTTCTATGGATCTCGGGAATTAAAACCTTCTTGCAAACATTTTGGAAACCATAATATATATACTTTTATATCTCATATAAAATATACTTTGCAAAACAAATCTCAACGATTGAAATCGGCTACCGGCAGTCTTGGTTTCCATCAGTGAGAATGCATCCCCTATCATTACCTTTGTTCGACAAAGGGGCTCTCCTATCACTATGATCACCCACTCAAATGAATTCTCAAACTGTCCCAACATACCCAGGTTTTGACCCCCACTAAGGATCTCACTGATTGGTACATCAAAGACAGCCCAATCAGACACCTAGTGCAGTGTCATAATCGAGTCTAGGGGTCGGGCGTAACTTTCTAGATTTGCCCATCAATCTCCAAGGTCCAGGGCAATACTAGAAATCTGGTCCAGTTCAAAGATTCAATTAATCCTACACTGTATGTGCCTAGGGTTTCACCCTGGCAGCTGAGACAGGCCACCCCAACCGACTTGGTGGCACCACAGTGTCAGCCTTATCCGGATAGATCTCCCTAGACCAACCCACTGGCTGTGAACATTCTAAACTAGCACGAGTCTCATTAAGTGTCCAGTTTAAGGGTATTACACAGAAACATTCCAAGGGAACATGAATCAAACATGCACTTTTATTATGGTTTCCAAATGTTTGCAAAAGGTTTTAATTCCCGGGATCCATGTGAGCAGAGAGTGCAGCACTGTTCCTTGCAGCCGAGGGAGAGGTCCTCTCTTGTCGGGCAGTATTTGATCATTATGGGATGAGAGGTTAAGTGTAAGACCATTGAGGGTAATACCTGATGGGATAATCTTGCATCTGCCCACAGTCCCTGGGTGTGACAAGGTGGCTTGGCCCAGGGACCACTTAGGGTAAATGTTGGGCCCATAGAGCCCATGTGATGGGTTTCAGGGGGTGCACTGTCCATAACAGTGTATTCGGCCAAGCCTTGTAAGAAAGGTTGGGCTGAACCCATGTGGCTGATGTGTAGATCAATGTTTGGGTCCCACGCCATACAAGGAAGCCCAACTGGGCAGCAGTTTGGAAGGCTAAGTGAGCACATAACCTAATTGGGCCTAAAGCCCATTTCGAACTGGGCTGATTTGATCAGTTAAATAAGGGGCGAATTCTGAGATTGGATTTGTAGATAGGATTGGATCTTAATCCTATCTACTCAGAGAGTCCAAACATAACTTCTGGAAACCTCCTAATGAGATTAGGAGAAGGCTGATCTAATCTGCAGATAAGATAAGGGTTTACCCTTATCACTTAAAGGGAATTCTGATCCAAATATGATTTGGATCAGCAACTCTTAATGGGATTAGGAGCTAGTCCCTTTAAGGTTATAAAAAGAGGAGGAGGTGGCAGCCTTTTGACACACTTCACATCCTATCTTCAGCGCTGAAATCACAGAAGAGAGAATTCAGCTTTACTGCGCTAAATCTCTCTTGTTGCCTCCTTCCTGCCGCCACCATATCTGCCAGTTCGATCTCTTGTTTTCAGTGGGAGTGATCAAGATCAGATCTTGATATCAATTCTTTGTGGAAGGACTGATTGGAAGAAGTGCTCACGTGCCATTCAGCTAATTCTTGCGAAGGATCTGGTTCTTTTGAAGAATGCTACTGATTCTGCTCCATCGTGCACTGCACCATCTTCAGTGGGAGTAGTTTTTGGTTCCTTCCTTGGGCGTGAACACCTCCATTGGGAGATATTATTTCTCCGTATCAGGTATATCCCTCTCCTACTGCTTTTGTTCAGATCTGGTTTGGTCTTGATTCATGATTGATCCTTGAAAAATATGATTTTTCTAAAATAGGGAATATGATTCCCAGTAGGATGGAGAGAAATTTTTGAAGTTCGCCCATTCTATTCTGCAAGATTCGGGCGTCCATACGATGGATATTTCATCCCTTCATTTTTTACAATTTTCGGTATTGTGACCGTGGTTACAAATTATTATTCCTTACATTAGGATCTGCCTTCAGCAAGGGTGGCCACTTCACATATGGGGCATCCTTGATCGCCATGAGGATCTCGGCCCGCTTCGCGTTGAGGGGCCTGTAGTCCGCCCTTTCTGCTGTTGGAGCTTGGAAAGGCTGATTCGGCCTTGTCCCCCAAGCATGGTCCTTCTTCCTCTTGCTATCGCCCTGAGTTGAGGGCTCTACTTCCCTTTTCCTTTTCTCGAGGGCCTGCTCGCCCTTCTGGTTGATCTCTTCCTCTGTTCCTATAAACCGATCCGCAAGTTTGAGGAACTCGGCCACAGTCTTGGGCTGATTGGCAAACACGTGCCACTTGAATTCTTTATGGGTAATGCCTTGCTTGGCCGCGGTGAGATGAACTGCGGGGTCTAGGTCGGGTATTTGTAAACAAGCGTCATTGAACCGCTAGATGTAACTCTCCTTTCTTTTGAACTATGCCGAGGAGGCTTTCCTTAGTTCTTGGGCATCTCTTGCTGTTGACAAAATGGGAGGTGAAGACTTGCACAAACTGCACCCAGCTTCTTATCGATCCGGGTGCTAGATTTCGGTACTATGTGTGGGCCACTCCTTTGAAGGTGGTGGAGAAGACCACACACATATAGGATTCACTGGCTCTTGCCAGGTGCATCTGGGACTGAAAGGCATCCACATGATCATTCAAATCGAATGATCCATCATACTTATCCAGTGGAGGGAGCTTGAAGTCATTTGGCATAGGGACAACAAGAAGTTCTGGTGACAGAGGGGAAGGAACTAAAAGGAGAGGAGTAGCCTTTACTTCATCTGAGCTTACCTCCTTACCCCTGAGCTCGGGCAAGACGCGAGTAGCAATTCAGAGAGCTCGTCGGTGCCTCTGTTGCTGCTTCGTCGGCTCAGCGTTGGAGCTGCTTGCCTCAGTATTACCGAGCTCAATGAGCTCGGACTGCTGATGATAGCTTTGAACCGAGGGACCCTGCCTGTAGTCTGTGGCTAGGACCTCAAACTGGTTTTCTACGAGCGGGAGCTCGAACTGAGAGTGCTGAGGTGATGCGGGCTTGACCGGCTGGGAGGCCCCCGACCTGCCTGCAGGCTGCGAGGCAAGGGTGGCTGGTCTCTCCTTCCTACCATGGTACGAGGCTTGGCTTTTGGAAGGATTCTGGGCTTGAGAGGCCTCTCCCCAGCGAGGACATTCGCTCCGATGGGAGGGCTTGGTTTGCTTTGTGGCTGGGTGCCGAGGGGAAAGTGGCTGCTGGGCCTGAGGCAATGAAGGGAACTGCTGTTGGTACTGGTACTGAGAAACTTGATGTAGCACTTGCTGCTGGTAGAGTTGGAACTGTTGGAACTATTGCATTTGAGCTTGCATAGCTCGCATGCACTGTACTAGGTCTTCCAACTGGTTTTGGTTGGTTACTGGGGGAACAACAGAAGGTTCAGCGAAGGTCGCTCCAACCGTGGAAGGGAGTGAAGCATCCACAGGTGCCACTGTGAGAGGCACGTTCAAGCTGGGAACTCCGTCCACAGAGAGGGGGATGGTGAACTATCCAATACAGACAGTGGAGAGCTGGGGTTGCTCCCCATAAGCGTTCTGGTCGGCACCGCGTCTGGCATTGCTGGAGGAAGCCATGAATGCTAAGTTCTTAGAGGGAAATAGCGGAAACTAGAGGAAGGCTTTTTGAAGCGTATTCCCACAAACGACGCCAAATGATGCAGCACAATCCAGGCACTCCTAGCTGGCAGTCGACTGGCTCCTAGCTGGTGACGGACAGTACCTGAGAAGAAGATGGTGAAGGATTCCCGGGGGACTTGCCCGGTGGGAATACTCTAATGCTTAAGTTAGAACGCTTGAGAGAGAGGTAAGGAATGCAAAGAGAGCTAAGAGTGCAGGTAGCGCTAGATCAATGAAAGTTCAAGATTAACTCAAGATACCTTTTCCCCTTCGACCATGGGGCTCTTAAATATGGGAGTTCTTGTCAAATCGGGCATAACCGCCACTGGACCTCTGTCGTAGCCGTTATTTGCCAGGGCTGCGCAGGTAACCGTTGCAGAGTACTACCCAATCGAATGAATGACACGACCCAAAAAAGACAAACACGCCACCACCTGTCGAGAGACGTGGGTGCAGTTTGCTGGGCTGGCAGGGACTGCGCCATCAGTCAGGAGACGTGATGCAGTCTGACGGGTACGGTCTTGTCAGATAGAAGCTTCCTGAAAACGTTGCGTCGCTTAGTAGCAAGCTGCCTTGTAGCGAGCTGCCTTGTAGCGAGCTCCTGTTACGAGCTGCCTTGTAGCAAGCTCCTAGAGGTACTTCGAGGTGATTCTGCCTGAGGTTGCCTTTGGGGCAGTTCTCCTGCCTAAGTATTGGAGCGAGTTGGTTATCCTAGCTTGCGAGCTGGGATAGACTTGTCTTGGAGTATTCCCTTTCAGTACATCGGGGGTCCTCGAGCTCGCGCTGTAGCGAGCTCATCCTGTGGCGAGCTGTAATGTAGCGAGCTGTCCTGCGAGCTCGTTACTTAGTCGCATCTAGGTTGTTACACTGAGCTATTGCTTATGTTGAGTCACATCCACGGGTCACCTTCTTAGGAGGTCAGGTCAAATCACCCTCCATCACTACCTGTAGGGTTCGACCATCCATATGATGGATCTCTCATTCCTTCAACAACTGGTACACACTCACTCCATGCGTACCCGATCTATGGATGGAACCCTTCCTCGCTCTCAGCATGCAATGAGGTATCCAATTCCTTTCGCTCTTATTCTCTTCGAAGAGCAGAACCTAAAAATTTTAATCAGGCTACAAAATCGCCAAACTGGCATATGGCTATGCAAAAAGAATATCAGGCCCTCATTAACAATGACACTTGGCACTTAGTTTCGTATGATCCCTCCATGAATAACGTCAGAACTAAGTGGATCTATAAGATAAAAAAAGAAGGCTGATGGAACCATTTGTCGCTATAAAGCCCGGCTGGTTGCCCAAGGCTTTAATCAAGTCTTGGGTCTTGATTATTTTGACACTTTTAGTCTGGTTGTCAAACCGGTCACCGTATGGATGATTCTTTCCATTGCTCTTGCATGCAACTCGCCTATCCATCAGTTGGATATAGACAATGCATTCCTTCATGGTATCCTGGACAAAAACATCTATGTTCATCAACCAAAAGGATTTGTTGATCCCAAATACCCAACTCATGTCTACAAATTGGTCCACTTCTGTGATGCCACATGGATTCTTCTATAACGACAACTTCTTGGGTTCCGGATCTTCCTTCTCGTCGTCGGCTCCAGTGATGCTTGGACTTTTCTTGCCCTCTCTCCTTTGCAATTGTGCCAGATCTCTTGCTAATCTTTCCCTGTTTTCCGGTTTTGCATGGAATTCTTCTCGAATCCAGGGTCCAAGGAGGCCAGGTTTATAGCCTCTCGCACTTAGATCTTCCTCTTCTTCCAAGTCTTAAGTATTAGCATTGCAATCTTCTTCCTTCTTTGCGTAGTGTTTGAAATCATGCTTGAATTCGTCACACCTATAGCATACAGTGGGTAGCTTTTCATAGCAAAAGTCAATCCAGAGAGGATCCTTACCTTTTCGATATAGTTGATGTCCTGGTATTATGGCTTTTTTTATGTTGAGGTTGATCCTAATTCGCAAAAAGCTTTGAAGCTTCCCCGGTTCTGGCTTGTGCACTTTGATAACCTCACCCAGAAGCTGGCCAAACTTGTGGGCCGTCGATTCTCTTAGTTGGTTCCCATGGAGCTAAACCTAGAATTCTCCATGTATGAGCCTAACCTCCCTGATGTCCTGCCCTTCTCGGTATTTTTTTGAAACAGGATTAAGTTATTCATAAAAGACCAAGGGCTTCTACCTATGAATTCTCGCATGGTTGAGAACTTGTTGAAGGTGACTAGTGTTGGAAAATGGGGTCACTGTAACTTTGGAGGAGAAGCTCTGAGGCGCATCTGAAGACACTGTCTTTAGAACGTTATTTGCCCCCACTTAGTTTCACTGAGTTTGCTGTTATGTTACAAGAAAATTCATTCCCAGGATACAACAGAGCCTTGGGCGAGAATCTGCAGTCAGCAAAGTTAAAGAATCTCCAAAGAAACCTTCTGTGAGACTGTAGTAGACCGGACTGAGAGAGAAAGAGATAGTGAATTTCGAAATTGTGTCTTTGGAATCTAATTCATGCTCCTTAAATAGTTTATGAAGAGGTATGAAGAAAAGGTAGGTGCTGGTTTAGAGAAGGCACCTTGCACAGTCACAATTTCAAACATTGTGATTGTTTAAAAAGTAGTTAACAGTTAATAACTGTTAACTTTGAATTGTGCCTCTTGATCACACGCAATCAAATCGTGACCGTTGATCTCATTAACGATGATGAACGGTCAGCATCGCACCAAAACCAAAGTCGCCCTTCGTGAGCCACACGGGTGCGTGCGAAGTGAGAGCAAAGTGTGCCTCTAAAGCGCCTCATTGCACCGCACACACGCACGCACATGCGTGCACGTGCGTTGCGCGGTATCGAACCCCTATACTCTCCTCTACTAATTCTAAGGAGTGTAGATCAGCTCCTATTAAAATACTGAAAACAAAGCTTATAATTTTCCAATGTGGGACAAGTTCAAAACTGGGTTTTGCAAGAGAAAAGCTAATTTTTTAATCAAGTGTGCAGGTGCAATTTCTCATGTAATTGACCAATCAAACCCATTGGATTTAATCTCTTATGAAATTAAAATCCAACAATCCCCCACATTGATTGATCAATTACATAGTTCTCTCTCAATCCAAACTACTATGACACAGCTACGCATACAAAAGGTGTTTATCAACTTAAACCTCTTGTTAGTATAGTTATCTCAGAGCCTTGTCAAAGTTATTGGTGGTAAGACCTTAAACCAATTACTCTCAAGACAGACTGGAGACACCTATACACACTAAAATGTCTAGTCTCTGCAAGAGTTTCAAGTTTTTCTTAGCACTGTTATGTGAAGGGATGAGAGATCCAACGTATGGACGCCCAAATCTTGCGGAATAAATGGGCGAATTTCAAAAATTTTTCTCTCCCTTTCAACTAGGAATCGCATTCCCTATTTAGAAAATCATATTTTCAAGGATCAATCTTGAACCATAAATTGAACCAGATCTGAACCAAAAGTAGTAGGAGAAGATTATACCTGATATGGAGAAGTAATATCTCCCAACGAAGGTGTTCACGCCCAAGGAAGGATCCAAAGACTGCTCCCACTGAAGATGGCGCAGTGTAGGATAGAGCAAAATCAGCAGTATTCTTCTCCAAGAATTCTATCCTTCGGAAGAAACAGCAGGATGGCATGTGAGCATAGCTTCCAATCAATTCTTTCACAAAGAACTGATGTCCAGATCAAATCTTGACTTCACTCATAGAGTTGGAGATCAAACTGGATGTCTGGCGGCTGCAGGAAGGAGGCGACAAGAAAGATTTTCGCAGGGATTGCAGAAATCTTTCTTCTGTGTTTTTCAGCACTAAAGAGGATGTGAATAATCTCTGCTAAAGGCTGCTACCCCCTCCTTAATTGTAACCCCAAAGGATCTGATTCAGATATGGGCTCTCTGAGTGGATAGGGTCAAGACCCTATCCTATCTGCTAATCCATCTCAGAATTCGCCCCATATTTAACTAATTAAATAGCCCAGTTCGAAAGGGGCTTTAGGCCCATTAAGCTTATGTGCTCACTTAACCTTCCTAACTGCTGCCCAGTTGGGCTTCCTTGTATGGCGTGGGACCCAAGCATTGATCTACACATCAGCCACATGGGTTCGGCCCAGCCTTTGTTACAAGGCCTAGCCGAATACACTGTTAAAGACAGTGCACCCCCTGAAACCCATCGAATGGGCTCTATGGGCCCAACACTTACCCTAAGTGGTCCCTGGGCCAAGCCACCTTGTAACACCCAGGGAGTGTGGGCAGATGCAAGATTAGCCCATCAGGTATTATCCTCAATGGTCTTACACTTAACCTCTCAGCCCATAATGATCAAACACTGCCCGACAAGAGAGGACCTCTCCCTCGGCTGCAAGGAACAGTGTTGCACTCTCTACTTATATGGATCCCGGGAATTAAAACCTTTTTGCAAACCTTTTAGAAACCACAATATATATATACTTTTACATCTCATATTAAATATACTTTGCAAAACAAATCTCAACGATTGAAATCAGCTGCCGGCAGTCTTGGTTTCCATCAGTGAGAGTGCATCCCCGATCATTACCTTTGTCCGACAAAAGGGGCAGATCCTGTCACTATGATCACCCACTCAGATGAATTCTCAGACTGTCCCAACATACCCAGGTTTTGACTCCCGCTAAGGATCTCACTGATTGGTACATCAAAGACAGCCCAATCCGACACCTAGTGCAGTATCATAATCGAATCTAGGGGTCGGGTGTAACTTCCCAGTTTTGCCCATCAATCTCCAAGGTCCAGAGCAATACTGGAAATCTGGTCCAGTTCAAAGATTCAATTAATCGTACACTGTATGCACCTAGGGTCTCAACCTGGCAGCTGAGATAGGCCACCCCAACCGACTTGGTCGCACAACAGTGTCAGCCTTATCACGATAGGTCTCCCCAGATTGACCCACTGGTTGGGAACATTCTAAACTAACACGAGTCTCATTAAGTGTCCAATTTAAGGGTATTACACAGAAACATACCAAGGGGACATGAATCAAATATTTATTTTTATTCATTTACAATAAACTCATAAAGTACATCATTCTGATTGAAGCTAAGGGCATACAAAACTGTCTAACAGCTCCCACTTGCACTTAGGTCCAATTAGGTACAAGCCGGAGTCCCATGCTTTCCACGTGTTTCTCAAACACTTTCTGTGATAGTGGCTTTGTTAATGGGTCTTCTACATTTTCCGCTGACGCTACCTTCTGAATCAGGACATCCCCTCTACCAACAATCTCCTACAGTACGTGGTACTTCCTCTCGATGCAAAACTGTCAAACAGCTCCCACTTGCACTTAGGTCCAATCAGGTACAGGCCGGAGTCCCATGCTTTCCATGTGTTTCTCAAATACTTTCTGTGATAGTGGATTTGTCAATGGGTCTTCTACATTTTCTGCTGACGCTACCTTCTGAATCAGGACGTCCCCTCTACCAACAATCTCCTGCAGTACGTGGTACTTCCTCTCGATGTGCTTCGACTTCGAGTGGGCTCGTGGCTCCTTAGCCTGAGCAATGGCTCCATTGTTGTCACACAACAACGGGATGGGTGATATGCTGGATGGAACTACTCCCAACTCATGAACAAACTTCTTCATCCATACGGCTTCTTTGGCAGCCTCACTTGCAGCAATGTACTCGGCCTCGGTCGTGGAGTCTGCAGTGGACCCCTGTTTGCTTCTTTTCCAGCAAACAACACACAATCCTATCGTGAAAACATATCCAGATGTAGACTTTCTATCATCTAGATCTGACTGGAAATCGACATTTGTATACCCTTGGATCTGTAGTGAGCTATCGTCAAATACTAGACAAAACTCTTTTGTCCTTCGAAGGTACTTAAGTATGTTTTTCATAGCAGTCCAGTGCTCTTGCCCTGGGTTGGCCTGAAATCTGCTTACCACACTCACTGCCTGAGCAATGTCAGGACGAGTGCACAGCATGGCATACATGATGCTCCCTACGGCAGAGGCATAGGGAACGTCTTTCATGCTATCAATCTCCTCAGAAGTCTTGAGAGACATCTTCTTGGAGAGAGTGACTCCGTGCCTGAAAGGAACATTTCCTTTCTTGGAGTTTTCCATGTTGTATCTTTTGACTATTTTGTCAATGTAAGCAGATTGGCATAATCCTATTATCCACTTCGATCTATCTCTATAGAGTTGAAGACCCAGTATATAGGAGGCTTCTCCAAGATCTTTCATGGAGAATTGCTGTGAAAGCTATACTTTCACCATAGTTAACATTCCTACATCATTCCCAATGAGTAGAATGTCATCTACATACAGAACCAAGAAGGTAACCTTACCTCCACTGTACTTCCTGTAGACACAGAGTTCATCCGGATTCTACTCGAAGTCAAACGATTTGACAGTAGAGTCAAAACGGATGTTCCAACTTCTAGAATCTTGCTTAAGTCCATAAATGGATCTGTTAAGTTTACATACCATGTTTCCCTGACCTGCAGCAATGAAGCCTTGGGGCTGCTGCATATAGATATCTTCAGTAAGATCTCCATTTAGGAATGTAGTTTTGACATCGATCTACCAAATCTCATAATCATGGTATGCTGCTACAGCTAGCAGGATCCTAATGGATTTAAGCATGGCCACTGATAAAAGAGCAAACATCAGTCCACAACCTAATTTGATTCATGTTCATTACATAGATATGGATTTTAATCTACGTTCCATTTCCATATATTCATCTTTGAGATTTCCCTCCTTTCTCAATGACGGAGACTGCGAGTTGTCTCTAGAAATGTGGGAAATCACATAGGGTGCATGGAGCCAACTGTTTCAGCTGCATAACCCCACAACCTTTCTGTGAATGATCATATCCACTCATCACATGAGCTTTCCCTTTGGCCTCTGTCAGACAAAGTTCAGAGCCGTTTTTAGGTAAACCTTTCTGTCCAGTGAGTGCTTACCCATCATATTCGTGAACGCCAAGGTACCGTGAGAGGGTTCTCATTTTCTAGTGAAGCCCCTCCCACATCGGTCTATGACACCCCTATCATCTTATGAAACACTCAGACAAGCCCAACAGCAAATGGATAGCCCATTTTCTGGTGCGTTTCCTCATTACTGAAGGACCCATCCTCATGCTAATGATGGAAGGCCTTTAGAGAGTTCATCATATGAATCTCCCTATCACATGCACTCATATTAGCTGGAGGGAACAGTTAATTATGCCCTAGTTTGATCTAGGTCAAACCAAAGTGGCTTCCGCTGACTTTCATAAAGCCAGATTTCGGTGGGCCTGAATCGGCTAGGGTTCTGCACGTAACCTCTTGATAAGGTGTGGGGCCCACCACTGAGGGAGGTCATCCAATGACCAACAGGGACACCATGGCAATGATGTGCATTCAGCCATGGTGTGCGCAAGAGCCACTATCGATTGAGCATGGGCCAAGTACTTATGGCCCATGTACGTAGCACATCACACATCCAAACATCTCATGCAGGAATAAATTGATCCAATCAATTAATTATCTGTAAAGCCCATTTGAAGCCCATTTTGAATCCATAATATTAACCATTAATGTTACCTAGGTATATGGGCCGAATTAGAGTTGAATGGTTCGGCCCATATAGCTTTAAGAGTTAAGTGGGCTTTTAGCAGTTTTAACTATTTAAAACTGGGCCTTTACAGGTTGGGCCGAATTAACCATTTAATTAAACAATAATCCTTAGGCCCATTGGTGGGAAAATTAGGGCTGACTTTCAGCCTTGATTAAACCCTAGATTTGGTCCAAACAATTTGAACCAATCTTGGTTCGAATGGGTCTAGGGTTTGATCTTTAATTAAATCTTTAATTCAGGAAAATAATCTGAAATTAAATACTGATAAAAGAAAAACAAGAATCAGCCAAACAGGGTTGTTTGCACAATCCTTCCTGCAAAACAGAGGTTAGATCACAGGTTGCAGTTTCACAAACTGCAAATCGCAGATGGCAATTCTCCCATCTGCGAAATCTCTTCCTTAGCGAGTTCTCCTTTTCTGCGCCACCATCTTTGATCCAAAATAAAATAAATAGAAATCATAATTTCTATCAATAATTACAACAGATCGAATACCTATACATTCAGTCTAAAAAAAATAAAAAAAATATTTTACAGACCAAATGTAACAAAATAACCCATAGTCTGCAAAATCGCAGGTTCCTTGCGCAAATGAAGATTTCGATCTCCTCTTGTATGAACAGCCCATAAATCAAGAAAATCATAAAGAACAATTTTAAACAATAATCAGATTTATATAAAATTAATTTCAGATTATTCGCCCATTAATTTTGGGAACAAATTTCCCAAAACCCATATCTGCGCAAATTGGGTAGAACGCCTTCTGCCCATTTGCGCAGGTTCAGATCTTAAACAAATTGGTTCAAGATTTGAACCTGGCTCTGATACCATTGATGGGATGAGAGATCCATCGTATGGACGCCCAAATCTTGCGAAATAAAGGGGCGAATTTCAAAAAATTTTCTCTCCCTTTCAACTAAGAATCGCATTCCCTATTTAGAAAATCATATTTTCAATGATCAATCTTGAACCATAAACTGAACCAGATCTGAACCAAAAGTAGTAGGAGAAGATTATACCTGATATGGAGAACTAATATCTCCCAACGAAGGTGTTCACGCCCAAGGAAGGATCCAAAGACTACTCCCACTGAAGATGGCGCAGTGCAGGATGGAGCAGAATCAGCAGTATTCTTCTCCAAGAATTCTGTCCTTCGCAAGAAACAGCAGGATGGCACATGAGCACAGCTTCCAATCAATTCTTTCACAGAACTGATGTCCAGATCGAATCTTGACTTCTCCCATAGAGTTGGAGATCAAACTGGATGTCTGGCGGCTGCAGGAAGGAGGCGGCAAGAAATATTTTCGCAAGGATTGTAGAAATCTTTCTTCTGTGTTTTTCAGCACTAAATAGGATGTGAATAATCTCTGCTAAAGGCTGCCGCCCCCTCCTTAATTGTAACCCCAAAGGATCAGCTCCTAATCCAATTAGGAGTTGCTGATCCAAATCTTATTTGGATCAAAACATCTATTTAGGTGATAAGGATTAACCCCTATCTTATCTGCAAATTAGATTAGCTTTCTCCTAATCTCATTAGGAGGTTTCTAGATCTGAATCACATTCAAATCTGGACTCTCTGAGTGGATAGGGTCAAGACCCTATCCTATCTACTAATCCATCTCCGAATTCGCCCCATATTTAACTAATTAAATAGCCTAGTTCGAAATGGGCTTTAGGCCCATTAAGCTTATGTGCTCACTTAACCTTCCTAACTGCTGCCCAGTTGGGCTTCCTTGTGTGGCATGGGACCCAAGCATTGATCTACAAATCAGCCACATGGGTTCGGCCTAGTCTTTGTTACAAGGCCTGGCCGAATACACTGTTATGGACAGTGCACCCCCTGAAACCCATCAAGTGGGTTCTATGGGCCCAACACTTACCCTAAGTGGTCCCTGGGCCAAGCCACCTTGTAACACCCAGGGACTGTGGGCAGATGCAAGATTAGCCCATCAGGTATTATCCTCAATGGTCTTACACTTAACCTCTCAGCCCATAATGATCATACACTGCCCGACAAAAGAGGACCTCACCCTCGGCTGCAAGGAACAGTGTTGCATTCTCTACTTATATGGATCCCAGGAATTAAAACCTTTTTGCAAACCTTTTAGAAACCATAATATATATACTTTTACATCTCATATAAAATATACTTTGCAAAACAAGTCTCAACAATTGAAATCGGCTGCCGGCAGTCTTGGTTTCCATCAGTGAGAGTGCATCCCCGATCATTACCTTTGTCCGACAAAAGGGGTTGATCCTGTCACTATGATCACCCACTCAGATGAATTCTCAGACTGTCCCAACCTACCCAAGTTTTGACCCCCGCTAAGGATCTCACTGATTGGTACATCAAAGACAGCCCAATCCGACACCTAGTGTAGTCTCATAATCGAATCTAGGGGTCGAGTGTAACTTCCCAGTTTTGCCCATCAATCTCCAAGGTCCAGGGCAATACTGGAAATCTGGTCCAGTTCAAAGATTCAATTAATTCTACACTATATGCACCTAGGGTCTCACCCTGGCAGCTGAGACAGGCCACCCCAACTGACTTGGTGGCACAACAGTGTCAGCCTTATCAGGATAGGTCTCCCTAGACTGACCCACTGGCTGTGAACATTCTAAACTAACACGAGTCTCATTAAGTGTTCAATTTAAGGGTATTACACAGAAACATACCAAGGGAACATGAATCAATTATGTACTTTTATTCATTTACAATAAACTCATAAAGTACATCATTCTGATTGAAGCTAAGGGCCATGTGCTTCTTTCCTAGTTTCATGAACAATCCCGAGAGCAAACCCAAACTCTCATGAGAAGTGGCACCACTTTTATGTTCACATAGGTGAATTTCCACTATGTGTTCCGTTATTTGACACATTTCAGAACTTCATTAAGAGTTTAACTCAACCTCTCATCATAATGGACAGCACTGTTTATGTTGTGAAGGAAAATTTCTCAATGTCAATGCTAACAGTCACATTGTTGTAACTTGTTGTTACCCATTAAGCCCAATACTGATGGTTTTTCAGTTTAGGTTGGGTTTCCATTACAGGTGACTAAGTAAAGGGTTTTAATCTCATCTCTTTGGTTGTCATTCTTACTAATTCTCTGGCCAAGCCCTTGGTAAGAGGATCAGCCAATTTTTTACTTGACCTCACATAGGTTATAGTGATGACTCCATCTTGAATCAATTGCCTAACAAATTCATGTCTCAGACTTATATGTTTGGACTTACCATTGTAGGTACCACTGTAGGCTCTTGACAGAGTTTCCTCACTATCACAGTAAATGGAAATTGAAGGCATAGGACTAGGCCAAAGTTTTATATCCAAGAATAAATTCCTAATCCATTCAACCTCTTTTCCAGCAGCCGCTAAGGCTATGAATTCGGATTCCATGGTCGAGTGAGATATACAAGTGTCTCTTGGATGCCCAAGAGATCGTAGCCCCCACCAAGGACAAAAATCCATCCAAAGGTGGACTTGTTATCTCCATTACCGATAATCCAACTTGCATCAGTGTACCCTTCTAGTACAACTGGATAATCACAATAAAACAAGCCAAGTTCCAAGGTTCTCTTGAAATACCCAAGAACTCTCCCATTTGCCTTCCAGTGCTCTGCACCGGGATTACTTGTAAATCGACTAAGTTTACTTATTGCAAATGCAATATCAGGAATGGTACAAAGCATAGCATACATCAAGCTTCCTACTGCACTAGCATACTCAAGTTGTGCAATTGCTCTACCAGTATTTTCTACTATCTTTATACTAGAATCATATGGCGTACTATATTCTTTAAACCCTAAATGCTTAAATTTCTCAAGTACTTTCTCAATATAATGTGATTGGCTTAATGCATAGCCCCTACTATGCTTTTTAACTTTTATTCCCAATATGGTATCTACTTCTCCTAAATCTTTCATCTTGAAGACAGAGGATAAGTAGTTTTTAGTTTCATTTATGCCAACCATATTTGTACCCACAATAAGCATATCATCAACATAAAGACATACAATTACTCCATAATTTTCAGTGAATTTTGAGTAGATGCATCTATCAGCACTGTTATATTTAAAACCAAAAGTTAGAATGCAAGAATCAAATTTCTCATGCCACTATTTAGGTGCTTGTTTTAATCCATATAGTGATTTAACCAGTTTACAGACTTTCTTCTCATTTTCAGGAAGAAAAAATCCTTCTGGTTGTTTCATATAAACCTCTTCATTTAAATCACCATTTAAGAAAGCAGTTTTAGCATCCATTTGGTGAACAGATAAGTGATAAATGGATGCTAATGCTATGAGTGTTCTAATAGAAGTTGTTCTAGCCACTGGTGCATAGGTGTCAAAGTAATCAATCCCTTCATTTTGACTAAATCCTTTGGCTACCAATCTAGCCTTAAAAGTTTGTACAGTTCCATCAGTGTTGTATTTTCTTCTAAACACCCATTTACATTTTATTAGTTTTGATCCTGGAGGCAGGTCTACTAGTACCCATGTGTTATTTGACATTATTGAATTCATTTCATCATTTATAGCTTCCTTCCAAAAGGCAACATCTCTAGAGGTCATGGCCTCACTGTAGGTTTTTGGATCATTTTCAATGTTTAGGACAATGGGTATCTTATTTAAAATCTTTTCTCTATCAGCGTCAACCAAAAATACAATTGAATAAGTAGAAATAAAATCTGAACCTAAGTGTTTCTCTTTTCTTTGTCTTTGACTTCTTCTAGGTCCTATTGTAGGTGTTATAGTTGTGTCATTTCTTCTTTCAGTCTCATTATTATTAACAGGTATTGAGATCTGAGTTTCTCTTTCAGGTTCTCTGTCATTTTCTATGGATTCATTTTCTGTAGATTCAGAACACAGTTTATTTTCAAAGAATTCAACATCTCTAGTTTCAATTATTATGTTGGACTCTAAGTCTAGAGGTCTATAGGCCTTGCTATGTTCTGCATATCCAACAAACATACTTCTCTTAGCTCTGAGTCCTAACTTAGTTCTTTTAGGATCCAGAACTCTATAATATGCTAAGCACCCCCACACTTTTAAATATACTAAATTAGGCTTTCTTCCTATCCATAATTCATATGGGCATTTGTTATTAACTCTAGAAACAATTCTGTTATGTAAATGACAGGCTGTTAGGAGTGCTTCCCCCCACAGGTTTAAGGGTGCATTAGCTTTTAATAACATGCAGTTTATCATTTCTGTAAGTGTTATATTTTTCCTTTCGGTCAGGCCATTCTGTTGAGGGGTATAGGGAGCAGAACACTGATGTATTATTCCAAATTCTTCACAGAAAGAATTAAACTCATTTTTAAAGTATTCAGCACCCCTATCACTTCTAAGGATTTTAATTTTTTTTTTCTAGTTGATTTTCAACTTCAGTCTTATACAGTTTAAACATGTCAAAGGCTTCATCCTTAGTTCTCATAAGGTAGACATAGATGTACCTAGAAAAGTCATCTATAAATGTTATGAAGTATCTCTTACCTCCTCTAGTTAATACACCATTGAGTTCACAGATGTCAAAATGGATTAGTTCTAGAAGTTGAGAATTTCTCTCAACACTAGGGAAAGGTTTCTTAGCCATTTTAGATTTTACACATATCTCACATTTTTCAGTTGATTCATTACTGTAAGCAATTATACCAAGTTTGCTGATGTTCTTTATGGATTTAAAATTCAAGTGTGCTAATCTATCATGCCATAAAGAGAAAGAATCAACAATATAAGTATAAATTTTTCCTTCATTAATACTTAATTTGAATATTCCATTACAACCATATCCCTTTCCAACAAACATCCCATTCTTGGATAGGATTAGTTTGTCGGATTCAAAGACAATTTTGAATCCCCTCTTACAAACAAGATTTACTGAGACCAAGTTCTTTCTAATGTCAGGAACATTGAGAACATTTAGGAGAGTCAGTGTCTTTTCGGAGGTGAAGTTCAACTTTGCGCTGCCTCTTCCAGCAACTTTGGCACATGTTTGGTTTCCCATCTGTACCTCTTGGCCATCAGTCACTTCTTCATATGTCTTGAACAAGGACTTGTCCTTGCAAACATGGACTGTGGCGCCAGAATCAAACCACCATCCAGAAGACGATTCTGCCATGTTGACTCCAATAATCATGGCCACTAGATTGTCTTCTACCATGTTTGCAGACATGGTTCTGCCTTTCCAATGTCGACAGACTCGGGCATAATGCCCCTTCTTTCCACAAACATAGCAGGATCCTTTCTTATTGTTGCTCTTCTTGAATTTCCCATCCTTCTTCTTTACTTGTAATGCAGGGTTAGTCTTCTTCGATCCGTTTTCCACAAAATTGACCTTAGAGTTCAGCATACCAGCCAGGGTCTTATCCCTATTGTCTCTAATCCGAGACTCTTCTTCAATACGAAGGTGTTACTGAATTTGCTCCAAGGTAAGTTCTTCAGCCTTGTGCAGAAGCTTCTTCCTGTAATCCTTCCAAGAGGGTGGAAGTTTGGCAATGATTGCTCCCACTTGGAAAGATTCAAGAATGATGATATCAAGGGATCGAATATTGTTGACTATCACCTGTAGTTCATGAACTTGCTCCAGTATGGGTTTATGGTCGTTCATGGTGAAGTCAAAGTATTCTACAATAAGATATTTATTTGTACCTACTTTTTGCACCTTGTATTTGAATTCTAGGGCCTTCCAGATTTCTTTTGGAGATGTAAGTTCCTTGTAGAAGTTGTAGAGTCGGTCTGATAAGGCATTCAGTATGTGTCCTCGGCACAGAAGTGAGTCATCTTCTCGTTTTGCTCTTTCCTTCTTTAATTTTTCTAAGTCTTTATCAGTGGCTTCAAGAAGTGGTTGCAGATTCGGGTCCAACAGATAGTATAATTTTAGTGTGGTCAAAAAGAAGATCATCTTGTCTTTCCATCGGCTGAAATTTGCTCCATCGAACTGGTTTAGTCGAACAAGATCTTGGTTCATCATCTTGATCGAAGTCATGCTTGCTTCCGCCTCCATTGCAGGCACGTCTGAAGACACTGTCTTTAGAACGTTATTTGCCCCCACTCAGTTTCACTGAGTTTGCTGTTGGGTTACAGGCAAATTCGTTCCTAGGATACAACAGAGCCTTGGGCGAGAATCTGCAACCAACAAAGTTGAAGAATCTCCAAAGAAACCTTCTGTGAGACTGTAGCAGACCGGACTAAGAGAGAGAGAGATAGTGAATTTCAAAATTGTGTGTCTTTGGAGTCTGACTCATGCTCCTTAAATAGTTTATGAAGAGGTATGAAGAAAAGGTAGGTGTTGGTTTAGAGAAGGCACCTTGCATAGTCACAATTTCAAACATTGTGACTGTTTAAAAAGTAGTTAATAGTTAATAACTGTTAACTTTGAATTGTGCCTCTTGATCACACCCGATCGAATCGTGACCGTTGATCTCATCAATGGTGATCAACAGTCAGCATCGCACCAAAACTAGAGCCGCCCTTCGCGAGCCACGCGGGTGCGCGCGAAGTGAGAGCAAAGTGCGCCTTTAAAGCACCTCATTGCGCCACAGAAATATGCGCACATGTGTGCGCGTGCGTTGCATGGTACCGAACCCCCATACTCTCCTCTACTAATTCTAAGGAGTGTGAATCAGCTTCTATTGAAATACTGAAAACAAAGCTTATAATTTTCCAATGTGGGACAAGTTCAAAATTGGGTTTTGCAAGAGAAAAGCTAATTTTTTAATCAAGTGTGCAGGTGCAATTTCTCATGTAATTGACCAATCAAATCCATTGGATTTAATCTCTTATGAGATTAAAATCCAACAATAGGAGCTTCCCGTCTTCTAGGTCGCTCACCTGCAGCCCTCCTTTGTCATACTAGGATTGCATTAGCATGCTCCGGACACCTTTGTGGTTAACTGGTTTTTGTGAGAGGACTTGGCACACAAGTGTCTTCCTCCACTCCAAAAGGTTTGCCGAGTCATTCGGATCTTCCTCTTCTTTGATCGTTGTCATTATTAGTAAGGATATAGGTATGGGTTACACGGAGTGTGTGGGAATGGTAGGATTAACTTGAGGGTAGAGCAAGGGTCTCTTGGGGCGAATGAGAAAAGTTATTTGGTCTCAACAATGAGGCAAGCAGGCAAAGGAAGGGGTTGAGAGGGTTTCTATGATGGAAAAGAGGCAAGCAAAAAGAAAACTAGTGATCATAAGACCATAACTAGGAATCAAGAGAGAGGAGAGAACTGGGAGGAATCAGAACTCGAGTAGAGAGGAAGGAAGGTTAGGAGTCAAAGTATTGGAGAGAACTGAGATGGGGGAAGGTACAGGTGGAAAAAACGGTGATTGTAACAACCACTAGAGTTGAGGGAAGTCCTCTGGATGGTCGTCGGCAATGGTCGGAGTAGGAGCAACCACAGGCAAGACCTGAGTAGAAAAAAAATCCCTCCACACAAGCTCATTTTGAACCCTTTATAATTGCTCATTAAAATAATAAAGCAAGAAGAGACCGTTTGATGTGACTAGACCTGTTCATGGGCCGAGTAGCTCGATGGCCCGGCCCAACCCCCGAATGGGCTTGTGCATGGATTTTAGCCTGAGCCTGACTATTTTACGGTCCAGGCTCGGGATTTGTCACTGTTACGAGATTATAGGTTGTAATTATAGGCTGTAAATATGTAGTATTATCCCAATTAGGAATA
This sequence comes from Nelumbo nucifera, assembly GCF_055504915.1. Classification (NCBI taxonomy): domain Eukaryota; kingdom Viridiplantae; phylum Streptophyta; class Magnoliopsida; order Proteales; family Nelumbonaceae; genus Nelumbo; species Nelumbo nucifera. The sequence goes on from NC_142651.1 coordinate 82,608,720, forward strand.
GATTGATTATAGGAATTATTCTTTCTTTGATTTTCTTCCTTTTTTAGTATCTACAAGGCTGTATATATATGTACTATTTTCTCAATTGAAAGATATCAATTTCTTCCAATTCTTGTTCTATCACATGGTATTAGAGCTGGAGACACCAATTCCAGTCTGAAATTAATTTCTGGTTTTCTTCCCTTTGCTGCCCAAGTGAGCAACTTTGAATTTTGTACGTTGCCCAAGTGAGTAGCAGCTGCGATCTCTAGGTCACCCATTCTGAGTGACATCTGCATCTCACCACCCCTACCAGTGGAAGCGGAATCCCCAGATCGGCCTACCCACCTTCACCGGTCTCTTTTCTGACGATCGCCTCAGCCTCGGTGTTACTCCTGTGGTGTTTGTTTGCCCATCAGGAAAGTCTTTCTTCTCTGTTCTTCTTATACAGTTGATATTTCGGTTCTGCCAATTGTGATTTCTTGCTGTTTGGGTGTTGCATCTGTTACCGATTCTGTTTAAGTGTGTTTTATTGGCTTTGCTGGTTGTTAAAAGTTTATTTTCTTGTGTTTAAGGTGGTGGTTGAACAAAAGAACTTGGCTATGCCTAGTGTTATCCCCATTCTGTCTAAAATCACTGAACAAAAACTAAACGGAATTAATTATTTAGACTGGAGCAAGACTATTCGTTTGTATTTACGGAGTATCTCTAAGGACAACCATCTGACTAAGGACCCTCCTACTGATGAGACTCGCACTGAATGGCTAAGGGTTGACGCTCAATTGTTTCTGCAAATCCGTAATTCTATTGAGAATGAGTACGTCGATCATGTCTCTCACTATGTGTTTGTAAAAGAACTAATGGAATATTTGGCTTTTCTGTTCTCTGGTAAAGAAAATTCTTCCCATATTTTTTATGTTTGCAAGACATTCTATCGGGCTGAACAACAGGATCAGTCTCTTCAGACCTATTTCATGAATTTCAAACGCACTTATGAGGAATTGAACGCCTTGTTACCTTTCAGTACTGATATCAAAGTTCAGCAGACTCAACGTGAATAGATGACTATTATGAGTTTTCTGGCTGGCCTTAATCCTTAATTTGATGGTGCTAAGTCATAGATTCTGTCTAATCTTGACATTACCTCTTTAAAAGAGGTCTTTACTAGGGTCCTTCGTACAGATACTAGTTCCCATACCTCACCTGTACAACAACCTAGTGCACTTGTCAGTCAGAATAGTGGATCAACTGGCCAGTCTCGTTCTCAGAATAGTAGCAGAGGTGGCAGTAATAGTGGTCGGAATGCTAGAACTGAGGCCACAGGGGGAGTAGTTTGCTACTATTGTCATGAACCAAGTCACACTAAAAGGACTTGCCAGAAATTGCTAAAGAAAAACTAGAAGTTTTCTAGGTCTCAGTCAGCTCATGTTGTAACTACGAGTTATGCTCTTCATCCATCGTTAGATCAGACCATTACAATTTCTGCAGATGAGTATGCGAAATTTACCCAGTATCAAGAGGCATTAAAGAACTCCTCTCAGTCCATCACTGCCCTTGCTGAGTCAGGTAAAACCAATACATGTCTTCTTTCTTCTTCCTCTCAATGGGTCATTGATTTTGGTGCAACAGATCATATGACAGGTAATCCTGGCACTATCAATCCCACACCAACACTTTCTTTGTCATCCATATTGAGTTTACCAAAATTTTCTTTTAATTTGGTATCTGTTAGCAAACTCGCTCGTACTCTTAATTGTTGCATCTCATTCTTTCCTAATCATTGTTTGTTTCAGGATCTTATGACGAAGAGGATTATTGGTAAAGGACAAGGATCAGGAGGTTTGTACATTTTGGATACCCAGGAACCCTGGACCATTGCCTGTTCCAGTACTTTATCTCCTTTTGAAGCTTGTTGTCAGTTGGGGCATCCATCTTTACCTTTGTTAAAGAAGTTATGTCCTCAGTTTCATGATGTATCTTCTTTAGATTGTGAGTCTTGTCAGTTTGCAAAACATCATCGTCTATCGCCTGTTTCTCGAGTTAATAAAAGGGCTAGTCATGCTTTTGAGTTAGTACATTCAGATGTTTGGGGACCTTGTCCCATTATGTCTAAGACTGGATTTTGATATTTTGTTACCTTTGTGGATGATTTTTCTCGTATGACTTGGCTTTATTTAATGAAATCTCGTTATGAGTTGCTTTCACATTTTAAAACCTTTTGTGCTGAAATAAAGACCCAGTTTGATGTGTCTATACAAACATTGTGAAGTGATAATGCCAAAGAATATTTCTCTGGTTCCTTTCAGACTTACATGGCTCATAATGGAATTCTACATCAATCATCTTGTGTTGATACTCTATCTCAAAATGGAGTGGCTGAGAGAAAAAATAGACATCTTCTTGAAACTGCCAGGGCTCTTTTATTTCAAACACATGTTCCTAAACAGTTTTGGGCTGATGTTGTTTCTACAACATGTTTTTTGATTAATCACATGCCCTCCACTGTTCTAAATGATCAAATTCCTTATAAGATTCTGTTTCCTAATAAATTTGTGTTTCTTGTTGAACCTCGTATCTTTGGATGTTCTTGTTCTGTTCATGATGTTCATCCACAGGTTTCCAAATTGGACCCCAAGTCATTAAAATGTGTCTTCCTGGGATACTCTCGTCTCCAAAAAGGGTATAGGTGTTTTTCTCCTCTCTTGAACAGGTATCTTGTGTCAACTGATGTTACATTCTATGAACATTTTCCTTTCTTTACCGCTCCATCTACACCTATATATCCACAAGAGGATGATGATCTACTAGTGTATCATGTCACTAGTCCAGACGCTAGTGTTGCTCCAATACCCCCACCCCCACCTTCTCAATCAAAACCACCTATTACTCAAGTCTATTCTCAACGACCTAATCCTCCTGTGACAAGTCCGGCACCGATCTCTTCTTCGTCATCGGATCCAATGCCCAGTGATATTGATCTACCTATTGCTCTTTGGAAAGGTAAACGCCAATGTACTTATCCAATTTCCTCTTATGTTACCTATGATCGTTTGTCCTCTACTTCTTGTTCGTTTGTTGCCTCTCTTGATTCTGTAGGGATTCCCAAATCTGTTCACCAGGCCTTATCCCATCCTAGGTGGCGTGTTGCCATGCTTGAGGAAATGAATGCCTTGACTGAGAATGGTACTTGGGATCTGGTCGATTTACCTGCTGGTAAGAAAGCGGTTGGATGCAAGTGGGTCTTTGCAGTCAAATTTAATTCTGATGGATTAGTGGCTCGCCTGGTGGCCAAAGGCTATGCACAGACATATGGAGTGGACTATTCTGATACTTTCTCCCCTATGGAAAAATTGACTTCAGTTTGATTATTTATTTCTCTGGAAGCTACATATCATTGGCCACTTTACCAGGTTGATATTAAAAATGCTTTCCTGCATGGAGTTCTTCAGGAGGAGGTTTATATGGAGAAACCACCTGGGTTTGTTGCTCAGGGGGATTCTGGGAAAGTTTGTCGTCTTCGAAAATCACTGTATGGACTAAAACAGAGTCCTCGAGCTTGGTTTGGAAAATTCAGTCAGACAGTAGAGAGGTTTGGGATGAGGAAGAGCAAATCTGACAATACTGCTTTCTATAAGCAATCCACATTTGGCATCATTCTACTTATTGTATATGTAGATGATATTGTTATCACTGGGAGTGACACGAAGGAAATCTCATCCTTGAAATCCTTCTTGCAGAGCCAGTTCAATACTAAAGATTTGGGGCACCTAAAATACTTCTTGGGGATTGAGGTGGCAAGGAGTAAAAGAGGCATTTTCCTGTCTCAGAGGAAGTATGTTTTGGACCTGTTAACAGAAACTGGGAAACTGGGAGTCAAACCATGCAGTATTCCAATGCTTCCTAACCAGCAATTCACAAAGGATGGAGATGCTTTTGATGATCCTGAATGATATAGAAAATTAGTTGGAAAGTTGAACTATCTCATAGTGACTCGTCCTGACATTGCTTACTCAGTTAGTATTGTAAGTCAATTTATGTCCTCTCCTACAGTGCATCATTGGGCAGCCTTAGAACAAATCTTGTGTTACTTGAAAGGAGCTTCTGGACGGGGGATACTGTATCGAAATCATGGTCACGATAATATTGAGTGTTTTTTCTGATGCAGACTGGGCAAGTTCCAAGATTGATCGAAGGTCCACTACTGGCTGTTGTGTTTTTGTTGGTGGTAATCTGGTTTCGTGGAAGAGTAAGAAGCAAAATGTGGTGATCTAGTGCAGAATCTGAGTATAGAGCAATGGCACAAGCTTCGTGTGAGGTTATGTGGGTTTCTCAACTCTTAACCGAGGTCGGTCTTAAAGTCTCAGTTCCAGCGAAGCTATGGTGCGATAATCAAGTTGCGATTCATATTGCTTCGAATCCAGTTTTTCATGAACGAACTAAACATGTTGAGATAGACTGTCATTTTGCTTGTGAGAAAATTCAACAAAACTTGATCTCTACAGCATATGTGAAGACTGGAGAGTAGTTAGGAGATATCTTTACAAAAGCTCTTAATGGAGCTCGGGTTTCTTATATTTGTAACAAGTTGGGCATGATTGACATCTATGCTCCATCTTGAGGGGGAGTGTTACGAGATTATAGGTTGTAATTATAGGCTGTAAATATGTAGTATTACCCCAATTAGGAATAGCTTGATTATATGAATTACTCTTTCTTTGATTTTCTTCCTTTTTTAGTATCTACAAGGCTATATATATATGTACTATTTTCTCAATTGAAAAATATCAATTTCTTCCAATTCCTGTTCTATCACAGTCACAAAAGCCCAGCCCGACATTTTGTAATTTATTTTAAACCCTAGCCGATTAACCCTTTCCTATTCCCTCTTTTTATCTTTTATCTTCTCTCCTCACTCTCACTCTTAAGAACCAACATGAACCCAGGCAGGCAGCCATTGTTCTCAGTCTTAGAGGCGACATGCAAGCTCAGGCACCAGTCATCTCTCTCTTCGGCGGTGAGTTTTCTCTCTCTCTCTCTCTCTCTCTCTCTCTCTTTCTCTCTCTCCACCAGTCCTCTCTCTCTCGTCTTTCTCACGGTTCTCATTCTCATGCATTGTCGCATATTCTCAGGAACTAGCGAACTCAAGCACCGACGAACTCTGGCATCGGTGCCAGCCGCGCCACCAATGAACTTTGTTGCCCCTCTCTCCGGTGGTGAGTTGACCTGTTCATGGACCGGGTCGGGCCGGGCTCGGGCCGGGCTTTTACTTTTACTCTTTATTAACATAAAAATGTTAGGCCCGAGTCCGATCCCGGCCCGACCAACGGGCCTACAACTTGGGCCCGAGCCCGGCCTTGATAAAAAGCCCGAAGCCCGACCTAATAAAAGAAATTCGAATTTTTCCCTATTCAAATGGACATTATCTATTTTAATTCAGATGTTTTTTTCCCCTATTTAAATGAACAATGGGCCTACAAGTGAATCAACAACCTTCATAAATCAAAAAATTTATTCAAATGGACATCACATAGGGTTTTTACTTAGGTTTAACTATAGGTTGGGTCGGGTCGGGCTCGGGCCAGGCTATTTTGGCAATGCCCGAGCCCAGATCGAATTTTATGCGGACCGGGCTTTTTGGCCCAAGATTAAGCCCGTGGGCCAAAAAGCCTGTTCAAGCCCGTTCGGGGGCCGGGTCGGGCCAGGCCGGCCCATCGGGCCACCCGGCCCATGAATAGGTCTAGCGGTGAGTCCTACATTTCTCAACATTGTACAAATCATGCATTTCAGCCTTTATTAGGTTGAGCTTCAGGCTCGGACTTGAGCTTTGGGCTTTTTATAAGGGCCGGACTCAGGCTCAAGTTGTAGGCCCGTTGGTCAAGCCGGACTCGGGCTTAGGCCCGAAAAAATCCAATTAATGAAGAGAAAAAGCCCGGCGCATGATCAGGTCTAGACGTGGACATACACGTTATTTTGTTATTGCGGAGTCCTAAATAAATTATGCAGAGTTTTTGTTTGAAAGGGATCCGGTCTCCGTCATTTTGTTGCGGAGTCCTTGTCTACGTTGTTTTCCACCGAATCTGTGGAAGGAATCCAAGTTGCTTTAAACCAGTTTACTAGCCATTCATCCTCGTCGCTTTATCAACCACAAACATGTGGTCGTTGTCAAACCTAGACCTGGGCTAAGGCCGGTTTGGTTTAGTCATTAGGTAACGGGTTTTTTTTTTTTTTTGACGAGTCATTAGGTAACGGGTTGAATAGATCAATCATCCGGTGTCGTTATTGACTTGTTTAAATAAAAAAAAAGTAAGAAAATAAAAACAAAAATAATTTGAAGTTATCTTTTATTTTTGAAACTATTTTGCAAGAAAAACTGTTTTGGACTGCCGGTCTTGGTTCGACCGTCCGGTCCGATCCTAGTCCAACAACAACGTCTTGTCGATTCCATGTTCGGGTGCCAAAACAAAACAGTAGAAAATGATTTTCTAATGTGTTTCTGTTAGACGATTTTCACCATTTGACGAAATCATATTCTTGGCCAAGATGCTACCTTCCATGGGGTCCCACCCTTTGGACCCTTCATGGCTCCATTAGCGATAAGGATGTGGTCCTTTGCAGGGGACTAACGTCTGATTGATACTCTCTTCCTTGCTCCTGAGGGTCGAATTGGTTGGCTTCCTGAACTTGTGGTAGCATCACCGGCTTGTGAGTTCAGATGGTTTGCTATCGAATGATTTCTGGTATAATAATCATCTGACTCTTTCCATCTTTTCTAGCTAGATTTTCGGTATTGGATTTGTCAAATTTGTGGGACTAATTTCTAAGCAATTGGATGTATTGCAGCTTTTGGGTTTTTTGGTCTCATGGGTTCTAATTTTGTATGTACAACATAGAAGGGAAAATTCATTTTTGTGAAAATTGATTTGTGTGTTGTTACGTGAGGCGGGTTTTTGCAGGAAAGTGAAATTAGTTGGTATTGGTGTTGTTTCTTGTTAATACCTGATTTCTAGGCTCAAATTCAAAGATATTGAAGGTTGTAAGTTGGTTGGGATTTAGATTTTTCATTTGGGTATTTTGGAAGGCTGGAGAAAGAAACCTTTTGTGGGTCTTTTCGATTTTGAAGGACGAGAATCATCAGATACTTCTATGGTCATTTTTGTGTGAATTTCTGGGGCATAGGAAAAGAAGCATCCATTTTTTGTTGTCATCAGTTCTTGCGTGGAATTTTGATAAGGTGAAACGTATGAAGCCGAGTTTCCGAAGAGAATTGAGATGCATTTCTATTGGGTATGTGAACTTCGAATTTTGAGTTCGAATTTGTTATATTTGTTTCTTTTGACAGCTTGGAACTGAATCACTTGTCATGATTTAACGGGGGATATTGAAAAGGAGTTGGTTCTTGTGTTGCTGTTTTTCAGATTTCAGTTATGAAAATTTCTGTTTATGACTTTATGGAGAGAAGATAGATAATGGAAAACAGAGGAATGGGTAAAGGATTCTAGCTACTGATTGTTTAATAAGTAGATTGGTTTTCTTAGTTTTGAGTTCTCAACCTAATAGTATAAATCACCAGAATATAATCGTTATTTACATACCTCACCTCCCCAAGGTGAGCAAATTTCTGTGTGCTTGAATTATTTATAACCTTTGAACGGGAAAGATGCAGCGAGTTCGAGTTTCATCCTATCAGTCTCCAGTACACAAGTTAGGAAATTCACAAATGACATTGTCACCCAAGTTCAGAGTGGCTGTAAGCCAATCATCATCTTTGATGTGTTCATCATCGGATGCAGAATTAGCTCTGCATGGAGAGCCTCTCATCCCCGGCCTTCCTGATGATATTGCTATCAACTGCCTCCTCCGGCTGCCAGTACAAAGCCACCCCGCCTGCAGAGCTGTCTGTAAGCGATGGCATCTGCTACTAGGTAACAAGGAAAGGTTCTTCACCAGAAGAAAAGAGCTAGGTTTTCAGGATCCCTGGCTCTTTGTCTTTGCCTTCCACAAATGCACTGGGAAGATCCAATGGCTGGTCCTTGACCTCACCCACTTCTCTTGGCACACAATTCCAGCCATGCCTTGCAAGGACCGTGTGTGTCCCCATGGATTTAGGTGTGCTTCCATTCCTTCTGAAGGCACCCTTTTTGTCTGCGGGGGCATGGTATCTGATATGGATTGCCCCTTTGACTTGGTACTAAAATATGAAATACAACGAAATCGTTGGACTGTTATGAACAAGATGCTCACTGCACGGTCATTCTTTGCCAGTGGAGTGATTGATGGGATGGTCTATGTGGCTGGAGGGAACAGCACAGATCTTTTTGAGCTTGATTCTGCTGAGGTCCTTGACCCTGTCAAAGGGAATTGGCACCCCGTTGCAAGCATGAGCATTAACATGGTTTCTTATGATGCAGCAGTTCTCAATGACAAGCTTTTTGTGACTGAAGGCTGGGTTTGGCCTTTCTTATTCTCTCCAAGGGGCCAGGTCTATGATCCTAGATCAGACAAGTGGGAAAGTATGTCTGTTGGGCTTAGGGAAGGGTGGACGGGGTCAAGTGTGGTGGTTGAAGGGCACTTGTTCGTGGTTTCTGAACATGAGAGGATGAAGTTGAAGGTTTATGATGTTGAAACTGATTCTTGGGACACAGTTTCTGGTTCCCCTCTACCAGAGCAGATATGCAAACCTTTCTCTGTAAGTTCAAGTGATCATCAGATCTATGTTGTAGGTCTTAACCTTCATATAGCTGTTGGTCATATCTGGTGGATAAGACCCAGCTGTACCTCCAGGGAGAAGTCCAGCTTCTTTGTTCAATGGCAACTGGTGGATGCACCAGAAGCCTTCTCTGACTTAACACCCTCAAGCTCTCAGGTTCTGTTTGGTTAGCTCTTTATATTCTCCTGGCATTGCCCTTAGCATCATGTTGAATGGCATCTAATTATAGGCTTTGTAACTGTGAAAAATGCACAGATCTAGTTGTGCTTTTACTTGTTTCCTTTCATCTTTGTTCAGTAGGTTCTTGTTGTTACTTGTTATAATAAAGGATGAGTTGGTTCTGTTTCTTAAATTTATTGCTCAACGCATGTTATTTATTATTAAATGAATGCTACTCAAAGGCCCTAATGTTGCCCATACACATGGGGATAGATGTTAGGATTGAGTAACTCTGAAAAGGCCGAGTTATTGTCAATGTTTCAAGCACTCTTAGGGTTGCAAGCAGCATTCATTTGTCCAAGTTCAAATTTGAATTCGAATTCGAATTCATTCTGATTAACAGTGAATCCAATCCATTTATAATTGGATCTTATATAGATCAACCCCTTAGTAAAATTGGTTTGAATGTTATCTTTTTACTAAAAGTCATCAGTTTAAGTTTCATACAAGTTATTTTCAATTCATTTTGTTCATGATAAACAATATCAAAGTCATGATTAGTTCATTTTATTAATAAAATATAATATTTTAATTATTGTTAGTTTAATCTATTAATGCTGTTCAGTATCTGATTTGAATCCAAATATTGACAAATCAAATTTGGATCTAGGTATATCTGATTCAATCTGATCCATTTGGAACCCTAATCACAGGAATATCTGAACCCATAGGTTTTCAAAAACTCATTATTGAGAATACTCTTAGATTGTGATAGATAGTATGAGAAACAGATCAAATGGCCCTTCAAAGATCTGATGATTCTTTAGTCATTTGCCAGAGAGGGAATTTTGTGGTCTGTTCTCTTTCCTTACCCAAATAAGGATATTTATTTGTACATTGTGTATAGGGGAGCCCTTGGAGTAAAGTGTGGTATATCCCCTACTTCTTATAACATATACATTTTTTATTACTGATACACTCACTTTATTGATCCAAATAAAATGGGAAAAGATAAAAGAAAGAAAAAATTAGCTGTTGAATAACATTATTCAGTCAATGCAAGTCATATTCTACTTTAGGAAAGCATAGATATACATAAACTTCAGAAGCTTTTAAATATCATTACGTGGCTAATGAAGATAACTATTAGTTATTTCGTCTTTTTTATCATAACATAAAATTGATGGATCATTTTCTATTGTTATTCTGGATATGTCTTCAAATTAAGTAAAGGAAATAATATTCTTCAAATTGATATGCAATCAGGTTTTCACATTCAAGCTTAATGATACAAGAATCATGAATTGTTCAGGTTCGATAGTATCATGTCTTCCCCTTATTTTTCTTGGTAAGGAAGGAATTTAATGTTCTTATATGGTTGTTAAAAGTGTTCTGGTAGTTAAGTGCTTTCCAGTGATGAATCCTTTTGGGGTCTGCAACTACATGGGGAAGAAATTTTCCAGATTGAATTTATCATTGAGGAATTAAAGCAAGTGAATTTCCATGAAGGTTGGGTAATGTAATCTTGGCTTGATCCCTGAATTAGGATTTGACTTGAAACCTCCCTGTTTCCTAAATAATGGTTTAACCTGTCGCATATTTAGGGTCTGACCTGTATGTCTGAACTCTATTTCCATTAGTACCCGAGGTGCTATGCTCTGCATAAGCTGAAAACATACAGCTTAATAGTTATACTGATGATCTCGATAGATATTCATTATTTGACCACTTGTACTTGAGACAGAGCACAGCCACACCCTTACTCTTCTATCACTCCTTTCTCTGAATCCATCTAGATATAAATGACAAAGGAGTTAATGTATTTTTTGCATTGAAACAACTTTATGTACATCACTGGACAATTGCACAGATTAGTACAAAGGCCTATAATAATGGTTTGTAATGATTATTTTCAAGGAAAATAAAGAGCCATTATATGGATAGACTTTCATCTTGTAGTTTTGGTTTGTCCACAGATTGAACACTGTTTACTTGGATTGCTTGGATGTTCGAGACAACTAAAGGGGTTTCTAGAGGCTCTGTTCACCCCATGACCAAATTGGAAGGGGGGGTGGGGGAGGGGAGTTGTTTGGACCTGTGGACTAGCTTTGAATACATCTTGCTGATTGGCTTGGTGAGCATTCTAGTGGCACATCTAATATTGACCAAGGAATAGTATCTGTGGAGGCAGTTGTTGAAGGATGGTATTCGTTGCTTCTTGTCATTACATAGAAGGTTGTATTGACATGGTTCCCACTTTCTCAAGGAGTGCTCATGCTTAAGATTTCCCTTCTCTCTCCTTGGAACTGGTGGGACTGGAATCAATTACACAAGAAGCTTTGTTATTTGATTTGGTTGGAGATAGTAGAAAGATCTATTGGAAAGTTATCATACATACACTGATGTAGGTCACATAGGAAGGGAGAAAGAGGTTCCTTTTTTAGGATAGGACATCTCTCCTGGAAGGCCTTGAGATGCATGGCCTTTGGACCCTGGCAACAAAAGAATGCCATGGACCATACCCCCCAAACGACCATAGAAGACACTTTCATATTCTTCCAGGTGGTCCTTCAATTAAAGACTCCCCCCTCCTCTTATCAATAGAAATGTTAATTTCCAATTTGAAGAGAGCTTACTCAGAAATGGGGGATCTGCTAGGTTTGTAGAATGCTCCTTACGTGTGAGTGCATGGGCTGGCCTTTTCTCTTGGACTGGGGAGGATGGACGAGGGTGACACAGGTGGTCATCCGATGAAAGCCGACATTGTCCAAGGGTCCCTGGCTTTTAAATTATCATATTGAGGAGGCTATTAACCTAGCACTTAGGATGACGCTTTGGCATACGCCTTTTTCCCTTTTTACATTATACGTTCTCTTTGCTAACCTTCAGGGATTAGCTTTCCATCTTCTTGATGTTGTTTAAGTTGCTTGTAGATTTATCTCTCACTAGGGAGCATGCACATCCCCTCTTCCAAATTGATCATCAGTGAAATCTTGTGACTGATCAAAAAGGAAGGACAAAGAAAAGGATTGGTGTGGCATGATCCAAGGTGAACCGCTTCTCTAAAATGAAAAGCATAGGGTTTGTCATCAAGTCAAATTTATCGAGTTTATCTCATCAAGTACACTGAATTTGAAAGAGCAAGTGATAAAACTGGTAGAACCAAAGTGTTTTCTGTAACAAAAAGATCTTTTGGAGGCTCTTATACGATATTGCAGATAGCAGAAAAAAAAAATGAAAATGGGATCTTTCAACAGCATTTTTTTTTTTTGAAAACACCCTTAGGAAAATCCATGAAAAGGTGTGTTGCATTTTTTTTTTTAAACGCTCTTATAGGATATTGCAGATAGCAGAAAAAAAAAATGAAATGGGATCTTTCAACAGCATTTTTTTTTTCAACCCATGAAAATGTGTATATTTTTTATGTATGGAGTTCATTAGCTGAAGGGGAATAAATTGATGGACCGTCTTAGTGGTGCCTCTTAGGCAGATAGCCAAGAACTCCAAGCATATTTACTCCAAATTAACATCCCTTGAGCATTTTCTGAAGGTTCTTGTTTTCTGTGACTTATGTACTTGGTACTTACTCCAATATCATTCAAGAAGTGATTCCCTTGCATCCACTGCTAGTAATTTTGACCCTAACCCATTTGACCCCCACCCACAGTGGGTCAATATGGATCAAGTCACTCATTGGGGTCAAGTGAAAACGGTTGAGTCAGGGTGGGTCATGGTACCTATTTGTATTTTATATTATTTTGTATATATTTGTACTGTACATTTTTGTATTTGTACTCTTTTCAAACTGAGAATTTTTTGTATTTTGTATTTGTACTCGTCCCTGACCATGTCGATCTCCAACCGTTGCTCTTGGATCTGACAAGAGCCACAGGGTAACTTCTTCTGCCGCACTTGTAAAGCATCTACTCAAATTTAAGCTCCAAATTTCCTGATCTGCAACTTTTACACAACCGTTGCTCTGGATCGAAAATCTCTGCTACGACCAGCAGGAGACCTTACAAAAGCTGCTGGTTGGCATATTGTTTTCTTGCTCTACAACTATTGCTTTATCACTGTCGTCGTATCATTAGATGCATGGTTCTTCAGGTCTGCGAAGAGCTGGAGCTGGAACCCATGTCGTAACCTGAATTTTCTTGGTCGAAAAGCGTCCTACTCAATCGCTTGATTTTTATCCACTAGAGTTGATTTGGGTTGCCCCTCACGATTAGGGGTGCAAGTTGGGCGGGTTGGGCTGGGTTTATGGTCAACCCAGGCCTGGCCCTAAAATTTGGGGTTAAGGCCCGAGCCTTAGGTTAAGCCCAGTTTTTCTAACCTGAGCCCAGCCCACCCTATTATTTGATGCACTTGGGTTGGGCTCAGGCCCGGACCAAGTTCAGATTGGTCAATGAACCCACTCTAAAATTATATATATAATTGGGTCGGGTTCGGGCTACCTAAGGGCTAGGCTCGAGCCTGGCCCGAAAAATAAAAAAGCCCAACTTCTTGGGCCCGAACCCAGCCCGAGGACCGAAAATCCAAGCTCAACCCGTGTAAAATTTCGGGTTGGGCCAGTTCGGGTTCGCGCTGGGCCTGCCCAAGTTGCACCCCAATTCACGATGGTGGATTTCAGAGAGCTCTTTTTTGCATTCTTTGTAAACTTCCTTAATCAAAGAATGTCTTCCCAATTTTGCATTTTTTCTACATTTTGTTGCAAAAAACTTGCATGTTCTATATTTTTGCATGTTTTATAATTTTCTGCATTTTCTATAATTTTATACAATTTTCTATTAATTTTTGCATTTTCTTACTTTTGTCTGAAATATAAATTTTGAATTTTTTATTATTTTGTGTTTTATACATTTTTATCATTAAGTTTATTATATATATATATATATATATATATATATATATATATATATATATATATTAAGTTTTAATCATTTTTATGCAATTTATGATTTTTGGCTGAAATATATATGTTTTGATTTTTTATAATTTTGTGTTTTCTGCAATTTTTATCATTATGTATTTTCTGCAATTTTTGACTTTTTAGTCAAAATATATAATTTTTCAAAATTTTATCATTTTATGCATTTTTTGTAATTTTTTATTTTTTGCTGATTTATTTTTGAAGATTTTTATCAAATTTTGAAAAATTGATCAAAATGGGTGACTCCGGGTGAGGGTCAGGGTGGATTGTGATGCACTGACACCCATTCTTTAATGGTCACTAGTGGGTTAGCAGGTCACTATGAATGAATTGGGACTCAACCCAACCCACCCAATTTGCCACCCCTACGTGCATCAGCCATCAGCGTGGACTATCTTCTCACTGATAAGTGTTTTAAGGATATCAAGCTCCGGGCTTGCCAATAATTTGAGAAGTCATCTTCAAATTCTTTCATCACCAGGACAGGTCTGGCACAAAAAAATTAAGAAAAAAAATGGAACAAGATAATGCAGCCTTACTCTAATATCATTTAAAAATATATAAATATAGCCTTGATGGAGTGGTTGTCATACTGGATATCATTTTAGCACTATAAAAACCAAAAATCCAACTGTTGAGAGAATCTGAAAACATGATTATGCCAATAAAAAAACTGAAAAATGATTACTCTATGATATTTCTGGTTTAGATTAATTGTATCACAACGATCGTAGAGATTCATGTTCATTGATTCATTCCAGTTAATTTGGTAACTGAAAAGGGTTTTATGCTTTCCTAAGACTGCGTTTGGAAACAATGTGAATAAGTGTGAATGCAAATATGTAGACTGTAAAACGGTTCATATAAATTGTAAAGTTGAGTTAGTTTTGCACCGATAAATTTATCTTCTTACCAAATAGACTTTTAGCTGTAATATTGGATGCAAACATGAATTTCAATAAAGCATATGCTTTTTTTATCAAAAGCCCATTTGAATGCAAATTTACTTCTTTTTTATTGATGTACTTTTACATCTTATTATCAATGTAAATATGCATTGGTCTGTCATTTGTCAATGCATAAATATAATGTTGCCAAACACAGGCAAAAGTGAACTAGAGTGCAAATTTACCCTGAACCGGGATTTACACTCCATTTGCATCGTTTCCAAATGCAGCCTAAGTAACATTCAGCCAAATAGCCACCAGATATGTGGTAAAGGCAATCCAGCGATCCTTGTTTTTTATTTAAAACATTGAGTCCCTGTTTTCTTTCCGGGAGATTATTTATCTAGATAAGTGTTTTTTAGGATATGTTCATCTGGGTTAGTGCATTTATCCATGTTATTTCTTAGTAAATAAGACTAACTATTTTAGTCATAAAAAGCCACTATTAAGGCCTTGTTTGGGAGTAAAAATAATGCTTAAAAACAAGTGCTTATTCCAATAAGCACTTATTTGCATTTAGCCCCCAACTTTTTTGAGTGCTTATTTTAAAAATAAGCACTTATTTCATATTGGGCGTTTGGTAGTCTTTTTCTCCAATAAGCACTTAAATAAGCATTTGTGATGATTTTGCCCTTCATTTTCTTTCAAATTTTCAAAATATACTCTTATGAAAGTACCTTTATTAAATTTCTTTATAAAAACACTTTTATAAAAGCACTTTTATAAAAGTAAAAATACTTCATGAAAGCACTTTTACGGAAGAACTTTTATTAAAGTTTCACAAAAGCATTTTTGCAAAAGTACTTTTACGAAAGAATTTTTATAAAAGCACTTTGAAAGTGCTTTTATGAAAACACTTTATAGAAGTACTTTTATGAAAGCACTTTTATAAAAGTACCACTACAAGAAAAATGATTTTTAGCGACAATCAAAACTTCTGCTATAAAGTTTACCAGTAGTCGGCAAACTACTGTTAAACCAGGTGTCGCTAAAGGTTCTAGCGGCAGTTTTAGCAATTGTTGGTAAAATGCAAAAAACTGCCACTAGAAATGATTTTTAGCAGCAATCGCGACTACCGCTAAAGGGTAAGTCCTGACCGCCACTATAAGTTTACAATGGTAGCTGATGAGGGCAGATTTAGCCCTCCAATGATATTGTGACACATGGCACCTCGGAACAACTAGGTGACACCCAGAACCACTTTGGCAACAACTTGCCTTAGCCAAGTTGATGGTGTCCCACCTGGCGGCCTGGCACAGGTGCCAACCTGGCGACTTGCAAGACGTGCTCGCCGACAAATTCGGCATGCATATCCAAACACTCCCACGATCCTTGGAAGTTGGCCCACGTGCCGAACAATCCGGAGGGTGGTCAACATGCATGGCAGTTACCTCAGGGAATCTCGGACCACTTAGACGACTTCTCAGAAATCTCGGATATGGTGCATGAAGCCCACACCAAACAATGCCTATATAAGGGCACCAACCCCAATGACATGGGGGGCAAGTAAGCAAATTCTAGCTCTCATACTTTGTGATTTTTAGTTCGCAGTCTACTATGAGAGTACTGACTTAAGCATCGGAGCGACCTCGCCGGGTTAGTCACCCCGGGTCCTCTGACATTTGGTTCTTTGCAGGTCTCTAAAGAGCAACGAAGCTCATCAATCCAGATTGCCACCTCATTAATCCAGCTCGCCACCTGGTTAGCTCGCCACTTCACAGGCAGCTCGGCACCTAGTCAGTCGGGCACCTCACAGGCAGCTCGCCACCTGGTCAGCTCGGCACCTCATAGGCAGCCAAAGTACTCAGCTCGGCAGCCAAAGTACTCCACTTCAGCCTGAGTCATCAGCCACTTGGAAGCAGACCAAATGACGAAGTACTTAGCACAAAAAATTGGCCATCACCAAAAAATCAATACATCAATAAAAATTGATTCATCAGCAGCCATGAGTTTTTTCTAGCGGTAGTCAGTCTTGATTGCTGCTAAATCTCTCTTATTTTTTTGCACCTACCAAAACAACCTGTAATTTGATTGTAATTGGACACAAAACTCAAATATTAAATATAGGGTTTCCAGCATATAAGGGCAACTTTTGGGGTTTAATATCAATAAAAGTAATATATTTAAAAAAAATCAAAAATAGGTTAACTTTTTAAAAATAATATCAATAAAGGGCAAAAACACTATTCATCTTCTTCTTGCCATTTCTTCACCAGAGCCGCCGCCCGCCACCACCTGCCACCGCCGTTCACTGCCACCCGCCTCTGGCTCTGGCAACATTGCTGGAGGTGGCCGGGGGCAGAGGTGGCAGCGGCGGTGCTGGTGGTCATTCCTCTACCCATCGCTACCGCCACCTCTGTCTCCACCCATCTCCGGCAATGTTGCCGGAGGCGGAGGCGAAGGTGGGCGGAGGTGGCAGCGTTGGACAAAGAAACCACCAGTGCCGCCACCGCCACCTCCGGCAACGCTGCCAGAGGCGGTGACGGACGGCGGACGGTGGCTCTGATGAACAAATGGCAAGAAGAAGAAGATGAACGATATTTTTGCCCTTCATTGATATTATTTTTAAAAAGTTAACCTATTTTTGAAAATTTTTTAAATATATTACTTTTAAGGATATTAAACCCCAAAAGTTGCCCTTATATGCTATTACCCCTATTAAATAAACTTTGTAATTTTATTCATCCAAATTAAAATTCAATACAAAATAACTTGTTTCTTTTTTTGACAACCTTTGGAACTTTAGTCTTACAAGAAATAACAAAGAAAATTTATTCTAATTAGTTCACGTGCACAGTACAATGTATTCTTCAAACTCTCTTCATCTCCTTGTCTTCTCATGTACATTGTAGGCCAAACTTCTCATTATAAAGGAGAGAAAAAGCAATAAGCAGGCATGATTATATATCTCAGTGGGCGAACTGATCTACATGTGATACAATAGAAGATTTTCCTTTGTAGGTTTACTATTATGAAGTTGTATACTGTGGGCTCGGGTCTATAACGAATCCTATGGTTTTGACTTCCCTGTGAAATTATAAAATGCATCATAAATATTGTCAACAGAAAACAAGTACATATATGAGTGTAAATATCACTAGTAAGGGTAATGTGCTAACATCTCATAGCCTTAATCATATTGTATAAAGCAAATCCAGATTGAAGAACTAAAATCACCGCAGAGTAAGCTAAAATACTAATTCAATGGATGTCAAGTAGTCTGTCTTTTGGATTTTAGAAAACTGCTACTGGATAGAGAAATTGAAGAATGCCTCAACTTGTTTGACAAGGTGACTTAAGTGAAGATTAATCATGAAGAAACTGATTATAGATGGTGAAAAGAGTGTCAGATGACAGATTTATTGTCAAGTCCTCTTGTGAAGTTCTAATCAGAAACCAAGTGGTGCAGGTTGATCCTTGTAAGTTTTGGGCTAATCCTTTTCCACCAAGTGTTTAAATTTTTGCTTGGATGTCATTGATAGATAGTGTTCTGACACTTTTTTAAACACCTTAAATCGAGAGGTTTTCATAATCAGTGCATCATGAGTAGAGTAGCTGTGAAAAGGATGTGATCCATCATGGCATCATCCGTTTTGTAGCTGAAAGGTCTCTAGTTTCTTGTGGTTGTTCTTTTTCATCTCTTCAAAAGACTTCCATTTGTTCATTCTTAGTCTCACCTTTTCTTGTTGTCCATCAATTCTAGATGGAAAGAAACAATGTTATTATGGAGCATGGATGCATTTTGAGTTTTTAGGGCATCTAGAGGGAGCAAAACAGGAAACTTTTGTAGACATAGCTAAATATTTGTTCTTCATTTTTGGATTGGTCCAAAGCAACACAAAACTAAGTGATTTGAAAAGTTCTTTGTAGAATGGGTCCGATTTCAAGGAATATTTAGTTTGTGATTTGCTCTTCTTATGCAAACTTTATTTATAAGATAGTTGGGTTCTTCGGATATGATTGAACATATACATATTTTAGCAAAAACTCTTCTCCTGCTCTTACTCTTTTCATTTTTTTAATTTTCTTGACAAGTTCTGTACTCTTTTTTATTTTAATAACCTTTTCAATAATTATTAAAAAAAACTGAAACATAGATTCTCTATTCAATATACACATAGCATGCATTTGAGGTTAACTAGACAGGTAACCCTGTGTTCAGGATAATGCTACCTATGGAGTTTGGTACATATAAAATATATATATCTGTGTGTGTGTGTTTACACCAGATAAATTTCTATATGCATATGTGTGCAAGTGTGTTCTAATGCCAAAGCTACTTATATATGTCTTCTAATACCAAAATAACATATTTTGTCTACTTATCAGGACCTGATTTCAGTAGACCGGAAAGTAAAAGTTTGTAAAGGCTTCATTATTTTTGTTGGAATTACAAGAAACAAGCAAAAAAAAAAGAAAAAACTAACTAATAGCACAACTGCTTCCATGCAGTACCAGAATTCAGCTTCTAAAGAGCCTTGCTGATTTTGACTGATGTAGAGTTGATTCCACCACAAAGACCTTTTTCAAAGGAAATAGTAACAATATTCTTCTTGACATCAATACCTAGCATTACAAAGAATCAAATATAACCAAATTTCAGCAATATTATATCATAAAAAGTATGAAATGAAGAAAGTGAAAGTGATCCAGTGGTAAACAAGCAACAATTGTAGCTCTAAACTCTAAATCCAACAAATAAAGATTGGAGCATTGAGAACTACCTCTATAAATACAAGAGTTTGTTGATTAGGTACACGATCAAGTAACTTTGCCAACAAATGCAAATCAAAGTTAGAAGTGCTTGGAATCACCTCCAAAAAGTTCACATTACCAAATGTAGGCAGGAGGAAACTGCAATCTCCATAGGTCAGATATTGGGAGAAATGGTGACAAATGCCCGTTAATAGAGGATTAAATGAACTACAGTACAAAAACAAAGGATAGAAGGTAATAGGAGGGGATGGTTAAAAGAAGCAAACTTACCTCCATGACCCAACTAGATATTTTTAAAAGCTTGGATTTAGAGACCGTATTAAGAAGATTAATCAATACGAGACCAAATTCTCTTTCACTCAATTCTGAGTATCTACTGCTAATATCAATTGAAACATCAACTAATGAAAGTATGTTCCCTAGAGAATAGATTCTCACACAAAAATATAGCTCCAATGTCACAATCTTTGGGGCATATAACTTGAAGACCACGTTTCCACCAAGATCCCTACGACCATAACCATAATCATTTATGTATAATCTCTTCAATTCCAGCGCAGAAATGTTGAAAACCTTAAGCTTTTCTCGATTGCATTCTTCTGGAATCAACTCTTCAAGAATTGGGCAGCTACAGAAGAGTCGTTGGGTCGAGTCATCATTAGAAAATGTAATACGATATAGGTGAAGCTTCTTGAGGGATGGAAGGCAGAAGCGAATATAAGGTTTAAGTTCATATTGCACATCTAGCGTCAGTGAAGTTAAAGACTGGAAAGTGAAGAGGCACCGCGGAGTCTGAAGGATTAATAGTTTCAAGTAAACAAGGGAAGAAAGGGAAAGGATTAAACGTCTTTCTCAGTCATTTCTTCAAACAATTATAATGCCTAAAGGTTAAAGAACCGCATTACGTAGCATAAAACATTAATAAGAGTAGAATAACCGCATACCAAACAATCTGCCCATCCCAACCATTTACTCAAACCCCCATGATTTTTTTATAAAGATAAAAAAGAATCTAAATGTTGGTTCCTAGAATGTCAGAGTATGTTCAACGTGCACATGAGAATAATCCCCAGTTCAAAAGAGATGATGAAGAACCAAAATAGAGAAAGATACCTGATGATCCTTGGTGGAATTGAAAAGAAGATGAGATGAAGAACCAGGATCTATGACCAAGCAGCGACGATTTATCATCCAAGTGCAGGCATCTGTTTAGATTAAAAGTTTCCTGATGAATCGATTTTTGGATGAAGTATCAATTTTATTTTGCTAAGTACCTCGTCATTTGGTCTGCTTCCAAGTGACCGATGACTCAGGCCGAAGTGGAGAACTTTGGCTGCCGAGCTGGGTCGAGCTGGGCAGGCAAGGTGGTGAGCTGACTATAGTGCCGAGCTGCCTATGAGGTGCCGAGCTACCTGTGAGGCGCCGGGCTGACCAGGTGGCGAGTTGCCCGTGAGGTGCCAAGCTGACCAGGTGCCGAGCGGCCTGTGAGGTGCCGAGCTGACCAGGTGCCGAGCTGCCTGTGAGGTGCCGGGCTAACCAGGTGTCGAGCTGCCTGTGAGGTGTCGAACTAACCAGGTGCCGAGCTGCCTGTGAGGTGTCGGGCTAACCAGGTGCCGAGCTGGATTGATGAGCTTCGTTGCTCTTTAAAGACCTGCAAGAAACCAAATGTCAGAGGACCCGGGATGGCTAACCTGGTGAGGTCGCTCTGATGCTTAAGTCAGTACTCTCATAGTAGACTGCGAGCTAAAAATCACAAAGTCTGAGAGCTAGAACTTGCTTACTTGCTTGCTTCTTGCCATTGGGGTTGGTTCCTTTATATAGGCATTGTTTGGCATGGGCTTCACGTACCATATCCGAGATTTCTACGAGGTCGTCTAAGTGGTTCAAGATTCCTGGAGGTAACCGCCATGCACGTTGACCACCCTCCGGATCGTTCGGCACGTGGGCCAACTTCCAAGGATCGTGGAAGTGTTAGGATATGCATGCCAAATTTGTCGGTGAGCATGTCTCCCAGGCCGCCAGGTCACACCTGTGCCAGGTTGCCAGCTCGTGCCTGTGCCAGGCTTCCAGCTCGCGCCAGGGCCAAGCCGCCAGGTCGCGCCAGTACCAGGCTGCCAGCTCATGCATGTACCAGGCTGCCAACTTGTGCCAGGGCCAAGCTGCCAACTCGCGCCTGTGCCAGGCCGCGCCTGTGCCGGGCCGCACCTATGCCAGGCCATCAGATGGGACACCATCAACTTGGCTAAGGCAAGTTGTTGCCAAAGTGGTTACAGGTGTCTTCTAGCTGTTCTAAGGTGCCATGTGTCACAATATCATTGGAGGGCAAAATCCACCCTCATCATTTCCTATTGTCGAATGAGAATAATAGATGAGAAATAGATGGACCATTTCAAGTTTGGTATCCAATTGAAGCTCTGGTTGTTCCACCTTGTTTCATACAGATGTTAGACAATTTTGTATGCCCTTAGCTACAATCAGAATGATGTACTTTATGAGTTTATCGTAAATGAATAAAAGTGCATATTTGATTCATGTTCCCTTTGTATGTTTCTGTGTAATACCCATATACTGGACACTTAATGAGACTCGTGTTAGTTTAGAATGTTCACAGCCAGTGGGTCGGTCTAGGGAGACCTATCCTGATAAGGTTGACACTGTGGTGCCACCAAGTCGGTTGGGGTGGCCTGTCTCAACTGCCAGGGTGAGACCCTAGGCACATACAGTGTATGATTAATTGAATCTATGAACTGGACCAGATTTCTAGTATTGCCTTGGACCTTGGAGATTGATGGGCAAAACTGGAAAGTTACACCCGACCCCTAGACTCGATTATGATACTGCACTAAGTGTCGGATTGGGCTGTCTTTGATATACCAATCAGTGAGATCCTTAGCGGGGGTCAAAACCTAGGTATGTTGGGACAGTCTGAGAATTCATCTGAGTGGGTGATCGTAGTGACAGGATCAGCCCCTTTGTCGGACAAAGGTAATGATCGGGGATGCACTCTCACTGATGGAAACCAAGTCTATCGGCAGCCGATTTCAATCGTTGAGATTTGTTTTGCAAAATATATTTTATATGAGATATAAAAGTATATATATTATGGTTTCTAAAATGTTTGCAAGAAGGTTTTAATTCCCGGGATCCATATAAGCAGAGAGTGCAACACTATTCCTTGCAGCTGAGGGAGAGGTCATCTCTTGTCGGGCAGTGTATGATCATTATGGGCTGAGATGTTATGTGTAAGACCATTGAGAGTAATACCTGATGGGCTAATCTTGCATCTGCCCACAGTCCCTAGGTGTTACAAGGTGGCTTGACCCAGGGACCACTTAGGGTAAGTGTTGGGCCCATAGAGCCCATTTGATGGGTTTCAGGGGGTGCACTGTCCATAATAGTGTATTCGGCCAGGCCTTATAACAAAGGCTGAGCTGAACCCATGTGGCTGATGTGTAGATCAATGCTTGGGTCCCACGCCTTACAAGGAAGCCCAACTGGGCAGCAGTTTGGAAGGTTAAGTGAGCACATAAGCTTAATGGGCCTAAAGCCCATTTCGAACTGGGCTATTTAATTAGTTAATTATGGGGCGAATTCTGAGATGGATTAGCAGATAGGATAGGGTCTTGACCCTATCCACTCAGAGAGTCCAGATCTGAATGTGATTCAGATCTACAAACCTCCTAATGAGATTAGGAGAAAGCTAATCTAATCTATAGATAAGATAAGGGCTTATCCTTATCACCTAAAGAGAGGGCTGATCCAAATATGATTTGGATAAGCAGCTCCTAATTGGATTAGGAGCTGATCTTTTAGGTTAAGAAAAGAAGGAGGGGGCAGCAGCATTTAGAAGAAACATATTCAGATCCTCTTGAGAGCTGAAATCACAGAAGAAAGAATTAAGTAACCCTGCAGAATTCTTTCTTGCCGCCTCCTTGTTCTTGCCGCCCTATTTACTAGTTCGATCTCCAGTTGTGGGAGAAGTCAAGATTCGATCTTGACATCACTTCTTTGAGAAAGAATTGATAGGAAGTTGTGCTCACGTGCCATCCTGCTATTTCTTGCGAAGGACAAAATTCTTGGAGAAGAATACTGTTGATTCTGCTCCATCCTGCACTGCGCCATTTTCAGTGTGAGCAGTCTTTGGATCCTTCCTTGGGCATGAACACCTTCATTGGGGGATATTATTTCTCCATATCAGGTATAATCCTCTCCTACTCCTTTTGGTTCAGATCTGGTCCAGTTTATGGTTCAAGAATGATCCTTGAAAATATGATTTTCTAAATAGGGAATGCGATTCCCAGTTGAAGGGAGAGAAAAATTTTTGAAATTCGCCCCCTTTATTTCGCAAGATTTGGGCATCCATACGATGGATCTCTCATCCCTTTAGTGGTATCAGAGCCATGGTTCAAATCTTGAATCAATTTGTTTCAGATCTGAACCTGCGCAAATGGGCAGAAGGCGTTCTACCCGATTTGCGCAGATACGGGTTTTGGGAAATTTGTTCCCAAAATTAATGGGCGAATAATCTGAAATTAACTTTATATAAATCTGATTATTATTTAGAACTGTTCTTTATGATTTTCTTGATTTATGGGCTGTTCGTACAAGTGGAGATCAAAATCTTGATTTGCGCAGGGAACCTGCGTTTTTTCAATTTTTGGATTGCTTTATTACATTTGGTCTGTAAAATAATTTTTTTTTTAGACTGATTGTATAGGTATTCGATCTGATGTAATTATTAATAGAAATTAGGATTTCTATTTATTTTAATTTTGGATCGAAGATGGCGGCGCAGAAAAGAAGATTTCGTAGAGAAGGAGATTTCGCAGATGGGAGAATTGCAATCTGTGATTTGCAGTTTATGAAATTGCAAACTATGATCTAACCTCTGTTTTGCAAGATGGATTATGTGAACAGCCCTGTTTGACTGATTCTTGATTTTCTTTTATCAATATTTAATTTCAGATTATTTTCTTGAATTAAAGATCAAACCCTAGACCCATTCGAACCAAGATTGGTTCAAACTGTTTGGACCGAATCTAGGGTTTAATCAAGGCTGAAAGTCAGCCCTAATTTTCCCACTAATGGGCCTGAGGATTGATGTTTAATTAAATGGTTAATTCGGCCCAACCTGTAAAGGACCAGTTTTAAATAGTTAAAACTGCTAAAAGCCCACTTAACACATAAAGCTATATGGGCTGAACCATTCGGCCCATATACCTAGATAATATTAATGGTTAATATTATGGATTTAAAATGGGCTTCAAATGGGCCTTACAGATGATTAATTGATTGGATCAATTTATCCCTGCATGAGATGTATGGATGTGTGATGTGCTACGTACATGGGCCATAAGTGCTTGGCCCATGCTCAATCGACAGTGGCTCTTGCGCACACCATGGCTGAATGCACGTCATTTCCATGGTGTCCCTTTTAGTCATTGGATGACCTCCCTCAGTGGTGGGCCCCACACCTCATCAAGAGGTTACGTGCGGAACCCTAGCCGATTTAGGCCCACCGAAATCTGACTTTATGAAAGTCAGTGGGAGCCACTTTGGTTTGACATAGATCAAACTAGGGCGTAATTAACTGTTCCCTCCAGCTAATATGAGTGCATGTGATAGGGAGATTCATATGATGAACTCTCTAAAGGCCATCCATCATTAGTATGAAGGTTGACTGTATTGATGGGTGGGGATGCACCATAAAATTGGGTTATCCATATGCTAATACAGTTGGCTGAATTACTTCATGAGATGATAGGGCTATCCATTTGCTGTTGGGCTTGTCTGAGTGTTTCACAAGATGATAGGGGCGTCATAGACCGATGTGGGAGGGGCTTCACCAGAAAATAGGAACTCTCTCACGGTACCTTGGCGTTCACGAATATGATGGGTAAGCACTCACTGGACAGAAAGGTTTACCTGAAAACAGCTCTGAACCTTGTCTGACAGAGGCCAAAGGGAAAACTCATATGATGAGTGGATATGATCCTTCACAGAAAGGTGGTGGGGTTATGCAGCTGAAACAGTTGGCTTCATGCACCCTATGTGATTTCCCACATTTTCAGAGACAACCCATAGTCTCCGTCACTGAGAAAGGAGGGAAATCAAAGAGATGAATAAATGGAAATGGAACGTAGATTAAAATCCATATCTATGAAATGAACATGAATCAAATTAGGTTGTGGATTGATGTTTGCTCTTTCATCAGAAAATGGCAAACAGATCATTTGCAAAATTGCTTGATGACAACAAGTTGAAGGGCCCAAACTATGCCGACTAGTACAAGAACCTTATGCTGGTCCTAGCTTCTGAAAAGTTAGATAAAGTGGCAAAGAATCCTGCCCCGGAGCGTCCGGGTGATAGGGCTTTTGAGGCCCGAAGGAGAGAGTATCAGGAATGGGAGGAGAAAAACTCCCTTGCCCGGTGTTACATCATTGCCTCCTTGGACAACCCAATACAGAGGCAGTTCGATCAGATCGAACTTGCCAAGGACATATTGGACAGTCTCAGGACGATGTATGAAGAGCAAAATCGTTCTACTCGACAAAAGGTCTTGAAACAGTTCATGACCGCAGAAATGTCCAAGGGCCAACAAGTTCACGACCATTGTCTTCGGATGATGGGATACATCAACGAACTAGAGGCTCTTG
Source organism: Nelumbo nucifera (assembly GCF_055504915.1). Lineage (NCBI taxonomy): Eukaryota > Viridiplantae > Streptophyta > Magnoliopsida > Proteales > Nelumbonaceae > Nelumbo > Nelumbo nucifera. Next base: position 82,634,814 of record NC_142651.1, read on the forward strand.
GATCCGGGCTGGACCTTGCGACCTAGATAGATGCCATCCTTAATTCTTTGCCTCGTTCCTTTAATCCGTTCATCATGAACTATAACATGAACAAGCTGAATGTTAGCCTGCAAGAGCTCAGCAATATGTTGCAAAGAGCTGAAGAACTGATTAAAAAGGATGAGCCTGTAGCTATGCTTGTTGAAGCTAGCAAGACAGGCAAGAGAAAGAGGAAGGCAAAGAAGACTCGGAAGAAAGCAACTGAGGGCAAGAAGTAGAAGAAAGACAAAGCATCAGATGCCTTTCACTTCTGCAAGAAGACCGGCCACTGGAAAAGGAACTGTCCTGCCTACCTGGAATCCAAGAAAGGTAATTTTGAAACTTGTGTTATAGAAACCAATCTGTTGGTAGCTTCTGCGTCCTGGTGTATTGACTCCGGGGCTTCAACTCATGCGTGTAACTCACTGCAGGGGTTCAAGGTAAGCAGAAGGCTGAGTGAAGGAGAAGTCACACTCTACTTGGGGACTACTACAACTGTTGCAGCCACGGTCATAAGAACCGTGGAGTTACTTTTTAGAGAATGAACAATTGTACTGAAAGATTGTCTTTATGTACAAAATTTAAGGAGAAATTTGATTTCTGTCTCAAAACTGTGTGCAGATGGTTATTCTATCTTCTTTAGTAATACGATTACTATTAAAAGAAATAACAGATTCATCGCATACGACAAACTGGAGAACGGTCTCTATGTTCTACATCCTTCTCTAGAAACTAACATAACCGAAACTACGTTGGCTAAAATCCCCAAGAAAAGAGCCCGTGATACAGTTAATCCCACATGTTTGTGGCACTACCGATTTGGCCACATCGGTATTGACCGAATAACAAGGTTGGTAAAGGATGGTCCTTTGGATTTTCTAACTGTAGAAGATCTTCCAACCTGTGAGCCTTGCCTACAAGGCAAGATAACGAAATGGCCATTTAACGGTAAGCCTGAAAGATGTACAGGCACACTTGACCTAATACATACTGATGTATGTGGTCCCCTGAGTGTTAAGACACGGAATCAACATGTGTATTTCATCACCTTCACAGATGATTTTTCACGATATGGTTATGTGTACCTAATGAGACACAAGTCTAAATCCTTTGAAAAGTTCAAAGAGTTTAGACAATAGGTCGAGAAACAGTTAGGGAGAGAAATTAAAGCCCTTCGATCAGATCGAGGTGGCGAGTATCTCTCTGACGAATTCAGGGACTACTTAAAGGAAAATGGGATAGTATCATAATTAGTTCCTCTTGCTCCACCACAACTTAACGGTGTTTCAGAGAGGAGGAATAGGACCTTATTGGATATGGTCCGGTCGCTTCTCATACACTCAGAGTTACCCACATCCTTTTGGGGTTACGCATTAGAAACTGCGATTTACGTGCTGAATCGGGTTCCAACGAAATCGATTCCGAATACTCCATATGAACTTTGAACCGGAAAGAAACCAAGTGTCAGACACTTGAAGATTTGGGGTTGTCCAGCACACGTTAAAAGAACGAGTGTAGACAAGTTGGAATCCAAGAACAGCCGTTGCCTATTTGTAGGCTACCCAAAAGGCTCTGTAGGTTACCTATTCTATGACCCAAGTGAGCAGAAAGTGTTCTGCAGTCAAAATGCGCATATCTTGGAAACCGATTACATCCTAGACACCCATCGTCAGGAAGTTGTTCTTGATGAGGAGAGCTCAAGAGCAGTGGGAGATGTCCCACAAGTTCCAGGTAGTGACCAACCTAGAAGATCCACTCGGGTATCTAGGCCACCAGTCCGTTATGGTTATGACCAGGATAGTTACCTGGTGGAAACCTTGACTAGTGAGGAGGATCCCGTGACTTACGCGGAAGCTATGTTGGACATAGATTCCTAGAAGTGGGTGGAGGCCCTGAGAGCAGAGATGGACTCAATGGAGACCAATGGAGTCTGGACTCTAGTAGATCCACCCTCCAGGGTAAAAGCAATCGGTTACAAATGGATTTACAAGAGGAAGAAGGGCCCCGATGGTAGGGTTGAGACTTTCAAAGCTCGTCTGGTGGCAAAAGGGTACACTCAGAAAGAGAGCATCGATTATGAGGAAACCTTTTCGCCTGTGGCCATGCTTAAATCCATTAGGATCCTGCTAGCTGTAACAACATACTATAATTATGAGATTTGGCAGATGGATGTCAAAACTGCATTCCTGAATGAAAATCTTACAGAAGATATCTATATGCAGCAGCCACAAGGCTTCATTGCTGCAGGTTAGGAAAACATGGTATGTAAACTTAATATATCCATTTATGGACTTAAGCAAGCTTCTAGAAGTTGGAACATCCGTTTTGACTCTGTTGTTAAATCGTTTGACTTCAACCAGAATTCGGATGAACCCTGTGTCTACAGGAAGTACACTGGAGATAAGGTTATCTTCTTGGTTCTATATGTAGATGACATTCTACTCATTGGGAATGATGTAAGAATGTTAACTATAGTGAAAGTATGGCTTTCACAGCAATTCTCCATGAAAGACCTTGGAGAAGCGGATAATAGGATTATCCCAATCTGCTTATATTGAAAAAATAGTAAAAAGATACAGCATGGAAAACTCCAAGAAAGGAAATGTTCCTTTCAAGCACGGAGTCACTCTCTCCAAGAAGATGTCTCCCAAGACTTCTGAGGAGATTGATGGCATGAAAGACGTTCCCTATGCCTCTGCCGTAGGGAGCATCATGTATGCCATGCTGTGCACTCGTCCGGACATTGGTCAGGTAGTGAGTGTAGTAAGCAAATTTCAGTCCAACCCAGGGTAGGAGCACTAGACTGCTGTGAAAAACATACTTAAATACCTTCGAATGACAAAAGAGTTTTGTTTAGTATTCAACGGTAGCTCACTACAGATCCAAGGGTATACAGATGCGATTTCTAGTCGGATTCAGATGATAGAAAGTCTACATCTGGATATTTTTTCACAATAGGATCGTGTGTTGTTTGCTGGAAAAGCAGCAAACAGGGGTCCACGGCAGACTCCACGACCGAGACCGAGTACATTGCCGCAAGTGAGGCTGCCAAAGAAGCCGTGTGGATGAAGAAGTTCGTTCACGAGTTGGGAGTAGTTCCGTCCAGCACATCACCCATCCCATTGTTGTGTGACAACAATGGAGCTATTGCTCAGGCTAAGGAGCCACGAGCCCACTCGAAGTCGAAGCACATCAAGAGGAAGTACCACATACTGCGGGAGATTGTTGATAGAGGGGACGTCCTGATTCAGAAGGTAGCGTCAACGGAAAATGTAGCAGACCCATTGACAAAGCCACTATCACAGAAAGTGTTTGAGAAACACGTGGAAAGCATGGGACTCCGGCTTGTACCTGATTGGACCTGAGTGCAAGTGGGAGCTGTTAGACAGTTTTGTATGCCCTTAGCTACAATCAGAATGATGTACTTTATGAGTTTATCGTAAATGAATAAAAGTGCATATTTGATTCATGTTCCCTTGGTATGTTTCTGTGTAATACCCTTAAACTGGACACTTAATGAGACTCGTGTTAGTTTACATGTTCACAGCCAGTGGGTCGGTTTGAGGAGACTTGTCCTGATAAGGCTGACACTGTGGTGCCACCAAGTCAGTTGGGGTGGCCTGTCTTAGATGCCAGGCTAAGACCTGAAAGAATGGTAGGATCCATCTAATGGACGCCAAGATGGTTGCAGAATGGGTGGGCGAATTTCAAAAAAAAATTTCCTACCTTCTTCCAACTGGGAATCATATTCCCTAAATTTAGAATTTAATATTCAAGGATCTTACTTGAACCATAATCAAACCAGATCTGAACCAAAAGCAAAAGGGAGGAATATACCTGATTCGGGAAGCAGTATCTCCCAAAGTTGGTGTTCACGCCCAAAGAAGAAACCAAGATCCACTCCTGCTGAAGATGACACAGCTGTTGGTGGAACGGAACCAACAGAGTACGTTCTACACACTAGATCCTTCGCAAGAATCCTCTGGAAACTTTGAACACCGAATCTTCTTTAGTCTTTTCTGCAAGACCGATGTCAAGAACTGGTTTCTTGACTTCTTTCCCCTACAAAGATCGAATCTTGTGTAAGGCAAGGGCGGCGGCGGCTGGAGGAGAACTCCAAGGACGAAGACAGGAGAAGTGATTCTCTTCTCTTTGGAGTATGAATGAGATCTAATCTCTATTCGCCGGAAACTATCTTGCTTTTCTTGAAACCCTTGGTTCGAAAACTGATATGTGTTCTCTCTTAGGTTTCTCCTCCTTTCTTCTTGATTAAGAAACCTCCTAATTAGGAGTTATCCCAATCCAAATCAGTATTTGAATAGGGGATTATCTTAATCCTATCTACAGATTAAGTTAGCTTACTCCTGATCTTATCAGGAGGTTACCAAATTCAAATCTGATTTGAATTTGGTCTCCCAGAGTGGATAAGGTTAAAAGGCCCTATCCTTTTGCTAACATAATCTCATATCCGCCCCATAGATGGGTGATCACATCAGCCCAGCTCGAAATGGGCTTTTGGCCCATTATGTGTTCAGTGATTAACTAGTTTCCAATCTGCTGCCCAGTTGGGCTTCTTTGTATGGCAGGAGACCCAAACATTGATCTACACACCAGCCACATGGGTTCGGCCCAGCCTTTATTACAAGGCCCAGCCGAATTCACTGAAAATCTCAGTAAACCCCTGAGCCCATCACATGGATCCTATGGGCCCAACACTTACATTAAGTGGTCCCTGGGCCAAGCCATCTTATAAAAACCAAGGGACTGTAGGCAGGTGCAAGATTAGCCCATCAGGTACTATCGTAAATGGTCTTACACTTAACCTCTCAGCCCTTAATGATCAAGCACTGCCCGACAAGAGAGGACCTCTCCCTCCGCTGCAAGGAACAATGCCGCACTCTCCACTCACATGGATCCCGGGAATTAAAACCATTTGCAAACATTTTGAAACCGTACATATATATATATATATATATTTATATATATATATTAATTTTGCAAAACAAAATTCCAACGATTGAAATCAACTGCCGGCAGTTTTGGTTTCCATCAGAGAGAGTGCATTCCCGATCATTACCCTTTGTCCGACAAAGGGGCTGATCCTGTCACTATTATCACCCACTCAGATGAATTCTCAGACTATCCCAACATACCCAGGTTTTGATCCCCATCTAAGGATCTCACTGATTGGCATATCAAAGACAACCCGATCCGACACCTAGTGAAGTGTCATAATCGAGTCTAGGGGTCAGGTGTAACTTTCCAGTTTTGCCCATCTATCTCCAAGGTCCAGGGCAATACTGGAAATCTAGTCCGGTTCAAGGATTCGAGTAATCCCATACTGCATGTGCCTTGGGTCTCACCCTGGTGGCCGAGACAAGTCATCCCAACACTTGGTGGTACACCAGTATCAGCCTTGGCAGGATAAATCTCCCCAGACTTATCCAATGGCTGTGAACATTTAAAACTAACACGAGTCTCTATAAGTATCCAGTTTTAGGGTTTTACACAGAATCATACCAAACAACATGAATCAAACATGTACTTTCTTTATTTACACTAAAAAACAAAAGTACATCAAATCGGATTGAAGCTAAGGGCATACAAAACTGTCTAACAACTCCCACTTGCACTTAGGTCCAATCTGGTACAAGTCGGAGTCCCATACTTTCCACGTGTTTCTCAAACACCTTCTGTGTCAGTGGCTTAGTCAATGGGTCTGCCACATTATCTGCTAATGCTACCTTTTGAATTAGGACGTCCCCTCTACCAACGATCTCCCGTAGTACGTGGTACTTCCTCTCGATGTGCTTTGACCTCGAGTGGGCCCAAGGCTCTTTAGCCTCGGCGATCGCTCCATTGTTGTCACACAACAACGAGATGGGTGATGTGCTGGACGGTATCACTCCCAATTCGTGTATGAATTTCTTCATCCACACGGCTTCCTTAGCAGCTTCACTTGCGGTAATGTACTCGGCCTCGGTTGTGTAATCTGCAGTGGACCCCTGTTTTCTTTTTTTCTAGCAAACAGCACATGATCCTATGGTGAAAACATACCCATATGTAGACTTTCTATCATCTAGATCCGACTGGAAATCAGTATCAGTATACCCTAGAACTTGTTGTGAGCTACCATCGAATACCAGACAAAACTCTTTTGTCCTTCGAAGGTATTTGAGTATGTTCTTCACAGCAGTCCAATGCTCCTGCCCTGGGTTGGCTTGGAATCTGCTTACCACACTCACTGCCTGAGCAATGTCCGGGCGAGAGCACAACATGGCATACATGATGCTCCCCATGGCTGAGGCATAGGGAACATCTCTCATGCTCTCAATCTCCTCAGAAGTCTTTGGAGACATCTTCTTGGAAAGAGTGACTCCATGCCTGAAAGGAACGTTTCCTTTCTTGGAGTTCTCCATGTTGTATCTTTTGACAATTTTGTCAATGTAAGCAGCCTGGGATAATCCAATTATCCGCTTCGATCTATCTCTATAGAGTCAAAGACCCAGTATATATGAAGCTTCTCCAAGATCTTTCATGGAGAATTGTTGTGATAGCCATACCTTGACCATTGTCAACATTCCTACATCATTCCCAATGAGTAGGATATCGTCCACATACAACACCAAAAAGGTGATCTTATCCCCACTGGACTTCCTGTAAACATAGGGCTCATCCGGATTCTGCTCAAAGTCAAACGTTTTGACTACTGAATCAAAGCGGATGTTCCAACTCCTAGAAGCCTACTTAAGTCCATATATGGATCTCTTAAGTTTACATACCATGTGTTCCTGACCAGCAGCAATAAAGCCTTGCGGCTGCTGCATGTAGATATCTTCACTAAGATCTCCATTCAAGAACGCAGTTTTGACATCCATTTGCCAAATCTCGTAGTCATGGTATGCTGCTACAGCTAGCAGGATCCTAATGGATTTGAGCATGGCCACGGGCGAAAAGGTTTCCTCATAATCGATGCCTTCTTTCTAAGTATACCTTTTCGCCACCAAACGAGCTTTGTCGGTCTCAATCCTGCCATCGGGGCCCTTCTTCCTTTTTTAGATCCATTTGCAACCAATTGCTTTTACCCCGGAGGGCGGATCTACTAGAGTCCAGACTCCATTGGTTTCCACTGAGTCCATCTCAGCTCTCATGGCCTCCACCCACTTCTGGGAATCTATGTCTAACATAGCTTCCGCATAAGTTACGAGATCTTCCTGACTAGTCAAGGCTTCCACCAGGTAACTATCCTGGTCATAACCATATCGGACTGGTGGTCTAGATACCCGAGTGGACCTTCTAGGTTGGTCACTACCTGAAACTTGTGGGACATCTCCCACTGCTCCTGAGCTTTCCTCATTAAGAACTATTTCCTGACGGTGGGTGTCCAGGATGTATTCGGTTTCTAAGAATTGGGCGTTTCGATTGCAGAACACTTTCTGCTCACTTGGGTCATAGAATAGATAACTCACCGAATCTTTTGGGTAGCCTATAAATTGGCAACAACTGGTTTTGGACTTCAACTTGTTCGCACTTGTTCTTTTAACGTGTGCAGGACAACCCCAAATCTTCAAGTGTCTTACACTTGGCTTCCTTCCGGTCCATAGTTCATATGGAGTTTTTGGAGCTGATTTGGTTGGAACCCGATTCAGCACGTAGATAGCAGTCTCTAATGCGTATCCCCAAAAGGATGTGGGTAATTCTGAGCGTACGAGAAGTGACCGGACCATGTCCAACAAGGTCCTATTCCTCCTCTCTGAAACACCGTTGAGTTGAGGTGTAGCAGAAGGAGCTAGTTGTGACACTATCCCATTGTCCTTCAAGTAGTCCCTGAATTCGTCAGAGAGATACTCGCCACCTCGATCTGATCGAAGGGCCTTAACTTCTCTCCCTAACTGTTTCTCGACTTCCTGTCTGAACTCTTTGAACTTTTCAAAGGATTCAGACTTGTGTCTCATTAGGTACACGTAACCATATCGTGAAAAATCATCTGTAAAGGTGATGAAATACACGTGTTGATTCTGTGTCCTAACACTCAGGGGACCACATACATCAGTATGTATTAGGTCAAGTGTGCCTGTAGATCTTTCAGGCTTACCGTCAAATGGCCGCTTAGTCATCTTACCTTGAAGGCAAGGCTCACAAGTGGGAAGATTTTCTATGGTTAGAAAATTCAAAGGACCATCCTTTACCAGCCTTGTGGTTCGGTCAACACCGATATGGCCAAGTCGATAATGCCAGAGGCACGTGGGATTTACTGTATCATGATTCCTTTTCTTGGGATTTTTGACCGACGTAGTTTCGGTTAAGTTAGTTTCCAGAGAAGGATGTAGAACATAGAGACCATTCTCCAGTTCACCGCATGCGATGAATTTGTTATTCCATTTAACAGTAATCATATTACTAAAATAAACAGTATATCCATTAGCACGCAATTTAGAAATAGAAATTAAATTTCTTCTTAAGTTCTGTACATAAAGACAATCTTTAAGTACAAGTACTCCTTCTCTAAAATCTAATTCTATGGTTCCTATTGTCGCAGCTGCAACACTTGCAGTCGTTCCCAAGAATAGTGTCACTTCGCCTTCACTCAATCTTCTGCTAACTTTGAACCCCTGCAGTGAGTTACACGCATGAGTTGAAGCCCCGGAGTCAACACACCAGGACACAGAAGTAACTAACATATTAGTTTCTATGACACAAGTTTCGATCTTACCTTTCTTAGATTCCAGGTAGGCAGGACAGTTCCTCTTCCAGTGGCCGGTCTGCTTGCAGAAGTGACAGGCATCAGATGCCTTGTTCTTCTTCTGCTTCATAGGCTTGGCAGTTTTCTTTTGGGACTTCTTTGCCTTTCTCTTTTCTTGCCCGATTTGTTAGCTTCAGCAAGCATAAGCACAGGCTCATCCTTCTTGAGTAGATCCTCGGCCCTCTGTAACATATTGCTAAGTTCCTGGACACTGACATTCAGCTTATTCATATTGTAGTTCATTGTGAACGCAATGAAGGAAGAGGGCAAAGAATTCAGAATGGCATCCACTTGCGTGCCAAGATCTAGCCCGGATCCAAGAGCTTCTAGTTCATTAATGTATCTCATCATCCGAAGATAATGGTCATGAACTTTCTGCCCCTTTGACATCTATGCGGTCATGAACAATTTCAGGACCTTCTGTCGAGTAGAATAGTTCTGCTCTTCATACATTGTCTTTAGACTGTCCAATATGTCTTTGGCTAATTTGATCTGATCGAACTGCCTCTGTATTGAGTTATCTAGTGAGGCAATGACAAAGCAGCGGGCTAGGGAGTTCTTATCCTCCCAATCTTGGTAGTCCCTCCTACGGGCCTCAGAAGCCCTATCACCCGGACGCTCTAGGGCAGGATTTTTCACCACCTTATCTAACTTTTCGGAAGTTAGGACCAGCATAAGATTTCTGTACCAGTCGGCATAATTTGGGCCCTTAAGCTTGTTATCATCTAGAAGCTTTGCGAATTGACCGTTTGCCATTTTCTGATAAAACAGCAAAGACGTTAGTCCACAACCTTAGTTTGATTCATTTTACTTACATAGATATGGTTTTAATCTATGTTCCATTCCCATTTGTACATCTCTGAGATTTCCCTCCTTTCTCAGTGACGGAGACGACGAAATGTCTCTAGAAATGTGGGAGCATGGGGTGCGTGAAGCCAACTGTTTCAGCTGCATAACTCCACCACCTTTCTGTGACGGATCATATCCACTCATCAAATGAGTTTCCCTTTGGCATCTATCAGACAAGGTTCAGAGCCATTTTCAGGTAAACCTTTCTATCCAGTGAGTGCTTACCTATCATATTCAGGTTACGCCAAGGTACCGTGAGAGAGTTCCCATTTTCTAGTGAAGCCCCTTCCACATCGGTCTATGACGCCCCTATCATCTTATGAAACACTCTAACAGATCTATCAGCAAATGGATAGCCCAATTTTATGGTGCATTTCCTCATTACTGAAGGACCCATCATTGTGCTAATGACGGAAGGCCTTTAGAGAGTCCATCATATGGATCTCCCTATCGCATGCACTCATATTTGCTGGAGGGAACGAGATTACGCCCTAGTTCTAATTTAGGTCAAACCAGAGTGGCTCCCACTGACTTTCATAAAGTCAGATTTCTGGTGGGCCTTAATCGGCTAGGGGTTCCGTACGCATCCCTTTTCAGGATTGTGGGGCCCACCAAGCAAGGAGGGGTCATCCAATGACCTTAAGGGACACCATGGCAATGATGTGCATTCAGCCATGGTGTGCACAAGAGCCACTAACGAGTCTTCATGGGCCAAGTGCTTGTGGCCCATGGACGCAGCACATCAAACATCCAATCATCACAAGTAAAGGAGGAATTGATCCAATCAATCAACTGCTGTAATGCCCATTTTAACAGCCCATTTAAAATCCTAACGTTAACAATTAATGTCGACTAGGTATATGGGCTGAGTCGCAATTAGCAGTTCGGCCCATACAAATTTTCTCACAATAGTGGGCTTTTGCAGTTTTAACCATTTAAAACTGGGCTTTACAGGTGGGCCGAATTAATCCCTGTAATTGAACATCAGATTTGGAGCAGCAAGTGTGAAAAATATGGACTGAAAAACAGTCCCCTTCGAACCCAAGATTCGGTCCAATCCAGTCCGAAATGGTCCAAAACTGATTTTCAATTCAAGAATTAATTCATGAAAGATCTGAAATTAATAATCTTGATTTTAAACAATCACAAATCAATTATGGACTGTTTGTACCACCTGCAAAACAAAGGTTAATCACTAAAGTTGCAGTTTCATAAACTGCAAATCGCAGGAAGCGATTTCTCCATCTGCAAATCTCTAGCGCCGCCATCTTCTTCCTTCTTCTTTAATCAAGAAAATAAATAACAGAAATCCTATTTCTATTAATTAATTACATTCTTGATCAAATCCTATACATTCAGTCTAGAAAATAAAAAAAAAATTATTTACAGACCGAATTGAATAAAATAAATGAAAAAGGGTGCACAGACCATCTGCGCCAAATCTGCACTGCGATCTCCAGGTTCGAACAGTCCATTAAATCAAAATAAACAAAGAACAATTCTAAATAAATTTTGGATTTAACAAAAATTAATTTCAGATCAATCTCCCTTAACAAGAAACCATTTCTTGAAAAAAAGAAAGCAATCTGCGCAAATCTTGGCAGAACATCTTCTGTCCATCTGTGCAGGTTCAGATCTGATTTTCTTTTGGTTCAAGAATCGAACCTGTGGCTCTGATACCACTGAAAGAATGGTAGGATCCATCTAATGGATGCCAAGAAGGTTGCGGAATGGGTGGGCGAATTTCAAAAAAAAAAGTCATACCTTCTTCCAACTGGGAATCATATTCCCTAAATTTAGAATTCAATATTCAAGGATCTTACTTGAACCATATCTGAACCAAAAGCAAAAGGGAGGAATATACCTGATCCGGAGAAGCAGTATCTCCCAAAGTTGGTGTTCACGCCCAAAGAAGAAACCAAGATCCGCTCCTACTGAAGATGACATAGCTGTGGGTGGAACGGAACCAGCAGAGTGCGTCCTACACACTGGATCCTTCGCAAGAATCCTCTGGAAACTCTGAACACCAAATCTTCTTCAATCTTTTTTGCAAGACCGATGTTAAGAACTAGTTTCTTGACTTCTTTCCCCTACAAAGATCGAATCTTGTGTGAGGCAATGGCGGTGGCAGCTGGAGGAGAACTCCAAGGACGAAGACAGGAGAAGTGATTCTCTTCTCTTTGGAGTATGAATGAGATCTAATCTCTATTCGCAGGAAGCTATCTTGCTTTTCTAGAAACCCTTGGTTCGAAAACTGATATGTGTTCTCTCTTAAGTTTCTCCTCCTTTCTTCTTGATTAAGAAACCTCCTAATTAAGAGTTATCCCAATCCAAATCAGTATTTGGATAGAGGATTATCCTAATCCTATCTGCATATTAAGTTAGCTTACTCCTGATCTTATCAGGAGGTTACCAGATTCAAATCTGATTTGAATTTGGTCTCCCAGAGTGGATAAAGTTAAAAGGCCCTATCCTTTTGCTAACATAATCTCAGATCCGCCCCATAGATGGGTGATCACATCAGCCCAGCTCGAAATGGACTTTTGGCCCATTATGTGTTCAGTGATTAACTAGTTTCCAATCTGCTGCCTAGTTGGGCTTCTTTGTATGGCGTGGGACCCAAAATTGACCTACACACCAGCCACATGGGTTCGGCCCAGCCTTTATTACAAGGCCCAGCTGAATTCACTGAAAAGCTCAGTAAACCCCTGAGCCCATCACATGGACCCTATGGGCCCAACACTTACATTATGTGGTCCCTGAGCCAAGCCATCTTATAAAAACCCAGGGACTGTGGGCAGGTGCAAGATTAGCCCATCAGGTACTATCCTAAATGGTCTTACACTTAACCTCTCAGCCCTTAATGATCAAGCACTGCCCGACAAGAGAGGACCTCTCCCTCGGCTGCAAGGAACAGTGCTGCACTTTCCACTCACCTGGATCCCGGGAATTAAAACCATTTGCAAACATTTCGAAACCGTACATATATATATATATATTAATTTTGCAAAACAAAATTCCAACGATTAAAATCAACTGCCGGCAGTTTTGGTTTCCATCAGAGAGAGTGCATTCCCGATCATTACCCTTTGTCCGACAAAGGGGCTGATCCTGTCACTATTATCACCCACTCAAATGAATTCTCAGACTGTCCCAACATACCCAGGTTTTGATCCCCATCTAAGGATCTCACTGATTGGCATATCAAAGACAGCCCGATCTGACACCTAGTGAAGTGTCATAATCGAGTCTAGGGGTCAGGTGTAACTTTCCAGTTTTGCCCATCTATCTCCAAGGTCTAGGGCAATACTGGAAATCTGGTCCGGTTCAAGGATTCGAGTAATCCCATACTGCATGTGCCTTGGGTCTCACCCTGGTGGCCGAGACAGGCCATCCCAACACTTGGTGGTACACCAATATCTGCCTTGGCCGGATAAATCTCCCCAGACTTATCTAATGGCTATGAACATTTAAAACTAACACGAGTCTCTATAAGTGTCCAGTTTTAGGGTTTTACACAGAATCATACCAAACAACATGAATCAAACATGTACTTTATTTATTTACACTAAAAAACAAAAGTACATCAAATCGGATTGAAGCTAAGGGCATACAAAACTGTCTACCAAGACCCTAGGCACATACAGTGTAGGATTAATTGAATCTATGAACTAGACCAGATTTTCAGTATTGCCCTAGAGCTTGGAGATTGATGGGCAATACTGGAAAGTTACACCCGACCCCTAGACTTGATTATGATACTACACTAGGTGTCGGATTGGGCTGTATTTGATATACCAATCAGTGAGATCCTTAGCGAGGGTCAAAACCTGGGTATGTTGGGACAGTCTGAGAATTCATCTGAGTGGGTGATCGTAGTGACAGGATCAGCCCCTTTGTCGGACAAAGGTAATGATCGGGGATGCACTCTCACTGATGGAAACCAAGTCTGTCCGCAGCCGATTTCAATCGTTGAGATTTGTTTTGCAAAATATAATTTTATATGAGATATAAAAGTATATATATTATGGTTTCTAAAATGTTTGCAAGAAGGTTTTAATTCCCGGGATCCATATAAGCAGAGAGTGCAACACTGTTCCTTGCAGCTGAGGGAGAGGTCCTCTCTTGTCGGGCAGTGTATGATCATTTTGGGCTGAGAGGTTATGTGTAAGACCATTGAGGGTAATACCTGATGGGCTAATCTTGCATCTGCCCACAGTCCATGGGTGTTACATGGTGGTTTGGCCCAGGGACCACTTAGGGTAAGTGTTGGGCCCATAGAGCCCATTTGATGGGTTTCAGGGGGTGCACTGTCCATTACAGTGTATTCGGCCAAGCCTTATAACAAAGGCTGGGCCGAACCCATGTGGCTGATGTGTAGATCAATGCTTGGATCCCATGCCATACAAGGAAGCCCAACTAGGCAGCAGTTAGGAAGGTTAAGTGAACACATAAGTTTAATGGGCCTAAAGCCCATTTCGAACTGGGCTATTTAATTATTAATTATTGGGCGAATTCTGAGATGGATTAGCAGATTGGATAGGGTCTTGACCCTATCCACTCAGAGAGTCCAGATCTGAATGTGATTCAGATCTACAAACCTCCTAATGATATTTGGAAAAAGCTAATCTAATCTACAGATAAGATAAGGGCTTATCCTTATCACCTAAAGAGAGGGCTGATCCAAATATGATTTGGATAAGCAGCTCCTAATTGGATTAGGAGCTGATCTTTTAGGTTAACAAAAGAAGGAGGGGGCAGCAGCCTTTAGAAGAAACATAATCAGATCCTCTTGAGAACTGAAATCACAGAAGAAAGAATTAAGCAACCCTGCAGAATTCTTTCTTGCCGCCTCCTTGTTCTTGCCGCCTTGTTTGCCAATTCGATCTCCAGTTGTGGGAGAAGTCAAGATTCGATCTTGACATCACTTCTTTGAGAAAGAATTGATAGGAAGCTGTGCTCACGTGCCATCCTGCTGTTTCTTGTGAAGGACAGAATTCTTGGAGAAGAATACTGCTGATTCTGCTCCATCCTACATTGCGCCATCTTCAGTGGGAGCAGTCTTTGGATCCTTCCTTGGGCGTGAACACCTTCATTGGGGGATATTATTTCTCCGTATCAGGTATAATCCTCTCCTACTCCTTTTGGTTCAGATCTGGTTCAGTTTATGGTTCAAGAATGATCCTTGAAAATATGATTTTCTAAATAGGGAATGCGATTCCCTGTTGAAGGGAGAGAAAAATTTTTGAAATTCGCCCCCTTTATTCCGCAAGATTTGGGCGTCCATACGATGGATCTCTCATCCCTTCAACAGAAACCAATAGATTACCATAATTTACTAGGATTCAAGTTAAAACAACATCTGACAATAAAAAAATGCAAAATCTAAGACCTTCTGAAGTTGATTGAAGGTTGCGTTGTTGCGATGCTTCGACCAAATTCCATTCTTCGATATCGATCTGGTGGAGCACGACAACGACGAATACAACGAAGACAAGGCATTGTTGTATTGAGCATTTCTCTGCGCTTGTCTAGGCATCTTTAGGCTTTGGGAAATCTAGTGATCCTCCAATGCTTCTTTCAGCTCCACTGGGTTCACCCCCCGATATAGATCAAAACCAATCGATGGACCAACAACCCCTAGGGATACAATGCCACAATGCATGATTCAATGCGCGAATGTCAATTAAACGTTGCGGAGATCAGAATTCAGTTGTTCCAGATTGAAACGAATCGATCCTGAGCTGAATCTGATTGCTTTGTGATCGAAATCCAATGAGTTTGTCAGATGGGATATCAGGTTCACCGCCTGATATCCGGAGGGGTCTTTTTGTTGATGAGATTTGGTATTTGTGCATTTGTATCATATCGGGGAGAGAGAGAGAGAATTGATGCTAGTGTCGTTGTTGGATGTCGTCCGGTGGTGAACAACTATCGGCTATGAGGGAGAGTAGAGAGAAACAAGGTGGAAAGAAAATGTTAAAAAGGGAAAGAGAAGGGGACAAAAAGGCAAAAGCCCTATGTCGCGTCATATTCTGTAGCGACAGTTAGACCTGGCAATTGGGTTGGGTGGGTCGGGTTCGGGTTGGGTCAAGATAGTTCGAGTTGATTTTGGGTTGGGTTATCAAATGCTAGACTCTAATTTTAAATGTTTGGGTTAGGGTTGACCCATGGGTCAATTTGGGTCATCCCAAAAAATAACTGAAATTTAAAAAAAAAATAAAGAAAAACTACATGAAAAATGCCAAAATTAAAGGAATTAACTTTAAAATTCCAAATATAAAATAAAAATACTTGAACATTTAACAATGTAAAGATAAACAATAAAGAGTAAAGACTAAATAGAAAAAATTAAAAAGTGGAAACTTTTAACTAGACCCGGCAAAAAGTTGACCCAACCCGCGAACCCGACCCAACCCAACTCAAAAAAATAGGGTTAGGGTCTCATATTTAGCTACCCGAATGTGAAAATGACCTAACCCGACCCAACCCAAAAAAACTAGGTTGGGTTGGGTTGGGTCATGGGTCTACCCACTGACCCGATTGTCAAGTCTAATTGGGATTATTTATTCATTGTTAGAAGTTTCCACTTTAATTTTTTTTATTTAGTCTTTACTTTTTATTGTTTACTCTTTAAATTGTTAAATGTTTAAGTTTTTTATTTTATATTTAGAATTTTAAGGTAAATTCTTTTAATTTTGACATTTTCATGTAATTTTTCTTTATTTTTTTGTGATGACCTGAATTGACCCATGGGTCAACCCTAACCTGAACATTTAGGGTTAGGGTCTAGCATTTGACAACCCAACCCAAAATTCAACCCGACCCAAAATCAACCCAAAGTACCTTGACCCAACCCGAATCCAACCCACCCAACCCAGTTGCCAGGTCTACTTCTAACAATGCATAAATAGTCCCAATTAGACTTGGAAATTGGGTCAGCGGGTTGACCCATGACCAAACCCAACCCAACCCAGTTTTTCTAGTTGGGTCAGGTCAGGTCATTCTCACATTCAGGTAGCTAAATATGAGACCCTAACCTTGTTTTTAAGGGTTGGGTTGGGTCAGGTTCGCAGGTTGGGTCAACTTTTTGCCAGGTCTAGCAATAGTCGCTATAATATATAGTGGTAGTTTTAAATGACTGACACTATAAAATATTACTTTTAGCAGCAACCATCCTTTAGCCAATTTTTAATTTGCCGCTATTTCTCAAATTTCCTGTAGTATACTTTTATAAAAGTACTTTTACAAAAGTACTAGTACTTTTAAAATTCAACTAGGGATAATTTTATAAGTGGTATTTTAAAATTCAACTAGGGATAATTTTGGAAGAAAAAAATGAATAAGTACTTATTGTATAAGCACTTTAAAAAATTGAAAATTTGGGCTTAAAAAATAAGCCTTTATTTTTAAAATAAGTACTTTTTTTGGGCTTATTTCCCAAACACCAATAAGTGCTTAATGGTGTGGTCTCGACCCAAATAAGCACTTATGTTTTAGCACTACTAAACATGGCATAAAAGGGCAATTTTGTCTCATCCAATTGTTGGCAACTTCCTTGTGGAAAAGTTACTTATCCACCTGGGAGATGGGTATAACTTACCCATGGAAAATAAATTTTCTTTAGATCCCACATAAATATGAAAAAAGAACATCAGTACCTTGGTCAATGGGAACCAAAATCCCATTAACCAACTTCCCCCCCCCCCCCCCCCTCCCCCCTCAAAATCCAAAAACGAGCCTGAAGTTAATGGTTAAGGTTATTATAATGGAGAGCTAATTCTTCCTTCTGTGGAGGTATGTTTCATGGATGGGCAGAACAAAAACCCAATCTAGTGGGTGTTTGTGAATCAGATAGGCGATATCTTTCTTCTACATGACTAGGAAGACATGGAAACTTCTCAAATAATTTTGTTGTAAAACAAAGTGATGATGCACAATGTGTGCTCCCTGCTAGCAGATAGCTCAGATATCGAACTGAGTAGGTTTCGTGGTCGAGCTATAAGAGAGAGAGATTAGAGTGTTCAGGTTACTTTACCCGAGGTGGGCACTTCGATACTTAAGTCAGCGAACTGGAGATGTGATTGCAAGAATGCAAGAGAGATAGAGTGCTTGAGAGCTAAATTGTGTGTACCTTTTAAGGTTGGAAGTGAGACATTTATATAGGCATTGTTTGGCGTGAGCTTCACACTCCGTGTCTGAGATCTCCAAGAAGACGTGGCTGACTAGTTCGAAGTCCTTGGAGGTAGTTTTGCATGCAAACTAGGATTTTGTGCCTTCCTCTAAAACATTTGGTGTGGGAACTGACTTCCAGAGGACCTAGGGATGACGGGATGTACGTAGAGGAGGTCGGTGAGCACGTCTCGTAGGTTGCCACCTCAATCAGGTCGGCAAGTCCTCGAGGGAGGTTGCTCCTCATGCCGAGGTCCCTTAGATCAGTATTAATGACATACCATAGGTCGGCAAGTCCTTGAGGGAGGTCACTCCTCACTCCAAGGTCCCTTGGACTAGTAACAACGAGGTATGAGAGGTACCACAGGTCAGCCCTAGACGAGGTGTTGCTAGCCACTCTCCAGAGGTACCTAAGCTGTATACATGGTGCTTAGACTAGTTTTGGGGTGCGCCTCCTTGATTTAGTGGGATCCACAGCAGTTAGTGTGGCACTGAAGTGTCATGCGGTGGTCCTATCATGCCATGTGTTGCAATGTCATTAGAGGGCCAAATCACACTTCATCAATTGCCCTCACTCCCAAGACGGGGTCGGTTCAGCAAAGGTAGTAGTTTGTTGTAGGTCCTTGGCCCGAAATGACTAGTTTGATTAGCTCATACGCGTCAATCCAGTTTACTCCTCAAGTCAGAAGAGTCTAAGGGTTGAATGCAGCAGGACTTCACCATCTTGATTATTGGGGCACAAGAGCGAATTCATCTACTCAAGGAAAGGCAAAGCTGGCACTCCAAGGACATCTACCATACCAGGGATGCAACCATCAAGGAGTACTGCAATTCAGCCAAACACCTTAGGAGCGAATTTTTTCATGTCGTCTTCAAGAGGGGCTTCAAACTACGTGACTGCCTCCTCAGGTTGCTTCACTTGTGTAGACTTCAATGCAATGTCCCTCAAGCCGATCCTTGAAGGAGTAGCCAACAAGGTTGATGCGAAGCCTAAAATCAAGGTAGAGGACAACTGTTAAGAATTTGGCCAAGTTTGCATGTTTTTCGAAGTGCTGAAAGTGAACTGGCCTTCCTTTTAATGGAAGTACACTTAAGTCGTGGTGCAAAAAAGTGGACTAGCCAATTAGGGTAGTAGCAAAGTCAACACACTACTGAGCTAGTTGGATGGGAGTTGACCTACATAGATTGGTTGATGTGTCTCAAGGTTGGCTTGAAGGGGCCTTAAAGTTGAAAAGTGGTTTAGCTTCCCCTTTTTAATTTTTCTAGATGAGGTGCTTATAGCATAGATCGGCTTTATCATTAGCTATGTGGCTCACGACACAAGAGTGTTGCTGACTAATTTAGGTTTGATTTGTATGGTGTTGGACCCCACAATGACCTCAATAAGCCCACATGGGTTCGGCCCAACCTCTATGAAAAGGCCTAGCGGAATTCACTACCAAACGCAGTGAACCCCTGAACTCATCACTATGCGCTCAAAATGGGCCCAACATTTATAGTTAAATGATCCTTGAATTCAACCATCCTATGAAGACCCAAGGATAACGGACTTAAGTAAGATATAGCCCATCAAGTAATCAGCCCTTAATAGTCTCTTACACTTAACCTCTTAGCCCACAATGATAAAACACTTCTCGACAGGAAAGGACCTCTCCCCTGACTGTATGGTGCAGTGTCACACTCTCTACACGGATGGATCCCAGGAATTAAAACCTTTTGCAAACACTTTTCTTAAAACTTAATATGTATATATATATACGTTTTAAATTCTCAGATTGCCCCAACATACCCAGGTTTTGGCCCACAAAGGATCTCACTGATTGGCATATCAAAGATAGCCCAATTTGACACCCAGTGCAGTACCAGAATCAAGTTTAGGGGTTATGTGTAACTTTCTACTTTTGCCCATCAATCTCCAAGGTCTAGGGCATAAGCGGAAAATGGTACGGGTTCAGTGTTTCTACCAAACAAACACTACATGTACTTCGGGTCTAACCCTAGCAGCTGAGACAAGCTGCCCCAACTTCTTTGGTAGCACACTAGTATCAATCTTGGCAAGATAAACTCTCCAAGTCTATCTAATGGCTAAGAACATTCTAAACTAACATAAGTCTCATAAGTGTCTAGTTTAAGGGGTAATTTCACAAAAACATATCAATGACAACATGAAACAATAATGTACTTTTATTCATTTACAATAAATGCACCTGTACATCAATCTGATTGGAGCTAAGGGTATACACTATCTAACAGCTCCCACTTACGCTTAAGTCCAATCGGGTACAAGCCTCAGTCCCATACTATCCACGTACTTCTCAAACACTTTCTGTGTCAGTGGCTTAGTCAATGGGTTTGCGACATTCTCCGCCGATGGTACCTTCTAAATCGGGATGCCCCCTTTACCAACAATCTCCCATAGTATGTGATACTTCCTCTCGATGTGCTAAGACTTTGAATAGGCTCTCGGCTCCTTAGCTTGAACAATGGCTCCAGTGTTGTTGCACAACAGTGGAATGGGTGATGTGCTGGGTGGAACAATTCCTCATTTGTGGATGAACTTCTTCATTCATACAACATCCTTCACAGCTTCACTTGCGGCAATGTACTTGGCCTCGGTCGTGGAATCTATTGTGGACCCTTATTTTCTACTTTTCCAGGTAACTACACAAGATCCCATCGTAGAAATATAACCAGATGTAGACTTTCTATCATCCGCGTCAGACTGGAAGTCGACATTAGTATACCCGATCATCTATAGTGAACTACCATCGAAGACAAGACAATAGTCTTTACTCCTCCATAAGTATTTGAATATGTTTTTCATAGTGGTCCAATGCTCCTATCCTGGGTTTGACTAGTATCTACTTACCACACTAACAGACTGAGCAATGTCTGGCCGAGTGCACATGGCACACATGATACTCCCTATGACTAAGACATAGGGAACCTCTCTCATGCCCTCAATCTCCTCAGGGGTCTTAGGTGACATGCCCTTGAAGAGAGTGACTTCATACCTGAAAGGAACAAATCCCTTCTTGGAGTTCTCCATGTTGTACCTGTTGATGATCTTGTCAATGTAAGTAGATTGGGATAATTATATTATCATTTTCGATCTATCTCTATAGAGTCAAAGTTCCAAGATATAAGAGGCTTCTCAAAGATCTTTCATGGATAATTGTTGTGAAAGTCATACCTTTACTATAGTTAGCATTCCTACATCATTCACAATGTGTAGAATGTCGCCTACATATAGAATCAAAAATTAACCTTATCTCCCACTGTCTTTCTGTAAACACTGGGTTCATCCGGATTTTGCTCAAAGTTAAACTATTTGACTATTGAATTAAATCAGATGTTTCAACTTCTAAAAACTTGCTTCAACCCATAAATGGACATGTTCAATTTGCACACCATATGTTCCTGACCCGAGGCAACAAAGCCTTATGGTTTTTGCATATAGATATCTTAAATAAGATCTCCATTTAGGACTATGGTTTTGACATCCATATGCCAAATCTCATAGTCATAGTGTGCAACTATATCTAACAGAATTCATATGGATTTGAACATGGCCACGGGCAAAAAAGTTTCCTCATAATCGACTCATTTCTAAGTGTACCTTTCACTACAAGCCGAGCTTTATAGGTCTCAACATTTTCATCAGGGCATTTCTTCCTCTTATAAATCCATTTGCAATCGATTGCTATCACCCCAAGGGGTGGGTCTATGAGAGTCCAGACTCCATTGATTTTCATTGGGTCCATCTCGACTTTGAAAGCATCTACCCACTTCAAGGAGTCTATGTCCAACATAACTTTCATAAGTCATGAGATCTTCCTCACTGTTCGTATCTTCCATCAAATAACTTTATTGATTATAGCCATAATGAACTAGAGGTCTAGACACTCAGGTAGATCTTCTAAGTTGGGTGTTATCTAGAACCTATGTGTTATCTCCCACTACTCCTGAGCTCTCTTCATTAAGAACAGTTTCCTAACGATGATCGTTCAGGATATAGTCTTCTTCCAAAGAGTAGGCATTTCGACTACTGAACAATTTTTGTTCTCTTGGGTCATAAAAAAAGATACCCTACAGAGGCCTTGGGATAGCCTATAAATAGGCAACGACTAGTCTTGGATTCCAATTTGTTTACACCAGTTCTTTTAACGTGTGTTGGACAACCCCATATTTTCAAGTGTCTTATACTTGGTTTCTTGCCGGTCCAAAGCTCATAAGGAATCTTAGGAATCGATTTGGTTGGAATCTAGTTCAACACGTATATTGCAGTCTCCAATGCATACCCCCCAAAAGGATATAGGTAACTCTGAATGTACAAGGAATGATTAGACCATATCTAATAGTGTTAGGTTTCTTCTCTCTGAGACACCATTTAATTGCGGTGTAGTAAGAGGAGACAAATGTGATATAATCCCATTGTCCTTTAAGTAGTCCCTAAATTTGTTGGAGAGATATTCACCTCCTTGATCTGATCGAAGGGTTTTGATGTGTCTCCCCAACTGTTTCTCGACTTCTTGTCTAAACTCCTTGAACTTTTTAAAGGATTCAAAATTATGTCTCATTAAGTACATATAACCACACCGAGAATAATCATTAGTGAAAGTTATGAAATAGCAGTGTTGGTTCCATGTCCTAGCATTCATGGGACTACATACATTTGTATATATTAGGTCAAGTGTGCTTGTAGATCTTTCAAGCATACTTGTAAATGACCATTTTGTCATCTTGCCTCGGAGGAAAGTCTCACAAGTTGGTAGATCTTCTATAGTTAGAAAATCTAGAGACCATCCTTCACCAATCTTGTGATACGTTCTATATTGATATGGCCAAGTCCGTAATGCCACAAGCATGTGGGATTAACTGTATCACACATTCTTTTCTTGGGGATGAGATTTGACATTGTTTCAGTTATATTTGTTTCTAGAGAATAATGGAGGACATAAAGACCATGCTCAAGTTCTCCATAAGTAAGGAATTTGTTATTCAATTTAATTGTATCTTATTACTGAATAAAAAAGAATAACCATCCTTACAAAACTTAGAAATTGAAATCAAATTTCTTCTAAGTAATGGTACATAAAGGCAATCTTTTAATGTAACAATTCCTTCTCTAAAAATCAAATCTATTGTTCCTATACTAATAGTCGCAACAGTTGCAATAGTCCCCAAGTAAAGTATCACCTTGTCATCATTCAGCCTTCTGCTTTCCTTGAACCCCTTCAATGTGTTACATGCATGAGTGGAAGACTAGAGTCAACACACCAGGATGTACAAGTGGCCAACATTTTGGTCTCTATGATAAGAGATTCGAAATTACCTTCTTTGTTCTTGCGGGATTCTAGATACTGAGGACAATTCCTCATCCAGTGCCCAATCTACTTGCAGAAGTGACAATCATCTGATGACTTATCTTTCTTTTGCTTTTATAATTTGCCTACCTTTTTTTGAAGCCTCTTCTTAACCTTTCTCTTTCTCTTACCCCAAAGTAAATCTCCACAACCACTTTCCTAACAAAGCTACATTTCTTAATCTAATATTGTCAATGCCTAGACCTCCCACTTCCTTTTTTCCTAGAAACTACTTCCCACTTCACTAAATGGTCATTTTTTTAGTTGCCCGGTTCCCATAGAAAATATCTCATGAGCTTTTCTAACTTATTGGCAACCTTGGCAGGAAGCTTAAAGGTAGACAGAAAATACATCGGGAGGTTGGCTAAAGTGGACTTGATTAAAGTAATTCTACCCCCTAGTGAGATATAATTTCTCTTCCACCCTGCTAGCTTTCTAGTGAATCTTTCTAAAACTAGGTACCAAAAATTTTTTGTTCTAGGATTTCCCCCTAGGGGCAGACCTAAATATACTAGAGGCCAACCACTTGCCTCACAACCTAAAGCCCTAGCCACCAACTGCACTTCATCATCCTATAAATTCACCCCTGCTACACAACTCTTGTTCCAATTGGTTTTCAGATTAGAGACTCTCAAAATGCATCACCACCAATGTCAAATTACCTATCTCCTCAATTTCCCCTTCACAAAATAGAATGATATCATCCACAAATTGTAGGTGATGATAATCACTTGTTGCCTCCCAACTCTCCATCCTTTTAGTAGATTTCTTGAATCAGCCCTAGAAATCAAGACACTTAGGACATCCACTACTAAGGTGAAGAGGAATGGTGACAAAGGGTCTCCTTGTCTAAGGCCCCTCTTTGTAGGAAAGAAGTCCCTAGCTACTCTATTCACTAAGATTGAGAAGTGACAAGAGGTAATACATCCCTTCATCCACTTACACCATCTCTCCCAAAAACCTCTATTCCTCAACACTTCTAGCAAGAAATCCCAATCCACCAAATCATAATCATTTTCTAAGTCAAGTTTACAAATCAGACCCTTTTGTCCTTTTCTTTTTTTGTAATTCACACATTCATTGGCTATTAAAATCTGATAAATAATTTGTCTCCCTTTCACAAAGGCCCCTTGATTCAGTGAGATTAAGGAAGGACTTACTTGAGTCTTAGTGCAAGAACTTCAGAAATGATCTTATACAAACTCTGAATCAGACTGATCGATGTAAAGTCCTTGGGCTGAATTGCAAGCACTTTCTTAGATATCAAAGCTATGAAAGTAGCATTTGCACCCACATTTATTTTTCCTCTTTCAAAGAAATTCCAAGAAGACCTCCACTAGGTCATCACCTAAGGTATCCCAAGAGTCTTGATAAAAAGCCATAGTGAATCTGTTCAGGCCCGAGGCTTTTGATCTTTCCATAGAGAAAACTGCCTCCTTTATTTCTTGAACCTCAAACGGTTTTTCTAGGGGTTCCAACAATTCCCTTTCTCCAACATGCCACTCAAAGTCAGTTAGAGTCTCTCTTGCTCTACTGGGGCTGTCATAAATGGATTTAAAATGCTCCACAAAAGCTTTTGCAATCTCTTCCTCTCTTGTTAGTATTGCCCCATTCCATTCCAAACTTTCAACTATGTTCTTCCTCTTTCTTCCATTTGCCAAGCTATGGAAAAATCTTGTATTACCATCTCCTTCAACCACTTGCATCTTGATTTTTGTCTCCAACTTATCTCTTCTTTTCTGAGAATTTCCTCCAACTCTTGTTTCAACTTTCATCTCTCTTCCCTTTCTTCACACCTCAATCATCTCTCTACCTTAGCAACATCAAGTTCTTGAATCCTTTTACTAATAGCCTCCTTTTTGTCTTCAATTATACCAATGGTAGCTCCATCAATTCAAAAGAATCCACAAAATGGTTGAACTTCCTCATACTTAAGGTGATCCTATGGTTGGGGTTATTTGTTTCAGTTATAAACCTGATGACATTTAAATTCCCTCCCAAGCACCACAGACCCTCCCACAATCCCCTTATAGCTTCTAATTCCTCCCAAAACTCCTCCCTTTCTCTACACGAATTTGGCCCATAAACATTAGTTAAAGCCCATTCCAATCCATCAATTCTTCTTCTGAATTTCACTATAACCATATAGCTACCGATTAATTCTTCTGTACAGTCCAAATCCTCATTTTTCCAAATTGTCAGAATACCCCCTGAGGCCCCCCAAGACCGTGCAAAAGCCCAAGTCAGTCCTCTAGCCGACCAAATACTTATCACCCATCTCCTATCCACCTCTAACAGTTTTGATTCCTGAATCAACACAATATTTGGCTTTTCTTTTCTGAGCATTTCCTTTATCACTCTTCTCTTCCTGGAACATCCCAATCCCCTTACATTCCAACTAATAATCTTCATTGAGAACCTAACTTATGAGCAACCCTAAAAACCACATTTTGCTAACCTGACTACCTTCCTTTTCTCCCAGAACACCCCTTGTCATAGTCCACTTCACTGAATTTCTTCTTCCTCCTTTTAGGTGTCCCACCTCCAAACTTTTTCTTTGAAATATCTTGTTCTTCCACTCTTTTCTTTTTTTGACTTTTCCTCCCAACTATTCTCTTTGTTGTTTTTTGGCCCAATTTTACCCTTTCTCCCTCCCTTCCATTTACTTGGGAACTAGGAACTGGAGTGTCACCCTCTTGTTCATTTTCAAAATTCCCCCCTAATTCCTCTTCTACCAAGAGTCTAAAGGTCTGCAAAATTAATCCCCAAATCCTTTTCTCTTCATCCACAATATCCTTCAGAGCCTCCACATCCTCTAACATCTCTGTTACTTCAATTGAATCACTAAGACATTCAGCTTTTGGAAGAGTGTCACTAGGATAGGCAGCCTTTAGATGAGTGTCAGCTTCACCTATGAACAGAGATAAAACTACAACTAGGGAAAAGGGCAGATTAGTATAAAAAACTCGAGGAATACAAGAATCAAGACAAAAACTAGAAACAACAAAACCTGACATGTCACCAGTTCTGCCTAGGTTCTAAGGGAGTTTGTTGGGAGAGGACTCCTCAAGATCAACCTATGTTGCACTAACAAGGGAGCAGGGATTGCTTGTTTCTTTGCCATTTGACTTGGGAGAGAACAAACTCAAACTATTGACACCTTGACCTTGATCTGGATGTGGAATAGGTTCTTCTCTGAATTTGGCCAAGACGTTCACCTCCCTCGAGGTACTGCCTCCCACTCCCAAGCTCTTCAACAGCTCCAAAGAGTTCACAGGCTCGGGGGTAAAATCTTCTCCAAACAGAAGTGTTGTTCCATGGTCTACACCTGCTATAGATGAGCTTTTCGGGTACCTACTTCTCACACTTCCTATTCTAGAACCTTCGAGGAGAAGCTCATCATCTTCCTTTTCTTCTTCATAGTTTTCCCACTCTGAATCAAAACCATCATCATCAGATCTCCGCCGATCATACTTCGGGCTTGTACATTCCAAGGTCATGGAATAGGAAACTAGTCTCGGTCTTCAGCTGAGCTTCTCCACCACTGTTGTGTTCAAACCTCCCCTCTTCGAATCAGATCTGGAGTTAGAAGATGATAGACCCAAACACTAGTCTACCACCTTCAGTCCAGCCTTGGTCACGTGACCATTTAAGATCACCTGACTCCTTTAGTTCCTTTGGCCTAGCCCCTTCTTTAAGCTTTAAATTACTGGGTGATGGCCCATTTAAGAGCCCATTACTAAAATTCTTTGAGTTGTCTAGAGGCCCAATGCCAAGTGTCATTCGATTTAGCCCATTACTGAAATTTTGTGGGCCTGGTTTGAGTCTCTTCAAGTTACCCAATTAAAAACTTGGCCTAGTTTTTCTCAAAAAGTGAGCCCCTCTAATAGATGGCTCATTTAATGCTCCACCTGTAAAAGCTTGGGCATAAGACCTTCCCCTATCTGTGTCTTTAACTTGTCTTGCATGCTCAAGGCATTTCCCTGCAATCCACCTTTTGTAATCATCTTTCCAAGACTTTCCAAAACTGTGTAAACCTTAGCCAATTTCAAATCCGCCAATCCCTGATTTCCGCATAAGTATTCTTCTTCCACCTCTTCCTTCTCCCTTCTAGACTTCCTCCATAGTGAAGATTCAATGGAAGAGAGAAGCCAAGGTAAGTAAACACAGTTATCAAAGAAAACTTCAATCTTCCTAGGGATTTCTTCTGGTTTAGCTCCATTCAATCTAATGGCTACTGATCTAAGGTCTAGTAGGAACACACCAACTAGTTTTGCCTTACAGAGAGAAGCAATGGATTCAAAAACCACCTTCTTCCACAAATGGAACGGCAAGCCAACAATCCTCATTGTAACACCATCTACCACTGACCAAGTCCTTTGAATTTGAACCAGGGGATCTGTTCATGACTGTAGCATTTCCTTCAATTGTCTGCACATTCAAAGCATTGATTTCAACTTCATCTTCCAATAAGTCAATCAATGCTTTACACTCTTCAAATGGAGTGATCAAGATAGGACCCTTCAATTTTAAATTTTTACTTAAGTCTACAGCTATTTTCTCCAATCCCTTGGTTCCTTTTGAAGGGAGGAGATATCCATCGTATGGACGCCCGAATCTTGCAGAATAGAATGGGCGAATTTCAAAAATTTCTCTCCAACCTACTCGGAATCGTATTCCCTATTTTAGAAAAATCATATTTTTCAAGGATCAATCTTGAACCAAGAACCGAACCAGATCTAAACAAAAGTAGTAGGAGAGGGATATACTTGATACGGAGAAATAGTATCTCCCAATGGAGGTATTCACGTCCAAGGAAGGAATCAAAGACTGCTCCCACTGAAGATGGTGCGGTGCAGGATGAAGCAGAATCAATAGTGTTCTTTAAAAGAACCAGATCCTTCGCAAGAATCAGTTGGACGGCACATGAGCACTACTTCCAATCAGCCCTTTCACAAAGGACTGATATCAAGATCCAATCTTGATCACTCTTACTGACAAGAGGAGATCGAACTAGCAAATATGGCGGCGGCAAGAAGGAGGCGGCAAGAGAGTTTTAAAACAGTGATGCTAAATTATCTCTTCTATGACTTCAGCTCTGAAGACAAAATGTGAATATAAATATATCTACTAAAGGTTGCCGCCCCCTCCTTCTTTTATAACCTTAAAGGGATCAACTCCTCATCCCATTAGGAGTTGCTGATCCAAATCATATTTGGATCAAAATTCCCTTAAAGTGATAAGGGTAAACCCTTATGGCGTGGGACCCAAGCATTGATCTACACATCAGCCACATGGGTTCAGCCCTGCCTTTGTAACAAGGCCTGGCCGAATACACTGTTATGGACAGTGCACCCCCTGAAACCCATCAAATGGGCTCTATGGGCCCAACACTTACCCTAAGTGGTCCCTGGGCCAAGCCACCTTGTAACACCCAAGGACTGTGGGCAGATGCAAGATTAGCCCATCAGGCGTTACCCTCAATGGTCTTACACTTAACCTCTCAGCGCATAATGATCAAACACTGCCCGACAAGAGAAGACCTCTCCCTTGGCTGTAAGGAACAGTGTTGGTTTCCATGTAAAATATATTTTGCAAATGTTTAGAAACCGTAATATATATACTTTTATATCTCATATAAAATATATTTTGCAAAAAAAATCTCAACGATTGAAATCGGTTGCCGACAGTCTTGGTTTCCATCAGAGAGAGTGCATCCCCGATCATTACCTTTGTCTGACAAAGGGGCTGATCCTATCACTATGATCACCCACTCAGATGAATTCTCGGACTGTCCCAACATACCCAGGTTTTGACCCCCGCTAAGGATCTCACTGATTGGCATATCAAAGACAGCCCAATCCGACACCTAGTGCAGTATCATAATTAAGTCTAGGGGTCAAGTGCAACTTTCCAGTTTTGCACATCAATCTCCAATGTCCAGGGCAAAACTGGAAATCTAGTCCAGTTCAAAGATTCAATTAATCCTACACTGCATGTGCCTTGGGTCTCACCCTAGTGGCTGAGACAGAACACACCAACATTTGGTAGCACACCAGTGTCAGCCTTGGCAAGATAAATCTCCCCAGACTTATCCAACGGCTGTGAACATTCTAAACTAACACGAGTCTCGTAAGTGTCCAGTTTAAGGGTATTACACAGAAACATACCATAGGAACATGAATCAAATATGTACTTTATTCATTTACAATAAATTCATAATGGACATCATTTTGATTGGAGCTAAGGGCATACAACTGTCTTACAGCTCTCACTTGCACTTAGGTCCAATCTGGTATAAGCCAGAGTCTCATACTTTCCACGTGTTTCTCAAACACTTTATGTGTCAGTGGCTTAGTCAATGGGTCTGCTACATTCTCCACTGACGCTACCTTTTGAATCAGGACGTCCCCTCTACCAACAATCTCCTGCAGTACATGGAACTTCCTCTCAATGTGCTTCGACTTCGATGGGCTCGTGGCTCATTAGCCTGAGCAATCGCTCCATTGTTGTCACACAACAACAGGATGGGTGATGTGCTAGACGGAACTACTCCCAATTCGTGAACGAACTTCTTTATCCACACGGCTTCCTTGGCAGCTTCACTTGCGGCAATATATTCGGCTTCGGTTGTGGAGTCTGTCGTGGACCCCTGTTTGCTGCTTTTCCAGCAAACAACACATGATCCTATCGTGAAAACATACCCAGATGTAGACATTCTATCATCTAGATCCGATTGAAAACTGGCATCAGTATACCCCTAGATTTGTAGTGAGCTACCATCGAATACCAAACAAAACTCTTTTGTCCTTCGAAGGTACTTAAGTATATTTTTGACAGCAGTCCAATGCTCTTGCCCTGGGTTGGCCTGAAATCTTCTTACCACAATCACTGCCTGAGCAATGTCATGACGAGTGCACAGGATGGCATACATGATGCTCCCTATGGCTGAGGCTTAGGGAACGTCCTTCATGCCCGCAATCTCCTCAGAGGTCTTGGGAGACATCTTCTTGGAGAGAGTGACTCCGTGCCTGAAAGGAACATTTCCCTTCTTGAAGTTCTCCATGTTGTATCTCTTGACAATTTTGTCAATGTAAGAAGATTGGGATAATCCTATTATCCGCTTCGATCTATCTCTATAGAGTAGAAGACCCAGTATATAGGAGGCTTCTCCAAGATCTTTAATGGAGAATTGCTGCAAAAGCCAAACTTTCACTGTAGTCAACATTCATACATCATTCCCAATGAGTAGAATGCCGTCTACATACATAACCAGAAATGTAACCTTATCCCCACTAGACTTCCTGTAAACATAGGGCTCATCCGGGTTCTGCTCAAAGCCAAATGTTTTGACAGTAGAGTCAAACTGGATGTTCCAACTCCTAGAAACTTGCTTAAGTCAATATATGGATCTATTTAATTTATATACCATGTGTTCCTGACCCGCAGCTATGAAAGCTTGCAGTTGCTGCATATAGATATCTTTAGTAAGATCTCCATTCAGAAACGCAGTTTTGACATCCATTTGCCAAATCTCATAGTCATGGTATATTGCTACAAGGGCTGGCCGAATTCACTATAGGTGACAGTGAACCCCTGAGTCCATCACCATGGGCTCTTAATGGGCCCAACATTTACACTAAATGGTCCTTGGATCAAGCTACCTTATAAAATCCTAAGGACTGTGGGCAAATGCAAGATTAGCCCATCAGGCATTACTCTTAATGGTCTTACACTTAACCTCTCAGCCCATAATGATCAAGCACTGCCCGATAAGAGAGGACCTCTCCTTCGGCTACAAGGTACAATGTTGCACTCTCTACTCACATGGATCCCGGGAATTAAAACCTTTTGCAAACATTTTGAAACCATAATATATATATATATGTATGTATATCTCTATATAAATATATTTTGCAAAACAAAATCAACGGTTGAAATCGGTTGCCGGCAGCTTTGGTTTCCATCAGAGAGATTGCATCCCTGATCATTCACTTTGTCCAACAAAGGGGCTGATCTTGTCACTATGATCACCCACTCAGATGAATTCTCGGATTGTCCCAACATACCCAGGTTTTGACTCCCTCTAAGGATCTCACTGATTGGCATATTCAAGACAGCCCAATCCGACGCCTAGTGCAGTATCATAATTGAGTCTAGGGGTCAGGTGTAACATTCTAGTTTTTCCTATCTATCTCCAAGGTCCAGGGCAATATTGGAATTCTGGTCCGGTTCAGGGTTTCAAGAAAACCCACACTGCATGTACCTCAGATCTCACCCTGGCAGCTGAGACAAGCTACCCCAACCAACTTGGCAGCACATCAGTGTCAGCCTTGGCAGGATAAATCTCCCCAGATCTATCCAATGGCTGTGAAGATTCTAAACTAACACGAGTCTCATATGTGCCCAGTTTAAGGGTATTACACAGAAACACACCACAATAACATGAATCAAATATGTACTTTATTCATTTACATTAAATGTCATAAGGTACATCATTCTGATTAGAGCTAAGGGCATACACTGTTTAACAACTCCCACATGCACTTAGGTCCAATCTGGTATAAGCCGGAGTCCCATGCTTTCCACGTGTTTCTCAAACACTTTCTGTGTCAGTGGCTTAGTCAAAGGGCCTGCTACATTTTTCGCTAATGCTACCTTCTGAATTAGGACGTCCCCTCTTCCAACTATCTCTCGCAGTACGTCGTACTTCCTCTCGATGGCTTACCGGTCCAAAGCTCATAGTTCCTTCTTTGAAAATTAACTCTAAAGTTCCTATAGTTGTAGCTGCAACACTTGCAGAAGTCCCCACGTAGAGAGTTACTTTTCCGTCACTCAGTCTTCTACTTATCCTGAACCCCTGCAGTGAGTTACACGCATGAGTCGAAGCCCCGTAATCAATACACCAGGAAGTAGAAGTTACCAACAAATAGGTTTCTATGACACAGGATTCGAAATTACCTTGTCTCTTGGATTCCAGGTACTGAGGACAGTTCCTCTTCAAGTGGTCGGCCTATTTGTAGAAGTGACAAGCATATGATGCTCTATCTTTCTTCTGCCTTTTGAACTTAGCAACTTTCTTCTGAGGCTTTCTCTTTGCCTTCCTCTTCTTCTTGCCTGATTTGTTGGCTTCAACAAGAATAGCAATGGGCTGATCCTTCTTTATCAGTTCTTTGGCCCTCTACAACATATTGTTGAGTTCCTGAATGCTAACATTTAGCTTATTCATGTTATAGTTCATGATGAACTGAATGAAGGAAGGAGGCAAAGAATTTAGGATGGTGTCCACCTTCGTGACATGGTCAAGCCTGGATCCAAGAGCCTCAAGTTCATTAATATAACCCATCATCTTGAGACAATGGTCATGAACCTGTTGGTTCTTGAACATCTGTGTGGTCATGAACTGCTTCAAGACCTTCTGTCGAGTAGAATGATTCTGCTCTTCATACGTCGTCCTTAGACTATCCAAGATATCCTTAGACAATTCGATCTGATCGAACTATCGTTGATGAGAATAAAATCTATCATATTTTATCCCCTAATATTTTGTCTTTTATACTGAATTAGTACTTAATTAGACTCATATTTTTTGTATTTCGGTTCAGGGCATGAAAGAAGGCAACAGGAGCAAAGAAAGACAAATCGGATGATTTTTCATAGTTTCGACATCATTCAGTAATATGAGTCTAACTCGCATATCCGAACTCCGATTGGGCTGATTCAAGACCCACTGTAAATATAAAAGAAAAAGCCACAACTTTTATGTGTTTGGCTTTCACAGATTCGGCATGCATCGAAGTCAAATCCGGGCCCGAAGTCAGGGCAAATTCGTAGGAAGGCCCAATCCGCAACTGAAGCCCAACTTGTAGAAAAGCCTGGCTGAAGCCCAATTCGCAGAGGAGGTTTAATACGAATCCAAGAACAAGAAAGTGAGAGGAGTCCTTCCAGATCTAAATTCTTGATGTAATCTTAAAAAGGATAAATGGATTGAGTTCATTAGAAAAAGAGATAAGAGTAGGATTAGAATAGGACTTTCTATTCTTGTAAGATAAACTTCAAGAGGAAGTAGGAGACCACCCCCTCCCCTTTAAGCTATATAAAGGGGGGGGGGGGGTTGGAATAGCTTGAGGCATCACTGAATCACTCAATTTCTAAATCATTCAACTTCTGATTTGAATCAAGAAGAAAGGAGCAATCAGTTAATAAGGGTTCAAGAAAGGTTCAAGAATTCAAGAAACTTCATGAAGAGGAGATCTCAGCACCATGGGCGAATTCAAGAGTTCTTTCTTCCCCTTTGTTTGTTTTAATTCTTCCATTATGAACTGATTTGTTTCTTGCTAGGGCTATGGAAAGCCTAACCATGTAATGAATATATTTTTATCTTCTTGATTTATCCAAGATTGTGATTTCCATTTAGTCTATGAATTATTGTGCTTAATGCAATTAAGAGCTTGGCCACCTCTTAATTGATTTGGGTTATGTGAATGAATTGAGAGAGGAATTCACATAATTGATAGAATAATTCATAGTGTGAATTGAATGGTATATAGAGATATATATACATGATTCATCTAAATTTAATGGTTTTCTTGGACTTAATGCACTTCCATCTTGAGAGCTCTACTCGAGAGATCGAAGGGTTACCTGATGGGCGTAGGTTTAGTATATCTCGAGAGAGAATATTAAATAAATTTGTGAAAATCTCAGCTTATGCGAATAACAATTAGTCTTGGATAATTGGACCCATCAATATTCATTGCATTGGTTAGGTGGACCAAAAGTCCTAGTGATTCCATCATTTGCATATTCGATTAGTGATCACCCTTGTTTTTATTTTCTTTGTTCCAGTTTTTATTTTCAGTAGTTCTTGTTTCCTTAAATCTAAATTTCGACTGTCCAAATAATTATGGAAGACTGTGATTCTAATACTTATTTTGTTAAATCCCTGTGGGAACGATATTATTATACTACTTGATAACTAGTGCACTTGCTAGAGTTATATATTTATAGCTATCAAGTTTGTGGCGCCGTTGCCGGGGATTTAATCCTAAAATAATATTGAAACTTGTTAACCTTGGTTAATTTGGATTTTTTTTATTTTTATTTCTATTTTGTTCCTTTTTTTATTTTATTTGTTCGAACTCTTGTTGTGTTCAGATTTATTAGTGCATGACACACACTAGAAGAGAAGGACTAGCAAGATTCGATCCTGAAATAGAAAGAACCCTTCTTTATTTAAAGAGATGCTTAGGGAGTATCCTCACCAAGGAATACCAGCTTGGTATCAAAGTCAGACCTTTTATAATGGCATTACCCCCCCTAATCGATCTATTATTGATACAGCCGCAGGTGGCACTACCATGAGAAGAATACCAGAGGAAGCCTATGACCTAGTAGAAGAGATGGTGTCAAACAACTACCAATGGAGTAATGATCGAACCAATCAAAGGGGAGTACACCATATCGATTCCCTTGCAGCCATATCTGCTCAACTTGCTAATCTGAATAAGAAACTTGATACTCTTAATATTGCAGCAATAAATACATTATCTAGCATCCCATGTGATTTCTGTGGTCAAATAGGACATGCTAATTCTGATTGTCCATTATGTAGTCATTTCACTTCATATGAGAATGCTAATCTTATCTCTCATGCTAGCAGGTCAAACTTCAACCCATATTCAAATACATACAACCCAGGGTGGAGGAATCATCCAAATTTTTCATGGAGCAACAATCAACCAATGGCACCCATGGGATTCCAACAACAACTGCCTCCACAAGAAAAAAAGAGCAATCTGGAGGAAATGATCTCTAAGTTCATTAATGCCACTGAAGCAAGGTTCCAAAGCCATGAAACATCGATTAAGAACTTAGAAGTTCAAGTGGGGCAGATTGTG
Organism: Nelumbo nucifera; assembly: GCF_055504915.1. NCBI lineage: Eukaryota > Viridiplantae > Streptophyta > Magnoliopsida > Proteales > Nelumbonaceae > Nelumbo > Nelumbo nucifera. The sequence goes on from NC_142651.1 coordinate 82,669,862, forward strand.
CATATGTTGTCGGAAAGAAAAGAGGAATGGTTGCCCAGCAAAACAGAGAAGAATGCAAAAGAGCAAGTAAGTGCCATAGCTTTTGGAAGCGGGAAGACAATTGGTGAGACCCAGAAGGATGATATGGAAGCTGATGTGGCCGATCTGCAAAAGGAGATCATAGGGAGTACACCTAAACTGAGTTTAGATGCTATTAAACTTCCTCTCCCTTACCCTGAAAGAGTTTTGAAAGATAACTTGGATGAGGAAGTTAAGAAGGTTTTGAACTATTTGGAGGACAGTCAAGAAGGACAAGGTAATGCTCATTATATTATGTTGTCGATTTCTAATAAGAGACCGTTACCCTCTGTTTTGCAGGCCCCTGTTCCATATTTAAACCCACCCATGATGGATGGAAGGGGAGCACACCGAAAGCTGAAACCACGAGAGTTAGAGGATCTGATTCATGATAGGGAAGTTTGTTTTTATTTTCTTTTTTCTTTTTTACATTTCTAGTTTAGTTTTGCTGCCCTTTCTTTACATTTAACCTCACATTGGGGACAATGTAAGTTTTAAGTGTGGGAGGGGATTTAGGATTTTGGATTTTGGATTTAGGTTAGAATTTTTTTGATTTAGGTCATTTTTTTTTATGATTCATACAAAAAAAAATCAAAACCTCAACTCTTTTGAAATCAATTGAATCAATGTTCTAGGAAAACTTTTGGGAACCTAGTAATGGGGTACGCTCAAGGGGTACGTGACTTATCTAAAGCCATTTCCACTTAAGCTAGTCCTAAATTCAGGTTTAAGTAAATGGGGTAGTTGTTTTACCATTGCTACAATTGGTAGGATGGAGCATAAAATGCACCTACCAACCAAGTAATTCAATGGTAGGATGGAGCATAAAATGCACCTACCAACCAAGCAATTCAATAGTAGGATGGAGCATAAAATGCACCTACTATCCAGCAAATTCAACAGTAGGACGGAGCATAAAATGCACCTACTGGCCGAGTGATCCAAAAGTGAGACGGAGCATAAAATGCACTCACTACTAAAAAAAAAAAGAGAGAGAGAGAGAGAGGTTTTCCTGATTTACTACTTGGTTTGCAGTAGCAAGAATTGTATTGGCTGATAGATGAGTTGAGTATAACTTGGTTGTGTTGATTTAATGGTTTGCAATAGTTAACCTAGAATATTTGTGGAGAAAGAGGAGGGAGAGTTGAGTTTAAAAATCGGTAGGAAAGTTAGTTTTTTCTTGCTTAATTTCTTGCTTGAGTTTTGTCTTGCCCGAGGACGGGCAAGAGTTTAAGTGTGGGGGGATTTGATGAGAATAAAATCTATCATATTTTACCCCCTAATATTTTGTCTTTTATACTGAATTAGTACTTAATTAGACTCATATTTTTTGTATTTCGGTTTAGGGCATGAAAGAAGGCAACAGGAGCAAAGAAAGACAAATCGGATGATTTTTCACAGTTTCGACATTGTTCAGTAATATGAGTCTAACTCGCATATCCGAACTCCGATTGGACTGATTCAAGACCCACTGTAAATATAAGAGAAAAAGCCACAACTTCGTTTTTGGCTTTTGTAGATTCGGCCTGCAACGAAGTCAAATCCGGGCCTGAAGTCAGGGCAAATTCGTAGGAAGGCCCAATCCGCAGCTGAAGCCCAACTTGTAGAAAAGCCTAGCTGAAGCTCAATTCGCAGAGGAGGTTTAATATGAATCCAAGAACAAGAAAGTGAGAGGAGTCCTTCCAAATCTAAATTCTTGATGTAATCTTAAAAGGATAAATGGATTGAGTTCATTAGATAAAGAGATAAGAGTAGGATTAGAATAGGACTTTCTATTCTTGTAAGATAAACTTCAAGAGGAAGTAGGAGACCACCCCCTCCCCTTTAGGCATCACTGAATCATTCAATTTCTAAATCATTCAATCATTCAACTTCTGATTTGAATCAAGAAGAAATGAGCAATCAGTTAATAAGGGTTCAAGAAAGGTTCAAGAATTCAAGAAACTTCATGAAGAGGAGATCTCAGCACCATGGGCGAATTCAAGAGTTCTTTCTTCCCCTTTGTTTGTTTTAATTCTTCCATTATGAACTGATTTGTTTCTTGCTAGGGCTATGGAAAGCCTAACCATGTAATGAATATATTTTTATCTTCTTGATTTATCCAAGATTGTGATTTCCATTTAGTCTATGAATTATTGTGCTTAATGCAATTAAGAGCTTAGCCACCTCTTAATTGATTTGGGTTATGTGAATGAATTGAGAGAGGAATTCACATAATTGACAGAATAATTCATAGTGTGAATTGAATGGTATATAGAGATATATATACATGATTCATCTAAATTTAATGGTTTTCTTGGACTTAATGCACTTCCATCTTGAGAGCTCTACTCGAGAGATTGAAGGGTTACCTGATGGGCGTAGGTTTAGTATATCTCGAGAGAGAATATTAAATAAATTTGTGAAAATCTCAGCTTATGCGAATAACAATTAGTCTTGGATAATTGGACCCATCAATATTCATTGCATTGGTTAGGTGGACCAAAAGTCCTAGTGATTCCATCATTTGCATATTCGATTAGTGATCACCCTTGTTTTTATTTTCTTTGTTCCAGTTTTTATTTTCAGTAGTTCTTGTTTCCTTAAATCTAAATTTCGACTGTCCAAATAATTAGGGAAGACTGTGATTCTAATACTTATTTTGTTAAATCCCCGTGGGAACGATATTATTATACTACTTGATAACTAGTGCACTTGCAAGAGTTAATCGTTGTATCAGATTACCCAAGGAGGCTATGATGTAGCAGTGGGCTAGGGAATTTTTCTCTTCCCATTCCTGGTAGTCCCTCCAACGGGCCTCAGAAACCCTATCACCCGGACGTTCCGAAACAGGATTTTTAGCTACTTTGTCCAGTTTTTCCAATGTCAGGACTAGCATAAGGTTACGGTACCAGTCAGCATAGTTTAGGCCTTTTAGTTTATTGTCATCCAATAATTTTGCGAATTGTCCGTTTGCCATTTCTGATAAAAAGCAAATATTAGTCCACAACTAGGAGTGTTCACGTAGTCTTCCATTTTAGGATAGGCCCCTCCCACATCGGTCTATGACGCCCCTATCATCTTATGAAACATCCCAACAGATTCAATAGCAAATGGATAGCCCAATTTTATGGTGTGTTTCCTCATTACTGAATGACCCATCTTCATGCTAATGATGGAAAGCCTTTAGAGAGTTCATCACATGAATCTCTCTATCACTTGCACCCATATTTCAGGAGGGAACAAAATTATTACGCCCTAGTTTAATTTAGGTCAAACCAAAGTGGCCCCCACTGATTTTCATAAAGCCAGATTTTGGTGGGCCCTAAACGGCTAGGGTTCCGTACAATTCCTCTTGAGGAGGTGTGGGGCCCACCATGAAAGGAGATCATCCAATGATCTTAAGGACACCATGGCAATGATGTGCATTCAGCCATGGCGTGCGTAAGAGCCACTATCGTATCAGCATGGGCCAAGTACTTATGGCCCATGAACGTTGCACATCAGATGCAAGGATAAAATTGATCCAATCAGTTAATATCTGTAAAACCCATTATTAAAGCCCATAATAATTCATAATATTACTGATTAATATTACATAGGTATATGGGCTGAATAGCAAAGAGCAGTTCGGCCCATATAGCTTTTATGCAGTTAATGGGCTTAAGTAGTTTTAACACATTAAAACTGGGTTTTACAGGTGTGGGTCGAATTAGATCTTGCAATTAAACATCAACTCCTGGACCCAAGAATGATAAATTAGGGCTGAGAACAGCTCCCATCGAACCATAGATTTGGTCCAACCAGTTTGGTCCAATCTGGTTCGAATGGGTCTAGGGTTTGATTTTTATTTCAAGAATTAATTCAATATTATGATCTGAAATTAAATTACTGATAAAAGACATTCAAGAATCAGTATAAGGGCTGTTCGTAGATCTGCTACCCTACAAAACAGAGGTTAGTTCGTAGTTTGTAGTTTCTCAAACTGCAAATCGCAGATAGCCAAACCCTAATCTACGAAAATCCTTCCTTCTGCGCAATCTGCTTCGATCTTGATTGAAACAAAATAGAAAAACCCTAATTTTCTATTAATATTACATCAAACTGAATTCCTATACATTCAGTCTAAAAAATAAAAAAAAAAATAATTACAAACAAGAATGTTAAAGAACTGCAAAACGCAGTTTTCTTGCGCCAATCAAGATTACGATCTCCACCGTATGAACAACCCATCAATCAAGAAAAATATAAACAGCCATTCTAAATATAATTCAGATTTATAAAATTTAATTTTAGATCAATAGCCCTTAATCTGAGAACCGATTTCCTAGAAAATCTCTTATCTGTGCAAATTGGGTAGAACACCTTCTGCCCATTTGCGTAGTTCCAAATCTGGCTGATTTCGGTTCAAGATTTGAACCTGGCTCTGATACCACTAAAGGGATGAGAGATCCATCATATGGTTGGCCGAACACTATAGGTAGTTCATAGATCTGCTACCCTGCAAAACAGAGGTCAGTTCGCAGTTTGTAGTTTCTCAAACTGCAAATCGCAAATAGCCAAACCCTAATCTGCGAAAATCCTTCCTTCTGCGCAATCTGCTTCGATCTTGATTGAAACAAAATAGAAAAACCCTAATTTTCTATTAATATTACATCAAATCAAATTCCTATACATTTAGTCTAAAAAATAAAAAATAAAAAATTAATTACAAACAAGAATGTTAAAGAACTGCGAAACGTAGTTTTCTTGCGCCAATCAAGATTACGATCTCCACCGTACGAACAACCCATCAATCAAGAAAAATATAAACAACCATTCTAAATATAATTCAGATTTATAAAATTTAATTTCAGATCAATAGCCCTTAATCTGAGAACCGATTTCCTAGAAAATCTCTTATTTGTGCAAATTGGGTAGAACACCTTCTTCCCATTTGCGTAGTTCCAGATCTGGCTGATTTCGGTTCAAGATTTGAACCTGGCTCTGATACCATTGAAGGGATGAGAGATCCATCATATGGTTAGCCGAACACTACAAGTAGGTTTGGCGAAATTTCAAAAATTTCTCTCTCTCCCATGTGGGAATCACATTCCTATTTTAGAAAACTGCATTTCAATGATCAATCTTAAACCCTAAACCAAACCAGATCTGAAACCAAAAGGTAGGAGAGGGAAATACCTGATACAGAGTAGTAGTAACTCCCAATGAAGGTTTTCACGCCCAAGGAGATCACCAAATATTGCACCCACTGAAGAGGACACAGCGTAGGGTGGAGCAGAATCAGTAGGGTGGTTCTTCAGCAAGAACCTGATTCTTCACCAAGAATTTGATGGAGGGCGAATAGGCACGACTTCAAATCAGTTTTTTCTTCCAAAAACTGATATCAAGAACCTTTCTTGATCGCTCCTACATGTGGAGATCGAACTGGCAATGGCGGCAACAACAGGAGAAGGCAAGAGTAGAAGATGGCATCAGTCCAACTGTAGTTGTCTTCTCTCTTGAATCAGTAATCTTGAAGGATGAATTGGGGTCCGCCCTTCTCCTCTATTTATAGCCTTAAAGAGAGGTTCTCCTAATCCCATTAGGAGTTTCCTAATCCAAATCTTGTATTTGGATCTGGACTCTCTTTAAGAGATAAGGATAATCCTTATCTTATCTGCAGATAAAGATCAACCCTCCTAATCTAATTAGGAGTTTCCTTATCCAAATCTCTATTTGGATCTAGACTCTCTGAGTGGATAGGGACAATCCCTTATCCTATCTCCTGATCTAAATCCCATAACTGCCCCTCTTTAATAAATGATATTAAACCAGTTCAAATTGGGCTTTAGGCCCATCAAGTCCATGTGCTCACTTATCCTCCAAACTGCTGCCCAATTGGGTATCCTTGTATGGCATGGGACCCAAACATTGATCTACACATCCGCCGCATGGGTTCAGCCTAACCTCTGCTACAAGGCCTGGCCGAATTCACTATAGGAGACAGTGAACCCCTGAGTCCATCACCATGGGCTCTTAAAGGGCCCAACATTTACACTAAATGGTCCCTGGGTCAAGCCACCTTATAAAAACCCAAGGACTGTGGGCAGATGCAAGATTAGCCCATCAGGCATTACCCTCAATGGTCTTACACTTAACCTCTCTGCCCATAATGATCAAGCACTGCCCGACAAGAGATGACCTCTCCCTTGGTTGCAAGGTACAGTGCTGCACTCTCTACTCACATGGATCCCGAGAATTAAAACCTTTTGCAAACATTTTGAAACCATAATATATATATATATATATATATATATGTATATATATCTATATAAATATATTTTGCAAAACAAATTTCAATGGTTGAAATCGGCTGCCGACAGCTTTGGTTTCCATCAGAGAGAGTGTATCCCTGATCATTCACTTTGTCTGACAAAGAGGCTGATCCTGTCACTATGATCACCCACTCAGATGAATTCTTGGACTGTCCCAACATACCTAGTTTTTTACCCCCTCTAAGGATCTCACTGATTGGCATATCAAAGATAGCCAAATCCGACACCTAGTGTAGTATCATAATCGAGTCTAGGGGTCAGGTGTAACATTTCCAGTTTTGCCCATCTATCTCCAAGGTCCAGGGCAATACTGAAATTTTGGTCTGGTTCAGGGTTTCAAGAAAACCCACACTACATGTACCTCAGGTCTCACCCTGGCAGCTGAGACAAGCTACTCCAACCAACTTGTTGGCACATCAGTGTCAGCCTTGGCAGGATAAATCTCCCCAGATCTATCCAATGACTGTGAAGATTCTAAACTAACACGAGTCTTATATGTGCCCAGTTTAAGGGTATTACACAAAAACACACCATAATAACATGAATCAAATATGTACTTTATTCATTTACATTAAATGTCATAAGGTACATCATTCTTATTGGAGCTAAGGGCATACACTATCTAACATTACTACTATTAGCTTCTTTCCCCAATCTGCCTTCTCCTCTCTAAAGGATAAATTTCTATCACCCAAAGCACTCACCAACAAACTTGTTTCTCCTTGTTCTTTTTTAGAGAAAGAAGCCTCCATTTCTACCAAGGACTATTTCAAGCCTCTCTCTTCACTCTTCAAGTTCAGGAACTCCTACAATAGACTATTAATCTCTACCCAAATTAATCCTTTTCTTCCCTTAAGAATGCTGATAAATTGTCTTTTCTTTTCTCCAAAGAACTCCATCACTACCAAAAACCTGCCTTTGATATTACACTTTCTCTCAGCTAAATATTTCTTTCTTTCTCCTTCATTCGAACTTTTCCAATCTATCTTTCTTTTAGTAGAAAGAGCTCCTTCTACAAATCGTTGAAGCCATTCAACCACATTAGTCCCTACCAATAGAATCATGGCCTTCTTCAATTCTCTCACCTACACAGTGACCTTTCCTTGCACTCTAGTTCTTTCGAAAAATAAATTCTTTGCTTCAGCTTACAAAGACCTCCTCCATGTTGACTGCTGTTCAAAAACCTCCATTTCTTCAGCTGTCCACCACTCTCTTTATCAGTTCCCCATTACCTACCTAGAGTGCAAACTTCTAGCATACCATTTTGCAAACAAAGTTTCCATTCTCTTTATTAAGAACATTAAACTTCCTCTAAAAATGTGGCAGATGAGTGTCAGATTTGGTTGGAAAAAGGGAGAAAGTTCTCTATCTTTTTTTTTTTTTCTTGCAAATCTATTAGAGGTGGAGTGATGGAATTTTGTTCATTTCTGTTTCCTACTTCTATTAGTTTTTGTTTAAACTTCAATTTGGGGTTTCTCTAACATTCTTGGGTTTTTTCCTTTTCTATTGTTTTCTCTAATGTTCATATTTTTATTTTGTTCCAGTGCTGCCAGTGACTAAGATTAGGACAACAAAGACAAATTTATTCAGGCTAGCGACAACCCAATTTACCAAAGTAAGTTTTCTCTTAAGTAAAAGGCATGTTTGTTCTTAACTAATACAATCTTATGCAGCTTTGCTTTTCTATGAAGTAGGGTAATGATGCTAATGGGTATCTGGCTCCCTGTATATGTATATATGATGCCTCTGTTTCACACCCAGGAGGTGAAAATTAGATGATGGATTGATTCCTCCTTTGGTAGCAAGTTGTTGAATTAGTCAACTATTTTTACCTTTGTTCATATCCTAATATGCTACTCTTAAATTTTATTTTCTATTAGTAGAGAAGTATTTTGGACCCTATCTTTGAGTATGTTGTTGTGATATTACAGGAGTGGTTGCAAGAAGAAATTATAGTTTCCAGTTTTGTTCAAGAGCAATGAATAGGGCAGCCCATGCAACCGCAAAGTTGGGTTGTCTTCCAGTTTTTTATCTAGTTGTGTTGTTCCTTTTGTGCTTTCTGAGTTGTTATTGTGGGATTTTTCCAGATGTATTTAGTTTTTCTTTCTTGCTTTCTTATTGTTCTGTCTCGGTTTCTCTATTTTAATGAATATCTTTCTTACCAAAAAAAGTTTTTAATCAATGTTGTTCCTAATATCTCTAATGTCCTCTAACTCCTTTACCTCATTACACTCTTTCACAAGTAATTCCCACTTATGGATATCGTATTGTCCTATAAACGAAATACATGACAATGGGTATTAATTGAATTAACTGAATTCAATTAATTAATTGATAGTGGCCAACCCTAGCTTAAATTAATTGAATTCATGGCAATAGGTATTAAAGCTAAATTGATGAGGGTACATATTGAACTGATGACCAAAGTTATTGAACCTAAAAATAATTTGAAGTTGAACAAAATTATCCTAATGTACCCTCAAATTGGCATGTCACAGAGGAAGCACCCATTGGTAATTTCCTCTCTCATTTATAAGTTTGGTTTTGGTTCTTCTTGAACTCTAATAGTAGGGGAATTTGGCGGAAGCATTTACACTAAGGACCATAATGGTTCATGAGGGTATTAGTCTTGGTAGCTTCCTTATGTGGGATTTGGATAATAAGGGGCTAACGATTAAAGTGAAACAAGTGTTTGAGGGCAATTTTTAACTAGACAATTTGAAAGGTTTTGATCAGAGGATAGCTAAAGGAAAAAAAATCTAACTGCGCTCAATTTAGGTAAAGAGATAGATGTATGTGCAACCTTATTAGTGATAGTTTTCAAGGATGTTGTATTGATAAATTTTCTAAAGCTATGGTGTACAGAACCGAGAAGAAGGGATCAAAGAAAGTTTGATAGAGCTTTTTGTAAAAGGAAAAAGAGCTAAAGGTAATTTTCTCTCGAGGGAATCATGCACTAAGGCACACTAAGATCAAAAATCATAAAGGGGCAAATACATATTCCTGTGGTATTAGATTTGGCCTCTTTTACAAGATCAATATATGTTGCTTTACTTGCTTACACTTATAATGGTGTTGAAGGGGAATGTGATCCATTATTTACAATGACAACTCCTTTAACAGAAATCATGCAAGTGATACTATGGTTGATTACATTATTTACATTGTTTAGTATTTGGAGGGAAATATCCCGCTAAGTGTACAACTTCCTGCAATCCATCATATGGAATGCTCTCGATAATTGTTGAGTGTTGCCTAAAATTATTAATCCGTTAAATACTTAAATGCTTAGTTATTATGTATCACAACAATAAGTAAATGTTGCTGACTTGCATTCTTTTATTTTGGCTTTTGCTAATGTTTTTTTGCAACATATTGTTGTTTGATGCCATGGTGTTGTCTTATCAGTTAGGAGAAATGCTTAAAAGCATGTGGAAATACACAATGCAACCAAAAGAGAGCTAGATCTCCCAACTTATGACAGTCAGTGCAGTAAGTATGATGCTTTTGACTATTGCATAGGAGTGCAAGTCGGGTTGACCCGAGTTAACAGTTTATACTGTCTCGGGTTCGGACTTTGGGTTGGGCCTATTGAAATTTTGACAAAATCCCAACCTTAACCCGAAAAATTTGCATCCTTACCATTGCAGTAGCAACATCCTTGAGGGAGTTGGAAAAAGTCTTTTGAAAACAAATATTAAGAGGGTTTATGAATATGCCCTTTATATATCAAATGTAATTTTGTAAGGAAAGCTTTTATGAATATGACCTATATTAGTCAAATGTAATTATGTAAGGAAAGCTTTTATCGACTTATATATGATTTTTGCATCTCTCTCAGAACATGTCTATAGGGCTGAATGTGCATGCCTCACGAATAGTAGGTGATTTGGAGGAATTATGAAACCCTCTATCATAACCAACATATTTAGGTTGAATATAATAGTAAATAATACAGTATATGTTAACTTTCAACTTTCTGTCATATGCCAATTTATGTATCACTAGCTTATGGGATTCCATTAATGCAATACTTGGTTTAAAGGAAAAGGTAGGGAAAGGAAGGGAAATTTAGGGAAACTTATATAAGGTTTGTAAAGGTTTCCCTACATTTCCCTTCCTTTTCCTACTTTTTCCTTTAAACCAAACACAACCTCAAAGTAAAGGTGGATGGTGAAGATGCGACCAAATCCAAAGGTTGGTATCCCTATTAGATGATATGGGTGAATTATAGCATTAATTCACATGACAAAAGCAGGTGGAGTCATGTAACAAGCTTTCCTACTTGGCCTGATTAAGAGATCCTTATAATATTACTGATATTATTGGACTGGTTGCCTACATTTTCTAGGTCTAACTTGAGTGGTCCTCGGTTCAATCAATTGGTCAGATCACTTAGAAAATGGTTGGATTTTACTTAACACATTTTAGAGAGAGAGAGAGAGAGCTTTCTTGGCAATTGAATGGGTTGATGATTGTGCTAAGGATCAACTAATATAGGGAACCTTCTTGAGCTTTAACATAGATGACCTATTTGAGCCCATAATAACCTACAAATTATAGAGTTTTTATTGAGTTTGAATTGGACCCAGAATCAATCTATCACATTAAAATATCGCTATTTGTTATTAATTTATTTATTTATGTAGGTTGGCCAGGGCCTCTAACAAATGGTCTCTCTCACTTCAATGACAACATAAAGTCTATCCAATGGTTGGGAGTATTCTAAACTAACACAAGTCTCATAAGTGTTTAGTTTAAAGGGTAATTTCATAGAAACATACAATGACAACATGAAACAATAATGGACTTTTATTCATTTATAATAAATGTATCTATACATAAATTTATTGGAGCTAAGGACATGCATTGTCTAACAGCTCTTACTTGCACTTAGGTCCAATTGGGTACAAGCCTCAGTCCAATACTGTCTACGTGTTTCTTAAACACTTTATGTGTCAATAGCTTAGTCAATGGGTCTGCTGCATTCTCCGCCGATGCTACCTTATGAATCAGGATGTCCCCTCTACCAACAATCTCCTGTAGTATGTGATACTTCCTCTCGATGTGCTTGGACTTCGAATGGGCTATTGGCTCCTTAGCTTGAGCAATGGCTCTAGTGTTGTTGCACAACAGTGAAATGGGTGATGTGTTGGATGAAACAACTCCTAATTCGTGGATGAACTTTTTCATCCATATTGTTTCCTTGGCAGCCTCACTTGCGGCAGTGTACTCGGCTTCAGCCGTGAAATCTATTATGGACCCTTGTTTGTTGCTTTTCCAGCTAACTACATAGGACCCCATTGTAAAAATGTAACCAAATGTAGACTTTATATCATCTGGGTCAGATTGGAAGTCGACATCAATATGCCCGACCATCTGTAGTGAACTACCATCGAAGACAAGACAATAGTCTTTAGTCCTCCGTAGGTATTTGAGTATGTTTTTCACAGTAGTTCAATGCTCCTGTCTTAGGTTTGACTGGTATCTACTTACCACACTAATGGCCAAATAAATGTCTGGCCGAGTGCGCAACATGGGATACATGATGCTCCTTACAGATGAGGCATAGGAAACCTCTTTCACGCCCTCAATCTCCTTAGGGGTCTTAGGTCACATTCCTTTGGAGAGAGTGACCCAATGACTGAAAGGAACGAACCCTTCTTGGAGTTTTCCATGTTGTACCTGTTGATGATCTTATCAATGTAAGTAGATTGTGATAATCCTATTATCTTTTTCGATATATCTCTATAGAGTCAAAGTCCCAAGATATAGGAGACTTCTCCAAGATCTTTCATAGAGAATTGCTGTGCGAACCCTTCTTGGAGTTCTCCATGTTGTACCTGTTGATGATCTTATCAATGTAAGTAGATTGTGATAATCCTATTATCTTTTTCGATATATCTCTATAGAGTCAAAGTCCCAAGATATAGGAGACTTCTCCAAGATCTTTCATAGAGAATTGCTGTGAAAGTCATACCTTCACTGGAGTCAACATTCCTACATCATTCCCAATGAGTAGAATGTCATCTACATAAAGTATCAGAAATGTAACATTTTCTCCCATTGTCTTTCTATAAACACAGGGTTCATCCGGATTCTGCTCAAAGTCAAACTGTTTGACCATTGTGTCAAATCAGATGTTCCAACTTCTTGAAACTTGCTTCAACCTATATATGGATCTATTCAGTTTACACACCATATGTTCTTGACCCAAGGCAACAAAGCCTTACAACTATTGCATATAGATATCTTTAGTAAGATTTCCATTTAGGAACGCGGTTTTGACATCCATATGCCAAATCTCATAGTCATAGTGTGCATCTATAGTTAACAGAATCCGTATGGATTTGAACATGGCCACAAGCGAAAAGGTTTCCTCATAATCGACTCCTTTCTAAGTGTACCCTTTCCCTACAAGCCGAGCTTTATAGGTCTCAACCTTTCCATCAGGGCATTTCTTCCTCTTGTAAATTCATTTGCAACAAATTGCTTTCACCCTAGGGGTGGGTCTACGAGAGTCCAAACTCCGTTGATTTTCATCGAATCCATCTCGACCTTCATGGCATCTACTTACTTCAAGGAATCTATGTCCAACATAGCTTCCGTATAAGTCAGAGGATCTTCCTCATTGTTCGTAGCTTCCATCAAGTAACTTTCTTGATCATAGCCGCAACGAACTAAAGGTCTAGACATCCGGGTAGATTTTCTAAGTTAGGTGCCATCCATAACCTATTGATTATCTCCCACTACTCATGAACTATCTTCATCAAGAACAACTTCTTGATAATGATCGTTTAGAATATAATATTCTTCTAAGAAGTAGGCATTTCGACTAACAAACAACTTTTGTTCTCTTGGGTCATAGAAAATATACCCTACAGAGCCATTGGGGTAGCCTACAAATAGGCAATGACTGGTTTTGGATTCCAATTTGTCTGCACTTGTTCTTTTAACGTGTATTGGACAACCCCATATTTTCAAGTGTCTTACACTTGGTTTCTTGCTGGTCCAAAGCTCATAAGGATTCATAGAAACCGATTTGGTCAAAACCCGATTCAACACGTATATTGCAGTCTCCAATGCATGTCCCCAAAAGGATATAAGTAATTTTGAATGGACGATGAGTGACCAAACTATATTTAATAGAGTCCGATTTCTTCTCTCTGACACATCGTTTAGCTGTGGTGTAACAGGAGGAGACAATTGTGATATAATTTCATTGTCCTTTAAGTAGTCCCTGAATTTGTTGGATAGATATTCACTTCATCAATCTGATCAAAAGGTTTTGATATGTCTCTCCAACTGTTTCTCGACTTCTTGTCTAAACTCCTTGAAATTTTTAAAGGATTCAAATTTATGTCTCATTAGGTACACGTAACCATACCAAGAATAATCATCGGTGAAAGTTATGAAATAACAGTATTAGTTCGATGAAAGTTTTGTATGTATCAAGTCAAGTGTGCTTGTACAAAGACAAATCTAAACCAGAGTACAAATTTGCAATGGTTCAGATTTACACTCCAACTAAACACAGCATAACAAACTAAACCAATTGCCTTAAACTATTTCTCAAGAGACTCCAGAGAGTTGCTACATGTTATTTGATGCATAAAGAACCATTTCTGGGTCCCTTCTACATACACACTTATTTTGTTGAAAATCATTGATGTCAATCTGTAGAATAGCATCAACTCATCAAGTTTTGGCCCTTCAGGCCTTTACTATAATTGGAAAACCTGCTGCCCTGGTGACAAGCCCATAACCATGGTTAACTACAAGGGTGAGGATAAGAAATTTGCTGCCGCTAAATATCATTCATGATCCTCATGAAGATGAGAAAGATTGTCATTATAGTTCCACTTGTCATTCACCTGACTATAATGACATGCAGTAGAAAGAAGCCATGCTCATATTACCTGATAATATATCTCCTATTAGCATTCTTTCCTTGGATACCTCTGATACTGCATACTTGCATCCAAGATTATGTTTGGAGCTTCAATTGCTATAATAGTTCTATTTCAGATCTTGAGGCTCAGTTTGGAAGAGTACAAACTGAGCTTAAGAAGAAAATTGCTTTTGAATTCTGTATCTATCATCTTTTCATCCAATATTCAATACTACAGGAACACAACGCAAAATTAAAGAAACTCTGTGATGCGCTTAAAATCTAACATCCTGCCTGAATTTAACAGCACATATCAATGAATGTATCATGCTATGAGTACTATATGAGTGGGCAATATTCTAATGGAATTGGCGACTCCCCAACGTGTGTTTCTTCCAAGTCTTTCGTGATTGTTGAGATTGAGTTAAAACTTCATACCTTTAAGGCTGTAACGTTACAGTCAAACATCTAATGTGATTTTCTTTCTAAGATATGATGTTGTTGTTATTATTGATTTTCAAAAAGAGGGCAACATGAATTTAACAAGAATTCTTTCTTCAATCCATCTTTTCTTTACCACTGTTTTATACAAAAGCTTGTATAATGGTCTCAAAAAATTATTCATAAGATGTCAATCAAAATTACAAGTTACCAAAGAAATCATTTTGGCCGTAAATATATTGATTTTCCACAACCAAAGATAAGAAGGTGAATCCCAGTAGGCCAAGTATAAACATCCAAAGAAAAATAGAATCTGGAGTACAGAGGTCCAAGGAACGGTTTTCCAGCAGATGGAAAACGAAAAAGTACACATTCATCCAACTAGAGAAATCTTAACCAGTATCTCACAGAACTGAGTACCTTCCTGGTTGGGCTGCACCAGGGAGTGACAATGCCTGGTTGGTGATATCCTCCAAAACACGTTTTACCTCTGCTTTTGCTCTCTTTACAGACTGTTCAGTAGGTCTCTTGATGAACAGGTAGAGCTTGCGCTCCCCAGGTCCCGGAATTTTACCAGGTGGGTAATACTGCCCCCTTGTTGTAATGGCAGCTCCTGTCCATTCAGAAATTGGACCTAAAGTTTCCTTATGGGTTACCTTCCAACGAGCATTCTGGGAGAAATCATTAATTTCAAGCTCTGCTTCATAGTGTTCAGGCATTGCATCAGCTTGGATCTTTGCCAGGTTATGCTGCAAATTCATGGCAGCTGCCAATGTTGCAGCACGAGCTGCTCCCTCATTAGGGACAATACGCAGTGTAGCCCCAGGAACAACAGCTGCCGTGCCTGGTAACCAAGGACACCAAGCAAAGTTACAGGTAGTCCTCCATTTGGAAGCAATTGTGCTGCACTGACAGGGGTTGGCACCAAACCCATACTTTCCTTGGAGGCTGCAGCTAAAGCAGCAACCTGAGCAAGGACAGCTTGCTGTGTGATGTCCCCTCCTGCCTTCCGGATCCCTTCATCTTCAGACTCTGAATCTGACTTTTCTTCCTCAAAGCCATATTCCCTTGCCTGTGCTTTCTTTGCAGCTTTTCTCACTTCATCCTCTTCTTCATTGAACTTAAAACCACTTCCCCCATAACCAGTGCCATGGGCTTGTTCAAGTCCTTGACTTACTTTTGCCATGAAACCATCAGCCAGAGCCTTCAGGTCTTCAGGAACTGCTTGTTCAGAAAGTTCCAGGGCTTTTACAAGATTTGGAGCATATCTTGCATCCACCTCTGATATAAATGTATATAAATGTAATAGCACAGCCTTTCCTGCCTGCCCGACCAGTCCGTCCAACACGATGAACATAGTCTTTATAGTGATTTGGGACATCAAAGTTGATTACTAGCTCAAGCTCCTTGACATCTAACCCCCTTGCTGCAACACTTGTTGCAATCATCAGATTACAGACATTGCTCTTGAAATCAGAAATGGTGGATTCACGATCAGTTTGATCCTTAGCCCCATGAAGAGAGAGAGGAAAGGATAACCATGCCTTAACAAGTCCTTGAACAAAGAATCACATTTTTCTTGTGTGTAGACAAATATTAAAATCCTTCCCTTTTCATACCATTCCCCAATTAGCTCTAGGAGTCTTAGAAATCTTTCACTTTCTGGTCTCACCTCAACCAACTGTGTTATATCCTTGTTCACAACACTCCTTCCCCCAACCTGTATTTCCACAGGCTTGTTCAACACTTTACGTGCCAGTATCTCAACTTGACGGGGAAAAGTGGCAGAGAACAGTACAGTCTGTCGGTCTGGTTGGGTATTTTGAACAATGCGAGTAATCTGAGGTTCAAAACCCATGTCAAACATTCGATCTGCTTCATCCATAACCAGATACGTAACTCTGCGGAGATTTGTTATCTTTCCACTACTAGTACAAAGTATATCTATCATCCTACCTGGAGTGCACACAACAATCTCAGCTCCCCGCTTTAATTCACTTATTTGTTGGGCAACTCCAGAACCTCCATATACAGGTACACAGTTAACACCCACTGCCTTAGCAAACTTCTTGATATCACTATGGATCTGCTGGACAAGCTCCCTTGTAGGTGCCATTATAAGCCCAATAGGACCATCCCTAGGAGCAACAGGTGGTTGGTCTTTGATATGCCTCAACATTGGTAAAATAAATGCCAAGGTTTTCCCTGAACCAGTCTTTGCAATTCCTATGCAGTCTCGACCACTCATAATTATTGGTAATGCCTGAGCTTGGATGGGCATAGGCTTCTCATAGTTAAGCTTTTTTATTGTATCCGATATTTTACTCACAAGACCAGTCTGGTTCCATGTCTTAACAGGCTTTGGTACATCCTTTCCATGTATCTTCAATTCTAGTTGCTTTCTGTAAGCAGGTACCTCTTTGGACGTCATCCTTGAAATCTCTCACTTCAATATAGAAATTCTTCCTGAAAGGTGGGTACTGGATCTTTGAGTGATCAACTAAAGTTAATTTCTCAGCTTTGGTCTTCTTCACTCTTTTCATGAATTCATCATCATCTTCATCTTCTGGTGGAAGTTCATCATTTTCAAGGTCACCATAATCTGAATCAGAATCCTCTCCAGGAATTATTCTTCCAATAGATTTATTTATACCTTTCTTTGGTTGAACTCCATTACTCATACCGTCTTTTTGGGCATTCTTGGAATCAGATTTTTTATCCTCCACATTCAAAGAATCCTTGGCACTGTTCAGCTTCTCAACTTCAGGCAACACCATAGAGTTCATGAAAGCATCCAATGGGTCAATTTCCTCCTCCCCACTGACACTGTCACCGCCATTTTGTCCCATAGGCACTCCACTTCCATTCTCAGAATCAACCACCATGGCATCTGCACCTATGCTAGCAGGCTTGGCATCCTCCTGCAAGTCCACATCCTTCTCCGACTTCCCTGCAACAACAGCTTCATCATCATCTGATCCTCCTTCAAGGGTCCAGTTCTTACCCAACTTTGGTTCATCCCCATTCACTTCACCACACTTCTCTCTTTCAGATTCTTCCTTCTTCCTTCGCAATTGATGCCATTCCTGAACTCTCCTCCTTCGCTTGTCCATCTCCTCATCCAATTTCTTCCGCTCACGTTCTCTTTCCTGATTATAATCCACCTCCATCCTCTGTCGTTTCCTGTCATAATCATCTGCTTCCCTGTCCTCATCCCTATCCAGTTCTCAACGCTTCTCCCTCTCCCTCTCCTTTTCCCTCTCCTTTTCCTTTTCCCTTTCCCTCTCCCTCTCCCCATCTTCCCTCTCACGCTCTCTTTCTTCCCTTTCTTTCCTCTCTCTTGTTCGTTCCCTCCCTTTATCTCTATCTCTCTCCCTCTCCCGATCCTCTCTATCTCTCTGTCTGTGCTCTCTATCTTTCTCCCTTTCCCTATCTTTGTCTTCTCTGTCTATGTCTCTCTCTTTACCTCTTTCCCTCTCTCTGTGCTCTCTATCTTTCAACTTCTCCCTCTCTTTCCTCTTCCTCTCTCTTTCTTCTCCGTTTCTGTCATCTCTCTCTATCTTCTCTATCCCTCTCCCTGTACTTCTCATCAACGCTCCCCTCTTCAAATCTTCCTTCCTCTCCGCATTCTCTCTCCTCGACTTATGTTTCACCTCATCCATCACTATTACAACAACAATAATAAGAACAAAAAAATCGGAAAATCCTACAAATCCAACCTCGCAAAAACCCTAGACATCAACCCTGCAGAAAAAGAAAACACAAGAAATCGAAATTTACAACATAATTTACAAAAAGAAACAAGATAAATAAAAGAGAAAATTGAAGAAAGAGGAATTGAGAATTTACCGCTTGTGGAAGTAAAATCGATGAACGACTAAGAAATTTCTGAATTCCTCGTCTTCACTAGCTGCAGCAGGAAGGGAAAAACAAGATGGGTCTCTCTCTCTCACCCCCGTCCTCTTACTCTAGGGCTGCACAGATGGGATCATGGGACTTCGGTAGAGATTTAACATTTCGAACTGTCTGCTTTTGAACTCACCGGTAATTCCCAGCGAGTCCACAACAAATCAGGCCACGTCAAAAGTAGCTCCTTGGCTACCGACACGTCTCTTTCTCTCTCTCTCTCTCTCTCGAACTCCTATCTATTTCCCGGAACTCCTCAGTCTCTCTCTCCGGTTACATGGTCGGCAGCGGCACCGTCTCTCTGGCCGTCCATAATCTCAATCGTGTCGCCAAACGCCAACTACTCTCATTAGTTCCGACTGCAAGGGAATCGCTGGAGAGTTTCCTGCGTGCCATCTCGAACGTTGCCGATGATCAAATCACAGGTAGGATTCCAGCGTTTGTGAAATTTATCAGCCTTATGCATCTCGGCCTCCGCAACGACGCTGAAACAAAATCACCGTTGTTGTTGAGTGCTTTGGGCTTGACCTTTTGCGCTGAGATCATACTCCACTCAATTTGACCTGTTGTTCAGGCTGCGTTTTGTAAGAGTGCAAACTTCGAACCGTTGCAAATATGCTCTCCGGTTCAGGTTTGCGCCCGTTTGGTAAGAGCGTGAAACTCTATCAACATTCGATGCAAATATGTAAACGTGGGAGGGTTTTCATCGAAAATAAGTTGCTATTATTCTCAACCGAAGCATATCGTTTTCTGCATAATCCCTCAGAGAGAGAGAGGACAACGGCTTCTTCCGAACTGCAAACTCCAGGAGATCTGAGCCGCCGGTTGCTTTCTTCTTCCTCAGCGGAACTCCATACCAACGGTAACCTCTGTTCTTGCCCACAAGCTTGTACTACCTCCGATCTACTTATATGCGTGTATGTTTGCTTCCCATCTCGCAATACAGCCGCCCTTCAGTGGATTATGATTTTTGTTTTTTAGTTTTTAGGTCGCATATCCTGTCAGAGGGAGATTCGACCCTGTTCTCTGAAGCCATCGTAGCAGTTGGAGCATCTCAACAAAACCCTCCGTCGGTTGCATTTCTGGTTCCTATCTTACCCTCCTTTTTCAGACCCGAGAAGGTTGTTCCCTTTTCTCAACCACGTCCTTCTCTTCCTATTGTTTTGCATGATTTTTTTTTTCTTTTGATTGAATTTGTGTTTAGAGGACTCAGATTTTTAGTTCTAGAAACAAATGTGCATTAATTTGAACATGAGCTCTGGTTTTTGCCTGTTTTAGGCCTACTCTTTTTTATATCAAGAGGTTTTCGTCATACCATTGACTGTTTTTCTACGTGCGAAAATAATTTTATTATAGTTCTCTAATTATTAAAACTGAAGTCTGAATCTGAATAATGTCGTCCTGATAGAATTCCTTTTGGTTTTTAAATCAAGATATCAATGTTTGCTTAGTTTTAGTTCTGAATTCAAGGTCAGCATGTTTGTATTTTGTTTTAAGTCTGAAATTTGAGGATGGGCGGTGTGTTTAGTTTTCTTTAATTAGGACAGGGTGTATGTGTGTGTGAACGAGCATAGGCTTAGTGTCTGTTGCCTTCATGTTTGCAAAGGCCAAATAAAAAGAAAAAGAGAAAGAAAGAGTAAATTGAATAGGTTGCTTCGAGTACTCACTAACAATTGAAAGTTGTCTAGTTTTTGGATACTGCAGAAAAAGAAATGCTGCCATGCTAAAACTATACTACTTCAGCCCAGGAAGCATTTTGGTCATCCTCGTGTGCTGCTGTAGGGCATAGCAGAATACTGCATTAATGAACGGGCATTAGTAACTGTAACTAACAGCAGAGACTGTAGGGAATCCTGATTGATAGATAACAAGTTAGCTAGGCCAAGGGAGAATCCCAAGGAAAATAACCACAGGATTAGAACACCCCCTAGTTCTTCCTGAAGTTGTAGAGTTTGTGACAATTATCTGCTGGATTGGCTGTGAATCTGTCCAAACAGAAAGAGTCCAACTTAGTTTCTTCATTCTTGAAGCTAAGGCTATGTTTGGTTTGATAGAAATAAGAGAAAAACAGAAAGTTGAGGGAAAGTTCTTAGCAAAATTTTGTTTCTCCCTTATTTTCTATAAAACTAACATTGCCCTACTGAATTTTTTTTCCTTGTAACTGAAATGCTGTACACCAATCTTTCCATATTACTTATTTATGCTAACTATATATACTCTAATCTATATAACTATATAAATCAAATCAAACTATTCTTCTTTTGAAAATGCAATGTCTTGATATTTTGCTCAGTTCACACATTTCACAGTATCAGCAGATCTGATCAAAATGATATTTTTTTGAAAACATTGAGTGTATGTGAAGGGCATTAGTCAATTCTTTAGATGACAATGGCGTCTATTATTCTTTCACTTTTGGTGACAAATGGTCCCACTCTACTACTTAGTGTTGTATATGGTGGGGACCCAGGATTTCTAGGGAGCTTCATCTCTGGTGGATCTATGGCTTCTTGCTTAAATATGAAGTACAACACGGTTATTGTTGGTGGCATGGCACACATCTGGGTCTGATTGTCATTTAATATTTGTTTAGAAGCTATGATTTGATCTAATAAATAAGCAAAGAGTTGGTGGAGGAGGTGGGTTAGTGTATTTGCTTATAGAAAACAATTAATTTCACTTGAATCCTTGATCTCATTGGACAAAAATCTTAAGTTTGAGGGGACCCAAGCAAATAGACTCAAGTGATAACAAAAGTTCAGAAATACAAGCAAATTCATCATCCTGTAGCCCTTTTCGGAAGCCAAACCTCCAATTTAAAGCCAAAGGAGAAATCGGGGAAGGAATAAACTTAGGAATTGCCTTTTTGTATAAAGGGAAAGAGAGTAAAGAGAGGGGAAAAGGTCTTTAAAGAGGTTGCCCACCCAAATATCTTCCCAAAAAAGAACATTATTTCCAAAATAGACATCATACCGGACCAACTTGAGGAATTGGGGAACAATCCCATGTATAGCCTTCTAGGGTGTTCTAAGAGTCACCCATCGAGATACCCCAGCATCCCAATCATTCTCTCTCTCTCTCTCTCTCTCTCTCTCTCTCTCTCTCTCAAAAGGCCATCTCCACAGCCACTTCCCTAGTAAAGCTTCATTCTTAAGAACTAGGTTTCCTAATCCTATACCCCCTCCTTCCTTACTTCTACTAACTATCTCCCACCCAGTGTTTTAAAAGCGAAAGGCGCACAAAAAGCGACAGGTTTCAAATGCGCCTGAGGCGCAAGGCGCAAGGTGAGGCACGTGCCTTTTTAAAGAAGGCGCACAAAATTAAAAAAGAAACTAAAAAATAGAAAAAAACATGTAGAAATTCTAAGAAATCAGGAAAATATCAAAAAACAAAGTTAATTACTTAATTATTAGCTCAATTGGTTAGAATTAGATACTTAGATTTGTTGAGTTGGGCCTAGTTGTTTTTATTCTTATTTTAAGTTATTTAGTTAGGAAGTTGTTGGGATTTAGGTCCATTAGTTTATGTTTTTAAGTTGTGACTGTTCAACTACATTAGTAGTCGCCCTACTAAGGGCATCCTTGTAATATCTCATCCTTTAAGTCAAGTATAAATTATAATGAGGGGTTGGCGGCTAGGGTTTATCTAAGAATCCTGGTTGACTTCCTACTCTTTTCTCCTCCTCTTTTCTTCTCTATTGCTGAAATCTTTATCTTCCTCTTTCCCTTCACAAGAAATTCAACTAAATTTGCAATCAGTGATTTCTACTTGGTATCAAAGCAGGCTGAAGGTTCCTTGAGTTGTTTTCTCATGCAGCCCTAAATCGGCCGACTGCGTGGTGATTTAAGAGGCCGATTGAAGATCTCAAGGAAGCCCAATATTTGGATTTTTTGGTGGATTTGTTTGCCTTGTAGCTGGTCTAAGGTTTTTCATCAAAATCAGGAAAAACTAGAGAAAGGGGGAGAGTTTTATTTCTGTTGGACTCTTCAATTTTGACCTAGGAAGTGGCACCCTAATTTTTGAGGGTTCCTTGGAGTATTTTGTAAGGGGCGGTTCAAGTCCTGCCTGATTTGGAGGCTTCTAGAGAGAGAGGCTGCCTCTTCTCTCTCTTCTCCAGTCCCGCAAAAAAGGAATCTTTTGTGGAAAGACTGTCTAGGACACCAGAAAGGTGTTGTTGGTTCCAAAAGTGTTTTGTTTGATCTTCTTGCATATTTCAGTTATTTTCTTTACACTTTTTGAGAAGCATGGAGGGTCATGGAGTTGAAAATAAGCCCGGGAGTGAAATGGGACCAGTGAGAGGAGGTGATGGAGACCTTTTCGGGATTGGGACCATTACTACAGTTAGGTTGGATGGTGCAAATTACTTAGAATGGTCACAATCTGCAAAGATGGCCATTGGTGCTCGTGGGAAATTAGTGTATATCACTGGTGAAGAAGTGAAACCCGAAACTAGCAACTCCCGGTGGATATAGGAGAATTATATGGTGATGACTTGGTTGTGTAATTCCATGTTGCCCCATATAAGTAAAAATTTTTAATGGGCAAATACAGCTAAGGAATTATGGGATGGGGTTGTAGAAACCTATTCACAGAGGGAGAATGTTGCTAGGGCTTATCAATTGAGAAATCAAATTATTTCTACAAGGCAGGGAGATATACCTGTTGTAGCCTATTTTCAGCCCTTAAAGCACTGTGGCAGGAGATTGACCATTTAGAGGCATTTGCTTGGGAAACCATTAAGGATGCAACTACCTATCAGAAACATCTAGAGAAGTATAGGGTGTTTGAATTTCTTGCTAGCCTTAATCCTGAGTATGATATTGCAAGACAACATCTTCTTTCCAGGGACAGTGTTACTCTTTCCCAGGCATATGCCTTTGTGTTAGGGGAGGAGAGCAGGAGAGATGTGATAATGAAAAATCCTGTTTCTGATCAGTTTGCCATGGTGAGTACTGTGAAACCTAAACAAAGTGGAGATCAGGGTGGTAGTGAAATCAAGAAGGAAGATAAAAGAGATTTGATCTGTGATTACTGTAAGAAGCCTAAACACACGAGATACTTGCTGGAAGCTTCACCCACATCTTGTGCTGACTAGATTGAAAAATAAGAAGGGAAATGCTCACATGGAAGTTACTGGTGACATTCCGACCCCTCCTACTACAGCTGCTTTGGAGTCTGTTGCAGCTGCTGCAGTAAGGGCCGAACTTGAGAGGTATGGGCAACTTCTGAGCCAACGAGATACAGCCAATTCCAATTCAGCAACAAGCGGACAACAAGGTACAGTGGTACTGGTGGAGTCCATTCTACTTCTTTTGCTCACACGGGTTGTTCACACGTCACTGCAAATTATGTTTCTACTTTAGGTAAGGAGGGACCTCCTTGGATTATAAATTTTGGAGCCTCAAAGCACATGACCCATAGCTCTACTATTTTTTCTTCTTACCAGCTCTGTTCTGGTAGAGATAGGGTTTCCACAGCTGATGGATCCCATGTTCCCATTGCTGGGAAGGGATCTGTTAAGATTAGTGTTCTATTTCTCTACCCTCTGTCCTTCATGTTCCCAGATTGAGCACTAATTTGTTATCTGTTGGTAGTTTGATTAAGAACCTGAACTGCTCAGTAATTTTTTCTCCTGATCATTGTATTTTGCAGGATCTGGATTCAAAGAGGACGATTGAGAGTGGTTGTGAAGTGAATGGGATCTACCTCTTGGATGTGCTTCCTCCTCATCAGAGTCATGTCAGCAAGGATAGTGAGTCAGGGTCTGTGGGTTAAATTATGCTTTGGCATAATCGTTTGGGCCATTTACCTTTTTCTTCTTTGAGTCTTTTGTTTCCAAAACTTTTTAAGTCTATTAGTTTGTCAAGTCTGGAGTGTGAAGGTTGTCAACTTGGAAAGCATTGTAGACATTCATTTAAACCTAGTAATAAAAGGTGTTATTCTTCTTTTGATGTTATTCATTCTGATGTGTGGGGACCTTACATTGTTCCTTCTATGAGGGGCTATTGATATTTTCTCTTATTTGTGGATGATTTCTCACGATACTCTTGGATTTACCTGATGAGATCCCGCGATGAAGTACCACCCTTGGTGAGGCAATTTCATCAGATGGTGCTAATATAGTTTGGAACAAGAATAAAGGTGTTAAAATCAGACAATGCCAGGGAATATTTTGAAAAACACCTTGCCTCATATCTATTAGAATATGGTATTGCCCATCAGAGCAGTTGTCTCTATAGTCCACAGCAGAATGGTGTTGCAGAAAGGAAGAACAGACACATTGTTGAGATTGCAAGAAGCATGATGATCACATCTACAGTTCCAGTTCGGTTTTGGGGTGATGCAGTTCTCACAGGAATATATCTGATTAACAGGGTGCCCTCTCGTATACTTGGATTCAGCACCCCATTCAGTCTCCTTTTTCCAGAGGGGGAGATGTTTCATATTCCTCTCAGGGTGTTTGGGTGTGTCTGCTTTGCTCATATCCTTGGTCCTCACCGCTCGAAGCTTGATCCCAAGGCAAAGAAGTGTGTCTTCTTTGGATATGCAGAAAATTAGAAAGGGTACTGCTGCTATGGTCCAGTCTCTGGGAGCCAGTATGTTACCATGGATGTCACCTTTTTTGAATCCACATACTTCTTCTCAAAGAATCCTTCTCAGGGGGAGTGTTTTGGGGAAGTGAGTCAATAGTCTATTCCTCTCCCAGTTCCAGTCCCTGTGTTCACTCCTGTGCTTGACCCTCCTGTGTCACCTACCTTACCACCTCCTTTGCGTCCTGCTTCTCAGCATTACTTACGACAAAGACTTCACAAGGAAGTTGATTCCACTACAACAGAACTCACGTCACTTCCTATTGGTTCCTTGGAGACTCCAGATTTAGTTGACATGGATTTAGGTATTCCTCTTGGTCCCGCTACTGTTTCAGTTATCATTGATTCTACTAACCCTGTTACAAATAACCTCGATCTTCCTATTGCTCTCAGAAAAGGAAAGAGAAAGTGTACTGCTCATTATATTTCACAGTACTTATCCTACAGTGGACTTTCTCCTTCCTACCGTGCTTTTCTTTCCTCTCTCGACTCTATGTCTATACCCAAGGGTGTTAGTGAGGCTCTCTTCAAACCTGAGTTGAAGACAACTATACAGGAAGAGATGGCAGCTTTGATTAAGAATCAGACATGGGACATTGTGGATCTACTAGAGGGCAAGGAGACAGTTGGATGCAGATGGGTTTACACAGTAAAATATAAGGCAGATGGAAGTATAGAAAGGTACAAGGCAAGACTTGTTGCAAAAGGGTACACACAGACCTAGCATTGATTACTTAGAGACCCTTGCACCAGTTGTAAAGATGACCTCTATTCAGATACTTCTTTCTCTTGCTGCTTCATACTCTTGGTCCTTGTTTCAACTTGATGTGAAGAATGCTTTCATAAATGGGGATCTACAAGAGGAAGTGTATATTGATCTTCCTGTTGGCTTCTACAGTGATGCTGAAAAGGGAAAGGTATGCAGGCTTAAGAAGTCACTTTATGGCTTGAAACAATCTACTAGAGCATGGTTTGACAGATTCAAAAAAGCCTTGGTTGCTTTTGGCTACACTTAGACTTAAGCCGATCATACCTTGTTTGTGAAGCGAAGGGGATCTTTGGTGTCAATCCTAATTTTTTATGTGGATGATATTGTTGTCACGGGGAATGACCTAAGTGAGATTGATTGCTTGAAAAGGAATCTACATAAAGAATTTGAAATTAAGGATCTTGGAGAACTGAGATACTTCTTAGGCATTGAAGTTGCAAGATCAAAACATGGAATTTTTATCTCTCAAAGGAAGTATGTCTTGGATCTTCTTCAAGAGACAGGGAAGCTTGGAACGAAGGCAATCAATACCCTTATTGATCAGAACCATAGAATCAATGCATCAGAAGGTGAGCCAGTAAAGGACATTGGGAAATATCAGAGACTTGTGGGTCGGCTGCTATACTTGTGTGTGACAAGACCAGACATTTCCTATGCAATAAGTGTGGTAAGTCAATACATGCATGCTCCACGAGTCCAGCATTGGGAGGCAGTTGACAGGATTCTTGCTTATCTGAAGGGACACCCGGGCAAAGGCATATTCTTTACTGATCATGGACGGTTGAAACTAGATGCTTATACAGATGCAGATTGGGTAGGATGCCTTGATGATAGGAGATCAACTTCAGGAGTGTGCACCCTTGTTGGGGGTAACCTTGTCTCGTGGAAGAGTAAGAAACAAACAGTGGTGGCAAGATCAAGTGCTGAAGCTGAATACAGGGCCATGGCACATGGAGTTTCAAAACTTCTCTGGATCCATTCCCTATTAGAAGAAATTGGTGTACAGGCAGAAGAACCTATGGTGTTGTACTGTGATAACCAGGCAGCAATTAACATTGCCCATAACCCAGTCTAGCATGACCGAACTAAGCACATTGAAGTGGATAGACATTTTATCAGAGAAAGAGCGACTTCTGGAGAAGTTTGTCTTCCATACATTGCTTCTGATCTGCAGCTCACTGATGTTCTCACCAAAGGTGTTGCAAGTTGGGAATGTGTGACATTTACTCCCAACTTGAGGGGGAGTGTTGAGTTGGGCCTAGTTTTTATTCTTATTTTAAGTTATTAAGAAATCAGCATTAATGAAGTTAACACTTCAAAGAATTAAAGAATATAAGTATATGGCATATGAGCACAACCTATGGTCCTATACAACATTAGATAATCAACATTAATGAAGTTAACACTTAAAAGACACTTACCTCTTGGTATCAGTATCCTCTCCATGGCTCACACCATTACACTCACATGTAACAAAATCAATATAAAAATTAATCATTTATTGTAATAAGCAAGTAAGGAATCAGATTTGAAAAATATTTCAAAAAACAAGCTATATATTAAGTATTTAAATATGCAATATCTATTTTTCTAATATAAAAAAAAGGTTCTTTCATCAATCATTGTTCACAAAGCATAACCTATACAAAAAGCAAGTTTACTACCTATACAAAATCTCAAAATCATATATTCTCATATGTCCATTGACTCCATTCATCCATTCTTGATTCTTTTTTCCTCAAGATTCAAGCATTCATTCTTCCTCATCATTTCCCTCATCATTTGGAAATTCCATATCATCTTCATACTCATCAGATTTTATAGTTCAGATCTGATCACACTGCTTAGCACTTTTGCAATAAGATCTGAACACATAATGAAGCATTTTTCTTCTAACTTGGTGCTCTCAATTCTGAGTTTCAGATCTAAAATCAGACTTGTATTCACCATGATTTCAGATTTGAAACCCACATCAATTCGAAGATCTAGCAGGTCTTATGGGAAGCAAGTTAGAACAGACCTGATATATAGACCTGAAACTTTGCTACCAGACATAACCACTGATTTCAGATCTGTATACACTTGCACTCCTTGCTGAATTTCCTTATCAGCCCTGACCTAGCATCAAGTAGCTGCTGTAATTTCAGCTGCTGTAAAACCTCACAATAACCACTGATTTCAGATTGAGTAGCTGCTACTCAAAAGAGTGCAGTTCAGATCTGATTACTTTACTTGTTACTTTTGAAATCAGAGATCAGATCTGAACTCATTATTGCTATAGCTTCTACTCTTTTTGGTCTGCATAGCTTATGAAAATAAGGTGATTCAGATCTAATTACCTTACCTATCACTTCTGCAATCAGATCTGAGCACATACCGAATCATATTTGTTATAACTTGTTGAGTTTCAGATCTGTATTCACCTCTGAAACCTACTTTAATTTAGAGATTTAGCAGGTCCTATTAAATCAAAATTGAAAGCAAGTTATGACAGATCTGATTTCGGTATATACAGATCTGGACATTGCTACCATGCATAGTATAACCATTGATTTCAGATCTGCACTCTCACTGCTGAAATCACATCTCAGACCTGAACATAGTTGTTCTAGCTACTGATTTCAGACATGTACATTGAATGGCAACAGTATAGCATCAGATTTCAGCAATAAGAACAGATCGGTACAAGGAGAAAGAAATTTGTAAATTGCAGTAGATGCTGAAATTTAAGATTGCAGATCTGAATGTGTAAATGATTTATGCATGTACCCTCATAAAAATCAGATTTGAATGTGTAAAAACCATGCACAACATCTGTACTCAATAAGGTTAGTGGTATGAACTCAGATCTGAACTCATCTGAACTCAGATCTGAATATGACTGTTCTCAGTAGCTAACATTTCAGATCTGATTTCAGGTCCCTGTAATTAATGGCTGCATGCAAGACATACAAGTTGGAACTTAAAGAAAAAGCTTAAAGCTCTTGATTCTAGTCCTATTTCAGATCTGGTTGTAGTAGATTCCAGATCTACTTATTGATATTAGGATTGAAATTTTGTATTCTAAATAGTTCCCTTAACTGGGGCTGAACCTAGAACCATGATGGACTATGCCAAGCCCACCTTAACTGGGGCTGCTTCAAGGATTAGAAGACCGGCCATTGCTACTAATAACTTTGAAATCAAGCCAGCCATAATTCAAATGATTCAAAACACAATTCAATTCTGTGGTATGACTCACGAAGATCCAAATTCCCATATAGCCAATTTCTTGGAAATTTGCGACACCTTCAAGCATAATGGGGTAAGTGATGATGCTATAAGGCTAAGGTTATTCCCATTCTCATTGAAAGATAAGGCCAAGTTTTGGCTAAATTCATTACCAGCCGGATCTATAGCCACTTGGGATGAGATGGTTGGCCGATTCCTTTCTAAATATTTCCTTCCCTCCAAAACATCGAAAACGAGAAATGACATTACCACTTTCTTCCAACAAGAGGGAGAATCTCTCTATGAGTCATGGGAACGTTATAAGGAGCTGTTGAGGAAGGTTCCTCATCCTGGCTTTCCGATATGGCTGCAAGTGCAGACCTTTTACAATGGTCTAACCGTTTCAAATAAGACCATCCTAGATGCAGCATCCGGGGGCTCCATCAATAATAAGACCCCTGAAGTGGTCCATGCACTCATAGAGGAGATGGCAACCAATAATTACCAATGGCATTTAGAAAGAACACAAGTAAGAAAGCAGCATGGTCTTCATAATGTTGACTCATACACGGCTCTATCTGCTCAAATTGGTGCACTCAACAAGAAATTAGACGAGATGCAGATGGAAGCCATGCATGTGCAGCCCATGACATGTGATTTGTGTGGGGGAGGCCACATCAGTACTGAATGCCAAGTTGGCAATCAGTTTAGGCAGTCTACATAACAGGTTGACTTTGTCGGTAACCTTCCAAGGCAGCAAGGATATCAGTACCATCATGCCTTTCAACCGGGATGGAAAGGATACCCGAACCAATCATGGTAGAATCAGCATGCACCAAAGCCCTTCCACCAAAATTTTCATCAGCCAGAACAAAAATCTAACCTAGAGGAGCTGATGACAAAGTTCATAGCCAGTGCTGAAACCAGGTTTCAAAACCAAGAAGCTTCAATAAAGAACTTGGAAAATCATGTTGGGCAGTTGGCACAATTGATCTCAGCAAGGATACCGGGCACATTACCAAGCAATACATAGGTGAATCCACGAGAACAAGTGCTAACTATCACTTTAAGATGTGGTAAGGAGCTTCCAAAAGTAGAGAAGAAAGCAAGGGCTGAACCCAAGGCAGATGCAACCCTTGAAGCCGGGAACTAGAAGGAGCAATCTGAACCGCAACAAGAAATGCACTAACAGCTCCCTTTCCTAATCGACTGAAGCAACACAAGCTTGAAAAGGAATTCGGTAAGTTCCTTGAGATATTTAAAAGTTTACATATTAATATTCCTTTTGCTGATGCTTTAGCCCAGATGCCCCACTATGCAAAATTTTTGAAAGAACTATTGGCAAACAAAAGGAAATTGGGAGATGTGACTACGGTTGCTCTAAATGAAGAATGCTCGGCAATCCTTCTTAACAAGCTGCCTCAAAAGCTTAAAGATCTAGGGAGTTTCACTATTCCTTGCACTATAGGCAGTTTAAAAATTGAAAAAACATTATGTGATTTGGGAGCTAGCATAAATTTAATGCCATACTCGGTTTTCAAAAAATTGGGATTGGGAGAGACCCAACCCACTAGAGTTGCATTGCAATTGGCTGATAAGGTCCATTAATCATCCTAGGGGGATCATAGATGTGTTGGTTAAAGTAGATAAATTCATTTTTCCCGTTGATTTCATTGTATTGGACATGCAAGAAGATGTGGATGTCCCTCTCATCCTAGGGAGACCTTTCCTGGCTACCGGGAAGGCAATGATTGATGTCTAACAATGACAACTCAGCCTTAGGATACAAGATGAGGAAATAATTTTTAAAATGTCTGATGCCATGAAACATGCACCCTCTAGTGATGACTCTTGTTACATGATTGATGCTATTGATGATGCAGTTAATGATTGCTTCCTAGTGAGTAGATCAGCTGACCCTCTTGAACCTTGCCTACAACAAGGAAAAGTTGAAATGGGGGAAAATGAGGAAATAAATCTCATGATGGCATACTTGAATGATAAACCTCAATTCAAAGGGAAGGGATTTCTCAAATTAGAAAACTTAGGCAAAACTCCTGTACCAACAGGTAAGCCGTCATCTCAAGAACCCCCCACCCTCGAACTGAAGCAATTACCACCCCACTTGGAGTATGCTTTCCTTGAGGAACCATCAGCTCTTCCTATAATAATTTCCGCATCCTTGAACCCATTGCAAAAAGAAAAATTGCTAAGAGTGTTGCGGGAACACGAAAATGCACTAGCTTGGAGGGTAGAGGACATCAAAGACATTAACCCATCAATATGCAGACACAGAATTTTGATGGAAGAGGACAGCAAGCCCTCGGTTCAGCCCCAAAGACGCCTAAACCCAAACATGAAAGAGGTGGTGAAGGCTGAAGTCATTAAGCTCTTAGATGTCGGGATCATTTATCTTATCTTTGACAGTTCTTGGGTGAGTCCCGTACAAGTCGTGCCCAAGAAAGGGGGTATGACCGTTGTCCCAAATGAAAAAAATGAACTCATCCCGACTAGAACTGTCATCGGGTGGCGAGTATGCATTGACTATAGAAAATTAAATGAAGCCACCGTAAAGACCACTTTCCTCTCCCATTCATTGACCAAATGTTAGAGGTTAACTAGGCACGAGTATTATTGTTTCTTGGATGGATATTCAGGGTACAATCAGATCCCAATTGTACTAGAGGACCAAGAAAAGACCACTTTCACTTGCCCTTATGGTACCTTTGTATACCGAAGGATGCCATTCGGATTGTGCAATGCCCCAGCAACCTTTCAGCGGTGTATAATGTCCATATTTTCTGATATGGTTGAAAAATTTATCGAGGTTTTCATGGATGATTTTTTAGTTTTTGGTTCTTCATTTGATGCATACTTGAATAATTTGGAACAGGTGCTTAGGAAATGCGAAGAGACACATCTAGTGCTGAACTAGGAAAAGTGTCATTTTATGGTGCAGGAAGGCATAGTGCTTGGACATAAGATTTCACAGAAAGGTATAGAAGTTGACAAAGCTAAAGCAGAGGCAATTGAGAAGTTGCCACCCCCATCCTCTGTCCGTTCTGTAAGAAGCTTCTTGAGGCATGTTGGATTCTATAGAAGATTTATTAAGGATTTTTCAAAGATGGCCAAGCCATTGTCTACTTTGCTTTAGAAAGAAGTGGCTTTTGAATTTTCAGCCGAATGCCTACAGGCATTCAACACTTTGAAAGACAAGTTAATCAATGCACCCATCATGATAGCACCAAATTGGACACTTCCATTTGAACTGATGTGTAATGCAAGTGATTCAGCCGTAGGAGCTGTTTTAGGACAAAGAGTGAACAAACATTTTCAGCCGATTTACTATGCTAGCAGAACTTTGAATGGAGCACAACTAAATTACACCACAACAGAAAAAGAGCTACTAGCGGTAATCTTTGCACTTAATAAGTTTCGTTCATATCTGATTTTGTCCAAAGTTATTGTGTACACAAACCACTCGACATAGGCACTTGCTTACCAAGAAAAATTCAAAACCAAGACTGATCAGGTGGATCCTATTGCTACAAGAATTTGACATTGAAATATGAGACATGAAGGGTACCGCAAACCTGGTTGTTGATCATCTCTCCTGGTTGGACAAGGTAGGCTCAAAAGAAGAGAAAACCAACAACATTCGAGAAAAATTTCCAGATGAACAGTTGTACTCTTTCCTATCAACAGAAGAAGAAATTCTTTTCTGATGTAAAATACTATTTGTGGGAGGAACCCTTTTTGTACAAATTATGTGCAGATCAGATCAGATCATAAGGAGATGTGTCCCCGAGGAGGAGATGGAATCGGTACTACGATTTTGCCATGATAGAGAAGCCGAAGGACATTTCGGAGCTAGCCGCACTGCAGCTAAGGTCTTGCAATCAGGTTTTTATTGGCCAATATTATTCAAAGATGCCCATAGGTATGTGTCCACATGCGACAAATGCCAAAGAATGGGTAACATTTTCCGACAGAATGAAATACCCCTTTCTAATATCCTGATCTGTGAAATTTTTGATGTCGGGGGTATAGATTTTATGGGGCCCTTCCCGAATTCTTTCGGGAATAAGTATATCCTCGTTGCTATTGATTATGTGTCTAAATGGGTAGAAGCCATGGCTTTACCCACAAATGACTCTAGGAGGGTAGTACATTTCTTAAAAAAGCTTTTCACCCGATTTGGCACTCCTCGAGCTATAATTAGTGATAGGGGAACTCATTTCTGCAACACCCAATTTGAACGGCTAATGCAGAAATATGGAATTAAACACAAATTGGCTACCCCCTATCACCCACAAACCAATGGCCAAGTTGAATTGGCTAACAGGGAGCTCAAAAGAATTTTAGAGAAGATCGTAGCATCTGCTAGGAAAGATTGGGCCATCAAATTGGATGATGCATTATGGGCATATAGAATTGCATATAAAACACCCCTTGGCATGTCCCCATACAGGTTGGTCTTTGGTAAAGCATGTCATTTACCGATCAAGTTAGAGCATAAGGCCTATTGGGCACTAAAATTTTTAAATTTTGGCATACAGGCCACGGGTGCTAAGAGGTGGTTGCAATTGAATGAGATGGATGAATTCAGACTTTTCGCCTATGAGAATGCTAGGGTTTACAAAGATAGAATTAAAAGGTGGCATGATAAGAACTTGCTGAGACGGGATTTTCATGTAGGCCAGCAAGTGTTATTGTACAATTCCCGTCTTCGCCTGTTCTCAGGTAAGCTGAGATCCCGGTGGTTTGTACCTTTCACAATTACACAGGTTTTTCCCCGTGGGGCCGTAGAGGTCACCCACCCGGTTCAAGGTACATTTAAGGTAAATGGTCAGCGCCTAAAACCATATTTGGTGGGCGGCACAGTGCCCCTTCCATCCACTCTCTATCTAGATAACCAGTGACCCTCCAACATGATAATATTCAAATACTTAGTCATAAACTGTCTGACTTGCATACTGTTATAGCATTTCCTTGTTTTTGATTATTTTTAGGATGTTAGTTAGAATAATAAAGCTTCTAATCTCTCCTTCTAGTTTGGAGTGATTTCTAGCAGAAGAGGCTTCCGACTAAAAGAACCATTGCACAATTTAATCTTTAGGAAGTCCTCTACAACACTCTTTTCACTTGGTATTGTTCTTGTTGGATTTATTGTTACTCCCCAACACTAGGAACATTGGGGACAATGTTCATCTTAAGTGTGGGGGAGTTAGGCTGAGGCCAGGGTGTGGAGCTAGAACCATGTACCTCAATCACCCCAACACACACATGCAGACAATGACATGACCAATTAGACTGAAATCCCCCAAGTTCATTGCTGTTTATTAGGTGAATTTAAAGAGGGAGTATAAAGAGTTGAGGGAGACCAACGTTTGTATCAGTTTTTATTCTTATGAATGATCCAACTTAGCACATGCATGAGGTTAAAGGGGGCTGAATATGTCTTTCATCATGACTAGCCCTAACTACCTTCATATGTATGAAAGCACTTGATTTCATCATTAATGGTTAGTCGAGCTAGTTCACTTTTGAATTACTGATGCATGAGATTCAACAATTGCAAAAAGGACAAAGCCCAATTGACTTCGCTATTCCGAGCTGAATAGTAAAACTAGCAGCTTGGAATATGAGTCTTGTTATTTGCCTCAAGCCTATGACCAGTGTGAGATGGAGCATAAAATGCACTCACACCTAGAAAACAATTGAGGAAAGAAAAAGAAAAAAATAAAATTGGTGACGACTAAGGTCCAAAGGGACAAAATGCAGTTGAACTCTGAATGAGGTGCAGTTACAGATTTGAACCTAGTTCAAAGTAATGGTTAATCTTCGCAGTCAAGGAGCTAATCTACATATTGAACAGGAGTGAAAACTAGAATTTGAAGAATCTCATATTCTCTCTTTCCTTGGCTCTTATGCATGTGTTAATAGGAGTTGAATACTTACAAAAGTTTCCCGACCACTCAATGCAATTCCCTCCTACAAATTCATCCGGTAAATGGTGAGAATAAAAGGGGGGGGGGATGATCAATTTATGGCTGATGTCTTTGCTTGAGGACAAGCAAAAGCTTAAGTGTGGGGGTATTTGATGAGTACATGGTTTACCTACAATTTATAAAGTTTATGCATGATTTTATGATGGTTTGTTTGAGTTTCACCCCATTTTTAGTTTAATTTCAAAAAATATTTCAGGGAAACCAATTCAAGAAAAAGAAGGCATAAAACAAGAAAAAAAAGAGCCAAAAATAAATTAATTTAGCCCGGCCCAGCCAAGAGAGCAATAGAGTATCACTCGGCCCATGTAGCCCATGCTACACTCTTTGGGAGAACCCAAAGAGAAAGCCTAGCAAGAAAGCTAAATTCGGCCCAACAAAGAGGAGGCCCATTTCAGCTCAAGAGCAGCCTAGATTGCAGCCCAAAACAGCTCAAAATTCAGCTAAGTTGCAGCCCAAAGGGAGCTAGGGGCGGCAACTTCTGAAGGCTTCAAGAGAAGAAAGGGGGGCAACACTCTAGAAGGTTCAAGAGGAGAGAAGGGCAACCAATTCTAGAAGCTTCAATAGAGGTTTCTAAACTCCTTGAAAGCCTATTTAAGGAGGTCTCTTGAAGGGGGGAAGGTGTTCAATTGCCTAAGTTCAAGACACTCTAGTCCCTTGGGTTCGAAATTCAAGAAGAGGAGAAGAGAGAGCTAGGCGCAAGAAGAAGAAGGAACTGAGGAGATCCAATCATCCAAGAGAGAAGAAGGTGAGTTCGAAGGAGGGGAAGCTTGATTGAGAGATCTAGGTTACATTCTTACTTAGTTTTTGTTTTCTTTGAATTCGAATTCAGCTTTAGATCATGTAGTGTCTCTTCCTTTCTTTCTTTCTTTCTTGCTGTAATGGAGATTGAATGTTGTAAATTCAGATTATGTAATTAAGTTTTCTTGAATCATTCGAATGGATTAGATCCAGCTTTGATGTTTCTTGATTAGAGAATTGATTGTAGAATTGATGGGCCGAATTGTTCTCTTACAAATCCAAATCTGAAATTTCAGATCTGAGATTTGTAATGTCTGAATTGATTGAGAAAGAATTCAGACATTCATTATTCAGCTTGGCCGATCTATTCTAACTTCTTGGAATTTCTAGAATGCTTGAGAGAGACTCTAGAAATTCGGATCTGCTACTCAAGAACCGAATTGAATGCAAGGTTAGAGATAACTTGCACAATTTAGTTGGTGATCAATTCAATCTGAATTGATGCCCTTGAATTGTTTGATCTAATGCATGCATGAATGATTAGATTTTTGATAGAGATATAAGAATCATCATTCATGCATAGGATGAACATGCACTTGAAAGAAGTTGTTCATTGCCTTGGGGTTTCACCAAACCAAGGCTGAATCATACTCTATTCGAATGATCTAAGAGGGCTGATTGCTGAATCATGAATTTGTAATTTTAGCCTATTCTCTCAACTTGAATGCAAGGTGTTGAACCAATGCTTATTAGGTAGTTAGCAAGTGCACTAGCCGCTCAAGTAATAAAGAGATGAGTAGAGTATCGTTCCCTCGAGGATTTAGGTAGCAACTACTAATACTAAACCAGCCAGCTCTTATCTGATTAACTGAATACTACAGTTTATTCAAATTTGAAATTCTAAACTACAAACTACATGATCTAAAGCTGAATTTGAATTCAAAGAAAACAAAAACTGAGTAAAAATGTAACATAGATCTCTCAATCAAGCTTCCCCTCCTTCGAACTCACCTTCTAGAATTGGTTGCCCTTTCTTCTCTTGAAGCCTTCAGAAGTTGTCACCCCTAGCTCCCTTTGGGCTGCACTTTGGGCTGCAACTTAGCTGAATTTTGAGCTGTTTTGGGCTGCAATCTAGGCTGCTCTTGAGCTGAAATGGGCCTCCTCTTTGCTGGGCCGAATTTAGCTTTCTTGCTAGGCTCTCTCTTTGGGTTCTCCCAAAGAGTGTAGCATGGGCTACATGGGCCGAGTGATACTCTATTGCTCTCTTGGCTGGGTTGGGCTAAATTAATTTTTTTTTGGCTCTTTTTTTTTCTTGTTTTATGCCTTCTTTTTCTTGAATTGGTTTCCCTGAAATTTTTCCTGAAATTAAACTAAAAATGGGGTGAAACTCAAACAAACCATCATAAAATCATGCATAAACTTTATAAATTGTAGGTAAACCATGTACTCATCAAAGGCATCATTGCTATCTCTACAACCCTTCTACCATTGGCTTCCTTTGCCTACTTGCTATCACTCCACTCAATAGAATTGAACATCTCCCTCAAGTTCCTCTTTCGCTTAAAAATTCTTTGTAATGTAAGATCGGAAGTAGCAAAGTGGGTTTTGGCCGGCCTAATCAATTCCTAACCCAGATGTTTCAATTGCTGACAATTATGACATGGCTGAGAATTTAGTGTCCTAGACTCCTCATTTTAGGCGAAATCTTTTTGATTGGGAAATGGATCAGATGCTAGAGCCGCTACAACTTTTATAGAGGCAAGTTATGTCTACAAATCTTGAGGATGAATGGAGATGGAAGTGGAGTGGAGATGGCTCTTATTCAGTCAAATCCTTGGCTTCTAAGCTTAGCAAGGTCAACATTACTGGCTTCCCTAGCAAACCGGTGTGGA
The DNA here is from genome assembly GCF_055504915.1 of Nelumbo nucifera. NCBI lineage: Eukaryota > Viridiplantae > Streptophyta > Magnoliopsida > Proteales > Nelumbonaceae > Nelumbo > Nelumbo nucifera. The sequence goes on from NC_142651.1 coordinate 82,707,663, forward strand.
ACCCAATCAGTCCTTCCAAGTCAAACTTTTGGTTTGGGCTTTGGTGCTGAATAAGTGCCTATCGAAAGTCAATATGGACAGGCGAGGAGTGCGGCTCCCAGATCTGAAATGCTGTCTATGTGGGCTCCTGCCAAAGACCGCTGATCACCTTAGCATTCACTGCTCAATCTCTGCTAAGATTTGGGAGCATTTTCTCAAAGCTGCTAATGTTTGCTGTGTCATGCATGGATTTGTCAAAGAGTTATTATTATGTTGCTAGAACTGCCTGGCTTGAAGAAGAAAGGGAAGCTGATGAACTACTCCAGTTTGCTCATCTCATGGTTATCTATAATCCCTGAGTTCAAGCATCAGAATGTGTTCTAAATGCTTTACTCTCAATTTGTGTGGAAATTGTAAGTTGTTTTCTCTCCTAGTGAGGTTCATCGGGAAGATGTTGTAATCTATTTTCCTCCCATCATCAATAAAATTTTAACCTTACCTTTCAAAAAAAAAAAACAACAAAAGGTTGCATCCACTCACCCAATTGCACCACCTATCCCCAAACCCATACCTTCTTAACACTTCTATTAAAAATGTCCTGTCCACCAAGTCATAGGCCTTCTCAATATCCAACTTACAAACAAAATCTTGATTGCCTGACCTCCTCATCTCCTCCACACATTCATTTGCTATAAGAATCTGATCTGTTATTCGTCTACCCTATACCAAGGCTCCTTGAGCTTAAGTAATGAGAGAGGGAAGTATAGAACTTTTGCCACAATTTTATAGATGCTAGTCACCAAACTAACCAGCCTAAAATTTTTGGGATGTTTCGCATCTAATTTCTTAGGTATAAGAGCTAAAAAAGTGGCATTAACTCCACACTAATAACATGGTTGTTCTCAAACCCCCTAAAAACCTCAAAAAATTTTCTAAAATGATGTCCCAGGAGTCTTGATAGAAATCCATAATGAATCCATCTGGTCCAAGAACCTTGGATCTATCCATAGAATAGACAACTTGTCTTATCTCTTCTTCAAAATTTCTTTCCAACCATCCCACATCTAAGTCAATTAAGCTTGGCCACTCCAAATCCTCCACTCTCACTCCATTCTCCAGGGGTCTTCTCAAAATAGATTTGAAATGGGCTACACAACAACTAGCTATCTCCTCTTGAGAATTGAATTCCATTCCATCAAACTTAAGCTTAGCCACAAAATTTTTCCTCCTCCCATTGGCCATTGCATGAAGAAACTTGGTATCCCTATCCCCTTGATCCATTTATGCTTAGATTTTTGTCTCCAAGAAATCTCCTCCCTCAAAATGACCTCTTCTAACTCTTTCTTCAGCTTCCATCTCAATTCTCTGACAGACATAAGATTAAATGGAAGCTTAGGTACAAATAAAACAGAGGATAGGGATACAGGGTCTAGGTCAACATTACCAACACCACGGATAGATGATGTGGAGCCATTAGCAAGGGTAACAGATTGTGATGTTGAGCAATGAGTGAGAAATGAAAACACACCTGGAGTTCCCGTCATGTGATCGGAGGCTCCAGTGTCAATAATCCAAGGGTTGGGTGTGGATGCCAAACAAGCCATACCTGAGTGTGCAAAGGTAGTTGTGTTCTGCTGCGACTTGGATTAAACAAACCTTTCATACTCATCCCGAGGAACACTCACCATCTCCTTGTCTGGACCATCTGAGGGAGTAGAAGGCATCGGGTCAGCTGACCGGTTCTCCTGTCTAGAGCTGAAACTGGTGTCACTAGTCATGGCATGGTTGGCCCACGTCGAGGGAGGACCATGTAAGTCATAGCAGTAGTTAATAGTATGTCCATCCAAACCACAATGAGTACACTTCCGTGGACCCGAGCCACGTCCTCTACCACGAGCTCCCCCTGAATCCCTGCCTCCAGTACGACCACCACCACGGATATGTGTAGGTCCACCACTACCACTCCTGCCAGGCTGGGCTCCTCGAGCCCCACTTCTGCCACCTCGACCTCTCAATACTGCAAATGCTGATTTATCTGAGACATTAGAATCCATAGATCCAATGGAAGCCCTCCGAAGATGAGCAAACACCTCCTCTAAAGATGGAAGAGCAGATCCCCCTAGTATCTGGGCTCGTACTGGTTCATACTCAGACTTCAGCCCCACCAGAAACCGTGTCACATCAAGCTGCTCTCGTTGTTGCTGTTGAACTTTGACATCAGAAGTGAGAGGATGATAGACGTTTAACTCATTCCAGACATTTCTCACACTGGCATAGTACTCCTCAAGGCTCTGATTTCCCTGTTGCAGATTGAAGTATTCCTGATACAGTTGATATACCCTAGTGGTATTATCCTGACCTGAATACAGTTTCTTAGCATGATCCCACACCTCTTTGGCTGTGTCAAGAAACATGAAGATGATCTGTGCATCTTCCTGTTCCTAGTCTTCATACTCCTGAGAATTAGCGGGGGGTTTCTCCTCTCTTATGTGCTTCACTTTCTTCTTCGCCTTCAGAAAAACCTCTACAGACTTGGCCCAAGGGACATAATTCTCTCCATTCAGTTTAATGGAGGTCATTTGGACATTTAGGTAGTCAGTAGATATCATGACACTAGGTTTACTATCACTATTATCTGCCATTGCCAAACTCCCTTATCACTGAATTTTGAGCACTACACACAAACACTTCACCGAAATCTGCACATTGATTTCAACAGTAATAAATGCTGAGAACTGCAACACCACAAACCCTACTCACCGAAATCTGCACCCTAATTTCAGCAATATTAAATGCTGAAAACTGCAACACCACAAACCCTACTCACCGAAGTCTGCACACTAATTTCAGCAATATTAAATGCTGAAAACCACACTTGTAACACCACAAACCCTAATCCACAACTACCGGAAGTTTCACCATTAAGTAGACACTATTGCCCTTCGAATCACACACAAACCAGAATAAACCCTAGCATACTGCAATCTGAAAACCCATCATACGAACTGTACTACACCTCTCATGTATTCCATAATAGAAAATATGCATAAAAAAAACTTTACCTCATCGCCTGAAGGCCAACCACACGAAGGACTGAGACACCACTGCACCACACGTACCAGCCCTAATTAGGGCTTAGAAACCACAACAACCAATCACCAACGACACAATCGGAGGCATAGGAACCTCCAAGGGAAAAGGGCGATCACTCCTTTTCAGCCCTTTTCCCAGTCTCCAACTCACAGCTGAGAAACCCTAGTTCGAATGCGCAGAAGACAAAATTCTAGCAAGTCTGATTTGTTCAATGTTGCTCTGATACCATGTTGAAGTTCGACCTGCCCTAGAATTCTGTCTTGTTCGTTGACTGTAAAGTAAAGTGAACAGCAAGAAGTAGAAATAGGAGAGGAAAGAAGAAGAGAGAAGGTCTGGTTCGAATAAGAGAAGTTGTCCCTAGATTCGGCCAGACCTGTTATAATATTATTAACTTATTGGAAAAGACTTAAGTGCCCTTATTTAAGTAAGAGGCACTCGAACTAACATAACAGTACACATCAACATTCTCAACAAGTGCAAAGACCAAAATACCCCTTCACTAACACCACTAACACAAATGATCTTTCTTTTCATCACCCGACTCCCATAGGAAATCTCTCATTACCTCTTCCAAGCTACCAACTTTTTTGTGGGTCCGGATGTAGTAGGCACATTAGGTAAGTATAATGAGTGAGCACGTAATAGCTGTGTGACACATGTCCTAGTTAATGCACCTTTCATCCAAACGTTACACGTTTAAGTTTTCCTTTTCATTGTTTTTATTTTTAATTATTTTGACAAAGATAATAGAATAATGGATAATTTCTGTCTAACGGAGCAAAAACGTTTGGATGAAAGGCGCATTAAATAGGACATGTGTCACACAACTATTACGTGCTCACTCATTGTACTTACCTAATGTGCCTACTACATCCGGGCCCCTTTTTTGCACACCTCTCAATAATTGGATTCCAAAACCAGCTTTCTCTAGGGTTTGCTCCTAAAGGGAGGCCAAGGTAGGTCAAGGGCCAGCTAACTATGGGGCAATCTATGATGTAGGTAATAGAGTTTAGTTCCCCTTCCTCTAAGTTGATTCCTGCTACACAACTCTTTTCAAGATTAATTTTTAGATTAGAAACTAACTCAAATTTCCTCACCACTTCCTACAAATTCTTCACCACACCTTGCTCACCCCCTTCATAGAAAATTATGCTATCATCTGCAAATTGCAAATGTGTCACCGAGACCATATCCCTTCCAATCTTCCACCATTTTATTACATTCTTCCTATCAACCGTTGAGATCATTTTGCTAAACATATCAACTACTAGGGTGAACAAAAAGGGTGAAAGAGGACCACCTTGCCTTAAACTTCGGCAAGCTTAGAAGAAGTCTCACAACCCCATTAATCAGAAGAGAGTAGTGACATGAATTAATGCAACCAAAAATCCAATTACACCATCTCTCCCCAAACCCGCAATTCTTCATTATATCAACAAGGAAAGCCCAATCTACTAAATCATAGGCTTTCTCCATATCCAATTTGCATACAAAACCTTTCTTCCTCGATCTTTTCATATCCAACACACTCATTAGCAATAAGAATTTGATCAGTTATTTGTCTCCCTTGGATAAAGGCCCCCTGATTTTGACCGATTATGGCTAGAAGTATTACATTTATTTTCAAAGATAGAACCTTAGCCAAAATCTTATAGATGCTTGTTACTAGGCTAATGGGTCTAAAGTCCTTTGGATGGCTAGCATCAGACCTCTTTGGAATAAGGGCAGGAAAGATTGCGTTCACCCCTTGGCTCACAATAAACCTCTCCGCAAATTCATTGAAGACCTCACAAAGGTCATCTTTTACCCACAACAGTCTTGATAGAAAGCCATAGTAAATCCATCTGGCCCTGGGGCTTTCAATCTTCATTGAAAAAACTGCCTTCCTTATTTCCTCTTCTACAAAGGCTCTCTCCATCCAATGTGCTACTTCAATCTCCACTTGGGTCACTCAAAATCTTCCAATCGTAATCTATCATCCAAGGGCCTCCTAAAAATTGCTTTGAAGTGGTCCACGAAGATCTTGGCAATTTCATCTTGATTTGTTATCTCTTGCCCATCTACCTCCAATCTAGCCACAAAATTTTTCCTCCTCCCATTTTCCAAAGTATGAAAGAATTTTGATTTACTATAACCTTCTTTCAACCACTTACACCTTGACATTTGTCTCCAACTAATCTCTTCCCTTAAAAAACTTCTTCCAAATCTTTCTTAATCCTAAACCTCATTTCTTTCCTCCTCTACCAAGATTCCTCGGGCTTCCTTCTCATCTAACTCCTCTATCGTGGACATCAAAATGACCTTTTGTTCCCTAATTCTCCCGAAGTGATCCTTGTTCCATTCCTTAATTTTCCCTCTCAATCTTTTTAGTTTCTTATGAAATCCCACTCCTTTCCACTTCACCCCCCTTAAACCCTCCCTCCACCAACCCTCCACTTTCTGCACAAAATCTGGGTGTGTGAGCCACATGTTCTCAAATTTGAAAGGGGTGGGGCCTCTTGGAAAGGTTTCTGAACCTAACTTGATAGGACAGTGGTCTGATTGTGACTCTAGGTAAATCTTTAGACACCAAATTTGCTTCATGTGATTTCCAAGCTTCATTAAAGAGAAATCTATCCAATTTTGAGCAGTTGGGAATTTCTTCAAAGTTGGACCAAGTAAAACGGGCTTGCAATAGAGTCACTTCCTTCAGGTCACCTGTTGGTTGGGATTATTTGTTTCATTGGAGAACCTAATCACATTGAAATCCCCAACCACACACCACAGTCCCTCCCAAAGGCCCCTAATGGCATATAACTCCTCCCACATCTCATTCCTTTCCCGATATCTATTTAGACCATATACGTTGGTGACAGCCTAGATAAAGCCATCCCCTATGTTCCGGAATTTCATAGAAACTGAATACCTTCCAATCAGCTCCTCCACCGATTCCACCACCTCATCTTTCCAAATTGTCAAAATTCCTCCAGAGGCCCCACAAGGACTACAAGACCATCTGAAATTCTTGAACCCCAAATACTTCAAATCCACCGTCCTTCCAGTTCTGAAATTTTTGTTTCTTGTAGCATGACAATGTCTGGATTTTCTCTTCTCAACAAATCTTTTATAGCTCGCCTTTTCCTCGCATTCCCCAATCCTCTTACATTCCAACTAATAATTTTCATAAAACCAGTTCTAGAAAAACTCCTTAAGACTATTTGTCTCCTAATTTGGAATTCTCCGTCTTTCCCCTCTATCACTGAATTCTAAATCACTCTCAACATCCGATCATAGTCTTTCCACTTCTGATCTCTTCTTCCTTCTCTTTTTCTTTTTCTCTTCACACTTCTATTATAGATCTTCACCTTATTTGGTTGTTCTTTCTCCTAGTCCTTCCCTTCCTCAAGAGCTCCAGCTGCTCCACCACAGTGTGCCCCTGAATTTACCCCTTCCTCCCCTTCTATCACTATCAACATGTTCCAGTTTTCCTATTCCATTTCCTTCTTATTAAGTCCCGCAAACTCGTTACAAATCAGGCTCCAAATCCTATCAGCCTCCTTTTCAACTAATGAGAGCCCCCAATCCTCCGTCTGCCTTTACACCCTTCTTGACAACCCCACTTCCATCTTCTCCAACTGGTTGGGAAACAGGTGCGATAGCAGAAGTATCTACAACAAGCACAGAGACACAATCAGTACCAAAAAATGAATTGACAATAATACCTGGATTGAGAGGCACAAGGGGGTTCTCTGAAACAGGAGATTGAAAGCCAGTAAGAACCAACTTGGGAACCCTTTCCTTGGACCAGAGCAATTGGCCCGTAGCACTGGGACTCAGGCCACAAAAGTTATTAGAAGGTCCTTCACCATGTTCTCTCTTTGATTCATTTAAGTTTTGTCCAGATGAAGGAGTCGACACCATCCTACATGGCTCCTGGTTTTTGGTGCGAATCTGGTCTAGAGTCTTCCCTGTTGAGAGAGGTAGACCCAACAACCTCAGTAATTGACCGTCGCCTCCTTTGTATCAGTGAATTTAGTAACAACAAACCTAGAATCTTGTACAGCGTCAGGCTGGAATTCCTTGCTAGATAAATCTTCCTCTAAGAGTAGAATCTCGGTATGGAAGCTCTCCCCTTCCAAAAAAAAAAATTGTTTTCCTCAATGCTACCAATACTTGAATCCTCACTAGAATCGTCCAAATCATCTACAGCCGTCATTTGGAGCTTGCAGGATGGCTTCTTAAACTTCGGGTTGCGCCGTTCTAGGGAGCAGACCGATTTTCTGTTGCTAGGAATCCATACCCAGGTCGAAGATGCCGCCTGGTTAGAGGAGCGACTTGCGGCCAGTCGAGGATTGATGAAAGGGGACAATGATGGACCAGTATTATTGTCCATCAACTCCCTACCTTGCCTCGTCACATGCCTGTTTAAAGAGTCATGTGCCTCTAAATCAATATCCAACAAACTGATAAAAATATTAAAGTAGATGTGCTTGAAAATGTAGATGATGACCCACTCCTACAATCCCTAGGATAAAGACTCCAAAGGAATAAACTAGCAAGATGGTCTTCATTTAGGTTGTATTTGGTTTAAAAGAAAAGATAGGAAAACCTAAACAAACCACCTTTTCCTACCTTTTCTTTCAAACCAAACACAAGTTTAGGGATTTAGGGATCAAATCAGATCAAACATGTTTTGTGATTGGAGGAAAATGCATTGGTCTTATTTGATTATGTGTTTAATTAATATAAACTCATTGGTATTGTCACTCATGTGCATGCAATTTGTTGGTGCATTGAACCATTGTTTATAATATTGCATGTGTATTCTTTAATTAGCCTTTTTGAACATATTAGTTGTATTATTAACATCTTCAATTAGATTTGTCAACATCGCATGTGTCATTCAAATTGTATTTGTTAATGAAATGATTGCTGTTTATTTATGGGATGAATGATTTTCAGGGATGGTTGCTGGAGAGGATACTGTGGTTTCATCTATCGGGAGCAAAAAGGATGGTCACAAGGATAAGGATGTCCTATCTATTTCTCACTCTACCTCAACCAAGCATAAAAGAACCCGGCAAGTTCGTTGGAATGATGCAATGGATAAAGCATTGATTGAGTTGCTTGCTAATCAAGTTGCCTCGGGCAACAAAGATGATAAAGGGTTCAAGACATCAGCATACACATATGTTTGCAAGGAAATGACTAATCAATTTGGCATTGAGATGAAAACACCGCACATCAAGAGTAGGATGCGAACCTTAAAGCCTATTTATTTAGAAGCTAAGAAGTTATTAGGCACAAGTGGCTTCAGATGGAATGAATCAAGAAATCAAATTCAAGCAAATCCTGCGGTTTGGGAGCAGTATCTACAGGTAGGTCTAGCATATATTTATGTAATTCTTTCTTATAATAAAATTATTTAGTGAAGTAGGTGGTGATCATGAACTGTACAATGCAGGCCAATCCTCATGCATTTAAAGTAAAGGGTCGTGTCTTGAAGATGTATGATGAAATGCAAGTGATATTGGGAATTGACCAGGTCATGGGTGAAGAGGCTAGAATTGGTATTGAACTTGTAAATGAATTAGATGTTGAGGAAGATAGTGATAATGACATCGATGTTGATATCTATGATGATGCATCTACATCATTGTTAGCTATCGATGAATTCATTAGTGCAATTGATAGGATGAACGAGGCAATGAAAAAGATAGCAGCTGCCCTCACGGTTCAAAGTGATCAAGAGTTCTTCAATGAATTGTGGCATGAGGTCATGAACATGGATGGGTTTGACCCTCAAGATTTGAATGCTGTGTTTGGGTACTTGGGTCAAAATGAGAGGAAGGCCAAAGTTTTTCTTGCTAGAGCTAAGCCCTATAGGGCTCAAATGGTCCACTCCATCATCTCTGAGTTGCCTAGCTTTGGTATGTTGTAGTAATTGACTTAATTTGCATCCTTTTTTTGTTGAATGTTGACTGCTCATAGCCATTTACTTATAGTAATATGCAAACTGCCAAACTACCTTTCTTCCTTCCAGTAATACCATACTTGTATATGTTTGGTTTGCTTTCAAATTGATTGATGATTTACCTGCTTTTAGGGCTGTCAACGGGTCAGTTTTGGGTCAGTTCCAGGTAGAAGTATAACTAATCCCGAACCGACAAGGCAATAAAAGCATGCTGAAAAAGCAATAAAAACCTGCTAAAATGCAATGAAAACTTGCTAAAATACATGCTAAAATATAATAAAAAAAAGTCCCGTCTAAATGCAATCTTTAAAGCCAATCTTTTCGTCTATCCAATCCTACAAAAATATCAAGAATATATTCACATACCTGAATTCAAAGAAAATAAAAATCATTTCTTACCATAGTTTTTAAGAGGCGAGGCTAGGCGACAAGGGGGTGCCTTGTTTCTTAGTTGCCTAAGTAGGCGCCTAGACGTCACCTAGGCAATGGATGTATTTTTTTAAGTAAAAAATATAGATCCTAGGGTAGCTCCCTAGGTACCATAACCATATTTTTTAATAATTATTTATAATTTTCATAAGAAAAATATAAACTTCAAGAAGATATGGAAGAAAATGTGTTGATTAGACAAAATTTTAAGTTCTATCTTACTTATTGGTTTGGGTTAAGTCTTTGAGGGTTCAATGCAACATTTGGCAATGTTTGTATTGATTAAACCCTAGCAAATAAGAAAATAATAAAAAAATTAATTTATAAAAATGAATATTTTAATTATTCATGTCTGTCTTATAATTATAATATCGAAAATAAAGAATAAAAAATATTTTATAATAGAAAGTACAAAATTGTTTGGCAATTAGGCAAGGTGAGACTCCAAGGGCACCTTGACAATTATGTTTCTTACCATTTTCTAATGACCAAACTCCATTATATCTTGTTTTTATTGGTGAAAGGACTTATGAATACATACCCAAGGTTCAAAATATCGCAATGTATTGGGCCGTATCGGCTGATACGTATCGTTCTGACAAGAACCTGATACACGGAAGTATAAATCATTTGTTCCATTTCTTTTCATACATATCGGCCGATACTGGCTCGTATTGGGTTGTTTCGAATCTATATCGACCAATACGAGCCCGAAACAATTTGATATAGTTCAATACGTTTGATTTCGGTTCATCATTAATTTCATTAATCAATATTTAATAATTAATACTAAATCTCTCATTAATGTCGTTAGTCATGTATTTAAGTCTAATTTCTCTTTCAAATTTATTTGAATTTTAGCACCCAATTCAAATTCTCTCATTAATTCCTTTAATTAATGATCCTCTCTCATTAATTTCATTTTGTTAGTGTAAAAACTTCAAATTTTAGCTATAGCAAGATTTGAACCTTGGTCACTTGATTTTAACAACCACAAGTAGCCACACATATTTGTTTGCTATGATCATATGTATTTTTAACAAGTATTTATTAATAAATGTTAGAATTAATTATTAAAATTTATATACTAATAAATATTAAGATTAATTATATTGTCTTTTTTTTGAAAATTGATATTCACATTTTAGTTTTTTTTGTTTTTTTTTTAACATTTTAGTAATTCCATCACTTTTCAACGGTTACTAATTCTGTCCTGATATGTCACACTTTATATATACTATTAAATTATGGTCTTTTTACATTTACATGACTTATTTACAATCATATAAAATTTATAAGTATTGTTAGTAATATATTTTTTAGGATTTATTTGAATTTTCTACTATATTTATGTGTATCTTGATTTTTCGTCCGTAGTATAGAAATTAAAAAAAATGGTAATAAATAACATTCTTTTACTTACTCATGTTCAAATCTGGCAACCAATTTTGTCTATATATTAGAGCTTCAACAACATCTAAATCAAATGCGTCTTAAATCAATCACTCTACCACCCATAGAGAATGTCAATTCTGATGTAACTGTGAAAATTGGTATTATCACATCACGTGCCATCCAAATATTGATTCAAGTTTGATTTTTGGCATTGCCCATGACCATCAAGGCATTCTTTATTCACATACTAACTATCAAAAAATCTAAATGTTTGGTCATTTTCCCCAATTCCATTTTCATCTCCAAATAAGTTATTATTGAAACCAATTACTCTAACATTTGAAGGACTATCACAACCCTCAAGTAAATTTGTGTTTTCAATTTCATATTAAAAAAAAAGGATCAAGCAATGTATATCGAACCTTATCAATATAATAAGAATCATTAGCACCATAAATTTGATTGTAATAAAACTTCAATAATCTAATCTTAAATTGTGGGTCAAGAATCAAAGCAATAGTTAATAACAAATTTCACTTCTACCAATATTTATCAAACTTTGCCATCATTCTTTCAACATGGTCACTTTGAACCCACCCAAGCAACTTCAAATGAATTTCACAAATATCTACAAAGTAAATATTTGCCGTCGAATATTTAGAACCTGAGAATTTAGTAGTGGCATCATAAAAAATCGTTAAACATTTTTTAAAAATTGTTGCCATTTCCCACTCCTCAACAATTAGACTGTTTTAAAATCAAGATTCATTTGCTACAAACGAAAAAAAAAAAAAAGCCTTCATAAGTGCTATAGTAGACTCTAACATAAGATATGTGGAGTCTCACCTATTTCCCACATCAAAGGATACACTTTTACAACCTTGCAACTTTACTTAATCCCAAATTTTTTGGAATACATGTCCTATGATTTTCAAACAATATTGCATAATGAGATTTAAAATATGACATGAGCATCAAATATGAAAAAAAAATCTCAAAACAATAAAAGCAAATGTTGATCAAGAAAATGACTCTTAATTGACCTAACAATTGCATCATTTGTAGATGCATTATCAACTGTATTGCTAGCCAACTTCTTACCAATATTCCACTCCATCAATACCCTACTAAGAGCCTTTGCACCATGAAGAATTGGAACTTGCACAAAAGAAATAATCTTATGCAATATCCATGCATTATCATTGAAATGAGCATTCAACAATAACCAATGTTTTGGTTTTTTGCTGTCCACATATATTGGTAGTGAGACCATTTACAAAAGAAAGGGCATCAAAAAATTATAAAGCTTTTCTTTCTCCTTTTGTTACATTGCCACAATACCAGCCCTAATTGTATTACAAGAAAACAATCTAAACAATAGTTAAAGATTGTTGCAAAACTTGTAAAAATATGCATGCTCAACCATATTGAAAGGGTATAAAACCTTACAGTTTTGTTTTTTCATCTATACCCTTAATCATAGTTAAAGTTTATTGACTAGAATCTTTACACTTCTTCCTAAGACAATGAAAAATGTTTCTCCAAGTAACTAGTAATATTGTTACTAGAACCACTAAATTTTTATTACAATGATTACAAGTAGCAACGACTTCACCAAATGCATTCTTGTTAATTCAAAAATCATTCCACACTGATGGAGAACCTTCAATAAAAGGTTGATTTGTTCCAAGTTGAGTCATGCTGATGCAACTTGCAATTAAATAAATAGCCCTTATATTCCAATGCATGAAATTAGATATTATATTTCTATTTAACCAATATTAATTATTGCAAAAAATAAAACAAATAAATAACAAAAAGAAATTACCAAGTGGATACCGAAGAATCGAGGCTAAATAGATAATCACCAACTTGTGCCAAGGTTGTAAGGGTCAATCAATATAATGGTCCACTTGAAAAACAACAAAAAAATATATGCATCTAATATCAATCAGTTGGGAAATAAACTGACTAACAAATCACCAAAAAAAAAATTAATTATCATATAAGAAGAGAAATAAACAATATATATTAAGGGAAGAAATCTCAAATCTGCAACACATTTTTTGAACCAAACAGAACTATTCGGTTTTTTAATTATCCGAACTGAAACCAAACCGATGCAACCGGTTAACCGGTTGGTTGGTTAACCACGGTAACCATAACCTTACCAAAGACTAACTTGAAAACTAAACTCAGCCAATTCTGTTAGACAGTTGTATGCCCTTAGCTTCAATCAGAATTATGTACATTATGAATTTATTGTAAATGAATAAAGTACACATTTGATTCATGTTCTTGTGGTGTGTTTCTGTGTAATACCCTTAAACTGGACATTTAATGAGACTTGTGTTAGTTTAGAATGTTCACAGCCATTGGGTAAGTCTGGGGAGATTTATCCCGCCAAGGCTGACACTGGTGTGTGGCCAATTGTTGGGGTGGCTTGTCTCAGCTACCAGGGTGAGACCCGAAGCACATGCAGTGTAGGATTAATAGAACCTTTGAACCGGACCAGATTTCCAGTATTGCCCTGGACCTTGGAGATAGATGGGCAAAACTAGAAAGTTACCTAACCCCTAGACTCGATTATGATACTACACTAGGTGTCGGATTGGGCTGTCTTTGATGTACCAATCAGTGAGATCCTTAGTGGGGGTCAAAACCTAGGTATGTTGGGACAGTCCGAGAATTCATCTAAGTGGGTGATCATAGTGACAGGATCAGCCCCTTTGTCGGACAAAGGTAATGATCGGGGATGCACTCTCTCTGATGGAAACCAAGACTGCCGGCAGCCAATTTCAATTGTTGAGATTTTGTTTTGCAAAATATATTTATATAAAGATATATATATGTTATGGTTTCGAAATGATTTGCAAAAGGTTTTAATTCCCGGGATCCATGTAAGCAGAGAGTGCAACACTGTTCCTTGCAGTCGAGGGAGAGGTCCTCCCTTGTCGGGCAGTGTTTGATCATTATGGGCTGAGAGGTTAAGTGTAAGACCATTGAGGATAATACCTGATGGGCTAATCTTGCATCTGCCCACAGTCCTTGGGTGTTACAAGGTGGCTTGGCCCAGGGACCACTTAGGGTAAGTGTTGGGCCCATAGAGCCCATAAGATGGGTTTCAGGGGGTGCACTGTCCATAACAGTGTATTCGGCCTGGCCTTGTAACAAAGGCTGGGCTGAACCCATGTGGCTGATGTGTAGATCAATGTTTGGGTCCCATGCCATACAAGGAAGCCCAACTGGGCAGCAATTTGGAAGGCTAAGTGAGTACATAACCTTAAATGGGCCTTAAGCCCATTTCGAACTGGGCTGATTTGATCAATCAATTATAAGGGGCGAATTCTGAGATGGATCAGCTGATAGGATTGGGCCTAGACCCTATCCACTTAGAGAGTCCAAGATCTAAATGAGATTTAGATTTGGAAGCCTCCTAATTAGATTAGGAGATGACTGATTTGCAGATAAGATAAGGGTTATCCCTTATCACTTAAAGGGACTTCTAATCCAAATATGATTTGGATTAGCAACTCCTAATGGGATTAGGAGCTGATCCCTTTAAGATTATGAAAGGAGAAAGGGGCAGCAACTGTTAGTGATTGATGTTCAATTCTCTTCAGAGCTGAAAATCACAAGAAGAGAGAATTCTGCACCCTGCGAATACTCTCTTGTCGCCTCCTTATTACCGCCGCCATTACCTTCAGTTCGATCTCCAGTTCTTGGGAGAAATCAAGATCTGATCTTGATTCCAATCTTTTGGGAAAAGATTGGTTGGAGCTGTACTCACAAGCCATCCAGTTGATTCTTGCAAAGGGTCAAGTTCTTTTGGAAGAACATTGTTGATTCTGCTCCATCCTGCACTGCGCCATTTTCAGTGGGAGCAGATTTTGGATCCTTCCTTGGGCGTGAACACCTCCATTGGGAGATATTGTTTCTCCGTATCAGGTACATCCTCCCTCCTACTCCTTTTGGTTCAGATCTGGTTTGGTTCTTGATTCAAGATTGATCCTTGAAAACATGTTTTTCTAAAAATAGAGAATTCGATTTCCTGCAAAGATGGGAGAAATTTTTGAAATTCGCCCAATCCATTCCGCAATACTTGGGCATCCATGTGATGGATATCCCATCCCTTCAAATTCAATCAACCCTAACACAACCCAATTATGGTCAAGGCAGACCTGGATTTCAGAATGATATAAGAAAGAAAACAAATAAATAAGGACATAAAGACTACTGTTTCAAGACTTGTATTCAAATGCTTTTACTCCTAACATAGTTCATGGTGCTGACAGAAATAATCTTGTGAGTTTGGACTTGAGATAAAATGCAGAATCTCATAATGTGATCTAATGGAGATCCAAGACTCTGCGTGGGGGTCTTCACATTCTATTTGTCATTATATTTGCATTCACAAGAATCGTTACATCTAAGGTGTTTGTCCCAAAAAATAATGAAACTTTATTAGTTGATTAAGATGACATGGGTAAGCTAATTGGATTTCCACCACAATCTCTATCACAATAAATTCAAACCAAGGGAAAAAGAGAAACCCGCTATTAAAAGATCTTTGAGCTCAACTTATCAAAGATTGGAAACTCAGCCTTGAACCGAGTGTAGGCAAATTCTAGTATCTACTCATTAGTCCCTGCACAAGACCTGCACAAGAAACCAAATTTCATATAAGCCATTAGCTCAAATGAAAAGATTGTAAGAGTTGACATTCTAAACAGCAACAAGAAACCAAGAATAAGGTAATATGGATATTGCTCCTTTCCGCAGTCATGTGCTAACAGGTTTTGTCCCAACAGCCATGTGATAATTCCATAAAGAATTATCATAGACATTGTAACTGTAATGACAAGGAGTTGGACCAGCCGATAGTATATATGCTCCTTTGCAGTATATTTGTCCTGAGCATATGCTATTATCATATAAGTTCCGACACCTGCAATTATACCAATCCAATATAGCAAGTAAATAGAAATAGCAGTGTTTCCAGGTAGCTAGCTAGATCCTCATATAGTTATAATCATCATTCAGCTCTGAAGAGAAAAGAAAAACAAAAAAAAAGAAAACCCTAAATAAAGAATGAAGTCAAAATATTATCTAAAAGACTAAAGAATGAACTCATATTCATCATTGGCAATCACAACCACAAGCCTACAAGGACCACAACTATAAAAAAATAAGTTCTTAGTTTCACACTTCACAACCACAAACACAAGTTCCATAACCACTCAACCACTTAATCATCAATGTTGACAAGAGGATGCTCCTCGATCAAAGATACAATTTCTGTAATAAAAAGACAAATACAAATTAGAATTACTATAACAAAATAAACATGAACAATAAAAACAAAATTGAAAAACACAAACTTTACTTGATTCCATATTTTCAACCTCATCTAAGCTCTCCTCTATATAAAGATGACCACGTGACATTCACAACCAATCTTGTCTGCAAATGATAGCTTCTACCGTTCTCGAAATTAGAGAACTACGAAATGAATCAAACACACGACCTCCAGTGCTAAAAGCCAATTCAGATGCAACTGTAGACATAGGCATAACTAATAAATCCCGAGCCATCAAAGAAAGCACTTGATATTTAGAGGAATTAGTTTTCCACCAAGCCAACATGTCTAATGATTTACTTTTTGAATCTTCACATTCCTCCCCTAAATATTTATCCAATTCCGTTTTGTTCTCTACACTTCATTGGCCCACTTTTTGCTTGTTAAATAATGAATTCATGAAATCAGCAACATCCTCCACATTCTCAACTTCCATATCATTTGGATCCTGAGATTGATTATTTGAGTGAATATTTGGAGATGACTGAGTTGAACTATAAAACTCATACATAGAAGTCAAAACTTGTTTCACTTTATCTTTTAACACTTTAGCAATATCAACATCATATGACTCACTAATAACCCAATCCACATATTCCAATTTACATTGGGGATCAAGAATAACTGCAATGAATAACATAGTGTTGATATTATTGACATTTTCCCAATACTTGTCATACTTCCTCTTCATCTTGTAAGCCATAAAACTAATAGAGGAATCATCACTCTTACACCTCCGAGAAAGAATAATTCCAATACCGTAAATGTCTTTCATGTATTCATTTCCAGTTATATAAAGTGAGCCAGGCAATTCCAATGTAGTTTCATAGGAAATTTTAAGAAAAGGTAGCAAACCACGAGAATATTCCCAATCTCCATCAATAAACAAACCCTTGTTTTTAGCATGAGTAAGATCATCTACATACCTACTATCAACACTCTCCAACAAATCAAACACCTTTTGAAATTTCAAAGCAGATTCCAGCATTAAGTAGAGTTCCACCAAGTTACAACATCTAGGCAAACAAGACCCCTACTCACTATCTTTTCTTTCTCCACACAATCCTTAAATCTTTGCAACCTTGTTGGTGAAGATCATACATATTTCACTATAGAACGAATCCTGAAAATAGAATCATCTACCTCTGACAACCCTTATTTGATAATTAAGCTCAAAATATGTGCAACACATCTCATGTGCAAGAACTCACTTTTTAAGACACTTCCCTTCCAATTATTAAGTCTTTTCTTCAGATACCGAATCCCTACATCATTTGAACTTGCATTGTCCATTGTTATAGTGAACAGTCTTTTAATGCCCCAATCAAGTAAACACTTCTCAATGGCCTTACCAATTATCTCTCCTGAATGACCAAAATTTTGACAAAAATTTAAAATTTTGTTGTGCAATTTCCACTCATCATCAATGAAATGAGCAATGAGACACATGTAACTAAGGTTTTGAGATGATGTCCATGTGTCTATAGTGAGGCAAACCCTTGATGATAGTTTTGTAAAAAATTGTTTCAACATTTTCTTCTCCTCCACATAAAGACTATAACAATCTCTAGCTAACGTGTATCATGAAGGAACTACAAATATTGGTTGCATCTTACCATAGAAGCCATTAAACCTCTCTCGTTCCACATGCTTAAAAGGTAATTCATCTACAATAATCGTCCTAGCAAGTTCTTTTTTACATTCATCTTGATCAAACTTGTAAGGCATAAGTGATGGTGTGGTGCTCCCCTCCTTAGAACTTTGAAATGAAGCTTCCAAAGTCTTTTGCCGCTTGTCTATATTATTAAGGGGATACTGTTTACATCTAGACAAGTGATTAAAGGAACTAGTACAACTTGAAAATGGACAAGCTATGTCTTTATCACAATAATTGCACTCTGCCCTTTGTTCACTTTTGTCCTTGTAGTCAAGTTTAGTAAAATTATCCCACACTCAAGATTTAGAAGAAGTGGTACAAACTTTTGAATCAATCTCTAAATTAGCTGGGTGAGATGAATTGCCAGCATTACTTGAAGGTGCAGCAGGAGAAGGAGATGGGTTTATGCTTGTGGTTCTAACTAGATGATTGCTGGCACTTTGAGTTTGACTATCTGGCATTGTATTGGTATCACTCATACTTGACATATATCTGATAAATAAAAAAAATACATGTGTAATTAGAAAAGATAAACATATGATTTAAGCCAAAAATCTGAATTCTCCATAAAATCAAAAAAAAAATAAACAATGATTTAAGCCAACATTCATTCATTCTAAAAATACAAAAAAAAAACCTAAAAGAGGTGGAGTGAGAAAAATATACTAAATTTCTAAATTCATTCATTCATTCAAGATTTAATCCAAATTCTCCATAAAATCAGAAAAAAATAGACAATGATTTAAGCCAACATTCATTTATTCTAAACATTCATTCATTTAAATTTCTAAATTCTAGAAATCTAAAAAAATTCATTTAAGTTGAAATGAGAAATACAAACAGCAACATTCATTCTAAAAATACAAAAAAAAAACTAAAAGAGGTGGAGTGAGAAAAATATGCTAAAGTAAACATTCATTCATTTAAATTTCTAAATTCTAAGTTTCTAACAATCCAAAAAAAATTATTCAAGCTGAAATGAAAAATACAAACAACATTCATTCATTCTAAAAATACAAAAAAAAAAAAACCTAAAAGAGGTGCAGTGAGAGGTGGCGATTTCCTAGTGCCGGACTGGTTGCCGACTTGCCAATTGGTGGTTGTTGACTTGTTGTCGGCTCGGTTGTCGCGGTGTCGCCTGAACTCTAAAGTTGGTGGTGACTGAGAGTGAGAGAGATGACAGACAAAGAGATGAGTGACTGGCTGACTGTCACTGAGTTAGAGAGAGTGACTGAAGTGAGAGAGATGAGTGACTGAGACTAAGAGAGAAGAGACTGAGTGAGTCAGAGAGAGAGAGAGAGAGAGAGAGATGAGAGATTGAGAGCCGACGGTATGAGAGAGAGTGAACAGAATTGAGACTCTGAGAGAGTCAGAGAGATGACTGGTGAGAGATTGAGAGCCGATGAACGGAATTGAGAGAGATTAGAGTGAGAGACACTATTGGTCGAAGCCCGGAGGTCGGAGGCCATCGCCCGTCGGTAGGTTTGGCCCATTGGGGAAGAAGAAGATGGAAAATGACTGAGTCTGAGAGAGAGAACAAAGAGTGAAAGACAATGAGATAGTTGGTCAGACGTCAGAGGCCATCAGTCAGAGGCTCGGAGCCCGGAGATTATCGGATGTCAGTGACTCAGCCGGAGGGTGGAGGTCGTCAATCCGTTGGGGAAGAAAAGAACTGAGAGTTTGAGAGAGAGAGAGAGAGAGAGAGAGAAAGAAAGGGGAACGGCGGAGGAGGCCGATTATTAGGTTAAAATCGAATCTTTATTCGATTTTAAAAATATAATATATAAATTATATATTATATATATAATATATATATTATTAGTATATACCGGTCAATTCAGTTTACCGCTGGTTTTTTAAAAGGTTAACCAAAATCGAACCATAATTAGTGGTTTTTTAATATTATCAAACCGAAACCAAACCAATCGGTTCGGTTAACCATTGGTTCGGTTTCGGTCAATTTTTTCGATCAGTTCGGTTTTCTGGTTCTTTTTGCTCACCCCTACCTATTATAAAGTGGGGCATTAAAAGACTAAAAGCTGAATCCTCACCTAAAATTGGCAAGATTAAGGTTGGTCAAAAAGTTGAATACTCAAAGGAATGTGAGGAACATCTCATTATTGGCTTTTCATACTTTGACAAGGATGGGAGTGGATATATTACAGTTGATGAGATCCAACAAGCATGTGTTGATCAGGTAGTGATTTGAAAGGCACATAGGCAAGGGGCATTTTAGGGTATGTGTCTCTCCCAAATACTAGGCACACCCCTTTTAAAAGGTGCACACCTGGTGTGCCTCGCCATGCGCCTGATGCACCATGCACCTCAGCTAGGGATTTTCAAATCTGAATGATAAACCAAAAATTGAACCAAACCAAACCAAATAAGATAGTTCAATTTGGTTAACTTGAATGTCGGTTCGGTTCAATTTTTGTTTCTTTAAAAACTTGGTTTTCGGTTTTGGTTTGGTTTGGTTGGGATTTTCAATCGAACCAAATTAGTGGTTGTATCTAATTAAGTCTATTAAATATATAATATTCTATTTAAAACTTTATACTTATTAATTAATAATTATTATGTTTTCCAATGGCCAATTCACAATTCCCCATTGTGATTTACAGCTTTAGGCCTATTCTAGTTAATTAATAATACTTAGTTAATTGTCTAGGGACTCTAAACAACTAAAGTATTAAAACATATACTAATTATTAATTACTCATTAATTGTTTGTGAAGAATGGGTGTAGTTGTTTTAATAATTAGTCATTAAATTGTTCATTAAATGAGTGTAGTTGTAGTTGTATTAATTGTTCATTAAGACCAAGACTAATTATTAAAACCTATACTAAAGTCTAATAACTAATTATTCATTAATCATTAAAATCGAACCGATTTAAATGAGCATAGTTGGTTCTAAACTCTAGTTTGGCGCAATTCTATTGGGAGAGATGGTCAAACCGAATAGTCGGTTAGGTCATCGGTTCTAACCGAACCAAACTAAACCGATCGATTGTACACCCCTAGCCTCAGCCCAGGCATGCGCCTTTTTAAAATTCTATGTTTTTACTTTTTTTAGCCTAACAACACCATTCAAAGCCCCCTATTTGCTAATGTTGTTCATTCATTCATTCCAACAAAATATCTTTTTCAAAGGTAATTAAAGTTATAAAATCATTATTGTTTATGTGAGAAATAAGAATTAAAGACCCTAACACGGACTTCTTCGGGTTGCCTCAAGGGGCATGATACAAAGACAATTCATAGAATCAAGAATGCAATATGTTTTACATTACATTAGCTACTTGAAGTAATGCAATTGAAAAAAAAGGAGATTGTGGGTTTTACATGCTTGAAAATGCATTATATGTTTGTTTTTATTTTTAAATTTTCATTTGAATACGCCTCACATGTTATGTTTATGTATTTTAATTTTAGATAATAGATTTTTAAAACATTTGTTTTAAAATTTAAGTTTATATTTTTTATTAACATCATGTTTAATATTTTTTGCATTTTTTAATTTTTTTGGCATTTTGAATCTTTTGACTTTTTTATTTTTAGCATTTTTCTGTATTTTTGTGCCTTGCTTCAAAAAGGTGCACGCCTCGCCTTGTGCCTTGCACCTCGGGCGCAAATTGGCCCTTGTGCTTTTTTTGCACCTTGTGATTTTAAAACACTGTGATCAGGTCTAGTTTAGGTCTTAGAAGTCAGAAGTTGCAAATGCAACTGGCAGAAGCCCTAACCTCTTCAAATTACACCTGTAAGAGGAGAAAATGACAGCGAGAGACGGATTGAGGGACGGTGTATTGCAGATTCAATGGGTGGTAGCCCCTCTTCTTTTGTTATTGCTTTCAGCCTTGCCTTTCGAATGGAGAAGAAACGTAAGGAATGCTCATTTTGGTAGGGCTTTTGAATGAAACCTTGCTGAAAGGACCATTTTGGACAACTTTTGTGTAAATATTACATTAATGTAATTTATTAATTATTATTATATAGGCAAATTTCTTAAACTACCCCTGAGGTTTAGGAAATTGACTAACTATACCCCTATTATTTCAGTATTGTCTTAAAGTATTCCTACTGCTTTTGACAATTGACTAAATCCTCCTTATCATCTATGTCCATTGACAAAAGGAATAAAAAGACTATTTTGCCCATCATACAAAGGGGGACTTCATTGCCTGGACATTTTTCAGTAGAGTCTCTTGCATACTAGACCCAACCTTTGCCCTTGATGTGGATCAGGCGTTGCTCATCACATGACCAAGACTCTGGGAGGAAGACGATAAAGCCTATTTTCCCCATTTTCCCCAGATAGTCTCCCTGAAGCCTTATCACAATGGTCGGAGACGCTTCAGGGAGATAGAACCTCACAAGTGGCGATCTCTCCACCATATCCTCAAGCGTACCAATCAAGATGTGAAGCTTGACCTCGAATCCATTAAGAACTTGATCGATGTTTCATGCTTGAGATCTTCTGAGGCGTCATTGGCGGCAGTGGAACAAGGGAGAGTGGAGGTTGTGGGGGAAAGAGAGAGAGAGAGACCAGAGAGAGACCAAAGGCGAAGGGAGAGGTCTGAGAACAGAGAACGGAGAAAGGAGAGAGACAGACCAGAGGCGGAGGGGGAGATCTGAGAATGGAGAAAGAGAGACCAGAGGCGGACGGTAGAACAGAGAAGAGCGGAGGTTAAGAGAGAGAGAGAGTTGTTGGAAGTAAGCGCGTGTGATGTCTTCCTTCAGCCGACCCTTTGTCTCCCAATAAACAAAGCTTAACCTGGCCCCAACAAAGGGGTGCAAGTATGCAACTTGGTAGGTTAGCCTGAATTCAAACTCTTAAAAATTCAAATTCAGTTGTGGTTGAGGGACTCGAGGCCTTGGGCAATCCAACCCAAATCTTAACCTGGCTTATCTTTATATTTGCTTGTACAAATATTATTTGTATATAGTGTATAAAGGGCAACCCAATCTTATGTCAAGTTGGAGTAGGTGCTCAATTTAGGTTGGGTCAGGTTATGGTATTGAACAACTAAACTAATTCAACCTAATTTTTACTCAACTTTTGTTGGCAAACATTCTTACAAATGCCATGAAGGGATGAGAGATCCATCATATTGATGGCCAAACCCTGCAGGTAGGTTGGGCAAAATTTCAAAAATTTCTCTCTCTCTCCCATCTAGGAATCACATTCCCTGTTTTAGAAAATCTGCATTTTCAATGATCAATCTTGAACCAAGAACCGAACCAGATCTGAAACCAAAAGGTAGGAAAGGGATATACCTGATACAGAGTAGCAGTAACTCCCAATAAATGTGTTCACACCCAAAGAAATCTCCAAAGACTGCTCCCACTGAAGATGACACAGTGTAGGGTGGAGCAGAATCAGTAGTGTTCTTCCCAAGAACCGAATCCTTCAGCAAGAACTCAATGGAGGATGTGAGCACGACTTCAGATCAGCCTTTCTCTAAAGACTGATATCAAGAACTTTTCTTGATTGCTCCTACAAGAATGGAGATCGAACTGGAAATTGGCGACAACTGGAGGAGAATGCAGGGAGAAAATGGCACAGTCACACTTTTGCTGTCTTCTCTCTGTGTGATCTAAGATCTGATGTCAGGGGTTTTTGAGATGTAAACTGAATGGTTCGCCCCCTCCTCCTTTTATAGACTTAAAGAGATCAGCTCCTAATCCCATTAGGAGATTCTTGATTCAAATCCTTATTTGAATCTGGACTCTCTTTAAGTGATAAGGATAGATCCTTATCTTATCTGTAGATTAGATCAACTCTCCTAATCTCATTAAGAGGTTTCCATATCCAAATCTCTATTTGGATCTAGACTCTCTTAGTGGATAGGGATAACTCCCTATCCTATCTGCTGATCCAAATCTCAGATCCGCCCCTTCTTTAACTAATCAAATTGGACCAGTTCAAAATGGGCTTTAGGCCCAATAAGTCTATGTGCTCAGTAACCCTCCAAACTGCTGCCCAATTGGGCTTCTTTGTATGGCGTGGGACCCAAACATTGATCTACACATCAGCCACATGGGTTCAGCCCAGCCTTTGTTACAAGGCCTGGCCAAATACACTGTTATGAACAGTGAACCCCTGAGCCCATCACCATGGGCTCTTAATGGGCCCAACACTTACACTAAGTGGTCACTGGGGCAAGCCACCTTATAAAAACCCAGGGACTGTGGGCAGATGCAAGATTAGCCCATCAGGTATTACCCTCAATGGTCTTACACTTAACCTCTCAGCCCATAATGATCAAACACCGCCCGACAAGAGAGGACCTCTCCCTCAGCTGCAAGGAACAGTGCGACACTCTCTACTCACATGGATCCCGGGAATTAAAACCTTTTGCAAACATTTTGAAACCATAATATATATATATATTGTAAAAACAAATTTCAACGATTGAAATCGGTTGCCGGCAGCTTTGATTTCCATCAAAGAGAGTGCATCCCCGATCATTACCTTTGTCCGACAAAGCGGCTGATCCTATCACTATGATCACCCACTCAGATGTATTCTCGGACTGTTCCAACATACCCAGGTTTTGACCCCCTCTAAGGATCTCACTGATTGGCATATCAAAGACAACCCAATTCGACACCTAGTGCAGTATCATAATCGAGTCTAGGGGTCAGGTGTAACTTTCCAATTTTGCCCATCAATCTCCAAGGTCCAGGGCAATACTGGAAATCTGGTCCGGTTCAGGGTTTCAAGTAAACCTACATTGCATGTACCTCGGGTCTTACCTTGGCAGCTGAGACAGGCTACCCCAACCAACTTGGCGGCACATCAGTGTCAGCCTTGGCAAGATAAATCTCCCCAGACTTATCTAAGGGCTGTGGACATTCTAAACTTAAACGAGTCTCATATGTGTCCAGTTTAAGGGTATTACACAGAAACACACCATAATAACATGAATCAAATATGTACTTAATTCATTTACAATAAATGTCATAATGTACATCATTCTGATTGGAACTAAGGGCATAAAGTGTCTAACATGCCAAATGGTATCTATTTGTCATAATTTGAATTTGAATCCAAATCCGTTAACGTAATTTGAATTGTATCCATTAATAGGATCAAAAAGTAGATCCACACTTCAAAAAAGATTTCTGAGGGGGAGTGCAGTCCAAAAATCCCTAAAATATTTAGATATATATACTTCTATCAACATAAGATTAATACATTTATTTAGTAAAGGGTCATATAGGTTCAAGTCTCTTATAAGTTACTTTTTGATATAGGCGCATTCGGCTAGCTTGTACAAGGCTGACGCATGTCGAATGGAAGATGTCCACATAGGCTTACCATGAGGACGCTTAGGGTCCCTTGACGCGGATCAGGCGGACCCAGTCATAGGGCGCCGTGTGGATCTGGCAGAACATCTCGCCAGGCCCACGTACGGCTTGCATCTGGACCATCCGAGTCCAACTACTCATTGGAAGCTCTGGCTATAAATGAAAGAATGGTAGGATCCATCGTATGGACACCAAAAAGGTTACAGAATGGGTGAGCGAATTTCCAAAATTTCCTACCTTTCTTCCAACTGGGAATTGCATTCCCTTATTTTAGAATCAAATATTCAAGGATCTACTCGAATAAAACCAGACCAGATTTGAGCCAAGGTCAGGGGAAGGGTTATACCTAATATGGAGAATCAAAATCTCCCAACGTCAGTGTTCATGCCCAAAGAAAGATCCAAGATCTGCTCCCGCTGAAGATGAAACAACGATGGTGGGGCAGAACCAACTATGTACGTCTCACGTACCGAACTCTTCACAAGAACTCGTTGGAGGCTTAGAGCACCGAACTAAATCAGCCTTTCAGCAAAGACTAATATCAAGAACAAATTTCTTGATTCTCCCTTCAATGGAGTTCAAACTATGCAGCAAGGTGGCGGCGGCTGGAGGATATCCCTAAGGCTGAAAGTGGCATGAATGCAATTTTCATCTTAGGGAAGATGAGATCCTATCTCAGATTGCAGAGAGTGTTCTTGCAAAAACCCTAGGTCGAATTCTTGTAATTCTTGATTAGGGTTTTTTTCCTTTCTTAGTGATTAAGAAACCTCCTAATCCCATTAAGAGTTATCCCAATCCAAATCTGTATTTGGATAGGGGATAATCTTAATCCTATTTGCAGATTAAATCAGCCCATTCCTGATCTCATCAGGAGGTTAATCCTATCTGCAGATTCGCCCCCTTAAGTGGGTGATCATATCAGCCCAGTTTGAAATGGGCTTTTAGGCCTAATAAGTAATTAGTGCTCAATAAGTTTCCAAACTGCTGCCCAGTTGGGCTTCTTTGTATGGCGTGAGACCCAAGCATTGATCTCCACATCAGCCACAGGGGTTCGGCCCAACCTTTGTTACAAGGCCTAACCGAATTCACTGGAAAGCCCAGTGAACCCCTTGAGCCCATCACATGGACCCTATGGGCCCAACACTTACACTAAGTGGTCCCAGGGCCAAGACATCTTATAAAAACACAGGAACTGTGGGCAAATGCAAGATTAACCCATCAGGTATTATCCTAAATGGCCTTACACTTAACCTCTCAGCCCATAATGATCAAGCACTGCCCGACAAGAGAGGACCTCTCCCTCGGCTGCAAGGAACAGTGTTGCACTCCCTACTCACATGGATCCTGGGAATTAAAACCATTTGCAACCATTTTGAAACCGTATATATGTATATATCATATATATATAAATTTTGCAAAAATAAAATTCCAACGATTGAAATCAACTGCCGGCAGTTTGGTTTCCATCAGAGAGAGTGCATCCCCAATCATTACCTTTGTCCGACAAAGAGGCTGATCCCGTCACTATGATCAACCCCTTAATCCTCCCCCACACTTAAGATCTACATTGTCCTCAATGTATGGAATCTGCATAGCAAGAACAAGGAGAGAGATTTAAGAGGACTTCCCTGCTATCTATGATTAAGGTTTTAAGAAAGGAAAAAAACACAATCATAAGTAACAAAAGGAAAAATAATTTTTATTTTTTATTTATTTTTATTTTATTTATTTTATTTATTTTATTTATTTTATTTATTTTATTTATTTTATTTATTTTATTTATTTTTATTTTTTATTTTATTTTTATTGTTAGCACGACCTAAACATAACCTAAAAGCAAAAGAAAAAAGAAAAACAAACTTCCCTATCATGAATCGGATCCTCTAACTCTCTTGGTTGTAGCTTTCGGTGTGCTCCCCTTTCATCCATCATGGGCGAGTTCAGATTTGGAATAGGGGCCTGCAAAACAGAGGGTAACGGTTTCTCATTAGGAATATAATGAGCATTACCTTGTCTTGGCTTGAAACCTTCTTGGTCGTCCTCTAAATAGTTCATCGCCTTCTTTACCTCTTCCTCCATGACCTGCATGTTTTTACATGAATTAATAATGTAGCTTTCAAAGGGGTCATCTAATTTAGATGTGTTAATTTCAGCTGCACCAACATCAATGCTATTGATTGCATAAATTTTATGTTCAATTGTGTTGGGATGTTCCATGGTTTTAAATACATTGAACACCACTTCTTCACCATTGATTCTAAGGGTAAGTAGACCTTTTCGCACATCAATTAAAGCATCACTAGTAGCAAGAAAGGGTCTCCCTAAAATTAATGGCATCGATTTATCCTCCTCCATATCCAACACAATGAAATCAACAGGGATGATGAAATTCCCTACTTTAACTAAGACATCTTCCACTATTCCCCTAGGGTATTTAATGCTTCAATCGGCCAACTGTAGGGTAATAGTGGTAGATGTTAGTTCATGCAATCCCAGCCTTTTAAAAATAAAGTAGGGCATTAAATTTATACTAGCGCTTAAATCACATAAAGCTTTTTCAAATTCAGTATTCCCTATGGTGCAAGGTATAGAAAAACTCCCTGTATCCTTAAGCTTTGGGGGCAATTTCTTTTGAAGAATTGCTGAACATTCTTCGTTTAGTTTTACCATCTCACCATCCTCCCACTTTCTTTTATTAGACATCACCTCTTTCAGGAATTTGGCATACCTCGGCATCTGTGACAATACAACAAGAAGAGGAAGGTTAATATGGATCTTTTTAAGTACTTCCAAAAATTTCTCAAATTGTCTATCTAATTTAGCCTTCAAGACTCTTCCAGGGTAGGGGATAGGAAGTTTAATTTCATGTAAATTCAGTTTAGGGGTGCTTCCCTCATTCTCCTTTTGTAAATCGGCCATTTTAGCTTTCTTGTCATTTTCTGGGGCTTCACCGATTGTCTTCCCGCTTCTTAAGGCTATGGCGTTCACATGCTCTCTGGGATTCTTTTCTGTGTTGCTGGGCAACCTTCTTTCTTTCCTCTCTGATAACATGCTCACAACCTGCCCCATTTGAACTTCTAAGTTCTTAATCGATGCTTCATGGCTTTGGAATCTTGTTTCAGTAGCATTGATGAACTTAGAAATCATCTCTTCCAAATTACTCTTTTTTTCTTGTGGGGGCGGTTGTGGTTGGAATCCCATGGGTGCCTTTTGATGATTGTTGCTCCAAGAGAAGTTGGGATGACTCCTCCACCCTGGGTTGTATGTATTTGAATATGGGTTGTAATTTGTCCTGCCAGCATGAGAGATAAAATTAGCATTCTCATGGGAAATAAAAGGATTATTTAATTGACAATCAGAATTGGCATGTCCTATTTGTCCACATAAATCGCATGAGATGCTAGATGTTGTATTAATGGCTGCAATACTAAAATTATCCAGTCTTCTATTTAAATTGGCTATTTGCGCAGATAAGGATGCAAAGGAATCAATGTGGTGTACTCCCCTCTGATTGGTTTGATCATTGCTCCACTGGTAGCTGTCTGATGCCATCTCCTCCACTAAGTCATATGCTTCCTCTGGAGTTTTTCTCATGATTGTACCACCTGCGGCTGCATCAATAATGGACCGATTAGAGGGGGTAATACCATTATAAAAGGTTTGTATTTGTCGCCAAATTGGTATCCCATGGTGAGGACACCTCCTAAGCATCTCTTTAAATCTTTCCCATGCTTCATACAGGGACTCCCTCTCAAATTGAGCAAAAGTAGTAATATCATTAATTAATTTTGCTGTTTTGGAGGGTGGGAAATATTTAGCCAAAAATTTCTGGGTTAGATCATTCCAAGTGGTGATACTTCCTGCAGGGACCAATCTTTAGCTCTATCACACATTGAAAAAGGAAATAATCTTAGCCTAATAGCATCATCACTAACTCCATTATGTTTAAAGGTATCACATATTTCAAGGAAGTTAACGATGTGTGCATTAGGATCATCACTTGGTAACCCACTAAACTGAATACTAGTTTGGATCATTTGAATTATTACAGGCTTTATTTCAAAATTATGGGCATGGATGGTAGGCTTGCAAATGCTGGATGTCGCCCCATCAATGTTTGGACAAGCATAATCCAAGAGGGTGCCATTTCCTTCTGCCATCTCTCCTTCTATCTCTATGGCTGGTTCGCAACTAAGAACCTCTTCTCGTGCTTTTCCTTTGTTGAACCTTTGCAACAAGCAAAGGGTCCTTTCAATCTCAGGATCAAATTCTGCTAAACCTTCCTGTCTAGTGCGTGTCATGCACTAGTAAATCTGAACCAGCATAATTCGAACAAATAAATGAAAATAATAACAAAAATAAAAACAAATAAAAAGAAAATAATAACAGGCATAAAAGGTCCAAATTAATCAAGGTTAACAAATTCTAATATTATTTTATGATTAAATCCCCAGCAACGGCGCCAAAAACTTGATAGCTATGAATATATAACTCTAGCAAGTGCACTAGTTATCAAGTAGTATAATAATATCGTTCCCACGAGGATTTAACAAAATAAGTATTAGAATCACAGTCTTCCCTAATTATTTGGACAATCAAAATTCAGATTTTAGGAAGCAAGAACTACTGAAAATAAAACTGGAAAAAGAAAATAAAAACAAGGGTGATCACTAATCGAATATGCAAATGATGGAATTGCTAGGACTTTTGGTCCACCTAACCAATGCAATGAATATTGATTGGTCCAATTATCCAAAACTAATTATTATTCCCATAAGCTGAGATTTTCACAAATTTATTTAATATTCTCTCTCGAGATATACTAAACCTACGCCCATCAGGTAACCCTTCGATCTCTCGAGTAGAGCTCTCAAGATGAAAGTGCATTAAGTCCAAGAAAACCATTAAATTCATATGAATCATGTATATATATCTCTATATGCCATTCAATTCACACTATGAATTATTATGTCAATTATGTGAATTACTCTCTCAATTCATTCACATAACCCAAATCAATTAAGAGGTGGCCAAGCTCTTAATTGCATTAAGCACAATAATTCATAGACTATATAGAAATCACAATCTTGGATGAATCAAGAAGATAAAAATATATTCATTAACATGGTTAGGCTTTCCATAGCCCTAGCTTCAGTTCATGATGGAAGAATTAAAACAAACAAAGGGGAAGAAAGAACTCTTGAATTCGCCCATGGTGCTGAGATCTCCTCTTTTTGAAGTTTCTTGAATTCTTGAAACTTTCTTGAACCCTCCTTGACTGATTGCTCATTGCTTCTTGATTCAAATCAGAAGTTGAATGATTGAATGATTCAGTGATCAAGTGATCCTAAAGCTGGTCCGCCCTCTCCTTTATATAGATTAAAGGGGAGGGGGTGGTCTCCTACTTTCTCTTGAAGTTGATCTTTACAAGAAATAGAAAGTCCTATCCTAATTCTAATCCTATCTCTTTATCTCTTGAACTCAATCCTCTTATCACATCAAGAATTTAAATCTATAAGGATTCTTCTTGGTTTTTTGTTCTTGGATTCGTAATAGACCTCCTCTGCGAATTGGGCTTCAGCCAGGCTTTTCTACGAGTTGGGCTTCAGCTGCGGATTGGGCCTTCTTATGAAATTGCCCCAACTTCGGGCCCGGATTTGACTTCGATGAAGGCCGAATCTGCAAAAGCCCAAAACATGAAAGTTGTGGATTTTTCCCTTATCTTTCTAGTGGATCTTGAATCAGCCCATTCGGAGTTCAGAGACGCGAGTTAGGCCCAGATCACTGAACGATATTGAAACTGTGAAAAATCATCCGATTTGTCTTTCTTTGCTCTTGATGTCTTCTTTCATACCCTAGACCAAAATACAAGAGATATGAGTCCAATTAGATGCTAATTTAGTATAAAAGACAGAATAATTGGGGATAAAAATATGATAAATTCTACTCCCATCAAACTTTATTTATTTACATTAAATATCAAAAGTACATCAAAACTGATTGGAGCTAAGGGCATACAAAATTGTCTAACAATAAATGCAAGGCACCCCCACAAGGTAAGGGATTTTGGATTTTGGACCACTCAGTTCCAAACTCATTACGTATCTTGGGCACATACTAACATGATCGCCGGAGTCCTCGCCTCATGTAATCACCCGAGGCCTCTGACACCTACTCCCTTGCAGATTCACTACGTTAGGAACAACACCTCGTCCTCCCTCGGACACCCTTCTCAGCACTAGCCCATGGCTTCTATAGCATCTGAAGGAGAGATTTGCCTCGGCCTCCAGTCCTCGGCTCACCTCTCCTTTGGACCTTCAAAGCCTTCGGCCTTCCTTCGAAGCTTGGGAGTGAAATTACTTTGTTGCCCTTGGCCAAACCAAGCATTAACAATTGGCATCGTCTGTGGGAAACGTTGCTAAGACGATCCCCCAAAACACTACAAACTCAAGACCTCCTAAAGCTTCAGACACCATGGTACAAAGAGCCAGGAACCCCTAGAACCTGGTCACGAATGAACAATTTTAGGCAATCCTCGACCATTTGGAATACCTCGCGCAGCGCATGGAGCAAGCCTACCCCCAGGCAGGAGGTCCCTCCCGAGGTGACCGCCCCGCCGGGGTGTCGAATCATCGGGGATGACATGAGCACGTCGAGCCCACAACACTCGGCTTGGCTGACCCCAACGGGCTAAGCCCATTGAGTCTAGTAGTAGCCAACCCGCCAGCCCTCAACGTAGGAGAAAGAGACCTCCTACGTGGAGGGAGAACCCCCAGGATGAGGGCGGGCACCTCGGCCATCGTAGCGCTCATTCAAGGGCCGAGGGCCAAAGCCACGCCTCTCTCGCGCCAGTCTCAGACCACTGTGACGTCTTGAACGACCGTCGTGCCAGGGGAGAGGCGCGGTCCTGCCTCGGAGCATTCCGAAGTTCTTGCAAACCCTCACCATACCCGTGAAGACAGAGATGGGTGGCATGCTCTAGCCGACCCCCAATTTGCAGAGTTGTGGGCCAAGCTCGGGGTCGTCAAGGACGAGCTCCACCATGTCTGAGAGAGCCGAGATGACGCCTCGGCCGATCAGAGCAATCCGATGGGGAGGATGGATGCCTTCACCCTGGACATCATCTCTGAGCCACTCCCCCAACACTTCAAGTCCCCCACACTGGAGATGTACGACGGAACCTCAAGCCCCGACGACCACCTAGAGAGTTTCAAAGCGCTCATGATACTCTATGGGTATTCTGACGCCTTGACATGCCAAACCTTCTAGGCCACCTTCAAGGGAGTCACCCGTCATTGGTTCTCCATCCTCCAACCTGGGTCGATCAGCTCGTGTGAACAATTCGCCAACCTACTACTCGCTCGCTTCATCAGTGGCCGATGATGCCGGAAGAGTGTCATCTCGCTAATGTCTATCAAGCAGAAGCAGGGAGA
This sequence comes from Nelumbo nucifera, assembly GCF_055504915.1. NCBI lineage: Eukaryota > Viridiplantae > Streptophyta > Magnoliopsida > Proteales > Nelumbonaceae > Nelumbo > Nelumbo nucifera. The sequence goes on from NC_142651.1 coordinate 82,740,274, forward strand.
GAGTTTGTAGTCCTACATCAACCGCTTCAAGAAGGAAGAGCTCGAGGTCCGTGACTTTGACCCATGGTCTCCATGCATGCGGCCATCAATGGCCTCCGCCCGGTTCGGCCCTGAAGTGTTCGATCACCAAGACCCGCCGAAGACGAAGCTATAATTCCTCAAGAAGGCCCGAAAATACATTGCAGTCGAAGAGGCTTCAGCCGGGGACCACCAAGAAAGGGAGGCCGAGCACCACAACAGGCCCCCTGAGAAGAAGAGGAAGGTGGAGACAACCACCACCACAACAACAACAACAGCAACAAGGACCACAAGAAGCCACGAGCCTCAGCCCTGGCTTGCAACCAATACACGCCACTCAACTCCACCTAGACGTAGATACTGATGCAAATCGGGGAGGAGAAGTTCATGAAGTGGCCTGAGAAGATGAAGAGGAACCCCAAAAGGGGAAATCCCAAAAAATATTGCAAGTACCACCGCGGCACCGACCATGACACAGAGGACTGTTATGATTTTAAAAACGAGATAGAGTCTTTCATCCAACAAGGGCACCTTAAGCAGTTCATGGGTGGCAAGCCCAGTGCCTCATCCTTCCAGCAGCAGCAACAGCATCAACAACACTTGCACCAGTAGATAGTCGGCGCCATCGACGTCATCGCCGAGGGCACGACCACGAGTGTGGCCTCAGCCTCGGCCCATAGGGCCTATGCCAGGCAGTTGAGCATCCACGGGCCTGTCCCCAAGAAATCAAAGTAGCAGGAAACCCTCTCCCTCACGGATGAGGACGTAAGGGGGGTCAAAGTCCCCCATGATGACGCTTTGGTGATCTCGCCATCATTGCAAACTTCGTAGTTTAGAGAATCCTCGTCGACACTAGCTCGTCGGCTGACATTCTCATCTATGAAGCTTTTCAGAAGATGAAGATAGCACCTGAGTGCCTCCAGCTTGCTGATGTCCCACTGGTCGGCTTCTCCGGTAATGTGGTCAAACTGGAGAGAAAAATTACCTTACCTGTCACAGTAGGAACCGAGCCTTGGTAGGTGACGAGGATGAAGGAGTTCTTGGTCGTGAGGATCGACTCCTCATACAATGCAATCATGGGGTGACCGTCCCTTCACGCACTCAGGGTCACCACCACCTCATGTCACCTCGCCCTCAAGTTCCCCACCAAGCACAGCTTCGAAGTCGTTCGTGGGGACCAACAAGCAGCCCACTAGTGCTATGTGGAAGCACTAAAGGGCAAGAACAAGGAAGCACTGCCACTAGAGGGCTTCGACCTCAAGGAGGAACTAGCGAGCCAAGGCCAACCAGCCGAGGACCTCGTCTCGGTTTCCATAGACGAGGCTAAGCCCAAGAAGATAGTCTATGTCAGGTCCAACCTTCCCAAGAAAGCTTATCCGAACTGTTAAGTTTCCTCAAAACTAATGCCGACGTCTTTGCTTGGTTCATCGCTGACATGCTCGAAATTGGCCCCTTGATCATCACTCATAGACTAAGCGTGGACCCGAGCTCTAGGCTGGTTCGACAAAAGAAGAGGATCTGTATTGACTTCGAAAACCTTAATCGAGCCTACCCTAAGGACAGTTTTCCTTTACCGAGGATAGACCACCTCGTCGATGCCACTGTAGGGTACGAGCTACTCAGCTTCATGGATGCCTTCTCCGGGTACAACCAAATAAAGATGCACCCAAAGGACGTGGAGAAGACCTCGTTCATCACCAAGCATGACACTTACTATTACAAAGTGATGCTCTTCGGCCTCAAGAATGCAGGGGCCACCTACCAATGCCTCGTCAACAAGGTGTTTAAAAATCAAATGGGGAGGAATGTCGAAGCCTACGTGGATGATATGGTGGTAATGAGCCTGAAAGCCGAGATGCACACCTCGGACCTAGCCGAGACCTTTGAGACCTTGCAGAAGTTCAACATGAAGCTTAATCCCAACAAGTGTTCCTTCGATACCACCTCAGGCAAATTCTTAGGCTTCGTTGTTACTCAAAGAGGCATTGAGGCCAACCCTGACAAGATACAATCCATATTGGACATGGCACCCCCTCGGCTAGAGAAGGAGACCCAGAGACTCACCGGTCGGATAGCTGCTCTCAATTGCTTCATGTCGAAGTCGGCTAACCACTGCCTTTCGTTCTTCCGCGCCATCAAAAAGTTGAAAGAATTTCAATGGATGGAAGAATGCCAGCATGCCTTTGACGAGCTAAAGGTCTACCTCGCCTCACCTCCCCTCCTCGCTGCCAGCCCCAGGATAGACCCTATATCTATAACTATCAGTTGGGGATGAGGCAGTCAACTCAGTCCTGATAAAAGAAGACGGAATGCAAAAGCCAATATACTACATCAGCCAGGTCCTCTGTGACACCAAAACCAGATATCCCAAGGTGTAGAAATTGGCCTTCACCCTCGTGGTCTCGGCTAGAAAGCTCAGACCGTACTTTCAAGCTCACACAATAACGGTCCTAACAAACCAGCCCCTTAGGGCTTCCCTCACCAAACCCGAGACCTCAGGGCGCTTGACCAAATGGGCCATCGAGATGTCTGAATTTGACATACAAAACCAGCCAAGGCCCGCTATCAAAGCACAAGCCCTAGCAGACTTCGTAGCAGAATGCACTTTCCGCCGAGCCCCCGAAGATGCTGAAGGGGATCGCTCGGCCGAGGGGACTCACCCCAAGTGGGCAGACACTCTTTGTTGACAATTTATCCAACACCAAAGGAAGTAGAGCAGGCCTCATCCTTCTCACCCCAGACACCATAGTCATAGAGTATGCACTAAGGTTCGACTTCCCGGCATCCAATAACGAAAACGAGTACGAGGCCAAAGAACAAGGTCATAGAGTATGCCCTTCTCAATGTTTAGCAGCTTGCCAGGGACCTTGGCTCCTTACATGTCGAAGCCTTCAGCGATTCGAAACTGGTGGTGAATCAGCTCAATGGCGAGTACGAGGCCAGAGAACCAAGCATGTCCAAGTATCTCGCCAAAGTTCAAGGACTTGTGCGCCACTTCCAGCTTTTCTCCCTGCAGCAAGTCCCGCGAGCCGAGAACGTAAGAGTTTACGCCCTTTCTAAGTTGGAAAGCACCTCCAATGCAGCCATCGACCACACTGTCCACGTGGAGAAGCTACCTCAGCCCTCTATAGAAGAAGCCTAAGTACTTCCAGTAGAGGCCGAACCGTCATGGATGGACCCCATCATTGACTTCCTACTGACAGAACGACTGCCCGACGACAAGAATGAAGCTAGGCGACTCCGACGTCAGGCAGCCCACTACACCTTGCTGGAGGGAAAGTTGTACAGAAGATCCTTCACCTTGCCCTACCTCTGATGCCTCCATCAAGAGGAGGGCAAGTATGTGCTCCGAGAAATTCACGAAGGCATCCGTGATAACCACCTTGGAAACCGAGCCCTAGCCCAAAAAACACTAAGGCTGGGGTACTTTTGGCCGACCCTTCACAATGACGTAGCCGACCTGGTACGGAAGTGTGACCAATGCTAGAGACATGCCAATTTAAGCCATCAACCAGCCACAACCCTCTCGGCTCTCAGCAGACCCTGGCCCTTCTTCAAATGGGGGATGGACCTCCTCTGCCCCTTTCCTCAAGCAATGGGTAGGAAATACCTCGTCGTCACTGTGGACTACTTCACCAAGTGGGTAGAAGCCGAACCCCTGGCTACCATTATAGATCGAGCAGTTCATATCTTCTTTTGGAAGAACATTATTTGTCGCTTCGGCCTTCCCCACATGCTAGTCACCGACAACGGGAAGCAATTTGATGATGCCAAATTCCGGGAGTGGTGTGCCTTCCTCAACATCAAGCAGCAGTACACCTCGGCGGGCTACCCCCAAACAAATGCCCTAGTCGAGGTCACCAATAGAACCATCTTAGATGGACTAAAGACCAAACTAGACTGAGCCAAAGGCCTATGGTCTGATGAGCTAAGTAGTGTTCTTTGGGCATACCGAACCACACCTCGAATAGCCATGGGAGAAACCCCATTTGGCTTGACCTACGGTACAAAAGCAGTTATCCCAGCAGAGATTGGCCAGTCGACTCTCCAAATCGAAGCGTATAGTGAAGCCGAGAATAGTGAAGCACTTAGAGAAAACTTGGACCTATTGGAAGAAGCTCAGAAGCAAGCACAGAGGGAGACCTCGTCCTCAGGAAGGTCATGGTCCCCGAACCCGGTGTAGGAAAGTTGGGCCCCAACTGGGAAGGCCCCTATAGAATCAAGCAAGTCGTTGGCCCTGACACCTTTTGTTTGGAACATTTAGATGGAAGACCCATCCCTTGGACGTGGAACTCGAAGAACCTCCGGATGTATTACCAATAAATGCAAATTTTGATGAATGAAATGCAAAGTTCCTCTTTGGCTCAATGTTTAGCGCATGTTCTCACTAAGTTACTAGGACCCCTCGACTTCACGATTGGCCGAAGCACACAGCCTCTCCCGAGGACCATGCGCTCGATCTGGACCATCGCCAGGGTACATAGCCAACGAGAAACACCCTAATTTAACGCCTCGCCAAACTAAAACACATCAGGACGGCCGAGGCATCACACACCTCGCCACCCGCCTCAACGGTGGATGGCCTCCTAGTCATATACACTTAGCGCGATTAAGTAAACGGCAACCCCAACCAACCATGTGGTTAACCTCGGCTCAAGACCCCAACTTCCTTGGAATGCCACCTCGGCCTCGCCAAAGTAACCATTGGGAAAAGAGACTAGCCAGGCGAGCTGCATCTTGGCCTCGGCTTCCCTCCCATACTTCGGCAGACCGCCTCAGCCTAGCCTAAGTAAACACTTGGCTGAAAAATGAGCCAGGAAAGTTGCACCTTGGTAACATACCATTGCCTTGGCCTCGGCCCCTTAACAATCTAAAGCGAGCATGTACCTAAAGTGAGCCATTACGAGCCATTTTTTGAACTGTGATCTCTTTGTTGAGAGGGGCATAGACCTCTCGGTAAAAATAAAATAAAATATATAACATACATGCAAAAGAGAGAAAAGGAGAGAACACATCGTACAAAAAATGCTTGTATATTTCATTTCATTCTGTGTAAAGCGTTTACAAAAAATTTTACGACCTTGGAGGTCGAGCACATTTACATCATATAAGAAGAAAGAAAAAGCAAAGACAAAGAAGAACCACATCAAGCCTCGCCGCCAACCGGGGTAAGGGCAGAACCGTCAGCGCCATTAGCAACCTGAGCCTCATCAGGGGAGTCAGGAATTACCTTCAGCCCCTCGACGTCAAAATCGGGCATCACCTATAGGAGAGCCTTCTTGGTATACTCGAGTGATTTCTTAAAGGCCTCCATGGCCTCATCCGCTGCCTTAGCTGCCCGCTTGTCCTCCTTGGTTGCTGCCTCCACAACCCTCTTCTTCGCCTCGGTAGCCCGCCGCTCTGCCTAGGTCGCCCGCCGCTCTGCCTAGGTCGCCTGCCACTCTGCCTCCGTGATGATACTGTCAAGGCAAACCCTCTCCTCTTGCTCTTTGGCGAGGTGGGCTCGTGTTTCCTTCAAGTTGGCCTCCATCTTCATTCGGAGCAGTTTTTCATCCTTGTGGTTCATCCTGGAAGTGTCCCGCTTGTCCTCGGCAGCGGTGACAACAGCTTGGAGCTTCTCCTTCTCCTTCTCGAGCCTGTCCAGGTGCCTTAGAGTAAGGCTCATCTGGTCTCCAAGACCGACGAAGTGAAGACAAGCCTACAACAAGAATTATCAGTAAGGAATACAACAAAAAAATGAACCAAAAGACGAAGCATGAGAACAAAGACTTACCTCGGCCAAATGGTACAGCCCTTTGTCATGGACGGCTCGTGGCTCACTTTGCATCATCCAGAAATGACCCCTCATGAACCGACCACCGGGGGTGGAAGACCTCGGAGGGCTGCTCGGTACCTTTGGCAAGCTCCTGCGATGACGTGGGGGCGGATGAGGGACCCGTTGGATGCCCCTTAGGGGGAGGCTTCTTTGTGGCATCCCCAGCTGGACGCTCAACATGGGCCACCTTCTTCGGCAGCTACTCTCTTAAGGCCTCTTCAACATGCCTCTTCTTATCCGCCTCGGCCAGCTTCCTAGACCCCTCGACCAGCCTCTTCCTTTTAGCAGGGACTTGTTGAGTGGCCCCCTTGGCAGGGTCCTATTGTTGAGCGACCACCTTGGTGGGGACTAACGCCCGCTCATCCCTTACGGGCACACCCTCGGCAGGCCTCCTCGGCGTCTGCCCTCTTGCCTTCTTCTCTACCCGGGTCTTTTGCTTAGCGCGGGCACTCTCGAGCAGCAAACACCAGGGGGAGCTCCTCCTCTCCATTGGTACCTTTGCAAAAGAAAGAATATGAATTAGTACACCAGACAAGTACGAGGGGAATGTGTATAAAAGCTATGAAACCTCTCCTACCGAGGGGGGTTGGGCTGAGCCCCACAAACACCAAGGGGAGCTCCTTCTCCACCAAGGGCTTGGCCTTGACTATCCCCAAAACAATCAGGTGTGCCATGGTAGCGGCCTCCTCATCCCGAAGCGGAGGAGGACATTTCTCCACTGTCGTACAAGCCTTTCCCCACTTTGACCTGAACGACCAACCTTTGAGGTAGGTGATGAAGAAGAATTTACCCTTCCAGTTGTGGACAAACGTGGGGTTATCAACCGGCCTCCCCCTCAGTTGATGCAGGTAGTACATGCTGGCCTCAGAAGAGTGCTTCCTTGGAACAAACATGGCACAGAACATCTTCGGGGTTAACTCTACGTCCCAAAGCCGAGCCCACACCAGCATAGCTACAAGGGTCCTGATGGAGTTGGGGATGAGCTGACTGATAGTTATGTCATACCACTCCAGCAGCTCAGAAATCAAAGGATGGAGAGGGAACCTAAGGCCGAACTCTAAAAAATGTTGGTATATACAAATTTCCCCCTCTTCAGGGGACCATGGCCGATCTCCGAGGTCAGGAACCCTAAGCTAGTAAGACCGAGGTATGTGAAACCTTTTATCTAGGGCCTTTACCTGGTCCACATCCAGAGTGTTGTCGAACTCCAAACGTGGAAGATCAGCCATCGCCACCCTTCGGGCAGCGCTTTCGACCACCATCCCAGGGACGGGCTCTGGGATCTGTACCCCCTCGGCCTCCCTCGGCGTCATGGATGCGGCGCTCTCACAGGGAGGGTCATCGCCAAGGTGGCTGCCCTCAGCACCCCTGGAGGCTACCCTCCCCCTCAGCACCATCACCTCTTGCTAAAGGGGGACGACAGCCAATGGATCTAAGGGAGAAAGGGGGTAAAGAGTCTGAGGAAAGCTCCCTTCTGAACCATTCGGAAGTTCATAGCGCTCAGGGCCAGAATGTAAGAAATACATGGTTCGAAAGTTACCTAAAAAACAAAGGAGAGAAGAGTGAAGACGAGGTGTGTCGAAGGATTGAAAGTTTGGGAGCAAAGTTCACTCGATGGCAAAGGCGCCTAGAGACAAATGAGAATGATAGAGAAAAATCGCCACTAAGGCCCCTATTTTTCAATTCATTTTATTCATGATATAAATAGTAATGTCATTTTTAATTCATTTTATGAACGGAATACAATATTCAAATCAAATCGAGCTAAAAAATTTGGATCTTGGCATATTTGATCTAATTGATTTGTAGCCTTACATTCTTCATTGATTCAAAAGCCAATTAGAGGGAGCTTGCAGCTTCTAAGGTCAAAGATGAAACCTTGTGCATTTGGCAATGGAGAAGAAATGTGATCTTCTTGTTGTAGTTTTAGGTGTGTGATTCAAAACTTTAGGAAGGATAGTTTTTTCTTTTAAACTTTTGTCCATTTTGATTTTATTTTCACACACCCATTGATGCGTTTGGATTACAATAGCAAGTGCACTAGCCGATCAAGAAATATACTAATGAGTAGAGTATCTTTCCCATGGGGATTAATCCAACAACTACTAGTACTAGATCTGCCTTATGTTATCTGCCAGTCCGAAATCTAAAGACTGATTTCCTTATTAATGAGCTATCCTCAGAAGTCTTGGGAGACATCTTCTTGGAGAGAGTGACTCCATGCCTGAAAGGAACATTTCCTTTCTTGGAGTTTTCCATGCTGTATCTTTTGACTATTTTGTCAATGTAAGCAGATTGGGATAATCCTATTATCCGCTTCGATCTATCTCTATAGAGTCGAAGACCCAGTATATAGGAGGCTTCTCCAAGATCTTTCATGGAGAATTGCTGCGAAAGCCATACTTTCACCGTAGTTAACATTCCTACATCATTCCCAATGAGTAGAATGTCATCTACATACAGAACCAAGAAGGTAACCTTATCCCCACTGTACTTCCTGTAGACACAGGGTTCATCCGGATTCTGCTCGAAATCAAACGATTTGACAGCAGAGTTAAAACGGATGTTCCAACTTCTAGAAACTTGCTTAAGCCCATAAATGGATCTGTTAAGTTTACATACCATGTTTTCCTGACCTGCAGCAATGAAGCCTTGCGGCTGCTGCATATAGATATCTTCAGTAAGATCTCCATTCAGGAATGCAGTTTTGACATCCATCTGCCAAATCTCATAATCATTGTATGCTGCTACAGCTAGCAGGATCCTAATGGATTTAAGCATGGCCACAGGCGAAAAGGTTTCCTCATAATCGATGCCCTCTTTCTGAGTGTACCCTTTCGCCACCAGACGAGCCTTGAAGGTCTCAACTTTACCATCGGGGCCCTTCTTCCTCTTGTAAATCCATTTGCAACCGATTGCCTTTACCCCGGAGGGCGGATCTACTAGAGTCCAGACTCCATTGGTCTCCATTGAGTCCATCTCCGCTCTCATGGCCTCCACCCACTTCTGGGAATCTATGTCCAACATAGCTTCCGCGTAAGTCACGGGATCCTCCTCACTAGTCAAGGTTTCCACCAGGTAACTATCCTGGTCATAACCATAATGGACTGGTGGCCTGGATGCCCGAGTGGATCTTCTAAGTTGGTCACTACCTGGAACTTGTGGGACATCTCCCACTGCTCCTGAGCTCTCCTCATCAAGAACAACTTCCTGACGATGGGTGTCCAGGATATAGTCGGTTTCCAAGAATTGCGCATTTCGACTGCAGAACACTTTCTGCTCACTTGGGTCATAGAAAAGGTAACCTACAGAGCCTTTTGGGTAGCCTACAAATAGGCAACGGCTGGTCTTAGATTCCAACTTGTCTGCACTCATTCTTTTAACGTGTGCTGGACAACCCCAAATCTTCAAGTGTCTGACACTTGGTTTCTTTCCGGTCCAAAGTTCATATGGAGTATTCGGAACCGATTTGGTTGCAACCCGATTCAGCACGTAAATCGCAGTCTCTAATGCGTAACCCCAAAAGGATGTGGGTAACTCTGACTGTATGAGAAGCGACCGGACCATATCTAATAAGGTCCTATTCCTCCTCTCTGAAACACCGTTAAGTTGTGGTGTAGCAGGAGGAGCTAATTGTGATACTATCCCATTGTCCTTTAAGTAGTCCCTGAATTCGTCAGAGAGATATTCGCCACCTCGATCGGATCGAAGGGCTTTAATTTCTCTCCGTAACTGTTTCTCGACCTCTTGTCTAAACTCTTTGAACTTTTCAAAGGATTCAGACTTGTGTCTCATTAGGTACACGTAACCATATCGTGAAAAATTATCTGTGAAGGTGATGAAATACACGTGTTGATTTCGTGTCCTAACACTCAGGGGACCACATACATCAGTATGTATTAGGTCAAGTGTGCCTGTACATCTTTCAGGCTTACCACTAAATGGCCGTCTCGTCATCTTGCCTTGTAGGCAAGGCTCACAGGTGGGAAGATCTTCTACAGCTAGAAAATCCAAAGGACCATCCTTTACCAACCTTGTGATTCGGTCAACACCGATGTGGCCAAGTCGGTAATGCCGCAGACACGTGGGATTAACTGTATCACGGGCTCTCTTCTTGGGGTTTTCAACCGACGTAGTTTCGGTTATGTTAGTTTCTAGAGAAAGATGTAGAACATAGAGACCGTTCTCCAGTTCCCCGTATGCGATGAATCTGTTATTTCTTTTAATAGTAATCGTATTACTAAAGAAGACAAAATAACCATCTGCACACAGTTTTGAGACAGAAATCAAATTTCTTCTTAAATTTTGTACGTAAAGACAATCTTCAGTACAATTATTCCTTCTCTAAAAAATAGTTCCACGGTTCCTATGGCCGCGGCTGCAACAGTTGCAGTAGTCCCCAAGTAGAGTGTGACTTCTCCTTTACTCAGCCTTCTGCTTACCTTGAACCCTTGCAGTGAGTTACATGCATGAGTTGAAGCCCCGGAGTCAATACACCAGGACGCAGAAGCTACCAATAAATTGGTTTCTATAACACAAGTTTCGAAGTTACCTTTCTTGGATTCCAGGTAGGCAGGACAATTCCTTTTCTAGTGGCCGGTCTTCTTACAAAAATGACAGGCATCTGATGCCTTGTCCTTCCTCTGTTTCTTGGGTTTGGCAGCCTTTTTCTGGGGCTTTCTCTTCACCTCCCTTTTCTTGCCCGATTTGCCAGTTTCAACAAGCATGGCAATGGGCTCATCCTTTTTAATCAATTCTTCGGCCCTCTGCAACATATTGTTGAGTTCCTGCAAGCTGACGTTCAGCTTGTTCATGTTGTAGTTCATGATGAATGGATTAAAGGATGGAGGCAGAGAGTTGAGAATAGCATCGATCTGAGTTACCAGATCCAGCCCGGATCCAAGAGCCTCTAGTTCGTTGATATAGCCCATCATCCGAAGACAATGGTCGTGAACTTGTTGGCCCTTGGACATCTGCGCGGTCATGAACTGTTTCAAGACCTTCTGCCGAGTAGAACGATTCTGCTCTTCGTACATTGTCCTAAGACTGTCCAATACGTCTTTAGCAAGTTCGATCTGATCGAACTGCCTCTGAATTGGATTGTCCAAGGAGGCAATGATATAGCAGCGGGCAAGGGAGTTTTTCTCCTCCCATTCTTGGTATTCTCTTCTTCGGGCCTCAGAAGCCGTATCTCCCAGACGATCCGGGGCAAGATTCTTTGCTACCTTGTCCAATTTCTCAGAGGTTAAGACCAACATAAGGTTCCTATACCAGTCAGCATAGTTTGGGCCTTTCAACTTGTTGTCATCAAGTAGCTTTGCAAAAGATCCGTTTGCCATTTTCTGATAAAAGAGCAAACATCAGTCCACAACCTAATTTGATTCATGTTCATTTCATAGATATGGATTTTAATCTACGATCCATTTCCATTTATTCCTCTCTGAGATTTCCCTCCTTTCTCAGTGACGGAGACTACGGGTTGTCTCTGGAAAACAGAGGTTAGATCACAGAATGCAGTTTCACAAACTGCAAATCGCAGATAGCGATTCTCCCATCTGCGAAATCTTCTTCTCTGCGAAATCTCCCTTTCTGCGCCGCCATCTTCGATCCATAATTAAAATAAATAGAAATCCTATTTCTATTAATAATTACATCAGATCGAATACCTATACATTGAGTCTAGAAAATAAAAAAAAAAAATTATTTACAGACCAAATGTAATAAATAAATCAAGAAACTGCAAATCTTGCAGGTTCCCTGCGCAAACCAAGATTTCGATCTCCTCTTGTACGAACAGTCCATAAATCAAGAAAATCATAAAGAACAATTCTAAATAATAATCAGATTTATATAAAATTAATTTCAGATTATTCGCCCATTAATTTTGGGAACAAACTTCCCAAAACCCATATCTGCGCAAATTGGGTAGAACACCTTCTGCCCAGTTGCGCAGGTTCAGATCTGAAACAAACTGGTTCAAGGTTTGAACCATGGCTCTGATACCACTGAAGGGATGAGAGATCCATCCTATGGACGCCCAAAGATTGCGGAATAAGGGGCGACTTTCAAAAATTTTATCTCTCCCTTCAACTGGGAATCGTATTCCCCATTTAGAAAATCATATTTTCAAGGATCAATCTTGAACCATAAACTGAACCAGATCTGAACCAAAAGGAGTGGGAGAGGATTATACCTGATACGGAGAAATACTATCTCCCAATGGAGGTGTTCACGCCCAAGGAAGGATCCAAAATCTGCTCCCACTGAAGATGGCGCAGTGCAGGGTGGAGCAGAATCAGCAACGTTCTTCAAAAGAACTTGATCCTTCGTAAGGATCAACTGGACAACTTGAGTACAGCTCCAACCAATCTTTTCACAAAAGATTGAAATCAAGATCCAATCTTGATTGCTCCCAAGAACTGGAGATCGAACTGAAGGAATGGCAATGGCAGGAAGGTGGCGGCAGGAGAGAATTCGCAGTATGCAGAAAATCTCTCAATCTCTCTCTCTTTAAGAGAAGAATGTTGTTGATGATGTTGTAAAAGGCTGCCGCCCCCTTCCCCTTTTATAATCTCAAAGGGATCAGCTCCTAATCAGATTAGGAGCTGCTAATCCAAATCATATTTGGGTTAGAAGTCCCTTAGTGATAAGGGATAATCCTTAACTTATCTGCAAATCAGATCAGCTGTCTCCTAATCTAATTAGGAGGTTTCCAGATCTAAATCTTATTTAGATCTTGGACTCTCTGAGTGGATAGGGTCTAAGCCCAATCCTTTTAGCTGACCAACTTCAGAATTCGCCCCCTTTAAATGACTGATCAAATCAGCCCAGTTCGAAATGGGCTTAAGGCCCATTAAGGTTATGTACTCAAAAACCTTCCAAATTGCTGCCCAGTTGGGTTCCTTGTGTGGCGTGGGACCCAAGCATTGATCTACACATCAGCCACATGGGTTCAGCCCAGCCTTTGTTACAAGGCCTGGCCGAATGCACTGCTGAAGACAGTGTACCCCCTGAAACCCATCAAATGAGCTCTATGGGCCCAACACTTACACTAAGTGGTCCCTGGGCCAAGCCACCTTGTAACACCCAGGGACTGTGGGCAGATGCAAGATTAGCCCATCAGGCATTATCCTCAATGGTCTTACACTTAACCTCTCAGCCCATAATGATCATACACTGCCCGACAAGAGAGGACCTCTCCCTCGACTGCAGGGAACAGTGTTGCACGCTCCCCTTATATGGATCCCGGGAATTAAAACCTTTTGCAAACATTTTAGAAACCATAATATATATACTTTTATATCTCATATAAAATATATTTTGCAAAACAAATCTCAACGGTTGAAATCAGCTGCCGGCAGTCTTGGTTTCCATCAGTGAGAGTGCATCCCCGATCATTACCTTTGTCCGACAAAGGGGCTGATCCTGTCACTAGGATCACCCACTCAGATGAATTCTCGGACTGTCCCAACATACCCAGGTTTTGACCCCCGCTAAGGATCTCACTGATTGGTACATCAAAGATAGCCCAATCCGACACCTAGTGCAGTATCATAATCGAGTCTAGGGGTCGGGTGTAACTTTCCAGTTTTGCCCATCAATCTCCAAGGTCCAGGGCAATACTGGAAATCTGGTCCAGTTCAAAGATTCAATTAATCCTACACTGTATGTGTCTAGGGTCTCACCCTGGCAGCTGAGACAAGCCACCCCAACCGACTTGGTGGCACTACAGTGTCAGCCTTGTCAGAATAGGTCTCCCCAGACTGACCCACTGGCTGGGAACATTCTAAACTAACACGAGTCTCATTAAGTGTCCAGTTTAAGGGTATTACACAGAAACATACCAAGGGAACATGAATCAAATATGTATCTTTATTCATTTACAATAAACTCATAAAGTACATCATTCTGATTGAAGCTAAGGGCACACAAAACTGTCTAACAACTTTAAGGCTCCCACGCTGGAGATGTACGATGGGAGCTCTAACCCCGACGACCACCTGGAGGGTTTCAGAGCACTCATGATACTCTATGGGTATTCCGATGCCTTGACGTGCCGGACCTTCTAGGCTACATTCAAGGGGCAGCTCGCCGATGGATCTCCAGCCTCCCACCTCAGTCAATCGGCTCGTGGGAGCGGTTTACCAGTTTGTTCCTTGCTCGCTTCATTAGTAGTAGACAATGTCAAAAAAGTGTGGTCTCACTGATGTTGATCAAACAAAAGCAGAGAGAAAGTCTGCAGTCCTACATCGACCGCTTCAAAAAGGAAGAGCTCGAGGTCCATGACCTTGACCCCATGGTCTCTATGCACGCTGCCATTAATGGGCTCTGCACCGGCTCGGCCCTCAAGTGCTCGGTTGCCAAGATCCTGCCAAAGACGAAGTTGGAGTTCCTCAAGAAGGCCCAGAAGTATATTGCGGCCGAAGAGGCTTCAACTATGGGCCATCAGGAAAGAGAAGTCGAGCACCACAATGGGCCCCCTAAAAAGAAGAGGAAGGGCGGAGATAACCCCCACCCCAACAACAACAACGGCAATGACAACAAGAAGCCACCGGCCTCGGCCCTAGCTTACAAGGAGCAAACGCCACTTAACTCCACCTGTGCCCAGAAACTGATGCAAATCGGGGAGGAGAAGTATGTAAAGTGGCCTGAGAAGTTGAAAAGGAACCCCAGGAGAGGAAATTCAAAAAAGTACTGCAAGTACCATCGCAGCACCAGGCATGATACGGAGGACTGCTACGATCTCAAGAATGAGATAGTGTCCCTCATCCTTTGTGGGCACCTTAAGTAGTTCATAGGAGGAGAGGTTGGCACCTCGTCCTCCCAACAACAATAGCACCAACAAGTGGCAGGCATCACTGACATCATTACCGGGGGCATGGCCTTGGGTGGAGCCTCGGCCTCGGCTCGCAAGGCCTACACCAGGCAGTTGAACATCCAGGGGCCAATCTCAAAGAAGTAGAAGTACCCGGATGCTCCAAAGGAACCAAGCTGTCCGAAGGCCCTCGTCTTCACGGACGAGGACCTAAAGGCGGTCATAGTCCCCCACGACGACGCCCTCATGGTCGCAACAATCATCGTCAACTACATGGTGAAGAAGATCCTAGTGGATAGCAGCTCCTCGGCCAACATCCTCTTCTACAACTCCTTCGAAAGGATGAAGCTCGCACCCGAGCAGCTCTAGCCAGCTGACATTCCCCTCGTCGGCTTCTCCAGTAGTGTCATCAGATTGGAGGGAATGATCACTCTGCCCATCATGGTAGGGAGTGAACTGGACCAAGTGACTTGGATGCATGAGTTCCTGGTAGTGAAGGTTGGCTCCCCCTACAATGCAATAATGGGGAGGCGTACCCTTCACGCGTTAAGGGCAACCATGTCTTCCTACCACCTAGCCCTCAAATTCCCACCGAGCACGGCATTGGAGTTGTTCATGAGAACCAGCAAATCGCTTGTTAGTCTATGTGGCAACGCTGAAGGGCAAGAACAAGGAGGCCCTATCACTGGAGGGCCTCGACCTCAAGGAGGAGCCAGCGAGCCGAGGCTAACCAGCTGAGGACCTCGCCTCGGTTCCCTTGGATGAGGCAGACCCTATAAAAACAGTCCGCCTCGGTTCCAATCTTCCCCCTGAACGCCTATCCGAACTGGTAAGTTTAATCAGAACTAACATCGACGTCTTTGCTTGGTCCACCACTGATATGCCTAGAATTGACCCCTCAGTCGTTATTCACAGGTCAAGCGTGGATCCGAGCTCTAGGATAGTTTGGCAAAAGAAGAGGAACTTTGCATCGGAGCGATGGAAGGCTATAGGAGAGGAAGTTGACAAGCTACTCGACGCCGACTTCATCTGAGAGGTACACTACCCTAACTGGTTGTCAAATGTGGTTTTGGTGAAGAAAGCTAACGGGAAATGGCGGATCTGTATTGACTTTACGTACCTGAATTGAGCCTGCCCGAAGGACAGTTTTCCATTACCGAGGATAAACCACCTCGTTGACACCACTGCAGGGTACGAGCTACTCAGCTTAGTGGATGCCTTCTCCGGATTCAACCGAATAAAGATGCACCCCGAGGATGAGGAGAAGATCTCATTCATCATCGAGCATGACACATATTGCTATAAAGTGATGCCATTCGGACTCAAGAATGCAGGGGCCACCTACCAACGTCTTGTCAACAAAGTGTTCAAGAACCAGATGGGGAGGAACATTGAAGCATATGTAGATGACGTTGTAGTGAAGAGCCTGAAAGCCAAAGCACACACCTTGGACCTAGCTGAGACCTTTGACATTTTGCGTAGGTTCAACATGAAGCTTAGCCCAAGAAAGTGTGCCTTCGATGTCACCTCGGGAAAATTCTTGGGCTTTGTCATCACCCAAAGATGCATTGAAGCCAACCCGGAAATGATACAAGCCATACTAGACATGGCACCCCCTCGGTCGGTGAAGGAGACTTAAAGGCTCACCGACAGAGTAACTACTCTCAACCACTTCATGTCAAAGTTGGCTGACTGTTGCCTTCCCTTCTTCTACGCCATCAAGAAGATGAAAGATTTCCAGTGGACAGAGGAATGCCAGCATGCCTTCGATGAGCTAAAGTTATACCTCTCCTTACCTCCCCTCCTCGCCCGTCCGGCATTAGGAGAAATGTTGTATACTTGTCAGCGGAGGATGAAGCCATCAGCTCGGTCCTAGTAAAAGAGGATGGAGTCCTAAGACCTATATACTATGTCAGCAAGGTCCTCTGTGATGCCGAGACCGGGTACCTAAGGTGGAGAAATTAGCATTCACCCCCGTTATCTCGGCCAGAAAGCTTAGGTCATATTTTCAAGCTCACACCATTATGCTTCTGACAAACCAGCCCATTAAGGCCATCCTCGCCAAACCAGAGACCTCGGGACGCCTGCTCAACTGGGTCGTTGAATTGTCTAAGTTCCACATCCAATACTAGCCAAGGCCCACAATTAAAGTGCAAGCCTTAGCTGATTTTGTAACAGAGTGCACCTTCAGTAGACCCCTCGGTCGGTACCTCGAAGCCCATCCAGCATGGAGACTCTTTGTTGATGGTTCGTCCAACACCAAAGGAAGTGGAGCGGACCTCATCCTCCTCACCCCCGATGTCATCATCATAGAATACGCACTGAGATTTGACTTCCTAACATCCAATGACGAAGCCAAGTATGAGGCCCTCCTCATGGGGTTACAGCTCGCCAGGGACCTTGTCTCCAAGCATATCGAAGTCTTCAACGATTTGTAGTTGGTGGTGAATTAATTCAACGGTGAGTATGAGGCTAGAGAACAAAGCATAGCCAAGTACCTCGCCAAAGTTCAAGAGCTAGCTCACCACTTCCAGTGCTTATCCCTACAACAAGTACCACGAGCCAAGAACGCAAGAGCTGACGCCCTCTATAAGTTGGCAAGTACCTCAGACTTAGCCCTTGGCCGCACTGTCCGCGTGGAGAAGCTACCTCGGCCCACTATAGAAGAAGCCAAAGTACTCCCACTAGAGGCTGAACTATCTTTGATGGACCCCATCATCGACTTCCTACTCACAGGATGACTGCCCGATGATAGGAATGATGCAAGACCACTCCAACATCAGACAGCACACTACACTTTGCTGGAGGGAAAGTTGTATAGGAGATCCTTCACCTTGCCTTACCTCCGATGCCTCCATCAGAAGGAGGGTGAATACGTGCTTTGAGAAATTCACAAAGGCATCTGCGCTAACCACCTCGGTGACCAAGCCCAAGCCCAAAAAAGACTAAGGTAGGGGTAGTTTTGGGCAACTCTTCACAAGGACACAACTGAGCTGGTACGAAGGTGCGATCAATGTCAGAGACATGCTAACCTTTACCATGAACTAGCAACAACCCTTTCGGCTCTCAGTAGTCTCTGGCCCTTCGTCAAGTGGGGAATGGACCTCCTCGGCCCTTTCCCTCAAGCAACAGGGGCAGGAAATACCTCATCGCCGTAGTGCACACCTTCACTAAGTGGGTAGAGGCCGAACCATTAGCCACCATTATAGATCGAGCAATCCAGAGCTTCTTTTGGAAAAACATCATTTTCCACTTCAGCCTCCCCCACATGCTTGTCACTGACAACGGGAAGCAATTCGACGATGCCAAGTTTAGAGAATGGTGCGCCTTCCTCGGCATCAAACAGTAGTACACCTTGGTGGTCTACCCTCAAACGAACGGACTAGCCGAGGTCACAAACAGAACCATCCTAGATGGACGGAAGACCAGGTTGGACCAAGCCAAAGGCTTGTGGGCTGACGAACTATACAGTGTTCTCTAGGCATACCGAACCACACCTCGAACGACCACGGGAGAGACCCCTTTTGGCCTAACTTACGATACGAAGCAATACTTCACTAAGTGGGTAGAGGCCAAACCATTAGCCACCATTACAGCTCGAGCAATCCAGAGCTTCTTTTGGAAAAACATCATTTGCCACTTTGGCCTCCCCCACATGCTTGTCACCGACAACAGGAAGCAATTTGACGATGCTAAGTTCGGAGAATAGTGCACCTCCCTCGGCATCAGACAGTAGTACACCTCGGTGGGCTACCCTCAAACGAACGGATGATATGTGCGCATGCTACACATCATTTTTATTGCTTTATAAATGGTTTTGATGATGATTTGCAATGGTTTTTACCCTAATTGAGCATAATTATAGGAAACTAAGAGTTTGGAACAATCTAGGGTGAAGAGAGCATGAAGACATGCTGAGATGGTGAAAAGGGAAGCACTTTGGCCCACCAAGGAAAGAGGCCCAACTGCAGCCCAACCGAAACCCTATGGGAGAACAGCAATTCGACCCACAAAGGAGAGCAGCCCAACAACAGTTTGGCCCACCAAGAACAGCAGCCCAACCGCAACCCTAAGGGAGGCTCCAAAAAGGTGGCAAACATTAGAGAATGGGGAGAGGCTAAAAGGAAGAGTATAAAAAGAAAAGAAAAAGAGGAGATTAGGGTTCGGACCCCTGAAGACAAAGATCAAGAAGAAGAAGTGCAAGAGAAGGGAAAAGGCTGTTGAATGCGAATTGAAGAGGAGATCGAAGATTGATGCAGAAATCTTAGGTTGTCTTCTTCTTTGATTCTGCAAATTCGGTAACCTAGATTCGATTAGGGTTTCATGGTTTTTCTTTATTGAATCTTTCTTCCCTTCTTTCTATTATGCGAACCATGATGGATTTCAATTCTGACAGGTAATTAATATTTTAAGCAGATCCCATTGATTGTGATTCAATCTTGGGAATTCTTGATTAGGGTTTTCGATTATAAGAATAATCTTGGCCGAATTGTTCTTGTTTCTTGGATTACTTGAATTGCTTGAGAAAGGGTTGTGCTCGAGATATAGGATTTGTTCTTAATGCATCTATGGCGATTAAAATTCTGATAGAGATAAAGGAATTGTTGCTCATAGATAGAGTGGGTTGTGCTTGAGAGAGGCTGCTCATACAATTAGGGTTTAGCCAACCCAAGACTGAATTCACTTCGGTTGGACAGCTTAATGATTTAATTGCTAAACCGGTTCTGCTAGTTCTTGCATGCAGTAATTCTTCTCATCATTAAAGGTGGTCTGATCCGAAAATGTTTAGGGTAGTTTGCTAATTAGGAGTTAGGGTTTTCTTTGTTTAATCTTTCGGTTTATCAGATAACAAAAGGTTGATTCAGTACTAGTAGTTGTTGGATCAATCCCCGTGGGAACGATACTCTACTCATCATTATATTACTTGATCAGCTAGTGCACTTGCTAGTGTCTTCTAAGCACATCAAGTTTTTGGTGCCGTTGTCGGGGATTATCACAACAATATTAGGAACCATCTACTGATGTTAGTATGATTTTAATTTTGTGCAGTATGTTCATGATATGTGTGTATTAGTATCTTTATGACTTTGACTTGTATAATTTGTGGCACGCAGAAATGAAAACGAGAGCATCACCTACGATCCAGAGATTGAATGAACTCTCCGCCATCACATTAGAGCTTCTAGGCAAGAGAAAGCTGAAAGTACAAAGATGGCCGAGCAAAGGACCAAGATGGACTATGCCAAACCAACCCTTACCGGGGCAGCCTCGAGCATTGTGAGACCAGCAATAGCTGCAAACAACTTCGAGATCAAACCAGCAATCATTCAGATGATCTAGAACACAGTTCAGTTCAGCGGCTTAGCTAATGAAGATCCAAACACTCACATCGCCAACTTCTTAGAGATATGTGACACATTCAAGCACAACGGAGTTAGTGATCATGCGGTGAGGCTCAGATTATTTTCGTTCTCATTGAAGGACAAGGCTAAGACTTGGCTGAACTCTCTACCAGCTGGATCAATTGCTACTTGGGAGGAAATGGCCAGCCGCTTCCTATCCAAGTATTTCCCTCCGTCCAAGACTACAAAGATGCGGAATGATATCACCACCTTCTCTCAGCAGGACAGGAGTCATTATATGAGTCATGGGAGCATTACAAGGAATTACTGAGGAAGGTCCCTCATTAGGGACTTCCCGTATGGCTCCAAGTTCAGACATTCTACAATGGATTGACCGAAGAAAATAAGACTATCATGGATGCTGCAGCTAGAGGATCCATTAATAATAAGACCCCTGAAGTTGCCCATGCACTCAGTGAGGAGATGGCTGCAAATAACTACCAATGGCATTCCGAGAGAGCCCAAGTTAGGAGACAGCCCGGTCTTCACAATGTAGACACCTATACAACATTATCTGCACAAATTGGTGCCCTCAGCAAGAAGATAGATGAAATGCAATTGGCAGCCATGCATGTTCAAACTATAGTCTGTGAATGATGTGGAGGAGATCATATCAGCACTGAATGTCAAGTTGGGAATCAGTTCATGCAGTCCCCTGAGCAAGTAGATTTCATAGGGAATTTGCAGAGGCAGTAAGGCAATCAGTACCCTCATGCATTCAACCTCGAATGGAGCAATCACCCCAATTTTTATTGGTCAAATCAAAATGCGGTGAAACCCTTCCCTCAAAATTTCACTCAGCCAGAAAAGAAATCTAATCTAGAGGAGCTGATGACCAAGTTCATAGCAAGTGCAAAAATGAGATTTCAGAACCAAGAGGCATCGATCAAGAACTTGGAAACTCAAGTGGGGCAGTTGGCACAAATTAGGGTTGGGTGAACCCCAACCCACTAGAGTTGCATTGCAATTAGCTAATAGGTCCATAAAGCATCCTAGGGGAATCATAGAAGATGTGCTTGTTAAGGTTGACAAATTCATTTTTCCGGTAGATTTCATAGTGTTAGACATGCAAGAGGACGTTGATGTCCCACTTATCCTAGGGCGACCCTTCCTAGCTACAGGAAAGGCAATGATTGATGTCCAACAAGGGCAACTCAGCCTTAGGATTCAAGATGAGGAAGTAATTTTTAAAATGTTTGATGCTATGAAACATGCACCTTCTAGTGATGATTCATGTTACATGATAGATGTTATTGATTATGCGGTTGGTGGTTGTTTTCAGGTTAACAGGTCGGCCGATCTCCTTGAGCTATGCATACAAGAAGGAGAATCCATGATAGGAGAAAACGAAGAGATGCAAAGCATGGTGGCATACCTGAATGTCAATCTGTAATTTCAAGGGAAGGGGTTCATCAAGTTGGAGAGATTGGACAGACCCTCAATTTTGGAAAGCAAGCCTTCAATCAAAGAGCCGCCCACCCTTGAGCTGAAGCAACTCTCACCGCAACTGGAGTATGCTTTCTTAGAAGCAACATCAACCTTACCAGTGATCATATCAGCAGCCTTGACCCCTTTGCAGAAGGAAAAACTGTTGCGGGTGTTACAGGAATGCAAGACAGCTCTGCCTTGGAAGATAGCAGATATCAAGGGCATCAACCCATCCATATGCACTCACAAAATTCTGATGGAAGATGGAAGCAAGCCCTCGGTTCAGCCCAAAGACGCCTAAACCTGAAAATGAAGGATGTGGTGAAGGCAGATGTCATCAAGCTGTTAGACGCAGGTATCATTTATCCGATCTCCAACAGCTCATGGGTGAGCCCCGTATAAGTAGTGCCGAAGAAAGGTGGCATGACTTTGGTACCAAATGTGAAGAATGAACTCATACCGACTATGATGGTTACCGGGTGGCGAATGTGCATAGATTATAGAAAACTAAATGAAGCCACACGCAAGGATCATTTCCCTCTACCTTTCATCGATCAAATGCTAGAGAGGCTACCCGGACATGAGTTCTATTGCTTCTTAGATGAGTACTCGAACTATAATCAGATTCCGATTTCACCGGAAGATCAGGAGAAGACCACATTCACATGTCCCTATGGTACCTTTGCTTACAAGAGGATGCCATTCAGTCTATGCAATGCTATAGCAACATTCCAGAGGTGCATAATGGCGATATTTTCTGATATGGTTGAGAAGTTAATGGAGATTTTCATGGATGAATTTTTAGTCTTTGGCTCTTCCTTCAACACATGTTTACATAACTTAGAAAAGGTACTCAAGCATTGCAAGGAAACCCATCTAGTGCTGAATTGGGAGAAGTGTCACTTCATGGTGCAAGAGGGTATTGTGCTTGGACATAAGGTTTCACAGAGAGGGATTGAGGTCGATAGAGCCAAGGTGGAGGCAATTGAGAAGTTTCCACCACCAACATCGGTCCAGTCTATGAGAAGCTGATGTGTGCACAATTTACATATAAATTCTGGTGTTTATGCATGGTTTTAATGCTGATTTGTGTGAATTCTTACCCCAATTTAGCTTGATTTCAGGAAATTGTCAAAGGGGACGAGTCTAGGGAAAAAGAGCATAAAACCATGCTAAAGGAGGCCAAATAGAAGGTGATACAGCCCAGCTGGGAGCAAGGCCCAGCCGAGAGGTCAAAGGAGGGTCATTCGGCCCATGCAGCCCATGCTGCACTCTTTGCGAAAGCCCAAAGAGAGAGCACAGCCGAAGCTCTCCAATGGAGCCTATTCGGCCCAGAAATGAGGAGGCCCATTTGCAGATCAAGAGCATCCCAAAGTGCAGCCCAAGGAGCCTAAAAGTGGGAAACTTTCTAGAAGAGAGAAATGAGGCATTAAGTGAAAAACAAGGCTAATCGGGTAATTCTAGACAATTTCGGCATTGCATAGTAATTTGGGCATAACTCCCGCATCCGGACTCCGATTGAGATGATTCAAGATGAGTTGGAAAGAGAAGGAAAAGTTCTAGAACTTTAATGTTTTGAGTTTGATAGACACGGACTGGATCGAGGTCAAAATCGAGCCCAAATTATCTGGAACCGACTTGTAGAACTTTCTATATGAGAGAACTTTCTAGAGGAGAGAACTTTCTAGATGAGGAATGGGGCTGAGGAGAAGGCTATAAAGGGGTCCAACACCTGATTTCAAACTCTCCTTGAGTTCTTATTCTAAGAGAGAAGAAGAGAGAGATAGGCGCAAGAGAGGAGAAGAGAGGAGGAACAAGCAACTTCAAGAGAAGAAGAAGCTGAATTCAAAGGGGGAGAAAGCAATTGGAGATCAAGGTTTCATCCTCACTTGATTTCTGCACAAATTGGTAATCGAATTCAGCTAAGATTTATGTAATTTCTCCATCAAATTTTTCCTTTCTTGCTGTAATCAAAGCATGTATTATGTAAATTCAATTCTGTAATTTGTTTTCTAAGTTCATTCGAGTAAAGTAGATTCAATCTTGAAGTTTCTTGTTTGGAATATCAATTGTGGATTGTTGGCCGAACTGCTATTCTAAAATCTCATATCTGAAATTTCAGATCATGAATTTACAAGGTCTGAATTGCTATTTTCCAATCTCAGATCTGTAAATTCAGATCATGAAATAGTGAGATCCGAACTGCTATTCTTTAAAATCAGATCTATGATTTCAGATCATCAACTTGTAATACCTGAATTACTTGAGAAAGAATTCAGATAGCTTTAATTCAGTCTGGCCGAATTGTTCCTCTTTCTTGGAATTCCTAGAGTGCTTGAGAAAGACTCTAAGATTTCAGATCTGCCAATCAAGAGTTGAATTGAGTGCAAGGTTAGAGATAACTTGCACAATTCGGTTGGTGTTCATTCAGCTGAGTTGATGATCATCCAGCTGAAATGAAGCCCTAGAATTGCTAGATCTGAAATCATGCATGGTGATTAGATCCTTGATAGAGATATAAGGACCATCATTCATGCATAGATTGAACATGCGCTCAAGAGAGGCTGTTCATTGCTTTGGGATTTCACCAAACCAAGGCCGAATCCTATTCTACTCGAATTGCCTAGAAAACTAGTTGCTGAATTTATTTTTCTATGCATCTTTAGCTTGTCTCCGCACTTGCATACAAGGTGTTTGGTCCAATGTGTTAGAAATAGCTTTGTAGTTAGAATTTCTGATTTTCATTAGTTTTACATTTCGGCTGATCAGATAACAGTAGACTGATTTGTTACTAGTAGTTTCTACACAAGTCCTCGTGGGAACGATACTCCACTCACTACTCTATTACTTGAGCGGCTAGTGCACTTGCTTGTGTCACCAAGACGCACCAGAAGCTTCTTGGGACATGCAGAATTCTACAGAAGGTTCATCAAGGATTTCTCCAAGATAGCTAAGCCATTATCTAATTTGTTGCAAAAGGATGTGCCCTTCGATTTCACAAAGGAATGTCTAGAAGTGTTCACCGTCTTGAAGGACAAGCTGATTAATGCCCCGATCATAACAGCACCGGATTGGACAGTCCCTTTTGAGTTTATGTGCGATGCGAGTGATTCAGCAGTTGGAGCTGTTTTAGGACAAAGAGTGAACAAACATTTTCAGCCGATTTACTATGCTAGCAGGACCTTGAATGGAGCTCAACAGAATTACACCACGACGGAAAAGGAACTACTAGCGTTAATTTTTGCTTTTAATAAATTTTGATCATATCTGATTTTGTCCAAGGTTATTGTGTATACAGATCACTCGGCACTCAGACATATACTTGCAAAGATGATGCAAAGCCAAGGCTGATCAGGTGGACTCTATTGCTGCAAGAGTGTGATGTTGAGGTCCGTGACAAGAAGGGTACCGAGAACCTAGCTGCAGGTCATCTTTCCCGTTTAGAGAAATGCAGATTTGGAAGGGAAGATATCTAACACCCTCCGAGATGAATTTTGGACGAGCAGCTCTATTCCCTTCAGGTAGATACTTCCCCTTGGTATGCTGATTTTGCCAATTATCTTGCTGGAAATGTTCTCCCTCCTAATCTTTCATATCAGCAGAGGAAGAAATTCTTCTCTAATGTGAAACACTATTTGTGGAAGGACCCCTTTCTGTATAAACTTTGTGCAGATCAGATCATTAGGAGGTGTGTCCCCGACGAGGAGATGGAGTCGGTACTCCGATATTGCCATGATAGGGAAGTAGGAGGCCATTTTTGAGCCAATCGCACTGCAGCCAAGGTGTTACAATCAGGTTTCTATTGGCCCACCTTGTTCAAAGATGCTCACAGGTATGTGTCCGCATGTGACCAATGCCAGAGGATAGGTAAGATCTCTCGACAGAATGAAATGCCTCTTACTAATATATTAATCTGTGAAATCTTTGATGTATGGGGTATTGACTTTATGGAACCATTCCCAAATTCTTTTGGTAATAAGTACAACCTAGTTGCTGTTGACTATGTGTCCAAATGGGTGGAAGCGATGGGTTTACCCACAAATGACTCTAGGAGAGTAGTTAACTTCCTCAAAAATCTATTCACTCGATTAGGCACACCCCGCGCCATAATTAGTGATAGGGGAACTCATTTCTACAACACCCAATTTGAGCGGTTAATGCGAAAATATGGTGTCACGCATTAATTAGCTACCCCATATCACCCTCAAACCAGTGGCCAAGTCGAATTAGCTAATAGGGAACTAAAGAGAATTTTGGAAAAAATGGTAGACTCTTCCTGAAAGGACTGGTCAGTCAAACTAGATGATGCATTGTGGACATATAGGACTGCATACAAAACACCCATCGGCATGTCCCCAAACAAGTTGGTCTTTGGAAAACCATGTCATTTACCTGTTGAACTTGAGCATAAGGCATATTGGGCACTGAAACTCTTAAATTTTGACTTGCAGGCCGTAGGTGAACTTGAGCATAAGGGTCAAGTTCTTTTGGAAGAACATTGCTGATTCTGCTCCATCCTGCGCTGTACCATCTTCAGTGGGAGCAGATTTTGGATCCTTCCTTGGGCGTGAACACCTCCATTGGGAAATACTATTTCTCCGTATCAGGTATATCCTCTCTTCTACTCCTTTTGGTTCAGATCTGGTTTGGTTCATGGTTCAAGATTGATCCTTGAAAAATATGTTTTTTTAAAATAGGGAATTCGATTCCCTGCAAAGATGGGAGAAATTTTTGAAATTCGCCCAGTCCATTCCACAAGACTTGGGTGTCCATGCGATGGATATCCCATCCCTTCAAATGCAACTAAATGAGATGGATGAATTCAGAATTGCAGCCTATGAGAATGCCAAGATCTACAAGGAAGAAAACAAACGATGGCATGACAATAATTTTTTGAGGCGTGACATTCAGGTGGGACAGCAAATATTATTGTATAATTCACGCCTTCGGTTGTTCCCAGGCAAGCTAAAATCGAGGTGGTCTGGACCTTTCACCATATCACAAGTTTTCCCTCATGGAGCTGTAGAGGTGACGCACCCGACACAAGGCACATTTAAGTTCAATGGTCAGCGCCTCAAACCAAATACAGTGGATGGAATGGTGCCTACCCCATCAACTATATACCTAGATGATCGTTGATGCCACTGGAATGTCGAGCTTTAGACAAAAAAACAAGTGCTTATTGGGAGGCAACCCAATGCTGATAAGTAGTAATTTTTTTTATTTATTTGTTTTTTTTTGTTTTCCTTTTTTCGTATCATTCGGGTTTTTAGGGTCTTAATTTTATAGATTGTTGATCACTCCTAGTGTTTCTCATTCTCTCCTTCTAGTTTCTTTTGATCTTAGCAGCTAGAGGGTCCAACGAAGGAGCCATTCCATATTTCATAATGCTCTTCAGGGAGGTTCCCTAAACCCCTTCAAATGCTTAAAGTCCCACTGCTCACATTGCTGAATTCATCTTCACACTCTATCTATATGAACATTGAGGACAATGTTCATGATAAGTGTAGGGGAGGCTATAGCTATGCACCTCAATCACCCCAATACATAAATGCATTGATAGGCTGCATAAATTGGAAATTCCCTCAATTTTATTGTTGTCTATAAGGTGAATTCCAAGAGGGAATACGATAAAATCGAAGGAAATCACTGTAAGTGCTAGAATGTGTTCCTGTGAATTATCCAACTTTATCACAATACATGAGGATGAGGAAGTCGAATAGGACTTTCATCATGACCAGCACTAACTCTATTCATGTGTATAGTGCACTTGACTGAAATTTTAATGATCATTCAAACTATTAATGAATCATGGACTGTTAATTCAACAATTGATTCAAAAAAAAAGAGAGAGAAAAGAGAATAAGAAAGGACAAAGTCCGAATTACTCCGCTATCATGAACTAAATAGTAAAACTAGCGGTTCATGATATGAGTTCAGTCCCAACTCCACTATTCCAAGTTGAATAGTATAACTAGCAACTTGGAATATGAGTATTGTTATCTGCCCCTAGCCAGTGACCCATGTGAGATGGAGCATAAAATGCACTCACACCAAAAAAAAAGAAACAAAATAAAGAAAAGAATTCGGTGACGGCTGAGGTTCAAGGGGACAAGATGGAAATTCAATTTAATGCATTGACAGGATTTGAGACCAAGCTCAAGGTGATGGTTTGTTATGGCGGTCAAGGAGCTGCTATATGTATTGAATGGAATTGAGTGCTGGAGCATGAAGAATCCCATGTTCTCTCTTCCTTTGTTCCCATGTATGTGGTAAGAGTGGCCAATCATGGGGATGAATCAGAATGTGTATGCAGGTTTCTCGACCACTTAATGCATTCTCATCCTAAAATTCATTCGGTAGATGGTAATAATCTGGGGAATGATCAGTTTATGGGTAATATCTTTGCTTGAGAACAAGGCTACACATCATTTTTATTGCTTTATACATGGTTTTGATGATGATTTGCATTGGTTTTTACCTTAATTGAGCAGAATTCCAGGAAACTAAGAGTTTGGGACAATCTAGGGTGAAGAGAGCATGAAGACATGCTCATATGGTGACCGTCGCCAGGGCATACTGCTAATAGTGAACACCCTAACTAAACACCTCAGCGGTAGTTGGCCTCTTGGTCTTCTACACTTAGCACCATTAGCTAAAGACGACAACCCCAGCCAACTCAGCAGTTAGCCTCAGCCCAAGACCCAGACCTCTTCAAAGAGTCACCTCGGCCTCGTCGAAGCAACCACTTGAAGAAGAGAGAGCCAAGCGAGCCTCAGCTCTGCCTCGGCCTCTTCCCCACATTTTAGAAGGCCACCTTGGCCATGCCTAAGTGGACACTAAGAAGGAACTAGGCCAGGTAAGCTGCACTTTGGTCGTGCAGCTCTACCTCGGCCTCCCCTTCTTACCAACCTAAGGCGTGTGTGTAACGAGCCAATACAAGCAACTTTTATGTGTGCACTGTGGTCTCATCGCTGGGAGGGGTAGGGACCCCTCGGTAAAAGAAAAAGAAAAAAGAAGAAAGAAAGGGAGAACACATTACATAGAACAAAAGAAGCACAATGTACAAAAAGAATGCTTGATTTTATCATTGCACTTCATCAAATGTTGAGCCTTTACAAAAAAAGTTTTGTGACCTCTTAGGCCGAGCACATTAACATCAAGCAAAAAAAAAAGAAAAAGGAAGAAGACTCCATAGGCCTCACCACCCGCCAGAGGAAGGGCAGAGTCCACGCCACCATCAACAACCTTGTCAAAGTTCGGCAACATCTCCTTGAGGACTTTTATGGTGTCCTTGATCCCGTCTAGGTACATCCCAGACGCACAGTCTGTAAAGTCCTCAGCCCGCTTCTCCGCCGCTTTGGCTCGCTTCGCCGCCTCGGTTACCCGCTTCAACACATCAACAGTTATCCCTTCAGCCTCTGCCACCTTCTTCTCAACTTTGGCTGCCCGCTTCAGCGTCTCCATAGTCTTCCCTTTAGCTTCAGCCACCCGCTCTGCCACCTCAGCTGCCTTTCTCTCCGCCTCGGCCGCCCGCCGCTTGGCCTCAGAGACAATGCTCTTGAGGTGAACCCTCTCCTGTTGTTCCTTGGAGAGGTCCTTCTACACCTCCCTCAGCTTCTCCTCAGCTTTTAGCCGAAGCACCTGCTCGTCCTTGTGGCCCGCCCTGAACTTGGTGAACTTCCACTCGGCAGCGATGATAGTCTTCTAGAGTTTATCCTTCTCCTTTTCGAGCTTATCCAGGTGGGCCAGGTTAAGGCTCATCTGGTCACCCAGACCGACGATGTGGAGACAAGCCAGCAGCGAGAACCATCAGCAAAAGCTACAAAAAAAAAGAGAAAGAACAAAAGAATGCCGCAATGAATACAAAAAACATACCTCGGCCAAGTGATGCAGCCCCTGGTCATAGATGGCTCGCGGCAAGCTCTGCATTATCCAAAAGCAATCTCTAGAGAGAATCGCCCCGCTCACCAAGGCCTAGCTAACCCCTTCCTTGGTGATAGAGTCCCCCTCGTGAACTGACCATCAGGGGCAAAAGACCTTGGAAGGGTGCCCGGCCCCTTCAACGACCTCCTATGCAGATGCAGGGGAAGATGAGGGCCCCACGTGATCCTCCATGGCAGGAGGACCCTTCGTCGTGGCGTCCCCGGCAGGACGCTCGCTATGGGCAACATCCTTCAGCACCAGTTCTCTTAAGGCCTCCTCAGTAGGCCTCTTCCTACCCGCCACGGCCCACTTGGCAGGCTCCTTCGCAGCCTCGGTCGGCTTCCTCGTGACCTAGGCCAGCCCCTTCCCTTTGACTAGGACCTATGGAGTTGACCCTTTGGCAGGGACCTGGCAGATGCCCCCTTGGCAGGGACCTGTTTTGAAGCTAGCCATTTGGTGGGGGCAGGCGCCGGATCGTCCCTCGCGGGTGTGCCCTCGGCGGGCCTCTACGACATCTGTGAGCCCGCCTTTTGGTTCGCTCGCTCCTTCTGTTTGGCACGAGCACGCTCAATACAAGCTTACAAACTTTTTCTTTGCATCCATCGGCACTTCTGCAAGCAAAAGAAAAACGGATCAATATCGCAGAACGAGGATGAGGGGCAACCCGTTAAGGAACTATAGGACCTCTCTTACTGAGGGGGGCAAGGCTGAGCCCCGCGAACACTAACAAAGCCTCCTCCTCCACCAATGGCTTGGCCTAGATTGTCCACATCACGAGTAAGTGGGCTATGTCAGCGGCCTCCTCGTCTCGGAGCGGAGGGGGACACCTGTCGACTACCACGCTGGCCTCTCCCCACCTCGACTTGAACCTCCAACCTTCGGGGTAAGAGACATAAAAGAACTTGTCCTTCCAACTGTGGACGGATGAAGGGTTGTGAACTGGTTTTCCCCTCCGAGGATGGAAGTAGTACATGTTGTTCTCGAAAGCATGCTTCCCCGGCACAAACATGGTACAGAACATCTTTGAAGTCAACTCCACATCCCGAAGCCGAGCCCACACCAGCATGGCTATAATGGTCCTAAGTGTGTATGTCCGAGGTATGTGGAACCTCCTGGCCAAAGACCGGACCTGATCCACCTCTAAGGAGCTATCAAACTCCGAGCGTGGGAGGTCAGCGGCAACCAACCTTCGGGCAGTGCTCCCAGCCTCGGGCCCCAGGACGGTCTCCGGGACCAGTTCCCCCTCGGCTGGAGGGGACCCCTCAGGCTCCCTCGATGATACTAACACAACGCTCTCACGGGGAGAGTCATCACCTCAGTGGCTGCTCTCGGCACCCCCGTAGGATACTATTTCCCTCAGCACCATCCCCTCCTCCCGAAAGGGAACAATGGCCAGGGGACCCAAGGAA
This sequence comes from Nelumbo nucifera, assembly GCF_055504915.1. Lineage (NCBI taxonomy): Eukaryota > Viridiplantae > Streptophyta > Magnoliopsida > Proteales > Nelumbonaceae > Nelumbo > Nelumbo nucifera. The sequence continues at coordinate 82,771,087 of NC_142651.1, forward strand.
GAGAGAGGAGAAGGGGTCCGAGGAGAGCTCCCCTCTAAACCATTCGGAAGCTCATAACACTCAGGACCAAATTCTGAGAAAGACATTTTTTCAAGGAATTACATAGAAGACGGAGGAAAAAGAGAGAAGATGAAGTCTGTTGAAGAATGGAAAGTCTGGAAGTTGTTCACTCAATAACAAGGGCACCTAGAGACAAATGATAGGAGAATGGACAGCTCAGATCTTGCCCAATCCAACGGCTGCAAGTCTCCCACCTCCGCTGCCCATCCAGGACGTGACACCCATATCTCGACCTTGGGAGACGAAATGACGCTTGACTAGCGCTTAGTCTTGGAGAGATGAAATGACGCTTGACTAGCGCTTAGTCTTGGAGATACGAAATGACGCTTCACTGGCACTTAGTCTTAGGGAGGCGAAACGATGGTTGACTGGCGCTTAGTCTCGGGGAGAAGAAACGGCATCTGACAACTGATGCCCAGCCTTGAGGAGACGAAACGACGCTGGGCGAACCAGCAAGTCCGCTCGCCACAACCCGCCGGCCGGCACGGACGGACCAGGCGTATGCATGAACCAATTCACTCGAAGGCGACCGTGACCCTCACGAAAGGCTCTCCTAGTGATAGACTCGTATAAAAAAACGATCCTATGCCACACACGGCCCCTAACCATCAATGCATAAGCTGGAAGCATGGAGTCGGCTCCGCCGAGCCCCTTTCGCCCCAGGCTACCCTGCCGAGGCATCCACAGCTTCACTCCTCCTCCATGAATTGAAAATCAGGCGGATGCAGAAGTGAGACGAAGGCAATGCCTCTACAGGGTATACTCCGCTGAACAAGGCCCAACGGTACCTACTGGTATTGGTCCTCCCTTCGGCCGAAGCTAAGGCCTCTTCTTAACCCCCACCTTGGCCTCGGGAGTGGGGGAAAGTGAAGTAGGCGCATTTGGCTGGCCTATACGGGGCTGACACGTGTCAAACCAGAGGGTGCCAGCCTGAGCGTACCATGGGAACACTCAAGGCTAAGGCGCAGACCGGATTGACCCAATCCAAGAGAGCCGCATTGCTCTAGTAGGGGATCTTGCCAGGTCCTCGTATGGCTCGTATCTGGACCATCCAGGCCCAACTACTCCCAAGCAATTCCGGTTATAAATACGAAGCACCCCCCACAAGGTAAGAGGTTAAACTCTCTGGACTCGATTTGGAGCTTAAGTAATCTCTAAGCACTACTTCCCTCTGGAGAACTTGAGAGCTATTTAAGTCCTCGTCTGTACACCTCAGCTCTAGACCTCTTACTCACTTTATGCTCGTACTAAGTTGACCGTCAAAGTCCTCACCTCGGATTCCCACACGAGGCCTCTGACACCTTTGTCCTTGCAGGATCTCCTTCGAAGCCCTCGGCCATCTCCACCGAAGCTCGAGAGAAAAATTACCTTGTTGACCTCGGCCAATCCGAGCATCAACAACTCTCTACAATAACTCATTCTCTGCATTCTGCATTTTGTTCCCAAGTTCTGACATTGTTGTAGTTTGTTATACTCAATATTCTGGGTGCACATTTACTGAGTGCCTTCAAGGTTGTTGAATCCTGGAGCATAACGCCAAACTTCCTGTATTGCAACGGATTTAATCCAGAGGAACGAAATTCTACTCAAGGATAGTGTTATAAACACGCCTTAGTTGATAAGTCTTCTAACTCTCTATTTACATTTTTGTCCTTTGTACACTCCCAATTACATCCTCTTTCACACACAACACTTCTTGTTGTCAACTCCATATGGACCATACCAATCCCTAGGGCGAGATTTTGTGTCAAAAGTTGGGTAGGTATTAAGTGCCCATATGGACCATATGGGAGGACTCTTGGACAGCAACTTCTAGAGTTCTGAGATGGGCCCCACACATAAAGCCCATAAGTTATGAACTTATGATCGGTGAAAATCTACAAATCCCACATTAATATTTGCAACACCAGTCGAGAGCAACTAAAACATGAAGCTATTCTGAATAACTTATCTAGAATATAGATGTTCAACATGAGTGGCTTCTCCAATAGCAACTCAACTATAAAGACTCAGGTGGTGTTTGATGTTCTGTATATCTCATAAAAAGGACTGATCCATGGGATATATGATCGTTTGGTCAATCGGACAGAAACTTTACTTCTAGATCAACTTATAACTACATAAGAATCAATGAAAATATTGACCCCACTCACTTGAAAATCATCCAAAAGGTAAGAAAAATCAATTGTGCAGAAAAATCAATATATTCATGTGGCCTACTAATCAAAAATAAAATTCCATCTAGGAAAAAACTCTTTCACAGGGGCTTTAACATAACGCCCAATTGCTCATTCTGTGGGGAAGTAGATGACCAAAACCATATTTTAGCAAACTGTCAGCTAGGATCTCAGGTTTGGGAGCACCTAGATATCCTAAGCAACCACAAACACAGACATTCACATTGGGACTTAGTTGAATGGTGGAATAAAATGGAGGAGAACATAGATGGAAAAACTCCTTAGGTATGGGAGAAAATTGTCACCACCTTTTACTTTTATGGAAAAATAGAAATAAGAATTTTCAAAATAAAGCTTGCCACTCAAGAATTAACTATAAAGGCCTGGAAATACAGCAAAGAAATCATTGAGGAAAATAGCATTCCCTATGATCAAAAGGATGGGAGAGAAAAAATACTTACATGGATAAAACAGATTCCCCCAAACTGTTACACAGCATGTGCCCTTAGCTCTAATTAGACTAATGTATATAAACATTTATTTGTAAATGAATAAAGTACATTATTGTTTCATGTTGATATTTATATGTTTTTTGTGCATTACCCCTTAAACTGGACACCTTTGAGACTCATGTTAGTTTAGAACGTTCTCAGTCGTTAGATAGACTTTGGGAGTTTATCATGACAAAGCCGACACAAGTGTGTTGCCAAACAGTTGGAGCAACTTATCCCAACTGCTACGGTTAAACCCAAGCACATGCAATGTGTGTTTTGAATAAACATTGAACCCAGACCGATTTCCAGTTATGCCTTGGACCTTCGAGATAGACGGGCAAAACTAAAACGTTACACATAACCCCAAACTTGATTATGGTACTGCACTAGGTGTTGGGCCGGGCTATCTTTGAGGTGCCAATCAGAGAGATCCATCAAGGGTCAAATACCTAGGCATGTTGGGGTAGTTTGGGAAATAACCTGAGTGTGTGATCATAGTGATAGGATTGGCCCCTTTCTCAAACAAAGTGAATATCGGGGTTTACACTCTCTATGGTGGAAGTCTAAACTGCCCGTTGTGGATTTCAACTGTATTTGAAATCTAGTTTTGTAAAATGTATTTATACATTATATATATTACTATTTTATGAAAAAGGTTCACAAAAGGTTTTAATCTTGGGATCTATCTGAGCAAAGAGGCTGGGTCGAACCCATGTGGACCCATATATACTACTATTCAGCTCATATTTGGCCAAGAATTTTCACATAGGCTGGGTCGAACCCATGTGGACTTATGTGAGGTCATTGTGGGGTCCCACGCCATACAAATCAGGCCTAAGTTGGCCATGCAACACCCTTGGGTCGTGAGCCTTATAGCTGATGGGCCTAAGGCCCATAATTAATATGAAAATTTAAGTTGTCACAAGCCAGCTTAAGTTGTCATGTGACATTGGCGAATCTGGGTATGGAGCACCTAATCTTACAAGAACATAAGGTATATATCTAATTAGAGTTCAGATCTGATTTAGATCTGGATTATCTCCTAAATAGATTAGGAGATAGCTCCATAAGATATTATAAAAGGGTAGGGGCGGAATAGTCCAAGATAGCTTCATAATTTTGCAGTTTCTGGTTCTCTCTGCACCATTTTGCCTCCCAGTTTTTTCCCAGTTCGACCTCAGAAATCTAGGAGTTGGGTTGCAACTTCCCTAGTTCGATCCAAGTAGTTGGGTTGCAATTTTGCTGAAAACCGTGTTGTTGAACCGACTTTAGGAATGCACTGCACCATCTTCAGTGGATGCTAGTTTTAGGACTGATTTGGCCATGAACTTCCACCTTGGGATCTATGTCTGTGGTATTTAAATCAGGTATACATCTCCCTCTTTGATTAGTTTCAAATCTGGTCCGGTTCAGTTCAAGACCAATCTTCAAAAATCTAGTTTTTCAAAACATAGGGAATTCGATTCCCAGAAGGATTAGGAAATTTTTAAAATTTTGCTCAGCCAACTAGCATGGTTTGGCCATCCATATAATGGATCATAACCCTTCCATCCATGGTATCAAAGCCCTTGGGCTGAACCAAACCGGATTTCAAGCAAAACTCAAATCGGTAAGAACTAGTCTAAAAGATTTGAGCAGTTAGCAGAAATCTCTGAGAATTTGATTCTCAAAGTGGGCCAATGATCTAAAACTTTTACACATATATTCTGATATATTATAGAATTGTTCTATTATGGATTCTTGAAGTCTTGGGAAAAAAGAGTAATGGAGATCAAAATCTTGATGGTGGAAAGATTTGAGCACACTGAATTTATTAATTTAATTATGTGGTTTGTAATTAATTATTTTTCTTTTCTAAAAAAATGTATTTTTTATGTAAGCAATAGAAATTAGGGTTTTCCTTTTTTTTACATTGGAGAAATTGTCGGATCTTGCAGAGAAGACAGAGATTTGCATATGGAGATCGATCTGCATATTGCAGTTTCGTAGGATGTAGTTTTTGTCCAGATTGGATTCAAGCCATCACACTAACACTAGGTATTCAGCCAGAAAATAAGTTTTTGACCAATTGCTTTTCTCTATTGGCTTTTGAGAGATTTGAGCATTTGGATGGTTGATAAAAAAAAATAGACGACTCCTAAAAAGGCATTTGCATCCTTTCACGTGCCACTAAACGGCAGTTAACGATTTTAGAATAAACTGGGACGTTTTGGAAGTTCAAATACTAGGTTGATACATTTTGAAATTTGGGTACCAAAGTGAGACTAGGGAACATAGGAACGTTTATATTGTTATTATATATTTTTATTTTTATATAATAAAAATGAAAATTAAGGGAACATTGTCATTCTTATTTAACCTCAAGTGACACCATTTCCACCTTTGTAGTTGTCAAGAGAAAATTCTATTGGAAAGTGTTTGGTTATGGTTGAGCTGGCCAAGGATGCCACGTGACAGCCTTCGAGGCCACCTTCTCTCTCCAACCATGTCGGCACCATGCAGGATAGATAAATATGACCAAGAAGGAGTATCCTGTACAGGCGAGGAAGTTAACACCGTTGGGGATAACCTCATCCCGAAAACCCATAAAGCCTCATCTGATTAGAACATGGACGTCCAGTTATAAATAAGTAATCTCCGCTCAAGGTAAGGGACTTTTGACTTCGGATACCTTTGCACCATCTCTTTTGCTCGGACCAGAACTACTCTCACTTACTCAGCCCGACCACTTACCTTTATTCAACTGACTTGAGCGTCGGAGTACCTACCTGGGGAAAAACTCCTCCGGCCTCTGACCTTCCATCTTGGTTGTAGATTCTAGTGTGCGACTTCGTCCGTCCACCTCATCTTTGTACAATTGGCAAGATTATCTAACTGCATCCTCCATTTGGGACACCTCAGATCAAACAACATCAAATTGGTTCCATCTGTGGGAAACGCACAGAAAGCCATTTCCCAAACCTCCTTCAATGCACTCAAAACAACCATACCTAGAAACACATCTGACTGCTTTGGAGCCCGTTCCCCATCTTGGGGTTCCCTCTCCCACCACAGCTCTCCACCTCAAGAACCCCAACAGCAGACTATGGTTGATCCTGTGCAATTCCAGGTGATGCGGCAAAAGGTCAACCGCCTCCTTGCAATGATGGAAATGCTAGGAGAGCCAGCTCAAGCCCCCCAGATCGTTCAACCTGTCGCGCAAGCGCTTACCATGGCTGATCCTCACATTGAGGACCCAAAAAAGTGCCACTCAGACAGGCAAAGGGTTCAGTCCGACCATGAAAGGCAACAGTCACCCAGAAGACCAGACTCCCCAGTTCAGTCTTGTGCACAGGACACTCACAGAAAGTCACACCGCTCCACCCGAGTACCATCGAAAGAACGACTCGGCCAATGTCCACCACAACCATCGATCTCGACAGTTGAGTCTAGTTCAGTATGAGATTGACCTGCAATTCCAAAGGGAGAGAAGTCCATGGACGAGACCCCAACCAACAAAAATGCTGAGATCAGGGAACTAAGAGAACAGCTAGCCGAACCGGAACACAACCAAGCAAACAAAAGCACGGTTCCTCCAATGGCTCGGCTCACAAAACAACACCATAGCCAGCTCAAGAAGGAACCAGACTTCGTTCAAGAGATCGTAGACGAGCTCCCACCATCCGGCTAGTGACCTCCTCAGTTAGAGAAGTACGACGGATCCTCCGACCCCAATGACCACGTCGAAGGATTCAAGGTCGTGATGATGTTGCACGGATCTTCCAAAGGCCTCATGTGCAAGGCCTTCGTCACCACCCCCACGGATTCACCAGAACTTAGCATGCCTCCCTTCCTCCAAAGTCTATATCCTACTAGGAGCATCTATAGACGCAGTTTTTAGCATTGTTCACCACCAGCTAGAAACACTGGAAGATGTCGGCAAGCCTCATGCAGGTGCGATAGAGGAAGGGAGAAACCTTAAGAGAGTACTTGGCGAGGTTTAACACTGAGGCCCTACAGGTTCAATCTTTGGACCAATCTGTAGTAGTGACAGCTATCATGAGTGGCTTGCGCTCCTCTACATTCAGATTTTCACTGCAAAAGAATCCTCCCCCCAACCTAACGGTGCTCATGAAGCATGCACAAAAGTACATGAACTCCGATGATGCCCAGGGACTACAAAGGAGCGAGAAAGAGCAGCAATACCAAAAGAGAAGGGACCATGACGAGCGTAGGTCGAATCGAGAGAGCAAAAGGCAAGATCAACGACCTGACCGAAGACCGAGGACACTGCCACCAATGTATAGGAACTTCACTCCTCTAAGCGCACAACCGTGTGAGATACTAATGCAGATCAGCGGCCACAGCTTTGTCAGGTGGCCCGATAAGATGAAGTCGAAAAACAAAAATAGAAGACGAGACAAAAAGTGTGACTTCCATCAAGACTACGGCCACGAAATTCAGAGATGCCATGATCTGCGCCACCACTTGGACGACCTTGTCAGGCATGAATACCTCGGCGAGTTCGTAGACATCAAGGAGCAAAAGTCGAAGGAAGAAGCGTGTTGCCCCAATGCACCACCAGCTGGAGCTCCCCCAGTGGGAATCATTGCTGTCATCTAAGGCGAAATGGCTTCCAAGGGGGAGAGCAACTCAGCCGGCAAGGCCTATGCCAAGCTACACCAGGTCGAATACAGGGAGTAGAAAAGATGATGACAAGATGATTCGGTCACCTTCATCGACGACAATCTTAGGGGGTCCAAACTCCTAATGACAACACCCTCGTGAACACGTATATTGATATACACAAGGAGCTCAGCCGATGTCCACTTTGAAGAAGCCTTTGAGCAGCTCGGCATCAGCAGGGATTGTCTCGCGCTAGTCAAAACTCCCTTGGTGGGTTTCTATGGGAACTCCCTTATGCCCCAGGGGAAGATCACCTTATCACTACTAATAAGGGATGGTAACATCACCACCACGACAATGGTCGACTTCATAGTTGTTCGAGTCCTTTCTCCCAAAAATGCCATCCTCGGTCGGCCAACAATGAATGCTTAATGGGCCTCAGTCTCCACATACCACCTGGCTATAAAGTTCCCGATCCTAGACGGAGTAGGCATCGCTTGTGGAAATCAAAAGACCACAAAGCAATGTTACCTGATAGCCTTCCAAGGAAGACTGCATGCCACCAAGACGCCCAACACAAAGAATATGGACCTGATGGATGAGTTGCGAACACAGAGTGGCCAGCCCATAGAAGACTTCATCCAGTACCCCTTTCAAGTGAAGACCCCAAGAAGACGGTCCAGGTTGGATCCCTCCTGGAAGACTGTCTTCTGGACAACATAGTGCAGCTCCTCAAGGATAACGCCGACATGTTTGCCTAGTCGGCGGTAGACATGCCAGGGATTGACCCCAAGGTCATCACCCATTGCCTAAATGCCGACCCACGCTACCAATCTGTGAGATAGAAGAAGAGGAGTTTCGCCTCAGAATGGTGGTAGGTAATCAATGAGGAGGTGCAAAAACTGCTTGACGCCGGCTTCATCCAAGAAATCACTTACCCATACTAGCTAGCGAATGTGGTGAATGTCAAGAAGGCCAACAAGAAGTGGAGAATCTACATTGACTTCACCGACCTAAACAGGGCCTATACGAAAGATAACTTCTCCCTACCGAGGATCAACCAGCTCGTCGATGCAACGGCAGGGCACGAACTCTTGAGTTTTATGGACACCTTATCTGGTTACAACCAGATTTAGATGCACCCAAACAACCAGATTCAAAAGCCCACAACCTCGGCTACCTTACACCTCGGCCAACACAAGACCGAGAACTACAACCAGCTCATTTACAAGGCATATCATTAAAAGAAAAGGAAAGACAGAAAATAATGCTCAGCAAAAAGTCTAAGTTTTTCATTAATTGTAAAGCTGATTACATGGATCAAAGCTCGACACTCTGAGTTGCATACAGTAAAAAAAAAAACAAGAGAGGGAGAGTACAAGGAAAAGACTTCATTCATTAGTTGGGGACTCCTCGGCTTGCTCCTAGATGTCCGCAACAGCGTCATCCCCTTCAGGCGTAGGAGGATTGAATGGGTTGAACCCCTGGACAACCTCAGCCACCTCCAAGAAGTGATGCACAACCCTTCACTGCCAAAGAGTTGACCCCTCCTGCCAAGACTCGGTGGCGAAGTCATCCAGGTCGTTCTAGTGGGCCTCCAAAGCCTTGTACTCGGAGACACCCTCGACGTCCCCGAGCTCCTTCCTTAGTGCATCCTGTGTCTCCTCCAGGTCGTGGATGCGGCCCTTCATCTTGCGAATGATGTCGTCCCTCCTCTCAACACCACGCTTCAACTTGGTCAGCTCTGCCTATAGCTCGACAGCCTCCGCCTTCAGCTGCTCGTACTCGACCTCCAGCGACTCATAAAGGCGTCGCAGTGCATGAAGGCAATCAATGAGACCGACGACCAAGTAGACAGATTGCAAAACATTAAGTTATCAGTATGAGAAGAGAAAAAGCAATAAACAACAACAAAAGAAGCAGAACTCACCACCAGAGCCTGGTGCATGGCTGCGCTCTCCAAGAAGCCGCTGGTATGACTACTGGCCTCCTACCTAATGCCGGGGAGCATCAAACCCTGAGTGAGTTGCTCGGACACCCCTTCCAACTCAAAGGTGTCCTCCGGCCGAACAGACCACCACGGCGCATATACCCCGATCGAGCTCTCTAGTGCGGCATGCTCCGAACGTCCCCCCTCAGTGGTGATAGACGAACAAACTAAGTCGTGGCCTCTTCGGAGTCGACCACAATGACTTCCTCTGTGGGCCTCGACCTCTTCCCTTTCTGAGGCGTGCGCTCCGCCGAGTGCCCTTGCTACTCTGCGACCTTGGACTGCACACTTGGAGCCTTAGCCACTTGCGCTCTCCTCTCTACCATGGCCCTCATACACCATGTCATCTCCTCAGCACCAGCCATGTCCGTTCATACACAATTCACCACAAAGTCATTATAAAGTAAAGATAAGATCAAAATAAATAGAAGGAAGACCACATAACCCACAGACCAAACTGATAGTACTCGGTTGTGTTGCTCATCAACCCAGCACAGATCAACATCGAGAATGGTGTGTACTCTTGCACCTCAATCCTCTCTACCCGCCTTATGGCTGCCAACTCCTTCCTAGATAGCTTGGCCTCGGTTGGCGCCTTTATTGGTCCTCGGGACACATAACTCGGCAGGGAATGGCCAACCCCCTGGGCAATGCACAAAGAAGAATATCTCCTTCTAATGCTTTATTGAGGAGGGAACCCCGACGAGCACCTTATTATGCTACCAATCTAGGAAGTAGTAATGACCCTGTTGGTGCTTCTTCAGATGAAGGAAATATGTGAACATCGGCAAGGTGATGTCCACGTCAAGTATCGAGCAGTAGCAAATAAGGCTTACTAAATACCTAATGTAGTTGGGCATTAACTGGACAGGATGGACATGGTACTACCTTAGCACTGCAGCAATACCCTTGCTTAAACGAAACCTCAGCCCGGCTATCAAGTTGTGCTCTTAGATTCAGAGCTCGCTAGGTCGAGCCAAGGTAGCCCGTTCACCGGTGCTTGGGCACCTCAGCTCATACCCCGTGGGAATGCAATATGACAGCACCCGATTTTTGTTCGGTCCATCGCCTGAACCCCAATTCACCCTAAATTCTTGATCAGACTTTTGATCCTTTTGAAACACCTTAAAACCCAAAAATCCCAAATTTTACCCCAAGAGCCCTCAGATCCATCATTAAACCTGCCCAATACCTATCCAATGGCCCCGACCAACCCCCACTTACTCCTCTCAAAAACACCTACCCGTAAACTTTCAATCCAAGATTCCCCCATTTACCCACTCATAAAATGAAGATTCCTTTTCAACCTCTCTTATTAGCCTAAACACTCAAAACCCAAATTACCTTGATCTTGACACATCCAAACTGATCAGACCACACCTTTAGACTCCAAACATACCACAAGTTTGATAAGTCCCCTTCTCTCTCATTAATATCATTAAATTATATTTAAGGCCGAATTACCTCTCATTAATTATTTATTTACTCCTATATTAAAATGAATTTCTCTCTCATTAATTAGGTAATTACTCTTATAATTAATGCATAATTTTAAATTTGAATTTCAGTTTTAGCGCAAGGCTTTAAAAACTAGAGGTTCACCACTAAGCCACGCCCATTTGCTTGTTATTTGTTTATGCATTTTTATTTTTAAATAATTTTTCTCTTTTTCTTAGTGTATGCTTATCAATAAATGTTAGAATTAATTATTAAAATTTATGTATTAATAAATATTAAAATAAATTATATTGATTATTTTAAAACTAATGTATATCAATATACATTTTAGTTTTTTTTTGTTTTTTCATGTTTTAGTTATTCCATCATTTGCCAAATAGTTACTAAATTTGTCTCGATATCTCGAATTTTATATAGGCCACTAAATTATAGTTTTTACTTTTAACTAAGTACAATGGTGATATTTCTACCCCTTTTCCGCAATCCATCTTGGTTCCCACGAGATTTGTGAAGAGCCCGACTCCAACGTCATTATCTTTATCCTACTTCTTCTGCGTTGTCTTCTTGTTTGGTTCCCTACAACCGACTGAGGCTTCCTATGTTCTGTAAGCTTCAAACAAATCTAATCGAATGCACTGTTCCTCTTCTCTCCCACTTGAACACCGAACCAGAGCGGCGGCCGATTTTCTCCCATTTCCGAACTCCAATCTCTGTCACTCTCTTTTCCTTCTTCTTCTTTTTCTTCTTCTTCCTCCATTTTCTCTTGGTTTCCCCTCTCGTCATCGCCGCTACAAGTTGCAGTAGTGGCAAATCTGAACTCTCGACAATGAACCAGCGGCGGCAAATCCAAAACAACCCCATCTCCGATCTTCCTCTCCCTATCTCTTTCTTTCTTTCTTTCTTCTTCTCCTACTCCTCCTCCTCCCTCTGTTTCGCTTTTAGCAGTAACCGCCGTTGCAACTTCAGGCAGCGGCGGTTTCTCCGCCTGCCCGCACTCCCTCTTCTTCTTCTTCTTCTTCTTCTTCTTCTTCTGTGGATGATGGCGAGCACAAAATTTTCGGTAGCAACGACAGCTCGATCATGCCACCACTTGGATTCAAAGCCGCACACTTCCAAAGTGCCACCATCTTCGCCAATCTACTCGGGCTATGATCTGAGACTGAAATCGAGTATTCTATCCTCTGTCTTCGTCGTTCACAAAGTGAAACAGAACACCGAACACATCTAAAGTTCGACTCCCATTCTTGGTGAAACTGAAATTCGAAGCCCATTTTCCTTTATCAAAATTTTCCAGACCAGTCTACTCCCTCTAGATAAACTAGCAGTCATGCCCCTCAGCCTTCGTCGCTCAAGTTCAATTAAATCTCCTAGTTGCAGAATCGGCAAAGTTCAGGACAAGATCCCAAATCAGAGTCAAAATCTCAATCCAAATTCGTTCACATACGGTACTGAAGCATTGATCCACTGGCGAGTACAACTCAAGTAAATCTGAACCAAACCTTTCCTATGTTTATTTCGATAGTGAGGATTCGAGGCTGGGGTGTAGAACGATGGAGTTGGTTCTGTCCGATTCACTCCTGTAGATCTTATCCCCAACCCAATCCAACCTAAAGTCTATGCCTACTCCATGAATAGTTTCTTAGGTTGCATATGTCGGGATTAAGTTGTTATTAGTCTTCTTTTTCTTCTTTTCTGATTACTATTTTGACTTTAGAAAGTAGATTTTCTTTTGTTTAAGAATGTTAATAACATGATTGTTCGTTATTTCTGATAATGACTGCTATGACTAGTTCAGTTAGTGCCTCAAGCTTTGGAGTCACTAATAAATCAAAAGGTTTTCCGATGTAAATCTTGGACGTGCCATCACCTCCATTTCCATAAATCATGGGTAGCGACTCCATTCCCAACCTCAAAGTGAGTCGTTTTCCCGACACTCACACAGTATACCCGGATTTGAGCCAAGTCCCCCGGAGTCAGACAACAAGGAGGGGATGCAAAGCGGCTGTCGAGCCGCATAGGGGCATTGGACCCCTCATCAGACACAATTTCCATTTCGGCATTATCAACTTTGGCCCCCCAGACTGCAGCCTCCTTAATCGCTTCAATCTCACCCCCAAACCTGTCGACCTCGGCCCCGTGGCCATCGGTCCCACGGACCATGAGTGCAGCAGCCTTGGCATGAGACCCCTTCTCAGACTCACTACTCAATGAACCTAAAGAAGAGGACGAACAGGAAAAACAAGAAGATGATGAAGATGAAGACATCTTACCAGAACAAATGAAGAGACTACACCGCGGAATAAGATAAGCACTAGCCGAGGACTATTTCTCGCCAAACTCCAAGGAATAGACTCTTTACAAATGACAAAGTGAAATGGTTTTTCACCCCCTTTTATAAAGCCATCCAATGGTCCAGATCAAGTCAAATCAATGTCGCACTCTGCACGTGCGTAACCTCGGGAAGATGAAATGATGCATCTACCGACCTGTCTCAGAAACGGCATGAGCGTCAAACCAGACGGTTCACCTGGAAAACTGGCCTCACCCCGGGCCACTCAACTCTGAAAAGAAAGATTAATTGGCATGTTAAAGTTCCTTAGCCAAGGACCACAGAGCTCTTCCATGCCAAACCACGGCTGAGCACTACACTCCCCGATTTCGGAACTGGGGGAGTGGTGTTTGGGTTATGGTTAAGCTGGCCAAGGATGCCACGGGGCAACCTCCGCGGCCACCTTCTCTCTCCATCCACGTCGGCACCACACGGGATAGATATACACAACCAAGAAGGAGTGTCGTACACAAGTGAAGAAGTTAACTCCACTGGGGAAGAGGAGTCATCCCGAAGACCTCGACGTATAACCTCATCCCATCAACCCCGAAAGCCTCATCCGATTAGAACACGGACGTCCAACTATAAATAGGTAATCTCCACTTATGGTAAGGGACTTTTGACTTCTGATACTTTTGCACCATCTCTTCTGCTCGGACCAGCACTGTTCTCACTGGATTAGACCGACCACTTACCTCCATTCAACTGACTTGAGCGTCAAAGTACCTATCCCGGGAACAACTCCTTGGGCCTCTGACCATCCATCTTGGTTGCAGATCCTAGTACGTGACTTCATCCTTCCACCTCAGCTTTGTCTAATTGGCAGGACTATCTGACTGCGCCCTCAATTCGGGACACCTCGGATCAGACAGCATCAGAAAGTAAGAAAGTAAAAGACAAATAATGCTTGGCTATCTCATTAGTACATTTTTTTACTTTATTATAATATTATTCTTTTAATGTAATGAAAGTGATTATCCACTCTCTAGATTTTGTTTTTTTTTTATATTATTGATTAGAATAATTATCATCTAATCAATTATTCTTTGAAGTTATAATAATCTTTGTATGATAGGATTATGAAAATAATTTAATTTTTCATAGTGTGACATTTTTCTTGGTTTTATTTTAATAAATTATATTTCATATGAACAATTTTTACTATTAGATATATTTTCACATTAGATACACGTATGTAAATACATTTAAAAATGAAAATATAACTTCAACAAAGCAAAAGTGAACCAAAATTTAAACTCTTTTATTGATGCAAATGAAATTGCATTGTAAACAAATAGGGTCAATGCACTTCAAAATAGCACGAGGTGCAAGCTTGGGAGTTTTAATACTTGCTTCAATCTAGAGCGTTCAATTTGTGGAAGGGCTTCAATATCATGTATATCTCGTTGACTTTGATGGCTTCGGATGGGAAGAATTGCAAGAGTTTGACTTTTTCTCGGGTGCAGCATAGAATGGCAAGTGTTGCACATAGCGTTGTTTTATAGAGTAGCATCATTCTATTGTTAATTGTTATGTTTGCTTTGAGAAAATTTTTTAAACTACCCTTATATTTTAGCTAATTAACTAACTCATCCTTACTGTTTACATAGTCTTAAAGTACCCCAACTGTTTCTGACAATTGTCTAAAACCTCCCCTACCATTACCTATCTGCCATAAACTATTCACATGTGATATCACGTGATTAATATATTTTTCAAAAATCCCTAAAATACCCTTTTGTCACAATGAACTCAAGGCACTAAGACCAGGAGCGAGAACTCAGTTATAGAGTTTCAAACCAAAGCATAACGGAACCAAAGACAATCTTTTTCTTTTCGAATCGAGAGGCAAACAAGTGTTTGGGGTTTTTTCTTCATTTTTTTCTAGGGTTTTTTCTTCATTTTTTTCTGGGTTTTTTTCTTTTCTTCCTCTACTTTTTTTCTTTATTCCTGGCTTCATTTCCGACAACTTCTAATAAGACTAACATTTGGAGGGATCGTTTATGATGATGATTGGATCCCCTACTATTTTTGACAATGATAGCCTTTCATTTGTACCACATTGAGTTTCCTCATTGGCTTATTTTTCTTCAGAGTCCATACCATTTCTGTTGGGGGACGTTAGTTATTTCTTCAACTTGGAATATTTTTATTGATACAAGATGGAAAATAGATGAGAGCATAGACCCTGCATTTAGCGTGGTGCTGATATAGCTGTAGAAGGTCCCCTTGAGATAAATTGCTCTACGGATACAAATTATGGAGACATAACCTTCATAACTTTTAGGTTGATCAATAAGAAACAAGTGAGAGAGAGATAGAGAGGAGGAGTAAGAGGAGAAAGCCTAGGATGCCCATAATGTCAATGGGATTCTAGAGCTCAAAGCGGTTGTGATAGGTGAGATTGGCTTCGCTAAATTTGTTAGTGTTGGCCTTGTTGCGACTAAAGAGGTGAGGGAGCTTGGAGGCGAACTAGGGTCATCGAAGATGTCTACTCCGGTAAGGAGATCGAGAGGGTCAAGCCGGATGGGATTATCAGCATGGAATGATGACCTGTAGAGGCACATCACCTTGAAGGCCAAGGAATGTGATCCCACTTGTGGCGCTCATGTCTCTCCACATCCACTTCTCCCAATCTCTCCTAATTTGTTCTTTGTTATGTTTTATAGCCTTCCCTATATTCTTGCTTTGTTCCATTCTAAATTGAATCAAAACTTGCTTTTGCTCTATCTAAAATGCAGGGTTTCCTCCTTTTACCCACTGAAATGAAAGAATCCCATGAAATCTTAATAGCTTATATATCCATGTGTCACTCATATTCAATTGGCGATAGTCAAGAAGAGGTATGGGACTCCGGTTTATACCCGATTGGACCTAAGGGCAAGTGGGAATTGCTAGACAGTGTATGCCCCTAACTCCAATCAGATTGATGTACATATTCATTTATTGTAAATGAAGAAAAGTACATAATTGATTCATGTTATAATTGGAGGGTTTCTGTGTAATTACCCTTTGGTACAGGAAGTCTTTGAACTTGATGGGAATGATGGATTACAATTTCCATTAGTAAGCATATTGAGAAAAAGGAATCCACGTTGAATGCTGATTTGTAGGAAACTATTGCAGCATTGAATGATTCTCTGGATTTACAATAGACAGGTAATGTTCCTTATATTATGTTGCCAATTTCTGACAGGAGACCTTTACCCTCTGTTTTGCAGGCCCCTATCCCAGAGTTAAAGTCTCTGGAGTTACAATACACTGGAAGTTGCAATTACAAGAGCTAGAGGAGATTCGAAATGATGCCTATGAAAGTGCAAGGATTTACAAGGAAAAGACGAAGGCTTTTCATGACAAAATGATCTCTAGAAAGGAGTTTAAAGTTGGTCAAAAAGTCCTTCTTTACCATTCACAGCTTCGTCTGTTTCCGGGTAAGTTGCATTCTCGTTTTATTGGACCATTTGTTGTTACTAATGTTTTTCCTCATGGTGCAGTTGAAATTCAAAGTCTAACAACTTCCAAAGTGTTCAAGGTGAATGGCCATGGACTCAAACATTTCTATGAAGGCTTCCAAGTAGGGAATGTGGAACAATTGGACCTTGAGGATCCGGTTAATGCTGATTAAAAAAGGGAAGTTTGTTTTTTTCTTTCTCATCTTATTTTTGCATTTATGTTTTAGTTATTTTTTTGCCCTTTCGTTGAATTTCACCTTACATTGGGGACAATGTAAGTTTTAAGTGTGGGGGAGGGGATTTAGGTTGCGTTTTAAAATTTGATTTAGGTTGTGTTTTAATTCTGATTTTTTTTTCTTTTTTTTTTGAAAAAAAAGTTTTGTTCTTTGTTTTTGGGTTTTCAACAATTTTTTTTTAGGTTGTATATGCTATAAGCAAAATTCAATTAAGCTTGAAAAGCTCATAACAGGATTGGATAAGTAATCTTCCTACTTACAATTAATTAGTCTAGTTATTTTCCTTGAGAATGGTAGTGACTAAATCTAGTAGACAAAAGCTGGTGAGATTTTGAGCCTTTAGACAAACACATCCATATCTGTCTCACTATTTTCTTTCATGTGAGATATTCTTCCATTGATTTGTTTCTCTAGAACTTGCCTTAATTCTCTTCAAGATCACATTGACACAAGCATGCATGAACATGATTAAGGCCATTTTTGTTATAAGATACATAAGTCAAATAGCCTACCTTGTGATAAATTATCCCCTTTATTGAACCTCTTTGAGCTTTATTGACCATTGTCGTTCATTGCAACCCCATGTTACAAACATTAAACCCGAGAAAAAAAATAATACCCTTACCCAAGCCATAAAACTAGTGGAGCATTACTCATCATCATGATATGTATGGATGGGCAAGTTTCGAGTGTGGGGGTGTCTGGATTCGTGGCATGGTTATGAATGGTGAAATGGAACATGTTTTCATTCTTGATTCATGAGTTCCAATTATTGATATGCTTTGAAAAAGAAAAAAAAAAGAGTAAAGATGAAAAAAAGGAATGGAGGAAATTGATTTTGATGTTACAAACTATCCATGCCCTTCCTTAAATTCCAAGAAAAAGGGACTGCTTATATATACAAAGGTGGAAGCTGTTGTGAAGGATTGTTCCCTGGTGCAAATAAAAAGTGTTCCTTTGAATAATCTCTTTTCCTATACAGGAGTTTTACATGCTTTAAATGCATTAAAGCAAAATTGAGGAAGTTGCTGAATGGAGTGATTGGTTTGACATGTCTTGTACATTCGAGCTTTAGATGATTCAGTTTTGCTTCACTAGTTTCGATGGCTTTTGAGCTACATTCCCAAATATTTCCCACTTAGATCCTAAGCCCCATTACAACCCTTGAAAAGTCCTTTTGATTCGTGTTATGCATGTGATCCCAGTGGTGGAGAATGAGAAGATATGCAAGCCTATGGTAGATCATTTCCAATGGAATAAATTTGAGTGAAACACATACCCTTGAAACATGAGAATTGAGTGTTTATTTCCGTGAGGGTCTACATATTTAGTTTATTCCATCTTCGAGTGAAAATGCTTACTAAGTATTTGAAAATTGTTAAGAATGTTTGTTCATTATCTGTTATGAGTATTGAAGAACTTGGTTGTTCTTTGTTGATGGCATTGCAACCCTGGTGTTTTTGGGAAAGTGAATTTGAGTTTTTTGCCCAAGGACGAGCAAAAGCTAAGTGTGGGGGGATTTGATGAGAATGAAAAATATCATATTTCTCTACCTTAATATTTAGTCTACTATACTTATTTGATGCCCAAATGCACTCACTATTCTTATATTTTGATTTAGGGTGCAAATGGAGGCATTAAGTGAAAAACAAGGCTAATCGGGTAATTTTGGACAGTTTCGGTACCACGTCATAATTTGGGCATAACTCTTTCATACGAATTCCGATTGAGATGATTCAAGATGTGTTGGAACGATAAGGAAAAGTTATACAACTTTCATGTTTTGCGTTTTGATAGATTCTGAATGAATCGAGGTCGAAATCGGGCCCGAAATAGTTGCAACTGCATTGTGGACGTGCTGGAAACATTCCTTCTCTTGCAAATTTTCATATGCGAAATCACCACTCTCCCACTTACATTAGAACTTTGTTTTATTCTATTTTTGAATTTTTTCTGGAAAAATCAGACTTCGAGACTGTTATCTAGAGAAATTTTAGGAGATTTTTTAGATTTCTTTTGGAGGAAGTAGAAGAAAGAAAAAAAGTCAGACTGCAAGATTAGCCCATCAGGTATTATCCTCAATGGTCTTACACTTAACCTCTCAGCCCATAATGGTCATACACTGCCCGACAAGAGAGGACCTCTCCCTCGGCTGCAAGGAACAGTGTTGCACTCTCTGCTTATATGGATCCCGGGAATTAAAACCTTCTTGCAAACATTTTAGAAACCATAATATATATACTTTTATATCTCATATAAAATATATTTGCAAAACAAATCTCAACGATTGAAATCGGCTGTCGGCAGACTTAGTTTCCATCAGTGAGAGTGCATCCCCGATCATTACCTTTGTCCGACAAAGGGGCCGATCCTGTCACTACGATCACCCACTCAGATGAATTCTCAGACTGTCCCAACATACCCAGGTTTTGACCCCCGCTAAGGATCTCACTGATTGGTATATCAAAGACAGCCCAATCCGACACCTAGTGCAGTATCATAATCGAGTCTAGGGGTAGGGTGTAACTTTCCAGTTTTGCCCATCAATTTCCAAGGTCCAGGGCAATACTGGAAATCTGGTCTAGTTCATAGATTCAATTATTGTATGTGCCTAGGGTCTCACCCTGGCAGCTGAGACAGGCCACCCCAACCGACTTGGTGGCACCACAGTGTTAGCCTTATCAGGATAGGTCTCCCCAGACCGACCCACTGGTTGTGAACATTCTAAAGTAACACGAGTCTCATTAAGTGTCCAGTTTAAGGGTATTACACAAAAACATACCAAGGGAACATGAATCAAATATGCACTTTTATTCATTTACAATAAACTCATAAAGTACATCATTCTGATTGAAGCTTAGGGCATACAAAACTATCTAACAAATACACCTCGGAGGGCTACCCCCAGATGAACGGACTGGCTGAGGTTACGAACAGAACCATCCTGGACGGACTAAAGACCAGGTTGGATAGAACTAAAGGCCTGTGGGCCGACGAACTACATAGCATCCTCTGGTGTACCGAATGCGGGACACCAGCGTCAACCACCCTTCGGGCAGCGGGGCTCCCTCCTAGGGTACAAAAGCATAGATTCCATCAAAAATCGGCCAACCAATGCTTCGGATCAAAGGGTTTACTGAGAACGAGAATGATGAGGCACTCAGAACAAAATTAGACCTGCTAGAAGAAACCCGAGAACAAGCACAGATTAGGATGACCGCCTATCAGCAGTGAATAGCCCGCTACTACAACTCCAAGGTGAAAAAAAAGCACTACAGAGAGGGAAACCCTGTCCTCAAGAAGGTCATGGTCCTCAAACCTAGAGTGGGAAAGCTGGGCCCCTACAGGATTAAGCAAGCTCTCGGCCTCAGCACATTTTGGCTGGAAAATTTAGATAGAACACCCGTCCCTCGGACGTGGAACTCGGAGAACCTCTGAATGTACTACAGATGAATGTAATTTTTTGATGAACTAATGAATGAATGAAGCAAAGTTCCTCTTCACCTCGGATGTTCGAACGAATGAATCCTAAGTCCAAAAAGACCCGCAGCCTCGGGACCTGCCGGCGTGGGAAGTCCTCTCCCGAAGGACAAACCCTTGGCACAAGCCATTGCAGAA
The DNA here is from genome assembly GCF_055504915.1 of Nelumbo nucifera. Classification (NCBI taxonomy): domain Eukaryota; kingdom Viridiplantae; phylum Streptophyta; class Magnoliopsida; order Proteales; family Nelumbonaceae; genus Nelumbo; species Nelumbo nucifera. Next base: position 82,791,506 of record NC_142651.1, read on the forward strand.
AACAACACCTCACCCGGGAAATACACGCCAGGGCGAAAAGCCTGTTACGCCTTGTCACCTTGGAGCATGGTGACCTCCTCGCTATCCACACTTAGTGTAAAGAAAATAATGAGATAGAGCCTTTGGCTTCGCTGGTGGGATGCCTCGGCCTCCCCCGAGAAAACACTTGGTAAGAACGAGTCAGGGGAACTGTACCCCGATGGTGCTGCTCCGCCATGGTCTACCAAAGTACCTCGACGGTATACCTCGGCCCTAGACCTCGGCGATGGTGCCAGGTCCCTTCGGCCTTGCCTAAGTTAGCGCGGGGTTTGGAAGCCAGGTGAGCCCCACTTCGGACGTGTGACTCCACCTCAGCTCCCAATGTCCCGATAAGTTTAGACAAACGTGCAAATAAACAAATACTATGACTGAATTGTGTGTGCCTTGTGTATCGTGGTCTTGATCATTCGAAGGGGCAAGGACCTATCACAAAAAAAAGAGAGAAAAAGAAGAGAAAGAAAGGGGAAGAGACAACATACACAGAGCACAGTAAATACAAAAAATGGATTCATTCATTACTCAGTTTTGGTCTTGTATAGCCTTTACAAAAGTATTGTATTGCCCTCACAAAAAATAAAAAGAAAAAAAAAAAACAAACGGCAAAGTATTACAACAATTGAACAAAAAAAGGGGGGAATCTACGCCTGTGCCTACGCCTCGTCGTTGGCAGGAGGGGGAACGAAGTTTTCGGCTGGGTGAGCCTTGGCAAGAGCAACGGGGATCACTTACAGTCGCTCAACATTAAAATCTGGCAGCTGCAGTAGGAGTGCCTTCTTGGTATCTTCAATACCGTCGAGGTAGGACGACGAAGCATACTCCGCCAGCGCATCCAAGTAGTCAGAAGACTTCTTCTACACCTCCACTGCCTCAGCCACTACCTTCTTTGACTGTTCTACCAAGGCTAGGGCTTCCGTAGCTTTCGCCTCTGCCTCAGCAGCCTTCTTCTCGGCCTTGACAGCCCGTCTCTCTGCTTCCGTGGCGATGCTTTCCAGCTGTACCCGCTCCATCTGCTCTTTGGAGAGCCCTTGTCGTGCCTCCTTCAGCTGAGCCTCGAGGCACTCCCGAACTGATTTCTCATCCAGGAGTGCCTTTCGGAATTTATGGTACTTGTCCTCGGCAGCCTTCTTCTCCTTCTCTGCCCTGTCAACATGAGACATGGCCAGTCTTGTTTGGTCCTCCAAACCGACAAAGTGCAGACAGGCCTGCCACAAAACCGATTAGCAAACAAAAGAGTAGGGAGAGAAGAAAACGCGAAACCGAAGAACACCTTACCTTAGCCAAATGATGCAGGCCCTCGTCGTAGATGGCCTTGGAGTCGCTTTGCAGTAGACAGTAGGGATCCCTCGACAGGATGGACCCGCTCACCAGCTCTTGGCTGACCCCCTCGTCTCGAATGGAGTTCCCCTCTCAGAGCTGCCATTGTGGGTAGAAGGTCTTCCCATCCCCCTCGGTTCTCTCAGGGAGCCCCTGTACTGATCGAGGAGTTGACAAAGGCACGGATGGGCGCTCCACGAGCATGGACCTCCACACCACCTCCTCGCCCTGTCTGTCAATGTTAGCAAGCTTCCACGGAAGCTCCTCCCTTGGTGAGTCTACAACAGGCCTCTTCCTACTCGCCTCGGGCCCATCCGTGGGCTTCTTCGGCACCTCTACCCGGTGGTGGGCTTCTTTGGCGCCTCCATCGGCTTCTTCGATGCCACGACCGGCTGCTTCCCCTTAGCGGGAACATGCGGATCTCCCCCCTTTGCCAGGGCAAGGGGCAGCTTCATCACCGAGTCTCTTCGGCGTTTTCCCTCCATCTTTCTTCCCGGCCTACTTCGCCTGGGCCTTCTCCAACAAACGCTGCTTGGCATCTATTGGCACTTCTGTGAAGTAGCAAAGGAAAATAGTTAGTGCATTAAAGTGAAAAAGAAAAGAATGTGGAAGACGCACTAACCACAGAACCTCTCCTACCGAGGGGGGCTGGGCTAATCCCAACGGAGACTAGGGGGACCTCCTCCTCCACCAACGACTTCGCCTGCAATTTCCCCATCACAAGCAGGAGAGCTACAACTACAGCCTCTTCGTCTTAGAGCGGTGGGGGTCATCTCTCAACGATGATGCAAGCCTCCCCCCAATCGGACCTGAAACACCAGCACTTGGAGCAGGAAACGTAGAAGAACTTATCCTTCCACCCGTGAACGGACGAAGGGTTATGCATAGGCTTCCCCCTTCTCAGGTGGAAGTAATACATGTTGGCCTCGGAAGCATGCTTCCTCGGCGTGAACATGGCACAGAACAACCTCAACGTCAACTCCACGCCCCTAAATCGAGCCCACACCATCATCGCCACGATGGTCCCAAGGGTGTTGGGTACGAGCTGGCTGATAGTGATGTCGTACCATTCTATCAACTCGAAGATTAAACAAGGGAGGGGAAACCCAAGGATAGATTCCAAAAAATGTTGGTAGACACAAATTTCCCCCTCCTCGGGGGTCCACGACCGATCGCCAACATCGGGGACCCACAGGTCATAAGACCGAGGTATGTGGAACCTCCTCGCCAGGGATTTGACCTGGCACACGTCCAAGGAGCTGTCAAACTCCGAACGCAGGACACCATCGTCAGCCACCCTTCTGGCAGCACTCCCTGCCATTGGTTTGGCGACGAGTTCCGCGACATCATCCTCGGAGAGAGGAGATCCCTCGGGCTCCCTCGGCGACGCCGAGGCGGCGCTTTCATGGGGAGAGTCATTCCCCCGGTCACTGCCCTCGACACCCCTTGTGATTAACCTCTCCCTAAAAATGACCACCTCCCGTCGAAGGGGCGCTACGGCTAAGGAACCCAGGGAAGATAGGGAAGAGGGGGTTGTAGAAGAGCTCCCTCCCATGATGTTCGGGAGTTCATGGCATTCAGGGCCGAAATCTGAAAATGACATATTTGATTACCTAAGAGAGGGTGAAATGTCTTGACGAAAGGAAGAAATAGGAAAATTCTATAGAATTGAGAGTTGGGGAGCTGCGTTCACTCGAGAGCAAGGGCATCTAAGTTCAAATGAAGGAGAAAGTCACTGCCAAGGTGAAGGGATGAGCGATCCATCATATGGATAGCAGAACCCTGCAGGAAGGTAGGGCGAAATTACAAAAAATTCTCTCTCTCCCTGTTTTAGAAAAACTACATTTTTCAAATATCAATCTTGAACCAATAACCAAACCAGATCTGAACCAAAATAGTAGGAGAGGGATATACCTGATACGAAGAAATAATATCTTCCAATGGAGGTGTTCACGCCCAAGGAAGGATCCAAAGACTGCTCCCACTGAAGATGACACAGTGCAGGATGGAGCAGAATCAGCAGTGTTCTTCCAAAGGACCAAATCCTTCACCAAGAATTCGCTGGAGGGTAGGTGAGCACAACTCCTAATTAATTTTTCACCAAAAACTGATATCAAGAACCCTTCTTGATCGCTCCTACAACAATGAAGGTCGAACTGGCTACGGTGGCAACTGGAGGAGAACGCAGTAAGAAAATAGCGCAGACACACTGTTGCTGTCTTCTCTCTATATGATCTGAGATCTGATCTCTGGAATTTTGAGATGGGTTGAATGGTTCCCCCCTCCTCCTTTTATAGACTTGAAGAGATCAGCTCCTAATCCCATTAGAAGTTTCCTTATTTGAATCTAGACTCTCTTTAAGTGATAAGGGTAAATCCTTATCTTATCTGCAGATTAGATCAGCTCTCTCCTAATCTCATTAAGAGGTTTCTAGATCCAAATCTGTATTCAGATCTAGACTCTCTGAGTGGATAGGATAAGACCCTATCCTATCTGCTGATCCAATCTCAATTTCGCCCCTCTTTAATTAGTCTAACTAAACCAGTTCGAAATGGGCTTTAGGCCCAATAAGTCTATGTGCTCATTAACCTTCCAAACTACTGCCCAGTTGGGTTTATTTGTATGCCGTGGGACCCAAACATTGATCTACACATCAGCCACATGGGTTCAACCCAGCCTCTGTTACAAAGCCTAGCCGAATTCACTGAAAAGATAGTGAACCCCCTAAAGCCCAACACTTACACTAAGTGGTCCCTAGGCCAAACCACCTTATAAAAACCCAGGGACTGTGGGCAGATACAAGATTAGCCCATCAGGTATTACCCTCAATGGTCTTACACTTAACCTCTCAGCCCATAATGATCATACATTGCCCGACAAGAGATGACTTCTCCCTCGGCTGCAAGGAATAGTATTGCACTCTCTACTCACATGGATCTCGGGAATTAAAACCTTTTGCAAATATTTTGAAACCATAAAATATATATGTATATCTCTATATAATATATTTTGCAAAAACAAATCTCAACGTTTGAAATCAATTGCCGGCGGTTTATGTTTCTATCAGAGAGAGTGCATTCCTCGATCATTCACTTTGTCCGACAAAGGGGTTGATTCTATCACTATGATCACCCACTTAGGTGAATTCTCAAATTGTCCCAACATACCCAGGTTTTAAACCCCTCTAAGGATCTCATTGATTGGCATATCAAAGACAACCCAATCCGACACCTACTGCAGTATCATAATCGAATCTAGGGGTCAGGTATAACTTTCCAGTTTTGCCCACTAATCACCAAGGTCCAGGGCAATACTGGAAATCTGGTCCGGTTCAGGGTTTCAAGTAAACTTACACTGGATGTACCTCGGGTCTCACCCTGGCAGCTGAGAAAGGTCACCCCAACACTTGGCAGCACATCAGTGTCAGCCTTAGCAGGATAAATCTCCCCAAACTTATCCAACGGCTGTGAACATTCTAAACTAACACGAGTCTCATAAGTGTCCAGTTTAAGGGTATTACACAGGAACACACCATTATAACATGAATCAAATATGTACTTTATTCATTTACAATAAGTGTCATAATGCACATCAATCTGATTGGAGCTAAGGGCATACACTATCTAACACAAGGCCCTATTTAAAAGAAAATGGACGGCCTGGATCTCTCTGAATCCGACGGTTGAAACAAATCCACTGCCACCGTCCAACTGTGATGCCCCACCCGGCGTTCAGCCTCGGAAGACGAAATGATGCACAAAGCAACGGTTCAGATCGACGCGAATCCAACGGATGTGGGAGCCCTCCGCTCCTGCGAAACAGTCCCATTGCACCTTCTAGCATGTGCCCTCGGAAAGCGAAACGACGTTGGGTGGACCGTGAAGATTGCCCGCAGCAGCCCGTCGAGCGAACCACAGGGCCCGCCCATCGCAAACCACCGGGCAGACTGCTCAACCCGAAAAATGCACGACTACTGGGACGATCGTCCCCTGCATGGTAGCCCCCCTAATGTGACTTGCCCGTGCACGATACGAAAGACCTCCACCAAGCTGAGGCATCCACATCACATGCATTTCTGAATCGAAGAGGGACGATGCAAATAGCGAAAACGACACCACTACAAGACATCCCTCGGTTGACGAATCCGAAGGCGTAGCGACCACTACTCCCAATGACCAAAGCCGATGCCTTATTTCGACTACTACCCTCATTACCAGCCAAAGCTGAGGCCTTACTCGGTCTCGGGAGTGGGGGGCAAGTGATGTGGGTTAGCTTGGCCCAGCCCACTAACGCCTGACAACGTCAGCCACCGTAGGTGGGAGCCCTGCTACCTTCATACGGAGCCAACCACATGATGGTCAGACATACCCACTAGGGCCTGCAGCTTGAACTCGTAGGGCTCTGATCCGGGGTGTTCATCTTCACCTACCTCCAGCACACTCAAGTATAAATAAGAGGTAACTACCCCTTAAAGGGGATCCATAACAAAAAATCCTAACACAACTCACTCATTTACTCCCTGCACCTACCTTGCCTCCTTAGCATTTATTCTAGGAGATCTAGTGCATCCGAAGATTATTGCCAATGCCTCTCCTGCACCCTCTCCTACTTTACACCTCGTACTAACTTGAGCGTCGGAGCCCTTGCCTCGGGTACTCGCCCGAGGCCTCTGACATTCCCAGTCTTGCAGTATCTCTGGTCACCAGGGACTTCGCCTCGGCCTGCAGTCCTCGGCTACCATGGTCCTCGAAAGAAATACCTCACCTTGGCTTGCGGTTCGTGGCTTCGGCCCACCTCTTCTGAGGCCTCGAAGTCCTCGGCCAACACCCAGAATCTGAAGAGTGAATTTACATCGTTGCCCCCGGCTAATCCGTGCGGCAACAATAACCAATCCAATGCCAACAACGATTCTCAACCAATTAAGCATAGGGGAAGTTAGGTATCAGTTGAATTTGGTCCACATGGAGAGTTTAGGGACAATTTGTTCTCTGTTGTGATGGACCAACGAAATAACGGAGAGAGTCGAAGTGACGCAGGAGTGGAGGGGGTGGCAAAACCGGTAGCTTAAGTGAAGAGAGAAGGAATAGCAAAGAGGGGAATGGAGACAATATTAATACACTCATAGACAAGAACGAAGAAGTCGAAGGATAAGAGCCACTACACGAGTTTTGAGAATCCAACCTTCTCATTGGGATTGACAGGAGGATGGTTATGGAGGAACCGGAGAATGGCAACGTGGGAGTCAATGAGGGAACCAGTGGTGGCATGAAGGACAGCTACGGGGATGGCGAGGAGAGTTTCAAAAGGAGATTACGGTTTGTTTATTGTTTCTGTTGATTGATTCCACGCCATCGGATGTCAGTTGCACATGAAAAGGGGAAATTGGAAAGCAATAGTTTTTATGGGAGACAGAGCAGTGGAGGAAGGCAGCTGATGCAGCAGCGGTGGTGCTGGCCGACGGAATGGAGATGAATGGGAGGCCAGTGACTTCAGCATTCCCAAACCATGTGGATGTATTGTTGGGGCTTAGAGCCTTTCCCAGGTTTAGTTTATTTTGTCCATTCCTTTCAGAAACGATTATGAAAGGAAGCAAGGCCAGAAAATACAAAGTTCATCGGTTGGGTTTTCAATGAAGCAAGGCAGGAAAATACAAAGCTCTGGGTAGGTTTTGCGCTCGAAGAGGTGACCGAGAATGGAATCATGTTCATCGAGAAGAGAATTATATAGTCAATTTATTTGAAGGGATGAGAGATCCATCATATGGATGGCCGAATCCTGCAGGAAGGTTGGGCAAATTTTCAAAAATTTTCTCTCTCTCCCATTTGTGAATCGCATTCCCTATTTTAGAAAACTACATTTTTAATGATCAATCTTGATCCAAAACCATACTAGATCTGAAACCAAAAGGGAGGAGAGGGATATACTTGATACGAAATAACAGTAACTCCCAATGAAGGTGTTCACGCTCAAGGAGAAAACCAAAACCCGCTTCCACTGAAGATGACACAGTGTGTAGTGAAGTAGGATCAACAGGGTGGCTCTTCAGCAAGAACCGAATTCTTCAGCAAGAACGGAGTGGAGGGCTGGTGAGCACGACTTCAGATTGCTTCTTCTACCAAGAAGCAATATCAATAACAATTCTTGATCACTCCCACAAGTGGAGATCGAACTGGGTAGGGGTGGAAAGAACAGGGAAGAATTCTACAGATTGTTGTATTATATATAACTAAGGAATTCACCCGCTTTATTTATAGCCTTCTCAGGATCAGCCTCCTAATCCAATTAGGAAAGAGTTCCTTAATCCAAATCTGATATTTGGATATGGACTCTTGAATGGATAAGACTTATCTTATCATTCAATTAATCCTAATCAGATTATAAATCTTATTTTGCCTCCTTTTAATTAACTAACTTAACCCCAGTTTGAATTGGGTTTTAGGCCCATTAAGATTATGTGCTCACTTAACTTCTTAATCTGCTGTCTAGTTGGCTCTCTTTGTATGGTGTGGGACCCAAACATTGATCTACACATCAGCCACATGGGTTCAGCCTAGTCTTTGTTACAAGGCCTAGCCGAATTCACTATAGAAGATAGTGAACCCTTGAGTCCTTGGGTCCAACCACCTTATGAAAACCCAAGGACTATGGGCAGATGCAAGATTAACCCATAAGGTATTACCTCAATGGTCTTACACTTAACCTCTCAGCCCATAATGATCAAACACTGCCCGACAAGAGAGGACCTCTCCCTCGTCTGCAAGGAATAGTGTTGCACTTTCTAGTCACATGGATCCCGGGAATTAAAACCTTTTGCAAACATTTTGAAACCATAAAATATATATGCATATCTCTATATAAATATATTTTGCAAAAACAAATCTCAACGTTTGAAATCAATTGCCGACGGTTTATGTTTCCATCAGAGAGAGTGCAATCCTTGATCATTCACTTTGTCCGACGAAGGGGCTGATTCTGTCACTATGATCATCCACTCAGGTGAATTCTCAAACTGTCCCAACATACCCAGGTTTTGACCCCCTCTAAGGATCTCACTGATTGGCATATCAAAGACAGGCCAATCCAACACCTGGTGTAGTACCATAATCGAGTCTAGGGGTCAGGTGTAACATTCTAGTTTTGCCCATTCTCCAAGGTCTAGGGCAATATTGAAATTTGGTCCGGTTCAGGGTTTCAAGAAAACCTACACTCCATGTACCTCAAGTGTTACCCTGGCAGCTGAGACAAGCTACACCAACCAACTTGGCGGCACATTAATGTCAATCTTGGCAGGATAAATCTCCTCTGATCTATCTAACAGTTGTAAAGTTTCTAAACTAACACGAGTTTCATAAGTGTCCAATTTAAGGGTATTTACATAGAAACACACTACAATGACTTTAATCAATTATGTACTTTATTCATTTACAATAAATGTCAGAAGATACGTCAATCAAATTGGAGGTAAGGGCATAACTGTCTAATATTATTTTGAAATTTTGGTGAATAGTAAAGGGAAAATTCAATATTTTATTTTTTTCTATTAATGTTTAATAGAATATATTTTGGTAGCGCAAGACTATATCTAAACGGTAAGAATATATTTTGGTAATTTGCTGAATAGGAGGATAGTTTAAGAGATTTACCATTATTTTAACACAATATAAACCATAAAGGAGCTTAATTATCTAAACCTCAACCATAAGGTAGTTTTAGAATTTTATGCTTGTTTTCAAGTTTTCAATCATTGTTTCGAAAAATTGGCGGGGTTTTCTCATTGAGTCATATGTGCTCGTTTCTCAATTCTCAGTTCTTCACGCCTTCCTCGGTTCGCTTCTCTCAAGTCAAGTGCCGATAACGATATTCAATTTCCGCTACTGCTTGAGCCTTAGAAAGTTAGAATTCGATTGAATCGAAATGGTTTTCCTTCATCAAGTTTCTTCTAGGAAGAGGCCAATCGCCGCCGCTGCTCCGGCCGTCTCCACTGACGCGCCTTCCAGAACCTCCTCTAAATCCACCTCCTCCTCTCCCACCTCCAACACCGACAATAACAAGAACAAAAGCAGCAAATGTATAGAGAAAGGGAGAAGAAACGAAGAAGAAATTCTCATCGAGAAGATGATTTCGGTGCTCGCGGACGCAGGTTGTACTCTCCACAATCCCGGTGGTCCTCCATGCCTCCCTGCAGACACCCATAAACTCCGTCGTCATCTCGACCACCGCTTCTCCTCCGCGACCGGTGCTTCCCTTGTCTCTGACTTCCTTTCTGGCTTCAATTCTTACATCCAAAAGCCTGAAAATCTGCGAAGGTTGGTTAGTTCTTCGTATATATTCGTCCCGGTTTTCTTCAAACCACCAATAACTCAACTAACATCACACTTATATATATATGCTCTTTCTAGGTTGCTTATACCTACATCTCGCGATGGTTCATCCCAAGGCGAGAGTCTGGTTCGGATTCTCTTAATGGTACCGTCCATCCAGTTGCAGCTTCAACAAATGCTACTGGAGAAGCTCCCGGAGTACTTCGATGTAGACACAGGTTGCGCTCCCTCACTCGAGGAGGATGTTGCTAGGCTCATCGTGAACCATTTCCGGTGGCTCGATTTCCTCGTTGATTCTAAGGTTTTTACGGATAAGTTGCTGGAAGTTCTTTCAATTTGTCCCCTCCATCTTAAGAAAGAGATTATTGGTTCCCTGCCGGAAATTGTTGGAGACCAGGATAACAAAACGTTGGTTGCTGCCCTGGAGCAGATGCTACAAGAGGATTCTGGGGTTATTGTGCCTGTAGTAGATTCCTTTTCCAATCTTAATTTGGATGAGCAGTTGCAGGAGCAGGTTTTCTGCTATTCTATATGCATATTTATTTTCTTTTAGATTTTGTGTTATTTGAGAAACAAAGAGAAAGCTGGTAAAATCTGTTGAAATCTAAGCGTTCAAAATTGACTAGCTTCACATGTTCTAATGGACTGTAAATTTCTATCTTCTTGAAGGCGATCACCATAGCATTGTCCTGCATTAGGACCATTGATGCAGAACATATGCCATATCTGCTTAGATTCTTACTACTTTCTGCGACACCGGCAAATGTTAGAAGGATAATCTCTCAGATACGCCAGCAGTTAAAATTTGTGAGTGTTCCAGATCCCCGCACAGCAAGGAGCAAGAAACTCAAAGGACAATCACTTATGAACAATACTGAGGCTTCAATTCTTGAGGCTTTTCAGTCAAGCTTGCGGTTCAAGAATGTAAGATTTTAGTCTCATTTTGTTCATGCATTTTTCCTTTTTAAATGATTTTCTCTATTTTTAACTCTTGGTAGCTTTTATTACTGTAGATACTCTGTCAGGAAATCCTGAAAGAGCTGAATTGCCTTGATAAAGCAGAGAATCACAAGGTAATTGATGTATGGCTGCTTATGCTTATTTATGCAAACGGCGGGCCCATACAGAAGAGTATTGAAAAAATTGTCAAAAAGAAAATTATGGAAGGTCTTTTTCGAGAAGCTCTTTTTGATCAGTGCATTGATGGTCACAGGGAATTAGTACAGGTATTGTTTGTTGTTTTTTATCACATCTTAGTCCTGGATGCTAATGTTAAAGAGACTTTTCATTCCTACACATCTAGAGCTGCATTGAATGACTAATTATAGAAAAATGGGCACTTCATTCTGTGCTTGCAGGACTATTTCCCATCCTTCCTCTCTGTGTGCGAGTATCTTTTGTCATGCAAAGAACAAAAAGCAAGGGAATTTGGAATTCACTTGTATACATCACTGTTTGAAGAGTTCACTGATACTTACTCAAGACAGGAGGTGAGCATATCAACATTGATCCGTTATTCCTTTAGTCACTTAACCAACCTCTATGCTTTTAATGTTCAGTCTGAGTTTACTTCTTGGTGGTGCTTTTGTCCAGGTCCTTGGCTCCTTAGTTGCACATATAGGTTCTGGCATTAGCTATGAAGTGAATTCTGCTCTGGAGACCATGGTTCTGCTAGCCTCAAAATATGCACAGGAACTGATTCCACTTTCTTCTTATATAAATGGTATTTAATCCACATCTTTAGTTACATATTCTAATTCAGGCATTGCCTAAATCAGCCATGTTCTCTTCTTGTTCAGGTATCTTGGATTACCTGGAAGGGTTTAATACTGGAAATCTGCACAAGGTTTCTGTAGCTTTTCATCTCTGTTGTCTTTAACACACACACACACACACACACACACACATCTTATGTGCTGTTTCATCATCACTTTCAATATGCAGGTCTATGAGGTGTTTAGCCATTTGGCACTGTCTGCTCGATCCAGTGCAGATTCCTTTGGCTCTTCTATTGCAAATGAACTATTGATGATTGTAAGAAAGCAGGTCTGTTTGTATGTTAGGTTTTTCTGTTGGATAAAACCTGATTCTGTATGTCAGTTTGCTGTGCTTTTCCAATCCAGTATGTTGAGTTTCTAGTTTTTTTTTTGTCTGGATTTCCTTTAATAAAAAAGTTTTAATGTTACCTTGTTTGCTCTGTGCTTTAATACTACAAGGCAGGTTGGTAATCCTGATATGAAGTATAAGAAGATGGGGCTAATTGGAATTTTAAAGTTAGTTTCCCGTCTTGGTGATGCAAATTATGCTACCTGTTTATCCTCATCTCAGGTAGGACTCAAGGAGTCAAGGTCATTTCAGAATGTTCAGCCTCCTTACTTGCTTTGACCTATGTTGGAATTCATATTGTATTCTTAGTGTCTCTGAATGTGCTATATTTTGTTCATATCCATGTCTAAACAATGCCGTTGCGTATCTGAATGTGAGTGGTATGGTATTGGATACAATATTTTTAGAGATTTGTGGACACAAAAAATTATGACTGGTGAAAAATTGAGCCATATTATGCTTCCTAATTTGCACTGAAGGAGCAATAAGCAATCACACTTAAATGTTGAAGTAACCATTTTGAGACAAGGTCCAGCTTGGCTACCTGCTGATGTCTGTATCAGAATGATTGTAATGTTGCAAATACTTGTTTACACACAACAGAACCTTGGATGGGAAGAGCAGAAGGCTATGCTGTCCAAAGCAGCATTGTTTCTGGCATTCAAAATTTTCTAAGCAATGATGGAAAATCCGGAAAAAGAGTCTTCCCTTCAATAGTTCAATCCAGCTTTTCATCCATTCAGCAAATTGAAATATTGATTGGAATGCTAGAGAGAAGGATAACTCAGACTAAATGCCAGTTGCTCTTTCATACTGCAGCAATCATGAGGGTGGAGATCCACCTCAAGTTCACATAGTGAACAAGCTGAATTTGTTATTTTTTTTTTGTTCTAAAATGGTCATTCCTAACTGCTAGTTCATTGAAGGTATTCTTTCCAAAGATTTTATTTTTCTATTACTATCTAGATGCCATGTTAACTTCAGATCATGGCCAGAGAGGAATAAATCTCCTGCTTTCAGAGGATGAGGCATCAAGTTTGGATGCTTCAGTACTCCAACCTAACAACAGCAAAATAGATTTTTGAAAGAAATGTGCAGAGTTCATTGTGGAACCCCTATATTTCTTTAGGAGCCAGTGACTCATATATTGCCAATCACCAAGAAGGATGTTAATCTTCAATATTGCATTAACTGCTAACAAACTTGAGGTTGTTAACCAAGGTCTCATTCCAAGATCTGAATAACCAATGAGAACCTCCTTGGTTTCATAGATTGAAGAAATGATTTAGAGGTTGGATGTGATACTTCATAGTGTGAAACCATTCAATGAGTTCGTATTGCTTTCCTGAACTAATTTTGAGCAGATTCTCTTCATAAAGATATCTTGTCTTGGTAGAGGATTCCATCTCCAAGACCCATTAGTTGAAGATCAGGATTGGAGAAGTTAGATTTGAGAGGAAATACCTTAATTTCATTATAGGGCCCATAAAGAGGATAGTTATAATTGACAAGGTCCCTGTGTACAAAGTAGAAACCCTGTTTATATTTTGTCTTTTTATAATTAGATGGCTCCATGATGGACAAGGCCTATGATGGTGGTATTGGCCCTTATGGTTTCTAGAAATGCCTGGTTTGAAAACTCTTGTGGGGTAAGGGTTTATTATATAACTTGAGACCATTAACATAACAATTAGGAAAGGGGGAGTTTTTCTGGAAATATCCAAGCAGTTATGTGACTTATGTCATAGGTGGGGATGGTGAGTGGCTATGCTAGATAAACACTTTAAAATGGGGACATTGTGATAAATAAATATTGAGATTGCAAATCAACCTATAAAACTCATTGTCATGGGACAATGATAAATAAGTATGGAATTACATAAAAAGTATAAAAATATAATAAAAACAATAAACTAAAGGAAAACTATGTATTTCGACTGCTGCTACAGTAGTCCGAACAGGAAGAGGAGAAGAAGAAGAAGAAGAAGAAGAAGAAGAAGAAGAAGAAGAAGAAGAGGAAGAGAAGAAGAGGGGTCAGTCGAAAATCTGATGGTTAACCCATTCAGTCGACCCCCTTAATCTATATTAGCTTCTAATCATGTTTACAAAGACAGAAATGCCCTTACTTAAGTGTGGGGCAGAGTAACTCTAATAACACAGCCACATAAGCAAGTTACTTAATAAACAGAAGAAGACTAAACTACCCCTATTCGACACATCTTAACACTCCCCCTCAAGCTGGAGAATATATGTCATATAATCCCAACTTGTTACATAGATAGTTCACTTTCCCTGAGCTTAGAGCTTTTGTAAACAAGTCTGCCCACTGGTCATTGGAGCTCACATGTTCTGTATTTATCTCTCCGGCAAGAACCTTCTCTCTCACAAAGTGGCAATCAACCTCTATGTGCTTTGTTCTCTCATGAAAGACAGGATTGGAAGAGATATGGAGTGCAGCTTGGTTGTCACAGTACAATTTCATAGGTTTATCCATGTGAAACCCAATTTCTTGTAGAAGATTCCTCAGCCACACTAATTCACAGGTAGTGTGAGCCATGGCCCTATATTCGGCTTCAGCACTGCTTCTGGCTACAACCGTCTGCTTTTTACTCTTCCATGTTACAAGGTTTCCTCCCAAAAATGTGCAATAGCCTGTAATAGATCTTCCGTCACTCACTGAGCCTGCCCAGTCTGCATCTGTATACCCAACTACTTCAAGTTTTCCTCCTGGTTTATACAATAGCCCACGGCCTGGAGCTCCTTTCAGATACCTCACAATTCTAAGGACTGCATCCCAGTGAGGTATACGAGGGTTCTGCATGAATTGGCTCACCACACTGACTGCAAAGGAGATGTCGGGTCTCGTGATAGTTAGATAGTTCAGCTTTCCCACTAGTCGTCTATACCTTCCAGGATCTTCAAATACTTCTCCTGTATCACTGCTCAACTTAACATTTGGTTCCATAGGGGTCTCAGTCGGTTTTGCACCTAACAGTCCTGTTTCTTCCAATAGATCAAGGACATATTTCCTTTGACACAGATTAACACCTTGTTTTGACCTGGCAACCTCAATTCCCAATCTTCTTCCCCGTCTTGAGATCCTGAAAAACACAAGTGGAAGGAAAGAAGGTAACAGAACAGTTAAGAGCTTTGGTTATTTTACTAACAGACATAAGATTGAATGGAAACTTAGGTACATATAAAACGGATGATAAGGGGACAGAAACCAAGTCAACATTACCAACACCACAAATGGGAGATGAGGATCCATTGGCAAGTGTAACAGTTTGTGATGTGGAGGTTTCAGAAAGAGAAGAGAACACACCTGGAGTCCCGGTCATATGATCTGAGGCTCTAGAGTCAATAATCCAGGAAGGAGTTTTAGATGACATGCAAGCAATACCTGATTGGGCATATGTGGCAGTGGTATGCTGTGAAGTAGTTTGAAGGAACCGTTCATACTCATCACGCGGAACACTCACCATCTCCCTCCCAGAAGTAGATGTAGATGTGGGAGGTGTTCGGTCTGCCAGTTTACTGTCACTAATAGCAACCTCGCCTGCTACAGCATGATTAGCCCATTTAGAGGGAGGGCCATGTAGGTCATAACAGAAATTCACTGTGTGTCCATCCCTACCACAATGAGTACATTTCCTTGTAGAGTTATTTTTTTCTCTACCACGGCCTCCCCCTGAATCACGGCCACCCCGACCAATCATGGAATTGCCACGGCCCCCTTTGGAATGACCTCCCCCTCTTGTACTATGTCCACCACCTCTAGTTGTCACAAGTGCTGATCTATCATACTGTGTGGGGTTCTCTGTCTGGCCCAAAGAAATTCTACGAAGTCTTGAGAATACTTCCTCAAGTGATGGAAGAGTAGAGCCCCCCAATATTTGAGCTCTAATTGGTTCATATTCTGACTTCAGCCCCACTAAAAATCTTGTAACATCAAGTTGCTCCTTTTGCTGTTGCTGAACTTGAATATCTGAAGTAAGGGGATGATAGACATTGAGTTCATTCCTTATATTCTTCATGCAGGCATAGTACTCTTCTAGTGTTTTGGTTCCTTGTTGTAGATCAAAGTACTCCTGATACAGCTGATATACTCTTGTTGTGTTGTCTTGTCCAGAATATAGCTTCTTAGCATGCTCCCATATATCCTTAGCCGTATCAAGGAACATGAAGTTGGCACTGATTTTGGGTTCCATACTATTCCACAACCAAGTCATGATTTGAGCATCTTCTTGTTCCCAATCATCAAACCCTGGAGAGTCAACCGGTGGCTTCTCATCTCTTACATGCTTTACTTTCTTCTTTGCCTTGAGAAAAACTTCCACTGATTTAGCCCATGGAACATAGTTCTCTCCATTTAGCTTAATTGAGGTCATTTGTACCCCTAGGTAGTCGGAGGAAATTACTACACTAGGTTTCTGATCATTGTAGCCATCTCCTATTGCTGCCATTGTACTCTTTCACAGTTGTCTCTAACTTTACTTCTCAGCTACAAGCTGATTGATGTTGTTCACAGTTTGATATTTCAGCACCTATTGCAGTCTCTAAACACCACAGTGGAAGCACACACTTGTTCTTATTCACACTACTGCTGACTTCACACACTTACGTCCCACATAAGAATCAGTTTACCATTCATTAATCACAAGTAGAGGCCCTCTTACAACCACTCAAGCACCACAACACAGCCAAATCTGCTGCACCCAGTTCAGACTTGTTTAACACACTTAAGAGGGCATTACACAACCACAAGGAGTTCGGCAAGTTCACTGCATTCTACCTTACACCACTCAGCCACTTACAACAGCCCTAACACCATTCGGCTACTGCACACACAGCTATTCAACAACTTACAGCAGCCCTACACCATTCGGCTACTGCACACACAGCCACTCAACAACTCACAGCAGTCCTACACCATTCGGCTACTGCACACACAGCCCTACCTAGGGCAACAATGAACCTAGTTCTCTAGGTTCTACTCAATACCAACAGCTTCTTGTAGGGTTTCTACCCAGAAATATAAGTAACACTAGAAGAAGAGAGAACCGACCTTCCTTTGAGAATATCAATCAACCATTCACTGTTGAAGTTACTTTCCTTGTTGAAGAGAGATGCGCAGCAGAGAGACAAGCTGTAATGTTTCTGACCTAGGGCGAACCAGTCCTCTCCATCGACTGACCAGAAACGAAAGTGAAGAGTCACGAACAACACTGAGGTGCTTTACCAACTGACTTAGATCAGGAACCTTGCTCTGATACCATATTTCGACTGCTGCTACAGTAGTCCGAACAGGAAGAGGAGAAGAAGAAGAAGAAGAAGAAGAGGAAGAGAAGAAGAGGGGTCAGTCGAAAATCTGATGGTTAACCCATTCAGTCGACCCCCTTAATCTATATTAGCTTCTAATCATGTTTACAAAGACAGAAATGCCCTTATTTAAGTGTGGGGCAGAGTAACTCTAATAACACAGCCACATAAGCAAGTTACTTAATAAACAGAAGAAGACTAAACTACCCCTATTCGACACATCTTAACACTATGAAAATCAACGTTTTTGACTCGTCATTAGATGTGCTCTTTCTTATTGTTACCATGTTTGGAAGTGGTAAGTGCTGATGTTTTTTGCTAATTTTTTGGAGCATCATTAATATTCTACAAGTACTGCTGTGCTTCATGCCAAGTGCCAAGTGTTGGTACTGTATCAAGGTTTGGCATGGCTAAATCCATTGGTTTTGAGCTATCCTGGTAAGTGGTAGCAATGATTAGTATCCATGCAGCATCAAAGTGTTGGTCTTAGTATTTTCTTCTGTTGATATGGGTAAACTAAGCATGTTGAAGTATCTTGGTACTAGATATTGGATGTACTTCAATAAAGTAGCTTTAAGAGGCCATCACTTGCCAATGTTTAAGCATGGATAAATCCATTAGTTTCAAGCTGTCTTGGTAACGATCAATAGTATCCATGTGGAATCAAGTATTGGTCTTAGTACTTTGTTGTGTTGATGTGGGTAAGTTAAGCATGTTGAAGTATCTTGGTGCTAGGGATTGGATGTAATTCAACAAAGTAGCTTTAAGAAAACCTCAGTTGCCAATATTTTATGCCTTGTTTCAATTTGACAAATAAGCCATAATCTTATCTTAGTAGTGAAAAAAACCATAATCTTGCGCCTTGTCACCTAGTTGCCAAGGCAACGAATTTTTTAAAATAAATAAATATATATAAATCCTAGGGTAATAGTAATAAGCAGTCATTTTTAACTAATAATCACCATAGTCCCCATGAAATAAGTATAAACCCCATATCAAAATTCAAAAGATAGAAAATCAACATATTTATGAGAAGAAAAATAAGAAAGGAAAGGAAACATACAAAACATAAGGGCTGAGCCCTTGTTTTTGTCTTAGGAAGAAGAAGAAAGAAATCCTATTTGATTGTTCTTGTCTGTCAATTGGATAAAATCTTCAAGTTATTCTATTCAGGTTTTAAAGTCTTAAAAAGGTTCAAGACTATGTCACTGACTTGTGTATTGATTGAATCCAAACAAATAAGAAAATAATAAAAAGAAACTAGTATAAGAATAACAGTGTTAATACTATAAACCCACAATATGAATAAGTTAGTCCAATAATATCTATTGTACTACTATTAATAACATAACATAAAATAAAAAAATAAAAATATGTGGTGTCTTGCATATAAATATGTAGGTGGTTGGGTGAGGTGATCTTTCAAGAGTATTGCCTAAGTGTCACCTGGACAAGTGACAACTATGGTCTTATCTTTTCTGCTTGTCATAATTGAATGTCATGCATTGCTAAATAAGTTTGTCTTCTAATCTATGTCCCTTTTAATTATAGAGCATAGCATGCATTGACTATTCTTTTATACCCTTTTACAGAAAACAAACTCTGAGGAGGCTATGGAACTTCTGAAAACAGCTCTGGATTCTTGCAAACTATTGCCCTTGCCATTGATTTTGTTTTATGATGAACTGATTCAACTATTGGAATCTACACCTCTTAAGCCAACAATTATGGAATGGTGAGCAATTATGGATAGTATAATAGTCTATCATTGAAATAGTTTATGTTGCAATTTAGGATGCATTTAACTGGTTTGCTTATTTTGTTTAAACTATTTGGATGATATTTCTGTGTGTCTAATTGCGTCATGTTGAAATATATATTGCAGGATTGGCAAACATGTAGGAGAGTTTGAGTCAATGTTTCTCTCAGATCTTGAAGGAGGGCAACTGCCCATCAAGGATTCCTATTGTGGTTTGGATGGTAAGTCTCAGAATTGCAACTTCAAACTATTGGTACTTTAAGACATTAAGTCTGCATCTTGAAGTTCTCAAAATTTTTTTGTAGTTGATCACAGTCAGTGTTCTGGTTCTATTGCAGGGGAACTGTGGATGAATTTGGATGGTGATCTATCTCCTATCTGTTTGAACATTTTGCCACTAGTTTCTTCTTCCTTACAGTAATTTTTCTGTCACAATTTCTTTGTATTGAAGTATGACTTGAACTAATTGTTCATCATTAAGGGTATCTGAACACTGCAATATTTTGTTTGCAGGTCTTCATCATCTTTACAAGTTCTATGTGCTAACTTTCTTTTACTATCTGTTGTAAGCATGCGCTTCCCTTGATTACTTTGGGGACATTCATAAGAGCACG
Source organism: Nelumbo nucifera (assembly GCF_055504915.1). Lineage (NCBI taxonomy): Eukaryota > Viridiplantae > Streptophyta > Magnoliopsida > Proteales > Nelumbonaceae > Nelumbo > Nelumbo nucifera. The sequence goes on from NC_142651.1 coordinate 82,810,981, forward strand.
ATAAAAATTTTGAAATTGGAATTGATTTTTCCTTTTCTATTTTTGATGAATAGGTGGAGAGGTTGACTAACCAAGGATCTCTCGGAGGCATTGATGCATTACTTGGCTGTCCTTTACATCTTCCTTCACCTAAGGTGAGGCATTGGGTTTTTAAATAAATAGTGTTACCCTGGTATGTGTTAGGTGCAAAGTATTCAGCTATCTAAAGGTATTTATCACATCACTAGAAATGGCACATTGGCCACGACAACAAATAAATGTTAAATTACATAATTTTGTTTTTGTGCTTTGTGACGCTGCTCGATCCGAGGTGGTGCATGAACCGAGGAAGGCAGTTAGATAGTCCTTGCCAACAGGGCGGAGCCGAGGTGGTAGGACGAAGTTGCGCTTCAAGACCTGTGATCAAGAAAGGGAAGTCAGAGGCCCGAGGAGTTATCCCCAGGTAGGCACTCCGATGCTCAAGTCAGTAGAAGGTGGTGGATGGTCGGGTCGAGCAATAAGGGTACTGGTCCGAGCAGAGTAACAGTATGAGTGCTAGAAGTTGGAATCCCTCACCTTGAGAGGGAGATACCTTTTTATAGCCAGAGATCTATGTCTTGGTCAGATTGGGCTTCTGGGGTTGCTGGGATGAGGTTAATTGTCGAGGTCTCTGGGATAGAGTCCTATTCCCCAGTGGAGTTGTCCTCATCCCTCCTTCTATCCTTGGTCGTGCTTATCCGCGTGATGTGTAGCTGGCGTGGCTGAGTAGATAAGATGGGGGGCTACTGTAATAGCGTAGCACGGCCGGGACCGCGGAGCTGGTCGGTTGGTGCCGACGTGGCCGGGGTGACCAGGTGATGATTGGGCGGCCACGTGTCGCCTGAGGCCAGCTCAACCATGACCCGAACACCACTCCCCCAGTTCCGAAGTCGAGGAATGAAGTGCTCGACCGAGGTTTAGCGCGGCAGGGTGCTTTGTTGCTCGGCTGAGGAACTCCAAATTGAAGTGTGGTTGAGCGTCTGATCCACTTAGTATTCCTCGGTGCTTGTCAAAATTTGGGATCCGCACAAGGTGCGTTGTGGCTGAGGAGTTCTTCGATCATTGGCTATGGAACTTCAAGAATTCTAGCTTTGGAATCCGAAAACCACTCCCCCAGTTCTGGAGTCGAGGAGAGGGAGTGCTCGGCCGAGGTATTGTGCGGTCACTTACTCCTGCCAGGTGCCGAGGAGTTGAGTTGCTATCCGAAGTCTGGGCCTCTCTGATGCTCGGCGGTGCTGCGCCGCGGAAGGGCTCTTCGTTCTTCGACTGAGGAACTTGTGCTTGAAATTTCGAAATCCGAACACCACTCCCTAGTTCCGAAGTTGAAGAGTGGAGTGCCCGGTTGGGGTGCAACGCCTCCTTTGGTCAGGGTCCATCATTGGGCGTCTTGAGGAGACCCGAGAGGCTAGTTGGACCGGTGGTCTTAGGCGGACCGTGGGTGTCTGTAGTGTTGGTTGGGTCGGTGCTTTAGGGTGGACCGGGGCAATTAATGTCTTTACTGTTGCTTGTCAAGATCGTCGCTTCGGTTCCCGAGGCTTCGTGCGTGCAGTAACAGTCGCGCCGATTGGTCTTCCCGAGCTTCGTCAGAGCGGCGCTTGATCTCTACCATTGATTTGGCTTCGATTCATGCTTTTGGGGGTTATAAGATGGGCAAAAATTGGAATGTTACACCTGACCCCTAGACTCGATTATGGTACTACACTAGGTGTCTAATTGGGCTGCCTTTGAGACGCCAATCAGTGAGATCCTTAGAAGGGGTCAAAACCTGGGTATGTTGGGGCAATCTGAGAATTCATCTAGTGGGTGATCATAGTGACAGAATTAGCCCCTTTATCGGATAAAGTGAATGATCGGGGAATGCACTCTCTCTGATGGAAACCTAAACTGCCGGTAGTTGATTTCAAATTGTTGAGATTTGTTTTTTGCAAAATATATTTATATAGAGATATACATATATATTATGGTTTCACAAAATGTTTGCAAAAAAGTTTTAATTCCTGGGATTCATGTGAGTAGAGAGTGCAACACTGTACATTGCAGCCGATGAAGAGGTCCTCTCTTGTCGGGAAGTGTATGATCATTAAGGGTTGAGATGTTAAGTGTAAGACCATTGAGGGTTATACCTGATGGGATAATCTTGCATCTGCCCACAGTCCTTGGGCTTTCACAAGATGGCTGGACCCAAGGACCATTTAGTGTAAATGTTGGGCCCATTGAGAGCCCATACTGATGGACTCAAGGGTTCAGTGTGTTTTGCAGTGAATTCGGCCAGGCCTTGTAACAAAGGCTGGGCTGAACCCATGTGACTGATGTGTAGATCAATGCTAGGGTCCCACGCCATACAAAGAGAGACAAACTAGCCAGCATTTAAAGGGTAAAGTGAGCAGTGTGACTTAATGGGCCTAAGGCTCATTTCGAACAGGGCTTAAGTGATTTAGTTAAATGGGCGAATTTGGGTTTATAATCTGATTAGGATTAGCAGTTGGATAAGATAAGTCTTATCCACTTGAGATCTAGATCGAAATATCAAATTTGGATCAAGAAAGTCATTCCTAATTGGATTAGGAAGCTGATCCAGGGAAGGTTATAAATAAGGGGGCAAATTCTATAGAAACTTCACTTCTTTTTTGCAATCTTTTTTCTCCCTTTGCTCTTGTTGCCCTGCCTAGTTCGACCTCCACCTCTTGGAGTGATCAAGAACTGTTCTTGGTATTGTTTCTTGGTGAAGAAACAATCTGAAGTTGTGCTCGCACAACCCTACACGATTCTTACTGAAGAATCATAGGTTCTTGCTAATCCTGCCTCAACATTTGCTGTGTCATCTTCAGTGGAGGCGGATTTGGTAATCTCTTTGGGCATGAACACCTACGTTGGGAGTTACTGCTATTCCGTATCAAGTATATCCCTACATGCTTCCTTTTGGTTTCAGATTTGGCTTGATTTGTTTCAAGAGCGAACCTTGAAAAATGCAATTTTTCTAAATTAGGGTATAGGATTCTCAGATGGGGGAAAGAAATTTTTGAAATTTTGCCCAGCCACACTGCATGGTTCGGCCATCCATATGATGGATCTCCCATCCCTTCAAAATCCAGGTATGAACTTCTTTGGTCATAAATTTTAGGTAGTCCCAAATACTTGTATCTGTTCATTGACTACTAATATTTGGTCATAAATTTTGCTAATGAATACTTGTAGTCAAGGTTTTTGCTTGTCTAACCAGAAACCTTAGAACCCAGGATGTTTCTCTTCCTCCTACTACATATATGGGTTCAATGGTGTTTTTCATGTTTGTTTTATTAGTTTTTCTATATGGGTTCAATATTAGGGTCATTCTAGATGAGGCTTCACCTTTTCAAATTATTGTAAATAGTAACTTGATTAACTCATAATAGCCCACTGCTTCTTGAAGATTCCCTATTTGCTTTTTGTTTGATTCTGATTCCTTTGACATATCATTAAACACTAAAGAACAGTTCTTTTCCTTTTTCTTGTCTTAATCTCTTCTGTAATTCAAGATACAAAGTTATTACTTATTAGCACTTATGGAATGTTCTTAGTTCTTACGGGCATTCAGCTACCTAGGGCTGTCTGGTTGCAGTATTTCCATGTATTTGTGTGATATATTATGATGATTACTCTTTTGTATTTGAACTTGAAGGGCTGTTTTATGCACGTTGATTTGTAGAATATTGAATGTTTCATGTTTTAAGTTTTAACATGCATTTGCTTTGTGCATTCCAGTATTGTGTTGGCCCTTTATGGCAGTTTCTGCCTGGGAAACAGAAGCAGGCAGTGTGCCTATCTCTCTATTATGCTACTAATTGGATAAGAGAATTGGTAAGTCTGGAGATGTATTATTGTTCCCATCATAGAGCTGGATGTGGTTGAATCATAGATCTCTAACATTTCTGATTCTACTGTAGCTTAACGCCTTCTGTACACAAGTTTCTGGAACGGTTGATTATGTAAGTCAGTCTACAAGAGATGAGATAATTACAAAGTTATTGAAGCGCTTGAGGAACTTGGTGTGAGTATTTGGCACTGATTCTCCAATTTGTGTGAAATAAAAAAGATATAATAATGAATCTTGGACAATAATGCAATCTCATGTTATACAATAGCAGCAACAAACACTAAATACATTCCCTTACTTGTTTTAGGAGTTCAAACTTCTAAAATCAAGAGTAAGAACAACTTCAACATATGTTATATATCCTACTCATCTCCTCCTAGAAGTATCAATACTGCCAAATAAAGGAAAAGGAAAAACCTATTTCCAGTTTAATTGTACTGTTTTTAAGTGGTAACTGGATAGCTGCAGAATTGTCTTGTTCTGCAAACAATTCCTACTTGTCTCTTTTGATTTCACTCATCGTGAATTCGTGATACAACTAGAATGAAATCTATATAGCTAGTTTCCTTGGGTTTTTAGAATAATTTGCCATTATACTTCTTTCTCTTTCTAACTTGTTACATTTGCATGTTTGCATGCAGTGTTTGATGTCTCTGCTGAAATTATTAAAACAATTTTATGTCAAGTTGCACTATAATCATGGATATCAGTATATCTGTTCACATATAAATGAGAAGAATTATAATAGTGTGTGTCATGGAAATAACTGCCAAAGAGGGATGGTTGGAGGGACAATAATTGGTATTACATAATACTACAGTGCTTCAAAAGCCAGACCACTCATCAAACCAGAAAGCTGTCAGGTTTCCTTGTTCAACTGTCCAGTTCCAAAACCAAACACACACATGCAAAAATGCTGTGATAACCAGACTGGACATCAAACAGGAAAGGGGCCTGGTTCCAGTTTTACCTAGTTTAAAACAACTCAAGTCTAAAACCATCTAGTTGTCATTGAACCAGATTAGGTTCCTTTTCTGGTTCAATGAGGTGGTCATAGCAAGTTCTTGACAAAAGGAACATCTTTCATGTAGTGATATGTGGTTGATCCTAGAGTAACTTCTGACCATTGGCTGATCCTTGTTGGCAAGGAGTTGGGAAGTGCGGGTCCAGCTCCTTTTAGATTTGAAAATATGTGGTTGTGTGCCATTTAGGATTCCTTAGGAAGGTAAAGGAATGGTGGGACGAAATTGTCCCCAGGGTCAATTGGCAAGGAATGAGTTTCCATAAGAAGCTCTAGGATTTGAAAGTTAAAATTAAAAACTGGAACATTATGGAGTTTGGGGAACTTGAAGAAATAAAGCAACCGTTGATTGAGCAAATTGAGGAAATAGACTCGAAAGAAGAGAGGGGTCCCTTTGTTGATAATGACGAGGAGCAAAGATGATCCCTAAGGAATCAATTGGAGGACATCTTGTTCCAAGAGGAAATGAGTTGGAGACAAAAATTGAGACATAAATGGATTAGAGAAGGTCATAGGAATACAAAGTTCTTTCATGCAGTGACAAATGGGAGGAGAAGGAAGGATTTCATTTCGAAGTTAGAAGTAGGGGGTGAGACTTTTACGAGACAAGAGGAGATTGTTGGGGCTTTTGTGGATCATTTTAAAGCAATTTTTAGAAGACCTCTAGGAAATAAAGTTTGGTTAGAAGGTCTAGAGTGGCCAAGGTTAGCGGAGGATATCAAAAAATGGTAGAAAGGAAGTTTCAAGTGGAAGAAATAATGGAAATGGTGTTTTCTATGGACAAATCAAAAGCTCCAGGACCAAATGGATTCACGATGGCATTCTAATCAAGATTGTTGGGAGATTTTGAAGAAGGGCATTCAATTGGTGTTCAATGAATTCTTCTAGAGAGGAGTTATAAATCCGGGGCCGAACCACCTTTCTTGTTTTTATTCCCAAGAAGAGTGATGCTGTCCATCCAAGAGATTTTATACCAATAAGCTTGGTGAATAGCTTGTACAAGATCATAGGAAAAGTGTTGTCTCTCAGGATTAGGCAAACCTTTCCCACCATCATTGCACTAAATCAAGGAGATTTTGTGAAAGGAAGGTGTTGCTGCCTAGGATGGGCCGAGGGCAATAGGGTAAATCTGCTTCGGAGCCGAGGGCTGGCTGATAAGTTCGAGGTCCGTTGTGGCTGAGGGCCTGTAGGTCAGACCTGTGAAGAGAAAGGGAATGTTAGAGGCCCCGGGTGCTAACCTAAGGCGGAAGCTCCGACTATCAAGTTCGTATGGGTGTGACGAAAGGTGGATGAGGCCTGAGGCTAGGATACTCAGACGAGGCCACAAGGGAGGCAAGGAAGTTCTTAGCTGTAGTGATTCTAGATGCTCACCTTGGGGGGTTACCCCCTATTTATACTTGAGACCGCTTGGAGGTAGGTGGACGCAGACGACTAGGATGTGGTCCGGCCTTGAGGGCGTGACCATTCGAGGCTGTCGCGTGTGGCCGCGCTATTGGCCCCGCGTCGTGCGCCGACCTCCGCTTTGCACACGCTCTCATTGGATCCGTTCTACGCGTCGCCTTCCGCCACGTGTGTGAGCCATTGGCCTGAGCTATAAGCGCCTACATCATTTGCCCCCACTCTCGAGGCCGTGGTGGAGGTCTTAGCTGAGGACCCTGGCTTCGGCCGAAGTGAGTGCATTATCTTCACTTGGAGACGCTGATGGGCCTTCTTTGATGAGGGCCTCGGCCTCGACTTCGGATTATCGAGGATGCACTTAGTCTTTGATTGCGGTGGTGTTGACTTGGGCTTCGATTCCCCCTCCGAGGAATGCTGTGGTGATTCCGTCGCGTGGAGGCCTCGACCTTGGCTTCGACAAGTTCGGGCCCGTGTTGGATACGGGTACGAGGGGTGCTTGCGCCCGGGTCCTGCACTTTACAGATTTAGTGGTGAATCTGTATGAGTCATCGACCTCGACTGGTGGTCGCCGAGGGTGACGCTTGGTGGCAGGTCATCGTGCATTGACCGTGCGCAAGACGGGTCTTGCTGCTGACAAGCTGTGGACCGTATGGGGGATGGATTTCTGCATTGGGTACAAGCCGTGCATGCTAAGGGTCCCCGCACTAACAGGTCCGAACCGTGCTCGAGATGGGCTCCATGTCAGGGCCGTGCATGGGAGACAAGCGTTTGGTTGGCCGGGTCGCGTTGCTTCCGATTCAGGAGCGCTGGGCGAACCAGATGACTCATTGAGTAGACCGGTTGACTCGTTTGGCGTCGTTTCGTCTTCCAGAGGCTAGCGACGTGTGTTGGTTGCTGGATTGGGCCGTAGAGGTGGTCACTCCGTGATTGTTGGATTGGGGGCGATCTAGGTCGTCCGTTTTCCTTTAAATAGGGGACTTAGTCGAGTCCTCCTTCACCATTTGCTTCCAAGTGCTATTGCTCTCAGAGACCTCGACTTTCTTTCCTGCTTTCCTTAGAGTTTCCCAGATCTCTTAGGTAAAAGACTTCTCTTGCTGCCATGTCTTACTCAGACTCCGGCTCAGAATGCTATAACTCCCCGACCCCTCGGGAGCGAGCTCCTTCAGACTTCTACCAACAGTAGTGGAGGCTACTTGGGTGAGCCCGAAATCCATACTCTGAGGCCCGAGGTCGAGGTGCTAAGGGGGAGGACTGCTTCTGTAGGCGCTGAATGCAACTGAAGGGGTGATGATTCTCCCCATGAGAGCGTCGGATCTACAAGGCCAAGGGAAGCCGAGGGGTCCTTGGGGTCCCCTGAGGTGGTCGAGGGCGAGGAGGTTCCCAAGCTCAGTCCGAGGGTGGTGGCCGAGTATGTGGCCTGAGGGGTGACGGTGGGGCGTCTTCCCCACTCCGAGCTGGATAGCATCCTTGGCCTGGAGCAAGTGAAGGCCCTGCCAAGAAGTAATTCATCCCTCGGACCTATAGGCTTAGGGTTTCGGATACCGGTGATCGACCGTGGATGCTAGAGGAGGGGGAAGCCTGTGCCTACCAGCACTACTTAGAGTTTGGCCTTAGGTTCCCCCTTCATCCCCTTATCCCCGAGCTATTGAGGTGGTATGGCATCTCGATCAGACAATTGGCCCCCAATGCCCTCAGGACCATCTTCGCGGTGTTGGTGATGTCTCAACTCCGAGACGTGGAGCTAACTGAAAAAATCTTTAGGGCTATGTTCGTGGCGAGGCCACACCCTCAAGAGGCGGGCATATACTATTTGCAGGCTTGCCGCGGCCGCACTGTCGACAACTCTATGTCCGTCCACCATTGGGATAGCAAGTTTTTCTTTGTCTCTTTTCTTGGCCACGCGGGATGAGAAGGAATTGCGGAAGGTCTTGGAGGAGGATCTTAAGGCTGAGAAGGCTCTCACCACAGAGCTAAAAGAGGCCTTGAAGAAGGTCGATGAAATGCTGAAGCAGTCCGAGATAAGGCACGTCCAGCTGGACGGGGTCCTGGCGGCTGTTCGGGCACAAGTGGTGGAGGCCGAGGAGAAGGCTCAAGACAGCATCGAGAATTGGAAGACGACTGTCGAGTATCAGCATGCCCTCACCAACTATGGGGCTGACTCCTACTTGGAGGTTATTGAGGACACCAAGTTTCAAGTGCTGAAGCTGATGCTTGACTTCCCATTGGACAAGATGGGGGCCCCAGAAGTTGAAGTCCCTCTTGCTGCCGAGGTCCCTTCCGCTGCCGAGGTTCCTTCTGTCGAGATCCTAGTTGCTGACGTCGTCGAGGTTCCTACTCCCGTCGAGGACACTGCGTAGGCTGCTCCTTGTTCTCTTCTTTGCTTTTTTGTTTGAGTCATATTTGTAAAGGGCTTGGCCTCCCCCATTTGAGGCCAGTTTTTGTAAAGCTGACAGGAAATACTGAATGAAATACACTTTTTGCATAACTTGTGCCTTTACTATCTGTTTTTGTACTTGTTTTTTTTTTTTTTTTTTTTTTTTTTTTTTTTTTTTTTTGCTTAGGGGCCGATGCCCCCTTCCGAGAGGTCACAAGTAGTAAAGAAGTTATCCGAGGTGGCTTGTTACTTAGTCGTTCGCTTAGGAAGCTAAGTTAAAGGAGTACATCCAAGGCCGAGCTATGCCGCCGAGGGGTTCGGGGCCCCTTTCCTTAGCGAGGAGGAAAGGGAGGCGAAGGCCTTAGCTCTCTTGGTTTGTTTTCCACCCCATCAAAAATTGGTTGGACGAGGCTGAAGTAAGCCGCCGAGGTGTTGGGGCGAGGGGTATGCCTTAGTAGGCCTGGTTTGGCTTTCCTTAGGGATGTTTGGGGTGTGAGCCTTCGGGCGACCGAGGCCACGGTGTGCTTCCTACTTGACGAAGTACTTAGAATATTTTTTAGTGTCTTTGTTCGCGATGGGCTGAGGTCTTCGACTGATGCTTATAGCCGAGGTCCCCATTGTTCTTTGCCTTAGTGCAAAGGCTTAGTAGGCGTATGGTCCACAAGGAACCATATGACTAGGCTGTCGTCTAGTCTAAGCGTGTAACCCCGGGGGAGGTTGTATGCGTTGGCTGGTTGTGTGGTCGAGGGGTCCTGGCAGTTAGCGAATAAGAGGATAACTCTTATCCACTTAAAGAGTCTAGAGATCTAAATAGAGATTTGGATCAAGGAACTCCTAATTTGATTAGGAATAACTGATCTTGATTTGTAGATAAGATAAGGGATTATCCTTATCACTTAAAGAGTTCAGATCCAAGTAAAGATTTGGATCAAGAGACTCCTAATCAGATTAGGAGACCATCTCTTTAAGGCTATAAATAGGGAGCAAGGCGGATCTGAAAAACATACAACACAGAAGATAATTCAGTTTGATTGTTTCTGCCTTCAGTTCTTTTTCTCCCTGCTCTTGCCGCCCTACCCTGTTCGATCTCCATTTTCTTGGAACTGATCAAGATTAGATCTTGATATTGCTTCTTGTTAGAAGAAACAATTCTAAATCTGTGCTCACTACCCCATTCGATTCTTACTGAAGATTCAGAGGTTCTTGTGAAGAACTACTTGTTGATCCTGCCTCATTTTAAGCTGTGTCATCTTCAGTGGAGGGAGGATTTGGTACACTCTTTGGGCGTGAACACCTGCGCTGGGAGGAGCTTATTGCGTGGATTCCGTATCAGGTATATCTCTCTCTAATCTTGGTTTCAGATTTTGTTCGGTTTGGTTACAAGAACGAACCTTGAAAATGCAGTTTCCTAAATTGGGAATACGACTCCCGGATGGGAGTAAAAAAATTTTTGAAATTTCGCCCAACCTTCTTGCTGAGTTCGGCCATCCATATGATGGATCTCCTATCCCTTCACATCTATGCTTCTTGGAGTATTATAGGAATCCCTATGAAAGAAGAAAGATAATAAAAGATTTCTGTTCCATTAACCCATAGGCTGTTAACCTAGACACAAAAACAAAATGTCAATAAAGAGGGGACTCTAAAAGTAGAAAGGGCATCTAACTCAAGATGAGGAAAGCAAAAACACTTGAAAGATATAGTCATATAGAAACATGTATAATTATTGTTGATAAATTTTCAGGTAAGCATTTTTTTTTTCTCATTTTAAGTGCCAATAGTTGCTTAGTGACATCTATGGAATCTGAAGAAGAGACAAATTATTTTAATTTTCTGGCATGTTAACATGTTATTATAACAGCAAACAAAATGTAAAGTGGTCATCATTTCATATGGAAATGTGCCTAGCGGTGTTACCAGAGAGATCTGAAAGTATAAGTGTCTAAAGTTGCATTTGTTACTTTTTGTGAATACCCAAGAATTAAGATGTTTGATGTCTCTTTCTCTATTTAAGATCTGTAGTAGTGCATACTTTCACATGTATGCCCTTTTTCTTTGAAGGAGTCCTTTTACATATATGTCCTTGTGCATGCTCTCTAATTTAAGCAACTTTTATTAGACCTACTAAATCCATTTGAATCAATTCAGAATAATGTTATGTAATATCAACGAGCATTATGTTTCTCATGGCTTTGTCTAATACCAATAAAGAATCTGAAGAATCTAGCTAATGCAGTTTTGTGGAAAGCTTACTGGATATCACCCTCAAATCGTACCCACTTTCCCTACCTGAGCTTCACCTTCCTGTGGGAAATTCTGAATCTTTGTTCTTAAGCAAGTCTAACCATTTGATGACCATGGACAAAAAAATTGAGCAAAAGAAAGTATGTGGAGCTTCAAAACGCAAAAGAAACTCAAAAGCACCAGAAAACTCAGATGTTAATGGGAAACTCAAGCAGCCTACAATTTTGGATGTGCTGAGAAAGGCAGGAGGTGTAACAAGTCAGGATGTCCCAGATGAAGGTTCTTCCGGTCCCTCACATAAGGTATCTCAGTGTGGAGAAGACCATACCCGTGACTCTAATGAGCCAAGTCTTGTAGAAATTTCTGCAGTGACCAAGGTTGTAGATGCACAGAGATTCAAATTCCGGCCTTTACTAGTTGATTGTTTATATATTTTAAACTTTTCAAAGGTATGTACTTTTAACTCTACTACTAATGCTGAGTTGAATCTTTTTCCTGTAATTTGGTAATGTACTTGTTCTTTAAAAGTGTATACATTTCTCAACAATTCAGAGAGAAGCTATGTTGAAGTTTTTGATATCTTATCATTCATAGATACAAAATTAATAATCAATTTTGAAATTAGATCAATATAATATTTATAACCAAAATAGGCTTCCATTTCATATCATCACATGCCATCATCTAAACCATGTCTCAACTCTCAACTATATGGGGTTGGCTGCATAAATCCTGTTCTGCCATTTTGTTTTGTTCAATACCATATCCACTGTTAAACTGTGAGACATTAAATCATATCTTACTATTTCAACCCATATCTTTTTTGGTTTGCCCCTAGCTCTTCTAGTCCCTTCAACTTGTAACAAATTACTTCTTATTGGTGATGTAGATGGTCCTCTACACGTGCCCAAAGCATCTTAGTTTGCTTTCTCTCATTTTATAACCTATTTAAGCTATTATTTGGTTCTTTTGAATGAGTTCATTTCAGATCCCATCCTTTCAACTTCCCACTCATCCATCTTAACATTTGCATTTCTGCTAGGGCATGTTGTTTCTTGGCTTCCCGATACTCTACTCCATCTGTTGGCCTTGCAACTATTTTATGAAAAATTCCTTTTAGTCTAAGTGGTGTTCTCTCATCACACAAGACTCTGGATGCATCCCTCCATTTTGCCCATCCTACTCTACTTCTATGGGTGACATCCTCAATTTCTTCCCTGTTATAGATTATCGAACCAGGGTAATGGAAGATGTCTGATGAAACCCCTGTGAACTAAGCTTCTTTGAGAGAGCTCTTCCTCTAGAAAAAAGAGAGAACAAAGTAAGGGTGGGAGGGGGAAAAGAGAGAGAAGAAGATGAGGAGAATGTGTTAGTTATGATTTCTGATATCCTACTCTCACTACACCCTGACCCTTTGATAGACTCGATGCACTACTCTTATCATCATTACATTCACATTATGCATGGAGAGAGTCTTGGCATGGTTGCGTGTATAGACATATCGCAAGGGAAGAGTGTAAAGTTTTGGGCTTGCATTAGTGGTTGCTTCCTGGGCTTGGTGACCTACATGGGCCTACTGGCTTAAGGCTGGAGTGCCTTCTTGGGCTCTAGCATTTCCCCCACCCTTTAGTTTAGCCTTCCCACTTGTCGGGGTATATTGGACCATTGCACTAGGGCTTGTTTTACAATTTTCCGGCCCACTTTCATCCAATGGATGCCCTTAATGTTGTTGGGCTCTATAGTGAGAATGGGTCGAATGGGCCTTAGTGTTTTTTATTTCTTTTAAGTAGTGTTTAAGGTTATGAGTCTTAGTTATGGGCTTTCTTTTTGTTTTCTTTAATTATTTCTTTAGTGCTGGCCGCCCCATTAAGGGCATCCAAGTAATTGTACTTAATTTTAGAATTAAGTTAATAAAATAGATCAAGGGGGCTAGAGAGAGAGAGGTTCGAACTCTTCTTTTCTCTCTTCTCTTCTTCTTCTACAACCTATTGTTGAAACCTCTTCCTTCTCCTTTCTCTCCCTTTCTTTCTTTTCCTATGTTTTCTGAATTACTATAGATGTGTTTCTCAACTTGGTATTAGAGCAGGTTCTCACTTTCGACTTCTTTCTCTTTTCTTTGCCCATACACTACACAGTGTGTATGGAGAACTGATTGGTTGATCAATCAACAACTTATGCAGCCCAGTTAGGAGGGTTTTTGGAGAGTTTTTGTGGAGGTTTTCATCCTTAGTTGAAGCCCAAGTAGGTTCTTGGAGACTTTTCCCGAAAACCCTAGATAACTGGAGAAATCTTGTTACATGTTGTAGAGACAATTTGAACCAGGTGCTTGGGGATTAGAGGTAAGCCTTTTGATTTCTATTGAGCGGTTTTGGTTGGATTGAGTTCTGGAACCTCTAGTAGGAGAGGTTGAAGTTTCTCTCTTTCTCCCCATCTTGTCGGGTCCTGTGAAACCCTATTTTTGGGAGGTTGAAGGGTTGTTCTTTGCTCAAAACAGTAAATCTAGCCTAGTAAAACCCTAATTTGATTTTCATTTGCATCCGTTCACTCAATGGAGCAAACTGGAGGAGAGACCAAATATTCCACAAATTCTGGGTTTTGACATGGGGGGCTAGTGGAGAATCTTTTTGGGGCTGTGACTACTGTGAAGTTAGATGGGACCAATTATATAGCTTGGTCTCAATCTATTAAGATACATGTGTGTAGTAGAGGAAAATGGGGTTACATTACCGGGAGCAAGAAGAAACTGGAGGAGGATGATCCTACCTATGAAAGGTGGATGTAGGAAAACTACACAATAGTGGGTTGGTCAGTGAATTCTATGCAACAACACATTAGTCAGCATTACCTGTGGATGGAAACTGTAAAAGAAATGTGGGATAGTGTACAAGAGACCTATTCTCAAAAGCTTAATGTTGTTCGGGCCTACAAATTGAAGCATGATGTGAATAATCTAAGACAGGGGGAGGAGCCCTTAGCTGTCTACTTCTCTATGTTGGAATTTCTTTTGCAAGAGATTAATCTAATGGAGACTGTTGTTTGGGGTTGCACAAAGGATGCAAAAACATATAGGAAGTTGGTGGAGAGAAATTGGGTCTTTGAGTTCCTCACTGGACTCAACTCGAAGGATGATATTGTGAGGTAGAATGTTTCAGGAAAGGATGAGGTGACTTTGTCTTAGGTGTATGCTATGGTGAGCAGTGAGGAGAGCAGAAGATAGGTTCAGTTTGTCGAGCCGCAGGTTGATCACTATGCCAATGCCAAGATGAAGCCAAAGGTTAACACTGGGAAGAAAGATGTTATTTGTGAATACTGCAAGAAGCCTAAACACACTAAAGACACTTGTTGGAAGCTACATCTAGAGCTCATTCCTGCCAGACTCAAGAAAGAAAATGGTGGAAAAAGGTGGAAATGCAAATGTAGCCACCTCCTCACAAGGTGAACAAGGATAGGGTGGAAAGAAGTTAGTGGGAGAACAACTTGCAGCCGCCAGGGCTGCGTATGAGAAGTATGGCTGAATAATCAGTCATTTGGAGTCCATTGCTACATCTCATTCAGAGACCGTTCCTTCCTCCACATATGCTCACTTAGGTATTCGTGCCACTACACATCATGTTTATGCCTCAGGTACTCATAAAACCCCTTGGATAATTGATTTTGGTGCTTTTAACCATATGACCAGTGTTTCACAGTTATTCATCTCGTACCAACTCCTTTCTGTCCAAGATAACATATCCTTTGCTGATGGCTCTCTTGCCCCTATCACGGGAAAGGGAGACATTAAGACCTCTTATGCCTTAACCTTCTCATTTGTTCTTCATGTACCTAAACTTAATACCAATTTTCTTTTAGTTAATAATTTGTTTAATCCCTGAATTGTAGTGTTACCTTTTTCCCTTCATATTGTGTGTTTCAGGACATGAAATCTCAGAAGGTGATTGGGAGTGGCCATGAGGCGAATGGGATCTCTATCTGTTAGACATGCCTAAACAGACCCAAGTACAACCTAGGAGAATTGCATTTGTTTCAAAGTCCACTAGTCGTATTATGTTATGTCATAGTCATTTGGGTCATTTGTCTTTTTTCTACATTGAGTCATTTGTTCCCAGATTTATTTAAAGGAATCAGTCTATCGAGTCTACATTGTGAGTCTTGTGAGTTCTCAAAGCATTGTAAGAACACTTATCTTTCAAGTAATAAAAGATCGACTATTCCTTTTAATATTATTCACTCTGGTGTGTGGGGGCTTTACCATTTACCGTGTATGGGTGGTTATAGATATTTCATCCTGTTTATTGATGATCTTTCACAATATACTTGGATTACCTTATGCGCTCTTGTGCTGAAGTACCTAAACTTGTGCAACAGTTCCATGAACACCAACTCACTTTGTTTAACACTTGCATCAAAATATTCCGATCAGACAATGCTAAGGAATATTTTGAGGACCTTACCTCCTATTTTGAGAAGTTTGGGGTTGTTCCTTAGAGTTCTTGTGCCCACACTCCACAACAAAATGGAGTAGCAGAGAGGAAAAGTAGACATATTGTGGAAGTTGCAAGGAGCATCCTTTTTGCTACCCATGTTCCTATGAAGTTTTGGGGTGATGCTGTTTTAACAGTTACCTACCTTATTAACCACATGCCTTCTCGAGTCTTGGGGTTAAAATCTCCTTTTAGAGTCCTCTTTTCCTGGTGTTGAGATTTTCTCCATTGCTTTATAGGTCTTTGGTTGCACTTGTAATGTCCGCATTCCTAGTTTTAAGAGACATAAGTTTGACCCAAAGGCTCAGAAGTGTATCTTCCTTGGTTATGCTTCCACATAGAAAGAGTACTATTGTTTTGATCCCATTAGTGGCACCCGTTTTGTTTCCATGGATGTCACCTTTGTAGAGTTAGTTCCTTTTTATAATCGACATTCTGAGGGGGAGAGATCTCTTGAGTTGTTTTCTTTATCCCTTCCTTTTCCAACTCCAGTTGAGTCTTGTGTTGAGCCCTTCACAATTACCCCCATTCCCATGGAGGGATCCTCTCCTTTGAGGTCTTTCATTCCTGCTCCTCCCCCTCCTCTTGCTAGTCTTGCTATTTTTATCACTCATCCTATTCTCCAGAAGTGGTACCAGTAGCAAAGGCTAAGGCAAACATAGGTTGATCCCACACATCTAGTTGAGTCTCAAGCACTTCTAATTACTGAAGAGAGGACATTTGCATTACCTCCTACACTAGCACCCTCATTTCCAGACCTTGATCTACCCATTGCCTTGAGAAAAGGTAAGAGGAAATTATAGCTCATTGTATTTCCAAATACCTTTCCTACAACTTGTTGTCCCCATCCTACTATGCCTTTCTAGCCTCCATTTCCTCTCAACCCATCCCAAAGTCTATTTTTGAAGCCTTAGCCACACCAGAATGGAGGGATGCTATGAGGACTTTAATAAAAGCCCTTTATAAAAACAATACCTGGGATATTGTTGACTTGTTAGCTGGGAAGGAACCTGTTGGGTGCAAGTGGGTTTTCATTGTCAAGTATCGTTTAGGTGCGTCAATTGAGAGGTATAAGGCTTGCCTTGTTGCTAAGGGATATACCCAGGTATATGGGATAGATTACTTTGAGACCTTTTCTCCAGTTGCTAAAATGACTTTGGTGAGAGTCCTTTTATCCTTAGTAGTGAGCTATGATTGGCCTCTGTATTAGTTTGATGTTAAGAATGCATTCCTGAATGGTGATTCCACTAAAGAGGTATATATGTCCCTTCCTCTTGGTATATATGGCAAGGAGATGCAAGGTAAGGTGTGTAGATTGAAGAAATCACTTTATGCCATGAAACAATCTCCATGTGCTTGGTTTGACAGGTTTAGGACTGCTCTTGTTCAGTTCAGCTACACTCAAACTCAATTAGATCATACCCTCTTTGTTAAGAGAAGAAGTTCCCTGGTGACACTCCTTGTTGTTTATGTAGATGATATTGTGGTTACTGGTAGTGGTATAGAAGAAGATAGTGCTCTCAAGAAGTTTTTCAGTTCTGAATTTGAGATCAAATACTTAAGTAGTGTTTAAGGTTATGTTTGTTGGTTATGGGCTTTCTTTTTGTTTTCTTTAATTATTTCTTTTGTGTTGGCCACCCCATTAAGGGCATCCAAGTAGTTGTTCTTAATTTTAGAAATAAGTTAGTAAAAGAGATCAAGGGGGCTAGAGAGTGAGGTTTGAACTCTTCTTCTTCTTCTTCTTCCACAACCTACTGCTGAAACCTCTTTCTTCTCCTTTCTCTTCCTTCCATTCTTTCTTTTCTATATTTTCTGAAAGACTGCAGGTGTATTATCTCAACTGGCTCGACCATTAATTGTCTATCTTCACTGAACTTTGTAGTAGGGGCTTCAGCAAGACTACATCAGTCTTACATTGGTTTGAGGAGCGAAAAATTAAAGATAGGATTTTGACGAGCATTAGCTGGGAGATCTAGTTTGTAATACAATTCCCACTCTACTTAGGACTTTAAATGGTCCAAAGAATCTTGGAGAAAACTTCTGCCATGCCCTCTTGTCTAGTGAAAGTGAAGACTGTCTATATGGCTATAACTTCAAGAAAATCAAATCTCCCACTTGATACTCCACAGTGATGCTTTTTATCATACTGTGACTTCATATAGTGTTAGGCCAGAGCCTCATCCCGAGCTATCAGTTGCTCTTCAACTTTAGCAACAGCTGATGTTCCCTTCTCATATGGCAGCACCGAGGGTGGTTCCCTCCCATATAGGATCTTGAATGGGGTGGTTCCTGTTCCCGTGGTGACATGGTATGTGGTGTTATACTAGAATTCGATCCATGGGAGCCACTTAAGCTATTGTGTGGGCTTTTCTCCAACAAAGCCCTTGAGGTATGTTTCCAAACAACGATTCACCACCTCAGGTTGCTCGTCTGTTTGCAGATGGTAGCTGGTGGAGTGGTAGGTGTGGGTTCCTTGAGCTTTGAAATACTCTTCCCAGAACCAACTTGCAAACATGGGGTTTTTTGTCAGTGATTATAGCTGTGGGAGTCCTGTGAAGCTTAGCAACTTCATGTATGTAAGCTTGTGCTACTTGGGTTGCTATGTAGGGGCGAGAGAGTGCAATGAAGTGGGCATACTTGCTTAACTGACCCACAACAACAAGAATAACAGATTTACCTCCTGACTTAGGCAAACTGGTAATAAAAGCCATGGCAATTTCGTCCATACCTGATCTGGAATTGGGAGTGGTTGGAGTAGTCCAGTTGGTGATTGGGTCTGGTATTTCTGGGTGTGGCAAGTTGTGGCAGCTTGCTACAAAGTCCTGCATTGCCTTCATTCTCTGCTAATAGAAATGGGCTACTAGGCGCCTGTAAATCCTCACCATCCTTGATTTTGCCTTCTACAGAGTCATGGAACATCTTCAAGGGCTCGTTGTGGTAGATAGATTTTGTAGCTACCACCAACTTGCCTTTATAAAACAAATCCGGCCTTCATGGAGTACCCCGCAACTCAGCCTGGGTCTGTTTCTTGCTGTTCGCGTATGAGCTTCAAGTCACCATCTTGTTGGGCTTCTTTGATATGATCCGACATAGGATAGTGGGATTTGGATACAATCATTTAGTCTAATTCTTCTTTTCTAGATAAGGCATTAACTACCATATTGGATGGTCCTAGTTTGTACTCGATGAAGTCAAAGCCCATTAACTTGCCAGACCATTTATGCTGTTCTAAGTTGAGGGTTCTTTGCTCCATTTGATGTTTAGACTTTGTTGGTCAGTTCACACTGTAAATTTGCACCGCAAGATGTAAGCTCTCCACTTTTAGACTGAGAACTAAGGCCATAAGCTCCTTGTCATAGGTTGACTTTAATTAAGCTAGGGCTGAGAGTGTCTTGCTAAAATAAGCAACTGGGTGCCCTTCTTGTAATAGGACTGCACCAATTCCTTTTCCTAAGGTGTCACCTTCAATCACAAATGGCTTGGTAAAATCAGGTAATGTGTGAAGTTGTCCTTTAGTAGAGCCATGAGTGGAGCGGCCAATGAAGCGTACCCCTTAATAAATCTCAAATAATACCTTGTTAGTCCAATGAAACCAAAGAGACCCTTGACATTCTTGGGTTGGGTCCATTGTGTCATTGACACTATTTTCTCCAGGTCAGTCATCACCTTGTCCCCAGTGATCACATGGCCCAAATACTGAATTTGTGTTTGCCCAAAGGTACATTTGGATTTGTTTGGCATAAAGATGATGTTGCCGGAGTAAACTCAGGGTGATCTCTAAATGCTTTAGATGAGAGCATGGTTTAAAGTATCGATACACCCGATTCGCAAAAACAGGCGTATTGGGTGTTTTTCTACTTTATTACTTTCTTCTTTAAGTTTTTTTTTTTTCCAAAATTTCACCAGGAGGTTGGTTTTAAGCATATACCTATCCCCTGAAAATAGTCAAATCCCAAAACACCCCTTATTTGGGGTTTTGAACGGCTCCCGATACGATACGATATGCCCTGTTGGGCATATCGTATTGAAATTTTGAACCTTGGATGAGAGGCCCAGTCACTGCTATATACAAGAATATCATTGAAAAGTACTAGTATAAAACATGTAAGATAGGGGTGGAAAAACATCGTTCATCAAATTTTGGAATGTAGAGGGTGCGTTAGCTAGGCCAAATGGCATGACCACAAATTTGTAATGGCCATCGTGGGTCTGAAATGCTGTTTTATGGATATCCTCTGGATGAACATGAATTTGGTTATATTGATAAAAAGACATGAATTTGGTGATAGCAAGACCATAGGTCCAACTTAGAGAAATATATGGCATGCTTCAGTTCATCAAACGGCTCATCAATCAAAGGAATTGGGAATCGGTCTTTTGTCGTTGTTGTTAGAGTTGTTATTTTCTGCTGTTAGAGTTGTTTTCTGATGTTAGTTTAGGGTGCTGTCAGCATGTTCTTAGCTTTTATTTAATGTTTTTTATTAGGGTGTGCCGCCAAGGGTAAAGATGTACTTTTCTTTTATTCTTTTCATGTTGTTATAAATAAGAAGCTGGGCGCCACCACCCAGATTTTTGGCTCTCAAACATCTCTCTCCTCTTTCTCTCTCTTTTCTAGAAGAAATCATGGTATTAGAGCAAGGTTCTGGGTGATGGGAATCCTTTTTTCTCTCTGAATCACATTCTCTTGATCCAGATTTCTGATTTCTTGGACAGTGAAGACAAGAAGCCCTAATCAGACTGGTCAGAACACTAATTTACTGTTTTTTCTGGGTTCCTCCTTGGTCGTGACACCAAGGAAACCCTAGTTAGAGATAGCCAATGCTGTGAAGGCTCCTTTTTTGGTGCTTGTACCTTCATACAGTTACTGTATAGGGGTGTGTGATCCCTTTTGTCACAGGTATCTGCTGCGTTTGTTTGGTATATGTAGTGTGTGGTCCAATGGTGAGTAGAACTTAAGTTCTTGGACTGTAGTACAACTAGTATGGGAGTTGAAAATATGATGTTTCCTATGCCAATTACCCCTCTAAATGGCTTTTACTACCTGATGTGGGCGAAAGGCGTAAAACTTTATGTTATAACTAGGGGAAAAGCTGGTTACATAAATGGGAGAGTCAAAGAACCTAAGAGTGGGACAACTAAACATGATAGGTGGGACTAGTGAAATGTGGGAAAAGGCCAAAACTACCTACTCTGAGCAAAGACACTATGCCAAGATTTACCAGTTACAAGTTGAATCCTCAACCTGTAAACAAGGTAACCATAGTTTGTCAACCTATTATTCAACCCTTACTTCAGTATTGAAGGTGTTGGACTACTACTGGGCTATAGAGTGGAAACATGATGATGATGCTAAAGCCTATAAGATGTTGGTCTCTCAATAGCAGGTTTTTGCTTTCTTGTTGGGACTAAACCCCGTATATGAACCTCTAAGAGTTCAGATTTTGGGGAATAGAGAGTTGCCTTCAGTTCAAGAAGTGTATGCCCTTGTCTAGTCTGAGGAAAGTAGACGGAGTGTGATGGTTACAACTGAGGGGGAGCAATAGGTGGCATTAGCTGCAATGGGTGGTAACAATATGGGAAAGAAGAGTAATTCCAAGAAGGTTGATGGCAAGGACTAGTTGTGGTGTTCCCATTGTTGGTGTTGAAGACATGCACGCAACACATGCTGGGAGCTCTATGGGAAGCCAAAGTGGGCTGTAAAGAATCAAGAACAGGACAAGGTGTAGGGTCAGAATAAGTCTAATACAGTAAATAATGCAGCAAATATGGCAACTCAAGACACTTCATTGGTATTGCTCGGGAGCACTTCACTGGTTTTGACCCCAAGGAGGATATCATTAACTCCTTTCGTAGTCATTAGGAATCATATGGTAGAGCCTTGCGTCAGATGGACTGTTCAACTACTGTACTCCTTATACTTCATTTGCTTCTACATCAAGTAATGCAACCCCAGCCTTCCTTGTTTCCATTTCCATTGATTCTCCCTGGATCATTGACTCAGGGGCCTCTAACCACATGACTGGTAAGCCAAATCTTTTTCAGTCTTATAGCTTTTTGTCAGGGAAGGATAAGGTGAGGCTTGCAGATGGATCATTCTCCTCCATTGTAGGCTAGGAATCAATATCCCTTCCTCATGGACTTAACCTGAATAATGTGTTGCATGTGTCTAAACTTCCCATCAATATGCTTTCCATTAGTAGTATCACAAACTCTTTAAACTATAGTGTAACCTTTTTTCCTAGTTCATGTGTTTTTTTCAGGATCTAACTTCTAGGAGGACGATTGGTAGAGGAAGCATAGTCAACCAAATAATCAGACAAGGCTAGCTTCTTGGTGTCATCGTTAGAGTCACATAGTCAATCAAATAGGTGTCAGTTTTTTGTGGCATTGTTGTTTAGGTCATGTGTCTTTTGAAATAGTGAAGTCTTTGTTTCATTTTTTATTCAAGTCATGTTCAATGTCAGATTTCCAATGTCAAACATGTTAGTTGAGCAAGCAATGTAGAACAATATTTCATTCAAGTAATAAAAGATTAAGTTTCCCTTTCTATATTGTGTATTCTGATGTTTGGGGGCCTACTAATATAACTTCGGAGGGTGGGACCAAAATGATTTTGGATAGATGTTGTACTTGTTGCTGCTTATGTCATCAATCGCATGCCCTCTTGAGTGTTGAGCTACAAGGCCCCTCACCAGTTGTTGTTCCCTTGGTCTCCTTTATTTCCCATCCCCATGAGAGTGTTTGGTTGTCATGCTTTTGCCCACGATTTGTCTTTGTCTTGTGGTAAGTTAGACTCTTGGTCTATTTCGTGTATCTTTCTAGGGCATCCCTCCTCTCAAAAGGGTTATTGGTGCTTTGATCCCATTTGTCATAATTTTTTTTTTGTCTCTATGGATGTTTCCTTTTTTGAGTCTAAACCATTCTTCCTTCTCCTCAGGGGGAGAGTAGCGTGAAAGAGGAAAAGTAGGTCCAAGTCTCTCTTCCTTCTATTCTGGATCCTACTCCTTTTCTTGTCTTTCTATGTAAGCACAATAGAGATCAACAATGTGATAAAGGTGCTGAGCTACCAGATACTGAACAACCAACACCTTTAGATTCCCATGAAGTAAGTCCAAATGAACTAGGCAACATTGCTCCTGTTGATACCCTTGCTCCCATTTCGGTTGTGGATGACCTTGACATTCCTATTACTCAAAGAAAGGGAGTTAGGTCATGCACTACCAAACACCCCATTACCCAATATGTTTCCTATGATCATATTTCCCCCTCTTACCGTGCCTTTCTATCTACAGTTGATAGCGTTCCCATACCCAAAAATGTGGTAGAGGCTTTAACTTACCTTGAATGGACAAATGTTATGAAGGAGGAGATTAATGCCCTTCATAAGAATCACACTTGGGAGTTGGTGGATCTTCCAAAAGGGAAAGACCTAGTGGGGTGTAAGTGGGTGTTTACAATGAAACACAAGGTAGATGGACAATTGAAAGGTACAAAGCAAAGTTGGTAGCAGAAGGGTACATTCAAGTCTATGGTGTTGACTATGATGAGACGTTTGCTTCCGTAGCTAAGATGAACTCAATTTGGGTCCTTCTATCATTGGTTGCAAACCTTGATTGGGAATTGCATCAATTGGATATAAAGAATGCCTTTTTAAATGGTGACCTAGAAGAGGTGTATATGGTACCACCCGGTTATTGTGCCAAAGGAAGTGAAAATAAGGTGTGCAAGCTAAGAAAGTCCCTCTATGGCTTAAAACAATCTCCTAGAGCATGGTTTAGTAGGTTTCATATGGCGGTCCAACAAGTAGGGTTCAAACAATATCAGTCTGATCACACTCTCTTTGTAAAGAGATGTTAGGGATAGGTTGCACTGTTGATAGTGTATGTGGATAATATCATCATTATAGGGAACTGTAGCTCGAAAATACAAAAGTTGAAGGAGTTCCTAGCTTTTCAATTTGAAGTGAAAGATCTGGGTCCACTAAAGTACTTTCTTGGGGTTGAGGTTGCCTACTCAAAAAGGGGCATCTTCATTTCTTAGAGGAAGTACATCCTTGATTTGTTACAAGACACAGGCAAGCTAGGTGCAAAGGCAATGGATACTTCTATGGATGATGACCATAAACTGGCTGATTGTGATGGTTGTTTGTTAAAAGGTTGTAGCTGAAGTAGTAGAAGAGAGGTGAAGGCAAACAAGTGCTGAGAATGTCGAATTGAGTAACCCAGTCGACAGTACTATTATTTATAGTAGATTACAATACAGTGTTACATTAAATGTCTGGAATGCCCCCGATTAGTGATGGGACACCCAGACTGCTTAAAACACTAAACAGACTTAGGCCCAATAACAAAGGCCCAGTACCTAACAGCTTAAAACCCAATACTAACTAACATGTACACTTATCAGCCGAACCAACAATACATAAAAACAGTCAACTTAACACTCCCCTTCAAGCTAAGCATGGATGTCAGTCATGTTTAGCTTGCCAAGAAGGTCCAAGAATTTTGTTGCAGCCAACCCTTTAGTCATTACATCTACAATTTGCATCTCGGATGGAGTATAAGGAATGCAGAGTTCTCTCGAGACTATTCTCTCTCTAACAAAATGTCGATCAATCTCAATATGTTTTGTCCTATCATGTTGCACTGGGTTATTTGCAATGTTGATGGCAGCCTTGTTGTCACAGTACAGCCTGAGAGGACCCTCAACTTTTATGCCAAGCTCACCAAGAAGGGTCCTAAGCCATAGAAGTTCAGCAACACCATGAGCCATAGCTCGATATTCAGCCTCCGTACTTGATCTAGCAACCACATTTTGCTTCTTACTCCCCCATGTAACTAGGTTCTCTCCAAAAAATGTACAATATCCTGAAGTTGATTTTCTGCCCCCAGCAGAACCGGCCCAATCTGCATCAGTATAAGCTTCAATTTCAATTTTATTGTGTTTTCTGAACAGAATTCCCTTTCCTGGTTAAGTCTTCAAATACTGAGAATCCTTTCAACTGCTCTCATATGAGGGATCTTTGGAGAGTGCATGAATTGACTGACAACATGCACAACATAAGCAATATCTGGTTGGGTGAGAGATAGATATATCAGCTTCCCTACCAATTTTTGGTATCTCTTTTTATCACAGTAGTCCTCCCCTACTGATTCCTGTAGACCATGGTTCTGTTCTATTGGAGTATCTGCTGGTCTACACCCTATCTTGCCCGTCTCTTCTAGGAGGTCAAGTATATACTTCCGCTGACATATATAGATTCCCTCTCTTGACCTAGCAACTTCAATCCCAAGAAAGGATCTCAAATGGCCCAAGTCTTTGATCTCGAATTCTGAAGCTAAAAACTCCTTTAGTCTTTTGATCTCTTCCAGGTCATTCCCAGTAATCACCATATCATCCACATAAACAATGAGTGCTGTAAGTTTGCTATCCTGTCTCCTTATGAACAAGGTATGGTCTGCACCACTATGAGTGTACTCCACTTTCTTCATGGCCCCACAAAGCCTCTCAAACCATGCACGAGGAGACTGCTTTAGGCCATATAATGCTCTCCTCAGTTTACACACCTTTCTATCAAAGTCGTAGCCTGGTGGAGGGTCCATAAATACCTCTTCATGAAGATCACCATTTAGGAAGGCATTCTTCACATCCAGCTGATGGAGTTCCCATGAAAAATTTGCTGCTAATGACAGTAAAACCCTAATTGTTTTGAGCTTCGCTACTAGAGCAAAGGTTTCTTTGTAATCTATCCCTTCTTTTTGAGTAAACCCCTTTGCCACAAGCCGGGCCTTGTACCTTTCAATGGACCCGTCCTCCCTCTGCTTTACAGTGAACACCCACTTGCACCCGACAGTGCTCTTCCCTTCTGGCAGATCCACTAATTGCCAAGTCCTTGCTTTCATTAAAGCTTTCATCTCTTCATTCATAGCTTCTTTCCACCTTGGGTCAGACACAACCTCTGAGTACCTAGAAGGAACATGTACAGAGGAAAGAGCAGACACAAAGGAGTGATAGGATGGAGATAAACGTGAGTAAGAAACAAAATCAACAATGGGGTGCCGAGTAGTACAAGAACGGATAGACTTACGAAGCGCAATAGGAACATCCAAATCAGAAGTATGTGTGTTGGGATTACCTTGGATTGCTAAGACAGATTGATCCGAGTCCAACTGGTTGTTGTCATGAGTTTGAAGGCCCTTTTTCCTTCTGTTGTAGGTGATTCTTATATCTTTCTGTTGCCTACTAGAGCCCTCAGGAACATTTGCAGTATCAGGAGAGGTAGCAGGAACAGTGGGAGCCTCACTAGGTTCACCCGGGATGCCACAACTAGGAGGAGTAGAAGGAGAGGATGGAAGGCCCGAGGCAGATAGAGGAACAAAAAAGAAGGGAGAATAAGAATCCTCTTCCATCCCACTATTCTCCCCCTGAAGAGGATTCTGGGAAGACTGAAAGTAGGGTTGAGACTCAAAAAAGGCCACATCTCTTGTGACATACTTTCTCTTGGTGACAGGATCATAACACTTGTAACCCTTTTGTGTAGGAGAGTACCCCAAAAAAATTCCTTTCGTAGCCCTAGGATCCAGCTTGGTCTTCTTTGGATCCTTTACATGTATAAAACATACACAATCAAAGACCCTAGGAGGAAGAGGAAAGTTTGTCAGGGTAGGACAAAGAACAGAGAAAGGGGTTTTCATACCCAACACCTTAGATGGCATTTGATTTATCAGATATGATGCAGTAAGTACTGCTTGAGACCAGTAGTGCTTGGGAACCTTGTGCTGGAATAGTAAGGCTCGAGCTCTCTCCAATAGATGTCTATTCTGAAGGGATGAGAGGTCCATCGTATGGACGCCCAAAAATGCGGAATAAGGGGGGCGAATTTCAAAAATTTTTCTCTCCCTTCAACTGGGAATCGCATTCCCTATTTAGAAAATCATATTTTCAAGGATTAATCTTGAACCATAAACTGAACCAGATCTGAACCAAAAGGAGTAGGAGAGAGGTATACCTGATACAAAGAAATATTATCTCTCAATGGAGGTGTTCACGCCCAAGGAAGGATCCAAAGACTGTTCCACTGAAGATGGCGCAGTGCAGGATGGAGCAGAATCAGCAGCGTTCTCCAAGAACCTGATCCTTCGTAAGAATAGCTGGATGGCACGTAAGCACTACTTCCAATCAGTCCTTTCACAAAGGGCTGATATCAAGATCGAATCTTGATCTCTCCCACAAAGTTGGAGATCGAACTGGAGGTCTGGCGGCGGCAGGAAGGAGGTGGCAAGAAAGAGTGTTACAGAGATTGCAAAAACTTTCTTCTGTGATTTCAGCTCTGAAGACTAGAGATCTTTTTCTCTCTTGTGTTGTGTGTCTAAAGGCTGTCACCCCCTCCTCCTTTTATAGGCTTAAAGGGATCAGTTCCTAATCCCATTAGGAGTTGCTGATCCAAATCATATTTGGATTAGAAGTCCCTTTAAGTGATAAGGGAGAACCCTTATCTTATCTGTAGATTAGATCAGTCCTCTCCTAATCCCATTAGGAGGCTCCCAGATCCAAATCTTATTTAGATCTTGGACTCTCTGAGTGGATAGGGTCAAGGCCCAATTCTATCAACTGATTTAATCCCAGATCCACCCCTCATTTAAACTGATCAAATCAGCCCAGTTCGAAATGGGCTTTAGGCCCATTAAGGTTGTGTGCTCACTTAGCCTTCCAAACTGTTGCCCAGTTGAGCTTCCTTATATGGCGTGGGACCCAAACATTGATCTACACATCAGGCACATGGGTTCGGCCCAGCCTTTGTTACAAAGCCTAGCCCAATACACTACTATGGACAATGCACCCCCTGAAATCCATCACATGGGCTCTATGGTCCCAACACTTACCCTAAGTGGTCTCTGGTCCAAGCCACCTTGTAACACCCTGGGACTGTGGGCAGATGCAAGATTAGCCCATTAGGTATTACCCTCAATGGTCTTACACTTAACCTCTCAGCCCATAATGATCAAGCACTGCCCGATAAGGGAGGACCTCTCCCTCGGCTGCAAGGAACAGTGTTGCACTCTCTGCTTATATGGATCCCAGGAATTAAAACCTTTTGCAAATCATTTCGAAACCATAACATATATATATATATATATATATATATATATATACTTTTATATCCCATATAAAATATATTTTGCAAAACAAATCTCAACGATTGAAATCGGCTACCGGCAGTCTTGGTTTCCATTAGAGAGAGTGCATCCCCGATCATTACCTTTGTCCGACAAAGGGGCTGATCCTGTCACTATGATTACCACTCAGATGAATTCTCAGACTGTCCCAACATACCCAGGTTTTGACCCCCGCTAAGGATCTCACTGATTGGTACATCAAAGACAACTCAATCCGACACCTAGTGTAGTAACATAATCGAGTCTAGGGGTCGGGTGTAACTTTTCAGTTTTTTCCATTAATCTCCAAGGTCCAGGGCAATACTGGTCATCTGGTCCGGTTCAAAGATTCAATTAATCCTACACCGTATGTGCCTAGGGTCTCACCCTGGCAGCTAAGACAGGCCACTCCAACCGACTTGGTGGCACAACAGTGTCAGCCTTATTAGGATAGGTCTCCCCAGACCGACCCATTGGCTGTGAACATTCTAAACTAACACGAGTCTCATTAAGTGTTTAGTTTAAAGGTATTACACAGAAACATAGCAAGGGAACATGAATCAAATATGTACTTTTATTCATTTACAATAAACTCATAATGTACATCATTCTGATTGAAGCTAAGGGCATACAAAACTGTCTAACATATTCTTGCGCTCAGCAACCCCATTCTGTTGAGGAGTATTAGCACAAGATGATTGATGTAGCATGCCAGTATCTTCCATGAACAAGTTCAAGGATTTTTCAAAATATTCAGCAGCATTATCTGACCGGAATTGCTTAATCTTCTTGTCAAGTTGTGTTTCAATCATTTTGCAAAATGCCATGGTTATCCGTGGCACTTCATCTCATCTTTTTAACAGGTAGATCCTGTTAGACAGTTTTGTATGCCCTTAGCTATAATCAGAATGATGTACTTTATGAGTTTATTGTAAATGAATAAAAGTGCATATTTGATTCATGTTCCCTTGGTATGTTTTTGTGTAATACCCTTAAACTGGACACTTAATGAGACTCGTGTTAGTTTAGAATGTTCACAACCAGTGGGTCGGTCTGGGGAGACCTATCCTGATAAGGCTGACACTGTGGTGCCACCAAGTCGGTTGGGGTGGCCTGTCTCAGCTGCCAGGGTGAGACCCTAGGCACATACAATAATTGAATCTATGAACTAGACCAGATTTCCAGTATTGCCCTGGACCTTGGAAATTGATGGGCAAAACTGGAAAGTTACACCCTACCCCTAGACTCGATTATGATACTGCACTAGGTGTCGGATTGGGCTGTCTTTGATATACCAATCAGTGAGATCCTTAGCGGGGGTCAAAACCTGGGTATGTTGAGACAGTCTGAGAATTCATCTGAGTGGGTGATCGTAGTGACAGGATCGGCCCCTTTGTCGGACAAAGGTAATGATCGGGGATGCACTCTCACTGATGGAAACTAAGTCTGCCGACAGCCGATTTCAATCGTTGAGATTTGTTTTGCAAATATATTTTATATGAGATATAAAAGTATATATATTATGGTTTCTAAAATGTTTGCAAGAAGGTTTTAATTCCCGGGATCCATATAAGCAGAGAGTGCAACACTGTTCCTTGCAGCCGAGGGAGAGGTCCTCTCTTGTCGGGCAGTGTATGACCATTATGGGCTGAGAGGTTAAGTGTAAGACCATTGAGGATAATACCTGATGGGCTAATCTTGCATCTGCCCACAGTCCCTGGGTGTTACAAGGTGGCTTGGCCCAGAGACCACTTAGGGTAAGTGTTGGGCCCATAGAGCCCATTTGATGGGTTTCAGGGGTGCACTGTCCATAACAGTGTATTCGGCCAGGCCTTGTGACAAAGGCTGGGCCGAACCCATGTGGCCGATGTGTAGATCAATGCTTGGGTCCCACGCCATACAATGATGCCCAACTGGGCAGCAGTTAGGAAGGTTAAGTGAGCACATAAGCTTAATGGGCCTAAAGCCCATTTCGAACTGTGCTATTTAATTAGTTAATTATGGGGCGAATTCTGAGATGGATTAGCAGATTGGATAGGGTCTTGACCCTATCCACTCAGAGAGTCCGGATCTGAATGTGATTCAGATCTAGAAACCTCCTAATGAGATTTGGAGAAAGCTAATTTAATCTGCAGATAAGATAAGGGTTTATCCTTATCACCTAAAGAGAGGGCTGATCCAAATATGATTTGGATAAGCATCTCCTAATTGGATTAGGAGCTGATCTTTTAGGTCAACAAAAGGAGGGGGCGGCAACTTTTAGAAGACACATAATCAGATCCTCTTTAGAGCTGAAATCACAGAAGAAAGAATTAAGCAATCCTGCAGAATTCTTTTTTGCCGCCCTGTTTGCCAGTTCGATCTCTAGTTGTGGGAGAAGTCAAGATTCGATCTTGACATCAGTTCTTTGAGAAAGAATTGATAGGAAGCTGTGCTCACGTGCCATCCTGTTGTTTCTTGCGATGGATGGAATTTTTGGAGAAGAATACTGCTGATTCTGCTCCATCTTGCACTGCGCCATCTTCAGTGGGAGCAGTAATTGGATCCTTCTTTGGGCGTGAACACCTTTGTTGGGGGATACTATTTCTCCGTATCAGGTATAATTTTCTCCTACTCCTTTTGGTTCAGATCTGTTTCAGTTTATGGTTCAAGAATGATTTTTGAAAATATGATTTTCTAAATAGGGAATGCGATTCCCAGTTGAAGGGAGAGAAAAATTTTGAAATTCGCCCCCTTTATTCCGCAAGATTTGGGCGTCCTTACGATGGATCTCTCATCCCCTTCAGATCCATGTGCATCGAGAGTTGTGGTCAATAAAACCGATAAAGTAACGAGTCATCAATAGAAACAATAGGTGAAGGGCCCCAAACATCAGAATGAACCAAATCGAAAGGAGCTTGAATTTCATTACTGGAAACTAGATAAACAGTTCTACATTGTTTTGACATTTGACATACTTCACAGACTAAACTCTGACTTGAAATGCCCTTAAACAATTCGGGAAACAACACTTCCATTGAAGAAAAAGGTAAATGACCTAGCCTAGCATGCCACAGATGCAACCTAGCTATTGACTCCACATTCTCCGGACCACTAGCAGCAGATGCTTGTAAGGCTGAACCGATGTCTGCATCCAAATAGTAGAGGCCTCCGTACTC
Source organism: Nelumbo nucifera (assembly GCF_055504915.1). Taxonomy (NCBI): domain Eukaryota; kingdom Viridiplantae; phylum Streptophyta; class Magnoliopsida; order Proteales; family Nelumbonaceae; genus Nelumbo; species Nelumbo nucifera. The sequence goes on from NC_142651.1 coordinate 82,841,683, forward strand.
ATGACCGCTCCCAATCGTTCTTCTCGTCAATCTGTCCTGAAAGACACAATGAGTAGGAAAAAAGGTTATGCTACAATTCAAATTTTTGGTAAGTTTTGAATCAGACAAAAGATTTGAGGTAAGACTTGGAACATGCAGAACTGATTTAAGAGAGAGGTCCTTGCTTAGGGCAACCACCCCTTTGCCAGAGATGGTGGAGAAAGACCCATCAGCAACTCTCATCTTATTTTGACCATACAACAAGTGATATGAACTAGTTGCACTAAAAGTAGAGACTATACCCGATCTGGCAAGAGAGGTGGAAGCAAAAGAGTTACTCTACCTCATCAGCAGTGAAGCCCAAGGTACCGGCTCCGGAGGAATTAGCAACCTGCCCCATGGAAGAAGAAGCCACTGTTGGTATACTCTGTGAGCTATCACCATTGTTACTAGTGACAAGGTTCCCACTTGCCGCTTGACCCTTCTGTTGCTTCTTGTCTTTTCTCAATGCAGCTGGCTTCAGATGAAGATACATGACCCAACACTTTTTTTTTACATGTCTTTCACCTCCACAATGAGTGCACTTAAGATGTCTTTTGTCCGGATATCTGTTCCCCTTTTGATTTGTAGAAATCTGTTATGGGCTCGGGCGTAGGATCTCGTCACGGGTCGGTCCACGGGGAGAACCTCTAGCTTCTCCTTGCCCCTCCCTTTGCGTGTAGACCCTATCGTGGCGAACTAAGGGTGATTTGTTCAAGAGATCACCCTAACTCTCCTAAACTCTTCCTTGATTGAAAACTGAATGCTTTATTCTCAATTTGCTGCTCCTTAAATAGGAGTACAGGAGGTGTGGGAGGACTCCCAGTAGAATTCAACTACTCACAGATAAGGATATGGATAAATCACACTTTTAAGATCAAACAGACTCCTACTTCTAATAGGTAAATCAAACTCTAGAAGATAAGGGAAACTACTAAGAATACGATAAGATGAGCTGAGAACTGATGAGATAAGCTGCCGCCTTGTGGGCCCCTTCTCACTGCTGTTGTCGGCGGCTGTACGTCCTCCCTACGAACGCATCCACAACATTACACCCCTTCTGGGCGACGAGCTTGCCCCCAAGCTCGAGATCTGGGTAGGCGTCTTGCAGAACAGTCTAGGGAATCCAAGTGGCCTCAACTGATGGTAGGTCGTCCCATTCCACTAGGACTTCGAGAGTGCCCCGATTGACGCGGGATCGAACCAGAGCCCGAGGTTGTAGAATGGGTCTGCCGTCTCTTAAGGGTGGAAGGGAAGGTACCTCATCAGGAGGGGTTCCTGTAAATGGCTTGAGCAAGGACACGTGGAAGGTATCATGGAGTTTGTTGTGCTCTGGTAGCTCAAGTTGATATGCAACTTTCCCGATTCGTCGTAATACCTTGAAGGGTCCGTAAAACTTGGGGGCCAGTTTCGGGGGAGATTTGCCTTTGAGAGAGTGTTGTCAAGGGAAACCCTAGGTTCGAACCTTATTCTGTTCTACGGCAACCCTAGGGTTTCTCCGCAACAACCAGGATAAAAAAAAGAGAGAAAGAAAGCAAGAGAGAAGAGTTGGCGTCGGCTGTAACCAGTAGATCGCTCAATGCTCTGATACCATGTTTGCTGAAAGGTTGTAGCTGAAGTAGTAGAAGAGAGGTGAAGGCAAACAAGTGTTGAGAATGTCGAACTGAGTAACCCAGTTGACAGTACTATTATTTATAGTAGATTACAATACAGTGTTACATGAAATGTTTGGAATGCCCCCGATTAGTGATGGGACACCCAGACTGCTTAAAACACTAAACAGACTTAGGCCCAATAACAAAGGCCCAGTACCTAACAGCTTAAAACCCAATACTAACTAACATGTACGCTTATCAGCCGAACCAACAATACATAAAAACAGTCAACTTAACAATGCTGAACCTCTGAAAGATGTAAAACTGTTTCAAAGATTAGTGGAAAGGATGCTTTATTTGTCTATGACACGTTTGGACATTACTTATTCAGTTGGGGTCCTAAGCCAATTCATGCATTCCCCTAAGAGACCACACATGGAGGCTATAGAGAGTTTTCTCAGATATTTGAAGAAGTATCCAAGAACTAGTTTGCTGTTCAGTAAACATAACCATCTGAAAGTGGAAATCTATACAATTGCTAATTGTGCAGGTGCTATGGATGATAGAAAATCCACAAGTGGGTATTGCACGTTTGTGGGAGAAAATTTAGTGACATGGAGAAGTAAAAAACAAAGCATAGTTGCAAGGTCAAGTGCTGAAGCGGAGTATAGGGCTTTGGCATATGGGGTGGCTGAAGTACTTTGGCTGAAAAATCTTCTAGGGGAGCTTGGGGTTACTATTCACAACCCTAGGTCCCTCTACTGTGACAATAAGGCGGCCATAAGCATTGCTAGCAATCCTGTCCTATACAATAGGACAAAGCACATTGAAGTGGACAAGCACTTCATAAGAGAAAAATTAGAAAAGGGTGAAATCTTTATGCCTTATGTCAACTCCAAGGAGCAACTGGCTGATGTTCTCACAAAAGGACTTCCATACTTGCGGCACAATGAACTATGTGACAAATTGGGCATGATTATAGTATTCAAGGCGCCAAGGCGAGGCTAGGCGACAGGGGGGCCGCCTAGTTTTTATGTTAAAAACATAGATCCTAGGGTAGTTCCCTAGGAACCATAACCATATTTCCTTAATAATTATTCATAATTTTCATAAGAAAAGTATAAAGTTCATATTAAAGTATAGAAAATCAGCATATTCATGAGAAGGAAAAGAAGGAAAATAAAATTCAAAAGATATAGGGACTGAGCCCTTATTTTTGTTATAGGAAAAGAAGAAAAGAAAAAGTATTGGTAGTAGTAGTAGAAGAAGATTGGAATTGACTCTGTATTTATACCTAGGACTTTGTGTTTCTTTCTTTCCTCCCTTGATTGAGCCCTTCTTTCTTTCCTCCCTTGACTCTCTGTTTATACCCAGGAGTGTTAGTGGGGCTCTCTCCAAACCTAAGTGGAAGACAACTATGTAGGAGGAAATGAAAGCATTGGTTAAAAATCAAACATGGGAGATTGTGGATTTACCTAATGGCAAGGAGACAATTGGATGTAGATGGGTTTATGCTTTATACAATGAAGTACAAGGTTGATGGAAGCATAGAAAGGTACAAGGCGAGCCTGGTTGCTAAAAGGTACACTTAGACTTATGGGATAGAAATGTACAAGATGAGTTCAATTCAGATTCTCCTATCACTAGCAGCTTCCTACTCTTGGCTCCTCTTCCAACTTGATGTAATACTGCTTTTCTTAATGGACACTTGCATGAGGAGGTGTACATGGATCTTCCAGCTAGTTTTTATAGTGATGTGGCTGAAGGAAAGGTATGCAGATTAAAGAAGTCTTTATATGGTTTGGAGCAATCACCTAGAGCTTGGTTTGACAGGTTTAGAAGTGCATTGACTATATTTGGCTATACTCAAACTCAATCTGGTCATCCTTTATTTGTAAAAAGGAGGGAATCATTGGTATCCGTGTTGATAGTGTATGTGGATGACATCGTAGTCATAGGAAATGATCTGAGTGAGATTGATACCTTGAAGAGGAACTTGCACAAGGAGTTTGAGACTAAGGACCTTCGGGAGTTGAAGTATTTTCTGGGCATTGAGGTGGCAAGGTCCAAGCACGGGATCTTCATTTCACATAGGAAGTATGTTTTGGACTTACCACAAGAGACATGAAAGCTAGGGACGAGGGCAGTTGATACACCTATTGATCAGAATCACAAGATGAATGCTTCAGACGGTAAGCTAGTGAAGGATGTTGGAAGGTATTGGAGATCGGAGATTGGTGGGCTAGTTGTTGTATTTATGCATGACACAACCGGATATCTCTTATGTAGCGAGTGTAGTGAGTCAATACATGCATGCCTCACGAGTTTAGCATTGGGATGCTATTGACATGATACTTGCCTATTTGAAGGGACACCCAGGTAGAGGCATATTGTTTGTTGATCATGGATATTTGAAGTTAGAGGCTTAAATAGATGTCAATTGGGAAGGGTGCATAGATGACAGGAGATCTACATAAGGAGTTTGCACTCTTGTTGGAGGTAATTTAGTTTCAAGGAATAGTGAGAATCAATTAGTTATAGCAAGGTCAAGTGCAGAAGTTGAATACAAAGCCATGGCACATGGTGTCTCAGAGCTCCTCTGGGTCCGATCCATGTTAGGAGAGATTGGAATTGAGGCAGAAGAGCCCCTATGATGCTATACTCTGACAATCAAACAACAATTAACATTGCCCACAATCTAGTTCAACATGATAGGACAAAGCATATAGAAGTGGATAGACACTTTATAAGGGAGAGGGTGACATTCAGAGAAGTGCTTACCATATGTTACATCTTACTTACAACTAGTTGTTGTTCTTACAAAAAGTGTTGCAAGAAACGAGCTTGAGCATGATACACAAGTTGGGAATGTGTGACATCTATTCCCAATTTGAGGGGGAGTGTTGAGAATGGGCTGATAATATTTGTTTTTATTTTTACAGTTTTGCTAGAGTTATTGGGCCTAATGTCCATGAGTTTATGTTTGGTTAAGAGTGTGTACTTGTGTTTTAAGTAATCGTCGACTTACTAAGGGTATACTTGTCATTGTATTCTTTTTTAATTATGAGTATATAAGATAGTGAAAGGGGCGGCCAGATCACTACTTTTGGCTTCTCTTCAACCTCTCTCTTCTCTTTTCTACACAAACTTTTCCTTTTCTTCTTTTTATCACAAATTTCAAATCAGATCAGATTTATTGTACTTTCAACTCATTTTTAGTGTGGAGGAGAAATAGTTGATAGGCCTTGAATTTGTGACCTGGGGTTAACTTTTCTTCAGAATTATAAAACAACCCTTTATCTTGGTGGGTCAGCATTTCGTTCCATGTAAGTTTCTTAATAGGTAGAGTGGATGGGTTGCTTGGTTGAGCCAGGGTGAACTTAGGTTTTGGTAGAGCAGCTTTTGGGGCTCATCTAGGTAGATTGGGTCGAGGGTTTTTTTTGAGTCGATTCAATCTTTCTTTGTGTAATCGGGATAAACTTATTGCGGCTAGGATTGAGGTGGGCTGCAAAGCTTTCACCTCCAGTTGGATATCTTCCTTCAGACCTTCGATGAAGCAGTCGGTCAGGGCCTTCTTTGGCCAGCCATGCACCCTCATGGAAAGCCATTCAAATTCTACTTGGTTTTCTCAAATGATGCCTATTTGTTTTACTTTGGATAGAGCTTCATCAAAACCCTCAAAGCTTGAAGGCCCAAATCTAATTTGTAGGGCCTCAACTAGGTCAAGCCAAGAGAGTTTGGGGTGGGAGCTACGGTACCATTGATACTAGAGGCTTGCTTCGCCATCCAGATGAATGGGAGCAATCTGAACTCTCTGCCTGCCAAAATCTCATGAAAATTGAAGTATCTTTCAGCACGATTGATCCAAGGGGAAGGGTCATCACCTGAAAATATTGGAAATTCCCCAGCTTGGAAGTTTGGATGTTGAAGCCTTGAAGGTTCCTGTTTGGCGGGCTGCTCTGTTGCTAAATCCTTCCTGGTTGGTGTCCTTTTAAGGTTGAGATATTTTCTCAAATTGGGATGCCACCACGGAGAGGGTGTCCTTAATCTCCTTCAGTTCATTGGAGATCCTGTGGATGTCCACTTCTATTCGATCAACCCTATCATCTTGTGGGGATGAGCGAGTGGTGGGCATGGTGGGTCATTGGGACTCTGATACCAAATGATGGAACCCAACAAACTGATTTTCTTCAAGGGAGCTCTTCCTCTAGAAGAAAAAGAGAGAACAGGGTAAGAAAGGGAGAGGAAGAAGAGGGGGGAGAATGAGTTAGTTACTATTTTGGATACCCTGCTCCCACTACACCCTGACCCTTTAATAGAATTGATGCACTACTCTTATCATCATTACATTCACGTTATGCATGGGGAGAGTCCTGGCGTGGCTTGCGTGTATAGACATATCACAAGGGAGGAGTGTAAAGTTTTGGGCTCACATCTATGCTTGTTCCCTAGGCCTGGTTACCTGTGTGGGCCTGCTGGCTTGAGGCTGGAGTGCCTTCTTGGGCTCTAACAATGTCACATTGAGATGTCTCTTGGTCTCCAATCCGCATTATAGCCTGACCTGATTTCTACTCTTATTGTCATTAAATTTATATTGCACATATTTTGTTACTCCTTATTTTAAAATCTCTTGGTTCTAAGGTATTTGTCTATTGATCTAATTTTACGTGTAATCCTTCTTTGGTTTAATTGATTAACATCACATCATCAGCAAACAACGTATACCATGGGACCCCTCCTGAAAAAATAGGCCTTCTTCTTAATAAGAAAAATAATAGTTTTTTCTTGCATTTACAAAACTTGAGAAAAATAACAAGAAGGTCCAAAAAGCAACTTTCAATTACACGAATGGAGAGAACAAAAAAATTTAATAGAAACAGCAATGCACCTGAAGAATTTAACCAATTCATAGCATACGCATCGGTTGCACACCATAAATCTGAAAAACCAATTAATTTCTTCAGCTGCAGCATTCCATTGCCCAAAACACTACCAAAAAGAACTTCTTGACAAATCATTAAGTATGGGATCCACAAAAAGCAGCTATGCTCCTTTTTTAAACCATTAATCAAAGGGCATAAACCACCATGTATAGAACTTCATAGTCACCAGACTCTGATTTGAACTCTTGAATAGAGAATATGAATCTAGGAAGAGAAACAGAGGGAGAAAAAAGCAGCAGATAAACTCTTAGAAGAGATTTGTGATCACTACCTTAAAGATGTTTCATAGAAGAGATCACTCGCTTCAAACAGATCTCATACAACATCATATGGGTTAACTCTTACTTGGATGTATTCTACAAGCAGAAATAATATATAGAGAAGAATAAATGGGAGAAAAGAAAGTTACTTCACCCACCAATTGGCTGCTATATATGTAACGTTCAACTACAAGAGGGACATAAACAAATAAAACATACTGAAAAGACATGGATGCCCCTAACCTCATGCCACCTAACACAACCATTAGCCATTTTCAAAATAAAAAAACACAGTATAATGTAAGTGTTTATGAGCATCTTAGTGTTGCTTATATGATATACTGATGAATCTGACCATGATTGCTGATGCAGTGTAATGTTTCTTTTGTGATGCAGAATCAAGATTCTTGTTGTGCAGATCCTGCAGCCGAGGTAATCTTTTGTTCTTATAAAGATTGTGATAGATGAATTCATGTCTACAAATGGATTTTTTCAGTTTGTCACAGACTGATGGTTAGCTTCTATACCAGTTACCCCTTCATCTCTACCTTTTACGTGATCTTAATAAGAAGCTAGATCATTTGATTCCTCCAAGCAAACAATTTCCAGTTGGATGCTCGAGGGCTCCTTCTGGTTTCAGCAGGATGACAGTGAATGAGTTTGTGCAGAAGATAAAGCCACTATTTCCAAGTCTCAAAAAACATTTTGATGCTGCACTTTGTATTCTGAAGGAAGGTAAAGTTGCATCTTATCTAGTTGGATAAACCTGGATCATTTCTATGTTTTAGTTATCTTATAAGAAGTGGTGTAGGAACTGAAACTTGTCAAGAACATTGGAGCATTCAGTCTGCTTCTGCGGGGAACCCAGAAATATGTGAATTGGTGGTCTCAAAATCTTCAGTTGCTGGTTCAATATTCAGAGAAATTCTTCACTGCTTCAGCAAAGTACCTTCTCTCTCTCTCTCTGCTCATTAGCAACGGAAAAGTTAAAGCTTTGCCTCTAAGAACCCTAGATAACATACATTTTCATCCTGAGTTTTCTCTTTTAGGTTCGTCCAGTAGGCATGCCTTTGATACGTTTTGTTTCTTATTGCAGATGCTAAAACTTCCTAATATTCAGATGGACTCACTAGTCCTCTCAGATTTGCTTGAAGCCTTCCAGCCAAACAAACTACCAGATAGCCTTTTATCAAAAGTCCAACCAATTTCCTCACCTGGGAACATCGACTATTTATATTGTGGAGCTTATTCTTTCCTGGAAGGTGTCTTAGACATCGGTAATATAACATATCTTTTATATTGTGGTTTAATATAACCTCACTATTATATTTCGTGTTTTATTTTATAACTTGATAGTTTCTGAAGCTTTGCATGGCATTTATAATCATGTCCATCCCATGCAGAACATTCCATTTCATTTTTGCTGGCATCAGAAGTTCTAGTTACTCTAGAATCAGTTGTGATGTCCGTCTGCTCATCCCTTGATAAGTTTTCTGAAGGAAAAGGGAAAAATATACGTATGGGACTTCTCCATGAAGTCCATCCTATTCTGCGCAAGAGACTTGGCTGTTCTGCTAAGAAGTTGTTAATGCAAGACTTGGACTATGAAACTCTTGAAAATGGCTCAAAGAACAAAGTGAGCTTATTTCATTATGTTTATATCTTCTATTCTTCCTTAAGTGAATTTTATCCTTTTATCTAGATAAAATTTCTGCAATTCTATGATATGGTTTACTATTTGACCACAGTTATTTTATTTTGCTGACCTTTCCAGGGAGAGATAATACAGAAGATATTGCACATCTACTTGGAAAATGGCGAATCCACTTCTGATCTACTGGATGAACTTTCCTGCTCTATCTTGCCTCAGGTGGTTCTTTTTTTCCTCAAAGACTTTTCATGATTCATAATTCAACATTGCAACCAATTGCTACTTTGGTACATAGTTTATATCTCGTTCTCTCTTTTAGGTGCCTTCCTGCAGAACTAAAAACATGGAAGATGCTACTCATGGTTTCCGAACACTACGCCCTTCAACATTTGTTGTATGGTATCGGGTTCTGGTAATGCTAGTCATGTCTCTATCTCTCATTGTTATGCTAGTTGAGTTTATTTCTTCTAAATGGAGATTCTTACAAAGGTGGTTGTATTGCAGCACGAGGAAAACATTGCTATTCTAAACAATCTGGTTTGCTCCAATTCTTTCTTTACATCTTTCAAAATTGACCACTTTATTAAACTTATGGAGATTTAATCTTTCTTCCTTTCCTGTAGGTTAAGGAAGTTGTTCTGTTACGAAAACCCAGAGCCAATGTTGAACTTGAAACTGTAAAAGAAGTGCTGATTAAATTACGACAATGTGTGAATGTGGTTGTATCATTAGTCAACATGTGCAAGACTCATGACAAGGTAATTAAGCAAACAAAATAAAAAAATTCTCTTGGTCATCTTTTAATTTTTTTTGTATGGATTTATTATTTTTAACTGCTTAAAATTAACATAAAAGATAAAAGTGGATTAATACTGACATTGAAAATGATATAGGTAACTGTGCATGCCATGGCAGTCAAGCATGGTGGGAAGTTTGTTGATTCTTTTCTAAAAGGTAATCATACTTATTGTTTTATGTGGGGGTAATCAATCTAAGATGAATTATTCAGTACACTGAATTGGATTATTCCACAGTTTTTGACTTCCTGGAGATCCACTTTCATGTGCACAGTGACATTATAATCCAATTGGTAAGATTAAAAATAAACATATATTCTAGTTATTCTCCTCAAAGGGTAATTTCTTACCTATCTATGGCTTATAATTTGATTCAGGTCAAAGAGCTTCAAAAGGCAACAAGGACAATACAAACACTTTGTTCTGAGGCCAAGGTTAGTCTTGCATATTTTAACATCAATTTTAACATCTACTCAGCACTAGTCTATTTTATATTTATCTCCTAACTCCCATTTTTTTGGAGGGCTTGAAACAAACAATGATCACCACCAAAATTCCTGCTACAAAAAGGTCAATGGAGCGCTATTTGTTCCGAGTGAAGGCTCTCCTCCATAATACATCAAATGGATGCAGTTTCTGGATGGGTATGTCCCACATAATAGACTTGCCGTGTTTCTTTGGACATTGGGCATTCTGTTAGAACCTTTTATTTTCTCTTCTTTTCTTTTCCCCCTTCTATGTTTGTGGATGTATGCACTCCTGGACCACTACCAAGTACTAACATCTTTGCTGCTTATACTGGATATGTCTGCTCCTGTTGTATCTTGGCTCATTAAATATTCTGCATTATATGGTTACGCAAACTGGCATGTTATCTCAAGCGTCATTGTCCTGTAGTTCATGCTTAGGTGTATCTCATTTTCCACTTGATGTTTGACATTTTAAGGAACCACTTGAATGGCGTAACTGGTTTCTCCTCTGTCTCGTATTGTAACAGGCAATCTAAAACACAAGGACTTGTCAGGTCAAGTGGTAAGTTCCCAAGTTTATGCAGATGGGGATGATGATGATGATATTGATGAAGCACAAGATCAAATGGATGTTGATGTGGACAATCAAGATGCCAGAGCTGAGGATGGAGAAGCTGAATGAAATGCTTGATTAGTTCCCATTTTTGAAGTTACAATAGTTGAACCCAAGCCCAAGTAAGTTGATATTCTATAATGAATTACTTGAATCATGATTTGGTTGTTTGATGGCAATGCCATAGTAACATGGTGCCATGTATGATGACATCACAATTGAAATATTGCTTCCTGAATGGTATTGTTGTGTAAATTCTCCCAGCTTACGTTGTTTTCCCCTTTTGTTAGGCAAACTGGGGTGGAGGGAAGGGTGAAGGGTGAAGGCGGGTTTTGATCTAGGTCAGTGCCTCAGTGGGAATTGCATCTACTTATTGAAAGAATTTAAAGATAGTATTTTCTTTTACTAAATGAAAACTTATAATGTGACCCAGTGAAGAGTTTTACTTGTTTATAATTGTTTAAGCTTTAAACGTTTGCAGGAGCCAAGAGAGAAGTTGCTGAACTGAAAATAAATGATTTCTCTAAGAATTCATTTAGTAGGATAAAGCAACGACATCCTACTATGTCAGGGAACGTGGAATCAAACGAGAAAACCAAATATACTGCGACAATCTTGACAGTGGTGGACGTCACAGCAACATCATCGTCTACATTTGCAACTGGATCTGGACTAGCTTTGGGGTTGATAGCATAAATGGAGCCATTGAAGTTGTCTTCATCCGGGTCGTAGTCAGGATTGAGGGAGCGGGCGGTCGATGGCTTTCATCCCTTATCGAGCAGAGTTTTCAGGCGATCTCAATTGTTTATCCAGAGTCCAGTACAGGTATAGCAATCACCAGTCACTGCACTAGTGGGGGGCGCCCATTACCCTGTTTTCCTGTATCTGGGAATAGAAGAGAAGTTAGAATGGATTTCGCGATTGAACTTCCAAGAGAAGAGATCTTACTCGAGTGGAAATGTTTTTTTGAATGCCCCTTTAATCCCCTACTCCATGATAACTGTCTTTCGAGTTCGCTACCTGTTTTCTCTTCACACCTCTTGAAACTTGAAAGCACATCTGCCGCGACCATGGTGGTGTACTTGGTATTATGGGCTCTATGTAATGGGGGCTTGGCATAGCTTGAAATATATGCCAGGCTTAATATGTATAATATATTAATATTCCATGGTAAACTGGGCCTGCCAGGCCTATAAATTTTAGTCATGGGGCCAGTAGGGCTTGTATGTGGGCCCGCCCAGGCCTTCCAAGGCATGTTAGCAATGATCACCCCAAGCTTTAGGTCATGGGATACTATTTGCTAAATTGGAAGGTATTGGATGAAAACTAATGCTTAACCCAATATTCTCTGGTTGTGTCTAACTCATGTCAAACTTGGACCAACTTGAACGATCGAACGGAACCTTGAGAATCGAGAACCAGTAGCCAAAAGAAAATTTGGAACCATTTTCAATTTTCTTGTTTTCCATTTTTTACATCTTGATTTAAAGGAGTGAAAGATTGAATCAGAAAATCAAACCATTCAATCATGATCCAATCACAAAACGATTTTATGTCCTGTCCAAATTTGACATTATTATCCCTAACGAGAGGGTCATCATGATTCATGATCATCTAAGCCACATCCCAACCAATGTTCAATATACGGCCTGATACATATTGTATCGGGGGCATTCCAATGCACATTTACAGGGGTATTTTGGTGTTTTGACCGGTTCAGGGGGTGGATTGAATATAAACCAGACATTCTGAACCAAATCTGAAAAAAAAAAAAAAATACAAAAAGCTATTGATACTGCTTGATCCCTGATATGCCTCTACTGGTCGGGTGTATCGGTATTTTGAACTTTGGTCCCAATTAGATGGGCTGGGTTACATGAATCCTGTAATTGTCGTTCAAAGTATTGACACACTATTGGCAGAGTTGTATGGGTATTTTTGTACTTTTCTCATTTTATTTATTTTTTACTTTTTGATTTTAAATATAATTGTATATATTATTTAAAAAAAATAAATTCCTGTAAACACCTCAGAACATGTGTATTGGAAATCAAAAGATACAATACGATACGCTCGATATTAGATAATATTGTATCCAAATTTTGATCCTTGCCTGTAATGCTATATCCCTTGTTAGACTATGAGCATACACACACATGCACATAATGTATGTGTCATGTTTGTATGTATACATTATAGGAAGTTGGTTGGATTGGGTTGGGCTTGGGCTACCAAAGGCTTCAACTCATCACAATCCAAGTTTAGGTTAAGATCTGGTTTTCAAGCCCAAGATGAGCTGAAGGCCTTGATTTCAAGTTTAACCTAGTGCAGAAAACTCATATTTGGGTAGGGGTGCAACTTGACTTTGAGCTCGGATCTCCTACCCGCAAACTGTTCCTACATTCATGTTTGGGTATTGGGAATATCTCCAAGAATAACATGTAGTGTGCTATGGGTATGGATGTCGGAACAGTTTGTGGATAGGAAATGCAGAGTATATTCTCAGTACACAGCGGTGGTGTTTTGTAAGTATGGATATGGGAACAGTTTGCTGGTAAGAGATGTAACGTGAGTTGATTTGGGATTGGATTGAGTTGGAGGTAGATCACTTTTTTCACTTATTAGTTTTAAAAATTATTCCCATTTCTTGAACATAGGATTAGCCCATGAAGGTCAACTACATGCTCTTTTGGGAGGGTTTTTAAGCTGCAGCTTCTGACTTTGGGAGGTTGGCCCTGCAAGGAATACAATTATGTATGATTTAAATCTGCAAAGCCCAATTTGGCTGTCACTAGCCAGTTGAAAGACTGCTAGACAAAAAAAAAAAAAAAAAAAAAAATCATATAACTTTTTTCAAATTGCACTTTTAACTTCTTCCATGTAATTCGGAAGATTAAACAACAAAACAGCTCAACGAAACAGAGCCAACGTGTTCCTCTTTCCTCTTTTCACGGAAGACTCGTTAACACAAATGTTGAAACTGCCCTCAATTGATGATCTCTACTTAAAATCATTTTTTATTGGGCAAATTTCTTAAATTACCCTTATGGTTTGGTAATTGACTTAGTATATCCTTATTTATTTGAAAATTGACTAATGCTACCTTTACTGTTTTTGACAACTACATAAAATTATTACGTGATCTTTATATTTTTTAAAAATCCTTAATATACTCTTGTATCGTCAAAAATGTCCTTTCGGTTTGGGCAGATTGGACATAGACTGGTTCTACTATTGTTGGTAATCTCCGGTGGAGGGAGGTTACTACGCTGGTTTGCGCTTGCTTCGAGTGGAGAAGATGAAGTGATTTTGGCAAGGGGGTTTCTGCCTATATCTCAGATCTGAGATATCTCTTAGACCACAGAGGGTTTTTGCATATCTCTTAGATGATGAACTCAGATCTGATGGTCTGGTCTTTGGTGCAGAGGCAAACCCTCTATTCCTCTTCCACCGTTGCCGAGGACCCTCTATCCTCTTTTTCTCTTTCTTCTTCTTCCTCTTCTCTTTTTTTTGGTCAAGAATTCACTATTCACAGTCATCTTGATCGAAACAGAGGAGGAGGTGGCGGTAATCTCCTCACACCCTCTGATCACTCTCTCTCTCTCCCTCACTCACTTTCCCCCATTTTCTCTCTCCCTCCATTTTGTCACCACCACATCGTTAGATCTGAACCCAGACCTCTCTCACTTTATTTCTCCCACTCATTCTTTTTATTTTCTTCTTCCTCTTTGCTTCTTCTCATTCCAATCTGGCTTTGGAAACTGCTTATCTCCTCCTTGAAACCGAAACTAAGTGGCAACGACGGCAAACCTCCCAGATCTTGTTAGATAGTGTATGCCCTTAGCTCCAATCAGAATGATGTACATTATGACATTTATTGTAAATGAATAAATGACATATTTGATTCATGCTATTATGATGTGTTTCTGTGTAATACCCTTAAACTGGACACATATGAGACTCGTGTTAGTTTAGAATCTTCACAGCCGTTGGATAGATCTGGGGAGATTTATCCTGCAAAGGCTGACACTGATGTGCCGCCAAGTTGGTTGGGGTGGCTCGTCTTAGCTGCTAGGGTGAGACTTGAGGTACATGCAGTGTGGGTTTTCTTGAAACCGTGAACCGGACCAGAATTCCAATATTGCCCTAGACATTGGAGATAGAAGGGCAAAACTGGAATGTTACACCTGACCCCTAGACTCGATTTGATACTGCACTAGGTTTCGGATTGGGTTGTCTTTGATATGCCAATCAGTGAGATCCTTAGAGGGGGTCAAAACCTGGGTATGTTGGAACAGTTTGGGAATTCATCTAAGTGGGTGATCATAGTGACAAGATCAGCCCCTTTGTCGAACAAAGTGAATGATGATCAGGGATGCACTCTCTCTGATGGAAACCAAAGCTGTCGGCAACCGATTTCAATCGTTGAAATTTGTATTTGCAAAATATATTTATATAGAGATATACATACATACATACATACATATATATATATATATATATTATGGTTTCAAAATGTTTGCAAAAGGTTTTAATTCCTGGGATCCATGTGAGTAGAGAGTGCACCACTGTTCCTTGCAGTCGAGGGAGAGATCATCTCTTGTCGGGCAGTGTTTGATCATTATGGCTGAGAGGTTAAGTGTAAGACCATTGAGGGTAATACCTGATGGGCTAATCTTGCATCTGCCCACGGTCCTTGGGTTTTTATAAGGTGGCTTGACCTAAGGACCACTTAGTGTAAGTGTTGGGCCCATTAAGAGCCCATGGTGAAGGGCTCAGGGGTTCATTGTCTTTTGTAGTGAATTCGGCCAGGCCTTGTAACAGAGGCTAGGCTGAACCCATGTGGCTGATGTGTAGATCAATGTTTGGGTCCCACGCCATACAAGGATACCCAACTGGGTAGCAGTTTGGAGGCTGAATGAGCACATGGACTTAATGGGCCTAAAGCCTAAATCGAACTGGTTTAATTTGATTAATTGAAGAGGGGCAGTTCTAGGATTTAGATCAGCAGATAGGATAGGGATTTATCCCTATCCACTCACAGAGTCCAGATCCAAATAATGATTTGGATTAGGAAGCTCCTAATAAGATTAGGAGGGCTGATCTTTATCTGTAGATAAGATAAGGGTTTATCCTTATCTCTTAAAGAGAGTCCAGATCCAAATACAAATTTGGATTAGGAAACTCCTAATGGGATTAGGAGCAGCTCTTTTTAAGGCTATAAATAGAGGAGGAGGGTGAACCCCAATTCACCCAAGAAGATTACAGAATTAAGAGAGAAGATAGCTCTAGTAAGACTGATGCTATCTTCT
This sequence comes from Nelumbo nucifera, assembly GCF_055504915.1. Classification (NCBI taxonomy): domain Eukaryota; kingdom Viridiplantae; phylum Streptophyta; class Magnoliopsida; order Proteales; family Nelumbonaceae; genus Nelumbo; species Nelumbo nucifera. The sequence continues at coordinate 82,857,342 of NC_142651.1, forward strand.
CCTCTTACCTCCCTCTATTGCTGCCGCCATAGCCAGTTCGATCTCCACCTGTAGGAGCGATCAAGAAGTGTTCTTTATATTAGTTTTTGGTGAAAAACTGATCTGAAGTCGTGCTCACTCACCCTCCATCAGATTCTTGGCAAAGAATCAGGTTCTTGCTGAAGGACCACCTTGCTGATTCTGCTCCACCCTACATTGTGCCATTTTCAGTGGGAGCAGTTTTTGGAGATCTCCTTGGGTGTGAACACCTTCATTGGGAGTTACTACTACTCTGTATCAGGTATATCCCTCTCCTACCTTATGGTTTCAAATCTGGTCTAGTTTAGGGTTCAAGATTGTTCCTTGAAAATGTTTTCTAAAATAGGGAATGTGATTCCCACATGGGAGAGAGAGATTTTTTGAAAATTTTCCCTACCTTCCTGTAGGGTTCGGCTATCCATATGATGGATCTCTCATCGCTTTAGTGGTATCAGAGCCAGGTTCAAGTCTTGAACTAAAATTAGATCAGATCTGAACCTGCGCAAATGGGCAGAAGGCATTTTACCTGATTTGCGCAGATAATTAATTTTCTGGGAAATTGGTTCCTAGTTTAGGGCTATTGATCTGAAATTAAATCTTTGTAAATCTGAATTATATTTAGAATAGTTCTTTATATTTTTCTTGATTTATGGGTTGTTCGTACGGTGGAGATCGAAGTCTTTATTGGCGCAGCAAATCTGCGATTTTGCAGTTCTTTAAATTTTGGTCTGTAATTAATTTTTTTTAATTTCTAGACTAAATGTATAGGAATTCGATCTGATGTAGTATAAATAGAAAATTAGGGTTTTTCTATTTAATTTTATCAAGACCGAAGCTGATTGCGCAGAAGGAGGAGATTTCGCAGATTGAGAATTCGCTATCTGCGATTTGCAGTTTGTGAAACTGCAAACTGTGATCTAACATCTGTTTTGCAGGTAGCAGATGTGCGAATAGCCCTAGTACTGAATTTTGATTGTCTTTAATCAGTAATTTAATTTCAGATCAATTCTTGAATTAATTCTTGGATTAAAAATCAAACCCTAGACCCATTCGAACCAGATTGGACCAACTGGTTGGACCGAATCTGTGGTTCGATGGGGGCTATTCTCAGCCCTAATTTCCCATTCTTGGGTCAAGAGATTGATATTTAATTGCAAGACCTAATTTGGCCCACACCTGTAAAGCCCAATTTTAAAGTGTTAAAACTGCTTAAGCCCACTAACTGCATAAAAGCTATATGGGCCGAACTGCTCTTTGCTATTCAGCCCATATACCTAGACAATGTTAATCAGTAATATTATGGATCATTATGGGCTTTGATGATGGGCTTTACAGATATTAATTGATTGGATCAATTCTATCCCTGCATGTGATGTATGGATGTGTGATGTGCAACGTTCATGGGCCATAAGTACTTGGCCCATGCTGATACGATAGTGGCTCTTGCACACACTATGGCTGAATGCACATCATTGCCATGGTGTCCTTATGATCATTGGATGATCCTCCCTTCGTGGTGGGCCCCACACCTCCCCTAAAGAGGAACCGTGCGGAACCCTAGCCGTTTAAGGCCCACCTAAATCTGGCTTTATGAAAGCCAGTGGGAGCCACTTTGGTTTGACCAAAATTAAATTAGGGCGTAACTTTTGTTCTCTCCTGAAATATGGGTGCATGTGATAGGGAGATTCATATGATGAACTCTCTAAAGGCCTTCCATCATTAGCATGAAGATGGGTCCTTCAGTAATGAGGAAATGCACCATAAAATTGAGCTATCCATTTGCTGCTGGATCTGTTGGAATGTTTCATAAGATGATAGGGGCGTCATAGACCGATGTGGGAGGGGCCTATCCTAAAATGGAAGACTCTCTCACGGTACCTTGGCGTTCACGAATATGATGGGTGAGCACTCACTGGATAGAAAGGTTTAACCTAAAATGGCATTGAACCTTGTCTGGCAGAGGCCAAAGGGAAAGCTCATACGATGAGTGGATATGATCCTTCACAGAAAGGTGGTGGGGTTATGTAGCTAAAACAGTTGGCTCCATGCACCCTATGTGATTTCCGACATTTCCAGAGACATAATTTGTAGTCTCCGTCACTGAGATAGGAGGGAAATCTCAGAGATGAAAAAATGGGAATGGAACATAGATTAAAAGCCATATCTATGTAGATAACATGAATCAAATTAGGTTGTGGACTAATGTTTGCTTTTTATCAGAAATGGCAAACGGACAATTCGCTAAGCTGTTGGATGACAACAAACTTAAGGGACCTAACTATGCTGACTGGTACCGTAATCTTATGCTGGTCCTAACATATGAAAAATTAGAAAAAGTAGCTAAGAATCCTGCCCCGGAGCGTCCGGGTGATCGGGCTTCTGAGGCCTGAAGGAGGGACTACCCGAAATGGGAAGAGAAGAATTCCCTAGCCCGTTGTTACATCATTGCCTCCTTGGATAATTCGATATAGAGGCAGTTTGATCAGTTCGAATTGTCGAAGGACACATTGGATAGTCTAAGGACGATGTATGAGGAGCATAATCATTCTACTCGTCAGAAGGTCCTGAAACAGTTCATGACCACATAGATGTCCAAGAACCAACAGGTTCATTACCATTGTCTTCGGATGATGGGTTACATTAATGAACTTGAGGTTCTTGGATCCGGGCTTGACCATGTCACGAAGGTAGACGCCATCCTGAATTCTCTGCCTCCTTCCTTCGATCAGTTCATCATGAACTATAACATGAACAAGCTGAGTGTCAGCATCCAGGAACTCAGCAATATGTTGCAAAGGGCCGAAGAACTGATAAAGAAGGATGAGCCCATAGCTATGCTTGTCGATACTAGAAAATTGGGCAAGAAGAATAGGAAGGCTAAGAGAAAGCCCCAGAAGAAGGCTGCCAAGTCTAAGAGGCAGAAGAAGGACAGAGCATTAAATGCTTGTCACTTTTGCAAGCAGATCGGCCACTGGAAGAGGAACTGTCCTCAGTACCTGGAATCCAAGAAACAAGGTAATTTTGAATCCTATGTCATAGAAACCAATTTGTTGGTAACTTCTGCTTCCTGGTGTATTGACTCCGGGGCATCAACTCATACTTGTAGCTCACTGCAGGAGTTCAGGATAAGCAGAAGACTGAGTGACGGAGAAGTAACTCTTTACTTGGGGACTTCTGTAAGTGTTGCAACTACGACTATAGGAAGCAAAGAGTTATTTTTCCGAGAAGGAATTATTGTACTAAAAGATTGTCTTTATGTACAGAATTTGAGAAGAAATTTGATTTCTGTTTCAAAATTGTGTGCAGATGGCTATTCTATTCTTTTTGGTGATATGATTACTGTTAAAAGAAATAACAAATTCAACGCATACGGAGAATTTGAGAATGGTTTCTATGTTCTCCATCCTACTCTGGAAACTAACATAGCCGAAACTAACATGGCCGAACTTGTGTGACAACACTGGAGCCATTGCTCAGGCTAAGGAGCCATGAGCCCACTCAAAGTTGAAGCACATCGACAGGAAGTATCATGTATTGTGGGAGATAGTTGGAAGAGGGAACGTCCTAATTCAGAAGGTAGCATCAACGGAAAATGTAGCAGACCCATTGACTAAGCCACTAACACAGAAAGTGTTTGAGAAACACGTGGAAAGCATGGGACTCCCGCTTATACCAGATTGGACCTAAGTGCAAGTGGGAGCTGTTAGATAGTGTATGCCCTTAGCTCCAATCAGAATGATGTACATTATGACATTTATTGTAAATGAATAATGTACATATTTGATTCATGTTATTATGGTGTGTTTCTGTGTAATACCCTTAAACCGGACACATATGAGACTCGTGTTAGTTTAGAATCTTCACAGCCATTGGATAGATCTGGGGAGATTTATCCTGCAAAGGCTGACACTGATGTGCTGCCAAGTTGGTTGGGGTGGCTCGTCTTAGCTGCTAGGGTGAGACTTGAGGTACATGCAGTGTGGGTTTTCTTGAAACCCTGAACCAGACCAGAATTCCAGTATTCCCCTGGACCTTGGAGATAGATGGGCAAAACTGGAATGTTACACCTGACCCCTAGACTCGATTATGATACTGCACTAGGTGTCGGATTGGGTTGTCTTTGATATGCCAATGAGTGAGATCCTTAGAGGGGGTCAAAATCTGTGTATGTTGGGAAACTCCGGGAATTCATCTGAGTGGGTGATCATAGTGATAGGATCAGCCCCTTTGTCGAACAAAGTGAATGATGATCAGGGATGCACTCTCTCTGATGGAAGCCAAAGCTGTCGGCAGCCGATTTCAATCGTTGAAATTTGTATTTGCAAAATATATTTATATAGAGATATACATATATATATTATGGTTTCAAAATGTTTGCAAAAGGTTTTAATTCCCGGGATCCATGTGAGTAGAAAGTGCAGCACTGTTCCTTGCAGCCGAGGGAGAGGTCCTCTCTTGTTGGGCTGTGTTTGATCATTATGGGTTGAGAGGTTAAGTGTAAGACCATTGAGGGTAATACCTGATGGGCTAATCTTGCATCTGCCCACAGTCCTTGGGTTTTTATAAGGTGGCTTGACCCAAGGACCACTTAGTGTAAGTGTTGGGCCCTTTAAGAGCCCATGGTGATGGACTTAGGGGTTCACTGTCTTTTACAGTGAATTCGGCCAGGCCTTGTAACAGAGGCTAGGCTGAACCCATGTGGTTGATCTGTAGATTAATGTTTGGGTCCCACTCCATACAAGGATACCCAATTGGGCAGCAGTTTGGAGGCTGAATGAGCACATGAACTTAATGGGCCTAAAGCCTAAATCGAACTGGTTTAATTTGATTAATTAAAGAGGGGCGGTTCTGGGATTTAGATCAGCAGATAGGATAGGGAATTATCCCTATCCATTCATAGAGTCCAGATCCAAATAATGATTTGGATTAGGAAACTCCTAATAAGATTAGGAGGGCTGATCTTTATCTGCAGATAAGATAATGGTTTATCCTTATCTCTTAAAGAGAGTCCAGATCCAAATACAGATTTGGATTAGGAAACTCCTAATGTGATTAGGAGCAGCTCTCTTTAAGGCTATAAATAGAGGAGGAGGGTGAACCCTAATTCACCCAACAAGATTACAGAATCAAGAAAGAAGACAGCTCCAGTAAGACTGGCGCCATCTTCTGCTCTTGCCTCCCTCTATTGCTGCCGCCATAGCCAGTTCGATCTCCACCTGTAGGAGCGATCAAGAAGTGTTCTTGATATCAGTTTTTGGTGAAAAACTGGTATGAAGTCGTGTCACTCACCCTCCATTAGATTCTTGGCAAAGAATCAGGTTCTTGCTGAAGGACCACCTTACTGATTCTGTTGCACCCTATACTGTGTCATCTTCAGTGAGAGTAGTTTTTGGAGATCTCCTTGGGCGTGAACACCTTCATTGGGAGTTACTACTACTCTGTATCAGGTATATCCTTCTCCTACCTTATGGTTTCAGATTTGGTCTGGTTTAGGGTTCAAGATTGATCATTGAAAATGCAGTTTTTTAAAACAGGTAATGTGATTCCGACATGGGAGAGAGAAATTTTTTGAAAATTTTCCCTACCTTCCTGCAGGGTTCGGCTATCCATATGATGGATCTCTCATTCCTTCAAATCTCTCTCTTTCTCTCTCTCTCTCTCTCTATCTCTCTCTCTTTCTCTCCCAAACCTTATTCGCTCAATTTTTCTTTATAATGTTTGTTTGCACTCGATTTTTGCTCAGTCCCTTCTTTGACCTATCTCCTACATTTTGAATGCCCAATCGAACTACGCCAGTCATTTTAAAACATGCCAAAACCCTAAGAAACCAAAATTTATCCCAAATGCCCATAAATCCACCGTTAAATATACGTGATAGCCTTTAGATGGTCTTGATTATGCCACATCACCATACTTGATCCCTGATCAAACTCCATCACGTGAAAATATACTTAAACAACCAATCACACAAAATTTCAACCCTAAATTCCTAGATTTAGCTAATCATCCATCAAAGATTCCATTTCGATGCGTATAATACTATGATGCTCCTCGAACCTAAATTTCATGATCTACACATACCTAATTCGATTAAACCCTTCCAACAGCCTCATAAGCCTAATCCATACCTACCCACCAAATTTTATCCCAAAATTCCTTTGTTTGCCCAACATCAAGCCTTGATTCTGTTTTGATGAATCTTATTGATCAAAAGCTCACCTATCATGAATCTCCGTCATCCAAGCCTTATTTGACCAATCAGATGCTACCACCATGTTCAAAGACCAAAAATACTCCAGCACATTAGATTCCACGAACAAACACCTCCGTTTGACCGTTGAAAAAGTAAGATTCCATTTCGTGCCCTTTCGTTGATTGAAAAACCATAAGCTAAGTCCATGATCTAAACTAAATCAGTTCATCTACGCCTTTGATCAAAGATCCATCACCTCCACCAAATTTGGGATGATAAAAAATGCTTACCCACCAAACTTCATCCCAAAATTCCCCCGTTTGATCCTTCATCAAATAAAGGTTCTATTTCAATAAATCTTATTTATTCAAAGTTGTCAGCCATAGATCTCAATCATCCTGACCCTATTTGTCCGATCAGACCTCAACACTGTGTTCTGAGACCCCAAAAACCCCAGTACGCAAAATTGCATGACTAGATTCATTCGTTTGACCGTTAAACTAGAAAGATACCATTTTGACGCATCGGATTGAATCTCCACATCAGCTGTCCAACCTAGGATCTTAAGAGGGTGGGGACTTACGTCATTTCCTTACTTGATCCCATTAAAGCACCTGGACCAATGAGTTTGAGCATAATGGGCTTAAAAAGCTCAAAATCTCCAAACAAACTCCCACTTGAAACTAAGAAATGACAAAATTATTTAAAAGTTCATCAAATTTATGTTTTTTTTTTTGCCACTGTCAGCCCCAAATATGGGGCTGCAATGTCTAGCACACCCCAATCCCTCATTGGGTGCAAGAAATCCATAATAAGCCTTCCAAACTCGAGAAAATTTGTTACACAAAGAAGGAAGGGTCAACTATAGGTTCTTGTTTCTCAAAATATTTGCCTATTTTAGTGAAAGAGCTCTGCTAAATCACAGACACTATAACTGGACGAATTTTAGACCCATCTCCCTCCCTTTTCTTCTATAAATAGAGGCCCAATTCGAGCTTGACGGAGGGAAGAGGAGGGCAGTTTTCCACCTTCTGTAATACATCGTGCTTGAAATTACGAAATCCCTAAAGCCAAGCTCAAGCCTCATCCCCTATTTTCCAAATTTAACACCAGAAACACTTAGCCTAGATTCGTGCCTTGCTAAAGTTTCGTTTGAAGGCCTTTTAGCTGTAGGAAAGTTTGTTTCAAGGTTGTACACGAGAGGTAAGCCTCTCATTCCACCATCTCTCTTCTTTTAGTTTAGTTTCAAATTACTTAAAATCCTAAAATCCCGGGAAGCTTGCATTCCCACCTTCATCCAAATTGAAAAAAAGAGGTAGAGAGGCAAGGGTCTTAGGGAAACTAGTACCTAAGACCTGATAACATCACCTCAAATCAATTCTAGACAAAGTTGGAAACATTTTTGCCAGATTTGAGGAGCTTTGAGCAGTCTTGTTAATTGGTATTTTTTAATAATTTTAGCCTGAATTACTCCCATTTTAGGCTGCTACAGCAACTTGGAGAGAGGGGTGCCTAACACCTTCTCTCTCACAATCCTTTGGATCCAAAATCTCTCGGTTAGGTGCATTCCTTGGTGAAGAATGGAGTCACTATCAAGCAAAGTAAACCGATTTTCGAATCTAAGAATGAGGGCCCATTTTCTCTAAAAAAATGGGTGGCGACTTTGCTGGGAATTTTTAAGGACCTTTTTAGGGAGACGTTTGGGCTCAAGTTCATGCTTAATTATTGTGCACTATAAGAATTAAAGACTATAATTTTCTGAAATACAATTCAAAGTCGCACCTCGAGAAGGCTGGGTGTGATAGACCTTCCCAGCGCAATCACCCAAAGCCATTCTCATTCCAAAATCAAACCTTAGGCTTCACCAGAACCATACCTTTGTTGAAATCGGATTCTGGTTCAGTTCCATTACAGCCCAGAACTTCAAAATCTCAACCTCTTACAATTCTATCGCAACCTAGAAGTTCAAAAATCGCAACCTAGAAGCCCAAAATCGCAACTCAGTTTGGTCTCATCGCAACTCGGAACTTGCTCATCACACTTTCTTCCTACTCATCGCAACTTAGAACCTACTCATCGCACCTTATTTCTCCTCATCGTAACTCGGAACCTTCTCATTGCACCTTTTTCCTGCTCATTGCAACTCAAAATCTGCAATCTGCTCATCGCACCTTCTTCTTGGTCATCGCAACTCAGAAACTACTCATCGCACCTTCTTCCTGCTCATCGCAACTCATAGCTTGCACACCGCAACTCAGAACCTGCTCATTACACCTACTTCTTGTTCATCGCAACTCGAAACCTACTCATCGCACCTTCTTTTTGCTTATTGCACCTTCTTTCTTCTCATCGCAACTTAGAACCTGCTCACCGCACCTTCTTCTTGCTCATGGCAACTCAGAACCTGCTCATTGCACCTTCTTTTTATTTTTTTTGGGCTTTTTTCTTCCCCCCTTCTTTTCCTTCGGTAATCTCTCTCTCTCACTTTTTTTTTAGTTTTTGCTTTTTTATAACTGAGTGTAATCAACCTTGCATTTATTCCTTGTTCTGCTATTTCCTTTTCTTCATTTTAGTTAAAAGTTTGTTACAAGAACTTAGCTTCTATTATATCCCCAAATGTAGCCACCTAGAAACTTGTAGGATTGCTTGTAAACTTGAGCATGTGGTTGCATTCTCCCCTTGTTTTTTGTTGCTTTCCTATTCATTTTTCTCGCATGCTTGAACACTCATAGTTACACACACTCTCATGTCAATAGAATTAGAATCCCATTTCACCTATTAGAGGAATGATAGTAGGTGTATGCCCTTGGATTTTGGTCCTTAAAGGCTCCACCAAAAACCTTCAAACTAGCCGCCGACTAGAGAAGCCCATTTGTCCATGGGTGGAGGTTTGAAGCCTAGAAACCTTGTTGGAACATCAGAGTTTAGAACACCACCAAAAACTTCATGCATCGCACTTAGAGTATCCATACATAAGAGGCTCAGATGGAAGTAGGATAGAAGAACCTTAGCGTAATTAGGATTATGACACTAATAGTGTTGCACCATGTGGTTTCCATCCTTGGAAGTAAGACCAAAATAAACCTTAAATCCCTTAAACGATAAAACCTAATCTAAAAACATCAAAGTATCCTTTAAGATATCACTGTTACACCCAAGATCAAAGTCTAGTGGTAGTAGAAATAAAGAAAAAGCTCAATCAAATATGAAATTAGGATCAAAATCCTTTAAATTCTCCAAATATAAAGCTCCCATTTGAAATATTTAAAGATGCCTATCTTGCCACTCAAGGTTATTGATCTCAAGGCTAAGTAGATGCATGCCCTTATGAGATTAGCTCTTGGTGTGTAGCATCAAAAGGCCAATTTTGACCTCTTATGTGCTTCATCCTTTGCCCATCTCAAGGCTAAGTAGGTGCATGCCCTAACAAGATCAACTCTTGAGAAGTAGGATCAAAAGGCCAATTTTGACCTCTTTTGTGCTTCATCCTGTATCCATATCAAGGCTAAGTAGATGCATGACTCTATGAGCTCAACTCTTGAGAAGTAGCATCAAAAGGCCATTTTGACTTCTACTATTCTTTATCCTATGCCCATCTTAAGGCCAAGTAAATGCATAACTCTAAGAGTTCAACTCTTGAGAAGTAACATCAAAAGACCATTTTGACCCTCCTTATTTCTTGGAGTATTTAGTCGGTATGCATATGACAAGGGTCTAACCCTCTCTTGACCAATATCAAAAGATGCTTCATCTTTTGACCGACCCAAGATAAGTTGGCGCACTTCAGCTGTGTCCCGTAGCTTATAAATACTAGGATGTCTAGTAGGTATACGTATGGTAAAGGGGCTAACATCCCTTTAACCAATACCAAAAGATACTTTGCTCCTTTGCATAACCTCTGTGGCTCCAAAATCTAGAGGTATCGAGTAAGTACAAATATGGCTATAGGACTAATTATCCTTTAATCAGTATTAAACAATACTTCATTGGTGTTTATGTTCTTTTATTTAAAATAAACTAAGGGTGTTACAATAATGGCCTACTAACCCTCTTCTTTTTTTGACAAAAAATGGACCAAACCTTTTTTGAATATTCAAGATGTTGTGCACCCCTTAAAGATCAGATTCTCAAAAAAGCAGATGGCATTAGAGCCATTGGAGGGACACCCCATTGGGAAAATGTTATGAACTTATCACTGCTGCAATTGGAATGGACATTGCTTAAGGCGGCCTTTGAGTGTTGGGATCCAAAAAAAATGGTCTTCTCCTTTGGAGGAATTAAGATGTGCCTGATATTAGAAGAGGTAGCTTATCTCTTGCAAATGCCCATCGAAGATGAGATTGCCTTCCCAGTTGCCAAGCGGGGGTACAAAGCGGATCTATGCCAATTCTTATCATGAAAAAAGCCCCTACTACAAATGGTAGATGAAGAATCCATCATAGTTCAATTTCTCCTAAACTGCAACACCCAAGTCTTTAAATCAAATAAACCAGAAAAGGATAGGGGAGGACAGAAAAATACCTTGTTCATGGCCATAGTAGGTCATCTCCTCTTCCTACTTGACCGTAAAAGGATTCACGTGAGACTAGTCACAGTGCTGTGTCAAATCAAAGAAGCATGGTCGGTTACCTTGGTCTCCATGATCTTAGTAGAAATTTTGTGAGGGTTAACCATATTGCAAACATGTTGAGCATGGCCATTTCGTGGTTCCCTATAGATCTTACAGCTGTGGTTGATACAACATCTGCCACATTTGGTCATCCACACCGGAAAGTTTTTATCTCAACCTATGTACAAGGTAAAAGAAATATTGAGTACTAATCCACAAGCAGTAGCCTTGATAGAGAAACAAAACTTGGCATTATTGCAAAGGGCCATGGAAGGAAATATCTATTGGAACATTGGGTTGTCTATCAAAGAAGGTTGTAATCAACCTTGTTTAGCCGCAGAAGGATGACAAAGCATGGTTCTAGTAGGTTTATATGGGTTGGCACCATATGTCCCAGTATGAGTCCTAAGCAACTGGGCTTCTTATAGTTCATTCCAACCATCAAAGACATCAAAGGGGACATGGTTGATTTCATCAAATATTGTGAGAACATGGAAATGAGGTTCAGAGAGCACTGGGCTTCCAGTAAAAGGGAATTCTTGACCCTGTTGCCAACCTCCAAGTTGATGTGTAATCATGCATACAGGGATTGGGTGTGCAGTCAAAGTTTTCCGTCACCTCTGGTGCCAATGCCTAAGCTCCCCACCCTAGTAAGGCCTCCATCCAATGGTACTATATCAAAGGAATCTCTCAAACGACTTTTAAGTGATCCATATTTGAAAGCAGCACTAGAACTTCACGAGAAAAACAATATAAATGAGGAGTAGGAAGTAAGGATCAGGAGGCACAATAATTCTATAAGAAAGAAAATAAGAGAGCACATCAAGCAAAAACGAAAAATGGAAATAGAAGAGTTGGATTTAAGGAAGGAAATTATGGAATTAGAAGAGAGATTGGAAAATCAAAGGAAAAAGTTGACTGAAGCTCAAGTAAGCCATCTTGAAACAATGGAGAAATTAGTAGAGACACTTCAAGAGAAGCAAAGGTTGGAAGCTGAAACCAATCAAACTTGCTGCTAGCTTCATCAAGCTAGGAATGAAGCTACTAGTGGCAACATTAGATATGAAGAGTTAGTCAACCACATGGAAGCATTCACGATGCAGGTGGCAAATCGGATGGCAATACTCGAAGGCACCTTGACTTACTATGGCATTGACAACCCTCCCAACTGATCAAGATTGTTGTATTTCATTTTCTTTTTGAAGAAAAGTGGATGTAGTGAACATTAATGAAGAAACTATTTTTTTTGGGCCATTATTGTCTCACTTAAATACCAATTAAACACATTAACTATTTAAGGAAAATATACCATTCTAGTAGGTTGCATCAAACTTTGAAATTAACAAACTTCCAATGAGGGAGGAAATGGAGAAAATGATGGAAGAAATCCAAAAATTAAAAGGGGTTCATAACCTGGGGACTACGGACTTTAAAGAATCATGCTGATACCTTGATGCAGTACTCCCAGAAAAATTTAAATTACCTGAATTGGAAAAGTATGATGGAAAAGGTTGCCCTCAAACCCACCTTAGGATCTTTTGTGAAGATATGTTCCAATATGGGTCAGATGAGAAGCTCCTTATACAGGTGTTCCAAAAAAGTTTGACAGGAGATGCACGGACCTGGTTCTCCATGTTGGACTCTGCAAAGAAGAAGTCTTGGAAGCAAGTTTTTGAAGCTTTTTTGGATCATTACTCCTTTAACATGGAACTGGTTCCCGATTGAGCCGACTTAGAAGGAAGGAAGGAGAAAATTAAGTTTTGTCATAGAAGGAAGGAGAAAATTTTCTTGAGTACGCATATTGGTGGGGGGAAATGGCATCAAAATTGAGGTATTCAATGCCTAAGGAGGAAATGGTAAGGATGCTCATAAGAACATTAGGTGAGCCATATTATTAAATGTTGATTGCCCAACCTCTTGTGGATTTTAATGAGGTTGTCAAGGGGCCCACCAGGATCGAGGAGGCCATGAGGCAAGGAAGAATCAATCCCTCAATTGGGGGAGTGGGCCCATCCCAAACCTTTTTCAGAAAGCCCTCGATCAAGAAGTTAGAAAGTGAAGTACATGTTATTTCCCTATCCCCTTACCAACAAGTTTGGCCTAACTTTGTTGCAGCCACTTACCCTAGCAATCCCTAACCACCGTTTTACTTACCTACACCATCACCGGTAGTGCCTATCACGCCCTAACCATTTTGTCCAGTGCCAGCTCCATGACCATACCAGCCACCCACTCCCCAGTAGCCATCAATGGTAATCGACCAGAACCCTTGCATCCAAAAAGAGAAGATGATAGAGTTCACCCCTGCCATACCCTCACTCTTAGTTATTGCTTGCGTTGGTTAAAGAAGAGTGCTTGAATTTGTTGACTTGGAAGCCACCACTGGAACCCAAGCCAAAAGGGTACGATGAGAATGCCTACTGCGCCTACCACCAAGGCATGAGACATGTGACTGATAGGTGTTGGAAACTTAGGTAGTTCAAAGGTTGATTGACAATGGACACATCACTTTCCAACTGGAGCATCCAAAGCAGCAACCAATGGGGATCACTAAAAATCCCATGCCACCATACAGAGTAGGGCCGAGCAATAGCATTCATTGCATCGAAGAATATAGGTAGTTCAAGGACCCTACAGTGTTGATTGTTCCGATAGGAACCCTACCTATAGTATCGATGCCATGCATTCAACCACCTTTTGAGACCATTTGCACTATTAAACCCCCCTTCTGCATCTTATTTCCTTTAACACAGTCTATCAATAACACTTTCACCCCTTCCACTGTTATCCAGTGGCAACCTCCCGCGAAAACCCTTTGTCATTCCTTATCTAGAACTTTGTAGAGAAAATTCATCCAAGGTTCCTTGGAACTATTACACGGAGCCAGTGGTGGCGCACATTGGTCAAACTGATTCAGAATGTGGAGCCTTATTAAGATCCAGAAGATTTTTGCCCCCAAGACTAGTGATTGGGAAAGTGGAAAAGGGATTGGCTAAGATAGGGGAGGAGCCAGATGAAGAGAGTAAAAATAAGGAGAAGGATGATTTCCTAAGAGCTATTGAAAAGTCTCGATACAACGTGGTGGATCCGCTAGCAAAAATACTAGCACAAATTTCAATACTCAGGCTATTATTATCTTCTGAACATCATAGGAATCAGGTTATGGAAGTTTTCAAAAGGGCTCCTGTCCTCCCAAGTATAGAGCCAGAAAGGCTAGCACAGATGGTCAGCATGATTTTGGCCCCTTGAGTCATAACTTTTTCAAATGATGAAATCCCAATAAAAGGTGTTACAATCTTCCATTGTACATCACAACGACTTGTAGAGGAATGAGGGTCCCTACTGTCTTGGTAGATAATGGGTCCGGTCAAAATGTGTGCACTCTCGGAACACTATAAAGCACTAGGAGTGGATATATGTGATGTGAAGAAGAGACCCATTGCGGTAAGTAGACCTATTCATGGATCAGGTAGCCCAATGGGCTAGCTCGGCCTGACCCGTTATTAAGTCGGGCTTGGTCATAATTTTAGGCTCGTGGGCTTGGGTTTGAACCTAAAGCACCGGGCCCAACCTTTTTAAGAGTTGGGCTCGGGCTTTCTCAAAAAATCCCAACCTAAGCCCGAGCCCAACTTGATACTATATATTAGATAATAAAATATATTTTATTTAATATATATATATTTATTTATATATTATTTTTTCTTTGTTCCTCTTCTCTTTTTTTTCAAGTAATAGTGAGATGTTTATTATTTTTGAGTTTTAAAGGTTGTTAATATAAATAAAACACTTTTTTATTGAATAAAAAAACAAAATTCCTATTTTCAAATTTTTGACCGAGCCCGAGCTTTGGGCTTTATATGAGGGTTGGGCTTGAGCTCAAGACTTAGGCTCGATGGTCGGGCTGGGCTCAGGCTTGGGCCTATGTGTATTCTGTTGATTCATATACAAGGCCTGGCTCGAACTCGGCCCAACCCAGCCCATGAATAGGTCTAGCGGTAAAGGCCTTTGACAATTCAGTTTGACCAAATTTGGGAGATGTAACACTTAATGTGACTATTGGAAATGTTACTTATCAGATTCAGTTCCATGTTCTAGACATTCAAGCATCTTTTACCCTGTTACAAGGGAGACCTTGGCTTTATTCTGTTGGAGTTGTGCCATCTTCCCTCCACTAGAGATAAAAATTGGTCCATGATAATGAATTTATTACAATCCTTAGGGATAGTCAGATTGCACTAGCTATAGAATCATCAGTTCAACACCTGGAGGAAAGTCTAGGTTTCTTCTCTTACTAGTTTGAAGAAGTGAATTCCATCGAAAATGTTCAAGAGGCAAAGAAGGTTCAAGGGAGGATAACACCACCTCTCCAAATGATGGCTGTCAGCACCTGATTTTTGCTCAGTCCACCACCCAAACCCCAATTGACCCCAAATCCCCGATTAAACCCTTTTGATTCTTCTGAAACACCTTAAAATCCAAAAATCCCAACTTTTAGCCATAAAACCCTAAATTCATCATTAAACCTACCCGATACCTATCTGATGGCCTCGATCAACCCCCACTTACACCTCAACCATTATATCAGACACAACCATCAAACCCAGGACCTCCAAAGACACCTACCCGTGACATTTCAACTCAAGATTCCTCCATTTACCCTTTCATCAAGCGAAGATTCCATTCTGAGACACCTATTCATTTTCTAAAAATTACAAAAATACCCCTTAGAACCCCGAAATTACGAAATTACCACTAACCTTATTATAAGTACAAGCTTAAGTTTTCAATTCGGGGGGGGGGATAAAACTATTCACCATCTTCTCCCTTCGAGCGACAGAGGAGCGGACGACTTGGTAGAAGACCTCTTTCTCTCTCACTCTCTCCCCGTTTTGTCACTTCTGTACTATTCACCTCTTTACCTCTTCTTCTTCCCCTCTTCCTTCTGTTTCTCTCTCTCTCTCTCTCTCTCTCCCCGTTTTGTCACTGCAGCTGCAACTTGTAATGACGGTAGAAGTGTTAGACAGTCTTTGTATACCCTTAGCTTCAATCAGAATGATGTACTTTTGACATTTATTGTAAATGAATAAAGTGCATGTTTGATTCATGTTCTTGTGGTTTGTTTTTGTGTTATACCCTTAAACTGGACACTTAATGAGACTCGTGTTAGTTTAGAATGTTCACAGCTGGTGGGTCGGTCTGGGGAGACCTATCCTGATAAGGCTGACACTGATGTGCCACCAAGTCGGTTGGGGTGGCCTGTCTCAACCGCCCGGGTGAGACCCAAGGCACATGTAGTGTAGGATTAATTAAATCTTTGAATCAGACCAAATTTCCAGTATTGTCCTGGACCTTGGAGATTGATGGGCAAAACTGGAAAGTTACACCTAACCCCTAGACTCGATTATGATACTGCACTAGGTGTCGGATTGGGCTGTCTTTGATATGCCAATCAGTGAGATCCTTAGCAGGGGTCAAAACCTGGGTATGTTGGGACAGTCTGAGAATTCATCTGAGTGGGTGATCATTGTGACAGGATCAACCCCTTTGTTGGACAAAGGTAATGATCGGGGATGCACTCTCTCTGATGGAAACCAAGACTGCTGGCAGCCGATTTCAATCATTGAGATTTGTTTTGCAAAATATATTTTATATGAGATATAAAAGTATATATATATATATTACGATTTCTAAAATGTTTGCAAAAGGATTTAATTCCCGAGATCCATATAAGTAGAGAGTGCAACACTGTTCCTTGCAGCCGAGGGAGAGGTCCTCTCTTGTCGGGCAGTGTTTGATCATTATGGGCTGAGAGGTTAAGTGTAAGGCCACTGAGGGTAATACCTGATGGGCTAATCTTGCATCTGCCCATAGTCTCTGGGTTTTTATAAGGTGGCTTGGCCCAGGGACCACTTAATGTAAGTGTTGGGCCCAATAGAAGCCCATGTGATGGGTTTCAGGGGGTGCACTATCCACAATAGTGTATTCGGTCAGGCTTGTAACAAAGGCTGGGCCGAACCCATGTGGCTGATCTATAGATCAATGCTTGGGTCTCACGCCATACAAAGAAGCCAAACTAGGCAGCAGTTTGAGCACATAGACTTATTGGTCTTAAAGCCCATTTTGAACTGGCCTATTTTAATTAGTTAAATAGAGGGGGCGGATCTAGGATTAAATCAGCAGATAGGATAGAGTCCTACCCTATCCACTTAGAGAGACCAGATCTGAATTCAGATCTAGAAACCTCCTGATAAAATCAGGAGAAGGCTGATCTAATTTGCAGATAAGGGTCTTATCCTTATCGCTTAAAGAGAGTCCAAATTCAGATAATGATCTGAATTAGGAAACTCCTGATAGGATCAGGAGCTGATCCCTTTAACCCTGTAAAAACAGGAAGGGGGCGATCCATCCAGATAATCTAAGCATCTAGAGGTCAAATCTCAGATAACCAAGAGAGAAGACATCTACGCCATTTTCTGCTCTTGCGTTCTCCTCCAGTTGCCGCCTCACTACTAGTTTGATCTCCTTGGTGGGAGAAGATCAAGAAGTGTTCTTGATATCAGTCTTTGGAGAAAGGGTGATAAAGTTGTGCTCACTGCCTCCATTGGACTCTTACAGAAGAGTTTGGTTTGTGGGACGGACCCTGCTGATTCTGCTCCTCCATCCATTGTGTCATCTTCAGTGGGAGCAGTTTTTGGTGATCTTCTTTGGGCGTGAACACTTTCATTGAGAGATACTATTTCTCTGTATCAGGTATATCCCTCTTCTACTGTTTCATTTCAAATCTGGTTTGGTTTATGGTTCAAGATTGATCCTTGGAAAATATGATTTTTCTAAAATAGGGAATACGATTCCCAGTTGAAGGGAGAGAAATTTTTGAAATTCGCCCACCCTATTCCGCAAGTTTTGGGCGTCCATGTGATGTATCTCTCACTCCCTTCAAGAAGACCTCTCCTTGTTCTCTTTCTTTCTCTCTCTCCCCGTATCTTCTTCTTCCTTCCTTTTGTTTCCTTTTTTTTTCTTTTCTTTAGTTGTCGCTACAACTCTCGACAGCGGCGACCCATCTTCTCCGAGCCATTTCTCCCTCCCCTTCTTCCTTATCTTCTCCTCCTTCTTCCCCAGTTCGCTCTCCCCTGACCTTGACTTTTCCGTTTGAATGAAGCAAATCATTACAACAACTGGAGAGTCATCCGCATGACCGAGACACTAATAACTAGAAGCTCATTTTCCCCACACTAATTGTCTAATTGCACTCCAACAAATATCTTGCTATCCGAAGGCAAGTAATCCAAAATACAGACCGTCTAAAATTCCCCTACTCATCAATCATCCTCAGGTACATCCAGTTTTCCCGATTTAGTTATTTATTTTTATTTTTATTTTTTTACTTTTTTTCATCATGGTTCTATTATTATTTTGTTTTTGCACTATACCGCTGCTATTGGGATTTGAGGGGGAGAGAGAAGATTGACAGAATCTAGTGAAATTGGTTCCTTGGGCTTTCGAACTCCACCAGGTCTCACCGAAGTTCGATTTAATTTTTCCTTAATATATAGGAAGTTAATGATTGTTATTTTGTTAGTCATAGAATTCTCTCCTTTGGTTTTGTTCTTGGTAGTGGTGCCATTTATTTCTCTATATTGTTGGTTATTCTATTGTGTTAAAGTCACATCATTATGTTCAATTCTCTATAATGTTGATTTCTGGATTACATGTTCAGTTATTCTCTTAATTAATTGGATCAGAATTGAACTATTATCTAATCTTGACTATGAGATTCTTGATAGAGTTTTTTTTTTTTTTTTTTTTTTTTTTTCAGAGTAAGTAAGATGATGGAAAAGAAGTGGGTTTTTAGCTTAAATTTTTGTCCAAACATTCTCCAGCAATTTGAGAGGTTTGAACTTCCTCTCTTTAGATCATTCCATTAAGTCCAAATGTGGGGGCTCTGATAGAAAAGGTGTGTGAGGGAGCAATCTTTCATCCTTTTTGTCAGGCCCCTACGTCCAAAAGGGGATTGATCTATGAGTACAGAAGGGAACATCCTTTCGAGCTGATGGAGGTGCAGGTCTTTGATTCAGATTGAAATTTAAAAAAGATAAAAAAGGGAAAAATAAATAATACTAAATAAATTAAATAGGTCTTCTTTGTTGGTTTATTTTTAGTTTGTTACTTTCTTTATCATTGCTGCCTTTTATTAATCATGTATTTGCGATTATGCTTGCTTAAAAGACCATGTAGGCCCCATCTATTGGATCCGGGAGAGGGGTGCCTAACCCCTTCCCTCTCCCATCTGAGTCTTACCTAGGCTAGTTACTTGGTGCCTTGGGCTTTGGAGCACTAATAAATCAAAAACGCCTTCCGATATAAATCCTAGAGGTCCCATCACTTCCTTTTCATCTACTTGATGGGTGGCGACTCCATTTGCAACCTAAGTGGCAAGTGGGCCAGTTTTTCCAATGCTCACAATGGCTTATATGAAGTTCGACCCTAGCAAAGGATTAGGTATTAAGCAACAAGGGAGATTGAACCTTGTTAAAGCTAAGGGATCTTTTCCTTGATTTGGAGTGGGCTATAAACCTAATGAACATTTTGTCAAACCTAGTAACCCAGCAACCATGCCTAAACTAACACAAACCCCTCAAGCCAACTTTGAAACCCCCCTTGACATCCTAGACATTTCACTGCTTTTTCTTGAAGACCAAGAAGATCGAAAGGACAACACCTCATCACCAAAGAGCCAAGAGGAAAAGGAGACTAAGGTGATCTACATGCCTTGTTGTCCCATTGCAAGAGCCTGTTTGAGGATCGTACCATCTGGGAATCCTTGGATGAAGATGTATGTGTGGTAGGATGCAAATTCATGAAAAACCTTGCCTAGTCAATTGTCCCTTCGCAAGAGCCCGTTCGTAACTGGTTTTCTTCTCCAAATACCATGGGCCTAGAGGCCCCTTCTCTTGAGGTTTGTTAGGCTGTAATTCTCGGACCAAGGGGTCAATGCTTTCTACCCTGTGTCTTAGTCCCAAAAGTAGTTTTTGTACTCCCTTGATCCAAATTAAACAAAAATCCATTTGCTTGAACTACGATTGGCCTGATTTCCCTAAAAAGGGTACATAGGCAGCCTTGGTTCACAACCTGGGCCCGATCGTTTTTTTGAAAAATCTCCTTTTTGTCCAGTTCCAATTCCCATGTTTATTTCTTCTTTTGACCGTACAGGAACCAGAGCCCATCTCACATGCCTATGACTTCAACCTCGAGTTAGACTTTGCTCTCATGGGGATAGAGGAGAAACCTCCTAAGGAGGACATCCCTCAAGATATGCTTGATTAGATTGAATGACAAGAGAAAAAAAGACCAGAAGCTAACTTAGAAGATGTTAATCTTGGAACTAATGATGATCCAAGGTTAGTAAAACTTGGGAGGCATTTAATCCTAAAGCCAATACTTGACATGATAGAATTGTTGAAAGAATTTAGGGATGTGTTTGCATGGTCCTAAGAAGACATGCCAGGATTGGACACAAACTTGGTGGTACATAAGATTCCCATATATCCTAATGCAAAGCCAGTAAAGCAAAAGCTCAAGAATCTCTATCCAAAGTGGTTTCTAAATATTCAAGAACAGGTTGAGAAGTAGTTCAAAGCGGGATTTCTAGAAGTGCCAAGCTACCCTGAGTGGTTAGCCAACATTGTATTGGTGCCTAAAAAGAATGGGAAGGTTAGGGTGTGTGTGGATTTTTGGGATTTAAATAGAGCTAGTCCCAAGGATGATTTCCCCTTAACAAACATTGACATTCTTGTTGATGATACTACAGGACATGAAATTTTCTCTTTCATGGATAGATTTTCAGGATATAACTAAATCAAAATGGTAGAGGAGGACAAAGAAAATGCGGTTTTCATAACACCATGGGGAACCTTTTTCTACAAGGTCATACCGTTTGGTTTTAAGAATGCTGGGAAAACTTATCAGAGAGCAATGATAGTGCTTTTTCATGACCTGATACACTGAGAATTGGAGGTATACGTGGATGACATGATTGCCAAGTCCAAAAAGGTAGATAATCATTTAAAGGACCTTAGGAAGCTCTTTGAAAGACTCAATAAATTCCACCTAAGGTTAAATCCCCATAAATGCATATTTGGGGCATCATCAGGTAAACTATTGGGTTTTATCATTAGTCAAAAGGGGATTGAGATTGACCTTGCTAAGGTTAAAGCAATTGTTGAGATGCCACCTCCCTAAACAAAAAAGAAAGTCAGAAGCTTTTTTTTTTGGGAAGATTGCAATATATTCGTAGATTCATAGTGCAACTTACGCCAATATGCGAGCCAATTTTCAAGTTGCTAAGGAAGAATACCCCGGTGAAATGGAATGAAGACTGTTAATAAGTATTTGACAAAATTAAGGAGTACTTGACCAATCCACCAGTATTATCTCCCCTAGGCCTGGGGAACCCTTGCTTATGTATTTGTCAGTATAGGAAGATTTCGTTGTATGCATATTGGGGCAGCATGATGAGACGGGTAAAAAGGAAAGAGCCATTTACTACTTAAGTAAAAAATTCGGTGACTATGAGACAAGGTACACTATGCTAGAAAAAGCATGTCTAGCCCTTGTTTGGGCCTGTCAAAAGCTACGCCATTACCTGTTAGCTCATTTAGTGTTTCTATTCTAGAATGGACCCCATCAAGTATTTGTTCGAGAGACCTGTAGTTAGTAGTCGAGTCTCCCATTGGATCAAGCTCATTTTTGAATATGACATCATTTATGTGACCCAAAAGGCAATCAAAGGGCAGGCCATTGTAGACCATTTAGTTGATAACCCCACCTTGGAGTATGAGGCAATCCCAACAAATTTCCCAGATAAAACCATTTTGGAAATACAAGTGGCGAAAAGGAGGAAGGCATACTTTGATGGAGCGTTAAACCAAAATGGATGGGGAGTGGGAATGATCCTTTGTGGACCCCCAAGGCACTCACTTTCCTTTATCTATTTGCTTGGGAAGCATCGTTGAATTAGAAATTTATGGGGACTCTTTCTTGGTCATTAGTCAATCGAAGGGTGATTGTGAAGTACGGGATGAGCGCCTAGCATTGTATCATAACTGCCTTAAGGAGTTGATTAAAAAGTTTAAGAACATCTCCTTCAATTACCTGCCTAGAGAATACAACTGCTTTGCAATTGCTTTAGCCTCTCTTGGAACAGCCATGCGTTTACCTCCCAACATGGCGATAGAACCAATTGATTTAAGTTGGGATAGTGAGCCCGCCTATTGGTGTGTCCAGAAGCATGTCGTTAAGCACTTCGGAACACTAGTTTAATATTTATAATTTTTTTCCAATTTTCAAACAATTACAAATGCAGTAAATGGTGAGAACGGGTTGTATCCACAGGGAAACAAGGAAAAAATCGTTATTTACTTAATTATGGGAAAGAGAACACAATTGAGAGTTGCAGAAACATAGAAGTTAATTAATTAAACTGAAATTCATTAAAATAAAATTTGAACATTGATGCAAGTGAAAAGTGCAGAAAAATAAATAAATAACAGAAATAAATAAATAAAAGGAACGAAATAAAAAGTCTATAATCCGATCAGAGGTAGCAGTCTCCGGATTCTCCTTTGACCCTTGAACTTCTCGAGCTAGGCCTTCCGTCTTACCTGGCTGAATTCTAGATCTGCAGAAAAGAAAACAAAAATTAAATTGAATGAAAGTAAATTGCAGAAAGGAAAAAATAGAACTGGAAATGACGGAATCCAACCCTTGAACTTCTCAAGATCCGCCTTCTGTCTTACCTGGGGGCAGAATCCAACCCCTTCTTAGGAGCCCTTGGGTCCTTTTTATAGAGAAGGATGGACACAACTGGGATTGGAGAGAAAGAGGGGGGCGGCAACTACGTTTTAGCAAAGATATGGGTGCCCTAGGGATTCTAATGAAGGGTTAGGATGGTTCTAGGTTGATCCTAAGGCTGAGAAGAGAAGGAGAGGGTGCCCAATATTATGCAGGGCTGAGATTTGGGCGCTCAGAAATGGAGGGTGGAGATTAAGGTGCCTAGGGTTGAAAGGTGGAGATTAAAAGGAGTGGGTTGCGCCCTAGAGTGGATGGCTGAGATAGAAAATAGAATGGAGGGCTGAGATCTAATGACTAGGGGATGAATGATTAGGATCAGAAGTTAGGTGGCGCCCTAGGGTCTAAAAGCTTAAAAGAGAGTGCCCTAAAATGAATGGTGGAGATTAGAAGGGATGGAAGGTGGAGATCGAGCAGGTAGGGGCGGCAAGGGTTTTCTAAGGATTTAAAGAATGAGCTAGACGGCGTCGTAGGGTTTGCTAATGAGGGGGGAGCATGCTAATACAGTATGAGGGGCGCCATTCTGGGTTTAGCAGATAGGAGGCTCCCTCCTGTTCTAAGTTTTTTTGAAAAACACCCC
The DNA here is from genome assembly GCF_055504915.1 of Nelumbo nucifera. Classification (NCBI taxonomy): domain Eukaryota; kingdom Viridiplantae; phylum Streptophyta; class Magnoliopsida; order Proteales; family Nelumbonaceae; genus Nelumbo; species Nelumbo nucifera. Next base: position 82,880,589 of record NC_142651.1, read on the forward strand.
CTCTCTTAGTTGGACTCCACACTAGCTTCCCAAAAACTGCATTTCAGCCATGTAACTTCCCCAGTTTTCCATAGAAGTTGCACAAAGACCCTCAGAGGTCACAACATTGAATTTAACTGGGAAAAGGGCACACTTTGACTATTCTAAGGCTGAAAATACCCATGAAATGATGCCCTTAAGGCATCAAAATACAGAGTCACACCCCCCAACTTAACCATTGCTAGTCCCTTAACAATGCAACCTTAAAATTACCCTGAGTAAAGAGATCATTCCCATTGCAAGATCATCCCTCACAAAATTAGTCAAGTATCCTAATTTCAGAATTCTTAAACTTTGTATAGATCGGTGTTGGGCTTAAGGGGTAAAACTGTCATACTTTGAATATTGTAGAAACTTGGCTTAAAAATCTTATTTACCCTTTCATTTGTAGACTGTCTTGATAAACTGAGATGGATTTTTGAAATCAGGTGGGTATTCTTCTTATCATTTTTGACAATGGATTTCTACCCCTAAACTTGATATGCACACATATTTTTATTGTTACCTTCCACCATTTTACGCGAATCTCGACACTTGCCTTAGGTGAAGCGACCCGGTTACTAAGTGTTAGGTAAGTGTCTTTGTCATTCTCTTTTGCGTTTGACACGAATCTCGACACTTGACTTAGGTGAAGAGACCTAGTTACTAAGTCTAGGGTGTCCATTGACCTTTTTTTTTTGCAACACTCAGGGTAGTCTACTGTCTCTAACAATTTGAAGAATTTTTGTTTAATTTCTCAATCTTCCTCTTCTTATCTTGGTAGGGGAAAACTTGGGAGTATTTTCAAATAAGACCAATTTTCACTCCTATCACTTGCTACCAATTTCTACAAAATTCAGTATTCTTTTATCAATTTCCTTAACTTTTTCTGTTTGGGAATCTCTTTTAATGAAAAGAATTTTTAAAATTTTTAGTAAAATTTTAATTCTGCATTTCTAAAGGCTTAGCTTCAGAAATTTTTTTCCTCTCTCTTTCCTCACCCTCAACTTAAGTGCCATTGTGCCCAATGGCATAACTAGATTTATGCAAAAAGGACTTGGGCCGAAGGGAACAATCAATAGGGTTTTATTGAGGGGTTCAAGGTCTGCCACCTGGTCTCGAATCAAGAAAAGAAAAACTCTAATCCTAAAAGTAATTGAAAATTACGTTGGGTTGCCTTCCAACCCATGCTTAGTTTAACGTCTTCAACCGGACACATTCACACATTTTCTTCATCTAAACTCTCTTATTCACTTTCATCTTTCGATAGACATGGTTCAGATTGGGCTAACCAAGGGGTAGGTAGGGCACCTAAATGATCGTCCACTATATCCACCTTGCACTCATCTTCCCCTAGGTTTGGATACTTAGAGGCACTAAAAATGTTTAACTGGACTTTTTACTCCCATAATGAAGTCCATTTCTCCCGATTTACAGTTTGTATTAGCCGTTGCTAGAAACAAGCATCTTAAGATTATCGGGATATGGTTCAATTCCTTGGTTGGGGTCATGTCTAGGATGATAAAATCCACTAGGAAGTGACAAGCCTCTATCATGACAATGATGTCCTCAATAACACTTTGAGGAGTCTTGATTGACCAATTAGCGAGTTGCAGAATTACCGGGGTAGGTTTTAACTCACCGATCCTGAACCTGTCATAAATGGACAGAAGAAAATTTATACTGGTCCTAAGATCCAATAGGGCCCGATCGAAGGTGATTCCAGAGATGTCACGACTTATGAGAGGAGCACGAAAGTCTTTCATTTTTCGGGGAAGTTAGATTAGGAAAGTTGCACTAACATCTATCGAGAGCATCATTTTTTGTGAGGCCGATCGTGGCTCCATCATTTGAGTACACAACTCTTTCAAGAACTTGGCATAGGCTGGGATATGTTGGATCGCGTCGAGGAGAGGGAAGTTAATATGGACTTCCTGGCACTCCTAGTTGCGAGTCTCTTTGTTCTTTCGCATCGGCCCGGTTGCGAGTGCAGTTGGAAAGGGAACTACGAGTTGGTTCACTATAGGCTCTTCTTCTAAATTTTCCTTTCCTTTTTGATCCCCCCAACTTATGGTCTTCTTTCTCCTTTTCTTCTTCATTAACTCTCTTTTTTCTCATATAGGCCCTCTAAAATCCTCCCACTCCTTAAGGTTGTAATAGCCTTGGTATTTTCAAGCTGAGGGTTCTTAGGAGGTGGTTGAATCTGATGTGGAGGAAAACCTGATGGCTGATTTCTAGGGTTCGCAACCAGTTGACTCGGTAGTTTCCCTACTCCTATTCTCGCCTTGGCTTCGGCTAGCTATCCTATTTGGCTCTCTAATATATCGATGAATTATTGCTGATTTAGAATCAGCCGCTAAAGATGCATGAATTGGTCATCTACTGTACAGGTCTGAGGAGGTTGTGGGTAAGCCTAATGAGATTGGGCCGGTTGGTTCCTAGGATAGATCTGCTGGAATTGGTTATGCCCTTATGGCCTCTGAAATTTCTGGGCCATGGAGTTAGATTGACGGTTCTGTTATTGGGACTGTGTATAGTTTTGACATGGTTGAGCTGGTTGAGTCCCAGGGTAATCATTGTACTCCTAGTGAGTCTGGGCTTTAGACCATTGAGAGTGCACATCTGGTAGGGGGTTTCTTGGACATGGGCCCCATAAGTGAAGTTGGGCTGGTTTTCCCACCTAGGGGTTATATGGGCAAAAGAACGGGTTAGCATTGGGTTGGAAAAATCTGTTGGCTGCATGTACTTGGTCTGGAATGACTGGTTGACATGGGCCCGCCGCAAGACATTGGCTAACATGATGGGTCGGGCTTGCACAGATGGAACATGTTGGATAGGATGACAAGGTTGGGTATGGGCCACTTTGTTGACGAAATGTAAGGACTTGATCAAGTCTTCGGGCCATTGCATTAATCTTATCTAGTTGTTGAGACACATGGTTCCAATCTATCTGTGGCTCTGGTTGGAAGTAGTTTCTCATTCCACAAAGTCTGGCCATTGAATTCATTTTATCTTATTTTGTTTTAACCACCCTTTTTCTTCTTTTTTTTTTTGAAATTTGAAGTTTGAAATTTGAATTTAAATTCAAATTTAGACTTTGAAATTTAAATTATGCAATTTAAACTCAAACTTGAATTTTTATTTTTTTTATTTTCTCTATTTTTCTATTTTTTTTGTTTGAAATTTGAAATTTAAATTCAAATTTAGATTTTGAAACTTAAATTCTTGAAATTTAAATTCAAATTTGAATTTTTAATTTTTTTTAAGTGCAAGCAATTCAAACACACGACCTTTGGGCTAACCTAAGGTTTTTCAAATTGCTTATCTAATTTAGCCTTCAAGACTCTTCTTGGGTAGGGGATAGGAAGTTTAATTTCATCTAAATTCAGTTTAGGGGTGCTTCCCTCATTCTCCTTTTGTAGATCGGCCACATCAGCTTCCTTGTCTTCTCTCTAGATTTCGCCAACTGCCTTCCCACTTCTTAAGGCTATGGCGTTTACCTGCTCTCTGGGATTCTTCTCCGTGTTGCTGGGTAGCCATCCCTCTTTTCTTTCCGACAACAGATTTACAATCTGCCCCACTTGAACTTCTAAGTTTTTAATCAATGCTTCATGGCTTTGGAATTTTGCCTCAGCGGTATTGATGAACTTAGAAATCATCTCCTCCAAATTACTCTTTTTTTCTTGTGGGGGCGGCTGTTGTTGGAATACCATGGGTGCCTTTTGATTGTTGTTCCATGAAAAATTTGGATGATTCCTCCACCCTGGGTTGTATGTGTTCGAATATGGGTTGAAATTTGACCTGCCAACATGGGAGATAAAATTAGCATTCTCATGTAAAGTAAAAGGACTACTTAATGGACAATCAGAATTTGTATGTCCTATTTGACCACAAAAATCACATGGGATGCTAGATGGTGTATTAATTGCTGCAATATTAAAAGCATCAAACTTCTTATTCAAACTAGCAAGTTGAGTAGATATGGCTGCAAGGGAATCGATGTGGTGTACTCCCCTCTGATTGGTTCGGTCATTGTTCCATTGGTAGCTGTTCGACACCATCTCCTCCACTAGGTCATAAGCTTCCTCCGGAGTTTTTCTCATGATTGTGCCACCTGTGGCTGCATCATTAATGGATCGATTAGAGGGGGTAATACCATTATAAAAAGTCTGAATTTGATGCCAAGTTGGTATCCCATGGTGAGGACACTTCCTAAGCATCTCCTTGAATCGTTCCCATGCTTCATACAAGGATTCCCTCTCAAATTGAGCAAAAGTAGTAATATCATTAATTAGCTTTGTTGTTTTAGAGGGTGGGAAATATTTAGCCAAAATTTTTTGGGTTAGATCATTCCAAGTGGTGATACTTCCTGCAGGGAGTGAGTTAAGCCAATCTTTAGCTCTATCACGCAATGAAAATGGAAATAATCTAAGCCTAATAGCATCATCACTAACTCCATTATGTTTAAATGTATCACATATTTCTAAGAAGTTAACAATGTGTGCATTAGGGTCATCACTTGGTAACCCACTAAATTGAATACTTGTTTGAATCATTTGAATTATTGTAGGCTTGATTTCAAAATCGTTGGCCTGAATTGTGGGCTTGCAAATGCTGGAGGTCACCCCATCAATGGTTGGACAAGCATACTCTAGGAGGGTGCGATTTGCTTCTGCCATTTCTTCCCCAATTTCTATTGCTGGTTCACCAATATCAACCTCCTCTCTTGCTTTACCTTTGTTGGCCCTTTGCAATAAGCGAAGGGTCGTCTCAATTTCAGGATCGAATTCTACTAGTCCTTCCTGTCTAGTGCGTGTCATAAACTAGTAAATCGAATAAAGCCAGAATTCAAACAGAATAAAAATAAAATAAATAAAATAAACAAAATAAAATAATAAATAAAAGCAGAAATAAAAATCCAAATTAATCAATGTTAACAAGTTCTAATATTATTTTAGGATTAAATCCCCGGCAACGACGCCAAAAACTTGATAGTTATAAATATAACCCTAGCAAGTGCACTAGTTATCAAGTAGTATAAAAATATCATTCCCATAGGGATTTAACAAAATAAGTATTAGAACCACAATCTTCCCTAATTATTTGGACAATCGAAATTCAGATTTGAGAGAGCAAGGACTACTGAAAATAAAAACTAGAAGCAAGGGTGATCACTAACCGAATATGCAATGGATGAAATCGCTAGGGCTTTTGGTCCACCTAACCAATGTAATGAATATTAATGGATTCGATTAACCAAGTTTATTTGTCATTCCCATAAGCTGAGGTCTTTCCAATTTTATTTAATATTCTCTCTCGAGATATACTAAAACTACGCCCATCCGGTAGCCCTTCGATCTCTCGAGTAGAGCTCTCAAGATGGAAGTGCATTAAGTCCAAGGAAAACCATTATATTCAAATGAATCATGTATATATATATATATATATATCTTTATATACCATTCAAATCATACTATGAACTATTCAGTCAATTATGTGAATTCTTCTCTTGATTCATTCACATAAACCAAATCAATTAAAGGGTGGCCAAGCTCTTAATCGCATTAAGCAAGATAATTCATAGACTGTATGGAAATCACAATCTTGGATAAATCATAAAGAAAAATATATTCATTAACAGGGTTAGGCTTTCCACAGCTCTAGCTAAAAACAAATCAGTTAATGATAAAAGAATTAAAGCAAATAAAGGGAAGGAAAGAACTCATGAATTCGCCCATGGTGCTGAGATCTCCTCTTCTTGCCGCCACCTTCTTCTTGAAGTTTCTTGAGTTCTTGATCACCTTCCCCAAGTTTGGATCAAGGTTGGATTATCCATTCTTGAGATAACTCCATGTAATTGTAAGTTATATGAGAGGGGGGCGTACCAACCCTAAGGGTATCAGGGATCACGAATTGCATTGAGCTATCTATCAAGAAAGGAGAAAACAAACTCCTCCTATCCTATCCTATCTTATCTCCTATCTCATGATCTAAATCTTTCCTAATATTTCTGGAACTACATTTAAAAATTTAAATCTAAGAGAACTCTCGAATTCTTGAATTCGAATGGGCTGCTTTAATAACTTGGGCCGCCTCATTGTTTTTCTGCGAAATGGGCTTCAGCTGGGAACTGGGCCTCACTACGAAATTGCTTTGTATTCGGGCCCGGATTTGATTTTGATGTAGGCCGAATCTTCGAAAGACCAAAACATGAAAGTTGTAGCTTTTTCTCTTATCTTTCAATTGGATCTTGAAGCAGCCCAATCAGAGCTCGGATATGAAAGTTAGGCCCATATTACTGATCACTGCCGAAACTATGAAAACCCATCCGATTAGCCTTGTTTTCCTTCTTGCAACTTCTTTCCTTGCCCTGCACCGAAATACAAGAAATATGAGTCTAATTAAGTATTAATTCAGTATAAAAGACAGAATATTAGGGGGTAAAAATATGATAAATTTTATTCTCATCACCCATGTGGGAATCACATTCCCTATTTTAGAAAACTACATTTTCAAAGATCAATCTTGAACCTAAACCAGACCAGATCTGAAACCAAAAGGTAGAAGAGGGATATACCTGATACGGAGTAGTAGTAACCCCCAATGAAGGTGTTCACGCTGAAGGAGATTACCAAAGACTGCTCCCACTGAAAATGACACAGCGTAGGGTGGAGCAGAATCAATAGGATGGATCTTCAGCAAGAACCTGATTCTTCACCAAAAATCCGATGAAGGGTGAATGAGCACGACTTTAGATCACCTTTTCTGCCAAAAGGTGATATCAAGAACCCTTTCTTCATCGCTTCTACAGGTGGAGATCGATAGTCTTCCCACGGGGATTTAACAAAATAAGTATTAGAACCACAATCTTCCATAATTATTTGGACAATCGAAATTCAGATTTTAAAGAGTAAGAATTACTGAAAATAAAAACTAGAAAAAGAAAATAGAAGCAAGGGTGATCACTGACCGAATATGCAATGGATGAAATCATTAGGGCTTTTGGTCTACCTAACCAATGTAATGAATATTAATAGATTCGATTAACCAAGATTATTTGTCATTCCCATAAGCTGAGGTCCTTCCAATTTTATTTAATATTCTCTCTCGAGATATACTAAAACTACGTCCATCAGGTAACCCTTCGATCTCTCGAGTAGAGCTCTCAAGATGGAAGTGCATTAAGTCCAAGGAAAACCATTATATTCAGATGAATCATGTATATATATCTCTATATACCATTCAATTCACACTATGAACTATTCAGTCAAATTATGTGAATTCTTCTCTCGATTCATTAACATAAACCAAATCAATCAAGGGGTGGCCAAGCTCTTAATCGCATTAAGCAAAATAATTCATAGACTGCATGGAAATCACAATCTTGGATAAATCATAAAGATAAAAATATATTCATTAACAGGGTTAGGCTTTCCACAGCCCTACCTAAAAACAAATCAGTTCATGATAGAAGAATTAAAGCAAACAAAGGGAAAGAAAGAACTCATGAATTCGTCCATGGTGCTGAGATCTCCTCTTCTTGCCGCCACCTTCTTGAAGTTTCTTGAATTCTTGATCACCTTCCCCCAAGTTTCTTGAATTCTTTTCTCCTTTCTTGATAGATCCTCAGTTCAGTTCGTGATCCCCCCTATGGTTGGTACACCTAACTCTGATATAGCTTACAATTACTTGGAGTTATCTCAAGAATGGATAATCCAGCCTTGATCCAAACTCCTCCTATCCTATCCTATCTTCTCACCTCTCTCCTTATCTAAACATTTCTTAATCTTTCTGGAATTATATTTAGAAATTTAAATCTAAGAGGACTCTCGAATTCTTGAATTCGAATGGGCTGTTTTAATACTTTGGTCGCCTCAATGTTTTTCTGCGAAATGGGCTTCAGCTGGGAACTGGGCCTCACTACGAAATTGTTCCATTTTTGGGCCCGTATTTGACTTTGATGTAGGCCGAATCTGCGAAATACCAAAACATGAAAGTTGTAGATTTCTCTCTTATCTTTCTATTGGATCTTGAATCAGCCCAATTGGGGCTCGGATATGAAAGTTAGACTCAGATTACTGATCACTGCCGAAACTGTGAAAACCCATCCGATTAGCCTTGTTTTCTTTCTTGCGACTTCTTTCCTTGCCCTGTACCGAAATACAAGAAATATGAGTCTAATTAAGTATTAATTCAGTATAAAATACAAAATATTAGGGTATAAAATATGATAGATTTTATTCTCATCAACGGCAATAGGAGGAGAAGGCAAGAGAAGAAGATGGCGTCAGTCCAACTATATGCTATCTTCTCTCTTGAATCAGTAAGCCCGAAGGATGAATTGTGGTTCGCCCTTCTCCTCTATTTATAGCCTTAAAGAGAGGTTCTCCTAATCCCAATAGGAGTTTCCCAATCCAAATCTTGTATTTGGATCTAGATACTCTTTAAGAGATAAGGATAATCCCTTATCTTATCTACAGATAAAGATTAGCCCTCCTAATCCAATTAGGAGTTTCCTGATCCAAATCTTTATTTGGATCTGGACTCTCTAAGTGGATAGGGACAATCCCTTATCATATCTGCTGATCTAAATCCCAGAACCGCCCCTCCTTAATTAATCTAATTAAGCCAGTTGGAATTGGGCTTTAGGCCCATTAAGTCCATGTGCTCACTTATCATCCAAACTGTTGCCCAGTTGGATATCCTTGTATGGCGTGGGACCCAAACATTGGTCTACACATCAACCACATGGATTCAGCCCAGCCTCTGTTACAAGGCCTGACTGAATTCACTGTAGGAGACAGTGAACCCCTGAGTCCATCACCATGGGCTCTTAATGGACCCAACATTTACACTAAATGGTCATTGGGTCTAGCCACCTTATAAAAATCCAAGGACTGTGGGCCGATGCAAGATTAGCCCATCAGGCATTACCCTCAATGGTCTTACACTTAACCTCTCAGCCCATAATGATCAAACACAGCCCGACAAGAGAGGACCTCTCACTCGACTGTAAGGTATACTGCTGCACTCTCTACTCACATGGATCCCGGGAATTATAACATTTTGCAAACATTTTGAAACCATAATATATATACGTATATCTCTATATAAATATATTTTGCAAATACAAATTTCAACGATTGAAATCGGCTGCCGACAGCTTTGGTTTCCATCAGAGAGAGTGCATCCCTGATCATTCACTTTGTTCGACAAAGGGGCTGATCCTATCACTATGATCACCCACTCAGATGTATTCTCGGACTGTCCCAACATACCTAGGTTTTGACCCCCTCTAAGGATCTCACTGATTGGCATGTCAAAGACAGCCCAATCCAACACCTAGTGTAGTATCATAATCAAGTCTAGGGGTCAAGTGTAACATTCCAGTTTTGCCCATCTATTTCCAAGGTCTTGGGCAATATTGGAATTCTGGTCCAATTCAGGGTTTCAAGAAAACCCACACTACATGTACCTCAGGTCTCACCTTGGAAGCTGAGACAAGCCACCCCAACCAACTTGGCAGCACATCAATGTCAGCCTTGGTAGGATAAATCTCCCCAGATCTATCCAACGGCTGTAAAGATTCTAAACTAACACGAGTCTCATATGTGTCCATTTTAAGGGTATTACACAGAAACACATCATAATAACATGAATCAAATATGTCATTTATTCATTTACATTAAATGTCATAACGTACATCATTCTGATTGGAGCTAAGGGCATACACTGTCTAACATAATGCATATACACATAGAAACATAAATACTTATAATGAATAAATGAATAAATATATAGACTTATATATTTATGGATGCATAATTGCATATGCATACATTCATAAACAATGAATACACATAAGTACTTGTATGCAGAAATATATATTTATATAATATATATGTGTGCAAATAATAAGTTAAGTCAGGTTTAGGTTGGGTTGGGTTAACCCTAACCCAATCTTTAGTTAAATCGGATACATACTTTTCAACCCTAACCCTAACTTGAACTTCAATCTAACCGAACTCAACTCTAGTTCTATCGAGTCAAGGCCTCAGGCTAATGCGGCCCATGTAAGGGGTGCAACCATGCTAAGTTGAGCCAATCTTTGACATGTCTTGGCTCAGCTCGACTGCAATACTACTAGGTTTGAGTTCGACTAAAAATTATATTTTCTAGCTCAAGCTCGGTTTAATCTATATATATACTAAAGTAAAAGCATGCCACATTGGATCCCCATCTTTCTCACTTATCCCAATCGAGAACTCTCAAACCCTCTTCATTTTAGCCTTCCTTGGTCCCTCATAAAGCCACCTCATCAATCCCTTCTCCCTCTCTCATATCGATTACCTCAGCATGCCCAACCCTAGTCATGGAACTCTAAATTTTTTCCCAAAAAATTAGCAACTTAATCTGTCACAATTCGCCACGTGGATCCACAAGAAATATATCTCTAAAGATTCCTATCTTTCTCTAACTCTTCTTGCTTTCCCATCTTCCTTATCACTATTCTTCACTCCATTCACCTTTCACTAGCCTTCTCTAACTATTATTATCTTTCCATCTTCTACCCCTATTTTCTCCCATATGCATCTTAACAATGGGTATCCTCAAAATTTCCTCCCTTTTTTCTCCTTTTTTTCTCCCTATGATTTCAATTATATTCGTGTTTGGGTCATGGCTGAACTGGTTCTGAGAGACACGTGGCCACCCAGTCATCGCCCCGGCCATGTCATCTTAGCTCAGCCTGAAAGAATGGTAGGATCCATCCAATGGACGCCAAAAGATTGCGGAATGGGTGGGCGAATTTCAAAAATTTTCCAACTTTCTCCCAACTGGGAATCATATTCCCTAAATTTAGAATACTATATTCAAGGATCTTACTTGAACCATAATCAAACCAGATCTGAACCAAAAAGCAAAAGGGAGGAATATACCTGATCCGGAGAAGCAGTATCTCCCAAAGTTGGTGTTCACGCCCAAAGAAGAAACCAAGATCCACTCCTTTCTTAGTGACGGAGACGACGAAATGTCTCTGGAAATGTGGGAAATCACATGGGGTGCGTGAAGCCAACTGTTTCAGCTGCATAACCCCACCACCTTTCTGTGACGGATCATATCCACTCATCAAATGAGTTTCCCTTTGGCTTCTGTCAGACAAGGTTCAGAGCCATTTTCAGGTAAACCTTTCTGTCCAGTGAGTGCTTACCCATCATATACAGGTTATGCCAAGGTATCGTGAGAGAGTTCCCATTTTCTAGTGAAGCCCCTCCCACATCAGTCTATGACGCCCCTATCATCTTATGAAACACTCTGACAGATCCAATAGCAAATGGATAGCCCAATTTTATGGTGCGTTTCCTCATTACTGAAGGACCCATCATTGTGCTAACGATGGAAGGCCTTTAGACAGTCCATCATATGAATCTCCCTATCACATGCATTCATATTTGCTGGAGGGAACTAAATTACGCCCTAGTTCTAATTTTAGGTCAAACCAAAGTGGCTCCCACTGACTTTCATAAAGTCAGATTTCTGGTGGGCCTTAATCGGCTAGGGGTTTCGTACGCATCTCTTTTCAGGGTTGTGGGGCCCACCAAGTAGGGAGGGGTCATCCAATGACCATAAGGGACACCATGGCAATGATGTGCTTTCAGCCATGGTGTGCGCAAGAGCCACTAATGAGTCTTCATGGGCCAAGTGCTTATGGCCCATGGTCGTAGCACATCAAACATCCAATCATCACATGTAAAGGAGGAATTGATCCAATCAATCAACTACTATAAAGCCCATTTTAATAGCCCATTTAAAACCTAACATTAACAATTAATGTTGACTAGGTGTATGGGCTAAATCACGGTTAGCAGTTCGGCCCATACAGCTTTTCTCACAAGAGTGGGCTTTGGTAGTTTTAACCTTTTAAAACTGGGCTTTACAGGTGGGCCGAATTAACCCTTGTAATTGAACATCAGATTTGGAACAACAAGTGTGAGAATAATGGACTGAAAAACAGTCTCCTTCGATCCCTAGATTTGGTCCAAACAGTTTTGGTCCAAAATTGTCCGAAATTGATTTTCAATTCAAGAATTAATTCATGAAAGATCTGAAATTAATAATTTTGATTTTAAACAATCACAAATCAACCATGGACTATTCGCACCACCTGCAAAATAGAGGTTAATCACTAATGTTGCAGTTTCACAAACTGCAAATCGCAGGAAGCGATTTCTCCATCTGCAAATCTCCAGCGCCGCTATCTTCTTCCTTCTTCTTTAATCAAGAAAATAAATAACGGAAATCCTATTTCTATTAATTAATTACATTCTTGATTAAATCCTATACATTCAGTCTAGAAAATAAAAAAAAATTATTTACAGACCGAATTGAATGAAATAAATGAAAAAGGGTGCGCAGACCATCTGCGCCAAATCTGCACTGCGATCTCCAGGTTCGAACAGTCCATTAAATCAAAATAAATAAAGAACAATTATAAATAAATTTTGGATTTAACAAAAATTAATTTCAGATCAATCGCCCTTAACAAGAAACCATTTCTTGGAAAAAAAGAAAGCAATATGCGCAAATCTTGGCAGAACATTTTCTATCCATCTGCGCAGGGTCAGATCTGATTTTCTTTTGGTTCAAGATTCGAACCTGGCTCTGATACCACTGAAAGAATGGTAGGATCCATCCAATGGATGCCAAAAGATTGCGGAATGGGTGGGCGAATTTCAAAAATTTTCCTACCTTCTCCCAACTGGGAATCATATTCCCTAAACTTAGAATACTATATTCAAGGATCTTACTTGAACCATAATCGAACCAGATCTGAACCAAAAAGCAAAAGGAAGGAATATACCTGATCCGGAGAAGCAGTATCTCCCAAAGTTGGTGTTCACGCCCAAAGAAGAAACCAAGATCCGCTCCTGCTGAAGATGACACAGCTGTGGATGGAACGAAACCAGCAGGGTGCGTCCTACACACTGGATCCTTCGCAAGAATCCTCTGGAAGCTCTGAACACTGAATCTTTCTCAGTTTTTTTCGCAAGACTAATGTCAAGAACTGATTTCTTGACTCCCTGTTGCTGCAAAGATCAAATCTTGCAAGAGGGAATCGCGGCGGCTGGAGGAGAACTCTAGGGACGAAGATGGCTGAACTGCTTCTCTTCTCTCTAGAGTTTTGTATTAGATCTAATCTCTGTTCGCAGGGGGTTTTCTTGACTAAAAGCCATTGGTTCGAAATCTGATATATTTCTCTTGGATTTCTCCTCCTTTCTTCTTGATTAAGAAACCTCCTAATTAGGAGTTATCCCAATTCAAATCTGTATTTGGATAGGGGATTATCTTAATCCTATATGCAGATTAAGTTAGCTTACTCCTGATCTTATCAGGAGGTTACCAGATTCAAATCTGTTTTGAATTTGGTCACCCAGAGTGGATAAGGTTAAAGGTCCCATCCTTTTACTAACATTAATCTCAGATTTGCACCATACATGGGTGATCATATCAGCCCAGCTCGAAATGGGCTTTTGGCCCATTAAGTGTTCAGTGTTTAACTAGTTTCCAATCTGCTGCCCAGTTGGGCTTCTTTGTATGGCGTGGGACCCAAGCATTGATCTATACACCAGCCACATGGGTTCTGAAGGGATGAGAGATCCATCCCACGGATGCCCAAAGATTGTGGAATAAGGGGCGAATTTCAAAAAAAATTTCTCTCCCTTCAACTGGGAATCGCATTCCCTATTTAGAAAATCATATTTTCAAGGATCATTCTTGAACCTTAAACTGAATCAGATCTGAACCAAAAGGAGTAGGGGAGAATTATACCTGATACGGAGAAATAGTATCTCCCAACGGAGGTGTTCACGCCTATGGAAGGATCCAAAAACTGCTCCCACTGAAGATGGCGCAGTGCAGGATGGAGCAGAATCAGCAGGATGGTACGTGAGCACAGTTTCCTTTCAATCCTTTCTCAAAGAACTGATGTCAAGATCCAATCTTGACTTCTCCCACAACAGGAGATCGAACTGGCAAACAGGGCGGCAAGAACAAGGAGGCGGCAAGAGAGTATTCGCAGGGTGCAGAATTCTCTCTTCTTGATTTCAGCACTAAAGAAAATCTGATGTTCTGTCTCTTTGGCGGCCGCCCCCTTCTTTTGTTAACCTAAAAGATCAGCTCCTAATCCAATTAGGAGTAGCTTATCCAAATCATATTTGGATAAGACTTCTCTTTAGGTGATAGGGATAAACCCTTATCTTATCTGCAGATTAGATTAGCTTTCTCCTAATCTCATTAGGAGGTTTCTAGATCTGAATCATATTCAGATCTGAACTCTCTGAGTGGATAGAATTAAGACCCCATCCTATCTGCTACTCCATCTCAGAATTTGCCCCTTTAATTAACTAAATAAATAGCCCAGTTCGAAATGGGCTTTAGGCCCATTAAGCTTATGTGCTCACTTAACCTTCCTAACTGCTGCCCAGTTGGGCTTCCTTGTATGGCGTGGGACCCAAGCATTGATCTACACATCAGCCACATGGGTTCGGCCTAGCCTTTGTTACAAGGCCTGGCCGAATACACTGTTAAAGACAGTACACCCCCTGAAACCCATCGAAATGGGCTCTATGGGCCCAACACTTACCCTAAGTGGTCCCTGGGCCAAGCCACCTTGTAACACCCAGGGACTGTGGGCAGATGCAAGATTAGCCCATCAGGTATTATCCTCAATGGTCTTACACTCAACCTCTCAGCCCATAATGATCATACACTGCCCGAGAAGAGAGGACCTCTCCCTCGGCTGCAAGGAACAGTGTTGCACTCTCCACTTATATGGATCCCGGGAATTAAAACCTTTTTGCAAACATTTGAGAAACCATAATATATATACTTTTATATCTCATATAAAACATACTTTGCAAAACAAATCTCAACGGTTGAAATCGGCTGCCGGCAGTCTTGGTTTCCATCAATGAGAGTGCATCCCTGATCATTACCTTTGTCCGACAAAGGGGCTGATCCTGTCACTATGATCACCCACTCAGATGAATTCTCGGACTGTCCCAACATACCCAGGTTTTGACCCCCGCTAAGGATCTCACTGATAGGTATATCAAAGACGGCCCAATCCGACACCTAGTGCAGTATCATAATCTAGTCTAGGGGTCGGGTTTAACTTTCCAGCTTTTGCCCATCAATCTCCAAGGTCTCGGGCAATTCTGAAAATCTGGTCCAGTTCATAGATTCAATTAATCCTACACCTTGTGTGCTTTGGGTCTCACCCTGGCAGCTGAGACAGGCCACCCCAACCGACTTGGTGGCACCACAGTGTCAGCCTTGTCAGGATAGGTCTCCCCAGACCGACTCACTGGCTGTGAACATTCTAAACTAACACGAGTCTCATTAAGTGTCCAGTTTAAGGGTATTACACAGAAACATACCAAGGGAACATGAATCAAATATGCACTTTTATTCATTTACAATAAACTCAAAAAGTACATCATTCTGATTGAAGCTAAGGGCATACAAAACTGTCTAATAGGTTCGGTCCAGCCTTTAATACAAGGCCCAGCCGAATTCACTAGAAAACTCAGCGAACCCCTGAGTCCATCACATGGACCCTATGGGCCCAACACTTACATTAAGTGGTCCGTCGGCCAAGCCATCTTATAAAAACCCAGGGACTGTTGGCAGGTGCAAGATTAGCCCATTGGGTATTATCCTAAATGGTCTTACACTTAACCTCTCAGCCCTTAATGATCAAGCACTGCCCAACAAGAGAGGACCTCTCCCTCGGCTGCAAGGAACAGTGCCGCACTCTCGACTCACATGGATCCCGGGAATTAAAACCATTTGCAAACATTTCGAAACCGTACATATATATATAAGTATATTAATTTTACAAAACAAAATTTCAACGTTTGAAATCAACTGCCGGCAGTTTGGTTTCCATCAGAGAGAGTGCATTCCCAATCATTACCTTTGTCCGACAAAGGGGCTGATCCTATCACTTTGATCACCCACTCAGATGAATTCTCAGACTGTCCCAACATACCCAGGTTTTATCCGCATCTAAGGATCTCACTGATTGGCATTTCAAAGACAGGGGTCAAGTGTAAATTTCCAGTTTTTCCCATCTATCTCCAAGGTCCAGGGCAATACTGGAAATTTGGTCCGGTTCAAGGATTCGAGTAAATCCCATATTGCATGTGCTTTGGGTCTTACCCTGGTGGCCGAGACAGGCCATCCCAACACTTGGTGGCACACCAGTATCAGCCTTGGCAGGATAAATCTCCCCAGACTTATCCAATGGTTGTGAACATTTAAAACTAACACGAGTCTCTATAAGTGTCCAGTTTTAGGGTCTTACACAGAATTAAACTAAACAACATGAATCAAACATGCACTTTATTTATTTCCACTAAATAACAAAAGTACATCAAATCGGATTGAAGCTAAGGGCATACAAAACTGTCTAACATGGCCATGTCGGCATAGCTCGACCATGACGACATGGCTTGGCCACGTCGGCATAGCTTGGCCATGTCGGCATAGCTTGGATGAGCTACGCTATTATTGTTGCCCCCATCTTATTCTCTTAGCATCGTTAGTTACACGTCAAACGGATGAGCACAACTACGGATAAAGAGGAGTAAGGAAGATGACTCCGCTGGGGAATGGATCTTCGGCTATAAAAAGGTACTCCATGCTCAAGGTAAGGGATCCAACATCTGACACCCATACTGCTATTCTGCTCAGAGCAGCATCCCTGTAGCTTGGCCCGACCATCCATCACGTCCTATTGACTTGAGTGTCAAAGTGTCTACTCGAGGATAACTCCTCGGGCCTCTGACTTCCCCTTTCTTGATTGTAGGTCTTGAAGCGCGTCCTCGTCTTTGTAGCTCGGCTCGACCCTGCCAGCAAGGACTATCTGGTTGCTCTCCTTAGTTCGTGCACCACGTCGGATTGAGCAGCATCAGATTGGCGCCATCTGTGGGAAACACACAAAAAGTCTTTCATGAAAATCCTTCATTCCTCACCTCGCAATCAAGAAAGCAATCAAGATGCCCAAGAACCAGCCTAAATGATCAACAGGCCAATCCCCATCTCAGGAGTCTCGGCATCGCAGCCCTCCGCATCAAGAAATTCCATAGCCTCCAGCAACGGTTGATCCTATGTAGTTTCGAGCAATGCAAGAGAAGGTTGACAAGATCTTTGAAATGATGCAGAACCTAGGATCCATGGCACCGCCCAACAAGACCATCACCCCTCATGCCTCGACATGTATAAAGGATGATCCTCACCTCGAGGACCCCAAAGTGCACTAGGCGAATAAGAGTGTAGCACAGTCCAACCAAGAAAAGTAAGATACAACAAGAAGGTAAGCCCCCTCTGTCCGCTCTCATAGCAGGACGCACCAAACCACACAGATCCCCACCAAAGAAAGGCTCGGTAGACGAACGCTGCCTCGCGTTGTCTCCATCACCGAGTCTAGCTCCGTGAAAGACCGCACCGCGCGTCCTAAGAAGGAAAGGGCAAGGCACACCACAGCCCCGAACCATAGGGATAACGAGATTCTGGAATTCCGACAATGCTTGGAAGAGCTGGAGCACAGCCAAGGCCAGAGAAGCAAGGTGTCGATTGTAGATCAGCCCATGCAACTAGATGTGCCAACTGATAAGGAACCACCTTTCACTCAAGAGATTGTGGACGAGGTACCTCCCACAGGATGGTGGGCACCTTAGCTTGACAAGTACGATGGAAACATTGATTCTGCCGACCACGTCGAGGTACTGAAGGCTTAGCTAAGGTTGTACGGATCTTCTGAAGGCCTGATGTGCAAAGCCCTTGTGGCCACCCTTACAGGTCCAGCCCTAATTTGGTATTCCTCTCTACCTCCATGCTCAGTAGCATCCTGAGAGCAGTTGGAAACTCAGTTCCGTGCACAGTTCATAGCAAGTCAAAAGCACTGGAAGACCTCAGCCAGCCTCATGCAGGTACGACAGAGGAAAGCCAAATCTCTCAGGGACTACCTAGTGAGATTTAACAAAGAGATACTACAGGTTAGAAACCTGAACCAGTCCATGGATGTTAGTGCTATTCAACACGGCCTCCACCCATTTCCATTCAACTTCTCCATCTCCAAGAACCCTCCACAAACCTTGGCTGCACTGATGGGCTTTGCGTAGAAGTACATCAATGCAGAAGAGGCACAAATACAACTGCTAGATGAGGAAGAGAGGACCAACAAGAAGAGCAGAGATATTAAGGAGCAGAAGTCAGAAAGATCAGAATGGGACCATAAGAGGCAAGACCGTCTACCTGATTATAGACCATAGACACCCCCACCAACCTATCGGAACTTCATGCCGCTCAATGTGCTGCAGTCTATAGTCCTGATGGAAATCTGCCACCGCAATTACATTCGATGGCCTGAGAAGATGAAAACACAAAGCAACAAAAGGAACTGCAACAAGTATTGTGAGAAGCCGACATAGGAAGAACAACACACGGAGAATGCTCAGCCACCACCCCGAGCCCCTCTTGCTGGTCTGATGGGCTTCTCTAGGGAGTCCCTCCTGCCTACTGAAAGAATAACCCTTCCCCTACTAAGCAGAGATGGTGACATTACTATGATGGCCATGGACTTCATTGTGGTTCGTTGCCCCTCTTCGTACAACTCCATCCTCGGTAGGTGGACCCTTAATGCTCTGCAGGCTACGATCTCCACATTCCACCTTGCCATTAAGTTCCCCACCAAATATGGCATAGGGGTAGCACGTGGGGACCAAAGAACTGCATGGCAGTGCTACTTGCTCTCCTGTAGAGGACCATGCTCGGTGGCAGAAACATTGATGGCAGAAGCCTATGACTTGCAGGACGAGGTGAGAACACAGCGTGGCCAACCCGTCGAAGACATCATCTAGGTCCCGCTCAATGAAGAAATCCCCAAGAGGACGGTCCAGGTCAGCTCTCTTCCAGATGGCCACCTCTGGGAAGAACTTGTGCTGCTCTTTGGGATTACGCTAATGTGTTCGCTTGGTCGGCGACGGATATGCCGGGGATTGACCCCGAGGTCATCACACACCACCTGAACACCGACCCTCGCTACCGACCTGTCCAGCAAAGGAAGAGAAGCTTCGCTACAAAGCGGTGACAAGTGATTGCTGATGAAGTGCAAAAGTTACTCGATGCCAGCTTCATCCAGGAAGTCAAGTACCCTGATTGGCTGGCCAACGTGGTGATGGTGAAGAAGGCCAATGGAAAATGGAGGATATGCATTGACTTCACCAACCTAAACAAAGCCTACCCCAAGGATAGTTTCCCCCTGACGAGGATCGGTCAGCTCATCGATGCAACGACAGGGCATGAAATCCTGAGCTTCATGGATGCATTCTCAGGGTACAATCAGATCCGGATGCACCTCGATGACCAGAGGAAAATGGCTTTCACCACTAACTGTAGCTTGTACTGCTACAAGGTGATGCCCTTCGGCCTCAAAAACATCGGTGCCACTTATCAGCGACTAGTTAATGAGGTATTCAAGGACCAGCTCGGCCGAAATGTAGAAGTGTACAAAGACGACATGCTCGTGAAGAGCAAAAAAGCCGAGCATCACCTTGCTGACCTAAAGGAAGTCTTCGGCACCCTTAGGAAATATTAGATGAAGCTGAACCTGAGTAAATGCGCCTCCAAGGTCGGCTCTGGTAAATTCCTGGGGTTCATGGTGACACAGAGGAGGATTGAAGCGAATCCAGAGAAAATATAGGCCATCCTCGATATGCAATCACCCCAGACTCACAAAGAGGTGCAATGGCTCACCGGTAGAGTAGCCACTCTTAGTAGATTCATGTCCAAATCAACGGACTAGTGTCTGCCCTTCTTCAAAGCCCTCAAGCGACCAATGGACTTCTAGTGGATCGAGGAATGCGAACGGTGCTTTCAAGAACTAAAGCGATACTTGAGCTCGCCGCCTCTCCTCACTAAGCTGAGCCCAAGGAATGAGCTATTGCTATACCTCTCAGCCAGGGATGAGGTTGTCAGTGGTGTGGAAACAAGTCCTCCAAATCTCAGGCCCTAGTTACCTCGGCTAGAAAGCTCAGGCCGTACTTTTAGGCACACAGTATTCGAGTGTTCACTGGCCAGCCGCTTAAACAAGTCCTCCAAAGGCCGGAAGCATCTGGTTGCTTGATCAAATGAAGCATAGAGCTAAGTGAGTTCGACATTGAATATGCACCTCGACCTGCAATCAAAGCTCAGTGCCTAGCCGACTTCATTGCCGAATGCACATTCACTGTCAAGGATCCTGCCCCATTGCCACAAGTATGGACCTTGCATGTGGATGGCTCATCAAATCAGCAAGGCAGCGGGGCTGGACTCATTCTCCTCAACCCAGACGACACGGTGTTAGAGCATGCTCTTAGGTTCAAATTTAAAGCATCCAACAACGAGGCTAAGTAAGAGGCCTTAATCGGTGGACTACGCCTCGCCCTAGACCTGGGAGCTCAGAGAATAGAAGCCTTCAATGGTTCTCTGTTGGTGGTCAACTAGATCCACAATGGCAAGCTTTCTACAGAAGGTGCAAGAGCTCATCCACCGACTTGAGCACTTCAACATCTAGTAGATCCCTCAAGTCGAGAACATACGAGTTGATGCATTATCCAAGTTAGCTAGCTCTCCGAAAATCAATCTCGGCAAGACAGCACAGTTGGTCACACTGGCCCAGCCGAGCATCACACCGACAACTCTCCTCATCCTCTCGATACAATACGGTCTATCCTGGATGGACCCTATCGTACAATACCTCTGAGAAGGTACACTTCTAGAAGATCAGATGGAAGCAGAGTGACTCCAACATAGATCAGCTCGGTACTGCCTTATCAAAGGTCAGCTCTACCACCGCTCACACACTCTCCCCTACTTGAAATGCCTCTCCCCCTCTAAGGCGGACTACATCCTGAAGGAGATCCACGAAGGTATCTGCAGAGACCATCCCGGTGCACGCACCCTGGCACACAAGGCACTCCAGCAAGGTTATTTCTGGCTGACGGTGAAGCAAGACACAACCCAGCCAGTTCAAAAATGTGACAGTTGTCCACGACACTCTAATCTCCATCATCAGCCTGTAGTCCCCTTGAAGTCGATCACCAGCCCATAGCCATTCGCACAGTGGGGATGGACATCCTTGGCCCCTTCTCCACCGTGGTTGCACAAAAGAAGTTTCTCCTGGTGGTGGTGTTAGACAGCTTTGTATGCCCTTAGCTCCAATCAGTTTGATGTACTTATGACATTTATTGTAAATGAATAAAGTGCATATTTGATTCATGTTATGTGGTGTGTTTCTGTGTAATACCCTTAAAACGGGACACTTATGAGACTTGTGTTGGTTTAGAACGTTCACAGCTAGTGGGTCGGTTTGGAGAGACCTATCTTGATAAGGCTGACACTGATGTGCCACCAAGTCAGTTGGGGTGGCCTGTCTCTGCCACCAGGGTGAGACTTGAGGTACATGCAGTGTGGGATCAACTTAAGACCTTGAACCGGACCAGAATTCCAGTATTACTCTGGACCTTGGCGATTAGTGGGAAAAATTGGAATGTTACACCTGACCCCTAGACTCGATTATGGTACCGCACTAGGTGGCGGATTAGGCCATCTTTGATATGCCAATCAGTGAGACCCTTGGAGGGGTTCAAAACCTGGGTATGTTGAGATGGTTCATAAACCGATCTGAGTGGGTGATCATAGTGACAGGATCAACCCCTTTGTCGGACAAAGGTAATGATCGGGGAAATGCACTCTCTCTGATGGAAACCAAAACTGCCGGTAGTTGATTTTAATCGTTGAAGTTTTGTTTTGCAAAATATATTTATGTGATATATATATATTATAGGTTCCAAAATTGTTTGCAAAACGTTTTTATCCCCGGGGTCCATCTAAGAGGAGAGTGCAGCACTGTACCTTGCAGTCGGGGGAGAGGTCCTCCCTTGTCGGGTAGTGTTTGATCATTATGGGCTGAGAGGTTAAGTGTAAGGCCATTGAGGGTTAAACCTGATGGGCTAATCTCACATCTGCCCACAGTCCTTGGGTGTTAAAAGGTGGCTTGGCCCAAGGACCACTTAGTGTAAGTGTTGGGCCCATAGAGTCCATATGATGGCCTCAAGGGGTTCTCTGGGCTCTCTAGTGAATTCGGCTAGGCCTTGTGACAGAGGCTGGGCCAAACCCTTGTGGCTGATGTGTAGATCAACGTTTGGGTCCCATGCCATACAGAGAAAGCCCAACTAGGCAGCAATTTGGAAGGCTTAAGTGAGTACATACACTTAATGGAACAAAAGCCCAATACGAGTTGGGCTAATTAGATTGGCTTGAATGGGGCGAATATGAGATATGGACCAGCCTTAAAGGATAAGGGAAAGTCCTTATCCACTCAGTGAGAGTCCAGATTTGAATATGATTCAAAACTGGAAACTACTAATCAAATTAGGGGGGCTGATCATGATCTGCAGATTAGATAAGGACTCTACCTTATCACTTAAGGGGATTAACATCTCCTAATAGGATTAGGAGCTGATCCCTTTACGATTATAAAAGGAGGAGAGGGCGGCAACCTCAAAACACACTCATCTCAGATACAGATACAACACAGAAGAGAGAAATTAGCATACAATGAGACTGTGCCAATTTCTCCCTCCCGCCTCCTTCCTACCCCCGCTGCCATTAGCAGTTCATCTCCACTCACATGGGAGTCATCAAGAAGCGTTCTTGGTTTCAGTTCTTTGTGAAAGAAATGAAAAGAAGTTGTGCTCACCTGCCATCCAATGGGTTCTTACGAAGGATCCAGTTCTTGTGAAGAACATTGCTGATTCTGCTCCATCCTACACTGCGTCATCTTTAGTGGGAGCAGCCTTTGGTGACTTTTCTAGGCATGAACACCTTCGTTTGGGGATACTAATTCTTCGTATCAGGTATTTCCCTCTCCTACTGTTTTGTTCAGATCTGGTTCGGTTCTTGTTTCAAGATTGATCATTGAAAATTAGTTTTCTAAAATAGGGAATGTGATTTCTAGTTGTAGGAAGGAAAGAAATTTTTGAAATTCGCCCATTCTATTCCGCTTTATCCGGGTGTCCATACGATGGATCTTTCCATTCCTTTCAGTGGAATCAGTGCTAGGTTCAAATCTTGAATCAAAATTGTTCAGATCAGAACCTGCGCAAATGGGTAGAAGGCGTTCTACCCTATTTGCGCAAATTTTGTTTTTTGGGAAATTGTTCCCACAATTATGGGCGAATGATCTGGAATTAAATTTTATATAAATCTGAATTTTATATGTAATGATTCTTTATAATTTTCTTGATTTATGGGCTGTTTGTACAATGGAGATCGAAATCTTTTATTCTTGACACGTGGATATCTGCGATTTGCAGATTCTTGTTTTTTCTTTACATTTGGCCTGTAAATAATTTTTTTTTATTTTTTTAGACTGAATGTATAGGACTCGATCTGATGTAATAATTAATAGAAAATTAGGTTTTTCTATTTCTGTATTATTTTTGGATCGAAGTGGGCAGCGCTGGAAGGAGATTTCGCAGATATGAAAATCGCCATCTACAATTTGCAGTTTGTGAAATTGCAAAACTGTTAATTAACCTCCGTTTTGCAGGATGGAGTGTGCAAACAGCCCTACTTGACTGATTTATGTTTTTATTTATCAGTATTTAATTTCAGATTATTAATCTTGAATTAATTCTTGAATTAAAAAATCAAACCCAGACCAATTCGAACCAGATTTGGACCAAATCAGTTGGACCGAATCTAGGGTTCGATGGGGGCTGATTTTAGTCCTGATTTCTCCCACTTTTGGTTCAGGGATTGATGTTTAATTGCAAGTATTAATTCGGCCCAACCTGTAAGGCCCAGTTTTAAATTGTTAAAACTACAAAAGCCCACCATTCGCATGAAAGCTATATGGGCCAAACTACTAACTGCTATTCAGTCCATATACCTAGACAATATTAAATGTTAATGTTATGGACTTTAAATGGGCTTTACAGATATTTAATTGATTGGATCAATTCTTCCTGCATATGATGTATGGATGTGTGATGTGCTGCGTTCATGGGCCATAAGCACTTGGTCCATGTAGATACGATAGTGGCTCTTGCGCACACCATGGCTGAATGCACATCATTGCCATGGTGTCCCTTATGGTCATTGGATGACCTTCCCTTCGTGGTGGGCCCCACACCCCTAAAAAGGACACGTGCAGATACCCTAGATGAATTGGGCCACCAGAAATCTGGCTTTATGAAAGCCAGTGGGAGCCACTCAGGTTTGACCAAAAACTAGGGCGTAACTTGTTCCCTCCTGAAATATGAGTGCATGTGATAGGAAGATCCATCGTATGGACGCCCAAAGATTGCGGAATGAGGGGGCGAATTTCAAAAATTTTTCTCTCCCTTCAACTGGGAATCGCATTCCCTATTTTAGAAAATCATATTTTCAAGGATCATTCTTGAACCATAAACTGAACCAGATCTGAATCAAAAGGAGTAGGAGAGGATTATACCTGATACGGAGAAATAGTATCTCCCAACGAAGGTGTTCACGCCCAAGGAAGGATCCAAAGACTGCTCCCATTGAAGATGGCGCAGTGCAGGATGGAGCAGAATCAGCAGTGTTCTTCTCCAGGAACTCTGTCCTTCGCAAGAATCAGCAGGATGGCACGTGAGCACAGCTTCCTATCAATTCTTTCTCAAAGAACTGATGTCAAGATCAAATCTTGACTTCTCCCACAACTGGAGATCGAACTAGCAAACATGGTGGCAAGAACAGGGAGGCGGCAAGAGAGTATTCGCAGGGTGCAGAATTCTCTCTTCTTGTGATTTGAGCACTGAAGAAAATCTGATTGTGTGTCTCCTAAAGGCTGCTGCCCCCTCCTTCCTTTGTTAACCTAAAAGATCAGCTCCTAATCCCATTAGGAGCTGCTTATCCAAATCATATTTGGATAAGACCCCTTTTAGGTGATAGGGATAAACCCTTATCTTATCTGTAGATTAGATTAGCTTTCTCCTAATCTTATTAGGAGGTTTCTATCTGAATCACATTCAGATCTGGACTCTATGAGTGGATAGGGTCAAGACCCTATCCTATCTGGTATTCCATCTCAGAATTCGCCCCATTATTAACTAATAAAATAGCCAAGTTCGAAATGGGCCTTAGGCCCATTAAGCTTATGTGCTCACTTAACCTTCCTAATTGCTGCCCAGTTGGGCTTCCTTGTAAGGCGTGGGACCCAATCATTGATCTACACATCAGCCACATGGGTTCGGCCCAGCCTTTGTTACAAGGCCTGGCCGAATACACTGTTATGGACTGTGCACCCTCTGAAACCCATCAAATGGGCTCTATGGGCCCAACACTTACCCTAAGTGGTCCCTGGGCCAAGCCACCTTGTAACACCCAGGGACTGTGGGCAGATGCAAGATCAGCCCATCAAGTATTATCCTCAATGGTCTTACACTTAACCTCTCAGCCCATAATGATCATACACTGCCTGGCAAGAGAGGACCTCTCCCTCGGCTGCAAGGAACAGTCTTGCACTCTGATGAGACCAAAAAGAACCCTATTTTTATCCCATAATATTCACTCTTTTACATTTATTTAGCACTTAAATGGAGTCATTACTCTTGTATTTTGATTCAGGGCAATAAAGAAGGCAATTGGAAGAAAACAGGGCAAATCGGGTGATTTTGCACAGTTTCGGCGACAGTTAGTAATCTGGGCATAACTCTCAATTCCGAACTCCGAATTAGACAATTCAAGAAGAATTAGAAATATGAAAGGAAGGTCCACAACTTTTATGTTTTGGGTTTTTGCAGATTCGGTCCGCATCGAGTCCAAAATCGGGCCCGAGGTCGGAGCAAGTTCGTAGTCGTGGCCATTTCTCAACTGAAGCCGAACTCGTAGAAGAACATGGAAGTAGCCCAAGTTATCAGAGAAGCCCAACTCGAATGTGAGAGCCTAGAGTCCTAATTCGAATGTAACCTCCAAGGAGGGAGAGTCTTATTAGATCTAAATTCTGAATGTAATCCTATAAAGATAAGAAGGATGGGGATTAGATAATAGATAGGATAGGATTAGTTCAAAGAAGATCAGGACTCCCTTAAGATAAGATGATCTCCTAGAAGGAGTTGGAAAACAGCCCTCTCCTATGGCTATATAAAGAGGGGGGCAGACCAGCTCTAGCATCACTCACTGCAAGATCCAAGAGATCACCAAGCAACTCAAGAAGCTCAAAGAGAGCAGTTCGGCCATGGAAAAGCAGAGCATGGAGGTTTCGCAGATCATGAGCAGCTAAGCTTCTTTTTCTAGTTCAAGGGGGGAGGTTCGATTGTGCCATTGTGAGGTTCTGTAGTTAATTTATTTTCTTGCTCTTTAATTCAAGTATTCATTGGTTCTTGTGCACATTTTTATTGGATGTTAATGTTAATTAGTCTAACAAATTGAATTAATGTTGATTTTCCTACTACTATCCATGATTTCGGTGATCCGTAATTGTCACGAATAGTGGTACAAGTAACAATTAGGTTAATATCTTTTTGGGTCAATTGTTTGTGACAACCTTTGACCAATGTATTGACATGGTTTAACCTAAAAGGAATCGATGGAACAAGATTCAAAAATTGCAGCTATCTCAATTATTGTTGTTTTGGTTTAACTGTTCTCACAAATCTTAATGCTATCACCAGTTAATATGGAACGCTATCATACCCAGTTGAGTGGTGATAAGTGTTGATCGAATGCTGGGTTTGGTCAACTGAATTAGGAAAACACAAGGTTTATTATGGCTATCATAATAAATCTAAGGTTAAATGCTTGAATTGCAAGATTTCCAGGGATACCTATGATCGATGGCCAATCGGCTAAACCGAACCCTAGAACCAGAATTCGGTAAGACTGATTTCTTTTTGATTGTTGATTTTGCTATTGCTTTCTTGTTCTTTTAATTTTAGTTATTTTATTTTCCCACTCGGTTATATTATTCATTTGGCTGAGAAATTACTGTTAGCTCCCTGTGGGATTTGACCTAGTACCACTTTTACTGCAAATATCTTATTGTGGGACAAGTACTAATTTTGAGGGCTTCGACAAACCCGTCACACTTTCTACTTATATGGATCCCAGGAATTAAAACCTTCTTGCAAACATTTTAGAAACCATAACATATAAACTTTTATATCTCATACAATATACTTTGCAAAACAAATCTCAACGGTTGAAATCGACTGCCAGCAGTCTTGGTTTCCATCAGTGAGAGTGCATCCTCGATCATTACCTTTGTCCGACAAAGGGGCTGATCCTGTCACTATGATCACCCACTCAGATGACTTCTCGGACTGTCCCAACATACCCAGATTTTGACCCCCACTAAGGATTTCACTGAATGGTACATCAAAGACAGCCCAATCCGACACCTAGTGCAGTATCATAATCGAGTCTAGGGGTCGGGTGTAACTTTCCAATTTTGCCCATCAATCTCCAAGGTCTAGGGCAATACTAGAAATCTGGTCCAGTTCATAGATTCAATTAATCCTACACTGTATGTGCCTAGGGTCTCACCCTGGCAGCTGAGATAGGCCACCCCAACTTGGTGGCACCACAGTGTCAGCCTTGTCAGGATGGGTCTCCCCAGACCGACCCACTGGCTGTGAACATTCTAAACTAACACGAGTCTCAATAAGTGCCCAGTTTAAGGGTATTACACAGAAACATACCAAGGGAACATGAATCAAATATGCACTTTTATTCATTTACAATAAACTCATAAAGTACATCATTCTGATTGAAGCTAAGGGCATGCAAAACTGTCTAACAACTCCCACTTGCACTTAGGTCCAATCAGGTACTAGCCAGAGTCCCATGCTTTCCATGTGTTTCTCAAACACTTTCTGTGATAGTGGCTTCGTCAATGGGTTTGCTACATTTTCCGCTGATGCTACCTTCTGAATCAGGACATCCCCTCTACCAACAATCTCCCGCAGTACGTGGTACTTCCTCTCGATGTGCTTCGACTTCGAGTGGGCTCGTGGCTCCTTAGCCTGAGCAATGGCTCCATTGTTGTCACACAACAATGGGATGGGGGA
The DNA here is from genome assembly GCF_055504915.1 of Nelumbo nucifera. Classification (NCBI taxonomy): domain Eukaryota; kingdom Viridiplantae; phylum Streptophyta; class Magnoliopsida; order Proteales; family Nelumbonaceae; genus Nelumbo; species Nelumbo nucifera. Next base: position 82,908,746 of record NC_142651.1, read on the forward strand.
TGTGCTGGACGGAACTACTCCCAACTCGTAAATGAACTTCTTCATCCACACGGCTTCTTTGGCAGCCCCACTTGCGGCAATGTACTCGGCCTCGGTCGTGGAGTCTGTAGTGGACCCCTGTTTGCTGCTTTTCCAACAAACAGCACACGATCCTATCGTGAAAACATATCCAGATGTAGACTTTCTATCATCTGGATCCGACTGGAAATCGGCATCTGTATACCCTTGGATCTGCAGTGAGCTACCGTCGAATACTAGACAAAACTCTTTTGTCCTTCGAAGGTACTTAAGTATGTTTTTCACAGTAGTCCAGTGCTCCTGCCCTGGGTTGGCCTGAAATCTGCTTACTGGACTCACTGCATGGCATAAATGATGCTCCCTATGGCAGAGGCATAGGGAACATCTTTCATGCCATCAATCTCCTCAGAAGTCTTGGGAGACATCTTCTTGGAGAGAGTGACTCCGTGTCTGAAAGGAACATTTCCTTTCTTGGAGTTTTCCATGCTGTATCTTTTGACTATTTTGTCAATGTAAGCAGATTGGGATAATCCTATTATCCGCTTCGATCTATCTCTATAGAGTCGAAGACCTAGTATATAGGAGGCTTCTCCAAGGTTTTTCATGGAGAATTGCTGTGAAAGTCATACTTTCACCGTAGTTAACATTCCTACATCATTCCCAATGCGTAGAATGTCATCTACATACAGAACCAAGAAGGTAACCTTATCTCCACTGTACTTCCTGTAGACACAGGATTCATCCGGGTTCTGCTTGAAATCAAACGATTTGACAGCAGAGTCAAAACGGATGTTCCAACTTCTAGAAGCTTGCTTAAGTCCATAAATGGATCTATTAAGTTTACATACCATGTTTTCCTGACCTGCAGCAATGAAGCCTTGTGGCTGCTGCATATTGATATCTTCAGTAAGATCTCCATTCAGGAATGCAGTTTTGACATCCATCTGCCTAAACTCATAATCATGGTATGCTGCTACAGCTAGCAGGATCCTAATGAATTTAAGCATGGCCACAGGCGAAAAGGTTTCCTCATAGTCGATGTCCTCTTTCTAAGTGTACCCTTTCGCCACCAGACGAGCTTTGATGGTCTCAACTCGACCATCGGGGCCCTTCTTCCTCTTGTAAATCCATTTGCAACTGATTGCTTTTACCCCGGAGGGCAGATCTACTAGAGTCCAGACTCCATTGGTCTCCATTGAGTCAATCTCTGCTCTCCTGGCCTCCACCCACTTCTGGGAATCTATGTCCAACATAGCTTCCGCGTAAGTCACGAGATCCTCCTCACTAGTCAAGGTTTCCACCAGGTAACTATCCTGGTCATAACCCCAAAAGGATGTGGGTAACTCTAAGTGTATGAGAAGCGACCGGACCATATCCAATAAGGTCCTATTCCTCCTCTCTGAAACACTGTTAAGTTGTGGTGTAGCAGGAGGAGCTAATTGGGATACTATCCCATTGTCCTTTAAGTAGTCCCTGAATTCGTTAGAGAGATACTCGCCACCTCGATCTGATCAAAGGGATTTAATTTCTCTCCCTAACTATTTCTCAACCTCTTGTCTAAACTCTTTGAACTTTTCAAAAGATTCAGACCTGTGTCCCATTAGGTACACGTAACCATATCGTGAAAAATCATCTGTGAAGGTGATGAAATACACGTGTTGATTCCGTGTCTTAACACTCAAGGGACCACATACATCAGTATGTATTAGGTCAAGAGTGCCTGTACATCTTTCAGGCTTACCGTTAAATGGCCATTTCATCATCTTGCCTTGTAGGCAAGGCTCATAGGTGGGAAGATCTTCTATAGTTAGAAAATCCAAAGGACCATCCTTTACCAACCTTGTGATTCGGTCAACACCGATGTGGCCATGTTAGTAATGCCACAGACACGTGGGATTAACTGTATCACGGGCTCTCTTCTTGGGGATTTCAGCCGACGTAGTTTCGGTTATGTTAGTTTCTAGAGAAGGATGTAGAACATAGAGACCGTTCTCCAGTTCCCTGTATGCGATGAATCTGTTGTTTCTTTTAATAGTAATCGTATTACTAAAGAAGACAGAATAACCATCTACACACAGTTTTGAGACAGAAATCAAATTTCTCCTTAAATTTTGTACATAAAGACAATCTCTCAGTACAATAGTTCCTTCTCTAAAAAGTAACTCCACGGTTCCTATGGCCGTGGCTGCAACAGTTGCAGTAGTCCCCAAGTAGAGTGTGACTTCTCCTTCACTCAGCCTTCTGCTTACCTTGAACCCCTGCAGTGAGTTACATGCATGAGTTGAAGCCCCGGAGTCAATACACCAGGACGCAGAAGCTACCAATAAATTGGCTTCTATAACACATGTTTCAAAATTACCTTTCTTGGATTCCAGGTAGGCCGGACAATTCCTTTTCCAGTGGCCGGTCTTCTTGCAGAAGTGACAGGCATCCGATGCTTTGTCTTTCTTCTGCTTCTTGCCCTTAGTGGCTTTCTTCTAAGGCTTCTTTGCCTTCCTCTTTCTCTTGCCTGTCTTGCCAGCTTCAACAAGCATAGCTACAGGCTCATCCTTTCTAATCAGTTCTTCAGCTCTTTGCAACATATTGCTGAGCTCTTGCAAGCTGACATTCAGCTTGTTCATGTTATAGTTCATAATGAATGGATTAAAGGAAGGAGGCAAAGAATTAAGGATAACAACTATCTGGGTTGCAAGGTCTAGCCCGGATCCAAGAGCCTCCAGTTCGTTGATATATCCCATCATCTGAAGACAATGATCGTGAACTTGTTGGCCCTTGGTCATTTGTGCGGTCATGAACTGTTTCAGGACCTTTTGTCGAGTAGAACGATTCTGCTCTTCATACATTATCCTGAGACTGTCCAATATGTCCTTGGCAAGTTCGATCTGATCGAACTGCCTCTGTATTGGGTTGTCCAAGGAGGCAATGATGTAACACCGGGCAAGGGAGTTTTTCTCCTCCCATTCCTGATAGTCTCTCCTTCGGGCCTCAGAAGCAGTATCTCTCGGATGCTCCGGGGCAGGATTCTTTGCCACTTTGTCTAGCTTTTCAGAAGCTAGAACCAACATAAGGTTCCTGTACCAGTCGGCATAGTTTGGGCCCTTCAACTTGTTGTCATCAAGCAATTTTGCAAAAGATCCGCTTTCCATTTTCTGATAAAAGAGCAAACATCAGTCCACAACCTAATTTGTTTCATGTTCATTTCATAGATATGGATTTTAATCTATGTTCCATTTCCATTTATTCATCTCTGAGATTTCCCTCCTTTCTCAGTGACGGAGACTATGGGTTGTCTCTGGAAATGTGGGAAATCACATAGGGTGCATGGAGCCAACTATTTCAGCTACATGGAGCCCCCACCACCTTTCTGTGAAGGATCATATCCACTCATCATATGAGCTTTCCCTTTGGCCTCTGTCAGATATGGTTCAGAGCCGTTTTCAGGTAAACCTTTCTGTCCAGTGAGTGCTTACCCATCATATTCGTGAACGCCAAGGTACCGTGAGAGAGTTCCCATTTTTTGGTAAAGCCCCTCCCACATCGGTCTATGACGCCCCTATCATCTTATGAAACACTCAGATAAGCCCAACAACAAATGGATAGCCCATTTTCTAGTGCGTTTCCTCATTACTGAAGGACCCATCCTCATGCTAATGATGGAAGGCCTTTAGAGAGTTAATCATATGAATCTCCCTATCACATGCACTCATATTAGCTGGAGGGAACAGTTAATTACGCCCTAGTTCTAATTTTAGGTCAAACCAAAGTGGCTCCCACTGACTTTCATAACCTCTTGATGAGGTGTGGGGCCCACCACTGAGGGAGGTCATCCAATGACCAAAAGGGACACCATGGCAATGATGTGCATTCAGCCATGGTGTGCGCAAGAGCCACTGTCGATTGAGCATGGGCCAAGCACTTATGGCCCATGTACGTAGCACATCACACATCCATACATCACATGCAGGGATAAATTGATCCAATCAATTAATCATCTGTAAGGCCCATTTGAAGCCCATTTTAAATCCATAATATTAACCATTAATATTATCTAGGTATATGGGCCGAATGGTTCAGCCCATATAGCTTTAAATGTTAAGTGGGCTTTTAGCAGTTTTAACTATTTAAAACTGGGTCTTTACAGGTTGGGCCGAATTAACTATTTAATTAAACATCAATCCTTAGGCCCATTTGTGGGAAAATTAGGGCTGACTTTCAGCCTTGAGTAAACCCTAGATTCGGTCCAAACAGTTTGAACCAATCGTGGATCGAATGGGTCTAGGGTTTGATCTTTAAAAATCTTTAAATCAAGAAATAATCTGAAATTAAATTCTGATAAAAGAAAATCAAGAATCAGTCAATCAGGGCTGTTCGCACAATCCATCCTGCAAAACAGAGGTTAGATCACAGTTTGCAGTTTAATAAACTGCAAATCACAGATTGTACCTAATACATTGAGTCTAGAAAATAAAATAATTATTTACAGACTAAATGTAATGAATAAATCAAGAAACTGCAAATCTTGTAGGTTCCGTGCGCAAACCAAGAATTCGATCTCCTCTTGTACGAACAGCCCATAAATCAAGAAAATCATAAAGAACAGTTCTAAATAATAATCGAACTTATATAAAATTATTTTCAGATTATTCACCCATTAATTTTGGGAACAAATTTCCTAAAACCCATATCTGCGCAAATGGGTAGAAGGAAGTTCAGATCTGAAACAAATTGGTTCAAGATTTGAACCATGGCTCTGATACCACTGAGGGGATGAGAGATCCATCCTATGGACGCCCAAAGATTGTGGAATGAGGGGGCGAATTTCAAAAATTTTTCTCTCCCTTCAACTGGGAATCGCATTCCCTATTTTAGAAAATCATATTTTCAAGGATCATTCTTGAACCATAAACTGAACCCGATCTGAATTAAAAGGAGTAGGAGAGGATTATACCTGATACGAAGAAAAAGTATCTCCCAACGAAGGTGTTCACGCCCAAGGAAGGATCCAAAGATTGCTCCCACTGAAGATGGCGCAGTGCAGGATGGAGCAGAATCAGCAGTGTTCTTCTCTAAGAACTCTGTCCTTCAAAAGAATCAGTAGGATGGCACGTGAGCACAACTTCCTATCAATTCTTTCTCAAAGAACTGATGTCAAGATCAAAACTTGACTTCTCCCACAACTGGAGATCGAACTGGCAAACAGGGTGGCAAGAACAGGGAGGCGGCAAGAGAGTATTCGCAGGGTGCAGAATTCTCTCTTCTTGTGATTTCAGCACTGAAGATAATCTGATTGTGTGTCTCCTAAAAGCTGCCGCCCCCTCCTTCCTTTGTTAACCTAAAAGATCAGCTCCTAATCCCATTAGGAGCTGCTTATCCAAATCATATTTGGATAAGACCCCTTTTAGGTGATAGGGATAAACCCTTATCTTATCTGCAGATTAGATTAGTTTTCTCCTAACCTTATTAGGAGGTTTCTAGATCTGAATCACATTCAGATCTAGTGATTCAGATCTAGACTCTATGAGTGGATAGGGTCAAGACCCTATCCTATCTGGTAATACTTCTCAGAATTCGCCCCATTATTAACTAATAAAATAGCCTAGTTCGAAATGGGCTTTAGGCCCATTAAGCTTATGTGCTCACTTAACCTTCCTAACTGCTGCCCAGTTGGGCTTCCTTGTAAGGCGTGGGACCCAAGCATTGATCTACACATCAGCCACATGGGTTCGGCCCAGCCTTTGTTACAAGGCCTGGCTGAATACACTGTTATGGACAGTGCACCCCCTGAAACCCATCAAATGGGCTCTATGGGCCCAACACTTACCCTAAGTGGTCCCTTGGCCAAGCCACTTTGTAACACCCAGGGACTGTGGGTAGATGCATGATTAGCCCATCAGGTATTATCCTCAATGGTCTTACACTTAACCTCTTTGCCCATAATGATCATACACTGCCCGATAAGAGAGGACCTCTCCCTCGGCTGCAAGGAACAGTGTTGCACTCTCTACTTATATGGATCCTGGGAATTAAAACCTTCTTGCAAACATTTTAGAAACCATAATATATATACTTTTATATCTCATAAAATATACTTTGCAAATCAAATCTCAACGGTTGAAATCGGCTACTGGTAGTCTTGGTTTCCATCAGTGAGAGTGCATCATCGATCATTACCTTTGTCCGACAAAGGGGCTGATCCTGTCACTATGATCACCCACTCAGATGAATTCTCGGACTGTCCCAACATACCCAGATTTTGACCCCCGCTAAGGATCTCACTAAATGGTACATCAAAGACAGCCTAATCCGACACCTAGTGCAGTATCATAATCGAGTCTAGGGGTTGGGTGTTACTTTCCAGTTTTGCCCATCAATCTCCAAGGTCCAGGGTAATACTGGAAATCTAGTCCAGTTCAGAGATTCAATTAATCCTACACTGTATGTGCCTAGGGTCTCACCCTGGCAGTTGGGACAGGCCACTCTAACCGACTTGGTGGCACCACAGTGTCAGCCTTGTCAGGATAGGTCTCCCCAGACTGACCCACTGGTTATGAACATTCTAAACTAACACGAGTCTCAATAAGTGTCCAGTTTAAGGGTATTACATAGAAACTTACCAAGGGAACATGAATCAAATATGCACTTTTATTCATTTACGATAAACTCATAATGTACATCATTCTGATTGAAGCTAAGGGCATGCAAAACTGTCTAACACTCTCTAAAGGCCTTTTGTCATTAGCATGAAGACAGGTCCTTCAAGTGATGAGGGGAAGCACCAGAAAATGGGCCAATCGATTTGCTGCTGGATCTGTTCGATTGTTTCATATGATGATAGGGACGTCATAGACCGATGTGGGAGGGGCTTCACTAGAAAATGGGAACTCTCTCACGGTACCTTAGCGTGGTCGAATATGATGGGTGAGCACTCACTGGACAAAAAGGTTTACCCGTAAATGGCCATGAACCTTGTCTGACAGAGGCCAAAGGGAAAGCTCATGTGATGAGTGGATATGATCCTTCACAGAAAGGTGGTGGGGTTATGCAGCTGAAACAGTTGGCTCCATGCACCCTATGTGGTTTCCCACATTTCCAAGAGACATAATTGTTGCTGTCTTCATCACTGTGATAGGAGGGAAATCCCAGTGATGAACAAATGGAAATGGGACATAGATTAAAAGCCTTATCTATGTAGACAACATGAATCAAATTAGGTTGTGGACTGATGTCTTGCTATTTTACCAAAAAATGGCTAACGGACAATTCATCAAGCTTCTTGATGACAACAAACTTAAAGGCCCTAATTACGCTGACTGGTACAATAACCTCATGCTGGTACTGACTTCTGAAATATTGGATAAAGTTCCCAAAAACCCTGCCCTGGAGCGTTCGAGTGATTGGGCTTCTGAGGCCCGCAGAAGGGACTACCTTGAGTGGGAGGAAAAGATCTCCCTGGCCCGCTGCTATATCAGAGCTTCTCTGGACAATCCAATATAGAGGCAGTTTGATCAGATCGAACTGGCCAAGGACATATTGGACAGTCTAAAAACTATGTACGAAGAGTAGAATCGTTCTACTCGACAGAAGGTCTTGAAGCAGTTCATGACCGCTCAAATGACCAAGGGACAACAAGTGCATGACCATTGTCTTCGGATGATGGGATACATAAATGAGCTGGAAGCCCTAGGGCCCGAGCTAGACCATGTCACCAAGGTAGACGCCATTCTGAATTCTTTGCCTTCATCCTACAATCAGTTTATCATGAATTATAACATGAATAAGCTGAACGTCAGCTTACAAGAGCTCAGCAATATGTTGCAACAAGCTGAGGAATTGATTCGTAAGGATGAGCCCGTTGCCATGCTTATGAAAGCAGGCAAGCGTGGCAAGAAGAGGAGGTCTAAGAAGAGGCCCTAGAAAAAGGGCAACAAATCCAAGAGACAGAAGAAGGACAGGGCAACCGATGCCTGTCACCATTGTCACTAGACCGGCCACTGAAGAAGGAACTGTCCTGCCTACCTGGAATCCAAGAAAGGTAATCCTGAATCTTGTGTCATAGAAACCAATTTGTTGGTTACTTCTGCTTCCTAGTGTATTGACTCTGGGGCTTCAACTCATGCATGTAACACATTGTAGGGTTTCAGAATAAGCAGAAGACTGAGTGAGGGAGAGGTGATGCTCTTCTTGGGAACTTCTACAAGCGTTGCAGCTGCACCCATCGGAACCGTAGAATTGTTTTTTAGAGAAGGATATTTGTACTTAAAGATTGTCTTTATGTACAAAATTTAAGGAGAAATTTGATTTCTGTCTCAAAATTGTTTGCTGATGGATATTCTGTTTTCTTTAGTAATACGATTACTATTAAAAGAAACAACAAATTCATTGCATACGGGGAATTGGAGAACGGTCTCTATGTTCTGCATCCTTCTCTAGAAACCAACATAGCCGAAACTACGTCGGTTGATGTTCCCAAGAGAACTCGTGATATCGTTAGTTCCACGTGCCTATGGCATTACCGTCTTGGCCATATCGGTATTGACCAAATAACAAGGTTGGTAAAGGATGGTCCTTTGGATTTTCTAACTATTGAAGATCTTCCCACCTATGAGCCTTGCCTTCGTGGTAAGATGACAAAATGACCATTCGACGGCAAGCCTAAAAGATGTACGGGCACGATTGACCTCATACATAGTGATGTATGTGGGCCCCTGAATGTTAGGAGTCGTAACCAACACATATACTTCATCACCTTCACCGATGATTATTCGCGGTATGGTTACATGTACCTAATGAGACACAAGTTTGAATCCTTTGAAAAGTTCAAGGAGTTTAGACAAGAGGTCGAGAAACAGTTGGGGAGAGAAATTAAGACCCTTCGATCCGATCGAGGTGGTGAGTATCTCTCTGATGAATTCAGGGACTACCTGAAGGTCAACGGGATAGTATCACAGTTAGCTCCTCCTGCTACACCACAACTTAACGATGTTTCAGAGAGGAGGAATAGGACCTTACTTGATATGGTTCGGTCACTTCTTGCACACTTGGAGTTACCCACATCCTTTTGGGGATACGCATTAGAGACTGCGACTTACGTGCTGAATAGGGTTCTGACCAAATCGGTTCCGAGCACTCTATATGAACTTTGGAGCAGAAAGAAACCAAGTGTCAGACACTTGAAGATTTGGGGTTGTCTGGCACATGTTAAAAGAACGAGCCCAGACAAATTGGAATCCCGAACCAGCCGTTGCCTATTTGTAGGCTACCCTAAAAGCTCTATGGGCTATCTATTCTATGACCCAGGAGAACAGAAGGTGTTTTGTAGTCGGAATGCCCATTTCTTGGAGGAGGATTACATCCTGAACAATCATCGTCAGGAAGTTGTTCTTGATGAGGAGAGCTTAGGAGTAGTGGGAGATGCCCCACATGTTCCAGGTAGTGACCAACCTAGAAGATCTACCCGGGTGTCCAGGCCACCAGTCCATTATGGTTATGACCAGGATAGTTACCTGGTGGAAGCCTTGACTAGAGAGAAGGATCCCGTGACTTACGCGGAAGCTATGTTGGACATAGATTCCTAGAAGTGGGTAGATGCCATGAGAGCTGAGATGGACTCAATAGAGGCCAATGAAGTTTGGACTCTAGTAGATCCGCCCGCCGGGGTAAAAGCAATTGGTTGCAAATGGATCTACAAGAGGAAGAAGGGCCTCGATGGCAATGTTGAGACCTACAAGGCTCGCTTGGTGGCGAAAGGGTATACTCAGAAAGAGGGCATCGATTATGAGGAAACCTTTTTGCCTGTGGCCATGCTTAAATCCATTAGGATCCTGCTAGCTGTAGCAGCATACCATGACTACTAGATTTGGCAAATGGATGTAAAAACCGCGTTCCTGAATGGAGATCTTACTGAAAATATCTACATGCAGTAGCCACAAGGCTTCATTGCTGCTGGTCAGGAACACATGGTATGTAAACTTAATAGATCCATATATGGACTTAAGCAAGCTTCTAGGAATTGGAACATCTGGTTTGACTCTACCGTCAAAACATTTGATTTTGAGCAGAACCCGGATGAGCCCTGTGTATATAGGAAGTTCAGTGGGGATAAGGTTACGTTCTTGGTTCTGTATGTGGATGATATCCTACTCATTGGGAATGATGTGGGAATGTTGACCTTGATCAAAGTATGGCTTTCACAGCAATTCTCCATGAAAGATCTTGGAGAAGCATCTTATATACTGGGTCTTCGACTCTATAGAGATAGATCGAAGCAGATAATAGGATTATCCCAATCTGCTTACATTGACAAAATAGTCAAGAGATACAACATGGAGAACAACAAGAAGGGAAACGTTCCTTTCAGGCACGGAGTTACTCTCTCCAAGAAGATGTCTCCCAAGACATCTGAGGAGATCAAGGACATGAAGAATGTTCCCTATGCCTTAGCCGTGGGGAGCATCATGTATGCCATGCTGTGTACTCGCCCCGATATTGCTCACATGGTGAGTGTAGTAAGCAGATTTTAGGCCATCCCAGGGTAGGAGCATTGGACCGCTATGAAATGCATACTTAAGTACCTTCGAAGGACAAAAGAGTTTTGTCTAGTATTCGATGGTACATCACTACAGATCCAAGGGTATACTGATGCCGATTTCTAGTCAGACCTAGATGATAGAAAGTCTACATCTGGTTACGTATTCACGATAGGATCGTGTGCTGTTTGCTGGAAAAGCAATAAATAGGGGTCCCTGGCAGATTCCACAACTGAAGCCGAATACATTGCCGCAAGTGAGGCTACCAAGGAAGCCGTGTGGATGAGGGAGTTCATCCAAGAGTTGGGAATAGTTCCATCCAGCACATCACCCATCCCGTTGCTGTGCGACAACAATGGGGTTATTGCTCAGGCTAAGGAGCCACGAGCCCTCTCAAAGTCCAAGCACATCGAGAGGAAGTACCACGTACTGCGGAAATTGATTTCAATCGTTGAATTTTTGTTTTGCAAAATATATTTATGCGATATAATATATATATTATAGGTTTCCAAAATTGTTTGCAAAAGGTTTTTATCCCTGGGGTCTATCTAAGAGGAGAGTGCAGCACTGTACCTTGCAGTCGAGGGAGATGTCCTCCCTTGTTGGGCAGTGTTTGATCATTATGGGCTGAGAGGTTAAGTGTAAGGCCATTGAGGGTTAAACCTGATGGGCTAATCTTACATCTGCCCACAGTCCTTGGGTGTTACAAGGTGGCTTGGCCCAAGGATCACTTAGTGTAAGTGTTGGGCCCATAGAGTCCATATGATGGGCTCAAGGGGTTCACTGGGCTCTCTAGTGAATTCGGCTAGGCCTTGTGACAGAGGTTGGGCCGAACCCTTGTGGCTGATGTGTAGATCAACGCTTGGCTCCCACGCCATACAGAGAAAGCCCAACTAGGCAGCAATTTGGAAGGCTTAAGTGAGCACATACACTTAATGGGCCAAAAGCCCAATACGAGTTGGGCTAAATAGATTGGCTTGAATGGGGCGAATCTGAGATATGGACCAGCCTTAAAGGATAAGGGAAAGTCCCTATCCACTCAGTAGGAGTCCAAATTTGAATATGATTCAAAACTGGAAACTCCTAATCAAATTAGGGGGGCTGATCATGATCTGCAGATTAGATAAGGACTCTACCTTATCACTTAAGGGGATCAACATCTCCTAATAGGATTAGGAGTTGATCCCTTTAGGATTATAAAAGGAGGAGGGGGCGGCAACCTCAAAACACTCTCATCTCAGATACAGATACAACACAGAAGAGAGAAATCAGCATACAGTGAGACTATGCCAATTTCTACCTATCGCCTCCTTCCTGCCGCCGCCGCCATTAGTAGTTCAACTCCACTCATGTGGGAGTCATCAAGAAGCATTCTTGATTTCAGTCCTTTGTGAAAGAATTGAAAAGAAGTTGTGCTCACCTGCCGTCCAGTGGGTTCTTGCGAAGGATCCAGTTCTTGTGAAGAACATTGCTGATTCTGCTCCATCCTACGCTGCGCCATCTTCAGTGGGAGCAGTCTTTGGTGTCTTTTTTGGGTGTGAACACCTTCGTTGGGTGATACTAATTCTCCATATCAGGTATTTCCCTCTCCTACTGTTTTGTTCAGATCTGGTTCGGTTCTTGATTCAAGATTGATCCTTGAAAATTAGTTTTCTAAAATAAGGAATGTGATTCCCAGTTGTAGGAAGGAAAGAAATTTTTGAAATTCGCCCATTCTATTCCGCTTTATCTAGGCGTCCATACGATGGATCTTTCCATTCCTTCCAGGTGGTGGATTACTTCACCAAATGGGTGGAAGCCGAAGCTCTAGCACTTATTACTGCGCACAATGCCCGAAACATTTTTCTGGCAAAGTATTGTCTACCGATTCGGTATTTCACATGTCCTCAACACAAACAATGGGATACAGTTCACTGACCGAATGTTCAAGGCCCTCTACTCTGATCTGAAGATCGACCATTGGACCACCGCCGTATACTAACCCCAGAGCAACGGGCATACCGAGTTTACCAACCGAACCTTATTGCATGACCTGAAAACTCGGTTAGACCAAGCCAAGGGGAGGTGGGTCGAGGAACTACCAAGCATACTCTAGGCATACAAGACTACTCCACAGGTAGCCACCCGAGAAACACCCTTTAGCCTAACCTACGGAGCCAAAGCTATGGTACCCGCAAAGAATGGCTCTCCAACCCTTTGGACCGAGCTCTTCGATGAAGACCAGAACGACGAGGACCTCCACGTAGAGTTAGACTGGATCGAGGAAGCCCAGGACCGAGCACATGTCAGGATGGTAGCACAATAGCAGAGGATGGTAAAATACTACGACACCAAAGTCAGAAAACGTGAGTTCAAGACAGGTGACCTCGTCCTTCACAAAGTCATTGTGCCCGCACCCGGGGAAGGCAAGGTCAGACCAAATTGGGAAGGGCCATATAGAGTCACCAAGGTTCTTGGTTCGGGCTCCTATAGGCTCGAAGACCTTGATGGCCGATCAATATTGAGGGGTTGGAACATAGGAAACCTTTGGATGTACTATCAATAATTCAATGATAACGAATAGCACCTTCTTCAAGCAATGTGTTGATTACTCGACACACCACATACACACACCCTACACAATGCGACGCAACACTCACACACCACTGCACGAGTACCGCTCTACAAGGCCACGTTACACGACCGAGCTACATGATCGTGCTACATGACCAAGCTACTTGACCGCACTACATAACCGCTCAACACATGTGTAGCTCGGTATAACTCACTGACTTGGCTGATTTCCGAACGACACGAGCCAACAATGCATAGCTCGACAGCGTATTGCCGACCAACTTGACTTGGCTGCCCATGGCCTGAGCCTAAAGTGGAGAAGAACGCCCCCACCCATCAAGGCTTGAGGACATCATTAAACTCCACACACCCACCGACTAACAGTCGGATAGAGCTAGCTTAGCAACAGCTAGCCCTCAAAAGGCCCCAAAGGCTCTTGAGACTGGAAACTGAGCATCCCAAAGATGAGAGCTTGGAACACGCTCTTGCTTCACCAATTAGAGGTTGAAGATCTCAGCCAACTCAAACCTCGGCCAAGGCAAGGCCGAGGAACCCAAAAAAAAAAAAAGAAGATTTTGAATGCACACAAGTTTAGAACCAGAAAGTTTCATTAAGTCAAATAGTCAGCACATCAAATGAAAGCTCGGCATATCGAGCCATTACAGGAGCAAAAAAACAAAAAAAAAAAGAAAGGAACCCATAGCAGTTCAACCTGCGGAAGGGAGATTAGTGAACTCGTCACCACCATCTTCATCATCATCGCCGCCTCCGCCCTCCTCATCAACGAGTTCATCCGAGGCCGGGGGCATTTCTTTGTCGTAGGCCTCCCAAGTTTGCACAACACCGGCTAGCTCGGGACAGTGGCACAGTGCTCTCCGTTGGAAGATGTTGAACCCAACCTCGAAGGAAGCCGAGGCATACTAATCCATGTCCCGCCTCTTGCTTCAGCCATTCCCTCTCTACCTTCAGCTCGATAAACTCGTGCTTTAGGCCACAAACCAAATTTGCTTGCTTGGCCAGCTGAGCCTTCAGCTCAGTCACCTCCTTCTCCAGAGTAGCAGACCGCTCCCCGGCCGCCTGAAGCTCAACCAATTGGGCCTTCACCTGTAGGTACTCGGTATGCTCCTTCTCATACAAACACCGGAATTGACGAAGATGATCAACCACGGCAATGGCCAAGCATGCATTCTGCGGACACAAGAAGCATTTTTAGTACAAATAAACGTGCTTAAAACAACTAAGGCAAGTACGAACTAACCTGAGCTGCAACCCGAATAAGTGATCACTCTAAGGTGTTGCTCCTAGTACTCCTGGCCTCCACGATAGTGTATGCCATCATCATCCCACGAAGCAGCTGCTCAGGAACTCTAGGGGTCTCTAGCCTATCCCGACTGCGGACTATCCAGCGTGGCATATGGATATCTGAGATACTGCTCCCCACCTTAACTTGCGAAGGGAAGGCAGCCTAGCGAGCTTCCCCAGAATCCACAACCACAACGTCCCCATCGTCATTTCCTTAACGTCGAGCCCTTTTTTGGCAACGAGACACCCTCTTGGAAGACCTCGAAGGAGGAACTACCTCGGGGCGGACCTGCGGTGGTGCGCCATCCCAGTTCTTCCTCTGGTGATTCTCCTTCATCTCACATAAATTTTCTCCTCACTTGCCATTTCTACACCTGCACCGCGGAAGCACGACAATAAGTACAAGATCAAAGAAGCAAAGAAAGTACGAGCAAACAAAGCAATGAAAAGGACGGACTAGCCACCCCACACATCAGCTTGTCGAGCATCAATATCTCCGAGCATGTGTACACAGCTACGTCTATCTCGTGAATCATGCTCAGAGTTGACCTCTCCTCCTAGGTAAGTGCAGACCATTGAAGTTGGGGCACTCTCGTTCTCGACTTTTGTAGCACGACCGGGAAGGGGAGGTCCCTGGGACAGAGCACAAAGAAGAAAGTTTCCTTCTAGTGCTTCACAGAGGAGGGGGGCCCTGAAGGGATGAGAGATCCATCATATGGATAGCCGAACCCTATAGGTAGGTTGGGCGAAATTTCAAAAATTTCTCTCTCCCATGTGGGAACCACATTCCCTATTTTAGAAAACTGCATTTTCAAGGATCAATCTTGAACCCTAAACTAGACCAGATCTAAAACCAAAAGGTAGGAGAGGGATGTACCTGATACGGAGTAGCAGTAACTCCCAACGAAGGTGTTCACGCCCAAGGAAAATGCCAAAGACTGCTCCCATTGAAGATGACACAGCGTAGGGTGGAGCAGAATCAGCAGGTGGTTTTTCAGCAAGAACCGAACTCTTCAACAAGAATTCGATGAAGGGTGAGTGAGCACGACTTCAGATCAGTTTTTCAGAAAAATATGATATCAAGAACCTTTTTTGATCGCTCCTATAGGTGGAGATCAAACTGACAATGGCGGCAACAATAGGAGAAGGCAAGAACAGAAGATGGCGTTAATCCAACTGCAGTTGTCTTCTCTCTTGTATCAGTAATCTGATTGGGTGAACTGGGGTTCACCCTTTTCCTCTATTTATAGCCTTAAAGAGAGCTTCTCCTCATCCCATCAGGAGTTTCCTAATCCAAATCTTGTATTTGGCTCTGGACTCTCTTTAAGAGAGAAGGATAATCACTTATCTTATCTGCAGATAAAGATCAACCCTCCTAATCTGATTAGGAGTTTCCTGATCCAAATCTCTATTTGGATCTGGACTCTCTGAGTGGATAGGGACAATTCCTTATCCTATCTACTGATCTAAATCCCAGAATCGCCCCTCTTTAATTAATCATATTAAACCAGTTCGATTTGGGATTTAGGCCCATTAAGTCCATGTGCTCTCTTATCCTCCAAACTGCTGCCCAGTTGGGTATCCTTGTATGGCGTGGGACCCAAACATTGATTTACACATCAGCCACATGGGTTCAGCCCAACCTCTGTTACAAGGCCTGGCCGAATTCATTGTAGGAGACAGTGAACCCCTGAGTCCATCACCATGATCTCTTAATGGGCCCAACATTTACACTAAATTGTCCCTAGGTCAAGCCACCTTATAAAAACCCAAGGACTGTGAGCAGATGCAAGATTAGCCCATCAGGCATTACCCTCAATGGTCTTACACTTAACCTCTCAGCCCATAACGATCAAACATTGCCTGACAAGAGAGGACCTCACCCTTGGCTGCAAGGAACAGTGCTGCACTCTCTACTCACATGGATCCCGGGAATTAAAACCTTTTGCAAACATTTGGAAACCATAATATATTGATGCGTATTGCTTACACTAGAAAGTGCACTAGCTGCAATTATCGAATCTTCTTCCATTGATTCCCTTTAGGTTAAAACATGTCAATACTTTGGTCAAAGGCTGTCACAAACAATTGACCCAAAAAGATATTAACCTAATTGCTACTTGTACCACTATACGTGACAATTACGGATCACCGAACCATGTATAACAGTAGGAAAATCAACATTAATTAATTCGTCAGACTAATTAACATTAACATCCACAGAGAATAAGCACAAGAATCAACAAATACTTGAAAAAAGAAAGAACTTGAATTAAATACTGAACCTCACGATGAGACAATCGAACATCCCCCCTTGAATCAGAAAAGAAAAGCTTAACTGCTCATGATTTTCGAATCCTCCAAGCCATGCTTCCACAAGGCTGGAGTGATCTTCTTGATTGAGTTACTTAATGCTTGATTACTGGATGATGAGTGATGCCTAAAGCTGGTCCGCCCCCACCCCCCTTTATATAGCTTTTGGAGGAGGGGCTCTCTACAACTCCCTTTAGGAGATTAACTTTTAAAATTAGAAAGTCCTAATATGATCTATTTCAATCCTATCCTATCTAGTAATCTCAATCTCTTATCCTTTTAGGATTACAATTGAAATTTAAATATGATAGGACTCTTCATTCCTGAATTCGAGTTGGGTTTCTTTAATAACTTGGGCCACTACAGGACTCTTCTGCGAATTTGAGCTTCAGCTGTGGGCTGGGCTTTACTACGAAATTGTTCCGAATTTGAGTCCGTATTTGACCTCGATGCTGACCGAATCTGTCAAAACCCAAAACATGAGAGTTGTGGGCCTTTTCCTTATCTTTCCAGTTCATCTTGAGTCATCCAAATCAAAGTCCGGTATCGAGAGTTAAACCCACTTTACTGAATGGTGCCGAAATTGTGCAAAATCATCCGATTTGCCTTGTTTTCTTCCAATCGCCTTCTTGC
Source organism: Nelumbo nucifera (assembly GCF_055504915.1). Classification (NCBI taxonomy): domain Eukaryota; kingdom Viridiplantae; phylum Streptophyta; class Magnoliopsida; order Proteales; family Nelumbonaceae; genus Nelumbo; species Nelumbo nucifera. The sequence goes on from NC_142651.1 coordinate 82,926,091, forward strand.
TTGCCCTGAATCGAAATACAAGAGTAATGAGTCCAATTGATTGCTAAATTAATTTAAAATAAAGAATATTTGGGGATAAAAAAATGATACTTTTTGTTATCATCAAATCCCCCCACACTTAAACCTTGCCCGTCCTCGGGCAAGACAAAACTCAAGCAAATATAGAACAAGAACAAACTAATTATCCTACCGATCTTTAAACTCAACTCTCCTTCATCTTTTTCCACAAATATTTTAGGATAAATATTGTATACCGTTAAATCATCAAAACCAAGCCATACGTGACTCATTCATCAGTCAATCCAATTTTTTGCTTCTGCAAACCAGGTAGTAAATCAAGGAAAACCTTTTTATCTTCTCTCTCTTTTTATTTTCTTTTTCTCTCCTCTGAAGAAGTGAGTGGATTTTATGCTCCATCCTACTTTTGGATTACTTGGTCAGTAGGTGCATTTTATGCTCCATCCTACTGTTTGATTTACTAGCTAGTAGGTGCATTTTATGCTCCATCCTACTATCAGATGACTTGGCTGGTAGGTGCATTTTATGCTCCATCCTACCATCGGATGACTTGGCTCGTAGGTGCATTTTATGCTCCATCCTACCATCGGATTACTTGACCGGTAGGTGCATTTTATGCTCCATCCTACGAATTGAGGCAATGGTGAAGTATTTACCCTATTTACTTAAACTTGAATTTAGGACTAGCTTAAAAGGAAATGGCTTTAGATAAGTCATGTACTCCTTGATCGTACCTCATTACTAAGTTCACAAGAATTTCCCTAGAACATTGTTTCAATTGATTTCAAAAGAGTTGAGGTTTTTTTTTTTTTTTGAAAAGCAAATGCAGAAAAAACACGACCTAAATCAAATTTTAAAACGCAACCTAAATTCTAACCTAAATCACCTCCCCCACACTAAAAACTTACATTGTCCCCAATGTGAGGTTAAATGCAAAGAAAGGGCAGAAAAACTAAACTAGAAATGTAAAAACAAAAAGAAAAAGGAGAACCAAACTTCCCTATTTTTAATAATCATGAACCGGATCCTCTAATTCTCGTGGATGCAGCTTTCAGTGTTTTCCCCTTTCATCCATCATGGGCGGGTTCAAATCTGAAATATGGGCCTTTGTATCCAATTGTGCACTCAATTTGAGCTCCTCATTCATATCTTCTTCAAAAATTACCTGCACAATTGAATCAATAGTGTCAATCGAACAAATCGAATGACATTCATTGGGGTACTTCATTGCTTCAAAAATATTAAATTTAACAATTTCCCCGTCGAACTCGATGGAGAGGGTACCCTCATCCACATCTATTTTGGTCTTGGCTGTTTTCATTAATGGCCTGCCTAATAGAAGTGGGGCTGAACTTGTGACCGTGTCCTCCTCCAACTTCAGGATGTAAAAATCGGCTGGAAAAATTAAATCATTAAGCTGCACCAGCACATCCTCAACAATCCCTTCCAGTTGGCATTAGAACGATCAACTAGCTGAATAACAACCATAGTTTCCTTTAAGGGACCTAATCTCAAAGCATAGTAAATCGAGTATGGAACGACGTTGATGGATGCACCTAAGTCTAGCATGGCACGCTCGATTCATTTATTGCCAATCACACAAGGTAAGGTGAACATACCTGGATCAGCACGTTTTTCTGGCAAGGTCCTCTTGATGACAACTGGAACATTTTCTCCAACCCTTACCTTCTCATCGATACGCAGCCTCCTCTTGTTAGTGCATAATTCCTTTAGAAACTTTGCATACTTTGGGATCTGTTTTATAGCATCTAACAAAGGGATGTAGATTTCCACCTTCCTGAAGGTTTCTAAGACTTCCTGCTCATATTCCTCTTTCTTGGACTTTTCCAACCTACTAGGGAAAGGTGGTACAATGGCAATAGTAATCTAAGGGAGAGGGGGATCAGATGTAACCTCAATGGGATCCTCGTTTGAAACTTGTCTCTCCTCTTCCATGTCTCCTTTATCTGCCTTCGTTGGTGAGGTAGGTTGGGACTGCAACTCCTTCCCGATTCTAAACACCACTCCACTTGTATTTTCCTTGGGGTTGACTATCGTCTGTGATGGTAGTTTCCCGGAGTTCTGCGCCTACAACTTGCTAATGGAAGTAGCAAGTTAGCTGATTTGGTTCCCCAAGTTCTGGATGCTGGCTCTTGTTTCCTGTTGAAATTGCTGAGTATTAGTAGCTAGAGCCTTAACTATCTCATCTAAAGACATACCTGAACTTGAGGGTTGACCTTGCGTTGTGATAGGTGCTTAAATTTGGGGCTGTCTATTGAAAGCTTGGGGCTGATATCTTTGTGGTGTTTCTTGGTTTCCGTTGCTCAGATTTGGATGATCCCTCCACCCCGGATTGTAGTAATTGGAGTAGAGGTCATACTTGCGTTGAGGCTAGCCCAGAAATCCTCCTACGGCACTAACTTGCTGCATCGATCCATCCTGTAGTGATGGACACATATCCGTAGGATGCCCAGGGATCGAACAAACACCACATACCCTAGCTGTTTGCAATTGCCCAACAACTAATTGTCTTACTAAAGCAGTTAAATCTGAAATTTGATTTTCCAAATTAACATGACTTACCTCATTAACATGCCTAGTGGTGCCATCTGTTCTTGCTCCGAACTGTTGAGAATTTTTGGCCATGTTGGAAATTAATTCCTTGGCTGCTTCGGGTGTTTTATTTACCAAGGCTCCTCTACTAGCTGCATCTACCATACTTCTATCCATAGGTTGGAGTCCTTCATAGAAGTATTGGATCAAGAGTTGTTTGGGTGTTTGGTGCTGTGGACAACTAGCAACAAGTTGTTTAAACCTTTCCCAATATTCATATAGTGTCTCTCCACCAAACTACAGAACTTCACAGATTTCTTTCCTAATGTTTGCAGCTCAGGATGCAGGAAAATATTTATCTAAAAATATTCTATCATCTCATCCCATGTACGTATCGAACCGGGAGGAAGAATATATAACCAATCCTTTGCTTTATTTCGTAAAGTAAATGGAAAAGCTATTAATTTTACTTGGTCCTCGGTCATACCCTGTGGTTTCATGCTTGAACAGACAACATGGAATTCCTTGAGATGTTTATGTGGGTCCTCACCTGGAAAGCCATGAAAAATAGAAAGTAATCGAACCAAACCAGATTTTAGTTCGAAGGCTACCTCCAGAGTGGGATATATTATGCATAGGGGCTATTGGTTCATGATCGGTGCAGCCAACTCCCTTAGTGTTCTCTCTCTATCATCCATCCTTTCTTCCTCTTCGAAGATGGGTTGATCACAAGTTGGTAGGTCGAAATCTTAATTCACCCTTTTAGGTGAACGGTCCTTCCTTTGCTTTGCCTCCTTCCTTAAACGACGGGTAGTCTTCTCAATTACGGGGTTGTATTCTAGTTCACCTCTTTGAGAAGCACGAGTCATAAAACAAAGATGGTTAACACAATAGAAGGTAACAAGCTAAGAAATTAAAGTAGCTCGCCAGCAACGGTGCCAAAATTTTGACGGGTTGTCGAAGCCCTCAAAATTAATGCTAGTCCCACAATAAAATTTTTGTAGTAATAGTGGTACTAGGTCGAATCCCACAGGGAGCTATGGAATAATTTCTTAGCTGAATGCGTGATATAATAGAGTGGGAAAATTAAATAATTAAAATTTCTAAAAGAACAAGAAAGTAATAGCAATACCAAACAAGAGAAATCAGTCTTACCGAATTCTGATTCAAGGGTTCGGATTAATCAATTGGTCATCGATCATAGGTAGACTTCTACAGTCTTGCAATTCAAGCATTTAACATTAGATTTATTAGGATAGCCATAATAAACCTTGTGCTTTTCTAAATCAGTTGACCAAACCCAGCATTCGATCAACACTTATCACTAATCGACTAGGTATGATAGCGCTCCATATTAATTAGTGATAGCATTAAACTTTGTGAAAATAGTTAAACCAAAATAACAATAATTGAGATAGCTGAATTATCGAATCTTGTTCCATTGATTCCCTTTAGGTTAAAACATGTCAATACATTGGTCAAAGGCTGTCACAAACAATTGACCCAGAAAGATATTAACCTAATTGCTACTTGTACCACTATTCGTGACAATTACGGATCATCGAACCATGGATAGCAGTAGGAAAATCAACATTAATTAATTTGTCAGACTAATTAACATTAACATCCATAGAGAATAAGCACAAGAATCAATGAATACTTGAAAAAAGAAAGAACTTGAATTAAATACTAAACCTCACGATGACACAATCGAACATCCTCCCTTGAATCAGAAAAGAAAAGCTTAACTGCTCATGATTTTCGAATCCTCCTTGCTCTACTTCTAGAAGGCTGGACTAATCTTCTTGATTGAGTTGCTTGATGATTGATTGTTGGATGATGAGTGATGCCTAAAGCTGGTCCCCCCCCACCCCTTTATATAGCTTTAGGAGGAGGGGTTCTCTCCAACTCCCTTTAGGAGATTAACTTTTAAAATTAGAAAGTCCTAATCTAATATACTTCTATCCTATCCTATCTAGTAATCTCAATCTCTTATCTTTTTAGGATTACAATTGAAATTTAAATCTGATAAGACTCTTCGTTCTTGAATTCGAGTTGGGCTTCTTTAATAACTTGGGCCACTACAAGACTCTTCTGCGAATTTGGGCTTCAGCTTGGGCTGGGCTTTACTACGAAATTATTCTGACTTTGGGTCCGAGTTTGACCTCGATTCATACTGAATCTGTCAAAACCCTAAACATGAGAGTTGTGGGCCTGTTCCCTATCTTTCCAGTGCATCTTGAGTCATCCAAATCGGAGTCTGGGATCGAGAGTTAAGCCCAGATTACTGAATGGTGCTGAAACTATGCAAAATCATCCGATTAGCCTTGTTTTCTTCCAATCGCCTTATTGGTTGCCCTGAATCGAAATACAAGAGTAATGAGTCCAATTGAGTGCTAAATTAATATAAAATAATGAATATTTGGGGATAAAAATATGATACTTTTTGTTCTTATCAAATGATCCCTACTCGCACTACTACATTCCATCTTCACGAGTAGAGGTTTATTTTTGGGTGCCTACGACAGCACACCAAATTTTGGCGCCATTGCCGAATAGTATTCTAATCAGTTTTTTGCTTCTCGTGATCATTGTTTTGTTATTGAAATTTTTGAAAAAAAAATAAAAAAATTTCCCTTTTTCTATAGATCATTTTGATTGTTTGTGTTTTAGCATAGATTATTTTCTGTTTTATTCATTTATTTATTTGTTTAATCGTTCTAGATTTTTATTTGTATTTTTTTATTATTTTTATTTGTTTTATGGTATGTCGTTTAGGGTTTATTAGGTTTTCCTCAATTTATGCCTGTAACTCGATACTCTAAGAAAGGTGATTTGCAATTCGATCTGAAAATAGAAGGGACTTTGCGCAGGTTAAGGAGGGAAGCTCGGAGTCATTCCGAGGAGAATGATCCAGCCTTCGATTCTCTATCCATTAGCGGATCTGATTTGAGAGAAGAGGACATCATGGCCGGAAATTGAACCCTAAAAGAGCTGGCGACACCGGATTTAAATCAGCAACCCTCATGCATAACTTTTCCTGCTTTAGATGCTGATGTTAATTTTGAATTGAAATCTGGATTGATACATCTCTTACTCATTTTTCATGGTCTTGTAGGTGAGGACCCTCACAAGCACTTGAAGGAGTTGCATGTGGTATGCACGAGCATGAAACCCATGGGGGTAACTAAAGAGCAAATCAAACTGAGAGCCTTCTTGTTTTCTCTGAAGGATTCGGCTAAGGATTGGCTCTATTATCTACCCTCCGGAAGTGTTACCACATGGAACGAGATGAAGAGGCTCTTCCTAGAAAAGTACTTCCTAGCTTCAAGGGCGGCCAATATCAGAAAAGAAATATGCGGAATAAGGCAATACAACGGGGAGTCCCTACATGAATATTGGGAACACTTTAAGAAGTTATGTGCAAGCTGTCCCCATCATCAAATCAGCCGCATCCCCCTAGACAACAGCCAGCCCAAACTTCTGATTCAGGTATGTCTTTAGAGGATATTGTTAAATCTCTTGCCACTAATACTTCGTTATTTCAACAGGAGACGAAACAATTTCAACAAGTGACGAGGGCCAGTATCCAATGCTTGGATAATCAGATGGGCTAGATGGTGACCGCAATTAGTCGATTAGAGGCGCAAAGTTTGGGGAAATTACCCTCTCAAACGGTTGTGAATCCAAAAGAAAATGTAAGTGAAATCATTTTGAGAAGTGGTAAAGAGTTTGAGACTCCAGCAAGAGCAGCCCCCGCAGTGTCGAATCAAGGAAATGAGAAAGACATCGTTCCCAATGATGATGAAGTACCTAAGCGTAAGTTTCCTCCCCTTTCTGATTATAAACCGGTACCTCCTTTTCCTAATGCTTTAGTAGGAACGAGGAAAGATGAGCAATTCAAAGAATTTTATGAAACTTTTCGTAGATGTGAGGCAAATACCCCCCTTTTTAATGCTCTTAAACAAGTTCCTCATTATGCTAAATTCCTGAAAGAGTTGGGTACACATAAGAGGAAACAGAAACAAAAAAGATGCGAAAAGGTGAGAGTAGGGGAAAATGTTTATGCAATTATTCAAAGAAAACTCCCTACAAAGTACAAGGATCCAGGTATGTTCACTATCCCCTGCATGATAGGTAACACTAGAATTGAGAAGGACATGTTAGACTTAGGAGCTTCTATTAATGTCATGCCATTATCTATATATGCTTCTTTGAAACTTGGACCTTTGAATAAGACTGGTGTAGTAATTCAATTGGTTGATAGATCTAATGCCTATCCTAAGGGTGTAGTTGAGGATGTTCTTGTAAAAGTAAATGATTTGGTTTTTCCTACTGATTTTTATGTACTTGATATGGATAATGGTGATCAAACCACTCCTATTCTACTAGAGAGACCATTCTTAAAAACATCCAAGACTAAGATAGATGTTTATAGTGATACACTCACCATTCTTAGGTTTGGTAGCTTTCTTCTGAGGCTTCTTTGCCTTTCTCTTTTTCTTGCCTGATTTGTTAGCTTCAGCAAGCATAACCACAGGCTCATCCTTCTTGAGTAGATCCTCGGCTCTCTACAACATATTGCTGAGTTCCAGGATGCTGACATTCAGCTTATTCATGTTGTAGTTCATTGTGAATGCATTGAAGGAAGAGGGCAAAGAATTTAGGATGGCATCCACTTGCGTGCCAAGATCTAGCCCGGATCCAAGAGCATCAAGTTCATTAATGTATCCCATCATCCGTAAACAATGGTCATGAACTTTCTGCCCTTTGGTCATCTGCACGGTCATGAACAATTTCAGGACCTTCTGTCGAGTAGAACGGTTCTGCTCTTCATACATTGTCCTTAGACTGTCCAATATGTCCTTGGCTAGTTCGATCTGATCGAACTGCCTCTGTATTGAGTTGTCTAATGAGGCAATGACAAAGCAGCGGGCTAGGGAGTTCTTATCCTCCCAATCTTGGTAGTCCCTCCTACGAGCCTCAAAAGCCCTATCACCCGGACGTTCCGGGGCAGGATTTTTCACTACCTTGTCTAACTTTTCGGAAGTTAGGACCAGCATAAGATTTCTGTACCAGTCGGCATAGTTTGGGCCCTTAAGCTTGTTATCGTCTAGAAGCTTTGCAAATTGACCGTTTGCCATTTTCTGATAAAACAGCAAAATCATTAGTCCACAACCTTAGTTTGATTCATGTTACCTACATAGATATGGCTTTTAATCTATGTTCCATTCCCATTTGTTCATCTCTGAGATTTCCCTCCTTTCTCAGTGACGGAGACGACGAAATGTCTCTGGAAATGTGGGAAATCACATGGGGTGCGTGAAGCCAACTGTTTCAGCTGCATAACCCCACCACCTTTCTGTGACGGATCATATCCACTCATCAAATGAGTTTCCCTTTGGCCTCTGTCAGACAAGGTTCAGAGCCGTTTTCAGGTAAACCTTTCTGTCCAGTGAGTGCTTACCCATCATGTTCAGGTTACGCCAAGGTACCATGAGAGAGTTCCCATTTTCTGGTGAAGCCCCTCCCACATCGATCTATGACGCCCCTATCATCTCATGAAACACTCTAATAGATCCAACAGCAAATGGATAGCCCAATTTTATGGTGCGTTTCCTCATTACTGAAGGACCCATCATTGTGCTAATGATGGAAGGCCTTTAGAGAGTCCATCATATGGATCTCCCTATCACATGCATTCATATTTGCTATAGGGAACAAAATTACGCCCTAGTTCTAATTTAGGTCAAACCAAAGTGGCTCCCACTGACTTTCATAAAGTCAGATTTCTGGTGGGCCTTAATCGGCTAGGGGTTCCGTACGCATCCCTTTTCAGGGTTGTGGGGCCCACCAAGCAAAGAGGGGGTCATCCAATGACCTCTAGGGACACCATGGCAATGATGTGCATTCAGCCATGGTGTGCGCAAGAGCCACTAACGAGTCTTCCTGGGCCAAGTACTTATGGCCCATGGTCGCAGCACATCAAACATTCAAACATCACAAGTAAAGGAGGAATTGATCTAATCAATTAACTGCTGTAAAGCCCATTGAACAGCCCATTTAAAATCCAAGTCATTAACAATTAATGTCTACTAGGTGTATGGGCTGAATCGCAGATAGCAGTTCGGCCCATACAGCTCATCTCACAATAATGGGCTTTTGCAGTTTTAATCCTTTAAAACAGGGCTTTACAGGTGGGCCGAATTAATCCTTGTAATTGAACATCAGATTTGGAACAGCAAGTGTGAGAAATATGGACTGAAAAACAGTCCCTTTCGAATCCCAGATTCGGTCCAAACAGTTTTGGTCCAATCTAGTCCGAGAGGATCCAAAACTGATTTTCAATTCAAGAATTAATTCATGAAAGATCTGAAATTAATAATTTTGATTTCAAACAATTACAAATCAATATGTGGACTGTTCGCACCACCTGCAAAACAGAGGTTAATCACAAGGGTTGCAGTTTCACAAACTGCAAATCGCAGAAAGCGATTTCTCCAACTGCAAATCTCCAGCGCCGCCTTCTTCTTCCTTCTTCTTTAATCAAGAAAAATAAAAAAAACAGAAATCCTATTTCTATTAATTACAATCTTGATCAAATCCTATACATTCAGTCTGAAAATAAAAAAAATTATTTACAGACCGAATTAAAAGAAATAAATAAATAGAAAAGAAAAAAGGGTGCGCAGACCATCTGTGCCAAATCTGCACTGCGATCTCCAGGTTCGAACAATCCATTAAAACAAAATAAATAAAGAACAATTCTAAATAAATTTTGGATTTAATAAAAATTAATTTCAGATCAATCGCCCTTAACAAGAAACAGTTTCTTGAAATAAAGAAAACAATCTGCGCAAATCTTGAAAGAACACCTTCTATCCATCTGCGCAGGGTCAGATCTGATTTTCTTTTGGTTCAAGATTCGAACCTGTGGCTCTGATACCACTGAAAGAATGGTAGGATCCATCCAATGGACGCCATAAAGGTTGCGGAATGGGTGGGCGAATTTCAAAAAAAATTTCCTACCTTCTCCCAACTGGGAATCATATTCCCTAAATTTAGAATACAATATTCAAGGATCCTACTTGAACCATAATCAAACCAGATCTGTACCAAAAGATAAATGGGAGGAATATACCTGATCCGGAGAAGCAGTATCTCCCAAAGTTGGTGTTCACGCCCAAAGAATGCTCCAAGATCTGTTCCTGCTGAAGATGACACAGCTGTGGATGGAATAGAACCAGCAGGGTGCGTCCTACACACTGGATCCTTCACAAGAATCCTCTGGAAGAACTAAACACTGTAACCTTTTCAATCTTTCTTGCAAGACTGATGTCAAGAACAGATTTCTTGACTTTCTTTTCTGCAAAGATCCAATCTTGCAATGACAGATGGCGGCGGCAGGAGGAGAGAACCAAAACCGAAAAAGCTGAACTGCTTTTTCTCCTTTTCTGGAGAGTATGAGATCTGATCTCAAAATTCGCAGAAGGTATCCCTTGTGTATCCAAAAAAGGTGGTTCAAAATATGATGTATTTTTTTAGGGTTTCTCCTCTTTTCTTCTTGATTAAGAAACCTCCTAATCAGGAGTTATCCCAATCCAAATCAGTATCTGGATAGAGGATCATCTTAATCCTACCTGCAGATAAAGTTAGTTTACTCCTGATCTTATCAGGAGGTTACCAGATTCAAATCTGATTTGAATTTGGTCTCCCAGAGAGGATAAGGTTAAAAGCCCCATCCTTTTCACTAACATTAATCTCAAATTCGCCCCATCTTTGGGTGATCATATCAGCCCAGTTCGAAATGGGCTTTTGGCCCATTAAGTATTCAGTGTTTAATTAGTTTCCAATCTGCTGCCCAGTTGGGCTTCTTTGTATGGCGTGGGACCCAAGCATTGATCTACACACCAGCCACATGGGTTCGGCCCAGCCTTTAATACAAGGCCCAGCCGAATTCACTGAAAAACTCAATGAACCCCTTGAGTCCATCATATGGACCCTATGGGCCCAACACTTACATTAAGTGGTCCCTTGGCCAAGCCATCTTATAAAAACCCAGGGACTGTGGGCAGGTGCAAGATTAGCCCATCAGGTATTATCCTAAATGGTCTTACACTTAACCTCTCAGCCCTTAATGATCAAGCACTGCCCGACAAAAGAGGACCTCTCCCTCGGCTGCAAGGAACAGTGCCGCACTCCCTTCTCACATGGATCCCGGGAATTAAAACCATTTGCAAACATTTTGAAACTGTACATATATATAAATATATTAATTTTGCAAAAACAAAATTCCAATGATTGAAATCAACTGCCGGCAGTTTGGTTTCCATCAGAGAGAGTGCATTCCCGATCATTACCCTTTGTCTGACAAAGTGGCTGATTCTGTCACTATGACCACCCACTCAGATGAATTCTCAAACTGCCCCAACATACCCAGGTTTTGACCCCCACTAAGGATCTCACTGATTGGCATATCAAAGGCAGCCTGATCCAGCACCTAGTGAAGTGTCATAATCGAGTCTAGGGGTCAGGTGTAACTTTCCAGTTTTGCCCATCTATCTCCAAGGTCCAGGGCAAGACTGGAAATCTTGTCCGGTTCAAGGATTCAAGTAATCCCATATTGCATGTGCCTCGGGTCTTACCCTGATGGCTAAGACAGGCCATCCCAACACTTGGTGGCACACAAGCATCAGCCTTGGCAGGATAAATCTCCCCAGACTTATCCAACGGCTGTGAACATTTAAAACTAACATGAATCTCTATAAATGTCCAGTTTTAGGGTTTTACACATAATTAAACCAAACAACATGAATCAAACATGCACTTTATTTATTTCCACTAAATAACAAGTACATCAAATCAGATTGAAGCTAAGGGCATACATAAACTGTCTAATAGCTCCCACTTGCACATAGGTCCAATCTGGTACAAGCCGGAGTCCCATACTTTCCACGTGTTTCTCAAACACCTTCTGTGTTAGTGGCTTAGTCAATGGGTCTGCCACATTGTCCGCTGACGCTACTTTCTGAATTAGGACGTCCCCTCTACCAACGATCTCCCGCAGTACATGGTACTTTCTCTCGATGTGCTTCGACTTCGAGTGAGCCCGAGGCTCTTTAGCCTGGGCGATCGCTCCATTGTTGTCACACAACAACGGGATGGGTGATGTGCTGGATGGGATCGCTCCCAATTCGTGTATGAACTTCTTCATCCACACGGCTTCCTTGGCAGCTTCACTTGCGGCAATGTACTCGGCCTCGGTTGTGGAGTCTGCAGTGGACCCCTGTTTGCTGCTTTTCCAGCAAACAGCACACGATCCTATCGTGAAAACATACCCAGATGTAGACTTTCTATCATCTGGATCCGACTGGAAATCGGCATCGGTATACCCTAGAACTTGCAGTGAACTCCCATCGAATACTAGACAAAACTCTTTTGTCCTTCGAAGGTATTTGAGTATGTTCTTCACAGCAGTCCAGTGCTCCTGCCCTGGGTTTGCCTGGAATCTGCTTACGACACTCACCGCCTGAGCTATGTCCGGGCAAGTGCACAGCATGGCATACATGATGCTCCCTACGGCTGAGGCATAGGGAACGTCTCTCATGCTCTCAATCTCCTCAGAAGTCTTGGGAGACATCTTCTTGGAGAGAGTGACTCCGTGCCTGAAAGGAACGTTTCCTTTCTTGGAGTTTTCCATGCTGTATCTTTTGACAATTTTGTCAATATAAGCAGCCTGGGATAATCCAATTATCCGCTTTGATCTATCTCTATAGAGTCGAAGACCCAGTATGTACGAAGCTTCTCCAAGATCTTTCATGGAGAACTGCTGTGATAGCCATACCTTGACCGAAGTCAACATTCCTACATCATTCCCAATGAGTAGGATATCGTCCACATACAAGACCAAAAAGGTGATCTTATCCCCACTGGATTTCCTGTAAACACAGGGCTCATCCGGATTCTGCTCAAAGTCAAACGTTTTGACTGCAGAATCAAAACGGATGTTCCAACTCCTAGAAGCCTGCTTAAGTCCATATATGGATCTATTAAGTTTACATACCATGTGTTCCTGACCAGCAGCAATGAAGCCTTACGGCTGCTGCATGTAGATATCTTCACTAAGATCTCCATTCAGGAACGCTGTCTTGACATCCATTTGCCAAATCTCATAGTCATGGTATGCTGCTACAGCTAGCAGGATCCTAATGGATTTAAGCATGGCCACGGGCGAAAAGGTTTCCTCATAGTCGATGCCTTCTTTCTGAGTATACCCTTCCGCCACCAAACGAGCTTTAAAGGTCTCAATCCTGCCATCGGGGCCCTTCTTCCTCTTGTAGATCCATTTGCAACCAATTGCTTTTACCCCGAAGGGCGGATCCACTAGAGTCCAGACTCCATTGGTCTCCATTGAGTCCATCTCAGCTCTCATGGCCTCCACCCACTTCTAGGAGTCTATGTCTAACATAGCTTCCGCGTAAGTCATGGGATCCTCTTCACTAGTCAAGGCTTCCACCAGGTAACTATCCTGGTCATAACCATATCGGACTGGTGGTCGGGATACCCGGGTGGTTCTTCTAGGTTGGTCATTACCAGGATTTTGTGGGACATCTCCCACTGCTCCTGAGCTCTCCTCATCAAGAACTATTTCCTGACGATGGGTGTCCAGGATGTAATCGGATTCTAAGAATCGGGCGTTTCGACTGTAGAACACTTTCTGCTCACTTGGGTCAGAGAATAGATAACCCACTGAATCCTTTGGGTAGCCTATAAACAGGCAACGGCTGGTTTTAGATTCCAACTTGTCCGCATTTGTTCTTTTAACGTGTGCAGGACAACCCCAAATCTTCAAGTGTCTTACACTCGGCTTCCTTCCGGTCCAAAGTTCATATGGAATTTTCGGAACTGATTTGGTTGGAACCCGATTCAGCACGTAGATAGCAGTCTCTAATGCGTTTCCCCAAAAGGATGTGGGTAATTGTGAGCGCACAAGAAGCGACCGGACCATGTCCAACAAGGTCCTATTCCTCCTCTCTGAAACACCGTTGAGTTGAGGTGTAACAGGAGGAGCTGTTGTGACACTATCCCATTGTCCCTCAAGTAGTCCCTGAATTCGTCAGAGAGATACTCGCCACCTCGATCTGATCGAAGGGCCTTAATTTCTCTCCCTAACTGTTTCTCGACTTCCTGTCTGAACTCTTTGAACTTTTCAAATGACTCAGACTTATGTCTCATTAGGTACACGTAACCATATCGTGAAAAATCATCTGTAAAGGTGATGAAGTACACGTGTTGATTCCGTGTCCTAACACTCAGGGGACCACATACATCAGTATGTATCAGGTCAAGTGTGCCTTCAGATCTTTCAGGCTTACCGTCAAATGGCCGTTTAGACATCTTACCTTGAAGGCAAGGTTCACAAGTGGGAAAATTTTCTATGGTTAGAAAATCCAAAGGACCATCCTTTACCAGCCTTGTGATTCGGTCAATACCGATATGGCCAAGTCGGTAATGCCAGAGGCACGTGGGACTTACTGTATCACGATTCCTTTTCTTGGGATTTTTGACCGACGTAGTTTCGGGTAAGTTAGTTTCCAGAGAAGGATGTAGAACATAGAGACCGTTCTCTAGTTCCCCGCATGCGGTGAATTTATTATTCCGTTTAACAGTAATCATATTACTAAAATAAACAGTATATCCATCAGCACACAATTTTGAAACATAAATTAAATTTCTTCTCAAGTTCTGTACATAAAGACAATCTTTAAGTACAAGTATTCCTTCTTTAAAAACTAATTCTACGGTTCCTATTGCCGCAGCTGCAACACTTGCAGTCGTCCCCAAGAACAGTGTCACTTCACCTTCACTCAACCTTCTGCTAACTTTGAACCCCTGTAGTGAGTTACACGCATGAGTTGATGCCCCGGAGTCAACACACCAGGACACAGAAGTAACTAACATATTAGTTTCTATGACACAAGTTTCGATGTTACCTTTCTTAGATTCCATGTAGGCAGGAAAATTCCTCTTCCAGTGGCCGGTCTGCTTGCAGAAGTGACAGACATCAGATGCCTTGTTCTTCTTCTGCTTCTTAGGTTTGGTAGCTTTCTTCTGAGGCTTCTTTGCCTTTCTCTTTTTCTTGCCTGATTTGTTAGCTTCAGCAAGCATAACCACAGGCTCATCCTTCTTGAGTAGATCCTCGGCTCTCTGCAACATATTGCTGAGTTCCTGGACGCTGACATTCAGCTTATTCATGTTGTAGTTCATTGGGAATGCATTGAAGGAAGAGGGCAAAGAATTTAGGATGGCATCCACTTGCGTGCCAAGATCTAGCCCGGATCCAAGAGTTTCAAGTTCATTAATGTATCCCATCATCCGTAGACAATGGTCATGAACTTTCTGCCCTTTGGTCATCTGCGCAGTCATGAACAATTTCAGGACCTTCTGTCGAGTAGAACGGTTCTGCTCTTCATACATTGTCCTTAGACGGTCCAATATGTCCTTGGCTAGTTCGATCTGATCGAACTGCCTCTGTATTGAGTTGTCTAATGAGGTAATGACAAAGCAGCGGGTTAGGGAGTTCTTTTCCTCCCAATCTTGGTAGTCCCTCCTACGAGCCTCAGAAGCCCTATCACCCGGACGTTCCGGGGCAGGATTTTTCACTACCTTGTCTAACTTTTCGGAAGTTAGGACCAGCATAAGATTTCTGTACCAGTCGGCATAGTTTGGGCCCTTAAGCTTGTTATCGTCTAGAAGCTTTGCAAATTGACCGTTTGCCATTTTCTGATAAAACAGCAAAATCATTAGTCCACAACCTTAGTTTGATTCATGTTACCTACATAGATATGGCTTTTAATCTATGTTCCATTCCCATTTGTTCATCTCTGAGATTTCCCTCCTTTCTCAGTGACGGAGATGACGAAATGTCCCTGGAAATGTGGGAAATCACATGGGGTGCGTGAAGCCAACTGTTTCAGCAGCATAACCCCACCACCTTTCTGTGACAGATCATATCCACTCATCAAATGAGTTTCCCTTTGGCCTCTGTCAGACAAGGTTCAGAGCCGTTTTCAGGTAAACCTTTCTGTCCGGTGAGTGCATACCCATCATGTTCAGGTTACGCCAAGGTACCGTGAGAGAGTTCCCATTTTCTGGTGAAGCCCCTCCCACATCGATCTTTGACGCCCCTATCATCTCATGAAACACTCTAATAGATCCAACAACAAATGGATAGCCCAATTTTATGGTGCGTTTCCTCATTTCTGAAGGACCCATCATTGTGCTAATGACGGAAGGCCTTTAGAGAGTCCATCATATGGATCTCCCTATCACATGCATTCATATTTGCTGGAGGGAACAAAATTACGCCCTAGTTCTAATTTAGGTCAAACCAAAGTGGCTCCCACTGACTTTCATAAAGTCAGATTTCTGGTGGGCCTTAATCGGCTAGGGGTTCCGTACGCATCCCTTTTCAGGGTTGTGGGGCCCACCAAGCAAAGAGGGGGTCGTCCAATGACCTCTAGGGACACCATGGCAATGATGTGCATTCAGCCATGGTGTGCGCAAGAGCCACTAACGAGTCTTCATGGGCCAAGTACTTATGGCCCATGGTCGCAGCACATCAAACATCCAAACATCACATGTAAAGGAGGAATTGATCTAATCAATTAACTGCTGTAAAGCCCATTGAACAGCCCATTTAAAATCCAAGTCATTAACAATTAATGTCTACTAGGTGTATGGGCTGAATCGCAGATAGCAGTTCGGCCCATACAGCTCATCTCACAATAATGGGCTTTTACAGTTTTAATCCTTTAAAACAGGGCTTTACAGGTGGGCCGAATTAATCCCTGTAATTGAACATCAGATTTGGAACAGCAAGTGTGAGAAATATGGACTGAAAAACAGTCCCTTTCGAATCCCAAATTCGGTCCAAACAGTTTTGGTCCAATCTAGTCCGAGAGGATCCAAAACTGATTTTCAATTCAAGAATTAATTCATGAAAGATCTGAAATTAATAATTTTGATTTCAAACAATCACAAATCAATATGTGGACTGTTCGCACCACCTGCAAAACAGAGGTTAATCACAAGGGTTGCAGTTTCACAAACTGCAAATCGCAGAAAGCGATTTCTCCAACTGCAAATCTCCAGCGCCGCCTTCTTCTTCCTTCTTCTTTAATCAAGAAAAATTAAAAAAACAGAAATCCTATTTCTATTATTTACAATCTTGATCAAATCCTATACATTCAGTCTGAAAATAAAAAAAATTATTTACAGACCGAATTAAAAGAAATAAATAAATAGAAAAGAAAAAAGGGTGCGCAGACCATCTGCGCCAAATCTGCACTGCGATCTCCAGGTTCGAACAGTACATTAAATCAAAATAAATAAAGAACAATTCTAAATAAATTTTGGATTTAATAAAAATTAATTTCAGATCAATCGCCCTTAACAAGAAACAGTTTCTTGAAATAAAGAAAACAATCTGCGCAAATCTTGAAAGAACACCTTCTATCCATCTGTGCAGGGTCAGATCTGATTTTCTTTTGGTTCAAGATTCGAACCTGTGGCTCTGATACCACTGAAAGAATGGTAGGATCCATCCAATGGACGCCATAAAGGTTGCGGAATGGGTGGGTGAATTTCAAAAAAAATTTCCTACCTTTTCCCAACTGGGAATCATATTCCCTAAATTTAGAATACAATATTCAAGAATCCTACTTGAACCATAATCAAACCAGATCTGTACCAAAAGATAAATGGGAGGAGTATACCTGATCCGGAGAAGCAGTATCTCCCAAAGTTGGTGTTCACGCCCAAAGAATGCTCCAAGATCTGTTCCTGCTGAAGATGACACAGCTGTGGATGGAACAGAACCAGCAGGGTGCGTCCTACACACTGGGATCCTTCACAAGAATCCTCTGGAAGAACTAAACACTGTAACCTTTTCAGTCTTTCATGCAAGACTGATGTCAAGAACAGATTTCTTGACTTTCTTTTCTGCAATGATCCAATCTTGCAATGACAGATGGCGGCGGCAGGAGGAGAGAACCAAAACCGAAAAAGCTGAACTGCTTTTTCTCCTTTTCTGGAGAGTATGAGATCTGATCTCAAAATTCGCAGAAGGTATCCCTTGTGTATCCAAAAAAGGTGGTTCAAAATATGATGTATTTTTTTAGGGTTTCTCCTCTTTTCTTCTTGATTAAGAAACCTCCTAATCAGGAGTTATCCCAATCCAAATCAGTATCTGGATAGAGGATCATCTTAATCCTACCTGCAGATAAAGTTAGTTTACTCCTGATCTTATCAGGAGGTTACCAGATTCAAATCTGATTTGAATTTGGTCTCCCAGAGAGGATAAGGTTAAAAGCCCCATCCTTTTCACTAACATTAATCTCAAATTCGCCCCATCTTTGGGTGATCATATCAGCCCAGTTCGAAATGGGCTTTTGGCCCATTAAGTATTCAGTGTTTAATTAGTTTCCAATCTGCTGCCCAGTTGGGCTTCTTTGTATGGCGTGGGACCCAAGCATTGATCTACACACCAGCCACATGGGTTCGGCCCAGCCTTTAATACAAGGCCCAGCCGAATTCACTGAAAAACTCAATGAACCCCTTGAGTCCATCATATGGACCCTATGGGCCCAACACTTACATTAAGTGGTCCCTTGGCCAAGCCATCTTATAAAAACCCAGGGACTGTGGGCAGGTGCAAGATTAGCCCATCAGGTATTATCCTAAATGGTCTTACACTTAACCTCTCAGCCCTTAATGATCAAGCACTGCCCGACAAAAGAGGACCTCTCCCTCGGCTGCAAGGAACAGTGCCGCACTCCCTTCTCACATGGATCCCGGGAATTAAAACCATTTGCAAACATTTTGAAACTGTACATATATATAAATATATTAATTTTGCAAAAACAAAATTCCAATGATTGAAATCAACTGCCGGCAGTTTGGTTTCCATCAGAGAGAGTGCATTCCCGATCATTACCCTTTGTCTGACAAAGTGGCTGATTCTGTCACTATGACCACCCACTCAGATGAATTCTCAAACTGCCCCAACATACCCAGGTTTTGACCCCCACTAAGGATCTCACTGATTGGCATATCAAAGGCAGCCTGATCCAGCACCTAGTGAAGTGTCATAATCGAGTCTAGGGGTCAGGTGTAACTTTCCAGTTTTGCCCATCTATCTCCAAGGTCCAGGGCAAGACTGGAAATCTTGTCCGGTTCAAGGATTCAAGTAATCCCATATTGCATGTGCCTCGGGTCTTACCCTGATGGCTAAGACAGGCCATCCCAACACTTGGTGGCACACAAGCATCAGCCTTGGCAGGATAAATCTCCCCAGACTTATCCAACGGCTGTGAACATTTAAAACTAACATGAATCTCTATAAATGTCCAGTTTTAGGGTTTTACACATAATTAAACCAAACAACATGAATCAAACATGCACTTTATTTATTTCCACTAAATAACAAGTACATCAAATCAGATTGAAGCTAAGGGCATACATAAACTGTCTAATAGCTCCCACTTGCACATAGGTCCAATCTGGTACAAGCCGGAGTCCCATACTTTCCACGTGTTTCTCAAACACCTTCTGTGTTAGTGGCTTAGTCAATGGGTCTGCCACATTGTCCGCTGACGCTACTTTCTGAATTAGGACGTCCCCTCTACCAACGATCTCCCGCAGTACATGGTACTTTCTCTCGATGTGCTTCGACTTCGAGTGAGCCCGAGGCTCTTTAGCCTGGGCGATCGCTCCATTGTTGTCACACAACAACGGGATGGGTGATGTGCTGGATGGGATCGCTCCCAATTCGTGTATGAACTTCTTCATCCACACGGCTTCCTTGGCAGCTTCACTTGCGGCAATGTACTCGGCCTCGGTTGTGGAGTCTGCAGTGGACCCCTGTTTGCTGCTTTTCCAGCAAACAGCACACGATCCTATCGTGAAAACATACCCAGATGTAGACTTTCTATCATCTGGATCCGACTGGAAATCGGCATCGGTATACCCTAGAACTTGCAGTGAACTCCCATCGAATACTAGACAAAACTCTTTTGTCCTTCGAAGGTATTTGAGTATGTTCTTCACAGCAGTCCAGTGCTCCTGCCCTGGGTTTGCCTGGAATCTGCTTACGACACTCACCGCCTGAGCTATGTCCGGGCAAGTGCACAGCATGGCATACATGATGCTCCCTACGGCTGAGGCATAGGGAACGTCTCTCATGCTCTCAATCTCCTCAGAAGTCTTGGGAGACATCTTCTTGGAGAGAGTGACTCCGTGCCTGAAAGGAACGTTTCCTTTCTTGGAGTTTTCCATGCTGTATCTTTTGACAATTTTGTCAATATAAGCAGCCTGGGATAATCCAATTATCCGCTTTGATCTATCTCTATAGAGTCGAAGACCCAGTATGTACGAAGCTTCTCCAAGATCTTTCATGGAGAACTGCTGTGATAGCCATACCTTGACCGAAGTCAACATTCCTACATCATTCCCAATGAGTAGGATATCGTCCACATACAAGACCAAAAAGGTGATCTTATCCCCACTGGATTTCCTGTAAACACAGGGCTCATCCGGATTCTGCTCAAAGTCAAACGTTTTGACTGCAGAATCAAAACGGATGTTCCAACTCCTAGAAGCCTGCTTAAGTCCATATATGGATCTATTAAGTTTACATACCATGTGTTCCTGACCAGCAGCAATGAAGCCTTACGGCTGCTGCATGTAGATATCTTCACTAAGATCTCCATTCAGGAACGCTGTCTTGACATCCATTTGCCAAATCTCATAGTCATGGTATGCTGCTACAGCTAGCAGGATCCTAATGGATTTAAGCATGGCCACGGGCGAAAAGGTTTCCTCATAGTCGATGCCTTCTTTCTGAGTATACCCTTCCGCCACCAAACGAGCTTTAAAGGTCTCAATCCTGCCATCGGGGCCCTTCTTCCTCTTGTAGATCCATTTGCAACCAATTGCTTTTACCCCGAAGGGCGGATCCACTAGAGTCCAGACTCCATTGGTCTCCATTGAGTCCATCTCAGCTCTCATGGCCTCCACCCACTTCTAGGAGTCTATGTCTAACATAGCTTCCGCGTAAGTCATGGGATCCTCTTCACTAGTCAAGGCTTCCACCAGGTAACTATCCTGGTCATAACCATATCGGACTGGTGGTCGGGATACCCGGGTGGTTCTTCTAGGTTGGTCATTACCAGGATTTTGTGGGACATCTCCCACTGCTCCTGAGCTCTCCTCATCAAGAACTATTTCCTGACGATGGGTGTCCAGGATGTAATCGGATTCTAAGAATCGGGCGTTTCGACTGTAGAACACTTTCTGCTCACTTGGGTCAGAGAATAGATAACCCACTGAATCCTTTGGGTAGCCTATAAACAGGCAACGGCTGGTTTTAGATTCCAACTTGTCCGCATTTGTTCTTTTAACGTGTGCAGGACAACCCCAAATCTTCAAGTGTCTTACACTCGGCTTCCTTCCGGTCCAAAGTTCATATGGAATTTTCGGAACTGATTTGGTTGGAACCCGATTCAGCACGTAGATAGCAGTCTCTAATGCGTTTCCCCAAAAGGATGTGGGTAATTGTGAGCGCACAAGAAGCGACCGGACCATGTCCAACAAGGTCCTATTCCTCCTCTCTGAAACACCGTTGAGTTGAGGTGTAACAGGAGGAGCTAGTTGTGACACTATCCCATTGTCCCTCAAGTAGTCCCTGAATTCGTCAGAGAGATACTCGCCACCTCGATCTGATCGAAGGGCCTTAATTTCTCTCCCTAACTGTTTCTCGACTTCCTGTCTGAACTCTTTGAACTTTTCAAATGACTCAGACTTATGTCTCATTAGGTACACGTAACCATATCGTGAAAAATCATCTGTAAAGGTGATGAAGTACACGTGTTGATTCCGTGTCCTAACACTCAGGGGACCACATACATCAGTATGTATCAGGTCAAGTGTGCCTTCAGATCTTTCAGGCTTACCGTCAAATGGCCGTTTAGACATCTTACCTTGAAGGCAAGGTTCACAAGTGGGAAAATTTTCTATGGTTAGAAAATCCAAAGGACCATCCTTTACCAGCCTTGTGATTCGGTCAATACCGATATGGCCAAGTCGGTAATGCCAGAGGCACGTGGGACTTACTGTATCACGATTCCTTTTCTTGGGATTTTTGACCGACGTAGTTTCGGGTAAGTTAGTTTCCAGAGAAGGATGTAGAACATAGAGACCGTTCTCTAGTTCCCCGCATGCGGTGAATTTATTATTCCGTTTAACAGTAATCATATTACTAAAATAAACAGTATATCCATCAGCACACAATTTTGAAACATAAATTAAATTTCTTCTCAAGTTCTGTACATAAAGACAATCTTTAAGTACAAGTATTCCTTCTTTAAAAACTAATTCTACGGTTCCTATTGCCGCAGCTGCAACACTTGCAGTCGTCCCCAAGAACAGTGTCACTTCACCTTCACTCAACCTTCTGCTAACTTTGAACCCCTGTAGTGAGTTACACGCATGAGTTGATGCCCCGGAGTCAACACACCAGGACACAGAAGTAACTAACATATTAGTTTCTATGACACAAGTTTCGATGTTACCTTTCTTAGATTCCATGTAGGCAGGAAAATTCCTCTTCCAGTGGCCGGTCTGCTTGCAGAAGTGACAGACATCAGATGCCTTGTTCTTCTTCTGCTTCTTAGGTTTGGTAGCTTTCTTCTGAGGCTTCTTTGCCTTTCTCTTTTTCTTGCCTGATTTGTTAGCTTCAGCAAGCATAACCACAGGCTCATCCTTCTTGAGTAGATCCTCGGCTCTCTGCAACATATTGCTGAGTTCCTGGACGCTGACATTCAGCTTATTCATGTTGTAGTTCATTGGGAATGCATTGAAGGAAGAGGGCAAAGAATTTAGGACGGCATCCACTTGCGTGCCAAGATCTAGCCCGGATCCAAGAGTTTCAAGTTCATTAATGTATCCCATCATCCGTAGACAATGGTCATGAACTTTCTGCCCTTTGGTCATCTGCGCAGTCATGAACAATTTCAGGACCTTCTGTCGAGTAGAACGGTTCTGCTCTTCATACATTGTCCTTAGACGGTCCAATATGTCCTTGGCTAGTTCGATCTGATCGAACTGCCTCTGTATTGAGTTGTCTAATGAGGTAATGACAAAGCAGCGGGTTAGGGAGTTCTTTTCCTCCCAATCTTGGTAGTCCCTCCTACGAGCCTCAGAAGCCCTATCACCCGGACGTTCCGGGGCAGGATTTTTCACTACCTTGTCTAACTTTTCGGAAGTTAGGACCAGCATAAGATTTCTGTACCAGTCGGCATAGTTTGGGCCCTTAAGCTTGTTATCGTCTAGAAGCTTTGCAAATTGACCGTTTGCCATTTTCTGATAAAACAGCAAAATCATTAGTCCACAACCTTAGTTTGATTCATGTTACCTACATAGATATGGCTTTTAATCTATGTTCCATTCCCATTTGTTCATCTCTGAGATTTCCCTCCTTTCTCAGTGACGGAGATGACGAAATGTCCCTGGAAATGTGGGAAATCACATGGGGTGCGTGAAGCCAACTGTTTCAGCAGCATAACCCCACCACCTTTCTGTGACAGATCATATCCACTCATCAAATGAGTTTCCCTTTGGCCTCTGTCAGACAAGGTTCAGAGCCGTTTTCAGGTAAACCTTTCTGTCCGGTGAGTGCATACCCATCATGTTCAGGTTACGCCAAGGTACCGTGAGAGAGTTCCCATTTTCTGGTGAAGCCCCTCCCACATCGATCTTTGACGCCCCTCTCATCTCATGAAACACTCTAATAGATCCAACAACAAATGGATAGCCCAATTTTATGGTGCGTTTCCTCATTTCTGAAGGACCCATCATTGTGCTAATGACGGAAGGCCTTTAGAGAGTCCATCATATGGATCTCCCTATCACATGCATTCATATTTGCTGGAGGGAACAAAATTACGCCCTAGTTCTAATTTAGGTCAAACCAAAGTGGCTCCCACTGACTTTCATAAAGTCAGATTTCTGGTGGGCCTTAATCGGCTAGGGGTTCCGTACGCATCCCTTTTCAGGGTTGTGGGGCCCACCAAGCAAAGAGGGGGTCGTCCAATGACCTCTAGGGACACCATGGCAATGATGTGCATTCAGCCATGGTGTGCGCAAGAGCCACTAACGAGTCTTCATGGGCCAAGTACTTATGGCCCATGGTCGCAGCACATCAAACATCCAAACATCACATGTAAAGGAGGAATTGATCTAATCAATTAACTGCTGTAAAGCCCATTGAACAGCCCATTTAAAATCCAAGTCATTAACAATTAATGTCTACTAGGTGTATGGGCTGAATCGCAGATAGCAGTTCGGCCCATACAGCTCATCTCACAATAATGGGCTTTTACAGTTTTAATCCTTTAAAACAGGGCTTTACAGGTGGGCCGAATTAATCCCTGTAATTGAACATCAGATTTGGAACAGCAAGTGTGAGAAATATGGACTGAAAAACAGTCCCTTTCGAATCCCAAATTCGGTCCAAACCGTTTTGGTCCAATCTAGTCCGAGAGGATCCAAAACTGATTTTCAATTCAAGAATTAATTCATGAAAGATCTGAAATTAATAATTTTGATTTCAAACAATCACAAATCAATATGTGGACTGTTCGCACCACCTGCAAAACAGAGGTTAATCACAAGGGTTGCAGTTTCACAAACTGCAAATCGCAGAAAGCGATTTCTCCAACTGCAAATCTCCAGCGCCGCCTTCTTCTTCCTTCTTCTTTAATCAAGAAAAATTAAAAAAACAGAAATCCTATTTCTATTATTTACAATCTTGATCAAATCCTATACATTCAGTCTGAAAATAAAAAAAATTATTTACAGACCGAATTAAAAGAAATAAATAAATAGAAAAGAAAAAAGGGTGCGCAGACCATCTGCGCCAAATCTGCACTGCGATCTCCAGGTTCGAACAGTACATTAAATCAAAATAAATAAAGAACAATTCTAAATAAATTTTGGATTTAATAAAAATTAATTTCAGATCAATCGCCCTTAACAAGAAACAGTTTCTTGAAATAAAGAAAACAATCTGCGCAAATCTTGAAAGAACACCTTCTATCCATCTGTGCAGGGTCAGATCTGATTTTCTTTTGGTTCAAGATTCGAACCTGTGGCTCTGATACCACTGAAAGAATGGTAGGATCCATCCAATGGACGCCATAAAGGTTGCGGAATGGGTGGGTGAATTTCAAAAAAAATTTCCTACCTTTTCCCAACTGGGAATCATATTCCCTAAATTTAGAATACAATATTCAAGAATCCTACTTGAACCATAATCAAACCAGATCTGTACCAAAAGATAAATGGGAGGAGTATACCTGATCCGGAGAAGCAGTATCTCCCAAAGTTGGTGTTCACGCCCAAAGAATGCTCCAAGATCTGTTCCTGCTGAAGATGACACAGCTGTGGATGGAACAGAACCAGCAGGGTGCGTCCTACACACTGGGATCCTTCACAAGAATCCTCTGGAAGAACTAAACACTGTAACCTTTTCAGTCTTTCATGCAAGACTGATGTCAAGAACAGATTTCTTGACTTTCTTTTCTGCAATGATCCAATCTTGCAATGACAGATGGCGGCGGCAGGAGGAGAGAACCAAAACCGAAAAAGCTGAACTGCTTTTTCTCCTTTTCTTAAGAGTATGAGATCTGATCTCAAAATTCGCAGAAGGTATCCCTTGTGTATCCAAAAAAGTTGGTTCAAAATCTGATGTATTTTTTTAGGGTTTCTCCTCTTTTCTTCTTGATTAAGAAACCACTTAATCAGGAGTTATCCCAATCCAAATCAGTATCTGGATAGAGGATCATCTTAATCCTACCTGCAGATAAAGTTAGTTTACTCCTGATCTTATCAGGAGGTTACCAGATTCAAATCTGATTTGAATTTGGTCTCCCAGAGTGGATAAGGTTAAAAGCCCCTTCTTTTTCACTAACATTAATCTCAAATTCGCCCCATCTTTGGGTGATCATATCAGCCCAATTCGAAATGGGCTTTTGGCCCATTAAGTATTCAGTGTTAATTAGTTTCCAATCTGCTGCCCAGTTGGGATTCTTTGTATGGCGTGGGACCCAAGCATTGATCTACACACCAGCCACATGGGTTCGGCCCAGCCTTTAACACAAGGCCCAGCCGAATTCACTGAAAAACTCAATGAACCCCTTGAGTCCATCATATGGACCCTATGGGCCCAACACTTACATTAAGTGGTCCCTCGGCCAAGCCATCTTATAAAAACCCAGGGACTGTGGGCAGGTGCAAGATTAGCCCATCAGGTATTATCCTAAATGGTCTTACACTTAACCTCTCAGCCCTTAATGATCAAGCACTGCCCGACAAGGGAGGACCTCTCCCTCGGCTGCAAGGAACAGTGCCGCACTCCCTTCTCACATGGATCCCGGGAATTAAAACCATTTGCAAACATTTTGAAACCGTACATATATATAAATATATTAATTTTGCAAAAACAAAATTCCAACGATTGAAATCAACTGCCGGCAGTTTGGTTTCCATCAGAGAGAGTGCATTCCCGATCATTACCCTTTGTCCGACAAAGTGGCTGATTCTGTCACTATTACCACCCACTCAGATGAATTCTCAAACTGCCCCAACATACCCAGGTTTTGACCCCCACTAAGGATCTCACTGATTGGCATATCAAAGGCAGCCTGATCCAGCACCTAGTGAAGTGTCAAAATCGAGTCTAGGGGTCAGGTGTAACTTTCCAGTTTTGCCCATCTATCTCCAAGGTCCAGGGCAAGACTGGAAATCTGGTCCGGTTCAAGGATTCAAGTATTCCCATACTGCATGTGCCTCGGGTCTTACCCTGATGGCTGAGACAGGCCATCCCAACACTTGGTGGCACACAAGCATCAGCCTTGGCAGGATAAATCTCCCCAGACTTATCCAACGGCTGTGAACATTTAAAACTAACATGAATCTCTATAAATGTCCAGTTTTAGGGTTTTACACAGAATTAAACCAAACAACATGAATCAAACATGCACTTTATTTATTTCCACTAAATAACAAGTACATCAAATCAGATTGAAGCTATGGGCATACATAAACTGTCTAATAGCTCCCACTTGCACTTAGGTCCAATCTGGTACAAGCCGGAGTCCCATACTTTCCACGTGTTTCTCAAACACCTTCTGTGTTAGTGGCTTAGTCAATGGGTCTGCCACATTGTCCGCTGATGCTACTTTCTAAATTAGGACGTCCCCTCTACCAACGATCTCCCGCAGTACATGGTACTTTCTCTCGATGTGCTTTGACTTCGAGTGAGCCCGAGGCTCTTTAGCCTGGGCGATCGCTCCATTGTTGTCACACAACAACGGGATGGGTGATGTGCTGGATGGGATCGCTCCCAATTCGTGTATGAACTTCTTCATCCACACGGTTTCCTTGGCAGCTTCACTTGCGGCAATGTACTCGGCCTCGGTTGTGGAGTCTGCAGTGGACCCCTATTTGCTGCTTTTCCAGCAAACAGCACACGATCCTATCGTGAAAACATACCCAGATGTAGACTTTCTATCATCTGGATCCGACTGGAAATCGGCATCGGTATACCCTAGAACTTGTAGTGAACTACCATCGAATAATAGACAAAACTCTTTTGTCCTTCGAAGGTATTTGAGTATGTTCTTCACAGCAGTCCAATGCTCCTGCCCTGGGTTTGCCTGGAATCTGCTTACGACACTCACCGCCTGAGCTATGTCCGGGCGAGTGCACAGCATGGCATACATGATGCTCCCTACGGCTGAGGCATAGGGAACGTCTCTCATGCTCTCAATCTCCTCAGAAGTCTTGGGAGACATCTTCTTGGAGAGAGTGACTCCGTGCCTGAAAGGAACGTTTCCTTTCTTGGAGTTTTCCATGCTGTATCTTTTGACAATTTTGTCAATATAAGCAGCCTGGGATAATCCAATTATCCGCTTCGATCTATCTCTATAGAGTCGAAGACCCAGTATGTACGAAGCTTCTCCAAGATCTTTCATGGAGAACTGCTGTGATAGCCATACCTTGACCGAAGTCAACATTCCTACATCATTCCCAATGAGTAGGATATCGTCCACATACAAGACCAAAAAGGTGATCTTATCCCCACTGGATTTCCTGTAAACACAGGGCTCATCCGGATTCTGCTCAAAGTCAACCGTTTTGATTGCAGAATCAAAACGGATGTTCCAACTCCTAGAAGCCTGCTTAAGTCCATATATGGATCTATTAAGTTTACTTACCATGTGTTCCTGACCAGCAGCAATGAAGCCTTGCGGCTGCTGCATGTAGATATCTTCACTAAGATCTCCATTCAGGAATGCTGTTTTGACATCCATTTGCCAAATCTCGTAGTCATGGTATGCTGCTACAGCTAGCTGGATCCTATTGGATTTAAGCATGGCCACGGGCGAAAATGTTTCCTCATAGTCGATGCCTTCTTTCTGAGTATACCCTTCCGCCACCAAACGAGCTTTAAAGGTCTCAATCCTGCCATCGGGGCCCTTCTTCCTCTTGTAGATCCATTTGCAACCAATTGCTTTTACCCCGAAGGGCGGATCCACTAGAGTCCAGACTCCATTGGTCTCCATTGAGTCCATCTCAGCTCTCATGGCCTCCACCCACTTCTGGGAGTCTATGTCTAACATAGCTTCCGCGTAAGTCATGGGATCCTCTTCACTAGTCAAGGCTTCCACCAGGTAACTATCCTGGTCATAACCATATCGGACTGGTGGTCTGGTTACCCGGGTGGTTCTTCTTGGTTGGTCATTACCTGGATTTTGTGGGACATCTCCCACTGCTCCTGAGCTCTCCTCATCAAGAACTATTTCCGGACGATGGGTGTCCAGGATGTAATCGGATTCTAAGAATCGGGCGTTTCGACTGCAAAACACTTTCTGCTCACTTGGGTCATAGAATAGATAACCCACTGAATCCTTTGGGTAGCCTATAAATAGGCAACGGCTGGTTTTAGATTCCAACTTGTCTGCATTTGTTCTTTTAATGTGTGCAGGACAACCCCAAATCTTCAAGTGTCTTACACTCGGCTTCCTTCCGGTCCAAAGTTCATATGGAATTTTCGGAACTGATTTGGTTGGAACCCGATTCAGCACGTAGATAGCAGTCTCTAATGCGTATCCCCAAAAGGATGTGGGTAATTGTGAGCGCACAAGAAGCAACCGGACCATGTCCAACAAGGTCCTATTCCTCCTCTCTGAAACACCGTTGAGTTGAGGTGTAACAGGAGGAGCTAGTTGTGACACTATCCCATTGTCCCTCAAGTAGTCCCTGAATTCGTCAGAGAGATACTCGCCACCTCGATCTGATCGAAGGGCCTTAATTTCTCTCCCTAACTGTTTCTCGACTTCCTGTCTGAACTCTTTGAACTTTTCAAATGACTCAGACTTATGTCTCATTAGGTACACGTAACCATATCGTGAAAAATCTTCTGTAAAGGTGATGAAGTACACGTGTTGATTCCGTGTCCTAACACTCAGGGGACCACATACATCAGTATGTATCAGGTCAAGTGTGCCTTCAGATCTTTCAGGCTTACCGTCAAATGGTCGTTTAGACATCTTACCTTGAAGGCAAGGTTCACAAGTGGGAAAATTTTCTATGGTTAGAAAATCCAAAGGACCATCCTTTACCAGCCTTGTGATTCGGTCAATACCGATATGGCCAAGTCGGTAATGCCAAAGGCACGTGGGACTTACTGTATCACGATTCCTTTTCTTGGGATTTTCGACCGACGTAGTTTCGGTTAAGTTAGTTTCCAGAGAAGGATGTAGAACATAGAGTCCGTTCTCTAGTTCCCCGCATGCGGTTAATTTATTATTCCGTTTAACAGTAATCATATTACTAAAATAAACAGTATATCCATCAGCACACAGTTTTGAAACAGAAATTAAATTTCTTCTCAAGTTCTGTACATAAAGACAATCTTTAAGTACAAGTATTCCTTCTTTAAAAACTAATTCTACGGTTCCTATTGCTGCAGCTGCAACACTTGCAGTCGTCCCCAATAACCGTGTCACTTCACCTTCACTCAACCTTCTGCTAACTTTGAACCCCTGCAGTGAGTTACACGCATGAGTTGAAGCCCCGGAGTCAACACACCAGGACACAGAAGTAACTAACATATTAGTTTCTATGACACAAGTTTCGATGTTACCTTTCTTAGATTCTAGGTAGGCAGGACAATTCCTCTTCCAGTGGCCGGTCTGCTTGCAGAAGTGACAGACATCAGATGCCTTGTTCTTCTTCTGCTTCTTAGGTTTGGTAGCTATCTTCTGAGGCTTCTTTGCCTTTCTCTTTTTCTTGCCTGATTTGTTAGCTTCAGCAAGCATAACCACAGGCTCATCCTTCTTGAGTAGATCCTCGGCTCTCTGCAACATATTGCTGAGTTCCTGGACGCTGACATTCAACTTATTCATGTTGTAGTTCATTGTGAATGCATTGAAGGAAGAGGGCAAAGAATTTTGGATGGCATCCACTTGCGTGCCAAGATCTAGCCCGGATCCAAGAGTTTCAAGTTCATTAATGTATCCCATCATCCGTAGACAATGGTCATGAACTTTCTGCCCTTTGGTCATCTGCCCGGTCATGAACAATATCAGGACCTTCTGTCGAGTAGAACGGTTCTGCTCTTCATACATTGTCCTTAGACTGTCCAATATGTCCTTGGCTAGTTCGATCTGATCGAACTGCCTCTGTATTGAGTTGTCTAATGAGGCAATGACAAAGCAGCTGGCTAGGGAGATCTTATCCTCCCAATCTTGGTAGTCCCTCCTACGAGCCTCAGAAGCCCTATCACCCGGACGATCCGGGGCAGGATTTTTCACTACCTTGTCTAACTTTTCGGAAGTTAGGACCAGCATAAGATTTCTGTACCAGTCGGCATAGTTTGGGCCCTTAAGCTTGTTATCGTCTAGAAGCTTTGCAAATTGACCGTTTGCCATTTTCTGATAAAACAACAAAATCATTAGTCCACAACCTTAGTTTGATTCATGTTACCTACATAGATATGGCTTTTAGTCTATGTTCCATTCCCATTTGTTCATCTCTGAGATTTCCCTCCTTTCTCAGTGACGGAGACGACGAAATGTCTCTGGAAATGTGGGAAATCACATGGGGTGCGTGAAGCCAACTGTTTCAGCTGCATAACCCCACCACCTTTCTGTGACGGATCATATCCACTCATCAAATGAGTTTCCCTTTGGCCTCTGTCAGACAAGGTTCAGAGCCGTTTTCAAGTAAACCTTTCTGTCCAGTGAGTGCTTACCCATCATGTTCAGGTTACGCCAAGGTACCGTGAGAGAGTTCCCATTTTCTGGTGAAGCCCCTCCCACATCGATCTTTGACGCCCCTATCATCTCATGAAACACTCTAATAGATCCAACAGCAAATGGATAGCCCAATTTTATGGTGCGTTTCCTCATTACTGAAGGACCCATCATTGTGCTAATGACGGAAGGCCTTTAGAGAGTCCATCATATGGATCTCCCTATCACATGCATTCATATTTGCTGGAGGGAACAAAATTACGCCCTAGTTCTAATTTAGGTCAAACCAAAGTGGCTCCCGCTGACTTTCATAAAGTCAGATTTCTGGTGGGCCTTAATCGGCTAGGGGTTCCGTACGCATCCCTTTTCAGGGTTGTGGGGCCCACCAAGCAAAGAGGGGGTCATCCAATGACCTCTAGGGACACCATGGCAATGATGTGCATTCAGCCATGGTGTGCACAAGAGCCACTAACGAGTCTTCATGGGCCAAGTACTTATGGCCCATGGTCGTAGCACATCAAACATCCAAACATCAGATGTAAAGGAGGAATTGATCTAATCAATTAACTGCTGTAAAGCCCATTGAACAGCCCATTTAAAATCCAAGTCATTAACAATTAATGTCTACTAGGTGTATGGGCTGAATCGCAGATTGCAGTTCGGCCCATACAGCTCATCTCACAATAATGGGCTTTTGCAGTTTTAATCCTTTAAAACAGAGCTTTACAGGTGGGCCGAATTAATCCCTGTAATTGAACATCAGATTTGGAACAGCAAGTGTGAGAAATATGGACTGAAAAACAGTCCCTTTCGAATCCCAGATTCGGTCCAAACAATTTTGGTCCAATTTAGTCCGAGAGGATCCAAAACTGATTTTCAATTCAAGAATTAATTCATGAAAGATCTGAAATTAATAATTTTGATTTCAAACAATCACAAATCAATATGTGGACTGTTCGCACCACCTGCAAAACAGAGGTTAATCACAAGGGTTGCAGTTTCACAAACTGCAAATCGCAGAAAGCGATTTCTCCAACTGCAAATCTCCAGCGCCGCCTTCTTCTTCCTTCTTCTTTAATCAAGAAAAATAAAAAAAACAGAAATCCTATTTCTATTAATTACAATCCGAATTAAAAGAAATAAATAAATAGAAAAGAAAAAAGGGTGCGCAGACCATCTGCGCCAAATCTGCACTGCGATCTCCAGGTTCGAACAGTCCATTAAATCAAAATAAATAAAGAACAATTCTAAATAAATTTTGGATTTAATAAAAATTAATTTCAGATCAATCGCCCTTAACAAGAAACAGTTTCTTGAAATAAAGAAAACAATCTGCGCAAATCTTGAAAGAACACCTTTTATCCATCTGCGCAGGGTCAGATCTGATTTTCTTTTGGTTCAAGATTCGAACCTGTGGCTCTGATACCACTGAAAGAATGGTAGGATCCATCCAATGGACGCCATAAAGGTTGCGGAATGGGTGGGCGAATTTCAAAAAAAATTTCCTACCTTCTCCCAACTGGGAATCATATTCCCTAAATTTAGAA
Organism: Nelumbo nucifera; assembly: GCF_055504915.1. Classification (NCBI taxonomy): domain Eukaryota; kingdom Viridiplantae; phylum Streptophyta; class Magnoliopsida; order Proteales; family Nelumbonaceae; genus Nelumbo; species Nelumbo nucifera. The sequence continues at coordinate 82,958,588 of NC_142651.1, forward strand.
TACAATATTCAAGGATCCTACTTGAACCATAATCAAACCAGATCTGTACCAAAAGATAAATGGGAGGAATATACCTGATCCAGAAAAGCAGTATCTCCCAAAGTTGTTGTTCACGCCCAAAGAATGCTCCAAGATCTGTTCCTGCTGAAGATGACACAGCTGTGGATGGAACAGAACCAGCAGGGTGCGTCCTACACACTGGATCCTTCACAAGAATCCTCTGGAAGAACTAAACACTGTAACCTTTTCAGTCTTTCTTGCAAGACTGATGTCAAGAACAGATTTCTTGACTTTCTTTTCTGCAAATATCCAATCTTGCAATGACAGATGGCGGCGGCAGGAGGAGAGAACCAAAACCGAAAAAGCTGAACTGCTTTTTCTCCTTTTCTGGAGAGTATGAGATCTGATCTCAAAATTCGCAGAAGGTATCTCTTGTGTATCCAAAAAAGGTGGTTCAAAATCTGATGTATTTTTTTAGGGTTTCTCCTCTTTTCTTCTTGATTAAGAAACCTCCTAATCAGGAGTTATCCCAATCCAAATCAGTATCTGGATAGAGGATCATCTTAATCCTACCTGCAGATAAAGTTAGTTTACTCCTGATCTTATCAGGAGGTTACCAGATTCAAATCTTTGGGTGATCATATCAGCCCAGTTCGAAATGGGCTTTTGGCCCATTAAGTATTCAGTGTTAATTAGTTTCCAATCTGCTGCCCAGTTGGGCTTCTTTGTATGGCGTGGGACCCAAGCATTGATCTACACACCAGCCACATGGGTTCGGCCCAGCCTTTAATACAAGGCCCAGCCGAATTCACTGAAAAACTCAATGAACCCCTTGAGTCCATCATATGGACCCTATGGGCCCAACACTTACATTAAGTGGTCCCTGGGCCAAGCCATCTTATAAAAACCCAGGGACTGTGGGCAGGTGCAAGATTAGCCCATCAGGTATTATCCTAAATGGTCTTACACTTAACCTCTCAGCCCTTAATGATCAAGCACTGCCCGAAAAGAGAGGACCTCTCCCTCGGCTGCAAGGAACAGTGCCGCACTCCCTTCTCACATGGATCCCGGGAATTAAAACCATTTGCAAACATTTTGAAACCGTACATATATATAAATATATTAATTTTGCAAAAACAAAATTCCAACGATTGAAATCAACTGCCGGCAGTTTGGTTTCCATCAGAGAGAGTGCATTCCCGATCATTACCCTTTGTCCGACAAAGTGGCTGATTCTGTCACTATTACCACCCACTCAGATGAATTCTCAAACTGCCCCAACATACCCAGGTTTTGACCCCCACTAAGGATCTCACTGATTGGCATATCAAAGGCAGCCTGATCCAGCACCTAGTGAAGTGTCATAATCGAGTGTAGGGGTCAGGTGTAACTTTCCAGTTTTGCCGATCTATCTCCAAGGTCCAGGGCAAGACTGGAAATCTGGTCCGGTTCAAGGATTCAAGTAATCCCATACTGCATGTGCCTCGGGTCTTACCCTGATGGCTGAGACAGGCCATCCCAACACTTGGTGGCACACAAGCATCAGCCTTGGCAGGATAAATCTCCCCAGACTTATCCAACGGCTGTGAACATTTAAAACTAACATGAATCTCTATAATTGTCCAGTTTTAGGGTTTTACACAGAATTAAACCAAACAACATGAATCAAACATGCACTTTATTTATTTCCACTAAATAACAAGTACATCAAATCAGATTGAAGCTAAGAGCATACATAAACTGTCTAACACTCACAAGCCGTCCAGTTGATTCTTGCGAAGGGTCAAGTTCTTTTGAAGAACATTGTTGATTCTGCTCCATCCTTCACTGCGCCATCTTCAGTGGGAGCAGATTTTGGATCCTTCCTTGGGCGTGAACACCTCCATTGGGAGATAGTATTTCTCCGTATCAGGTATAATCCTCTCCCACTCCTTTTGGTTCAGATCTGGTTCAGTTTATGGTTCAAGATTGATCCTTGAAAATATGATTTTCTAAATAGGGAATACGATTCCCAGTTGAAGGGAGAGATAAGGTTTTGAAATTCGCCCCTTATTCCACAATCTTTGGGCATCCATCGGATGGATCTCTCATCCCTTTAGTGGTATCAGAGCCATGGTTCAAATCTTGAACCAGTTTGTTTCAGATCTAAACCTGCGCAATTGGGCAGAAAGTGTTCTACCCAATTTGCGCAGATATGGGTTTTGGGAAATTTGTTCCCAAAATTAATGGGCGAATAATCTGAAAATAATTTTATATAAATCTAATTATTATTTAGAATTGTTCTTCATGATTTTCTTGATTTATGGGCTGTTCGTACAAGAGGAGATCGAAATCTTGGTTTGCGCAGGGAACCTGCAAGATTTGCAGTTTATTTTAATTTTGGATCGAAGATGGCGGCGCAGAAAGGGAGATTTCGTAGAGAAGAAGATTTCGCAGATAGGAGAATCGCTATCTGCGATTTGCAGTTTGTGAAACTGCATTCTGTAATCTAACCTCTGTTTTGCAGGATGGATTGTGCGAACAGCCCTGTTTGACTGATTCTTGTTTTTCTTTTATCAGTAATCAATTTCAGATTATTTTCTTGAATTAAAGATTTATTTAAAGATCAAACCCTAGACCCATTCGAACCAAGATTGGTTCAAACTGTTTGGACCGAATCTAGGGTTTAATCAAGGCTGAAAGTCAGCCCTGATTTTCCCACTAATGGGCCTAAGGATTGATATTTAATTAAATGGTTAATTCGGCCCAACCTGTAAAGGGCCAGTTTTAAACAGTTAAAACTGCTAAAAGCCCACTTAACACATAAAGATATATGGGTTGAACCGTTCGGCCCACATACCTGAATAATATTAATAGTTAATATTATGGATTTAAAATGAGCTTCAAATGGGCTTTACAGATAATTAATTGATTGGATCAATTTATCCCTGCATGTGATGTATGGATGTGTGATGTGCTATGTACATGGGCCATAAGTACTTGGCCCATGCTCAATCGACAGTGGCTCTTTCGCACACCATGGCTGAATGCACATCATTGCCATGGTGTCCCTTTTGGTCATTGGATGACCTCCCTCAGTGGTGGGCCCCACACCTCATCATGAGGACTCGTGCGGAACCCTAGCCGATTTAGGCCCACCAAAATCTGGCTTTATGAAAGTCAGTGGGAGCCACTTTGGTTTCACCTAAAGTTAGAACTAGGGTGTATCTATCTGTTCCCTCCAGATAATATGAGTGCATGTGATAGGGAGATTCATATGATGAACTCTCTAAAGGCCTTCCATCATTAGCACAAGGATGGGTCCTTCAGTAATGAGGAAACGCACCAGAAAATGGGCTATCCATTTGCTGTTGGGCTTGTCTAAGTGTTTCATAAGATGATAGGGGTGTCATAGACCGATGTGGGAGGGGCTTCACCAGAAAATGGGAACTCTCTCACGGTACCTTGGCGTTCACGAATATGATGGGTAAGCACTCACTGGACAGAAAGGTTTACCTGAAAACGGCTCTGAACCTTATCTGACAGAGGCCAAAGGGAAAACTCATATGATGAGTGGATATGATCCTTCACAGAAAGGTGGTGGGGTTATGCAGCTGAAACAGTTGGCTCCATGCACCCTATGTGATTTCCCACATTTCCAGAGACAACCCGTAGTCTCCATCACTGAGAAAGGAGGGAAATCTCAGAGACGAATAAATGGAAATGGATCGTAGATTAAAATCCATATCTATGAAATGAACATGAATCAAATTAGGTCGTGGACTGATGTTTGCTCTTTTATCAGAAAATGGCAAACGGATCATTTGCAAAGCTACTTGATGACAACAAGTTGAAGGGCCCAAACTATGCTGACTGGTATAGGAACCTTATGCTGGTCCTTGCTTCTGAAAACCTTGACAAAGTGGCAAAGAATCCTGCCCCGGAACGTCCGGGAGATAGGGCTTCTGAGGCCCGAAGGAGAGACTATCAAGAATGGGAGGAGAAAAACTCCCTTGCCCGGTGTTACATCATTGCCTCCTTGGACAATCCGATACAGAGGCAGTTCGATCAGATCGAACTTGCCAAAGACATATTGGACAGTCTCTGGACAATGTATGAAGAGCAGAATCGTTCTACTCGACAAAAGGTCTTGAAACAGTTTATGACCACACAAATGTCCAAGGGTCAACAAGTTCACGACCATTGTCTTCGGATGAAGGGATACATCAATGAACTGGAGGCTCTTGGATCCGGGCTGGACCTTGCAACCCAGATAGATGCTATCCTTAACTCTTTGCCTCCTTCCTTTAATCCATTCATCATGAACTATAACATGAACAAGCTGAATGTCAGCTTACAAGAGCTCAGCAATATGTTGCAAAGAGCTGAAGAACTGATTAAAAAGGATGAGCCTGTAGCCATACTTGTTGAAGCTGGCAAGACAGGCAAGAGAAAGAGGAAGGCAAAGAAGCCTCAGAAGAAAGCCACTAAAAGCAAGAAGCAGAAGAAAGACAAAGCATCGGATGCCTGTCACTTCTGCAAGAAGACCGACCACAGGAAAACGAATTGTCCTGCCTACCTGGAATCCTAGAAAGGTAACTTCGAAACTTGTGTTATAGAAACCAATTTGTTAGTAGCTTCTGCATCCTGGTGTATTTACTCCGGGGCTTCAACTCATGCGTGTAACTCTCTGTAGGGGTTCAAGGTAAGCAGAAGGCTGAGTGAAGGAGAAGTCACACTCTACTTGTGTTAGACAGTTTTGTATGCCCTTAGCTTCAATTAGAATGATGTACTTTATGAGTTTATTGTAAATGAATAAAGATACATATTTGATTCATGTTCCCTTGGTATGTTTCTGTGTAATACCCTTAAACTGGACACTTAATGAGACTCGTGTTAGTTTAGAATGTTCACAGCTAGTGGGTCGGTCTGGGGAGACCTATCCTGACAAGGCTGACACTATGGTGCCACCAAGTCGGTTGGGGTGGCTTGTCTCAGCTGCCAGGGTGAGACCCTAGGCACATACAGTGTAGGATTAATTGAATCTTTGAACTGGACCAGATTTCCAGTATTGCCCTGGACCTTGGAGATTGATGGGCAAAACTAGAAAGTTACACCCGACCCCTAGACTCGATTATGACACTACACTAGGTGTCGGATTGGGCTGTCTTTGATGTACCAATCAGTGAGATCCTTAGCGGGGGTCAAAACCTGGGTATGTTGGGACAGTCCGAGAATTCATCTGAGTGGGTGATCATAGTGACAGGATCAGCCCCTTTGTCGGACAAAGGTAATGATCAGGGATGCACTCTCACTGATGGAAACCAAGACTGCCGGCAGCCGATTTCAACCGTTGAGATTTGTTTTGCAAAATATATTTTATATAAGATATAAAAGTATATATATTATGGTTTCTAAAATGTTTGCAAGAAGGTTTTAATTCCCGGGATCCATATAAGTGGAGAGTGCAACACTGTTCCTTGCAGCCGAGGGAGAGGTCCTCTCTTGTCGGGCAGTGTATGATCATTATGGGCTGAGAGGTTAAGTGTAAGACCAATGAGGATAACACCTGATGGGCTAATCTTGCATCTACCCACAGTCCCTGGGTGATACAAGGTGGCTTGGCCCAGGGACCACTTAGTGTAAGTGTTGGGCCCATAGAGCCCATTTGATGGGTTTCAGGGGGTACACTGTCTTCAGCAGTGCATTCGGCTAGGCCTTGTAACAAAGGCTGGGCTGAACCCATGTGGCTGATGTGTAGATCAATGCTTGGGTCCCACGCCATACAAGGAAGCCCAACTGGGCAGCAATTTGGAAGGTTTTTTGAGTACATAACCTTAATGGGCCTTAAGCCCATTTCGAACTGGGCTGATTTGATTAGTCATTTAAAGGGGGCGAATTCTGAAGTGGGTCAGCTAAAAGGATTGGGCTTAGACCCTATCCACTCAGAGAGTCCAAGATCTAAATAAGATTTAGATTTGGAAACCTCCTAATTAGATTAGGAGACAGCTGATCTGATTTGCAGATAAGATAAGGATTATCCCTTATCACTAAGGGACTTCTAACCCAAATATGATTTGGATTAGCAACTCCTAATCTGATTAGGAGCTGATCCCTTTGAGATTATAAAAGGGGAAGGGGGCGGCAGCCTTGAACAACACAACATCATCAACAGCATTCTTCTCTTAAAGAAAGAGAGATTGAGTGATTTCCTGCATACTGCGAATTCTCTCCTGCCGCCACCTTCCTGCCATTGCCATTCCTTCAGTTCGATCTCCAGTTCTTGGGAGCAATCAAGATTGGATCTTGATTTCAATCTTTTGGGAAAAGATTGATTGGAGCTGTACTCACAAGCCGTCCAGCTGATTCTTGTGATGGGTCAAGTTCTTTTGAAGAACATTGCTGATTCTGCTCCATCCTTCACTGCGCCATCTTCAGTGGGAGCAGATTTTGGATCCTTCCTTGGGCGTGAACACCTCCATTGGGAGATAGTATTTCTCCGTATCAGGTATAATCCTCTCCCACTCCTTTTGGTTCAGATCTGGTTCAGTTTATGGTTCAAGATTGATCCTTGAAAATATGATTTTCTAAATAGGGAACACGATTCCCAGTTGAAGGGAGAGATAAAATTTTTGAAATTCGCCCCTTATTCCGCAATCTTTGGGCGTCCATAGGATGGATCTCTCATCCCTTCAACTTGGGGACTACTGCAACTGTTGCAGCCGCGGCCATAGGAACCGTGGAATTATATTTTAGAGAAGGAATAATTGTACTGAAAGATTGTCTTTATGTACAAAATTTAAGAAGAAATTTGATTTCTGTCTCAAAACTATGTGCAGATGGTTATTCTGTCTTCTTTAGTAACACGATTACTATTAAAAGAAACAACAGATTCGTCGCATACGGGGAACTGGAGAACGGTCTCTATGTTCTACATCCTTCTCTAGAAACTAACATAACCGAAACTACGTCGGCTGAAATTCCCAAGAAGAGAGCCCGTGATACAGTTAATCCCACGTGTCTGTGGCATTACCGACTTGGCCACATCGGTGTGGACCGAATCACAAGGTTGGTAAAGGATGGTCCTTTGGATTTTCTAGCTGTAGAAGATCTTCCCACCTGTGAGCCTTGCCTACAAGGCAAGATGACGAAACGGCCATTTAGTAGTAAGCTTGAAAGATGTACGGGCACACTTGACCTGATACATACTGATGTATGTGGTCCCCTGAGTGTTAGGACACGAAATCAACACGTGTATTTCATCACCTTCACAGATGATTTTTCACGATATGGTTACGTGTACCTAATGAGACACAAGTCTGAATCCTTTGAAAAGTTCAAAGAATTTAGACAAGAGGTCGAGAAACAGTTAGGGAGAGAAATTAAAGCCCTTCGATCAGATCGAGGTGGCGAATATCTCTCTGACGAATTCAGGGACTACTTAAAGGACAATGGGATAGTATCACAATTAGCTCCTCCTGCTACACCACTACTTAACGGTGTTTCAGAGAGGAGGAATAGGACCTTATTAGATATGGTCCGGTCGCTTCTCATACACTCAGAGTTACCCACATCCTTTTGGGGTTACGCATTAGAGACTGCGATTTACGTGCTGAATCGGGTTCCAACCAAATTGGTTCCGAATACTCCATATGAACTTTGGACCGGAAAGAAACCAAGTGTCAGACACTTGAAGATTTGGGGTTGTCCAACACACGTTAAAAGAACGAGTGCAGACAAGTTGGAATCTAAGACCAGCCATTGCCTATTTGTAGGCTACCCAAAAGGCTCTGTAGGTTACCTTTTCTATGACCCAAGTGAGCAGAAAGTGTTCTACAGTCAAAATGCGCAATTCTTGAAAACCGACTATATCCTGGACACCCATCGTCAGGAAGTTGTTCTTGATGAGGAGAACTCAGGAGCAGTGGGAGATGTCCCACAAGTTCCAGGTAATGACCATCTTAGTAGATCCACTCGGGCATCCAGGCCACCAATCCGTTGTGGTTATGATCAGGATAGTTACCTGGTGGAAACCTTGACTAGTGAGGAGGATCCCGTGACTTACGCGGAACCTATGTTGGACATAGATTCCTAGAAGTGGGTGGAGGCCATGAGAGCAGAGATGGACTCAATGGAGGCCAATGGAGTCTGGACTCTAGTAGATCCACCCTCCGGGGTAAAAGCAATCGGTTGCAAATGGATTTACAAGCGGAAGAAGGGCCCCAATGGCAGGATTGAGACCTTCAAGGCTCATCTAGTGGCGAAAGGGTACACTCAGAAAGAAAGCATCGATTATGAGGAAACCTTTTCGCCTGTGGCCATGCTTAAATCCATTAGGATCCTGCTAGCTGTAGCAGCATACCATGATTATGAGATTTGGCAGATGGATGTCAAAACTGCATTCCTAAATGGAGATCTTACTGAAGATATCTATATGCAGCAGCCGCAAGGCTTCATTGCTGCAGGTCAGGAAAACATGGTATGTAAACTTAATTGATCCATTTATGGACTTAAGCAAGCTTCTAGAAGTTGGAACATCCGTTTTGACTCTACTGTCAAATCGTTTGACTTCGAGCAGAATCTGGATGAACCCTGTGTCTACAGGAAGTTCAGTGGAGATAAGGTTACATTCTTGGTTCTATATGTAGATGACATTCTACTCATTGGGAATGATGTAGGAATGTTAACTATGGTGAAAGTATGGCTTTCACTGCAATTCTCCATGAAAGATCTTGGAGAAGCCTCCTATATACTGGGTCTTCGACTCTATAGAGATAGATCGAAGCGGATAATAGGATTATCCCAATCTGCTTACATTGATAAAATAGTCAAGAGATACAGCATGGAAAACTCCAAGAAACGAAATGTTCCTTTCTGGCACAGAGTCACTCTTTCCAAGAAGATGTCTCCCAAGACTTCTGAGGAGATTGATGGCATGAAAGACGTTCCCTATGCCTCTGCCGTAGGGAGCATCATGTATGCCATGCTGTGCACTCGTCTTGACATTGCTCAGGCAGTGAGTGTAGTATGCAGATTTCAGGCCAACCCAGGGCAGGAGCATTGGACTGCTGTGAAAAACATACTTAAGTACCTTCGAAGGACAAAAGAGTTTTATCTAATGTTCGACGGTAGCTCACTACAGATCCAGGGGTTTACAGATGCCGATTTCCAGTCAGACCCAAATGATAGAAAGTCTACATCTGGATATGTTTTCACGATAGGATCGTGTGCTGTTTGCTGGAAAAGCAGCATATAGGGGTCCATTGCAGACTCCACGACCGAGGCCGAATACATTGCCGCAAGTGAGGCTGCCAAAGAAGCTGTGTGGATGAAGAAGTTCGTTCACGAGTTGGGAGTTGTTCCCTCCAACACATCACCCATCCCATTGTTGTGTGACAACAATGGAGCCATTGCTCAGGCTAAGGAGCCACGAGCCCACACGAAGTCGAAGCACATCGAGAGGAAGTACCACGTACTACGGGGGATTGTTGGTAGAGGGACGTCCTGATTCAGAAGGTAGCGTCAGCAGAAAATGTAGCAGACCCATTGACAAAGGCACTATCATAGAAAGTGTTTGAGAAACACGTGGAAAGCATGGGACTTCGGCTAGTACCTGATTGGACCTAAGTGCAAGTGGGAGTTGTTAGACAGTTTTGTATGCCCTTAGCTTGAATTAGAATGATGTACTTTATGAGTTTATTGTAAATGAATAAAGATACATATTTGATTATTGTTCCCTTGGTATGTTTCTGTGTAATACCCTTAAACTGGACACTTAATGAGACTCGTGTTAGTTTAAAATGTTCACAGCCAGTGGGTCGGTCTGGGGAGACCTATCCTGACAAGGCTGACACTGTGGTGCCACCAAGTCGGTTGGGGTGGCCTGTCTTAGCTGCCAATGTGAGACCCTAGGCACATACAGTGTAGGATTAATTGAATCTTTGAACTGGACCAGATTTCCAGTATTGCCCTGGACCTTGGAGATTGATGGGCAAAACTGGAAAGTTACACCCGACCCCTAGACTCGATTATGATACTGCACTAGGTGTCGGATTGGGCTATCTTTGATGTACCAATCGGTGAGATCCTTAGCGGGGGTCAAAACCTGGGTATGTTGGGACAGTCCGAGAATTCATCTGAGTGGGTGATCATAGTGACAGGATCAGCCCCTTTGTCGGACAAAGGTAATGATCAGGGATGCACTCTCACTGATGGAAACCAAGACTGCCGGCAGCCGATTTCAACCGTTGAGATTTGTTTTGCAAAATATATTTTATATAAGATATAAAAGTATATATATTATGGTTTCTAAAATGTTTGCAAGAAGGTTTTAATTCCCGGGATCCATATAAGTGGAGAGTGCAACACTGTTCCTTGCAGCCGAGGGAGAGGTCCTCTCTTGTCGGGCAGTGTATGATCATTATGGGCTGAGAGGTTAAGTGTAAGACCAATGAGGATAACACCTGATGGGCTAATCTTGCATCTACCCACAGTCCCTGGGTGATACAAGGTGGCTTGGCCCAGGGACCACTTAGTGTAAGTGTTGGGCCCATAGAGCCCATTTGATGGGTTTCAGGGGGTACACTGTCTTCAGCAGTGCATTCGGCCAGGCCTTGTAACAAAGGCTCGGCTGAACCCATGTGGCTGATGTGTAGATCAATGCTTGGGTCCCACGCCATACAAGGAAGCCTAACTGGGCAGCAGTTTGGAAGGATTTTTTAGTACATAATCTTAAATGGGCCTTAAGCCCATTTCGAACTAGGCTGATTTGATCAGTCATTTAAAGGGGGCGAATTCTGAAGTGGGTCAGCTAAAAGGATTGGGCTTAGACCCTATCCACTCAGAGAGTCCAAGATCTAAATGAGATTTAGATCTGGAAACCTCCTAATTAGATTAGGAGATAGCTGATCTGATCTGCAGATAAGATAAGGATTATCCCTTATCACTAAGGGACTTCTAACCCAAATATGATTTGGATTAGCAACTCCTAATCTGATTAGGACCTGATCCCTTTGAGATTATAAAAGGGGAAGGGGGCGGCAGCCTTTTACACACAAAAAAAAAAATAGCACTCTTCTCTTTGAAGAAAGAGAGATTGAGAGATTTCCTGCATACTGCGAATTCTCTCCTGCCGCCACCTTCCTGCCATTGCCATTCCTTCAGTTCGATCTCCAGTTCTTGGGAGCTGTACTCACAAGCCGTCCAGTTGATTCTTGCGAAGGGTCAAGTTCTTTTGAAGAACATTGTTGATTCTGCTCCATCCTTCACTGCGCCATCTTCAGTGGGAGCAGATTTTGGATCCTTCCTTGGGCGTGAACACCTCCATTGGGAGATAGTATTTCTCCGTATCAGGTATAATCCTCTCCCACTCCTTTTGGTTCAGATCTGGTTCAGTTTATGGTTCAAGATTGATCCTTGAAAATATGATTTTCTAAATTGGGAATACGATTCCCAGTTGAAGGGAGAGATAAGGTTTTGAAATTCTCCCCTTATTCCGCAATTTTGGGCATCCATAGGATGGATCTCTCATCCCTTCAATCAAAACTACCTGAATTAGCCTTAGATTGAACATCTATTTGTTTTATTTTCGGATTTAAAATTTTCTTTTCTATTTTAATTTCTATTAGGTTCGGCTTTATAAATTTTTTTTAGGAAATTTTTAATTTTTTTTGCTCTTTTCTTTGAAGGTTCCTAGTGCATGACATGCATTAGGGGTGGAGAATTAATACCCGTTGACCAAGAAATCGAAAGGACTTTGAAAAAGCGAACAAGGGAGAGAAAGAACAAGATGGCTCAAGACCAGAATAATCTAAGGACATTGATCTCCTACGCTATACCTACTCTGGATGGTACTACATCAAGCATTATGTGGCCAAATGTGCAAGCAAACAATTTTGATATTAAGCCTGCAATTATTCAGATGATCCAGATGAGTGTGCAATTTTTTGGCCCCAATGATGACCCTAACTCTCATATTGCTAATTTTCTTGAAATATGTGATACTTTTAAGCATAATGAAGTTAGTGATGATGCCATTAGACTTAGGTTATTTCTTTTCTCATTAAGGGATAAAGCAAAAGATTGACTTAACTCTCTGCCTACAGGTTCGATTACTACATGGGATGACTTGGCACAAAAGTTTTTATCTAAGTTTTTTCCACCTACTAAAACAACTAAATTAAAGAATGACATAACAACTTTTTCTCAGTTTGGTAATGAAATCTTATATGAATCGTGGGAGAGATTTAAGGAATTGCTTAGGAAGTGTCCTCACCATGGTCTACCTGTTTGGATGCAAGTGCAAACTTTTTATAGTGGCATTAATCAATCTAATCATTCAATGTTAGATGCAGTTGAAGGTGGTATCCTTATGAGAAAAACTCCTGAAGAAGCATATGAACTTTTGGAGGAGATGGCGGCCAATAGCTATCAATGGGGCAATGAGAGAGCAAATAAAAAGGGAGTTGGAATTTATAATGTTGATTCTATCACTGCTTTATCAGCTCAACTTGCTGCATTAAATAAGAAATTAGAAAATTTGGGGGTTTCAGCTATGAGTGTTTCTTCTATTCCCTTTCCTTCTTGTGAGCTTTGTGGGCAAGGGGGACACGCTAGTGTAGACTATCAAGTAGGAAATCCATTTTCTTCTTCTTCTAATCAAGCTAATTTTGTTTCTTATGGTGGCAATAGGTCCAATATCAATCCCTACTCCAACACTTACAATCCAGGATGGAGAAACCATCCAAATTTTTCTTGGAGTGATAACACCAACAAAGAGCACCTCTCGGCTTTCAGCAACAACAACAACAAATCCACAAGAGAAGAATCCAAATTTAAAGGATATGATGGAAAAATTTATCAATAGTACGGAGGCAAGAATTCAAGGGTTGGAAACTCAAATTGGACAACTTGCTCAAGCAATTTCGGCAAGATGACAAGGAGGATTACCTAGCAATACCGAGAAGAATCCTAGGGAACGAGTAAAGGCCAATACTCTGCGAAGTGGAAAAGAACTTAGAAAAGAAGAAAAAGATGATGAGCATATAAAAGAGGAAGAAAGCTGAAACCTTGAAGCCAAAGAAGGAGACTACGAGTCATCAATGGAGAAAAATGGAAGTTCTTCTACTCTTAATTTAAAATCCTACAAACCCCTCTTCCTTTTCCTAAAAGATTTCTTAAGGCTAACTTGGATAAGCAATTTGCTAAATTTCTAGAGGTGTTTCAAAAGTTGCATATTAACATTCCTCTTCTTGATGCTACTTCTTAGATGCCAACTTATGCCAAATTCTTGAAGGAAATAATTTCAAACAAAAGCAAGTTGGAGGAGTTTGAGATGGTAAAACTTTCTAAGGAATGCTTAGCAATCCTACAAAATAAATTACCTCCAAAACTCAAGGATCCAGGGAGCTTGTCTATTCCATGCACCATTGGCGAAATTAATTTCGATAAGGCTTTATGTGATCTTTAGGCAAGCATTAACTTGATGCCTTTTTCTATCTTCAGGAAGCTTGGATTAAGGGAGCCAACACCTACCACTGTTTCTCTACAATTGGCTAACAGAAGTATCAAATATCCAAGGGGAGTAGTGGAAGATGTTTTAGTAAAAGTAGATAAATTTATTTTTCCTGTTGATTTTATTGTTTTGGACAAGGAAGAAGATTATGATATGCCCCTAATTTTAGGGAGACCTTTTCTTGCCACAAGAAGAGCTTTAATTAATGTCCAACAAGGAAAACATAGCCTTAGAATTAATGATGAGGAAGTTATTTTTAATGTGTTTAAGGATATGAAACATTCCAATGATGAAAAGAAGTCTTAATGGTAGATTGCATTGATGATTTGGCAGAAAGAAAATTTCATGCATTTAGGTTAGATAATCCTATAGAAAATTGCATTCTAACTCTTTTGATGTGAAGGAGCCGATTTTAGATGAGAAGCATAAGGAGGCCGTAGGCTATTTGGGAGAAAAGCAAAGAGGATTCGTGACAAAAAGAGAACAAGTTTTGCCTTTGGATATTTCCTACTCTTCTTTAAAAGCTAATCCATCAATCGAGAAGCCTCCTACTCTTGAACTTAAATCTCTTCCTTCGCATTTAAAATATGTTTATTTGGGGAATTCATCTACCTTGTGATTATTTCTTCTTACTTGACAGGTCTTGAAGAAGAGAAGTTGATAAGGGTGCTTAGGGAACACAAAAGGGCGATTGGATGGAGCTTTGGTGGCACTCAAGGAATAAGTCCATCAGTTTGCATGCACAAAATCATGATGGAAGAAGGATTCAAGTCTATGGTGTAGCCCAAAAGGAGGTTAAATCCTAATATGAAAGAGGTAGTAAAGAAAGAGGTGATAAAATGGCTTGATTCAGGTATTATCTTTCCTATCTCTGATTCTTCTTAGGTAAGTCCTGTGCAAGTTATGCCAAAAAAGGGTGGGACCATTGTAGTCAAAAATGAAAATAATGAATTAATCCCTACAAGGATAGTAATAGGTTGGAGGGTATGTATTGACTATAGGAAATTGAATGATGCTACTAGAAAAGATCATTTCTCCCTTCCCTTTATTGATCAAATGATTGAAAAACTTGCTAGTCAGGAATTTTATTGTTTTCTTAATGGTTATTCTAGTTATCACCAAATTCTCATTGCTTCTAAAGACCGAGAGAAAACTACCTTTACATGCCCTTATGGAACATTTACATTTAGAAGAATGCCTTTTGGTTTATGCAATGCCCCTACTACTTTTCAAAGATGCATGATGTCTCTATTTTCAGATTTCATTGATGATTTTATGGAGATATTTATGGATGACTTCTCTATTTTTGGATCTTCATTCGATGCATGCTTGCATAGTTTGTCTTTGGTGCTTGAAAGATGTGAGGAATCTAACCTTATTCTTAATTGGCAAAAATGTCATTTTATGGTTAGGGAAGGAATTGTTTTAGGACACAAAGTATCTTCTAAAGTTATTGAAGTGGATAAAGCTAAAATTAAATTAATTGAAAAATTTCCTCCTCCAAAATCATTGAAAGAAGTTAGAGGTTTTTTGGTACATGTAGGTTTTTATAGAAGGTTCATTAAGAACTTTTCTAAAATTGCTAGGCCTCTAACTAATCTTTTAGTGAAGGACACACTATTTGTGATTGATAGTGCTTGTTTGCATGAATTTAATTGTTTAAAAGAGAAATTGATCCAAGCTCCCATAGTTTCGGCCCCCATATGGAATTTGCTTTTTGAGATCATGTGTGATGCAAGTGATGATACTTTAGGTGCAGTTTTAGGATAAATAATAGATAAAAAATTTCATACCATTTATTATGCAAGTAGAACCATGAATGAGGCACAAATATATAGCAACTGAAAAGGAACTACTTGCTATAATATTTGCTATTGAAAAATTTAGACCTTATTTGATCTTGTCTAAAATGATTGTCTATACTGACCATTCTGCATTGAAGTATTTACTTGCTAAAAAATATGCAAAACCTAGGTTGATAAGATGGATTTTATTGTTGCAAGAATTTGACCAAGAAATCAAAGACAAGAAAGGCATCGAAAACATGGTAGTTGATCACATGTCTAGATTAGACGAGGAGTATGTATAGAGCATGAATGAACACCCTTTGCATGATAAAGTTCCTGACGAGAAATTATGTTTTGTGCATGATAATGATGAACCGTGGTATACTGATTTTGCTGATTTTCTTATAGGTGACGAGTTGCCCCTTAACATTTCTTTTCATCAAAAGAAGAAATTTTTATTTGATGTAAGGCACTATCTTTGGGAGGAACCATATCTATACAAGATTTGTGTAGATGGCATGGTGAGAAGATGCTTACCAAAAGAAGAGGTGCGGAGTATACTTAGTTTTTGTCATGACAAAGTAGGTGGACACCATGGACCATCCAAGATGGTGACAAAGGTTTTACAAAGTGGATTTTATTGGCCTAAATTATTCAAGGATGCTTATGCCTATGTAAGTTCTTGTGATCGATGCCAACGGACAGGTAATATATCAAGGAAAAATGAGATGCTCCTAAACAATATTCTTATTTGTGAAATTTTTGATGTTTGGGCATTGATTTCATGGGTCATTTTCCAAAATCCTTCAATAATGAGTATATACTTGTTGCTGTTGATTATGTGAGTAAATGGGTGGAAGCAATTGCATGTCCCATTAATGATGCTAAGGTTGTAATCAAATTCTTGAAAAAAAATATTTTTACTAGATTTGGTACACTGAGGGCTATCATTAGTGATGGAGGTAAACACTTTTGCAATAAATAGTTTGATAATTTATTAATTAAATATGGTGTTACCCATAAGATTTCTACCCCCTATCATTCCCAAACTAGTGGACAAGTAGAAATTTCAAATAGGGAATTGAAAGGTATTTTGGAAAAGACTGTGAGCTTATCTAGGAAGGATTGGTCAATGAAATTGGATGATACACTTTGGGCCTATAGGACAGCTTTCAAAACACCTATTGGAATGTCTCCTTATAGTTTGGTGTTTGGTAAGGTTTGTCACCTCCTTGTTGAATTAGAGCATAAAGCATGTTGGGCAATGAAACTACTTAACTTTGATTTGCAAGTTGCAAAGAAATATGCAATTGAATGAACTTGAAGAATCGTGGCACCAAGCTTATGAGAATTCTAGAATTTATAAAGAAAGAACCAAGGCATGGCATGATGCACACATTAAAAAGAAAGAGTTCATAGTTGGAGACAAGGTTCTTCTTTATAATTCTAGATTGAAGCTTTTTTCCGGCAAACTAAAGTCAAGATGGAGTGGTTCGTACATAGTAACTAGAGTTTTTACTTAGGGTGCAATTGAAGTATCTAATGAAACTAAGGGGACTTTCAAAGTCAATGGCCAAAGATTGAAGCCTTACATTGATGGTGGACATAATCCTTTCTTCAAGTCCACCATTATGCACTTTAGGATTTCTAGTTGTTTCATGTTTCTTTATTTCCTTTTAAGTTTTGTTTTAATTTTTGCTTTCTCTTGTTATTGTTGTTTCTTTCTTCTCTTTTGATCGATGAAAGGTAGGTGCAACTTTGGATAGGAAATTTCAGCATGTATAGCTGAAACCAAGACCAACTCGAAAGGAAGTTTCTTTCCCTTTTTTTTGCTCTTTAATTTACTTAACATTGAGGACAATGTTAAATTTAAGTTTGGGGGGAGGAGATTGCAATTTTTGTGAAAATTTTTGTGAACCCGAGAGCATGAGCATGGTATGATTGCCCCAAATTTTTTTTTCGAAATATGCTTTAGCTTAAGTTTGTGATTACTGAATTTTTCTTGATGACTAAAAGCCTATGATAAATTCTTGTTGAAATCGAATATGACTTAGAAAAGGAAGATAAATTCTAATCCTGAGGACTGATTGATTCTCGTGTTAACTCTATTGTATCATGAAAATTGAAATTCTTGAGCACATTATGCCATGATCTTGTGAATTGTGTGCAACTTGGTGAATGATTATGTGAGCTATATGGAACAATATGATCATTATGTGATATTCTAGAACTTGTTTGATTAGCCTTTGAGGCGATATCCTAGACAACATATTACTTTGGAGATGATTTAGGCCATCATTGGATCGTTTGAGCCTTTTCAAGCCAACCTTGATATATTTCAATCCTTAGTTACCCTTTTAAGCCTTTTCAAAAGAATGGCATATGCAAAGCATATGATTAGCCACCATTCGAATTCTTTTCTTTAACACTCATTGTACTTAACCTGTCAAACCCGAAAAACCATGATCTACCCTTCAAGAGAGCTTAATTTTGCACAATGATGTTGATGAATGAAAGAAAAAAAAAAGTGTTGAGAAAGAAAAAAAAGAGGCTTCAGAAATATATCATGAAGCTAAAATTATGTGTTGAAAAGTTTATTCACTACCCAAAAAGATCAAAAGAAATAAGTTTGGGGGTTGTAATACATGTGAAAAATAAAGAATATGGGGATATCTGGAGAGTACATTTATATGTGCATATCCTTCTATGCTCTCTTGCTTTGTAATTCCTTATCCTTTTTTTGTTAGCCCCTACCTAGGCCTCACATTACAAGCTTAATAAAGACCTATTGATATAAAGTTTCACGATTGTCTACATTAGTGGAGGACTATGAAGAGCAAGCCTATGGAATATCCAAAAATTTCAAAGATCCATTGGTTTGCATAATTTGAGCTAAGAAGCATGCATGACACTCAAAATTTGGAAACGCACACACACACACACACTTCAATTTTCATGATGATATTTTGTTAGCATAAGATTCATGATAATTCTTGGATGGTATTTTGAAAGCTTTCTAAGTTATATGCCTTATACAAGATTTGAGGCATATAATTTGGAAAATCAAGATAAGCAAAGCATGATCAATTCATGAGCTTAAGTATGACTTTATTCATATTTTGATCGAGGACAATCAAAAGCTAAGTTTGGGGGTATTTGATAAGCCTATATTTGTACATATTTTTATACCTCTAACTTGATGATTTTGGTAATAATGCTTTTGGAATTAGCATGATATTGCACTAATTATGGTGAAATTGTCTTGCAAGATGATTTGGAGCTTAATTGTGCAATTTTAAGGAGGAGTTTGATTTAATTGATCAAGATAATCATAGAGGAAGGACCATGCAGCAATGATGCTCCATGATGTAGCCATGAAGGAGAGAATCCATTGAAATCAAATTTGATATGTATACACAAAAATCGGGAAATTTCTTGTTTTGATATAGTTCCCATATTTTGGGCATAACTTTCTGCCTACAAGTCGGATTGAGGTGATTCAAACAGATAATTAAAGCTAAGGTATAGGTCTTGAGTATGTTGAATTTAATGAGTATGTTGAATTTAATTTTCTTGAGTATGTTGAATTTAATGATGTCTAGCTAAATTCTCTTAGCTAGGGTTTAGATGGATTTTGATCTTAAGATTATATAGTTATTTGTTTAATTCAATTCAAGACCTTTATAATGTGCATGGGGAATTTTTATTGTTATGCTTAATGCTTTAAAAGAATTGGCCAATCTTTTAATGATTTGATGATTGATGCATGACTGACCAAAGGATTGTTATGAATTAGATCGCTAGGCAATAAAAATCGCATGATAGACTATGATATCGAAAGATGATTAGCTCATGTGTGGGAATCAAGGAAGCTTAGTGCATCAAATCCCCTTCTATGATTAGAGGTTTCCAAAGAAATTAATGCTTATTTTTCCTTTTGACAAGCACTTAGAAACTTTATGGCAGAATTGGATTAATAAAGGATTAATATGACTTGAGAAAGCTTATTAATTAATTTAGGGAAATCCACCATCACATGCAAATAAGCTTAATATACCTTAGGGTAATTTCAGTCTTGAGTTGGATTAAATAGGTAATTATGTAACATTAATTAAATGAAATCTAAACCCTAGCTACATTCATCCATTAATTCAGTTTTTATTAAGTTCTTGGATTTGCATTAATTCTTTTAGTTTTTATTCATTCAATTGATTCATGAGTTCAACTTAGGTTAGTTTAAATTTGATTTGGTACTGTGATTTAGTCTCTGTGGGATCGATACTTTTCTCATCATTATACGCACATTTGACTAAGGTACACTTGCCTAAATTAACTGTGCATAAATTACACAACAAACATTCCCAAAGACCTCCCAGTTCCATTGCTTGAGTTTACTCCTTAATTTATGTAGTTTGAGAAATAAACTTGATGCTGCTCAATCCGAGGTAGTGCACGAACCGAGGAGGGCAATCAGATAGTTCTCGTTGGCAGGTCTGGGTCGAGCTTCAAGTCAGTAGGAGGTGGTGGATGGCCGGGCTAAGCTATAGGGATGCTGGTCCGGGCTGAGGAACTGTGCCGACAGAGTTGTCTTCCCATCCCTATCCGTTAGGTGGGCTTATCCGTGGGGCATAGATGACATGGTCAGCGGGATGCCATAGCCCGGCCGGACTATGCCGATATGGTCGAGCTATGACAGATGGCCAGAGGCCTCATGGCCAGCTTAGTCATGTCCCCAACACCACTCCTCAAGTTCCGAAGCCAAGGGATGAGGTTTCCTAGGTTCGTTTCCCAGTTGAGGAACTTCCAAGCATGCGTATCGTCCACGCCATGTTGGTCGTTGCTGAGGAGTCCTCCGATCGTCGGCTACAGAACTTAAATAAGAACCAAAATTTCAGTTCCCGAACCACTCCCCTAGTTCTGTTGTCGAGGAGGGGGAGTGCTCGACTAGACTACTGCGCCGCCTTGTGGCCGTAAGTTGCCTAGTCCAAGGATTTGAGTGGCATAGCCGAGGATTTGAGTGGCCTAGCTGAGGAAATGAGTGGCCTAGCCGAGGATTTGTGTCAACGGCTGGACCAGTATGGCGGGTCTCCACGTCAAAGATTGGACCAGTACAGTAGTTGAACCGATGCAATTAATGGGTGTAACCGCTGCCCGCCAAGCATGCCACTTCGGTTTCCGAGGCTTCCTATTGTACATTATTGGTTGCGTCAGTTGGCCTTCCGAGGCATTGTCAGGGGTGCTTCATCTGCACCGTTGATCTCTCCTCAGTCTGTGCCCCTAATAGTGTTTGGTATCCACTACTCGGCAGATTATTCGGTCACACGGTTTGGCAGATAGCTTGGTAGACAGCTTGGCAGATAGCTCAGTAGCTTTCGTTCTTCAGCTCTGTGATAGCTATAAGTATAACCCTAGCAAGTGCACTAGTTATCAAGTAGTATAAAAATATCATTCCCACGGGGATTTAACGAAATAACTATTAGAACTACAACCTTCCCTAATTATTTGGACAATCGAAATTCAGATTTGAGCAAGAACTACTGAAAATAAAAACTAGAAAAAGAAAATAGAAGCAAGGGTGATCACTAACCAAATATGCAATGGATGAAATCGCTAGGGCTTTTGATCGACCTAACCAATGTAATGAATATTAATGGATTTGATTAACCAAGATTACATTTCATTCCCATAAGCTGAGGTCTTTCCAATTTTATTTAATATTCTCTCTCGAGATATACTAATACTACGCCCATCGGGTAACCCTTCGATCTCTCGAGTAGGGATCTCAAGATGGAAGTGCATTAAATCCAAGGAAAACCATTAAATTCAGATGAATCATGTATATATATTTCTATATACCATTCAATTCACACTATGAACTATTCAGTCGATTATGTGAATTCCTCTCTCGATTCATTCACATAACCCAAATCAATTAAGAGGTGGCCAAGCTCTTAAT
The DNA here is from genome assembly GCF_055504915.1 of Nelumbo nucifera. NCBI lineage: Eukaryota > Viridiplantae > Streptophyta > Magnoliopsida > Proteales > Nelumbonaceae > Nelumbo > Nelumbo nucifera. The sequence goes on from NC_142651.1 coordinate 82,979,823, forward strand.
TGCATTAATCACAATAATTCATAGACTATATGGAAATCAAAAATATATTCATTAACCTGGTTAGGCTTTCCACAACCCTAGCAAGAAATAAATCAGTTCATGATAAAAGAATTAAAGCAAACAAAGGGAAAGAAAGAACTCTTGAATTCGCCCATGGTTCTGAGATCTCCTCTTCTTGCCGCCACCTTCTTCTTGAGGTTTCTTGAATTCTTGATCACCTTCCCCAAGTTTCTTGATTTGTTTTCTCCTTTCTTGATTGATTTCTCCTTTGCTTCTTGATTCAATCCAGAGATTGAGTGATGCCTAAATCTGGTCTGCTCCCCCCTTTATATAGCTTAAAGGGGAGGGGGTGGTCTCCTACTTCCTCTTGAAGTTTATCTTGCAAGAATAGAAAGTCCTAGTCAAATCCTACTCTTATCTCTTTATCTAGTGAATTCAATCCCTTTATCTTTCTAAGATTACATCAAGAATTTAGATCTGGAAGGACTCTTCTCAGTTTCTTGTTCTTGGATTCGTATTAGACCTCCTTTGCGAATTGGGCTGCTGCCAGGCTTTTCTGCAAGTTGAGCTTCAGTTGCGGATTGGGCCTTCCTATGAATTTTCCCTGACTTAGGGCCCGGATTTGACTTCGATTCAGGCTGAATCTGCGAAAGCCCAAAACATGAAAGTTGTGGATTTTTCTCTTATCTTTCCAGTGTGTCTTGTATCAGCCAAATCGGAGTTAGGGTACGCGAGTTAGGCCCAAATTACTGAACAATGCCGAAACTGTGAAAAATCATCCGATTTGCCTTTCTTTGCTTCTGATGCCTTCTTTCATGCCCTGAACCGAAATACAAAAAATATGAGTCCAATTAAGTACTAATTCAGTATGAAAGACAGAATATTTGGGGATAAAAATATGATAAATTCTACTCTCATCACTCTGCAAATTATCCGGTATGTCCTCTTCATCTCCTCGCTCCTCTTCCTCATCCGGGTCCTCCAGTAGTTTTGGTTCCAGCTCTTCTTGCGGCTCGACCTACAAGCCTGAGCTGAGAGACTTTGTGGCTGTCAAAATTGAGGAAGCCGAGGCTGGTGCCTCTGGGATGGAGACAGAGCTTCCTCTATGGGCAGGTCGCCAGTTAGGTACCATGCCCAGCGTCTTGACGCCCGGGGATATGGCTCGGATCCGAGCTACGTATGCCATTCCCGCGGAATACCAAATGAGGTGTCTGCGGTCTGGGCAGATGGCCAGTGATGCTCAGCCCGATGAGCTGTGTGTTTATGAGCACAACTTGGAGGTTGGGCTGAGGTTCCCATTGAGTGAGGGGTTTGCCGAGGTGCTAAACTGGTACAGGGTGTTGTCGGTGCAGCTGATGCCGAAATCATTTAGATTTTTGTTTGGCCTTATGTCCTATTGTGTCGTCCGTGATATCGAACTAACCCTGGGGATGGTGAGCATTATGCTCCAACTAAAACACCACCAGTAGGGGTACTATTACTTCTCCACCTGGCATTACATTCGGTCGTTGGTCAGGGCCCCTTCTTTTGTGAAGCACTAGAAGGAGTCATTCTTCTTTGTGCGAATCCTTGGGGGTCTCCCTTTTCTTGCCGAGCTGCGGAGGCCGAGGGCGTCTCTGTCGCAGCCCCAATGGTCGGTGCTTACTTGGGAGGAGAGGTCGGCCCTGAGCATGATCCACGAAATCGACATTATCACGTACACATGCTCAGAGATGCTGATGCTCGTCGGGTTGATGGAAAGGGTGGCCGGTCTGTTTCCTTTTACTTTTGTTTGCCAAGTTGAATTTACCTTGCCTGCTTTGTACTTATCTTGGGTATCCTATGTTGCAGGTGTGAGCATGGCCAGCGAGGAAGAAATTGTTCATCGGATGAAGGCACTCCGACAAAGGCAGGAACGAGCCGGTGTGCAACCGGAGGCTCGTCCCGAGGCAGAAGAGCAGCCACGATCCGAAGACAGGGTGGCTCGTTGGCGAAGAAGAGTTCAGCAATGAGAGGTCGAGGAGGATGACACTATAATGGTTGACCCCGAAGGGGTCCGTTATCCCGTTGGTGCGTCGGTAACTGAGGCAAGAAGCAGCTCGGGTCTGCACGTGCCGAGGTGGTCGGTTCGTGTAGACGACAATCTGGAGACTGTTAGGTTGTTTTGTAAGCCCTTAGATTCAATCTGATTTGATGTACATTTGACATTTAGTGTAAATAAATAAAGTGCATGTTTGATTCATGTTGTATGGTATGATTTTGTGTAAGACCCTAAAACTAGACACTTAATGAGACTCGTGTTAGTTTTAAATGTTCACATCCATTGGATAAGTTTGGGGAGATTTATCCTGCCAAGGCTGATACTGGTATGCCGCCAAGTGTTGGGATGGCTTGTCTCGGCCACCAGGGTAAGACCCAAAGTACATGCAGTATGGGATTACTCGAATCCTTAAACCGGACCACATTTCCAGTATTGCCCAAGACCTTAAGAGACAGATGGGAAAAACTGGAAAGTTACACCTGACCCCTAGACTCGACTATGATACTTCACAAAGTGTCGGATTGGGCTGTCTTTGATATGCCAATTAGTGAGATCCTTAGCGGGGGTCAAAACCTGGGTATGTTGGGACAATCTGAGGATTCATCTGAGTGGGTGATCAAGTGACAGGATCAGCCCCTTTGTCGAACAAAGGTAATGAAAGGGAATGCACTCTCTCTGATGGAAACCAAACTACCAGCAGTTGATTTCAATCATTGGAATTTTGTTTTGCAAAATTTATATATATGATATATAGGTATTTTCATTTTCAAGTTCTTTGCAAATGGTTTTAATTCCCGGGATCCATGTGAGAAGAGAGTTTAGCACTGTTCGTTGCAGCCGAGGGAGAGGTCCTCTCTTGTCGGGCAGTGCTTGATCATTATGGGCTGAGAGGTTAAGTGTAAGGCCATTTAGGATAATACCTGATGGGCTAATCTTGCACCTGCCCACAGTCCCTGGGTTTTTATAAGATGGCTTGGCCCAGGGACCACTTAGTGTAAGTGTTGGGCCCATAGGGTCCATGTGATGGGCTCAGGGGTTCACTGGGCTTCTTAGTGAATTTGGCTAGGCCTTGTAATAAAGGTTGGGCCAAACCCATGTGGTTGGTGTGTAGATCAATGCTTGGGTCCCACGTCATATAAAGAATCCCAACTGGGCAGTAGATTGGAAACCAATTGAGCACTGATTACATAATGGGCCAAAAGCCCATTTCAAACTGGGCTGATATGATCACCCACTTATGGGGTGGATCTGAGATTAAGGTTAGCAAAAGGATTGGGCCTTTAACCTAATCCACTCCAAGAGACCAAATTCAAATCAGATTTGAATATGGTAATCTTCTGATATGATCAGGAGTAAGCTAACCTAATCTGCAAATAGGATTAAGATCATCCCCTATCTAGATGCTGATTTGGATTGGGATAACTCCTAATAGGATTAGGAGATTTTTTAATCAAGAAGAAAGAGGAGAAATCCTAAGAGAGAATTAACAAAATTCGAACCTAGGGTTTTGAGCAAAAACAAAATCTTCCTGCGAATTGAGATAGGATCTCATACACTCCAGAGAGAAGAGAAGCAGCATTCGCCATCTTCATCTCAGGAGTTCTCCTCCAGTTGCCGCCATTCTTTGAAAAGATTCGAACTTTGAGAAAAGAAATCAAGAAATCAGTTCTTGATATCAGTTTTGCAGAAGGAACTCAAAAGATTCGGTGCTTAGTGTTTCCAGAGGATTCTTGTGAAGGATTCAGTGTGTAGGACGCACTCTGCTGGTTCCGTTCTACAGATTGCTGTGTCATCTTCAGCAGGAACAGATCTTGGTGTCTTCTTTGGGCGTGAACACCAAATTTGGGAAATACTGCTTTTCTGGATCAGGTATAATTCCTCCCTTGTCTTTTGGTTCAGATCTGGTTCGGCTATGGTTCAGGTAGGATCCTTGAATATCGTATTCTAAATTTAGGGAATATGATTCCCAGTTGGAAGAAGGTAGGAAATTTTTTTGAAATTCGCCCACCCATTCCGCAACCTTTCTAGCGTCCATACGATGGATCCTAGCATTCTTTCAGTGGTATCAGAGCCACAGGTTCGAATCATGAACGAAGAAAATCAGATCTGAACCTGCGCATATGGGCAAAAGTCGTTCTACCAAGATTTGTGCAGATTATTTTCTTTATTTCAAGAAATTGTTTCTTGTTGAGGGTGATTGATCTGAAATTAATTTTTATTAAATCTAAAATTTATTTAGAACTGTTATTTATTTATTTTGATTTAATGGATTGTTCGAACCAGGAGATCGAAGTGTAGTTTTGGAGCAGATGGTCTGCGCAATTCTTTTTTTTTATTCATTCAATTCGGTCTATAAAATATTTTTTTTTTATTTTTCTAGACTGAATGTATAGGATTCATTCAAGGATGCAATTAATTAATAGAAATAGGTTTTCTATTTTATTTTCTTGATTGAAGAAGAAGGCGACGTTGGAGATTTGTAGATGGAGAGATCGCATTCTGCGTTTTGCAGTTTATGAAACTGCAACCCTAGTAATTAACCTCTGTTTTGCAGGTGGTGCGAATAGTCCATATTTGATTTATGATTGTCTAAAATCAAAAATATTAATTTCAGATCTTTCGTGAATTAACTCTTGAATTGAAAATCAGTTTCAAACAATTTCGGACTAGATTGGACCAAAACCGTTTGGACCGAATCTGGGATTCGAAGGGGACTGTTTTCAGATCAATTTTCTCACACTTGCAGTTCCAAATCTGATGTTCAATTGCAGGGATTAATTCGGCCCACCTGTAAAGCCCAGTTTTAAAGGGTTAAAACTACAAAAGCCCACTCCTGTGAGAAAAGCTATATGGGCCGAACTGCTAACTGCGATTCAGCCCATATACCTAGACAACATTAATAGTTAATGTTATGTTTTTAAATGGGCTGGTTAATGGGCTTTACAGTAGTTAATTTGATTGGATCAATTCTTCCATTACATGTGATGTGTGGATGTATGATGTGCTGCGACCATGAGCCATAAGCACTTGGCTCATGATGAATCGTTAGTGGCTCTTACGCACACCATGGCTGAATGCACATCATTGCCACGGTGTCCTCTAAGGTCATTGGATGACCCCTTCCTTGCATGGTGGGCCCCATAACCTTGAAAAGGGACGCGTGCGGAAATCCTAGCCGATTAAGGCCCACCAGAAATCTGACTTTATGAAAGTCAGTGGGAGCCACTCTGGTTTGACCTAAAATTAACTAGGGCGTAATTTTGTTCTCTCCAGCAAATATGGGTGCATGTGATAGGGAGATCCATGTGATGGACTCTCTAAAGGCCTTTCGTCATTAGCACAATGATGGGTCCTTTAGTAATGAGGAAACGCACCATAAAATTGGGCTATCCATTTGTTGTTGGATCTATTAGAGTGTTTCATGAGATGATAGGGGTGTCATAGACCGATGTGGGAGGGGCTTTACCAGAAAATGGGAACTCTCACGGTACCTTAGCGTAACCTAAATATGATGGGTGAGCACTCACTGGACAGAAAGGTTTACCTGAAAACGGCTCTGAACCTTGTCTGACAGTGGCCAAAGGGAATCTCATACGATGAGTGGATATGATCCGTCACAGAAAGGTGGTGGGGTTTTGCAGCTGAAATAGTTGGCTTCACACACCCTATGTGATTTCCCACATTTCCAGAGACATTTCGCCGTCTCCGTCACTGAGATAGGAGGGAAATTTCAGAGATGAACAAATGGGAATGGAACATAGATTAAAAGCCATATCTATGTAGGTAACATGAATCAAACTAAGGTTGTGGACTAACGTTTCGCTATTTAACCAGAAAATGGCAAACGGTCAATTCGCAAAGCTTCTAGATGATAACAAGCTTAAGGGCCCAAACTATGCCGACTGGTACAGAAACCTTATGCTAGTCCTAACTTCAGAAAAGTTAGATAAGGTAGTGAAAAATCCTGCCCCAGAGCGCCCGGGTGATAGGGCTTCTGAGGCCCGAAGGAGAGAGTACCAAGATTGGGACGATAACAACTCCCTAGCCTGCTGCTTTGTCATTGTCTCACTGGAGAACTCAATACAGAGGTAGTTCGATCAGATCAAACTAGCCAAGGACATATTGGACAGTCTAAAGACAATGTATGAAGAGCAGAATCATTCTACTCGACAGAAGGTCTTGAAACTGTTCATGACCACGCAGATGTCCAAAGGGCAGAAACCCTTGGATCCAGGCTAGATCTTGGCACACAAGTAGATGCCATCCTGAATTCTTTGCCCTCTTCCTTCAATGCATCCATAATGAACTATAATATGAACAAGCTGAATGTCAGCGTCCAAGAACTCAACAATATGTTGTAGAGGGCCGAGGACTTACTTAAGAAGGATGAGCCTGTGGTTATGCTTGTTGAAGCTAACAAATCGGGCAAGAAAAAGAGAAAGGCAAAGAAGCCCCAGAAAAAAGTTGTCAAGCCCAAGAAGTAGAAGAAGAACAAGGCATCTGATGCTTGTCACTTTTGCAAGCAGACCTGCCACTGAAAGAGGAACTGTCCTGCCTACCTGGAATCTAGGAAAGGTAACTTCAAAACTCATGTCATAGAATCTAATATGTTAGTGACTTCTGTGTCTTGGTGTGTTGACTCCGGGGCTTCACTCATGCGTGTAACTCACTGCAGGGGTTCAAAGTTAGTAGAAGACTGAGTGAAGGAGAAGTGACACTGTTCTTGGGAACGACTGCAAGTGTTGTAGTTGTGGCAATAGGAACCGTAGAATTAGTCTTTAGAGAAAGAGTACCTGTACTTAAAGATTGTCTTTATGTACAGAACTTGAGAAGAAATTTAATTTCTGTTTCTAAACTGTGTGCTGATGGATATACTGTTTATTTTAGTAATGTGATTATTGTTAAACGGAACAATAAATTCATCGCATGCGGGGAACTGGAGAACGGTCTCTATGTTCTACATCCTTCTCTTGAAACTAACTTAACCGAAACTACGTTGGTCGAAAATCCCAAGAAAAGAACTCATGATACAGTAAGTCCCACGTGCCTGTGACATTACCGACTTGGCCATATCGGTGTAAACCGAATCACAAGGCTAGTAAAGGATGGTCCTTTGGATTTTCTAACCGTAGAAAATCTTTCCACTTGTGAGCCTTGTCTCCAAGGTAAGATGACTAAGCGGCCATTTAACGGTAAGCCTGAAAGATGTACAGGCACACTTGACCTAATACATACTGATGTATGTGGCCCACTGAGTGTTAGGACTCGTAACCAACACGTGTATTTCATTACATTTACCAATGATTATTCTCGGTATGGTTACGTGTACCTAATGAGACATAAGTCTAAATCCTTTGAAAGGTTCAAAGAGTTCAGACAGGAAGTTGAGAAACAGTTAGGGAGAGAAATTAAGGCCCTTCGATCAGATCGAGGTGGTGGGTATCTCTCTGACGAATTCATGAACTACCTGAAGGTCAACGGGATAGTGTCACAATTAGCTCCTCCTGCTACAACTCAACTTAACGGTGTTTCAGAGAGGAGGAATATGACCTTATTGGACATGGTCCGGTCACTTCTCGTATGCTCGGAATTACCCACATCCTTTTGGGGATATGCATTAGAGACTGCTATATATGTGCTGAATCGGGTTCCAACCAAATCGGTTCCGAAAACTCCATATGAACTCTGGACCGGAAGGAAGCCAAGTGTTAGACACTTGAAGATTTGGGGTTGTCCGGCGCACGTTAAAAGAATGAGTGCGGACAAGTTGGAATCCAAGACCAGCCGTTGCCTATTTATAGGCTACCCAAAAGATTCGATGGGTTATCTATTCTATGACCCAAGTGAGCAGAAAGTGTTATGCAGTCAAAACGCCCATTTCTTAGAGACTGATTACATCCTAGACACCCATCATCAGGAAAAAGTTCTTGATGAGGAGAGCTCAGGAGTAGTGATGTCCCACAAGTTCCAAGTAGTAACCAACCTAGAAGATACACTCGGGTATCCAGGTCACCAGTCTGATATGGTTATGACCAGGATAGTTACCTGGTGGAAGCATTGAGTAGTGAGGAGGATCCTGTGACTTATGCGGAAGCTATGTTGGACATAGATTCCCAAAAGTGGGTGGAGGTCATGAGAGCTGAGATGGACTTGATGGAGGCCAATGGAGTCTAGACTCTAGTAGATCCGCCCTCCGGGGTAAAAGTAATTGGTAGCAAGTGGATCTACAAGAGGAAGAAGGGCCCTGATGGCAGAATTGAGACCTACAAAGCTCGTCTGGTGGCAAAAGGGTATACTCAGAAAGAAGCCATCGATTATGAGGAATCCTTTTCTCCCATGGCCATGCTTAATTCCATTAGGATCCTGCTAGCTGTAGCAGCATACCATGACTTCGAGATTTCGCAAATGGATGTCAAAACCGCATTCCTGAATGGAGATCTTATGAAGATATCTACATGTAGCAGCCGCAAGGCTTCATTGCTGCTGGTCAGGAACACATGGTATGTAAACTTAATAGATCCATATATGGACTTAAGCAGGCTTCTAGGAGTTGGAACATCCATTTTGACTTTGCCGTCAAATTGTTTGACTTTGAGCAGAAGCCGGATGAACCCTGTGTATACAGGAAGACTAGTGGGGATAAGGTCACCTTTTTGGTGTTGTACGTGGATGATATCCTACTCATTGGGAATGATGTAAAAATGTTGACTTTGGTCAAAGTATGACTTTCACAGCAATTCTCCATGAAAGATCATGGAGAAGCTTCCTATATACTAAGTCTTCGACTCTATAGATATAGATCGAAGCAGATAATTGGATTATCCCAAGCTGCTTACATTGACAAAATTGTCAAAAGATATAGCATGGAGAACTCCAAGAAAGGAAACGTTCCTTTCAGGCACGGAGTCACTTTCTCCAAGAAGATGTCTCCCAAGACGTCTGAGGAGATTGAGGGCATGAAAGACGTTCCCTATGCCTCAGCTGTAGGGAGCATCATGTATGCCATGCTGTGCACTCGCCCTGACATTGCTCAGGTGGTGAGTGTGGTAAGCAAATTCCCGGCCAATCCAGGGCAGGAGCATTGGACTGCTATGAAGAACATACTCAAATACCTTCGAAGGACAAAAGAGTTTTGTCTGCTATTCAATGGTAGTTCACTACAAGTTCTAGGGTATACTGATGCCGATTTCCAGTCGGATCTAGATGATAGAAACTCTACATCTAGGTATGTTTTCATGATAGGATTGTGTGTTGTTTGCTGGAAAAGCAGCAAACAGGGGTCCACTAACGATTCGACAACCGAGGCCGAGTACATTGCCGCAAGTGAAGCTGCCAAGGAAGCCGTGTGGATGAAGAAATTCATTCACGAATTGGGAGTGATTCCATCCAGCACATCACCCATCCCGTTGTTGTGCGACAACAATGGAGCGATTGCCCAGGCTAAAGAGCCTCGGGCCCACTCGAAGTCAAAGCACATCGAGAGGAAGTACCACGTACTACAGGAGATCATTGGTAGAGGGGGCGTACTGATTCAAAAGGTAGCATCAGCGGATATTGTGGCAGACCCATTAACTAAGCCACTGACACAGAAGGTGTTTGAGAAACACATGGAAAGTATGGGACTCTGGCTTGTACCAGATTGGACCTAAGTGCAAGTGGGAGCTGTTAGGCAGTTTTGTATGCCCTTAGCTTCAATGAGATTTGATGTACTTTTGACATTTAGTGTAAATAAAAAAAGTGCATGTTTGATTCATGTTGTATGGTATGATTCTGTGTAAGACCCTAAAACTGGACACTTAATGAGACACGTGTTAGTTTTAAATGTTCACAGTCATTGGATAAGTCAAGGGAGATTTATCCTGCCAAGGCTGATACTGGTGTGCCACCAAGTGTTGGGATGGCCTGTCTCGGCCACCAGAGTAAGACCCAAGGCACATGCAGTATGGGATTACTCGAATCCTTGAACCAGACCAGATTTCCAGTATTGCCTTGGACCTTAGAGACAAAAGGGAAAAACTGGAAAGTTACACCTGACCCCTAGACTCGATTATGATACTTCACTAGGTGTCGGATTAGGCTGTCTTTGATATGCCAATCAGTGAGATCCTTAGCGGGGGTCAAAACCTAGGTATGTTGGGTTAGTCTGAGAATTCATCTGAGTGGGCGATCATAGTGACAAGATCAGCCCCTTTGTTGGACAAAGGTAATGATAGGGAATGCACTCTCTCTGATGGAAACCAAACTGCCGGCAGTTGATTTCAATCGTTGGAATTTTGTTTTGCAAAATTTATATATATGATATATAGGTATTTTCGTTTTCAATTTGTTTGCAAATGGTTTTAATTCCCAGGATCCATGTGAGAAGAGAGTGCAGCACTGTTCCTTGCAGCCGAGGGAGAGCTCAGGAGCATTATGGGCTGAGAGGTTAAGTGTAAGGCCATTTAGGATAATACCTGATGGGCTAATCTTGCACCTGCCCGCAGTCCCTGGGTTTTTATAAGATGGCTTGGCCCAGGGACCACTTAGTGTAAGTGTTGGGCCCATAGGTTCCATGTGATGGGCTTAGGGGTTCACTGGGCTTCTTAGTGAATTCGGCTAGGCATTGTAATAAAGACTGGGCCAAACCTATGTGGCTGGTGTGTAGATCAATGCTTGGGTCCCACATCATACAAAGAAGCCCAACTGGGCAGCAAATTGGAAACCAATTGAGCACTGATTACTTAATGGGCCAAAAGCCCATTTCAAACTGGGCTGATATGATCACCCACTTATGGGGTGGATCTGAGATTAAGGTTAGCAAAAGGATTGGGCCTTTAACCTAATCCACTCCAGGAGACCAAATTCAAATCAGATTTGAATATGGTAACCTTCTGATATGATCAGGAGTAAGCTAACCTAATCTGCAGATAGGATTAAGATCATCCCCTATCTAGATGCTTATTTGGATTGGGATAATTCCTAATAGGATTAGGAGATTTCTTAATCAAGAAGAAAGAGGAGAAATCCTAAGAGAGAATTAACAGAATTCGAACCTAGGGTTTTGAGCAAAAAAAATATCTTCCTGCGAATTGAGATAGGATCTCATACACTCCAAAGAGAAGAGAAACAGCATTCGCCATCTTCAGGAATTCTCCTCCAGCTGCCGCCATTCTCTGAAAGGATTTGATCTTTGAGAAAAGAAATCAAGAAATCAGTTCTTGATATTAGTTTTGCAGAAGGAACTCAAAAGATTCGGTGCTCAGTGTTTCCAGAGGATTCTTGTGAAGGATTCAGTGTGTAGGACGCACTCTGCTGGTTCCGTTCTACAGATTGCTGTGTCATCTTCAGTAGGAACGGATCTTGGTGTCTTCTTTGGGCGTGAAGACCAACTTTGGGAGATACTGCTTCTCTGGATCAGGTATAATCCTCCCTTGTCTTTTGGTTCAGATCTGGTTCAGCTATGGTTTAGCTATGGTTCAGGTAGGATCCTTGAATATCGTATTCTAAATTTAGGGAATATGATTCCCAGTTGGAAGAAGGTAGGAAATTTTTTTGAAATTCGCCCACCCATTCCGCAACCTTTCTGGCATCCATACGATGGATGCTACCATTCTTTCAAAGACACTTGGGGTTGCCGAGCAGTTACTGTGGGGAATCATAACCATGTCCATTGCTCAGGAATCGATCAGGGTCAGTAGCGGAGCCTTGGAGTGTGCGCTGCTTCGGTCTTCTGCGCAGGTAAATCCTCTTCTTCTTATTCCTTCTGTTTTGCTCTCCTTTTTGGTATACTTATTATATTCGTCTGCAAAATGCTTGTGCGGCAGTCGTGCTGGTTGATCGCCTTCGAGATGTTCGATCATCGTACGAGCGGGAACACTCCGAGTATTTACGGCAGAAGGCCCAGTTGGCCGAGCTCCAGGCTGCTGGGGAGCGGTCGGCCGCGCTAGAGAGGGAGGTGGCCGAGCTAAAGGCGCAGCTGGCTGAGCAAGCTAGTCTTGTCCGGGAGCTGAAGTAGGAGATCGCCAAGCTTAAGGAGCTACGGCAGGAGGCCGCTGAGCAAGCCATCAATGAATAAAAGGCATAGGAGGAGATGCAGCTGGATATGGACGAGTATGCCGAGGCTTCCTTTGCGACTAGGTTCAATCTTTTTCGATGAAGGATACCTCACCGTCACCAGGAGTTGGCCATTGATTCATAAGGCTGGGATGCCTTTGATCCAAATTCTCCACAAGGGTCCACCGAGGGAGCCGAAGATGAGGCCGAAGTGGTTGTTGGTGCTACTAATTCTGCTACCAAGGACTGATCGACGACCTCCTATGTTCATTATTTTCTGTGTTTGTTTTTTTTTTTTGGGCTCGGTGTTCCAAGCCTTTAAACGGTGTAATGAATAGTTTAGTTAAATGTTAATGTTTCTTTATCTGATCACGTGTTGCCTCTTTTTTCAGCCGAGGCCCATATGGCTGGGCTGTTGTGTGTACCGGTCTGGGCTATGCCTCTTGTATGATTCTGTTGGTCGGAGTGTGGTCGGCCGTGTCATTGAGTGGGTCGGGGTCAGTTGTTCCTTGGGTGACCTTTTTGCATTTCGCGATTCTAGTCTGTTAGCCGAGGTATAGTTGACCGAAGTATGGTTAGCTATGCCTCGGCGTCCCCCATCTTGTGCTGACCGAGGTTACTGTTGGCCGATGTTTAGTCGGTCGAGCTATGCCTTGGCGTCCACAGTCCTGTACTAACCGAGGTGTCGTTGGCTGAGGTGTAGCCGGCCGGGCTATGCCTCAGCGTCCCCAGCCTTATGCTGACTGAGGTTACCGTTGGACGAGGTGTAGTCGGCCCGGCTATGCCTTGGTGTCCCCAATCTTGTACTGACTGAGGTATCGTTGGTCGAGGTGTAGCCGGCCGGGCTATGCCTCGACATCCCCAGCCTTGTGCTGATTGAGGTTGAAGGGATGAGAGATCCATCTTATGGACGCGCAAATCTTGCGGAATAAGGTGGGCGAATTTCAAAAAAAAAAAAATTCTCTCCCTTTCAACTGGGAATCGAATTCCCTATTTAGAAAATCATATTTTCAAGGATCAATCTTGAACCATAAACTGAACCAGATCTGAACAAAAGCAGTAGGAGAAAATTATACTTGATACAGAGAAATAATATCTCCCAATGGAGGTGTTCACGCCCAAGGAAGGATCCAAAGACTGCTCCCACGGAAGATGGCGCAATGCAGGATAAAGCAAAATCAACAGTGTTCTTCTCCAAGAACCTAGTCCTTCGCAAGAAACAACAGGATGGCACGTGAGCACAGCTTCCTACCAATCCTTTCACAAAGAACTGATATCAAGATCAAATCTTGACTTCTCCCGCAACTGGAGATCGAACTGGCAAGGTAGGCAACAAGAAGAAGGAGGCGACAAGAAAGAATTCTGCAGGGTTGCTTAATTCTTATGTGAATAATGTGTCTTCTAAAGGCTGCCGCCCCTTCCTTCTCTTGTAACCCTAAAGGATCAGCTCCTAATCCAATTAGGACTTGCTGATCCAAATCTGATTTGGATCAGACATCCCTCTAGGTGATAAGGATAAACCCTTATCTTATCTGCAGATTAGATTAGCCTTCTCCTAATCTCATTAGGAGGTTTCTAGATCTAAATCACATTCAGATCTGAACTCTCTGAGTGGATAGGGTTAAGACCCTATCTTATCTGCTAATCCATCTCAGAATTCGCCCCATATTTAACTCATTAAATTAGTCCATTTCGAAGTGGCTTAAGGCCCATTAAGTTTATGTGTTCACTTAGCCTTCCTAACTGCTGCCCAGTTGGGCTTCCTTGTATGGCGTGGGACCCAAGCATTGATCTACACATCACCCACATGGGTTCGGACCAGCCTTTGTTACAAGGCCTGGCCGAATACACTATTATGGACAGTGCACCACCTAAAACCCATCAAATGGGCTCTATGGGCCCAACACTTACCCTAAGTGGTCCCTGGGCCAAGCCACCATGTAACACCCAGGGACTGTGGGAAGATGCAAGATTAGCCCCTCAGGTATTATCCTCAATGATCTAACACTCAACCTCTCAGCCCATAATAATCAAACAATGCCCCACAAGAGAGGACCTCTCCCTCGGCTGCAAGGAACAGTGTTGCACTCTCTACTTATATGGATCCTAGGAATTAAAACCTTTTACAAACATTTTAGAAACCATAATATATATACTTTTATATCACATATAAAATATATTTTGCAAAACAAATCTCAACGATTGAAATCGGTTGCCGACAGTCTTGGTTTCAATTAGAGAGAATTTATCCCCGATCATTACCTTTGTCCGACAAAGGGGCTGATCCTGTCACTATGATCACCCACTCAGATGAATTCTTAGACTGTCCCAACATACCCAAATTTTGACCCCCACTAAAGATCTCACTGATTGGTACATCAAAGAAAGCCCAATCCGACACCTAGTGCAGTATCATAATCGAGTCTAGGGGTCGGGTGTAACTTTCCAGTTTTGCCCATTAATCTCCAAGGTCCAGGGCAATACTGGAAATCTGGTTCAATTCAAAGATTCAATCAATCCTACACTGCATGTGCCTAGGGTCTCACCCTGGCAGCTGAGACAGGCTACCCCAACCGACTTGGTGGCACATTAGTGTCATCCTTATCAGGGATAGGTCTCCCCAGACCGACCCACCGGCTGTGAACATTCTAAACTAACACGAGTCTCATTAAGTGTCCAGTTTAAGGGTATTACACAGAAACATACCAAGGGAACATGAATCAAATATGTACTTTTATTCATCTACAATAAACTCATAATGTACATCATTTTGATTGAAGCTAAGGGCATACAAAACTGTCTAAAAACTCCCACTTGCACTTAGATCCAATCAGGTACAAGCCAGTGTCTCATGCTTTCCACCTGTTTCTCAAACACTTTCTATGATAGTGGCTTCGTCAATGGGTCTGCTACACTCACTACCTGAGCAATGTCAGGACGAGTGCACAGCATGGCAGACATGATGCTCCCTACGGCAGAGGCATAGGGAACGTCTTTCATGCCCTCAATCTCCTCAGAGGTCTTGGAAGACATCTTCTTGGAGAGAGTAACTCCGTGTCTGAAAGGAACATTTCCTTTCTTAGAGTTCTCCATGCTGTATCTTTTGACTATTTTATCAATATAAGTAGATTGGGATAATCCTATTATCCGCTTCGATCTATCTCTATAGCGTCGAAGACCCAGTATATAGTAGGCTTCTCCAAGATCTTTCATGGAGAATTGCTGTGAAAGCCATACATTCACCGTAGTTAACATTCCTACATCATTCCCAATGAGTAGAATGTCATCTACATACAGAACTAAGAAGGTAACCTTATCTCCACTGTACTTCCTGTAAACACAGGGTTCATCTGGATTCTGTTTGAAGTCAAACGATTTGACAGCAGAGTCAAAATGGATGTTCCAACTCCTAGAAGCTTGCTTAAGTCCATAAATGGATCTATTTAGTTTACATACCATGTGTTCCTGACCAGCAGCAATGAAGCATTGTGGCTGTTGCATATAGATATCTTCAGTAAGATCTCCATTCAAGAATGCAGTTTTGACATTCATTTGCCAAACCTCATAATCATGGTATGCTACTATAGATAGCAGGATCCTAATTGATTTAAGCATGGCCACAGGCGAAAAGGTTTCCTCATAATTGATGTCCTCTTTCTGAGTGTACCCTTTTGCCACCAGACGAGCTTTGAAGGTCTCAACCTTACCATCGGGGCCCTTCTTCCTCTTGTAAATCCATTTGCAATCGATTGCTTTTACCCCGGATGGCAGATCTACTAGAGTCCAGACTCCATTGGTCTCCATTGAGTCCATCTCAACTCTCATGGCCTCCACCCACTTCTGGGAATCTATGTCCAGCATAGCTTTCGCGTAAGTCACGGGATCCTCCTCACTAGTCAAGGTTTCCTCCAGGTAACTATCCTCGTCATAACCATAACGGACTGGTGGCCTGGATACCCAAGTGGATCTTCTAGGTTGGTCACTACCTGGAACTTGTGAGACATCTTCCACTGCTCCTGAGCTCTCGTCATCAAGAACTAATTCCTGACGATGGGTGTCCAGGATGTAATCTGTCTCCAAGAATTGTGCATTTCGGCTGCAGAACACTTTCTGCTCACTTGGGTCATAGAATAGGTAACCCATAGAGCCTTTTGGGTAGCCTACAAATAGGCAACGATTGGTCTTGGATTCCAACTTGTCTGCACTCATTCTTTTAATGTGTGCTAGACAACCCCAAATCTTCAAGTGTCTGACACTTGGTTTCTTTCCGGTCCAAAGTTCATATGGAGTGTTCGGAACTGATTTGGTTGGAACCCGATTCAGCACGTAAAGCACAGTCTCTAATGCATAACCCCAAAAGGATGTGGGTAACTCTGAGTGTATGAGAAGTGACCGGACCATATCTAATAAGGTCCTATTCCTCATCTCTAAAACACCGTTAAGTTGTGGTGTAGCAGGAGGAGCTAATTGTGATACTATCCCATTGTCCTTTAAGTAGTCCCTGAATTCGTCAGAGAGATACTCGCCACCTCGATCTGATCGGAGGGCTTTAATTTCTCTCCCTAACTGTTTCTTGACCTCTTGTCTGAACTCTTTAAACTTTTCAAAGGATTCAGACTTATGTCTCATTAGGTACACGTAACCATATCATGAAAAATCATCGGTGAAGGTGATGAAATACACTTGTTGATTCCATGTCCTAACACTCAGGGGACCACATACATCAGTATGTGTAAGGTCAAGTGTGTCTGTACATCTTTCAGGCTTACCGTTAAATGGCCGTTTGGTCATCTTACCTTGCAGTTAAGGCTCACAGGTGGGAAGATCTTCTACAGTTAGAAAATCCAAAGGACCATCCTTTACCAACCTTGTGATTCGGTCAACACCAATGTGGCCAAGTCGGTAATGCCATAGGCACGTGAGATTAACTGTATCACAGACTCTTTTCTTAGGGATTTCAGCCGACGAAGTTTCGGTTATGTTAGTTTCTAGAGAAGGATGTAGAACATAGAGACCATTCTCCAGTTCCTCGTATGCGAAGAATCTGTTATTTCTTTTTATAGTAATCATATTACTGAAAAAGACAGAATAACCATCTATACAGAGTTTTGAGACAGAAATCAATACATAAAGACAATCTTTCAGTACAATAACTCCTTCTCTAAAAATTAACTCCACGGTTCCTATGGCTGTGGGTGCAACAATTGTAGTAGTCCCCAAGTAGAGCGTAACTTCTCCTTCACTCAGCCTTCTGCTTACCTTGAACCCCTGCAGTGAGTTACACGCATGAGTTGAAGCCTCAGAGTCAATACACCAAGACGCAGAAGCTACCAATAGATTGGTTTCTATAACACAAGATTCAAAATTACCTTTCTTGGATTGCAGGTAGGCAGGACAGTTCCTTTTTCAGTAGCCGATCTTCTTGCAGAAGTGACAGGCATTCGATGCCTTGTCCTTCTGCTTCTTGGGTTTGGCAGCCTTCTTCTGGGGCTTTCTCTTTGCCTTCCTTTTCTTGCCCAATTTTCCAGTTTCAACAAGCATGGCAATGGGCTCATCCTTTTTAATCAATTCTTCGGCCCTTTGCAACATATTGCTGAGTTCCTGCAAGCTGACGTTCAGCTTGTTCATGTTGTAATTCATGATGAATGGATTAAAGGATGGAGGCAGAGAGTTGAGAATAGCATCAATTTGTGTTACCAGATCCAGCCCGAATCCAAGAGCCTCCAGTTCATTGATATAACCCATCATCTGGAGACAATGGTCGGGAACCTGTTGGCCCTTGGACATCTACACGGTCATGAACTGTTTCAAGACCTTATGCCGAGTAGAACGATTCTGCTCTTCGTACATTGTCTTGAGACTGTCCAATACGTCTTTAGCAAGTTCGATCTGATCGAACTGCCTCTGAATTGGGTTGTCCAAGGAGGCAAAGATATAGCAGTGGGCAAGGGAGTTTTTCTCCTCCCATTCTTGGTATTATCTTCTCCAGGCCTCAGAAGCCCTATCTCCCGGACGATCCAGGGCAGGATTCTTGGCTACCTTATCCAATTTCTCAGAGGTTAAGACCAACATAAGGCTCCTGTACCAGTCGGCATAGTTTGGGCCCTTCAACTTGTTGTCATCAAGCAACTTTGCAAATTGTCTGTTTGCCATTTTTCTGATAAAAGAGCAAACATCAGTCCACAACCTAATTTGATTCATGTTCATTACATAGATATGGATTTTAATCTACGTTCCATTCCCATTTATTCATCTTTGATATTTCCCTCCTTTCTCAGTGACGGAGACTGCGAGTTGCCTCTAGAAATGTGGGAAATCACATAGGGTGCATGGAGCCAATTGTTTTAGCTGCATAACCCCACCACCTTTCTGTGAAGGATCATATCCACTCATCATATGAATTTTCCCTTTGACCTCTGTCAGACAAGGTTCAGAGCCGTTTTCAGGTAAACCTTTCTGTCCAGTGAGTGCTTACCCATCATATTCATGAACGCCAAGGTACAGTGAGAGAGTTCCCATTTTCTGGTGAAGCCCCTCCCACATCGGTCTATGACGCCCCTATCATCTTATGAAACACTCAGACACGCCCAACAACAAATGGATATCCCATTTTCTGGTGCGTTTTCTCATTACTGAAGGACCCATCCTCATGCTAATGATGGAAGGCCTTTAGAGAGTTCATCATATGAATCTCCCTATCACATGCACTCATATTAGCTGGAGGGAACAATCAATTACGCCCTAGTTTGATCTAGGTCAAACCCAAGTGGCTCCCACTGACTTTCATAAAGTCAGATTTCAGTGGGCCCAAATCGGCTTGGGTCCCGCACGTAACCTCTCCATGAGGTGTGGGGCCCACCACTGAGGGAGGTGAAAGAATGGTAGGATCCATCTAATGGACGCCAAGAACGTTGCGGAATGGGTGGGCGAATTTCAAAAATTTTCCTACCTTCTTCCAACTAGGAATCATATTCCCTAAATTTAGAATACAATATTCAAGGATCGTACTTGAACCATAATCGAATCAGATCTGAACCAAAAAGCAAAAGGGAGGAATATACCTGATCTGGAGAAGCAGTATCTCCCAAAGTTGGTGTTCACGCCCAAAGAAGACACCAAGATCCGCTCCTGCTGAAGATGACATAGCTGTGGGTGGAACGGAACCAGTAGAGTGTGTCCTACACACTAGATCGTTCGCAAGAATCCTCTGGAAACTCTGAACACCGAATCCTTTTCAGTCCTTTCTGCAAGACTGATGTCAAGAACTGATTTCTTGACTTCTTTCTTCTTCAAAGATCGAATCTTGTGAGAAGCAATGGCAGTGGCGGCTGGAGGAGGACTCCAAGGACGAAGATAGCTGAATTGCTTTTCTTCTCTCTGGAGTATGAATGAGATCTAATCTCTTTTTGCAGGAACCTTTCTTGCTTTTTCTAAAAACCCTTGGTTCGAAATCTGATATGTTTCTCTTGGGTTTCTCCTCCTTTCTTCTTGATTAAGAAACCTCCTAATTAGGAGTTATCCCAATCCAAATCAGTATTTGGATAGGGGATTATCTTAATCCTATTTGAAGATTAAGTTAGCTTACTCCTGCTCTTATCAGGAGGTTAAAATCTGATTTGAATTTGGTCCTTTCAGGAGGTTAAGATTAAGTTAGCTTACTCCTATCTGAAGATTAAGTTAGCTTACTCCTATCTGAAGATTCAAATCTGATTTGAATTTGGTCTCCCAGAGTGGATAAGGTTAAAAGGCTCTATCCTTTTTCTAACATTAATCTCAGATCCGCCCCAGGGATGGGTGATCATATCAGCCCAGCTCGAAATGGGCTTTTGGCCCAATAAGTGTTCAATGCTTAACTGGTTTCCAATCTGCTGTCTAGTTGGGCTTCTTTGTATGGCGCGGGACCCAAGCTTTGATCTACACACCAACCACATAGGTTCGGCCCAGCCTTTATTACAAGGCCCAGGAGAATTCATTGAAAAAGCTCAGTGAACCCCTGAGCCCATCACATGGACCCTATGGGCCCAACACTTACATTAAGTGCTCCCTAGGCCAAGCCATCTTATAAAAACCCAGGGACTGTGGGCAGGTGCAAGATTAGCCCATCAGGTATTATCCTAAATGGTCTTACACTTAACCTCTCAGCCTTTAATGATCAAGCACTGCCCGACAAGAGAGAACCTCTCCGTTGGCTGCAAGGGACAGTGCCGCACTCTTCACTCACATGGATCCCGGGAATTAAAACCATTTGCAAACATTTCGAAACTGTACATATATATATATATATATATATTAATTTTGTAAAACAAAATTCCAATGATTGAAATCAACTGTCGGCAGTTTGGTTTCCATCAGAGAGAGTGCATTCCCGATCATTACCCTTTGTCCGACAAAGGGTCTGATTCTGTCACTATGATTACCCACTCAGATGAATTCTCAGACTGTCCCAACATACCCAGGTTTTGATCCCCATCTAAGGATCTCACTGATTGGCATATCAAAGACAGCCCGATCTGACACCTAGTGAAGTGTCATAATCGAGTCTAGGGGTCAGGTGTAACTTTCCAGTTTTGCCCATCTGTTTCCAAGGTCTAGGGCAATACTGGAAATCTGGTCCAGTTCAAGGATTCGAGTAATCCCATACAGCATGTGCCTTGGGTCTTACCCTGGTGGCCGAGACAGGCCATCCCAACACTTGGTGGCACACTAGTATCAGCCTTGGCAGGATAAATCTCCCCAGACTTATCCAATGGCTGTGAACATTTAAAACTAACACGAGTCTCTATAAGTGTCCAGTTTTAGGGCCTTACACAGAATTATACCAAACAACATGAATCAAACATGCACTTTATTTATTTACACTAAATGTCAAAAGTACATCAAATCAGATTGAAGCAAAGGGCATACAAAACTGTCTAACAGGAGGTCATCCAATGACCAAAAGGGACACCATGGCAATGATGTGCATTCAGCCATGGTGCGCGCAAGAGCCACTGTCGATTGAGCATGGGCCAAGCACTTATGGCCCATGTACGTAGCACATCACACATCCATACATCACATGCAAGGATAAATTGATCCAATCAATTAAATATCTGTAAAGCCCATTTGATGCCCATTTTGAATCCATAATATTAACCATTAATATTATCTAGGTATATGGGCTGAATTAGGGTTGATTGGTTCAGCCCATATAGCTTTAAGGGTTAAGTGAGCTTTTAGCAGTTTTAACTATTTAAAACTGGGCCTTTACAGGTTGGGTCGAATTAAGCATTTAATTAATTATCAATCCTCAGGCCCATTAGGGGGAAAATTTGGGCTGACTTTCAGCCTTGATTGAACCCTAGATTCAGCCCAAACTATTTGAACCAATCTTGGATTGAATGGGTCTAGGGTTTGATCTTTAATTCAAGAAAATAATCTGAAATTAAATACTGGTAAAAGAAAAGCAATAATTAGTCTCATAGGGCTGTTCGCACATTCCATCCTGCAAAACAGAGGTTAGATCACAGGTTGCAGTTTCATAAACTACAAATCGCAGATTGTAATTCTCCCATCTGTGAAATCTCCTTCTCTACGAGATCTCCTTCTCTGCAAGATGTCCTTCTCTGCGCCGCCATCTTCGATCCAAAATAACATAAATATAAATCCTAATTTCTATTAATAATTACATCAGATCGAATACCTATACATTCAGTCTAAAAAATAAAAAAAAATTATTTTACAGACCAAATGTAATAAAATAATCCATAAACTGCAAAATCGCAGGTTCCCTGCGCAAATCAAGAATTCGATCTCCTCTTGTACGAACAGCCCATAAATCAAGAAAATCATAAAGAACAATTCTAAACAATAATCAGATTTATATAAAATTTAATTTCAGATTATTCGCCCATAAATTTTGGGAACAAATTTCCCAAAACCCTTATCTGCGCAAATCAGGTAGAACGCGTTCTGCCCATTTGCGCAGGTTCAGATCTGAAACAAATTGGTTCAAGATTTGAACCATGGCTCCGATACCACTGAAGGGATGAGAGATCCATCATATGGACGCCCAAATCTTGCAGAATAAGGTGGGCGAATTTCAAAAAAAAAAATCTCTCTCCCTTTCAATTGGGAATTGAATTCCCTATTTAGAAAATCATATTTTCAAGGATCAATCTTGAACCATAAACTGAACCAGATCTGAACAAAAGTAGTAGGAGAAAATTATACATCATACGGAGAAGTAATATCTCCCAATGGAGGTGTTCACGCCCAAGGAAGGATCCAAAGACTGCTCCCACTGAAGATGGCGCAGTGCAGGATAGAGCAAAATCAGCAGTGTTCTTCTCCAAGAACCTAGTCCTTCGCAAGAAATAGCAGGATGGCACGTGAGCATAGCTTCCTATCAGTCCTTTCACAAAGAACTAATATCAAGATCAAATCTTGACTTCTCCCGCAACTGGAGATCGAACTGGCAAGGTAGGCAGCAAGAAGAAGGAGGCGACAAGAAAGAATTCTACAGGGTTGCTTAATTCTTTCTTCTGTGATTTCAGCTCTAAAGAGGATGTGAATAATGTGTCTTCTAAAGGCTGCCACCCCTTCCTTCTCTTGTAACCCTAAAGGATCAGCTCCTAATCCACTTAGGACTTGCTGATCCAAATCTGATTTGGATCAGACATCCATTTAGGTGATAAGGATAAACCCTTATCTTATCTACAGATTAGATTAGCCTTCTCCTAATCTCATTTGGAGGTTTCTAGATCTGAATCACATTCAGATTTGGACTCTCTGAGTGGATAGGGTTAAGACCCTATCCTATCTGCTAATCCATCTCAGAATTTGCCCCATATTTAACTCATTAAATTAGCCCATTTCGAAGTGGGGTTAAGGCCTATTAAGGTTATGAGCTCACTTAGCCTTCCTAACTGCTGCCCAGTTGAGCTTCCTTGTATTGTGTGGGACCCAAGCATTGATCTACACATCAGCCACCTGGGTTCGGCCCAGCCTTTGTTACAAGGCCTGGCCGAATACACTGTTATGGACAGTGCACTCCCTGAAACCCATCAAATGGGCTCTATGGGCCCAACACTTACCCTAAGTGGTCCCTGGGCCAAGCCACCTTGTAACACCCAGGGACTGTGGGCAGATGCAAGATTATCCCATCAGGTATTATCCTCAATGGTCTTACACTCAACCTCTCAGACCATAATGATCAAACACTGCCCGACAAGAGAGGACCTCTCCCTCGGCTGCAAGGAACAGTGTTGCACTCTCTACTTATATGGATCCCAGGAATTAAAACCTTTTGCAAACATTTTAGAAACCATAATATATATACTTTTATATCTCATATAAAATATATTTTGCAAAACAAATCTCAACGGTTGAAATCGGCTGCTGGCAGTCTTGGTTTCCATCAGAGAGAGTGCATCCCCGATCATTACCTTTGTCCGACAAAGGGGCTGATCCTGTCACTATGATCACCCACTCAGATGAATTCTTAGACTATCCCAACATACCCAGATTTTGACCCTCGCTAAGGATCTCACTGATTGGTACATTAAAGACAGCCCAATCCGACACCTAGTGCAGTATCATAATCGAGTCTATGGGTCAGGTGTAACTTTCCAGTTTTTCCCATTAATCTCCAAGGTCTAGGGCAATACTGGAAATCTGGTCCAGTTCAAAGATTCAATCAATCCTACACTACATGTGCCTAGGGTCTCACTCTGGCAGCTGAGACCGGCCACCCCAACCGACTTGGTGGCACATCAGTGTCCTTATCAGGATAGGTCTCCCCAGACCGACCCACCGGCTGTGAACATTCTAAACTAACACGAGTCTCATTAAGTGTCCAGTTTAAGGGTATTACACAGAAACATACCAAGGGAACATGAATCAAATTTGTACTTTTATTCATTTACAATAAACTCATAATGTACATCATTCTGATTGAAGCTAAGGGCATACAAAACTGTCTAACAGAGGTGTCGTTGTTCGAGATCTTTCAGTTCTCGTGCTCTCAACCATGGGATGCTCGGTTTCTGGTCTTAGGAGCCTTTGGGGCCCTTCTAGGGCTAGCCGTTTCCCAGCTAGCTCAGCCGTTAAGCCAGCGGTAGTGTGGAGTTCCTCGACCGCCCTCAGGCATTGGTGGGCGGGGGCATTCTTCATCCACGTTTAGGCTTAGCCATTGGCAGTTGAGTCGGTTAGCTTGCTTGGCAATGTTCTACCGAGCTGTGTGTAAAGGGTGTAGGACAGTTTTGTATACCCTTAGCTTCAATCAGAATGATGTACTTTATGAGTTTATTGTAAATGAATAAAAGTGCATATTTGATTCATGTCCCCTTGGTATGTTTCTGTGTAATACCCTTAAACAAGACACTTATTGAGACTCGTGTTAGTTTAGAATGTTCACATCCAGTGGGTCGGTCTAGGGAGACCTATCCTGACAAGGCTCACACTGTGGTGCCACCAAGTCGGTTGGGGTGGCCTGTCTCAGCTGCCAGGGTGAGACCCTAAGCACATACAGTGTAGGATTAATTGAATCTATGAACTGGACAAGATTTCTAGTATTGCCCTGGACCTTGGAGATTGATGGGCAAAACCGGAAAGTTACACCCAACCCCTAGACTCGATTATGATACTGCACTAGGTGTCGGATTGGGCTGTCTTTGATGTAACATTCAGTGAGATCCTTAGCGGGGGTCAAAATCTGGGTATGTTGGGACAGCCCAAGAATTCATCTGAGTGGGTGATCATAGTGACAGGATCAACCCCTATGTCTGACAAAGGTAATGATCGGGGATGCACTCTCACTGATGGAAACCAAGACTGTCGGCAACCGATTTCAACCGTTGAGATTTGTTTTGCAAAGTATATTTTATGAGATATAAAAGTATATATATTATGGTTTCTAAAATGTTTGCAAGAAGGTTTTAATTCCCGGGATCCAGTTAAGTAGAGAGTGCAACACTGTTCCTTGCAGCCGAGGGAGAGGTCCTCTCTTGTCGGGCAGTGTATGATCATTATGGGTTGAGAGGTTAAGTGTAAGACCATTGAAGATAATACCTGATGGGCTAATCTTGCATCTACCCACAGTCCCTGGGTGTTACAAGGTGGCTTGGCCCAGGGACCACTTAGGGTAAGTGTTGGGCCCATAGAGCCCATTTGATGGGTTTCAGGGGCTGCACTGTCCATAACAGTGTATTCGGCCAGGCCTTGTAACAAAGGCTGGGCCGATCCCATGTGGCTGATGTGTAGATCAATGCTTGGGTTCCACGCCATACAAGGAAGCCCAACTGGGCAGTAGTGAGGAAGGTTAAGTGAGCACATAAGCTTAATGGGCCGAAAGCCCATTTCGAACTGGTCTATTTTATTAGTTAATAATGTGGTAAATTCTGAGATGGATTAGCAGATAGGATAGGGTCTTGACCCTATCCACTCATAGAGTCCAGATCTGAATGTGATTCAGATCTAGAAACCTTCTAATGAAATTAGGAGAAAGCTAATCTAATCTACAGATAAGATAAGGGTTTATCCCTATCACCTAATAGGGGTCTTATCCAAATATGATTTGGATAAGCAGCTCCTAATTGGATTAGGAGCTGATCTTTTTGGTTAACAAAAGAAGGAGGGGGCGGCAGCCTTTTCACACACACAATCAGATTTTCTTCAGTGCTGAAATCACAAGAAGAGAGAATTCTCCACCCTGTGAATACTCTCTTGCCGCCTCCCTGTTCTTGCCACCTTGTTTGCCAGTTCGATCTCTAGTTGTGGGAGAAGTCAAGATTTGATCTTGACATCAGTTCTTTGAGAAAGAATTGATAGGAAGCTGTGCTCACGTGCCATCCTGTTGATTCTTGCGAAGGACAGGGTTCTTGGAGAAGAACACTGCTGATTCTGCTCCATCCTGCACTGCGCCATCTTCAGTGGGAGCAGTCTTTGGATCCTTGGGCGTGAACACCTTCGTTGGGAGATACTATTTCTCTGTATCAGGTATAATCTTCTCCTACTCCTTTTGATTCAGATCTGGTTCAGTTTATGGTTCAAGAATGATCCTTGAAAATATGATTTTCTAAAATAGGGAATGCGATTCCCAATTGAAGGGAGAGAAAAATTTTTGAAATTCGCCCCCTTATTCCGCAATCTTTGGGCATCCATATGATGGATCTCTCATCCCTTCAGTGGTATCAGAGCCAGGTTCAAATCTTGAACCAATTTGTTTCAGATCTGAACTTGCGCAAATGGACAGGAGGAATTCTACCCGATTTTCGTAGATATGGGTTTGGAAATTTGTTCCCAAAATTAATGGGCGAATAATCTGAAATTAATTTTACATAAATCTGATTATTATTTAGAACTGTTCTTTATGATTTTCTTGATTTATGGGCTGTTCATACAAGAGGAGATCGAATTCTTGGTTTGCGCAGGGAACCTACAAGATTTGCAGTTTTACATTTGGTCTGTAAATAATTTTTTTTTTTTATTTTCTAGAGTCAATGTATTAGGTATTTGATCTGATGTAATCATTAATAGAAATAGGATTTCTATTTATTTTATTTTGGATCGAAGATGGCGGCGCAGAAAAGGAGATTTCGCAGAGAAGGAGATTTCGCAGATGGGAGAACTGCAATCTGTGATTTGCAGTTTATGAAACTGCAAACTGTGATCTAACCTCTGTTTTGCAGGATGGATTGTGCGAACAGCCTTGATTGACTGATTCTTGATTTTCTTTTATCAGTATTTAATTTCAGATTATTTTCTTGAATTAAAGATTTAGATAAAGATCAAACCCTAGACCCATTCGAACCAAGATTGGTTCAAACTATTTGGACCGAATCTAGGGTTTAATCAAGGTTGAAAGTCAACCCTAATTTTCCCACTAATGGGCCTAAGGATTGATGTTTAATTAAATAGTTAATTCGGCCCAACCTGTAAAGGCCCAGTTTTAAATAGTTAAAACTGCTAAAAGCCCCCTTATCATTCAAAGCTATATGGGCTGAACCATTCGGCCCATATACCTAGATAATATTAATGGTTGATATTGTGGATTTAAAATGGGCTTCAAATGGGCCTTACAGATGATTAATTGATTGGATCAATTTATCCCTGCATGTGATGTATGGATGTGTGATGTGCTACGTACATGGGCCATAAGTGCTTGGCCCATGCTCAATCGACAGTGGCTCTTGCGCACACCATGGCTGAATGCACATCATTGCCATGGTGTCCCTTTTGGTCATTGGATGACCTCCCTCAGTGGTGGGCCCCACACCTCATCAAGAGGTTACGTGCGGAACCCTAGTCGATTTAGGCCCACCGAAATCTGGCTTTATGAAAGTTAGTGGGAGCCACTTTGGTTTGACCTAAAATTAGAACTAGGGCGTAATTAACTGTTCCCTCCAGCTAATATGAGCGCGTGTGATAGGGAGATTCATATGATGAACTCTCTAAAGGCCTTCCATCATTAGCATGAGGATGGGTTCATCAGTAATGAGGAAATGCACCAGAAAATGGGCTATCCATTTGCTGTTGGGCTTATCTGAGTGTTTCATAAGATGATAGGGGCATCATAGACCGATGTGGGAGGGGCTTCACCAGAAAATGGAAACTCTCTCACGGTACCTTGGCATTCAGGAAAGTGATGGGTAAGCACTCACTGGACAAAAAAGTTTACCTGAAAACGGCTTTGAACCTTGTCTGACAGAGGCCAAAGGGAAAGCTCATATGATGAGTGGATATGATCCTTCACAGAAAGGTGGTGGGATTATGCAGTTGGAACAGTTGGCTCCATGCACCCTATGTGATTTCCCACATTTCCAGTGACAACCCGTAGTCTCCATCACTGAGAAAGGAGGGAAATCTCAGAGATGAATAAATGGAAATGGAACGTAGATTAAAATCCATATCTATGAAATGAACATGAATCAAATTAGGTTGTGGACTGATGTTTACTCTTTTATCAGAAAATGGCAAACGGATCATTTGCAAAATTGCTTGATGACAACAAGTTGAAGGGCCCAAACTATGCCGACTGGTATAGAAACCTTATGCTGGTCCTAGCTTCTGAAAAGCTAGACAAAGTGGCAAAGAATCCTGCCCCGGAGCGTCCGGGACATAGGGCTTCTGAGGCCCGAAGGAGAGACTATCAGGAATGGGAGGAGAAAAACTCCCTTGCCCGGTGTTACATCATTGCCTCCTTGGACAACCCAATACAGAGGCAGTTCGAACAGATCGAACTTGCCAAGGACATATTGGACAGTCTCAGAACGATGTATGAAGAGCAGAATCATTCTACTCGACAAAAGGTCTAAAACAGTTCATGAC
This sequence comes from Nelumbo nucifera, assembly GCF_055504915.1. NCBI lineage: Eukaryota > Viridiplantae > Streptophyta > Magnoliopsida > Proteales > Nelumbonaceae > Nelumbo > Nelumbo nucifera. The sequence continues at coordinate 83,008,183 of NC_142651.1, forward strand.
CGCACAAATGACCAAGGGCCAACAAGTTCACGATCATTGTCTTCGGATGATAGGATATATCAACGAACCGGAGGCTCTTGGATCTGGGCTGGACCTTGCAACCCAGATAGATGCTATCCTTAATTCTTTGCCTCCTTCCTTTATTCCGTTCATTATGAACTATAACATGAAAAAGTTGAATGTCAGCTTGCAAGAGCTCAGCAATATGTTGTAAAGAGCTGAAGAACTGATTAGAAAGGATGAGCCTGTAGCTATTCTTGTTGAAGCTGGCAAGATAGGCAAGAGAAAGAGGAAGGCAAAGAAGCCTCAAGAAAGCCACTAAGGGCAAGAAGCAGAAGAAAGACAAAGCATCGGATGCCTGTCACTTCTACAAGAAGACCAGCCACTGGAAAAGGAACTGTCCTGCCTACCTGGAATCCAAGAAAGGTAATTTTTAAACTTGTGTTATAGAAACCAATTTATTGGTAGCCTCTGCGTCCTGGTGTTTTGACTCCGGGGCTTCAACTCTTGCATGTAACTCACTGCAGGGGTTCAAGGTAAGCAGAAGGCTGAGTGAAGGAGAAGTCACACTCTACTTGGGGACTACTACAACTGTTGCAGCCGCGACCATAGAAACTGTGGAGTTACTTTTTAGAGAAAGAACTATTGTACTGAGAGATTGTCTTTATGTACAAAATTTAAGGAGAAATTTGATTTCTGTCTCAAAACTGTGTGCAGATGGTTATTCTGTCTTCTTTAGTAATACGATTACTATTAAAAGAAACAACAGATTCATCGCATACGGGGAACTGGAGAACGGTCTCTATGTTCTACATCCTTCTCTAGAAACTAACATAACCGAAACTACGTCGGCTGAAATCCCCAAGAAGAGAGCCGGTGATACAGTTAATCCCACGTGTCTGTAGCATTACCGACTTGGCCACATCGGTGTTGACCGAATCACAAGGTTGGTAAAGGATGGTCCTTTGGATTTTCTAACTGTAGAAGATCTTCCCACCTGTGAGCCTTGCCTACAAGGTAAGATGACGAAACGGCCATCTAACGGTAAGCCTGAAAGATGTACAGGCACTCTTGACCTAATACATACTGATGTATGTGGTCCCCTGAGTGTTAGGACAAGGAATCAACATGTGTATTTCATCACCTTCACAGATGATTTTTCACGATATGGTTACGTGTACCTAATGAGACACAAGTCTGAATCCTTTGAAAAGTTCAAAGAGTTTAGACAAGAGATCGAGAAACAGTTAGGGAGAGAAATCAAAGCCCTTCGATCAGATCGAGGTGGTGAATATCTCTCTGACGAATTCAGGGACTACATAAAGGATAATGGGATAGTATCACAGTTAGCTCCTACTGCTACACCACAACATAACGGTGTTTCAGAGAGGAGGAATAGGACCTTATTGGATATGGTCCGGTCGCTTCTCATACACTCAGAGTTACCCACATCCTTTTGGGGTTACGCATTAGAGACTGCGATTTACGTGCTGAATTGGGTTCCAACCAAATTGGTTCTGAATACTCCATATGAACTTTGGACCGGAAAGAAACCAAGTGTCAGACACTTGAAGATTTGGGGTTGTCCAGCACACGTTAAAAGATCGAGTTCAGACAAATTGGAATCCAAGACCAGCCGTTGCCTATTTGTAGGCTACCCAAAAGGCTCTGTAGGTTACCTATTCTATGACCCAAGTGAGCAGAAAGTGTTATGCAGTCAAAATGCGCAATTCTTGGAAACCGATTACATCCTCGACACCCATCGTTAGGAAGTTGTTCTTGATGAGGAGAGCTCAGGAGCAGTGGGAGATGTCCCACAAGTTCCAGGTAGTGACCAACCTAGAAGATCCTCTCGGGTATCCAGGCCACCAGTCCGTTATGGTTATGACTAGGATAGTTACCTGGTGGTAACCTTGACTAGTGAGGAGGATCCCGTGACTTACGCGGAAGCTATGTTGGACATAGATTCCCAGAAGTGAGTGGAGGCCATGAGAGCAGATATGGACTCAATGGAGACCAATGGAGTCTGGACTCTAGTAGATCCGCCCTCCGGGGTAAAAGCAATCGATTGCAAATGGATTTACAAGAGGAGGAAGGGCCCCGATGGTAGGGTTGAGATCTTCAAAGCTCGTCTGGTAGCGAAAGGGTACTCTCAGAAAGAGGGCATCGACTATGAGGAAACCTTTTCGCCTGTGGCCATGCTTATATCCATTAGGATCCTGCTAGCTGTAGCAGCATACCATGATTATGAGATTTGGCAGATGGATGTCAAAACTGCATTCCTGAATGGAGATCTTACTGAAGATATCTATATGCAGCAGTCGCAAGGCTTCATTGTTGCAGGTCAGGAAAACATGGTATGTAAACTTAATTGATCCATTTATGACTTAAGCAAGCTTCTAGAAGTTGGAACATCCATTTTTACTTTGTTGTCAAATCGTTTGACTTCAAGCAGAATCGGGATGAACCTTGTGTCTACGGGAAGTACAGTGGAGATAAGGTTACCTTCTTGGTTCTATATGTAGATGATATTCTACTCATTGGGAATGATGTAGGAATGTTAACTACGGTGAAAGTATGACTTTTACAGCAATTCTCCATGAAATACCTTGGAGAAGCCTTCTATATACTGGGTCTTCGACTCTGTAGAGATAGATCGAAGCGGATAATAGGATTATCCCAATCTGCTTACATTGACAAAATAGTCAAAAGATACAGCATGGAAACTCCAAGAAAGGAAATGTTCCTTTCAGGCACGGAGTCGCTCTCTCCAAGAAGATGTCTCCCAAGACTTCTGAGGAGATTGATGGCATGAAAGACGTTCCCTATGCCTCTGCCGTAGGGAGCATCATGTATGCCATGCTGTGCACTCGTCCAGACATTGCTCAAGTAGTGAGTGTAGTAAGCAGATTTCAGGCCAACCCAAGGCAGGAGCACTGGACTGCTGTGAAAAACATACTTAAGTACCTTCGAAGGACAAAAGAGTTTTGTCTAGTGTTCGACGGTAGCTCACTGTAGATCCAAGGGTATACAGATGCCGATTTCCAATCAGATCCAGATGATAGAAAGTCTACATCTGGATATGTTTTCACGATAGGATCGTGTGCTGTTTGCTGGAAAAGCAGCAAACAGGGGTCCACTGCAGACTCCACGACCGAGGCAGAGTACATTGCCGCAAGTGAGGCTGCCAAAGAAGCCGTGTGGATGAAGAAGTTCATTCACGAGTTGGGAGTAGTTCCGTCCAGCACATCACCCATCCCATTGTTGTGTGACAACAATGGAGCCATTGCTCAGGCTAAGGAGCCACGAGCCCACTCAAAGTCGAAGCACATCGAGAGGAAGTACCACGTATTGCGGGAGATTGTTGGTAGAGGGGACGTCCTGATTCAGAAGGTAGCGTCAGCGAAAAATGTAGCAGACCCATTGACGAAGCCACTATCACAGAAAGTGTTTGAGAAACACGTGGAAAGCATGGGACTCCGGCTAGTACCTGATTGGACCTAAGTGCAAGTGGGAGTTGTTAGATAGTTTTGTATGCCCATAGCTTCAATCAGAATGATGTACTTTATGAGTTTATTGTAAATGAATAAAAGTGCATATTTGATTCATGTCCCCTTGGTATGTTTCTGTGTAATACCCTTAAACTAGACACTTATTGAGAGTCGTGTTAGTTTAGAATGTTCACAGCTAGTGGGTCAGTCTGGGGAGACCTATCTTGACAAAGCCGACACTGTGGTGCCACCAAGTTGGTTGGGGTGGCCTGTCTCAGCTGCCAGGGTGAGACCCTAGGCACATACAGTGTAGAATTAATTGAATCTATGAACTGGACCAGATTTCCAGTATTGCCCTGGACCTTGGAGATTGATGGGCAAAACTGGAAAGTTACACCTGACCCCTAGACTCGATTATGATACTGCACTAGGTGTCGGATTGGGCTGTCTTCGATGTTCCATTCAGTGAGATCCTTAGCGGGGGTCAAAATTTGGGTATGTTGGGACAGTCCAAGAATTCATCTGAGTGGATGATCATAGTGACAGGATCAGCCCCTTTGTCGGACAAAGGTAATGATCGGGGATGCACTCTCACTGATGGAAACCAAGACTGCGGGCAGCCGATTTCAATTGTTGAGATTTGTTTTGCAAAGTATATTTTATGAGATATAAAAGTATATATTATGGTTTCTAAAATGTTTGCAAGAAGGTTTTAATTCCTCGGGCAGTGTATGATCATTATGGGCTGAGAGGTTAAGTGTAAGACCATTGAGGATAATACCTGATGGGCTAGTCTTGCATCTGCCCATAGTCCCTGGGTGTTACAAGGTGGCTTGGCCCAGGGACCACTTAGGGTAAGTGTTGGGCCCATAGAGCCCATTTGATGGATTTCAGGGGGTGCACTGTCCATAACAGTGTATTCGGCCAGGCCTTGTAACAAAGGCTGGGCCGAACCCATGTGGCTGATGTGTAGATCAATGCTTGGGTTCCACGCCATACAAGGAAGCCCAACTAGGCAGCAGTGAGGAAGGTTAAGTGAGCACATAAGCTTAATGGGCCTAAAGCCCATTTCGAACTGGTCTATTTTATTAGTTAATAATGGGGAAAATTCTGAGATGGATTAGCAAATAGGATAGGGTCTTGACCCTATCCACTCATAGAGTCCTGATCTGAATGTGATTCAGATCTAGAAACCTCCTAATGAGATTAGGAGAAAGCTAATCTAATCTGCAGATAAGATAAGGGTTTATCCCTATCACCTAATAGGGGTCTTTTCCAAATATGATTTGGATAAGCAGCTCCTAATTGGATTAGGAGCTGATGTTTTAGGTTAACAAAAGAAGGAGGGGGCGGCAGCCTTTACACACACACAATCAGATTTTCTTCATTGCTAAAATCACAAGAAGAGAGAATTCTGCACCCTGCGAATATTCTCTTGCCGCCTCCTTGTTCTTGCCGCCCTGTTTGCCAGTTCGATCTCCAGTTGTGGGAGAAGTCAAGATTTGATCTTGACATCAGTTCTTTGAGAAAGAATTGATAGGAAACTTTGCTCACGTAACATCCTGCTGATTCTTGCAAAGGACAGAGTTCTTGGAGAAGAACACTGCTAATTCTGCTCCATCCTGCACTGCGCCATCTTTAGTGGGAGCAGTCTTTGGATCCTTCCTTGGGCGTGAACACCTTCGTTGGGAGATACTATTTCTCCGTATCAGGTATAATCCTCTCTTACTCCTTTTGATTCAGATCTGGTTCAGTTTATGGTTCAAGAATGATCCTTGAAAATATGATTTTCTAAAATAGGGAATGCGATTCCCAGTTGAAGGGAGAGAAAAATTTTTGAAATTCGCCACCTTATTCCACAATCTTTGGGCATCCATACGATGGATCTCTCATCCCTTCAAAGGGCTCAATTGTTCGGGGATCGGTGGGGTCAGCTTACTTGGCAGTGTGACTTAGCATGTGCATGTGTAGTGTGCACGGTGGTCATGGGCGCGCCTCTGGGTCGAAGATGTAGCTTAAAAGTAGACTTTCATTGCTTTTGGGCCTACTGCTAGTACATCCTGAGGTTCCCGAGTTCCAACTCATCGGTATTGGTCGACCTTTGAGGTCTTCAAGTCTATAAGTACCTGGTCCGAGGACTCTGGTGGCCCTATACGGCCCTTCCAGTTCAATTTGAGCTTTCCTTCTCCTGGTGTGGGTACAATGACTTTGTGCAGAACGAAGTTGCCTATCTTGAATTCGCGTCTTCTTACCTTAGAATTGTAATGTCGTGCTATCTTCTGTTGTTGTGCAACCATCTTCACATGTACTCGGTTCTGAGCTTCTTCTACTAGGTCCAACTCTGCGCGTAGATCTTCGTCATTCTGTCCCTCGTCAAAGAGCTTATTCCGAAGGGTTGGGGAACCTATCTCCACAGGGATTATGGCCTCGTTCCCATAGGTCAGACAAAAAGGGGTCTCTCCAGTGGCAGTTCACGGGGTCATCCTGTAAGCCCAGAGAATGCTCGATAGCTCTTCAACCCACCTTCCCTTGGCCTGATCTTGACGTGTTTTCAGGTCGTGTAGTAGGATGCGGTTGGTTAGCTCAGTCCGGCCGTTGCTCTGAGGTCGGTGTACTGTGATAGTCCAGTGATCGATCCTTAGGTTTTCACAGAGGGCCTCAAACTTCTTGTCAGTGAACTATTTTCCGTTGTTTGTGATGAGCACGCACGGGATACCGAAGCGATAGATGATTCCCTACCAAAGGAAGTTCCAAGCATTGTGGGCGGTGATGCATGCCAGGGCTTCGGCTTCTACCCACTTCGTGAAATAGTCCACTGCTATGAGAACGAACTTCTTCTGTGCAACCACGGTGAGGAAGGAGCCGGGGATGTCCATTCCCCATTGGGCAAATGGCCATGGGCTGGCGATCGGTCTCAAAGGGGCCGCAGGCTGGTGATATAGATTAGAGTGACGTTGGCAGCTATCGCACTTCCAAACTAACTAGGCGGCATCCTGCTTCATCGTCGGCCAGAAAAACCCCTGTTGGAGCGCCTTATGGGCTAGTGTGCGCGTGTTGGGGTGATCTTCGCAAATGCCCTCATGTATTTCCCTAAGGACATAGTCTGCCTCGGCTGGGGGGAGGCACTTCAAGTAGGGAAGCGTGTGGGAATGGCAATAGAGTTGACCCTCTATCAGGCAATACCTGCCTGCTATGTGTTGGAGTCTTTTCGCTTCTACTCAATCCTCCGGGGAGTTTCCCTCTCGAAGATACTCGATTATGGGGTCCATCCAAGATGAGCCATGTTGCATTGGAAGGATGAGGATGACTGATGGTGCGATGCTCAGCTGGGCCAACGTGTTTAACTGGACAGTTGAGTCAAGGTCGGTTTGCGACGAGCTGGCGAGCTTTGAAAGGGCGTCGGCTTGAGCATTCTCGGCTCGAGTGATCTGTTGGATGTCGAAGTGCTCGAGCTACTGAATGAGCTCCTGCACCTTTTGTAGGTAGCTCGCCATAGAGGAAGTCCGAGCCCCGAGCTGGCCGTGGATTTGGTTGACGACTAGCTGAGAGTCGCTAAAGGCCTCGATTTGTCGTGTCCCGATGTCTAAAGCAAGGCGGAGCCCAGCAATCAGGGCCTCATACTCTGCCTCATTGTTGGACGCTTTGTACTCAAACCTGAGGGCATGTTCAAATGCTATGTCATCCGGGCTGAGGAGGATAAGGTCGGCACTGCTGCCCTGCTGGTTTGATGAGCCATCAACATGGAGGGTCCATACTGGAGGCAGTGGGGCCGGTTCCTCCATGATAAATGTACATTCTGCGATGAAATCTGCCAAGGCCTGGGCTTTGATCACCAGCCGGGGTGCGTATTCAATGTCGAATTCACTCAGCTCCACGCTCCACTTGACTAGGCGGCCCGACACTTCCGGTCTTTGTAGCACCTGCTTGAGAGGTTGGCTGGTGAGTACTTGAACGCTGTGGGCCTGGAAGTAGAGTCTAAGTTTTCTAGCTATGGTGACGAGGGCCAGAACCAACTTTTCGAGATTGGAGTACCAGGACTCTGCGCCGCTGAGGACCTTGCTAGTGTAGTAGATCGTCCTCTATACCTGGTCCTCTTCTTTGACCAATATTGAGTTGACGACCTCATCCCCAACCGAGAGGTAGAGCAATAGCTCATTTCTTGGGCTCAACTTAGTCAGGAGGGGTGGCGAGCTCAGGTACTGCTTTAGTTCTGGGAAAGACTGCTCACACTTTTTTGTCCAATAGAAGTCCTTTGGCCGTTTGAGTGCTTTGAAAAAGGGGAGGCACCGGTCCGCGGACTTGGACATAAACCTGCCATGGGTGGCTATTCTCCCGATAAGTCGTTGCATTTCTTTGTGGGTCTGGGGGGATGGCATGTCAAGAATGGCTTTTATTTTCTCTGGATTTGCTTCGATTCCTCTCTATGTTACCATAAACCCTAGAAACTTGTCGGAGCCAACCCCGAAGGTGCACTTGGTTGGGTTTAACCTCATCTTGTACTAAGTGTATCAAAGACTTCATGGAGGTCGGCCAAGTGGTGTTCGGCCTTTTTGCTCTTAACGAGCATATCGTCGACATATGCCTCCACGTTCCTATCGAGTTGTTCTTTGAATACCGCGTTCACCAGCCGCTGATAGGTGGCGCTGGCATTTTTGAGAACAATGGGCATTATATTGTAGTAGTACAGGCCGCAAATAGTGATAAAGTCCATTTGCTCTTGGTTGTCCAGGTCCATCCAGATCTGGTTGTAGCCCGAGAAGGCGTCAATGAAGCTTAGGAGCTCATGTCCTGCTATTGCATTGACGAGCTGGTCAATCCTTGGTAGGGGAAAGCTGTCTTTGCGACAAGCCTTATTTAGGTCGGTAAAGTCGATGTAGATTCTCCACTTTCCGTTGGCCTTCTTCACCATCACTACGTTGGCCAGCCAATCGGAGTATTTGACTTCCCTAATAAAGTCGGCGTCGAGCAACTTCTGTACTTCATCAGCGATTAATTGCCACCGCTCTATGTTGAAGTTTCACTTATTCTACTTCATAGGTCGGTAACGGGAGTTGATGTTCAACCGATGTGTGATAACTTCGGGATCGATTCGAAGCATGTCCTCTACCGACCAAGCAAATACATCGGCATTATTCCTCAGTAATCAAACAAGCTCCTCTTAGAGGTGGTCGCCTAGCAGGGAGCCAACTTGAACCGTCCTTTCGGGATCTTCCTCAAATAGGGGGACCTGAACAAGGTCTTCCACGGGTCGGCTGCGCTATGCCTTTACTTTGTCACGCAAGTCATATGCTTCCGCCATCAATGTCTCGGTCGCTGGACGTGGTCTTCAGCAGGATAACCGATAGCAATGTCACGTTGTTTTCTGGTATCCGTGCACCACCCCCATGCCATACTGAAGGGATGGGATATCCATCACATGGACGCCCAAATATTTCGGAATGGATTGGGCGAATTTCAAAAATTTCTCCCATCTTTGCAGGGAATCGAATTCCCTATTTTTAGAAAAACATGTTTTTCAAGGATCAATCTTGAATCAAGAACCAAACCAGATCTGAACCAAAAGGAGTAGGAGGGAGGATGTACCTGATACGGAGAAACAATATCTCTCAATGGAGGTGTTCATGCCCAAGGAATGATCCAAAATCTGCTCCCACTGAAGATGGCGCAGTGCAGGATGGAGCAGAATCAACAATGTTCTTCCAAAAGAACTTGACCCTTCGCAAGAATCAACTGGATGGCTTGTGAGTACAGCTCCAACCAATCTTTTCCCAAAAGATTGGAATCAAGATCAGATCTTGATTTCTCCCAAGAACTGGAGATCGAACTGAGGATAATGGTGGCGACAATAAGGAGGTGACAAGAGAGTATTCGCAGGGTGCAGAATTCTCTCTTCTTGTGATTTTCAGCTCTGAAGAGAATTGAATATCAATCACTAACAGTTACCGCCCCTTTCTCCTTTCATAATCTTAAAGGGATTAGCTCCTAATCCCATTAGGAGTTGCTAATCCAAATCATATTTGGATTAGAAGTCCCTTTAAGTGATAAGGGATAACCCTTATCTTATCTGCAGATCAGATCAGCCATCTCCTAATCTAATTAGGAGGCTTCCAGATCTAAATCTCATTTAGATCTTGGACTCTCTAAGTGGATAGGGTCTAGGCCCAATCCTATCAGGTGATCCATCTCAGAATTCGCCCCTTTTAATTGACTAATCAAATCAGCCCAGTTCGAAATGGGCTTAAGGCCCATTTAAGGTTATGTACTCACTTAGCCTTCCAAACTGTTGCCCAGTTGGGCTTCCTTGTATGGCATGGGACCCAAACATTGATCTACACATCAGCCACATGGGTTCAGCCCAGCCTTTGTTACAAGGCCTGGCCGAATACACTGTTATGGACAGTGCACCCCCTGAAACCGATCTTATGGGCTCTATGGGCCCAACACTTACCCTAAGTGGTCCCTGAGCCAGGCCACCTTGTAACACCCAGGGACTGTGGGCAGATGCAAGATTAGCCCATCAGGTATTATCCTCAATGGTCTTACACTTAACCTCTCAGCCCATAATGATCAAACACTGCCCGACAAGGGAGGATCTCTCCCTCGACTCCAAGGAACAGTGTTGTACTCTCTACTTACATGGATCCCGGGAATTAAAACCTTTTTGCAAATCATTTCGAAACCATAATATATATATATATATATATATATATATCTTTATATAAATATATTTTGCAAAACAAAATCTCAACAATTGAAATCGGCTGCCGACAGTCTTGGTTTCCATCAGAGAGAGTGCATCCCCGATCATTACCTTTGTCCGACAAAGGGGCTGATCCTGTCACTATAATCACCCACTCAGATGAATTCTCGGACTGTCCCAACATACCCAGGTTTTGACCCCCGCTAAGGATCTCACTGATTGGTACATCAAAGACAGCCCAATCCGACACCTAGTGTAGTATCATAATCGAGTCTAGGGGTAAAGTGTAACTTTCCAATTTTTCCCATCTATCTCCAAGGTCTAGGGCAATACTGCAAATTTGGTCCGGTTCAAAGGTTCTATTAATCCTACACTACTTGTGCTTCGGGTCTCACCCTGGTAGCTGAGACAAGCCACCCCAACAGTTGGCCACACACTAGTGTCAGCCTTGGTAGGATAAATCTCCCCAGACTTACCCAATGGCTGTGAACATTCTAAACTAACACAAGTCACATTAAGTGTCCAGTTTAAGGGTATTACACAGAAACACACCATAGGAACATGAATCAAATGTGTACTTTATTCATTTACAATAAATTCATAATGTACATCATTGGGAATGATGTCTTTCTCCTTTTCTTGATTCGACGATGCAAGGGCTGCCTTTGTTGGAGTCTCAACCTCTTTATCACTTCTCAAAACGATTGCACTTACATTTTCTTTTGGATTCACAACTGTTTGAGAGGGTAATTTCCCCGAACGTTGCGCCTCTAACCGATTAATTGCGGTCGCCATCTGGCCCATCTGATTTTCCAAACATTGGATACTAGCCCTTGTCTCCTGCTGAAATTGCAAAGTGTTAGTGGCAAGAGATTTGACAATATCCTCTAAAGACATACTTGAATTTGAAGTTTGGGTTGGCTGTTGTCTAGGGGGGTGCGGATGATATTGCTGGTAAGTCGGGCGGTTTTGCGGATTCCCAGAGCTAAGATTGGGATGATCCTTCCATCCCAGATTATACATGCTCGAATAGGGATCATATTTCCTATGCGGTTGCCCTGGAAAGCCACCTACCGCATTTACTTGCTCAACGAGCTCCTCTTGAATAGTTGGGCACATATCGGTTGGATGCCCTAATAACAAACATATCCCACAAGCCTTCACTGTTTGCGTGTTACCTACAGCCATTTGACGAACAAGAGAGGTCAGACTCACAATTTGTTGTTCAAGGGAAGAGATATTTACCACATTGGCATGTTTTGGTGGAGGGTCAAGTTTATAGCCAAACTGTTGGGAATTGGTTGCCATATTTGCAATCAGATTTCTCGCGGCCTCGGGAGTTTTATCCACTAAAGCTCCTCCACTAGCAGCATCAATCATGCTCCTACCAGTGGGTTGAAAACCCTCATAGAAATACTGGATAAGTAGCTGCTCGCTGATTTGATGATGGGGGCAGCTTGCACATAATTTTTTAAAACGTTCCCAGTATTCATGTAGGGACTCCCCGTTGTATTGCCTTACACTACAAATTTCTTTTCTGATGTTGGTCGCCCTTGAAGCTGGGAAGTAATTCTCTAAGAATAGCCTCTTCATCTCGTTGACGGGTTGTCAAAGCTCTCAAAATTAATACTAGTCCCACAATAAAATATTTGCAGTAAAAGTGGTTCTAGGTCAAATCCCACAGGGAGCAAATCAATAATCTCTTAGCTGAATGGTTAATGTAATTGAGTGGAAAATTTAATAACTAAAAATTAAAAGAATAAGAAAGCAATAACAAAATAAATGAACAAGAGAAAATCAGTCTTACCGAGTTCTGGTTCAAGGGTTCGGGTTGAATCGATTGGCCATCGATCCTAGGTACACTTCAGCATTCTCGCAATTCAAGCATTTAACCTTAGATTTATTAGGATAGCCATAATAAACCTTGTCTTTTCCTAATTCAGTTGACCAAACCCAGCATTCGATCAACACTTATCACCACTCAACTGGGTACGATAGCGTCCATGTTAAACAGTGATAGCATTAAGATTTGTGAAAAAAGTTAAACCAAAATAATAATAATTGAGATAGTTGCAATTACTGAATCTTGTTCCATCAATTCCTTTAGGTTGAACCATGTTAAAACATTGGTCAAAGGCTGTCACGAACAATTGACCCAAAAAGACATCAACCTAATTGCTACTTGTACCATTATTCGTGACAATTACAGATCATTGAAATCATGGATAGCAGTAGGAAAATCAACATTAATTCAGTTTGTCCAACTAATTAACATCAACATCCAATAAAGATATGCACAAGAATCAATGATTACTTGAATTAAAAAGCAAGAAAATAACTTAACTACAGAACCTCACAATGACACAATCGAACATCCCCCCTTGAATCAGAAAAAGAAGCTTAGCTGCTCATGATTTGTGCAATCTCCATGCTTTGCTTCTCCATGGCCGAACTGCTTTCTTAAGCTTTCTTGGTCTTCTTGATGATCTCTTGGATCTTGGAGTGAGTGATGCCAGAGCTGGTTCGCCCCCCTCTTTATATAGCCAAAGGAGAGGGCTGTTTTCCAACTCCTTCTAGGAGATCATCTTATCTTTAGGGAGTCTTGATCTTCTTTGAACTAATCCTATCCTATCTCTTATCTAATGATCTAATCTTAATCTCTCTAGGATTACATTCAAGACTTTAGATCTGATAAGACTCTCTCTTTAGAGATTACATTCGAGATTTGGACTCTTGACTCTTGAATTCGAGTTGGGCTGCTTTAAAACTTGGGCTGCTTCAAGGTACTTCTGCGAGGGGCTTATGTTGTGAAATGGGCCTGGCTGCGAACTTTCTCTGAATTCGAGTTCATTTTCGTACTCGATTCGGGCCGAATCTGTCAAAACCAAAAACAAAAAGTTGTGGGCCTTCCTTTTATCTTTCTAATGCTTCTTGAATTGTCCAATTCGGAGTCCGAAATTGAGAGTTAGGCCCAGATTACTGACTGTCGCCGAAACTATGCAAAATCACCCATTTTGCCATGTTTTCTTCCAATTGCCTTCTATATTGCCCTGGAGCAAAATACAAGAGTAATGAGTTCATTTAAGTGCTAAAATAATGTAAAAAGATGAAAATTAGGGGAAAAAAATAGGGTTCTTTTCAGTCTCATCAAATCCCCCCACACTTAAACTTTGCCCGTCCTCGGGCAAGGCAGAAACTCAAATAACACAAGAGAGACTAACTATTGATTTTCAATCTCTCTTTATCTCTACATGAGGCCTGCTTTGGTTCAGACTTGGTAACCTTCCCTCTTTCATCTCTTTCTCCCCTTCTTCTTGTCCAAGAGTGATCGCAAATCACCCATCCTCCTGGTCTAGGTTAAATCGATAGTCAAGGAGACAAACCTTCCCGGCTGAAGCATCCTTGGCTGAATGGTTACTCATTGCTTTAACAAACCAATACAGCCAGATTCATTTACCTTTCTTTGTTTCTTAAGCCAAAACAAGGTGTGCTTATTGCCATAAGCTTGCTATGTATCACATCTCCACCACTTAGTATAAATTCCAAGGATTTGAAGGTGAGAAAAGGGGTAGGGGTTCTAAGGTGAGTGCATTTTATTCTCCATCTTCCCCTTGCTTTCTCTTTCAAGGTGTGAGTGCATTTTATGCTCCATCTCACACTTGCTTTCATTTCCATATGTGAGTGCATTTTATGCTCTATCTCACATTAGTCACGATTTTTTTTTTTTTTTTGCTCAAGAATCACAGGGTCTCGTCGCCTGATCCATGAATTCATTGATCGTGGTCTCAATATGCCTAACACAGCAAGTTCTAGAATAATCAAGCCATGTTTGACAGATAATTATGTGAAAATCAATTATGCATCTTGCCTATTGATCGATTAAAATCATGGGGTACCATATGTAGCCAAGAAAGATTCAGTTAGTCATGCTTGCATCCTATCTTATCTATTCAGCCTAAGCACATGATTCCTGATAAGTTGAAACCGTTCAAGGATAAGTTTCCAGGGAGCAGAGATTTCAAGAAGGTAAGGTATCCCAAATTTCCATCAGATTTTCCTAATCCCCCCCACACTTAAGTTATACATTGTCTCCAATGTATGTGATTATGCATAAAGTAGAAGGATTTGGGGGTACTTCCCTATTTGTCTTGTTGGGTTCCTACTACACACAAAAATCAAAACCAAACAAAATAACAAAACACAATGGGTTGCCTCCCATAAGCGCAATTGTTTAACGTCATTATGCTCGACGTCCTCCTTTTGCTCCTTTAATCCAATAAATACTGTGGAATGTCCAACGAGATGTCTACCATAGAGGAGACATTTGCATCCTCGTGGAATAACTTCAATCGATGTCCATTCACCTTGAAGATCTTACTTGTGTCGAGAATTTTGATCTCTACTGCACCATAAGGAAAAACATTAGTCACAATAAACGGACCCATCCACCTGGAACACAGCTTACCTGGCATGAGTTGAAGTCGAGAGTTATACAATAAGACCTTTTGTCCAATTTTAAATTATTTTCTTAAGAGTACATTGTCATGGAACGATTTGGTCTTTTCTTTGTAGATTCTTGAATTTTCATATGCCTCTAACCTTAACTCTTCCAGCTCTTGCAACTGGAGCTTCCTTCTCTTCCCTGCTTCTTCCATATTCATGTTGCATCGCTTGATTTCCCAATAGGCCCTATGTTCAATTTCGACTGGCAAGTGGCAAGATTTGCCAAAGATTAACCTGTAAGGGGACATATCTATTGGGGTCTTGTAAGTTGTTCGATACGCCTAGAGAGTATCATCTAGACGTAGGCTCCAATCCTTCCTTCCCAGATTCACCGTCTTTTCCAAGATGGACTTTACCTCTCTATTGGAAATTTCAGCTTGCCTGTTAATTTGGGGATGATAAGCAGTGGCAATTTGGTGATGTACCCCATATCTTCTCAATAAGGCTTCGACTGTTCTATTGCAAAAGTGGGTCCCTTGATCGCTTATGATGGCTCGAGGGATGCCAAACCTACTGAAGATGTTAGACTTGATAAACCCTACAACACATTTAGAATCATCAATTTTGGTGGCTTTGGCTTCCACCCATTTTGAGACATAATCAACTGCCAAAAGTATGTAAGAAAAACCACAAGAGGGAGGAAAGGGTCCCATGAAATCAATACCCCAAACATCAAATATTTCACATATAAGAATGGGGGTTTGGGGCATCTCATTTCTGCGAGATAGTGTACTTTCTTGTTGGCATCTTTCACAGTTTTTACAAAACAAGTATGCATCTCTAAATAAGGTGGCCCAATACAGCCCACTATCCAAGACTTTTCGAGCAGTCCTCTTTGGCCCAAAATGGCCACCACAAGCATAATTATGACAAAACATTAGAATCGACATCTGCTCCTCCTCAGGGACACATCTCCTAATCATTTGATTAGAACAAAATTTCCATAGATAGGGTTCGTCCCATACATAATATTTTGCCCCGTACCTGATTTTGTTCTTCTTGGATTTGCTAAGGTCATTAGGCAAAACTCTGGTGACCAAATTGTTCACAATATCAGCATACCATGGAACCATACCTCTCATGTGAAACAACTGCTCATCAGGAAACAACTCACAGATCGAAATACAAGAGTAATGAGTTCATTTAAGTGCTAAAATAATGTAAAAAGATGAAAATTAGGGGACAAAAATAGGGTTCTTTTCAGTCTCATCACTCGTTCCATGTGGTAACACTCCCGGATGGTAGATAATAGAGCCAATCCTTAGCCGAATCCTTTAGAGAAAACGGAAAGGCTCTTAATTTAATTTGTTCTTCAGTTACCCCTGTGGGTTTCATACTCATGCATACCACATGCAGCTCCTTCAAATGCTTGTGAGGATCCTCACCTGCAAGACTGTGAAAAGTGGGCAAGAGATGTATCAGTCCAGATTTTAGTTCAAAATTAGCATCAGTATCTAAAGCAGGAAAAGTTATTTATAAGGGTTGCTGATTCAAATCAGGTGCGACAAGCTCTTTCAAGGTTCAGTTTCCAGTCATGATGTCCTCCTCTCTCAAATCAGAATCGTTAACAGATAGGGACTCAAGATCTGGATTGTTCTCTTCAGAATGACTCCGAGCTTCCTTCCTTAACCTGCGCAAAGTCCCCTCTATTTCTGGATCGAATTGCAAATCACCTTTCTTAGAGAATCGAGTTACAGGCATAAATCAAGGGAACCCTAATAAACCATGAACGACATACCATAACACAAATAAAAAAAATCTAGAACGATTAAATAAATAAATAAATGAATAAAACAGAAAATACTCTACGCTAAAACATAAACAATCAAAGTGATCTCTAAAATTTTTTTTTCAAAAATTCAAAAACAAAATAATGATCACAAGAGGCACAAAAACCGATTAGAAAAACTCCCCGGCAACGGCGCCAAAATTTGGCGTGCTATTGTAGGCACCCAAAAATAAAACCTATACTCGTAAAAATTAAATGCAGTAGTGCGAGTAAGGATCGTTCCCACAGAGAGTATCTAACCTGATTTATGTGCTACATGAACAAAGTTGGAGGGGGGTTGAATGTAACGAAAACCAGAATTAAACGAAAGAAAATCAGAATTTAAAAGAATGAAATTTAAATGGGAAACAAGGCAATTCAGAGTGCTGAGACTAGTCAAAAGAACGAATCTTGGTCTAGGATAACATCCACCATCAGAATTTCACTACTGCTCATCGATGCAAAAATAAATCAATTCAGACTTTGAATATTCATCGTAGGAATTGGTTTCCTGTATCTCCCTATCATAGTTAATCAGAAAACAAGCGATCCTCTTAACCCTTACTACTAAACAACCCCTACACAAGCGTTAAAGATTTAATCCAGCAATAGCCTTAAGCATTAGAGATCGATGAAGCTAAACAACACAAGCACAAGCGGTTGTATTTAATTCAGTCGAGTGTTCTTCCTATGATCTAATTATTTCTGACGCAGCAAATCATTAAACCCTAGTTACTTCACAGATTAGAGGGATCAAACAATTATGGATTTGATATCTAACCTAGCAGTAGATTGTAATGAATAATAAACTAGTAGGCCTCCTAGTAATCAGATGAAACAATCATGAACAAGAACATAGAAGAACATCCGATATTCAAAGCATAAATCAAACAATAAAAATCAAATTAGATCTCACAGTTGGTGGATTCTGAGGCTTCTGTTTCCTTTGACCAAGTATTAGAGTTTAGCCATGCCTGGTCAAGGTGAAAACTAAAGAAAAATTAGATAATAGAGAAGAGAAGAGAGGTTCGGCTGCTCCAAATCTGCTTTCTTTCTCCCTTGCTTGCTAAGTTCTTCTCTCCAAGGTTGAGTGATGCTTGAGTGCTAGTCCACCCTCCTTTATATAGCCTTTGGGGGAGGGGCTATTTCCAACTCCTTTTTGGAGTTCTTTCTAAAAAATAGAAAGTCTTATTTCCTAATGGGATAATGATTAATTCATATCTAATCTTATCCTTATCTCTAAACAGAAATCCTTAACTAAGATGGACTCTAACTCTTTCTTTCTTTTTCATTTTAAAAATACAAAAAGAATTTGAATCTAATAAGACTCTTTGATGATTCAGCCTCTATCTCAGCCGAATCCTACACTCTCTTGCATGCTGAACTCGTGATGGGCTTCTTCAGCGAACTGGGCTTTGCTGCAGGCTTCTTTCGGCCCAAATCATGATTTCCAATGCGGTTGCAGAGACTTCAGGGCCGATATTGACCTCGATTTAATCCGTATATATCAAAACCCAAAACATGAAAGTTGTAGAGATTTTCCTTATCATTCTAATGTATCTTGAATCATCTCAATCGGAGTCCGTATGGGAGAGTTATGCCCAAATTACCACGCGGCGCCGAAACTATGCAAAATTACCAGATTAGCCTTGTTTTTCACCTAACGCCTCCTTTCGTGCCCTAAATCGAAATATAAGAATAGTGAGTCCAATTAGGTACTAAATAAATATAAAAGACTAAATATTAAAGGGATAAAAATATGATAATTTTCATTATCATCAAGGGGCATCGCACCATGATGTAGTCTACCATGGCCACCGCTGAGACTACGAAGGTGGCGTCCTTTTGTCGAGCCTTTCTTTGGCGGGGATGTGTGCTAACTGGTATGTCTGGCTATGGTAGTCCCGTCCTTGGGAACGGGCAGTGGCGGTGGGCCTTCGGGTCGTGTCTTGCTTTATACGCTCAGACTGCTCTCCCCTTACATATGACCGACGCGCTTTAGGGTCCTCGGTCCAAGGATCATCCTTCATGCGCGTCGGGGCGTGAGGGGGGACAGCCCGGTTGGGTAGCGCGGCAGACCCTAGTGTTTGCATGAATTCGATGATCTTATCAACCTTTTCTTGCATGGCTCAGAATTGCGCTGGATCTACTGTGGCCAAAGGTTGCGGGACTTCTGGGTTCTCCCGAGACAGGGAATGGCCAGCTGGTCATTCAGACTGGATTTTAGGCATCTTAATCGCTTCCTTAATTGCGCGGCAAGGAATGAGATTTTCAGGAAAGGCTTTTTGTGTCATTTCCACAGATGGCGCGAATTTGATGCTGCTCAATTTGAGGTAGTGTATGAATCGAGGAGGGCAATCAGATAGTCCTCACTGGCAGGTCAGGGCTGAGTTCTAAGGATGAGGCCGCGCTTCAAGATATGCGATCAAGGATGGAGTCAGAGGCCCGAGGAATTACCCCTGAGTAAGTACTCCGAAGCTCAAGTCAGTAGGAGGTGGTGGATGGCTGGGCTGAGCTATAGGGTTGCTGGTCCAGGCTAATTAGCAGTGTGGGTGTTTGAAGTCAAAAGTCCCTTACCTCAAGCATGGAGTACCTTTTTATAGCCAAAGGGTTCATATCCTGATCGGAGTAGGTTTCCAGGGAAATCGGGGCAGAGTTCCCCGCCGAGGTTATAGGGGGTAGAGTCCTACTCCTCGGCGGAGTTGTCTTCCCATCCCTATCCATTAGGCGGGCTTATCCGTGGGGCATAGCTGACGTGGTCGGAGGGATCACGGTAATGCCGTAGCCCGGCCGAACTGTGCCGATGTGGCCGAGCTGTGACAGATGGCTAGGGGCCTCATGGCCAGCTCAACCATGTCCCCAACAAAACTCATCATTAGATTCGCGTGAACCTCCTCAGTCCAACAGTCCCTGACTGTCGTGTGAAAAGAGTGATGAGAGAGCCACATCTTCTGAAACCAGAAGGGTTTAAAACCTATCTGTCTTTCCTCCTCCATAGTAAAAACTAGAGGGCAGTGGTCTAAACAGGTGCGATTAAGATGAGTCACAAGCTTCAAAGGGAAGGATTGCGCCCAGCTTGAGTTAACCAGAACTCGATCTAAACGAGCCCAAACACAATTCAAGCCCTCTCTGTTATTGCACCAAGTAAATTGGCTTCTAGAGAAACCCAAATCAATCAGTCCTACAACATTTATTAATGTTAGACAGTTTATGTATGCCCTTAGCTTCAATCTGATTTGATGTACTTTTGTTATTTAGTGGAAATAAATAAAGTGCATGTTTGATTCATGTTGTTTGGTTTAATTCTGTGCAAAACCCTAAAACTGGACATTTATAGAGATTCATGTTAGTTTTAAATGTCCACAGCCGTTAAATAAGTCTGGGGAGATTTATCTTGCCAAGACTGATGCTGGTGTCCCACCAAGTGTTGGGATGGCCTGTCTCAGCCACCAGGGTAAGACCCGAGGCACATGCAGTATGGGATTACTTGAATCCTTGAACCGGACCAGATTTCCAGTCTTGCCCTGGGCCTTGGAGATAGATGGGCAAAACTGGAAAGTTACACCTGACCCCTAGACTCGATTATAACACTTCACTAGGTGTCGGATCAGGCTGTCTTTGATATACCAATCAGTGAGATCCTTAGCGGGGATCAAAACCTAGGTATGTTGGGACAGTTTGAGAATTCATCTGAGTGGGTGGTCATAGTGACAGAATCAGCCACTTTGTCGGACAAAGGGTAATGATCGGGAATGCACTCTCTCTGATGGAAACCAAACTGCCGGCAGTTGATTTCAGTCGTTGGAATTTTGTTTTGCAAAATTAATATACTTATATTTATGTACGGTTTCAAAATGTTTGCAAATGGTTTTAATTCCCGAGATCCATGTGAGAGGGAGGTGCGGCACTGTTCCTTGCAGCCGAGGGAGAGGTCCTCTCTTGTCGGGCAGTGCTTGATCATTAAGGGCTGAGAGGTTAAGTGTAAGACCATTTAGGATAATACCTGATGGGCTAATCTTGCACCTGCCCACAGTCCCTGGGTTTTTATAAGATTGCTTGGCCCAGGGACCACTTAATGTAAGTGTTGGGCCCATAGGGTCCGTATGATGGACTCAAGGGGTTCATTGAGTTTTTCAGTGAATTTGGCTGGGCCTTGTATTAAAGGCTGGGCCGAACCCATGTGGCTGGTGTGTAGATCAATGCTTGGGTCCCACGCCATACAAAGAAACTCAACTGGGCAGCAGATTGGAATGTAATTAGACACTGAACACTTAATGGGCCAAAAAGCCCATTTCGAGGTGGGCTGATTTGATCACCCATCCATGGGGTGAATTTGAGATTGAAGTTAGTAAAATGATTGGGCCTTTAGCCTTATCCACTCTTAGAGACCAAATTCAAGTTAGATTTGAATCTGGTAACCTCCTGATAAGATCTGGAGTAAGCTAACTCTATCTGCAGAAAGGATTAAGGTTATCCCCTATCCAAATACTGATTTGGATTGGGATAACTCCTGATTTAGGAGGTTTCTTAATCAAGAAGAAAGGAGGAGAAAAACAACAGATTTCGAACCAAGGAAAATCGCAAGAAAGGTTCCTGCGAATAGAGATCAGATTTCATACTCTCCAGAAAAAGAGAAAAGCAGTTCAGCCTTATCGTTTTTTGGAGATCTCCTCCTGCCGCTGCCATCTACCATTGCAAGATTAGATCTTTGCAGAAAAGAAAGTCAAGAAATCTGTTCTTGACATCAGTCTTGCAGGAAAGACTGAAAAGGATTCAGTGATTAGTACTTCTAGAGGATTCTTGTGAAGGATCCAGTGTGTAGGACGCACCCTGCTGGTTCTGTTCCATCCACAGCTGTGTCATCTTCAGCAGGAACGGATCTTGGTGCATTCTTTGGGCGTGAACACCAACTTTGGGAGATACTGCTTCTCCGGATCAGGTATATTCCTCCCATTTATTTTTGGGTACAGATCTGGTTTGATTATGGTTCAAGTAGGATCATTGAATATTGTATTCTAAATTTAGGGAATATGATTCCCAGTTGGGAGAAGGTAGGAAATATTTTTTGAAATTCACCCACCCATTCCGCAACCTTTATGGCGTCCATTAGATGGATCCTACCATTCTTTCAATTAGATCCACAAAATTCTCATGCAGACACATCAAGATTTCTTCCCCCCACTTTCTCCTCTCTACAAGTATCACATTAAAATCTCCAGCTAATAGCCAAGGTTCAGAAATACTAGGGGCTAAGTTCTGAATTTTGTCCCAAAGAGACATTCTTTCTAGTCGATCACATTTGGCATAAACCACAGAAAGAATGAAACTCTCATTGGCAGTGGTGGTGACTTTCACCGATAGGATTTGATCACAGTCATCAATCAACTGTACAAAGAAAAGACTTCCAAAAAATAACAATTTTGCTACTAATATTCACCATAAAACCAGTCATATTGAGTCTCCTAGAAATGTGGGAAAGTCTATCATCCCCAATCATGGGTTCCGAAACTGCTACTACCCCTAACTTATGCAGTTTACAAAGTTTTTTTCAGACGAGTGATAGAGGGATCATTTGCAATCCCTCTAATATTCCAAAAAAGACCAGTCATTGAGAACATCTAGAAGTAGTCATACCTTGGCCAGTCTGCATTCTAGTAACTGGTATGTTCTCAATCTGGACATATTTTTCCTGAGGCCTTTTCTTGTGAACCACCTGTGTCCATTTTGCTTCCACTTCTAGTCAGCTTCGTCCTTAGATAAGGCATGAAGAATTTTGAGCTCTTTCAGTAATTTTATCAAGTAGCTCGGCATCAGAACTGAGGCCAGTGTTGTATCCCCTACGAGAAAGTCTCTCGTCCAATTCCAACTTGGATTGTTGCAACACCTCTAGACTCCAGATCCTATCAGGTTTCCTAAACGAGAAAGAAATCATCTCCAAACTGATTGGTCGAACAGGCTTCAAACTGATATCATCTTTAGAAGCAAAAGACGTCTGCACCCCCTCTACAGGTACTATCAGCTGTTTGGGGATTTTAGGTTTCTGATCCTGGATCTCTTCTGTATCTGTGTTTTCTATCACTACAGCTTCTGGTACCGATGCTAGGGTTCTTTGAACCTCTTGGTAAACCTGCTTCACAGTTTGTCTTTTTTGGGTGCTTCAGGATTACCAGGCATTTGGGTTGAAGTGGGTTTAGACTTGGCAGCTTCTCCCTCAGGTTTCGAATTTCTCTTCAGTTTTAGTTTGCATTCCCCCTCACCATGACCATGTTTGTGAAAGAATGGTAGGATCCATCTAATGGACGCCAATAAGGTTGCGGAATGGGTTGGCAAATTTCAAAAAATTTCCTACCTTCTTCCAACTGGGAATCATATTCCCTAAATTTAGAATACTATATTCAAGGATCCTACTTGAACCATAATCAAACCAGATCTGAACCAAAAAGCAAAAGGGAGGAATATACATGATCCGGAGAAGCAGTATCTCCCAAAGTTGGTGTTCACGCCCAAAGAAGAAACCAAGATCTGCTCCTACTGAAGATGACACAGCTGTGGATGGAACGGAACCAGCAGGGTGCATCCTACACACTGGATCCTTCGCAAGAATCCTCTGGAAACTCTGAACACTGAATCTTTCTCAGTCTTTTTCGCAAGACTAATGTCAAGAACTGATTTCTTGACTCCCTATTGCTGCAAAGAACAAATCCTGCAAGAGGGAATGGCGGCGGCTGGAGGAGAACTCCTGGGACGAAGATGGTTGAACTGCTTCTCTTCTCTCTGGAGTCTGTATGAGATCTAATCTCTGTTTGCAGGATAATTTCTTGCACTACAAACCCTTGGTTCGAAATCTGATATATTTCTCTTGGGTTTCTCCTCCTTTCTTCTTGATTAAGAAACCTCCTAATTAGGAGTTACCCCAACCCAATTCAGTATTTGGATAGGGGATTATCTTAATCCTATTTGCAGATTAAGTTATCTTACTCTTGATCTTATCCGAAGGTTGCCAGATTCAAATCTAATTTGAATTTGGTCTCCTGGAGTGGATAAGGTTAAAGGCCCAATCCTTTTACTAACATTAATCTCAGATTCGCCCCATAGATGGGTGATCATATCGATCCAGCTCGAAATGGGCTTTTGGCCCATTAAGTGTTAAGTGTTTAACTAGTTTCCAATCTGCTGCCCAGTTGGGCTTCTTTGTATGGCATGGGACCCAAGCATTGATCAACACACCAGCCACATGGGTTCAGCCCAGCCTTTATTACAAGGCCCAGCCGAATTCACTGAAAAACTCCGTGAACCCCTGAGTCCATCACATGGACCCTATGGGCCCAACACTTACATTAAGTGGTCCCTGGGCCAAGCCATCTTATAAAAACCCAGGGACTGTGGGCAGGTGCAAGATTAGCCCATCAGGTATTATCCTAAATGGTCTTACACTTAACCTCTCAGCCCTTAATGATCAAGCACTGCCCGACAAGAGAGGACCTCTCCCTCGGCTGCAAGGAACAGTGCCGCACTCTCCACTCACATGGATCCCGGGAATTAAAACCATTTGCAAACATTTCAAAACTGTACATATATATATATATATATTTATATATTAATTTTGCAAAACAAAATTCCGATTGAAATCAACTACCGGCAGTTTGGTTTCCATCAGAGAGAGTGCATTCCCGATCATTACCCTTTGTCCGACAAAGGGGCTGATCCTGTCATTATGATCACCCACTCAGATGAATTCTCAGACTGTTCCAACATACCCAGGTTTTGATCCCCATCTAAGGATTTCACTGATTGGCATATCAAAGACAGCCTGATCCAACACCTAGTGAAGTGTCATAATCGAGTCTAGGGGTCAGGTGTAACTTTCCAGTTTTTCCCATCTATCTCCAAGGTCCAGGGCAATACTGGAAATCTGGTCCAGTTCAAGGATTCGAGTAATCCCATACTACATGTGCCTTGTACAAAACAAATCTGGTCCGGTTCTGGTGGCCGAGACAGGCCATCCCAACACTTGGTGGCACACCAGTATCAGCCTTGGCAGGATAAATCTCCCCATTCTTACACAAAATTTTATAAAAAAACATGAATCAAACATGCACTTTATTTATTTCCACTAAATAACAAAAGTACATCAAATCGGATTGAAGCTAAGGGCATACAAAACTGTCTAACAGTTTGAGCAGAAAGTTCAATATTTGGGTAGGTTTTCATAAACAATTTTCTACCAGAAACCTTCCTTGCCGAGCCCAATCCAAACAAGACCATGGTTTTCTTTCAGCATATCCACCTCCACGCAAACCCTAGCCGCAGTTGTTCTGGTCAAACGAGCAGAAGCCGGATCAACTTTCAGCACCCTTCTTGCTACCTGCGCAATTGACTGCAGGTACTTGTCATTGTACAAATTACTCGGCAACATTGGTAGAGAAATCCAAAGAGGAACCACTGACGATTCCCAACCTAACTCCAATCCAGGGATCCATTTCAGAAATCTTAGCAGAAAATCCTTGATAATAATAGCCTCTCTCAGTCAAACCCTAAGGTATTCCTCCTCACTTTCAAATATGAGAAGCACATGTCTCGGATCTAATGCAGTGACCACAATGGCATTTTGGAGTCTAAAAGTACCTGCCAGAAATACCTTGATCTCCTCTAGGGAAGGACGACCATATGAGCACTTTCCAACTAAAGCAAATTGGAGAGGGGAGAGAGATCTCTCAATATCTTCTTCTGAGAACAACACCGCTGGTTCTCCCCACTTGATCGAAGGTACCTTCAAAGGAATATCCACCACCGGTGGATCAAGAACAGCAGGAAAAGGATTCATGGCAGCAACAACCACCGAAGCAAAGGAAGGAGCACCTCGAGAATCCCTAGGCAGCTCCCCCATTTCGTCCTATCCCCAAACTACACAAATCGGGTAAAACGATTTCTGCCTATTTGTGCAGAACAGATCTGGTTTGTTTTTGGTTCAAGAATTGAACCTGGCTCTGATACCACTGAAGGGATGAGAGATCCATCATATGGATGGCTGAATCCTTCTGGAAGGTTGGGCGAAATTTCAAAAATTTCTCTCTCTCTCATCTGGGAATTGCATTCCCTATTTTAGAAAGTTGCATTTTCAAGGATTATTCTTGAAACAAAACCAAACCAGATCTGAAACCAATTGGAAGTGAGGGATATACTTAATACGAAGTAGCAGTAACTCCCAACGAAGGTGTTCACACCCAAGGAGAAGACCAAAACCCGCCTCCACTGAAGATGACACAATGTGTGGTGAAGCAGGATTAGTAGGATGGCTCTTCAGCAAGAACAAGGATTCTTCAGCAAGAATTGAACAAGGGCTGGAGAGCACGACTTCAGATTGTTTCTTCAACCAAGAAACAATATCAAGAACCTTTCTTGATCAGTTCTACAAATGGAGATCGAACTGGGTAGGGGTGGCAATAATAGGGGAGAATTCTGCAGATTTGTGTGTACTAAAACTGAGGAATTCGCCCCCAATTTATAGCCTTCTCAGGATCAGCCTCCTAATCTAATTAGGAGAGAGATTCTTAATCTAAATCTGATATTTGGATCGGGACTCTTAAATGGATAAGCCTTATCTTATCCTTCAGCTAATCCTAATCAGTTTAAAACTAAATTTGCCCCCTTTTAATTAACTAACTTAAGCCCTGTTCGAATTGAGCCTTAGGCCCATTAAGCTTATGTGCTCACTTACTCCTTAATCTGCTGCCCAAATGGCTCTCTTTGTATGGTGTGGGACCCTAACATTGATCTACACATCAGCCACATGGGTTCAGCCCAGCCTTTGTTACAAGCCCTGACCAAATTCGCTGTAGGAGACAATGAATCCCTGAGTCCATCACCATGGGCTCTTAATGGGCCCAACATTTACACTAAATGGTTCATCGATTCAACCACCTTATGAAAACCCAAGAACTGTGTGCAAACACAAGATTAGCCCATTAGGTATTACCCTCAGTGGTCTTACACTTCACCTCTCAGCCCATAATGATTAAACACTACCTAACAAGAGATAACCTCTCCCTCGGCTACAAGGTACAGTGTTGCACTCTCTACTCACATGGATCCCAGGAATTAAAACCTTTTGAAAACATTTTGAAACCATAATATATATATATATATATATTTATATATATATATATGTATATCTTTATATAAATATATTTTGTAAAACCAAATTTCAACATTTGAAATCAACTGTCGACAATTTAGGTTTCCATCAGAGAGAGTGCATTCCCCGATCATTCACTTCGTCTGACAAAGGGGTTCATCCTGTCACTATGATTACCCACTCAGGTGAATTCTTGGACTGTCCCAACATACCCAAGTTTTGACCCCCTCTAAGGATCTCACTAATTGGCATATCAAAGACAGCCCAATCTGACACTTAGTGCAATACCATAATCGAGTCTAGGGGTTAGGTGTAACATTCCAGTTTTGTCTATCTATCTCCACGGTCCAAGGCAATACTGGAATTTGGTCCGGTTCAGTGTTTCAAGAAGACCACACTGCATGTACCTCAGGTCTCACCCTGACAGCTGAGACAAGCCACTCCAACCAACTTGGTGGCACATCAGTGTTAGCCTTGGCAAGATAAATCTCTCCAGATCTATCCAACGGCTATGAAGATTCTAAACTAACACGAGTCTATTTCTTGGAGCCTGCACACTCCTGTTTAAACTTTTTAGACTTGTTTTCTTGGGCCAACATGCTCCTACTACATTCCACAAACTTTTTTCCTCTCCTTTTTTTTTATGTACTCGTAATTGTAGTATTAATGAAGTTTTTTTCAGTATATGTTGTGTCTCTTTTCCCAATTTTTCCAAGATAATGCATTGCATGAACTATCTTTGGTCGAGCTACTGGGAGACCAGCTTGGATGTCTTATTGCTAAAAGAAATTTGTCATCTCTTAGGTTTGAAGGGATGAGAGATCCAACATATGGATGGCCGAACCCTGCAGGTAGGTTGGGCAAAATTTCAAAAATTTCTCTCTCTCCCATGCGGAAATCACATTCCCTATTTTAGAAAACTGCACTTTCAAGGATCAATCTTGAACCCTAAACCAAACCAGATCTGAAACCAAAAGGTAGGAGAGGGATGTACCAGATACGGAGTAGAATCAGTAATTAGTTCTTCAGCAAGGACCGAACTCTTCAGCAAGAATTCGATGGAGGGTGAGTGAGCACAACTTCAGATCAGTTTTTCACCAAAAACTGATATCAAGAACCTTTCTTGATCGCTCCTACAGGTAGAGATCAAACTGGCTATGACGGAAGCAATAAGAGAAGGCAAGAGCAGAAGATGGCGTCAGTCCAACTGGAGCTTTCTTCTCTCTTGAATCTATAATCTGATTGGGTGTATTGGGGTTTGCCCTCCTCCTCAATTTATAGCCTTAAAGAGAGCTTCTTCTAATCCCATTAGGAGTTTCCTAATCCAAATCTTGTATTTGGATCTGGACACTCTCTTTAAGAGATAAGGATAATCCCTCATCTTATCTATAGATAAAGATCAGCCCTCCTAATCTGATTAGGAGTTTCCTGATCCAAGTCTCTATTTGGATCTAGACTCTCTGAGTGGATAGGGACAATCCCTTATCCTATCTGCTGATCTAAATCCCAGAACCGCCCCTCTTTAATTAATCATATTAAACCAATTCGAATTGGGCTTTAGGCCCATTAAGTCCATGTGCTCTCTTATACTCCAAACTACTGCCCAATTGGGTATCCTTGTATGGCATGGGACCCAAACATTGATCTACACATCAGCCACATGGGTTTAGCCCAGCCTCTGTTACAAGGCCGGGCCGAATTCACTGTAGGAGACAGTGAACCCCTGAGACCATCACTATGGGCTCTTAATGGGCCCAACATTTACACTAAATGGTCCCTGGGTCAAGCCACCTTATAAAAACCCAAGGACTGTGGGCAGATGCAAGATTATCCCATCTGGTATTACCCTCAATGGTCTTACACTTAACCTCTCAGCCCATAGTGATCAAACACTGCCCGACAAGAGAGGACCTCTCCCTCGGCTACAAAGAATAGTGTTGCACTCTCTACTCACATGGATCCCGAGAATTAAAATCTTTTCCAAACATTTTGAAACCATAATATATATGTATATATCTCTCTCTCTATATATATATATATATTGCAAAACAAATTTCAACAGTTGAAATTGGTTGCCGGCAGCTTTTGTTTCCATTAGAGAGAGCTAATCCCCGATCATTCACTTTGTCCGACAAAGGGGCTGATCCTGTCACTATGATCACCCACTCAGATGAATTCTCGGACTGTCCCAACAAACCCAGGTTTTGACCCCCTCTACGGATCTCACTGATTGGCACATCAAAGACAACCCAATCCGACACCTATTGCAGTATCATAATCGAGTCTAGGGGTCAGGTGTAACATTCCAGTTTTGCCAATCAATCTACAAGGTCCAGGGCAATACTGGAATTCTGGTCTGGTTCAGGGTTTCAAGAAAACCCACACTACATGTACCTCAGGTCTCACCCTGGCAGCTGAGACAAGCCACCCCAACCAACTTGGCGGCACATCAATGTCAGCCTTGGCAGGATAAATCTCCCCATATCTATCCAACGGCTGTGAAGATTCTAAACTAACACGAGTCTCATATGTGTCCAGTTTAAGGGTATTACACAGAAACACACCATAATAACATGAATCAAATATGTACTTTATTCATTTACATTAATTGTCATAATGTATATCATTCTAATTGGAGCTAAGGGGATACATTGTCCAATAGCTCCCACTTGCACTTAGGTCTAATCTGGTACAAGCCGGAGTCCCAGACTTTGTACGTGTTTCTCAAACACTTTCAGTGTCAATGGCTTAGTCAATGGGTCTGCCACATTCTCCGCTGATGCTACCTTTTAACATCAATCTCCCATATATCCGGTGTTGTCACACAACAGTGGAATGGGGGATGTGCTGAATTCCAAATTCAAGAATGAACACCTTCATTCATTAGGCAGCCTCACTTACGGCAATGTATTCGGCTTCGGTTGTGGAATCCACCGTATACCGCTATTTGCTGCTTTTCCAACAAACAACACACAATCCTATCGTGAAAACATACCCAGATGTAGACTTTCTAGCATCTAGATCTGATTGGAAGTCAGCATCAGTATACCCCCGGAACTTTAGTGAACTACCATCGAATACCAGACAAAACTCTTTTGTCCTTCGAAGGTATTTGAGTATGTTTTTCACAGTAGTCCAATGCTCCTGCCCTGAGTTGGCCTGGAATCTGCTTACCACTTTCACTGCCTGAGCGATGTCAGGACGAGTGCACAGCATGGCATACATGATGCTCCCTACGACTGAGGCATAGAGAACGTCCTTCATGCCCTCAATCTCCTCGGGTGTCTTGGGAGACATGCCCTTGAAGAGAGTGACTCAATGCCTAAAAGGAACATTTCCTTTCTTGGAGTTATCCATGTTGTATCTTTTGACTATCTTGTCAATATAAGTAGATTGGGATAATCCTATTATCCTCTTCGATCTATCTCTATAGAGTCGAAGACCCAGTATATAGGAGGCTTCTCCAAGATCTTTCATGGAGAATTGTTGTGAAAGCCATACTTTCACCGTAGTTAACATTCCTACATCATTCCCAATGTGTAGAATGTCATCTACATACAGAACCAAGAATGTAACCTTATCCCCACTGGATTTCCTGTAGACATAGGGCTCATCTGGGTTTTGCTCAAAGTCAAACCTTTTGACGGTAGTGTCACACCCCATGTGTTCCTGACCTGTAGCTATGAAACCTTACGGTTGTTGCATGTAGATATCTTCACTAAGATCTCCATTCAGGAATGCAGTTTTGACATCCATTTGCCAAATCTCATAATCATGGTATGTTGCTATAGCTAGCAGGATCCTAATGGATTTAAGCATGGTCACCAGTGAAAAGGTTTCCTCATAATCGATTCCCTCTTTCTGAGTGTACCCTTTCGCCACAAGACGAGCCTTGTAGGTCTCAACCTTACCTTTGGGGCCCTTCTTCCTCTTATAGATCCATTTGCAACCAATTGCTTTTACCCCAGGGGGCGGATCTACTAGAGTCCAGACTCCATTGGTCTCCATCAAGTCCATCTCAGCTCTCATGGCATCTACCCACTTCAAGGAATCTATGTTCAACATAGCTTCTGTATAAGTCATGGGATCCTCCTCACTGGTCGTAGCATCCACCAGGTAACTATCCTAGTCATAGTCGAAACGAAATGAAGGCCTGGAAACCTGGGTAGATCTTCTAGGTTGGTCTTTACCTGGAGCTTGTGGGACACCTCCCACTACCCCTGAGCTCTCCTCATCAAGAACAACTTCCTGATGGTGATTGTTCAGGATGTAATCATCCTCCAAGAAATGGGCATTTCGACTACAAAACACCTTAAGTTCTCCTGGGTCATAGAATTGGTCACCCACATGTGCCAGACAACCCCAAATCTTCAAGTGTCTTACACTTGGTTTCTTTCCGGTCCAAAGCTCATAGGGAGTCTTTGGAACTGATTTGGTTGGAACCCGGTTCAGCACATATATCGCAGTCTCCAATGTGTAACCCCAAAAGGATGTGGGCAACTCTTAGTGTACGAGAAGTGATCGGACCATATCCAATAAAGTTTGGTTCCTCCTCTCTGACACACCGTTTAGTTGTGGTGTAGCAGGAGGAGCTAGTTGTGATACTATCCCATTGACCTTTAAGTAGTCCCTGAATTCGTCAGAGAGATACTCGCCACCTCGATCCAATCAAAGGGTCTTAATTTCTCTCCCTAACTATTTCTCGACCTCTTGTCTGAACTCTCTAAACTTTTCAAAGGATTCAGACTTGTGTCGCATTAGGTACACGTAACCATATCGAGAGTAATTATTGGTGAATGTTATGAAATAAACGTGCTGGTTACGTGTCCTAACACTCATGGGACCACATACATCAGTATGTATAAGGTCAATCGTGCCTGTACATCTTACAGACTTACCGTTAAATAGTCGTTTCATCATCTTACCCTAAAGGCAAGGTTCATAGGTTGGAAGATCTTCTATAGTTAGAAAATCCAAAGGACCATCCTTTAGCAACCTTGTGATATGATCTATGTTAATATGGCCAAGTCGGTAATGCCACAGGCATGTGGGATTAACTGTATCATGGGTTCTTTTCTTGGGGATGACATTCGATGTAGTTTCGGTTTTTTTAGTTTCCAGGGAAGGATGGAGAACATATAGACCATTCTCAAGTTCTCCGTATGCGAGGAATTTGTTATTACTTTTGATAGTAATCGTATTACTAAAAAGAACAGAATATCCATCCGCACACTGTTTTGAAACAGAAATCAAATTTCTTCTCAAATTCTGTACGTAAAGACAATCTTTTA
Organism: Nelumbo nucifera; assembly: GCF_055504915.1. Classification (NCBI taxonomy): domain Eukaryota; kingdom Viridiplantae; phylum Streptophyta; class Magnoliopsida; order Proteales; family Nelumbonaceae; genus Nelumbo; species Nelumbo nucifera. The sequence continues at coordinate 83,040,071 of NC_142651.1, forward strand.
GTACAATGGTTCCTTCTCTGAAAATTAACTCTACATTTCCTATAGTTATAGCTGCAACACTTGCAGAAGTCCCCAAGTAAAGAGTTACTTCTCCGTCACTCAGTCTTCTGCTTATTCTGAACCCCTACAGTGAGTTACACGCATGAGTCGAAGCCCCGGAGTCAATACACCAGGAAGCAGAAGTTACCAACAAATTGGTTTCTATGACACAGGATTCGAAATTACCTTGTCTCTTGGATTCCAGGTACTGAGGACAGTTCCTCTTCCAGTGGCCGGTTTGCTTGCAGAAGTGACAAGGATTTGATGCTCTGTCTTTCTTCTGCCTCTTAGACTTAGTAGCTTTCTTCTGAGGCTTTTTCTTTGCCTTCCTCTTCTTCTTTCTTGATTTGTGGGTTTCAACAAGCATAGCAATGGGCTCATCCTTCTTAATTAGTTCCTCGGCCCTCTGCAACACATTGTTGAGTTCATGGATGCTAACATTTAGCTTGTTCATGTTGTAGTTCATGATGAACTAATTGAAGGAAGAAGGCAAAGAATTTAGGATGGCATCCACCTTCATGACATGGTCAAGCCCAGATCCAAGAGCCTCAAGTTCATTAATATATCCCATAATCCGAAGACAATGATCATGAACCTGCAAGTTCTTGGACATTTGTGCGGTCATGAACTGCTTCAAGACCTTCTGCTGAGTAGAACGATTCTGCTCTTCGTACATCGTCCTCAGACTATTCAAGATATCCTTGGACAATTCGATCTGATCGAATTGTCGCTGTATCGGATTATCCAAGGAGGCAATGATGTAGCAGCGGGCTAGGGAATTTTTCTCTTCCCATTCCTGGTAGTCCCTACTACGGGCCTCAAAAGCCCTATCACCTGGACGTTCTAGGGCAGGATTTTTAGCTACTTTATCCAACTTCTCTGAAGTGAGGACCACCATAAGGTTACGGTACCAGTCAGCATGGTTTGGGCCCTTATGTTTGTTGTTGTCCAATAGTTTAGCGAATTGTCTGTTTGCCATTTCTGATAAAAAGCAAACATTAGTCCACAACCTAATTTGATTCATGTTATCCACATAGATATGGCTTTTAATCTATGTTCCATTCCCATTTATTCATCTTTGAGATTTCCCTCCTATTTCAGTGACGGAGACTACGAATTATGTCTCTGGAAATGTGGGAAATCACATAGGGTGCATGGAGCCAATTGTTTCAGCTACATAACCCCACCACCTTTCTGTGAAGGATCATATTCACTCATCGTATGAGCTTACCCTTTGGCCTCTGTCAGACAAGGTTCATTGTCATTTTAGGTTAAACCCTTCTATCCAGTGAGTGCTCACCCATCATATTCGTGAATGCCAAGGTACCGTGAGAGAGTCTTCCATTTTAGGATAGGCCCCTCCCACATCGGTCTATGATGCCCCTATCATCTTATGAAACATTCCAACAGATCCAGCAGCAAATGGATAGCCCAATTTTATGGTGCGTTTCCTCATTACTAATGGACCCATCTTCATGCTAATGATGAAAGGCCTTTAGAGAGTTCATCATATGAATCTCCCTATCACATGCACTCATATTTCAGGAGGGAACAAAAGTTATGCCCTTGTTTAATTTAGGTCAAACCAAAGTGGCTCCCACTGACTTTCATAAAGTCAGATTTAGGTGGGCCCTAAACGGCTAGGGTTCCGCACGGCTCCTCTTGTAGAGGTGTGGGGCCCACCATGAAAGGAGATCATCCAATGATCTTTAGGGACACCATGGCAATGATGTGCATTCAGCCATGGTGTGCGCAAGAGCTACTATCGTATCAACATGGGCCAAGTACTTATGTCCCATGAACGTTGCACATCACACATCCATACATCACATGCAGGGATAAAATTGATCCAATCAATTAATATCTGTAAAACCCATTATTAAAGCCCATAATAATTTATAATATTACTGATTAATATTATCTAGGTATATGGGTTGAATAGCAAAGAGCAGTCCGGCCCATATACCTTTTATGCAGTTAATGGGCTTAAACAGTTTTAACACATTAAAACCGGGCTTTACAGGTGTGGGCCGAATTAGGTCTTGCAATTAACTATCAATCCCTTGACCCAAGAGTGGAAAATTAGGGTTGAGAACAGCCCCCATCGAACCACAGATTTGGTCCAACCAGTTTGGTCCAATCTGGTTCGAATGGGTCTAGGGTTTGATTTTTAATTCAAGATTTTAATTCAAGAATTGATCTGAAATTAAATTACTGATAAAGGACATTCAAGAATCAGTACTAGGGCTGTTTGCAGACCTGCTACCCTGCAAAACAGAGGTTAGTTCGCAGCTTGCATTTTCTCAAACTACATATCGCAGATGGGTGAACCCTAATCTGTGAAAATCCTTCCTTTTGCCCAATCAGCTCCGGTCTTGATTGAAATAAAATAGAAAAACCCTAATTTTCTATTAATATTACATCAAATCAAATTCCTATACATTCAGTCTAAAAATTAAAAAAAAATTAATTACAGACCAGAATGTAAAAGAACTGCAAAGCGCAGATTTCTTGCACCAATCAAGATTACGATCTCCACCGTACGAACAACCCATAAATCAAGAAAAATATAAAGAACCATTCTAAATATAATTCAGATTTAAAAGATTTAATTTCAGATCAATCGCCCTTAATCTGGGAACCGATTTCCCAGAAAAATCTCTTATCTGCGCAAATTGGGTAGAACGCCTTCTACCCATTTGCGCAGTTTCAGATCTGATCAATTTTGGTTCAAGATTTGAACCTGGCTCTGATACCACTGAAGGGATGAGAGATCCATCATATGGATGGCCAAACCCTGTAGCTAGGTTGGGTGAAATTTCAAAAATTTCTCTCTCTCGCATGTGGGAATCACATTCCCTATTTTATAAAATTGCACATTCAAGGATCAATCTTGAACCCTAAACCAGACCAGATCTGAAACCAAAAAGTAGGAGAGGGATGTACCTGATATGGAGTAGCAGTAACTCCCAACGAAGGTGTTCATGCCCAAGGAAAACACCAAAGACTGCTCCCACTGAAGATGACACAGCGTAGGGTGGAGCAAAATCAACAGGTGGTTCTTCAGCAAGGACCAAACTCTTCAGCAAGAATTCGATGGAGGGTGAGTGAGCATGACTTCAGATCAGTTTTTCACCAAAAATTGATATCAAGAACCTTTCTTGATCGCTCCTACAGGTGGAGATCGAACTAGCTATGGCGGCAGCAATAGGAGAAGGCAAGAGCAGAATATGGCATTAGTCCAACTAGAGTTGTCTTCTCTCTTGAATCTGTAATCTGATTGGGTGTATTGGGGTTCGCCCTCCTCCTCTATTTATAGCCTTAAAGAGAGCTTTTCCTAATCCAATTAGGAGTTTCCTAATCAAAATCTTGTATTTGGATCTGGACTCTCTTTAAGAGATAAGGATAATCCCTTATCTTATCTGTAGATAAAGATCAGCCCTCCAAATCTGATTAGGAGTTTCTTGATCCAAATCTCTATTTCGATCTAGACTCTCTGAGTATATAGGAACAATCCCTTATCCTATCTGCTAATCTAAATCCCAGAACCGCCCCTCTTTAATTAATCATATTAAACCAATTCGATTTGGGCTTTAGGCCCATTAAGTCCATGTGCTCTCTTATCCACCAATCTACTACCCAGTTGGGTATCCTTGTATGGCATGGGACCCAAACATTGATCTACACATCAGCCACATGGGTTCAGCCCAGCCTCTGTTACAAGGCCTGGCCGAATTCACTGTAGGAGACAGTGAACCCCTGAGTCCATCACTATGGGCTCTTAATGGGCCCAACATTTACACTAAATGGTCCCTGGGTCAAGCCACCTTATAAAAACCCAAGGACTGTGGGCAGATGCAAGATTAGCCCATCTGGTATTACCCTCAATGGTCTTACACTTAACCTCTCAGCCCATAATGATCAAACATTGCCCGACAAGAGAGGACCTCTCCCTCAGCTGCAAGGAACAGTGCTGCACTCTCTACTCACATGGATCCCGGGAATTAAAACATTTTGCAAACATTTTGAAACTATAATATATATGTATATCTCTATATAATTATATTTTGCAAAACAAATTTCAACGGTTGAAATTGGTTGCCGGCAGCTTTTGCTTCCATCAAAGAGAGTGCATTCCCGATCATTCGCTTTGTCCGATAAAGGGGTTGATCCTGTCACTATGATCACCCACTCAGATGAATTCTCGGACTGTCGCAACATACCCAGGTTTTGACCCCCTCTAAGGATCTCACTGGTTGGCATATCAAAGACAGATACCATGACCTTCCTGATTACTAGGTCGCCAACTCTAAGTTGGCATCTCTTGACTCAGGCGTTATAGTACCGCGCCACTCGTTGTTGGTATGTTGTGGCGAATGTAGGCCATATCACAAATCTCTTCTACCAAGTCGAGATTAGCCCTAGGTCATCCTCATTGGTCACTAGGCAGCTCGTCCACCCACAAACCTTTAGCTCGGGAGAGCCGAGCTTTAAGGCCACAGAGTATCACCCTGTTCGTTACTTTGGCCTTACCGTTTGCTTGGGGATGACCAACCGAGGTGAAGTTCTGTTGTATGCCCATCCATACACACCAATTTTGAAACGTGATATCTTCAAATTGCTTACTGTTGTCCAAGATTACCATCTTAGGTAGCGTAAATCTACAGACAATACTTCTTTAGAAAAAATTCTCCACGTTTTGAATTGTGATAGATACCAGTGGCTCATTCTCCACCCATTTAGTGAAATAATCAACCACCATGACTAAAAATTTCTTCTACCCTGTTGCAGGTGGAAAGGGAGCAAGTATGCCAATCCCCCATTGTGCAAAAGGCCATGGGCTGGTAAGATATTTCAGGTCGGCTACGGGTTGATGTAGGATGTTGGCGTGCCGCTGACACTTGTTGCACTTCTATACTAGTTTAATTGAATTTGCTTTCAATGTAGGCCAATTCTAGCCAAGCCGTAGCACCTTTTGGCAAGCACCCTACCTCCTAAGTGTCCTCCGCAGAGACCTTCATGAATCTCCCACAACACTTGGTCTGCTTCAGATCGACGAAAGCAGGGCAGGTAGGGGAACATGAACGATCTTCTATACATCTATTCGCCTACGATCACGTAGCGAGCTGCCTGTTGCACTACCCTCTGGGATGCATTATGCTCTTTCAGTAGGGTCCTGTGGTGCAGATAGTCAACGAGCAGATCTATCCAGCTCAACTCTACCGCTAGTATAGGGATGACCTCTTCTGCCACCCTTTCTATGGTTGGGTATGGTAGGTCTTCTATGTAGACCGTCCTTTTGTAGAGTCAATCACACTGGCTAGCCTCGAGGGTGTGTCGGCTTCAGTGTTTTGTGATCTCGGTATCTGATGGATATACCAAGAGTGGAAGTTGGGCAAGTTCTCCCTTACCTTGGCTAGGTAGGCTGACATGGTGGACTCCTGCGCCTAATATTGTCCATTCACTTAGTTAACTACCAGTTATGAGTTGCTGCACACTACAAGATGTTTGGCCCTAACCTCCTTTGCCAAGGACAGCCCAGCTATAAGTGCCTCATATTCAGCTTCATTGTTTGAAGCTTGGAATGCGAAACAGAGGGCATACTCCAGCTTTACCTTGCTTGGCCCATAGAAGATTAGTCCAGCCCAACTTCCACACTAGTTGGACGAGCCGTCAACATGGAGGATCCAGGGCTCCTCATCCCAAGTCGGGACTTCTAGGGCTAGGGCAGATGCTGCACTGGTCACTGCCTCCGAGGTGGTTACTAGCTCGACAACTTTAGGGGCCAACAAGCTAAATGTACACCCGACAACAAAATCTGCCAAGACCTGCGCTTTGATTGCTAGTCGCGGTTCAAACCTGATGTCATATTCACTGAGTTTTATTGCCCATTTCATAAGTGTCCTTGAGACCTCAGACTTTTGGAGAATTTGCCTCAGAGGTCGGTCGGTCAAGACTACGATGGTGTGGGCCTAAAAGTAAGGTCTTAGCTTTCGAGCTGCTAACACTAACGCGAAGGCCAATTTCTCAGTGTCTGGGTACTTAGTCTCAGCAGCGTGCAACACTTTTCTTACATAGTAAACAAGACACTATACCTTTTCTACCTCCCTAATAAGGACAGAGCTGACTACCTCATCACTTGTAAAGAGACAGAGCTTAAGCTCGTCCCTGGGCTTGGGTTTTGTGAACAACTGTGGCGAATTGAGATACCTTTTTAGCTCGTCAAAGGTGAGCTAGCATTCTTTAGTCCGTTCAAAATCTTGGTTCTTTTTTATGGCCTTAAAAATGGAAGACATTGCCCAGGTGACTTAGATATAAATCAGTTCAGGGCAGCCATTCAGCCAGTTAACTTTTATACTTCTTTGACCGACTTGGGAGGTCTCACGTCTAGGATTGGCTAGATTTTATCTGTGTTGGCCTTGATCCCATGTTGCCTAACTATGTATCTGAGCAAATTTCCTGACGTGACACCGAAAACACATTTTTTCGAGTTGACTTTCATGTTGTATTTTCTTAAGACATTAAAAACGTAATCTAGGTCAGTAATTAAAGAATTTGAGAACTCAGCTTTTACAACCATATCATGTACATAATACTCAATTTTATTTCCAATTAAATCTGAAAAACATTATTTACAATATGCTGGAAGGTCGCCCTAGCATTTTTTTAGACCAAAGGGCATGACTTTATAACAATACAAGCCCATCTTAGTTACAAATGCAATTTTTTCTTTGTCAGCCAGGTCCATTGAAATTTGATTGTAGCTAGAGTATGCATCCATGAAACTCAACAGCTTGAACCCTAAGGTCACATCTACTAGGCGGTCAATTCTTGGAAGTGGGAAGCTATCCTTTGAGCAGGTGGTCAATTCTGTTAAGGTCTGTGTAGTCGACGCACATGCACCACTTGCCATTAGCCTTCTTTACGAGTACTGGGTTTGTAATCCAGCTCTGATATTGTACCTCTCTAACGAAGTCTGCTATAAGTAGCTTCCTTACTTCCTCGTCCACTATCTTCCATCTTGTTGGGGTGAGGTTCCTTTTCCTCTACTAGACTGGTTTGACTAAGGGGTTAACATTTAATTTGTCATTTATTATGGAGGAGTCTATGTCGGGAATTTCTACTACCGACGAAGCGAAAACATCTAGATTATTAAGTAAAAAACTTACCAAATTGGAGCGCACTGGTTTGGTGAGGTGATCTCCTATTTGTACTATATTCTCTGACTCAAACTTTAAGACCGGAACTAGGACAATATCTCCCATTGGCCGAGCTCGGTCATCGATGTTCTCTTAGGGTGGCTCCAAGGCGACGTCGATGGTTGTTTTTCCTTTAGCATTCAGTGTTGCTACGTAGAATTTGCGAGATTCAAGTTGGTCACCTTGCATAACCCTGATGCCTCCAATCGTTGGGAATTTTACTGCCAAATGGTAGGTTGGCACTGTTGTTTGGAGGGCATGTAGGATAGGTCGGCCCAAGATGGCGTTATATGGTGAGGGGGTACGACCACAAGGAAGTCATGATCATACCGAATCGAGTTGGGGGCCAAGCCCGCTACAACTGGTACCCTCACTCTACCTAAGGGCCGGACTACTTCTCTGCTAAAGCCAACCAAGGGTACGTCGGCTGGCTGTAGATCCTTTTTGCCAAGCTACATCCACTCGAATGCCTGAGTCTACTGGAATTCTTTTGACTTCAAAGTCATTTATTGTTAATTTCACCACCAGCGCATCATCATGCGGGAACTATATGCCACGAGTGCCATCTTCTATGAAGTAGATCACTTCTTCTTTGTGAGGGCACTTTGGCGGGTTATCACTATCATGTTCAAGATCACGTGCTGAGCTTCTACCTGCTGAAGTTGTGCACCCTACTACAATCGACCCTCCTATGATCATGTTAATGACTCCACGGACATGCCGCTCTGCTGGTTGTGGATCTCGAGGAGGCTGGTCCCTTTCCTCCTCCTTGTTTGTTTGAGGTGCCTCCCTGTGGTGCTTGACAAGTCTACCTATTTCTTCTCTTTTGAGAAATTGTCTTAGATACCCACGACAGATCAACTCTTCAATCTCGTCTTTCAGGTTTCTACAGTTTTCAGTGTCGTGACCTATGTCACGGTGGAAATGACAATATTTATTTGGGTTTATGTTTGTTGGGTTGCCCTTCATCTTGGGCAGCCATTTTACATATTTAATTGTTTTTATATGCATTAAAATTTCATTCCTTTTTGCATTTAGGCCGGTATAGTTTCTGTTCTATACAAGTGGGATTCTGGATCGTCGGCCTGATCCTGAGCTCTAATGGGGAGACTTTCTTTTTCTTCTCGGTGACTTGCTTTGCCTATTGTGGGGTAACCAACTTCTCTTTGGAGACTTACTCCTTCGCCATTATTTGCTGCTTCCTGCTTCTTCTTTTGCTCGCTTCCTCTTCCCAAGCAGCTCTAACCGGGATCCCAATGCCTCTTCTACATTTGTGAACTTATCTGCTTCGATGTGGAACTTTTCCATGGAAGTTGGAGGGTTCAGTTCGATATCCCAACATAAGTCAGGATGGTAGACACCATTCACTGCTACGGTGAGTTGTATCGTCGGGTCGAGGTTGGGGATTTGGAGACGTTCCAGGTTGAATCTTTTAATGTACTTGCGGAGCATCTCATTTGGTCGTTGGATGATGTTTAGTAGGCAAGTCGCAAATTTGGGACACCTTTTGCTAGTGGAAAAGTGAGTGATAAAAAGATTGGCGAACTGATCCCAACTTTTTATGGAGCCAGGGGCCAATCCTAATTACCATAGTTGAGCCGTGTCTTGGAGAGTTGTTGGGAAAGCCATGCACAAGCTCACATTGTTGGCCCTACGTAATTGCATTAAGGCTTGGAAACTATCAACATGGTCCATGGGGTCTATCATTCCATTATAGGATTCGAGGTTGGGGGCCCTGAAGTCTTTAGGCCGCAGAGCAGTGAGTATCTTGGCGGCCTATAGTGAGGTGCGAGGTATTGGCCACCTAGATGAGTTGCCTACCTGGTTGGCTTTCTTATGTTCATTTTTTTGTCCATCTCGCTCACAAACGAAGCAAGCTTATTCTTTTCTGAACCGTAGTGAGTACATCTGTGGCGCCTCCTTCTAGACCCTTCGGATGAACTGGCAGCTTCGATTCTGATGGGCATGGTAGCTTAGCTTTCCACCAGGAGTTGGTTCAGGTTTTGGTCAGGAACTTGGTTAGGAACTTGGTTAGGGACCTAACAAGGAACCTGATTAGGAGCCAGGTTAGGGTTTAGCCTGACGTTTTGTCATTGTTGTGTCTGTTGTTGTTGCGTTCGTTGGTGTTGTTGCTGAGTTTGCTGTTGTTAATGTTGTTGTTGCCCCCTATCAGGGCTACGAACTTATCTTCCCAAGCCCTCATTTGAGAGCTCATCCCCCGGACACATTGCACCAAATCATAGAATTAGCGCACATTGACTCTAGCAAGAGTCGCGGGTGGCTCGACCACATGAGGAGGCGTATTCACCTGAGATGGTGGAAAGGCCAGGTTCAGGGTAGGAGGGATGCCTGGCGGAGTCAAAGGTACGTTGATTTGTTCTATTGTCACTGAGGGAACTTTTGGGATTAGTCTGAGCTGCTCCTGTACTCCAGTGACCTAGTTGTTGTTATTGTTGTTGGTTGGTTGGTTGCTTCAGAAGAAGCCATTGATGTTGTCATAAAAGTACTAAGAGGTGAGAACTTAGCTTTTTTTAACAATTCCCACAGATGGTGTCAATTGATAGTGTGTGATCTGGCGGCTCCCACTATAGCCTAACTTTATATATTTACTGATATGTAACTATTTTAAATATTGAAGTGATATTTACAAAAAAAATTGAAACATTTTGGTGGGTTTGTCGAAGCCCTCCAAATTAGTATGAGTCCCACAATAAGATATTTGCCAAAAAAGTGGTACTAGGTCGAATTCCATAGGGAGCTAACAGTAATCTCTTAGCCGAATGGATAATATTACTGAGTGGGAGAATTAAATACTGAAATTAAAAGAAGAAATAGCAAACTTAAACAAACAAGAGAAATCAATCTTACCGAATTCTGGTTCAGGGGTTCGGTTTAGCCAATTGGCCATCGATCATAGGTATCCCTGGAAATCTTGCAATTCAAGCATTTAACCTTAGATTTAATAGGATAGCCATAATAAACCTTGTGTTTTCCTAATTCAGCTGATCAAACCCAGCATTCGATAAACACTTATCACTACTCAACTGGGTACGATAGCGTTCCATATTAACCAATGATTGCATTAAGATTTCTAATGTTGCAGAGGGCCGAAGAATTGATTAAAAAGAATGAGCCCATTGCAATGCTTGTTGAAACTGGCAAATCGGGCAAGAAAAGGAAGGCAAAGAGAAAGCCCCAGAAGAAGGCTGCCAAACCCAAGAAACAGAGGAAGGACAAGGCATCAGATGCCTATCATTTTTGCAAGAAGACCGGCCACTAGAAAATGAATTGTCCTGCCTACCTGGAATCCAAGAAAGGTAATTTCGAAACTTGTGTTATAGAAACCAATTTATTGGTAGCTTCTGCGTCCTGGTGTATTGACTCCGGGGCTTCAACTCATGCGTGTAACTCACTGCAGGGGTTCAAGGTAAGCAGAAGGCTGAGTGAAGGAGAAGTCACACTCTACTTGGGGACTAATGCAACTGTTGCAGCCGCGGCCATAGGAACCGTGGAGTTATTTTTTAGAGAATGAACGATTGTACTGAAAGATTGTCTTTATGTACAAAACTTAAGGAGAAAATTGATTTTTGTTTCAAAACTGTGTGCAGGTGGTTATTCTGTCGTCTTTAGTAATACGATTACTATTAAAAGAAACAACAGATTCATCGAATACGGGGAACTAGAGAACAATCTCTATGTTCTACATCCTTCTCTAGAAACTAACATAACCGAAACTACGCCGGCTGAAATCCCCAAGAAGAGAGCCCATGATATAGTTAATCCCACGTGTCTGTGGCATTACCGACTTGGCCACATCGGTTGCAAATGGATTTACAAGAGGAAGAAGGGCCCCGATGGTAGGGTTGAGACCTTCAAAGCTCGTCTGGTGGCGAAAGGGTACACTCAGAAAGAGGGCATCGATTATGAGGAAACCTTTTCGCCTATGGCCATGCTTAAGTCCATTAGGATCCTGCTAGCTGTAGCAGCATACCATGATTATGAGATTTGGCAGATGGATGTCAAAACTGCATTCTTGAATGGAGATCTTACTGAAGATATCTGTATGCAACAGCCGCAAGGCTTCATTGCTGCAAGTCAAGAAAACATGGTATGTAAACTTAACAGATCCATTTATGGACTTAAGCAAGCTTCTAGAAGTTGGAACATTCGTTTTGACTCTGCTATCAAATCGTTTGATTTTGAGCAGAATCCGGATGAACCCTGTGTCTATAGGAAGTACAGTGGAGATAAGGTTACCTTCTTGGTTCTGTATGTAGAAGACATTCCACTCATTGGGAATGATGTAGGAATGTTAACTACGGTGAAAGTATGGCTTTTACAGCAATTCTCCATGAAAGATCTTGGAGATGCCTCCTATATACTGGGACTTCGACTCTATAGAGATAGATCGAAGCAGATAATAGGATTATCCCAATCTACTTACATTGACAAAATAGTCAAAAGATACAGCATGGAAAACTCCAAGAAAGGAAATGTTCCTTTCAGGCACGGAGTCGCTCTCTCCAAGAATATGTCTCCAAAGACTTTTGAGGAGATTGATGGCATGATAGACGTTCCCTATGCCTCTGGCGTAGGGAGCATCATGTATGTCAGGCTGTGCACTCGTCCTGACATTGCTCAGGCAGTGAGTGTAGTAAGCAGATCTTAGGCCAACCCAGGGCAGGAGCACTGGACTGCTGTGAAAAACATAGTTAATTACCTTCGAAGGACAAAAGAGTTTTGTCTAGTGTTCAACGGTAGCTCACTATAGATCCAAGGGTATACAAATGCTGATTTCCAGTCGGATCCAGATGATAGAAATTCTACATCTGGATATGTTTTCACGATAGGATCGTATGTTGTTTGCTGGAAAAGCAGCAAACAGGGATCCACTGCAGACTCCACGACCGAGGCCGAGTACATTGCCGCAGGTGAGGCTGCCAAAGAAGCCGTCGGGATGAAGAAATTCGTTCACGAGTTGGGAGTAGTCCCGTCTAGCACATCACCCATCCCATTGTTGTGTAACAACAATGGAGCCATTGCTCAGGCTAAGGAGCCACGAGCCCACTCGAAGTCGAAGCACATCGAGAGGAAGTACCACGTACTACGGGAGATTGTTGGTAGAGGGGACGTCCTGATTCAGAAGGTAGCGTCAGTAGAAAATGTAACAGACCCATTGACGAAGCCACTATCACAGAAAGTGTTTGAGAAACACGTGGAAAGCATGGGACTCCAGCTAGTACCTAATTGGACCTAAGTGCAAGTGGGAGCTGTTAGACAGTTTGGTATGCCCTTAGCTTCAATCAGAATGATGTACTTTATGAGTTTATTGTAGATGAATAAAAGTGCATATTTGATTCATGTTCCCTTGGTATGTTTCTGTGTAATACCCATAAACTGGACACTTAATGAGACTCATGTTTGTTTAGAATGTTCACAGCCAGTGGGTCGGTCTAGGGAGACCTATCCTAATAAGGTTGACACTGTGGTGCCACCAAGTCGGTTGGGGTGGCCTGTCTCAGGTATGAGGGTGAAACCCTAGGCACATACAGTGTAGGATTAATTGAATCTTTGAACTAGACTAGATTTCCAATATTGCCCTGGACCTTGAAAATTGATGGGCAAAACTGGAAAGTTACACCCGACCCCTAGACTCGATTATGATACTGCACTAGGTGTCGGATTGGGCTGTCTTTGATGTACCAATCAGTGAGATCCTTAGCGGGGGTCAAAACCAGGGTATGTTGGGACAGTCTGAGAATTCATCTGAGTGGGTGATCATAGTGACAGGATCAGCCCCTTTGTCGGACAAAGGTAATGATCGGGGATGCACTCTCACTGATGGAAACCAAGACTGCCGGTAGCCGATTTCAACCGTTGAGATTTGTTTTGCAAAGTATATTTTATATGAGATATAAAAGTATATATATTATGGTTTCTAAAATGTTTGCAAAAAGGTTTTAATTCCCGGGATCCATATAATTAGAGAGTGCAACACTGTTCCTTGCAGCCGAGGGAGAGGTCCTCTCTTGTCGGGCAGTGTATGATCATTATGGGCTGAGAGGTTAAGTGTAAGACCATTGAGGATAATACCTGATGGGCTAATCTTGCATCTGCCCACAGTCCCTGGGTGTTACAAGGTGGATTGGCCCAGGGACCACTTAGGGTAAGTGTTGGGCCCATAGAGCCCATAAGATGGGTTTTAGGGGGTGCACTGTCCATAACAGTGTATTCGGCCAGGCCTTGTAACAAAGGCTGGGCTGAACCCATGTGGCTAATGTGTAAATCAATGTTTGGGTCCCACGCCATACAAGGAAGCCCAACTGGGCAGCAGTTAGGAAGGTTAAGTGAGTACATAAGCTTAATGGGCCTAAAGCCCATTTCGAACTGGGCTATTTGATTAGTTAATCATGGAGCGAATTCTGAGATGGATTAGCAGATAGGATAGGGTCTTGACCCTATCCACTCAGAGAGTCCAGATCTGAATGTGATTCAGATCTAGAAACCTCCTAATAAGATTAGGAGAAAGCTAATCTAATCTGCAGATAAGATAAGGGTTTATCCTTATCACCTAAAGATAGGGCTCATCCAAATATGATTTGGATAAGCAACTCCTAATTGGATTTGGAGCTGATCTTTTAGGTTAACAAAGGAGGGGGCCACAGCTTTTAGAAGAGACATAATCAAAAATCCTCTTGAGTGCTGAAATCACAAGAAGAGAGAATTCTGCACCCTGCGAATACTCTCTTGCTGCCTCCTTACTGTCGTTGCCATTACCTTCAGTTCGATCTCCAGTTCTTGGGAGAAATCAATATCTGATCTTGGTACCAATCTTTTTGGAAAAGATTGATTGGAGCTGTACTCACAAGCCATCCAGTTGATTCTTGCGAAGGGTCAAGTTCTTTTGGAAGAACATTGCTGATTCTGCTCCATCCTGCACTGCGCCATCTTCAGTGGGAGCAGATTTTGGATCCTTCCTTGGGCGTGAACACCTCCATTGGGAGATACTGTTTCTCCATATCAGGTACATCCTCCCTCCTACTCCTTTTGGTTTAGATCTGGTTTGGTTCATGGTTCAAGATTTATCATTGAAAAATATGTTTTTCTAAAATAGGGAATGCGATTCCCAGTTGAAGGGAGAGAAAATTTTTTTGAAATTTGCCCCCTTATTCTGCAAGATCTGGGCATCCATACGATGGATCTCTCATCCCTTCAATTTATGGAAATCAATCAAACCTTTATGAATCTTGCCTATTAATCGATTAAAATCATGAGGTACCATATGCAGCCAAGAACGATTCAGTTAGTCATGCTTGCATCCTATCCTATCTATTCATTCTAGGCACATGATTCCAGATAAGTTGAAATCGTTCAAGGATAAGCTTCTAGGGAGCAGAAATTTCAAAAGGCAAGGTTAAAAAAAAAAAGTGATGATCGAAGCATGCTAGGGTTATCCAAATTCCATCAAATTTCCCTAATCCCCCCACACTTAAGTTGTACATTGTCCCGAATGTATGTGATTATGCATGAAGTAGAAGGCTTTGGGGGTACTTCCCTATTCGTCTTGTTGGGTTCCTACTAAACAAAAATCAAAACCAAATAAAATAACAAAGCTAACTAAACACAATGAGTTGCCTCCCACAAGCGCAATTTGTTTAACGCCGTTATGCTCGACGTTCTCCTCTGCTCCTTTAATCCAATGAATACCGAGGAATGTCCAACGAGATGTCTACCATAGAGGAGACATTTGCATCCTCGTGGAACAACTTCAATTGATGCCCATTCACCTTGAAGATCTTACCTGTGTCGAGACTTTTGATCTCTACTGCACCATAAGGAAATACATTAGTCACAATAAATGGACCCATCCACCTGGAACGCAGCTTATCTGGCATGAGTTGGAGTCGAGAATTGTACAATAAGACCTTTTGTCCAATTTTAAATTGTTTTCTTAAGAGTACATTGTCATGGAATAATTTGGTCTTTTCTTTGTAGATTCTTGAATTTTCATATGCCTCTAACCTCAACTCTTCCAGTTCTTGCAACTGGAGCTTCCTTTCCTTCCCTGCTTCTTCCATATTCATGTTGCATTGCTTGATTGCCAAATAGGCCCTATGTTTAATTTCAATGGGCAAGTGGCAAGATTTGCCAAAAATTAACCGATAAGGGGAGATACCTATTGGGGTCTTGTAAGCTGTTCGATATGCCCAGAGAGCATCATCTAGACGTAGGCTCCAATCCTTCCTTCCCGGATTCACTGTCTTTTCCAAGATAGACATTACCTCTCTATTGGAAATTTCAGCTTGCCCATTAGTTTGCGGGTGATAGGTAGTGGCGATTCGATGATGCACCCCATACCTTCTCAACAAGGCTTCGACGGTTCTATTGCAAAAGTGGGTCCCTTGATCGCTTATGATGGCTTGAGGGATGCCAAACCTACTGAAGATGTTAGACTTGATAAATCCTACAACACATTTAGAATCATCAGTCTTGGTGGCTTTGGCTTCCACCCATTTTGAGACATAATCGACTACCAAAAGTATATGAGAAAAACCACAAGAGGGAGGAAAGGTCACGAATAATGGTACAAGTAGCAATTAGGTTGATATCTTTTGGGGTCAATTGTTCGTGACAGCCTTTGACCAATGTTTTAACATGGTTCAACCTAAAGGGAATCGATGGAACAAGATTCAGTAAGTGCAGCTATCTCAATTATTGTTATTTTGGTTTAACTGTTTTCACAAATCTTAATGCTATCCCTGTTTAACATGGAACGCTATCGTACCCAGTTGAGTGGTGATAAGTGTTGATCGAATGCTGGGTTTGGTCAACTGAATTAGGAAAACACAAGGTTTATTATGGCTATCCTAATAAATCTAAGGTTAAATGCTTGAATTGCAAGAATGCCGAATTGTACCTAGGATCAATGGCCAATCGATTCAACCCAAACCCTTGAACCAGAATTCAGTAAGACTGATTTTCTCTTGTTAGTTTAGTTTGCTATTGTTTTCTTATTCTTTTAAATTTTAGTTATTTTCCCACTCAATTACTTTATCCATTCGGCTAGGAGATTACTGATTTTCTCCCTGTGGGATTCGACCTAGTACCACTTTTTACTGCAATTATTTGATTGTGGGACTAGTACTAATTTTGAGGGCTTCGACAACCCATCAAAAATTTGGCACCGTTGTCGGGGAGCAACTTTAATTTCTTAGCTATTACCTTCTCTTTGTTAACCCCTTTTGTTTTATGACTCGTGTTTCTCAACAAGGTGAACTCGAGTACAACCTCGAAATTGAGAGGGCCACCCATCATTTAAGGAAGGAGGCAAGACAAAGGAAGGAACGTTCACCAAAAAAGGTGAATTCAGATTGTGATTCATCTGTGATCTACCCATCTTTGAAGGAGAAGAAAGAATGGCTGACAGAGAGAGGACGTTGAGAGAGTTAGCTGCACCAATGATGAACCAACAGCCCCTATGCATCACGTATCCCAATCTTGAGGTAGGTTTTGAATTGAAATCTGGTTTGATACAATTATTGCCTCTATTTCATGGTTTTCTAGGTGAGGACCCTCATAAGCATCTGAAGGAATTCCATGTCGTCTGTTCAAGCATGAAACCCCACGGTATGACCGAGATTCAGGTAAAACTCATAGCCTTTCCATTTACTTTACGTGATAAAGCAAAGGATTGGTTGTATATTCTTCCTCCCAGTTCAATATGCACATGGGATGAGATGAACAAGGTATTTTTAGAAAAACATTTCCCTGCATCCCGGGCTGCAAACATAAGAAAAGAAATATGTGGAGTTCGGAAATTTGGTGGTGAGACGCTATATGAATATTGGGAAAGTTTTAAACAACTTGTTGCTAGTTGTCCACACCACCAAATACCCGAACAACTTTTGATCCAATACTTCTATGAAGGGCTTCAGCCCATGGATAGAAGTATGGTCGATGCAGCCAGTGGAGGAGCCCTAGTGAACAAGACACCCGAAGCGGCCAGGGAATTAATTTCCAACATGGCCGAAAATTCACAGTAGTTCGGTGCAAGGATAGATGGCACCACTAGACGGGTTAATGAGGTAAGCCATGCCAATTTAGAAAATCAGATTTCAGATCTAACAGCTTTGGTTAAGCAACTTGCTGCAGGGCAATTACAAACAGCCAGGGTGTGTGGTATCTGTTCGATTCCTGGGCATCCTATGGACATGTGCCCATCATTGCAAGATGGTTCGATGCAGCAAGTCAATGCCGTAGGAGGATTCCCGGGGCTGCCCCAACGAAAGTATGATCCCTACTCCAATTATTACAATCCGGGGTGGAGAGATCATCCAAATCTAAGCTACGGGAACCAAGGAGGACAGCAACAATATCAGCCCCATTTTTTCAGTCGACAGCCCCAGTTTTCAACACCCATCATAGCGCAAGGCCAACCCCCAAATTCAAGTACGTCATTAGAAGATATAGTTAAGGCTCTAGCTACTAATACTTAGCAATTTCAGCAAGAAACAAGAGCCAGCATTCAAAATTTGGGGAATCAAATCAGCCAACTTGCCATTTCCATTAGCAAGTTGGAGGCACAAAGCTCCGGGAAACTACCATCACAAATGGTAGTCAACCCCAAGGAGAATGTAAGTGCAGTGGTGCTGAGAAGCGGGAAGGAACTGCAGCTAGAACCCACCTCACCAAGGAAGGTGGATAAAGGACAGGAAGAAGAGGAGGTTCTGGACTCAAGAGTTAGAGAGAACGTTTAAGCCGTGATCAAGAGGACCTTACCAGAAAAACATGCTGATCCAGGTATATTCACCCTACCTTGTGTGATTGGCAATAAGCAAATTGAGCATGCCATGCTAGACTTAGGTGCATCTATCAATGTCATGCCATACTCGATTTACTATGCTTTGAGATTAGGTCCTTTAAGGGAAGTTAAAGTTGTTATCTAATTAGTTGATCATCCTAATGCCTACCTAGAAGGGATTGTTGAGAATGTAATAGTGCAGGTTAACGATTTAATTTTTCCAGCTGATTTTTACATTCTGAAGATGGAGGAGAACACGGTCGAAGGTTCAGCCCCACTTCTATTAGGCAGGCCATTCATGAAAACGGCCAAGACCAAAATAGATGTGGATGAGGGTACCCTTTCCGTCGAATGTGACTGAGAGACTGTTAAATTTAATATTTTTGAAGTTATGAAGTACCTAATTGAAGACCATTCGATCTATTCGGTTGACAGTTTTGATCCAACTGTGCAAGAAATTTTTGAAAAAGATATGAATGAGGAGTTATAATCGAGTGCAGAATTGGATACCAAGGCCCCTATTCCAGATTTGAACCCGCCCATGATGGATGGAAGGGGAGCACACCGAAAGCTGCAACCACGAGAGTTAACGTAGCAAAGGAGGACGCTGAGCATAACGACGTTAAACAATTGCGCTTGTGGGAGGCAACCCATTGTGTTTAGTTAATTCTGTTATTTTGTTTGGTTTTGATTTTTGCAGGAACCTCACAAGGCGAACAAGGAAGTACCCCCGAATCTTTCTACTTTATGCATAATCACATACATTGGGGACAATGTATAACTTAAGTGTGGGGGGATTAGGGAAATCTGATAGAAATTTGGGATACCTTACCTTCTTGAAATTTCTACTCCCGGAAACTTATCCTTGAATGATTTCAACTTATCAGGAATCATATGCTTAGGATGAATAGATAAGATAGGATGCAAGGATGACTAACTGAATATTTCTTGGCTGCATATGGTACCTCATGATTTTAATCGATCAATAGGCAAGATGCATAAGGGTTTGATGGATTTTCACATAATTATCTGTCAAACATGGATTGATTATTCTAGAACTTGCTGTGTTAGGCATATAGAGACCACGATCAATGAATTCATGGATCAGGTGATGAAACCCTGTGATTCTTGTGAAAAAAAAATTAGAAAATAAAATCGTGACTAATGTGAGATGGAGCATAAAATGCACTCACATCTAGAAATGAAAGCAAGTGTGAGATGGAGCATAAAATGCACTCACATCTAGAAACAAAAACAAGTGTGAGATGGAGCATAAAATGCACTCACATCTTGAAACGAAGGCAAGGGTGAGATGGAGCATAAAATGCACTCACCCTAGAACCCCAACCCCATTCTCACCTTCAGATCCTAGGAGTTCATACTAAGTGGGGGAGATGTGATACATAGCAAGCTTATGGCAATAAGCACACTTTGTTTTGGCTTAAGAAACAAAGAAAGGTAAGTGAATCTGGTTGTATTGGTTTGTTAAAGCAATGAGTACCCATTCAGCCAAGGATGTTTTCAGCTCGGGAAGGCTTGTCTCCTTGACTATCGGTTCAACTTGGGACCATGAGGAATGATGATTTGCGATCAATCTTGGACGAGAAGAAGGGGAGAAAGAGATGGAAGAGGGAAGGTTACCAAGTCTGAACGAAAGCATGCAATAAACCAGGCCTCATGTAAAGAAAAAGAAAGATTGAAAATCAATAGTTAGGATCTCCTGTTTTGCTTGAGTTTTGCCTTGCCCGAGGACGGGCAAAGTTTAAGTGTGGGGGGATTTGATGAAACTGAAAGGAACCCTATTTTTGTCCCCTAATTTTCATCTTTCTACATTATATTAGCACTTAAATGAACTCATTACTCTTGTATTTCGATCCAGGTCAATAAAGAAGGCAATTGGAAGAAAACTGGGCAAATCGGGTGATTTTGCACAGCTTCGGCGACAGTCAGAAATCTGGGCCTAACTCTCAATTCCAGACTCCGAATTGGACAATTCAAGAAGAATTAAAAAGATGAAAGGAAGGCCACAACTTTTATGTTTTGGGTTTTGACAGATTCGGCCCACATCGAGTAGGAAAATGAGCCCAAAGTCAGAGCAAGTTCACAGCCAGGCCCATTTCACAACTTAAGCCCAACTCGCAGAAGTACCTTGAAGCAGCCCAAGTTTTAAAGCAGCCCAACTCGAATTCAAGGGTCAAGAGTCCAAATCTCGAATGTAATCTCCAAAGAGAGAGTCTTATCAGATCTAAAGTCTTGAATGTAATCCTAGAGAGATAAGAAGATTGAGATTAGATCATTAGATAAGAGATAGGATAGGATTAGTTCAAAGAAGATCAAGACTCCCTAAAGATAAGATGATCTCCTAGAAGGAGTTGGAAAACAGCCCTCTCCTTTGGCTATATAAAGAGGGGGGCGAACCAGCTCTAGCATCACTCACTCCAAGATCCAAGAGATCATCAAGAAGACCAAGAAAGCTCAAGAAAGCAGTTCGGCCATAGAGAAGAAAGGCATGAAGATTGCGCAGGTCATGAGCAGCTAAGCTTCTTTTTTTGGTTCAAGGGGGGGAGGTTCGATTGTGTCATTGTGAGGTTCTGTTGTTAATTTATTTTCTTGCTTTTTAATTCAAGTATTCATTGATTCTTGAGCATATTTTTAGTGAATGTTAATGTTAATTAGTTTGACAAACTAAATTAATGTTGATTTTCCTACTGCTATCCATGATTTTGGTGATCCGTAATTGTCACAAATAATGGAACAAGTAGCAATTAGGTTGATATCTTTCTGGATCAATTATTCATGACAGCCTTTGACCATTGTTTTAACATGGTTCAACCTAAAGGGAATCGATGGAATAAGATTCAGTAATTGCAGCTATCTCAATTATTGTTATTTTGGTTTAACAGTTTTCACAAATCTTAATGCTATCCCTATTTAACATGGAACGCTATCGTACCCAGTTGAGTGGTGATAAGTGTTGATCGAATGCTGGGTTTGGTCAACTTAATTAGGAAAACACAAGGTTTATTATGGCTATCCTAATAAATCTAAGGTTAAATGCTTGAATTGCAAGAATAAAGAATTGTACCTAGGATCGATGGCCAATCGATTCAACCCGAACACTTGAACCAGAATTCAGTAAGACTGATTTTCTCTTGTTAGTTTAGTTTGCTATTGTTTTCTTATTCTTTTAAATTTTAGTTATTTTCCCACTCAATTACTTTATCCATTCGGCTAAGAGGTTACTGATTTGCTCCCTGTGGGATTCGAAGGCCTCAAAATTAGTACTAGTCCCACAATCAAATAATTGCAGTAAAAAGTGGTAATAGGTCAAATCCCACAGGGAGCAAATCAGTAATCTCTTAGCCGAATGGATAAAGTAATTGAGTGGAAAAATAACTAAAATTTAAAAGAATAAGAAAACAATAGCAAACTAAACTAACAAGAAAAAATCAATCTTACCGAATTCTGGTTTAAGGGTTGTTCGGGTTGAATCGATTGGTCATCGATCCTAGGTACAATTCAACATTCTTGCAATTCAAGCATTTAACCTTAGATTTATTTGGATAGCCATAATAAACCTTGTGTTTTCCTAATTCAGTTGACCAAACCCAGCATTTCGATCAACACTTATCACCACCCAACTGGGTACGATAGCGTTCCATGTTAAATAGGGATAGCATTAAGATTTGTGAAAACAGTTAAACCAAAATAACAATAATTGAGATAGCTGCAATTATTGAATCTTGTTCCATCGATTCCCTTTAGGTTGAACCATGTTAAAACATTGGTCAAAGGCTGTCATGAACAATTGACCCAAAAAGATATCAACCTAATTGCTACTTGTACCATTATTCATGATAATTACGGATCACCAAAATCATGGATAGCAGTAGGAAAATCAACATTAATTCAGTTTGTCAAACTAATTAACATTAACATCCACTAAAAATATGCTCAAGAATCAATGAATACTTGAATTAAAAAGCAAGAAAATAAATTAACTACAGAACCTCACAATGACACAATCGAACCTCCCCCCCCCCCCCACCCTTGAACCAGAAAAAGAAGCTTAGCTGCTCATGACCTGCGCAATCTCCATGCTTTGCTTCTCCATGGCCGAACTGCTTTCTTGAGCTTCTTGGTCTTCTTGTTGATCTCTTGGATCTTGGATTGAATGATGCTAGAGCTGGTTTTCCCCCCTCTTTATATAGCCAAAGGAGATGGCTGTTTTCCAACTCCTTCTGGAGATCATCTTATCTTTAGGGAGTCTTGATCTTCTTTGAACTAATCCTATCCTATCTCTTATCTAATGATCTAATCTCAATCTTCTTATCTCTCTAGGATTACATTCAAGACTTTAGATCTGATAAGACTCTCTCTTTGGAGATTACATTCGAGATTTGGACTCTTGACTCTTGAATTCGAGTTGAGCTGCTTTAAAACTTGGGCTGCTTCAAGGTACTTCTGCGAGTTGGGCTTAAGTTGTGAAATGGGCCTGGCTGCAAACTTGCTCCGACTTCGGGCTCGTTTTCCTACTCGATGAGGGCTGGATCTATCAAAACCCAAAACATAAAAGTTGTGGGCCTTCCTTTTATCTTTTTAATGCTTCTTGAATTGTCCAATTCGGAGTCCGGAATTGAGAGTTAGGTCCAGATTACGGACTATCGCCGAAACTGTGCAAAATCATCCGATTTGCCCTGTTTTCTTCCAATTGCCTTCTTTATTGACCTGGATCGAAATACAAGAGTAATGAGTTCATTTAAGTGCTAAAATAATGTAAAAAGATGAAAATTAGGAGACAAAAATAGGGTTCCTTTCAGTCTCATCAAAAGGGTCCCATGAAATCAATACCCCAAACATCAAATATTTCACATATAAGAATGGGTGTTTGGGGCATCTCATTCCTGCAAGATAGTGTACCTGTTTGCTGACATCTTTCACAATTTTCACAGAACAAGTATGCATCTCTAAATAGGGTTGCCCAATACAGCCCACTATCCAAGACCTTTCGAGCAGTCCTCTTTGGCCCAAAATGGCCACCACAAGCATAATTATGACAAAAAAATAGAATCGACATCTGCTCTTCCTCAGGGACACACCTCCTAATCATTTGATCAGAACAAAATTTCCAGAGATAGGGTTCGTCCCATACATAATATTTTGCCTCATACCTGATTTTGTTTTTCATGGATTTGCTAAGGTCATTAGAGAAGAATCCGATGACCAAGTAGTTCACAATATCAGCATACCATGGAACCATACCTCTCATGTGAAACAACTGCTCATCAGGAAACAACTCACAGATGGGTGAGGAGTCCTTATCTTTCACCAACCTACTTAGATTATCCGCCACCGAGTTTTCAGCTCTCTTTCAATCCTTGATCTCTAAATCAAACTCTTGGAGCAAGAGTATGCACCTTATTAGCCTCGGTTTTGACTCCTTCTTCGCTAGTAGGTATTTCAAAGCTGCATGGTCAGAAAATACAATTACCTTAGAGACAAGCAAATATGATCTAAATTTGTCTAAAGCAAACACAATAGCTAGTAGCTCCTTTTCAGTAGTTGTGTAGTTGTTCTGTGCAGCATTCAATGTTTTGGAAGCATAGTAGATGACGTGGCTCCTCCCATCAATTCGTTGACCTAGAACAGCCCTTACCGCATAGTTGCTGGCATCGGTCATGATCTCAAAGGGCAAGTTCCAATCGGGTGGTTGAATAATGGGTGCAATTGTTAACAGCTTCTTGAGTGTGTCAAATGCTTCCTTGCACTCATCACCAAAATCGAAAGGCATATCCTTTTGCAGCAAATTGGACAATGGTAGGACAATTTTTGAAAAATCCTTGATGAACCTACGATAAAAACCTGCATGTCCAAGAAAGGAACAAACCTCCCTAACATTTGTAGGGTAGGGTAAGCTCACAATCAAATCAATTTTGGCCTTGTCGACCTCTATTCCTCTAGCTGAGATTACATGTCCCAACACAATGCCTTCCTTCACCATAAAATGACATTTTTCATAGTTTAAGACAATATTTGTTTCCACACACCTATTTAGAATTTTACTTAAACTATTTAGGCAGTCATCAAACGAATCACCATAAATAGTAAAATCATCCATGAACACTTCAATGCATTTTTCAATAAAATCAGAAAATATACTCATCATGCATCTTTGAAAAGTGCCCGGAGCGTTACACAAACCAAAGGGCATTCGTCTGTAGGCAAGGGTGCCGAATGGGCAAATGAATGTTGTTTTCTCTTGGTCCTCCTGCGCAATAACAATCTGATAATATCCCGAGAACCCATCGAGAAAACAGAAGAAGGACTTACCTGTTAATCGCTTTAGCATATGATCTATGAAGGGCAAGAGAAAATGGTCCTTTCGAGTGGCCAAGTTAAGTTTTCGAAAATCTATTACCATTCGCCAGCCACTTTGTACATGGGAATTAGTTCATTATTTTGATTTTTTACTACAGTAATCCCAGTTTTCTTAGGTACAATATGATTAGGACTTACCCATTTACGGTTCAAAATTGGATAAATTATCCCTTCATCTAACAGTTTAAGTACTTCCTTCATTACTGAAAGAATGGTAGGATCCATCTGATGGACGCCAAGAACGTTGCGAAATGGGTGGGCGAATTTCAAAAATTTTCCTACCTTCTTCCAACTGGGAATCATATTCCCTAAATTTAGAATACAATATTCAAGGATCCTACTTGAACCATAATTGAACCAGATCTGAACCAAAAAGCAAAATGGAGGAATATACCTGATCCGGAGAAGCAGTATCTCCCAAAGTTGGTGTTCACGCCCAAAGAAGACACCAAGATCCGCTCTTGCTGAAGATGACACAGTTGTGGGTGGAACGGAACTAGCAGAGTGCGTCCTACACACTGGATCCTTCGCAAGAATCCTCTGGAAACTCTGAACACCGAATCCTTTTCAGTCCTTTCTGCAAGACTGATGTCAAGAACTGATTTCTTGACTTCTTTCTTCTTCAAAGATCAAATCTTGTGAGAAGCAATGGCGGCGGTAACTGGAGGAGAACTCCAAGGACGAAGATAGCTGAATTGCTTTTCTTCTCTCTGGAGTATGAATGAGATCTAATCTCTTTTCGCAGGAACCTTTCTTGCTATGTCAAAAACCCCTTGTTCGAATATCATATGTTTCTCTTGGGTTTCTCCTCCTTTCTTCTTGATTAAGAAACCTCCTAATTAGGAGTTATCCCAATCCAAATCAGTATTTGAATAGGGGATTATCTTAATCCTATCTGAAAATTAAGTTAGCTTACTCTTGTTCTTATCAAGAGGTTACCAGATTCAAATCTGATTTGAATTTGGTCTCCCTGAGTGGATAAGGTTAAAAGGCCTTATTCTTTTGCTAACATTAATCTCAGATCCGCCCCATGGATGGGTAATCATATCAGCCCAGCTCGAAATGGGCTTTTGACCCATTAAGTGTTCAGTGCTTAACTGGTTTCCAATCTGCTGCCCAGTTGGGCTTCTTTGTATGGCGTGGGACCCAAGCATTGATCTACACACCAGCCACATGGGTTCGGCTCAGCCTTTATTACAAGGCCTAGCCGAATTCACTGAAAAAGCTCAGTGAACCCCTGAGCCCATCACATGGACCCTATGGGCCCAACACTTACATTAAGTGGTCCCTGGGCCAAGCCATCTTATAAAAACCCAGGGACTGTGGGCAGGTGCAAGATTAGCCCATCAGGTACTATCCCAAATGGTCTTACACTTAACCTCTCAGCCTTTAATGATCAAGCACTGCCCGACAAGAGAGGACCTCTCCCTTGGCTGCAAGGAATAGTGTCGCACTCTCCACTCACATGGATCCCGTGAATTAAAACCATTTGCAAACATTTCGAAACCGTACATATATATATATATTAATTTTGCAAAACAAAATTCCAACGATTGAAATCAACTGCCGGCAGTTTGGTTTCTAGCAGAGAGAGTGCATTCCCGATCATTACCCTTTGTCCGACAAAGGGGCTGATTCTGTTACTATGATCACCCACTCAGATGAATTCTCAGACTGTCCCAACATACCCAGGTTTTGATCCCCATCTAAGGATCTCACTGATTGGCATATCAAAGACAGCCCGATCCGACACCTAGTGAAGTGTCATAATCGAGTCTAGGGGTCAGGTGTAACTTTCTAGTTTTGCCCATCTGTCTCTAAGGTCTCGGGCAATACTGGAAATCTGGTCCGGTTCAAGGATTCGAGTAATCCCATACTGCATGTGCCTTGGGTCTTACCCTGGTGGCCGAGACAGGCCATCCCAACACTTGGTGGCACATCAGTATCAGCTTGGCAAGATAAATCTCCCCAGACTTATCTAATGGCTGTGAACATTTAAAACTAACACGAGTCTCTATAAGTGTCCAGTTTTAGGGTCTTACAGAGAATTATACCAAACAACATGAATCAAACATGCACTTTATTTATTTACACTAAATGTCAAAAGTACATCAAATCGGATTGAAGCTAACGGCATACAAAACTGTCTGACAATTACTACCTCTTTCATTACCATGTTGAGTTTTCTTTGTGGTTCTCTAACAGGTTTGGCGCCATCTTCCAAAAGGATCCTATGCATGCAAATCGAGGGGCTGACCCCCTTTATGTCGGCTAAGGTCCAACCAATCGCCGCTTTATGGTCCTTTAGGACTTTGATTAGCCTCTCCTCTTGCTCCTCAGTCAACCCTTTTGCAATGATCACGGGCAGTGTCTCTTTTTCGCCCATGTATGCATATTTAAGATGATCAGGTAGGGTCTTCAGTTCAAACTCCGGAGCCTACAAAACAGAAGGCAGCAATTTTGTGTGAGAAACTGTTGATGGAATATCAGAATTACTTACCTCTTGTTCCGCAGCAATTTTGTGTGAGAAATTGTTGATGGAATATTAGAATTACTTACCTCTTGTTCTGGCATCGGTTCCGGAGTATCATAGGGTGCATCGAACTCCTCTTCCTTACCCGATTGTGCCTTGTATTCCAGTTCATCATCCAAGTCCTCTTTTCCAAAGACTTCTTGCACAATCGAATCAATGGTATCAATAGAGCAGATCGAATGACATTCACTAGGATATTTCATTGCTTCAAAAATATTAAATTTTACAATCTCTCCGTCGAATTCGATGGAGAGGGTACCCTCATCCACATCTATTTTGGTTTTGACCATTTTCATGAATGGCCTGCCTAATAGAAGTGCAGTTGAACTCATGGCTGTTTCCTCCTCCATCTTCAAGATGTAAAAATCAGCTGGAAAGATTAAATCGTTAACCTGCACCAATACATCCTCAACAATCCCTTCTAGGTAGGCATTAGAACGGTCAGCTAATTGAATAACAACTCTAGTCTCCTTCAAAGGACCTAGTCTCAATGCACAGTAAATCGAGTATGGCATGACATTAATAGATGCACCTAAGTCCAGCATGGCACACTCGATTCGTTTATTGCCAATCACACAAGGTAGGGTAAACATACCTGGATCAGCACGTTTTTCTGGCAGGGTCCTCTTGATCACGGCAGAAATGTTCTCTCCAACTCTTACCTTTTCATCAATTCGCAGCCTTCTCTTGTTAGTACATAATTCCTTAAAACATTTTGCATATTTTGGGATTTGTTTTATTGCATCTAACAAAGGAATGTTGATCTCCACCTTCCTGAAGGTTTCTAGCACTTCTTGCTCATATTCCTCTTTCTTAGACTTTTCTAACCTGCTAGGAAAAGGTGGTACAACAGCATTAGTAACTTTAGGGAGAAAGGGGTCGGATTTTACCTCAATGGGGCTGTCATTTGACCCTTGTCTTTCCTCTTCCTTGGCTGCCTTCGATGGTGAGCTTGGTTGGGGCTGCAACTCTCTTCCACTTCTCAACACCACCGCACTTGTATTCTCTTTTGGGTTAACTACCATTTGTGAGGGTAGTTTCTCGGAGCTCTGCGCCTCCAACTTGCTAATGGAAGTGGCAAGTTGGCTGATTTGGTTCCCCAAATTCTGAATGCTGGCTCTTGTTTCCTACTGAAATTGCTAAGTATTAGTAGCTAGAGCCTTGACTATATCATCTAATGACATACCTGAATTTGGGGGTTGGCCTTGCGCTGTGATGGGTGTTGAAAACTGGGGTTGTCGACTGAAAAAGTGGGGCTGATATTTCTACTGTCCTCCTTGGTTCCCGTAGTTTAGATTTGGATGATCTCTCCACCCCGGATTGTAGTAATTGGAGTAGGGATCGTATTTTCGTTGGGGCTGGCCTGGGAACCCTCCTACGACACTTACTAGCTGCATCGATCCATCCTATAGTGATGGACACATGTCCATAGGATGACTAGGGATCGAACAAATACCACACACCCTAACTGGTTGCAATTGTCCTGCAGCGAGTTGCCTAACCAAAGCAGTTAAATCTGAAATCTGATTTTCTAAATTAACATGACTTACCTCATTAACTCGCCTAGTAGTGCCATCTGTTCTTGCGTCGAATTGTTGTGAATTTTCGGCCATGTTGGAAATTAATTCCCTGGCCGCTTCGGGTGTTTTATTTACCAAGGCTCCTCCACTGGCTGCATCTACCATACTTCTATCCATGGGCTAGAGCCCTTCATAGAAGTATTGGATCAAAAGTTGTTCGGGTATTTGGTGGTGTGGACAGCTAGCAACAAGTTGTTTAAATCTTTCCCAATATTCATATAGTGTCTCACCACCAAATTGTCGAACTCCACATATTTCTTTTCTTATGTAAGCAGCCCAGGATGCAGGAAAATATTTATCCAAAAATATCCTATTCATCTCATCCCATGTGCGTATTGAATCGGGAGGAAGAATATACAACCAATCCTTTGCTTTATCTCGTAAAGTAAATGGAAAGGCTATGAGTTTTACCTAGTCCTCGGTCATACCTTGGGGCTTCATGCTCGAACAGATGACATGGAATTCCTTTAGATGCTTATGAGGGTCCTCACCTGGAAAACCATGAAATATAGGCAATAGTTGTATCAAACCAGATTTCAATTCAAAAGCGACGTCAAGAGTGGGATATGTTATACATAAGGGTTGTTGGTTCATAATCGGTGCAGCCAACTCCCTTAATGTCCTCTATCTGTCAGCCATTCTTTCTCCTTCTTCAAAAATGGGAAGATCACAAGTGTTAGACAGTTTTGTATGCCCTTAGCTTCAATCAGAGTGATGTACTTTATGAGTTTATTGTAAATGAAAAAAGATACATATTTTATTCATGTTCCCTTGGTATGTTTCTGTGTAATACCCTTAAACTGGACACTTAATGAGACTCGTGTTAGTTTAGAATGTTCACAGCCAGTGGGTCGGTCTGGGGAGACCTATCCTGACAAGGCTGACACTGTGGTGCCACCAAGTCGGTTGGGGTGACCTGTCTCAGCTGCCAGGGTGAGACCCTAGGCACATACAGTGTAGGATTAATTGAATCTTTGAACTGGACCAGATTTCCAGTATTGCCCTGGACCTTGGAGATTGATGGGCAAAACTGGAAAGTTACACCCGACCCCTAGACTTGATTATGATACTGCACTAGGTGTCGGATTGGGCTATCTTTGATGTACCAATCAGTGAGATCCTTAGCGGGGGTCAAAACCTGGGTATGTTGGGACAGTCCGAGAATTCATTTGAGTGGGTGATCATAGTGACAGGATCAGCCCCTTTGTCGGACAAAGGTAATGATCGGGGATGCACTCTCACTGATGGAAACCAAGACTGCCGGCAGCCGATTTCAACCGTTGAGATTTGTTTTGCAAAATACATTTTATATAAGATATAAAAGTATATATATATGGTTTCTAAAATGTTTGCAAAAGGTTTTAATTCCCGGGATCCATATGAGTGGAGAGTGCAACACTGTTCCTTCAGCCGAGGGAGAGGTCCTCTCTTGTCGGGCAGTGTATGATCATTATGGGCTGAGAGGTTAAGTGTAAGACCATTGAGGATAATGCCTGATGGGCTAATCTTGCATCTACCCACAGTCCCTGGGTGTTACAAGGTGGCTTGGCCCAGGGACCACTTAGTGTAAGTGTTGGGCCCATAGAGCTCATTTGATGGGTTTCAGGGGGTACACTGTCTTCAGCAGTGCATTCGGCTAGGCCTTGTAACAAAGGCTGGGCTGAACCCATGTGGCTGATGTGTAGATCAATGCTTGGGTCCCACGCCATACATGGAAGCCCAAGTAGAGCAATTTGGAAGGTTTTTTGAGTACATAACCTTAATGGGCCTTAAGCCCATTTCAAACTGGGCTGATTTGATCAGTCATTTAAAGGGGGCGAATTCTGAAGTGGGTCAGCTAAAAGGATTGGGCTTAGACCCTATCCACTCAGAGAGTCCAACATCTAAATAAGATTTAGATATGGAAACCTCCTAATTAGATTAGGAGACAGCTGATCTGATTTGCAGATAAGATAAGGATTATCCCTTATCACTAAGGGACTTCTAACCCAAATATGATTTGGATTAGCAACTCCTAATCTGATTAGGAGTTGATCCCAATAAGATTATAAAAGGGGAAGGGGGCGGCAGCCTTGAAGCACACAATAACATCAACAGCATTCTTCTCTTTAAGAGAGAGAGATTAAGAGATTTCCTGCATACTGTGAATTCTCTTCTGCCGCCACCCTCTTGCCATTGCCGTTCCTTCAGTTCGATCTCCAGTTCTTGGGAGCAATCAAGATTGGATCTTGATTTCAATCTTTTGGGAAAAGATTGATTGGAGCTGTACTCACAAGCCGTCCAGTTGATTCTTGCGAAGGGTCAAGTTCTTTTGAAGAACATTGCTGATTCTGCTCCATCCTTCACTGCACCATCTTCAGTGGGAGCAGATTTTGGATCCTTCCTTGGGCGTGAACACCTCCATTGGGAGATAGTATTTCTCCGTATCAGGTATAATCCTCTCCCACTCCTTTTGGTTCAGATCTGGTTCAGTTTATGGTTCAAGATTGATCATTGAAAATATGATTTTCTAAATAGGGAATACGATTCCCAGTTGAAGGGAGAGATAAAATTTTTGAAATTCGCCCCTTATTCCGCAATCTTTGGGCGTCCATAGGATGGATCTCTCATCCCTTCAGAAGCTGGTAAATCGAAATCTGAATTCACCCTTTTAGGTAAACGATCATTCCTTTGCTTCGCCTCCTTCCTTAAACGAGGGGTAGTCTTCTCAATTTCAAGGTTGTACTCGAGTTCACCTCGTTGAGAAGCACGAGTCATAAAATAAGAAGGTTAACACAAATAGAAGGAAATAGCTAAGAAATTAAAGTTGCTCCCCGGCAACGGCGCCAAAATTTTGGTGGGTTTGTCGAAGCCCTCAAAATTAGTACTAGTCCCACAATAAGATATTTGCAGCAAAAGTGGTACTAGGTCGAATCCCACAGGGAGCTAACAGTAATCTCTTAGCCAAATGGATAATATTACTGAGTGGGAGAATTAAATACTGAAATTAAAAGAAGAAATATTAAACTTAAACAAACAAGAGAAATCAATCTTACCGAATTCTGGTTCAAGGGTTCGGTTTAGCCAATTGGCCATCGATTGTAGGTATCCTTGGAAATCTTGCAATTCAAGCATTTAACCTTAGATTTATTAAGATAGCCATAATAAACCTTGTGTTTTCCTAATTCAGCTGATCAAACCCAGCATTTGATCAACACTTATCACTACTCAACTGGGTACGATAGCGTTCCATATTAACTAGTGATAGCATTAACATTTGTGAAAATAGTTAAACCAAAACAACAATAATTGAGATAGCTGCAATTATTGAATCTTGTTCCATCGATTCCTTTTAGGTTAAACCATGTCAATACATTGGTCAAAGGCTGTCACGAACAATTGACCCAAAAAGATATTAACCTAGTTGCTACTTGTACCACTATTCGTGACAATTACGGATCACCAAAATCATGGATAGCAGTAGGAAAATCAACATTAATTCAGTTTGTCAGACTAATTAACATTAACATCCAATGAAAATATGCACAAGAATCAATGAATACTTGAATTAGAAAACAAGAACTTAAATTAAATACAGAACCTCACGATGACTCAATCGAACCTCCCCCCTTGAACTAGAAAAGAGAAGTTTAGCTGCTCATGATCTTCGAACCCTCCATGCTTTTCTTCTCTGTGGCCGAACTGCTCTCTTGGTAGCTTGAGTTGCTTGGTGATCTCTTGGATCTTGGAGTGAGTGATGCTAGAGCTGGTCCGCTCCCCTCTTTATATAGCCAAAGGAGAGGGTTGTTTTCCAACTCCTTCTAGGAGATCATCTTATCTTCAGAGAGTCCTGATCTTCTTTGAACTAATCCTATCCTATCTCTTATCTAATCCCCAACCTTCTTATCTTTATAGGATTACATTCAAAATTTAGATCTAATAAGACTCTCTCCCTCCTTGGAGGTTACATTCGAATTAGGACTCTAGGCTCTGGCATCCGAGTTGGGCTTCTCTGATAACTTCGGCTGCTTCCAGGTTCTTTTGCGAGTTGGGCTTCAATTGTAAAATGGGCCTGGCTGCGAACTTGCTCCGACTTCGGGCCCGGTTTCGTACTCGATGTGGATTGAATCTGCCAAAACCCAAAACATAAAAGTTGTGGGCCTTCCTTTCATCTTTCTAATTCTTCTTGAATTGTCCAATTCGGAGTCCGGAATTTAGAGTTATGCCCAGATTATTGACTGTAGCCGAAACTGTGCAAAATCACCCGATTTGCCCTGTTTTCTTTCAATTGCCTTATTTATTGCCCTGAATCGAAATACAAGAGTAATGAGTCCATTTAAGTGCTAAAGTAATGTAAAAAGATGAAAATTAGGGGATAAAAATAGGGTTCTTTTTAGTCTCATCACATTTAATCATTAATAAAGTAAAATAAATAAAATAGAACAATAACAAATAATGTAGAAAAAATAATTATTTTATTAAGTAATTAGCAATTATTATTATTATTTGCTAAAAATATTAATATAATTAATCCAAATTACTAAATTACTAAAACATTTTTGTAATAAATTTTTAAAATAAAGATTTAATTATTTTAAACAATACCACATTCTTTCCTTAGTTAGAAATATTGGTTATTTCACTTTCCTTGATAAGTCCCGTGCATCGCACGGGTTCCCGCTAGTGGTTTGATAGAAAATAAGAGGAAAAGAGAAAGTCAAGAGAACATTCTCGAGGAATTTTACAAAATTCACAAAAGAATTTTCCCTCAACTTTCTGTGTCTCTCTTATTTTCTATCAAACCAAAACATTGCCTAAGTCCCTCCGTAGAGGAATCCTTATCTAACAATAACCAAAGATCAAAATCTTTATGGCTTCCATTAAAAGTTAGAATTCCAAGAAAGAATTTCTTAAGAAACAGAGGGATAAGCATGGATATCAAATGCCAAATTTGCGGAGAATGCATCGAGGGCATCAATCATCTTTTGGTTGGCTAATGCTATATAACAAGAAAATGTTGATGAGGAAGAAGATAAGTTAGAGCACATAGAATATTTTTGGAAAAAAATGTTCGTCTCATAAGGAAGCATATGGAAAAGCAAGAATGGAAATTTTTTTAAAACGAACCATTTCAATCAAAAATTATTGAACAAATGTGGAGTATGACGAAAGATTACATGTTGGATAAAATAGAAAGGCAATCCACTAGACAAGGTAGATAACCTATTTGCATCAAATGGAAGACTTCAAGAGTCAAAGTCAAAATGAAAAAACAGAAAAAGTTAATCAGCTTTGATGCATTTATGACTTGGGCAATGGTCATGCAACAAATCTTGTGCATCTCAAGAAATCAAAAGGACAAACAAAAGTATCAACGTGGTAGAAGCAAGGGCAACAAGTGCAGTTCATTTAGGCTCAGTTTGGAAGGAGTACAAATGCAAATATGTAGAGTGCAAAACCTTATACTTTGCATTATTTTGAATGTATTTGTGTAGTACATATTTGCATTTTACTCCTTCTAAACTGAGCATTAATGGCAAAAGAACAAAGGATTCTGCATATTGAAGGAAACTCAGAACTAGTGATTGACAGCCTAAATAATTACCATCAAATTATAAAAAAAAAAGAAAAAAAAAATTCTATCAAGCTACATACTTACGTGCTTCAAAAGAAACAAACCAAGAAGCACACTGACTATGATTGAAAAACATTTGAAAGTTGAACCTTATATTATTTAAATAGAATGGCATTGCTTAGAAGGATTTTTTGTGTTGTGACACCCCATGTTTGTGTAGCACCTTCCTTATATTAGTAAAAAAAATGCGAAGTCATCAATTCTCCACTCCGCAAGTGACAACCTTAGGCAAATAACATTATTTATCAAGGTTAAAGAGGATGCTAGGTTGATCATGGATCAAGTAAATGAATCAATTAATAGGAGACAACAAGGATATTTCAAGCATGACCCCTACAAGGTTCCAAGGCAAATTGAATCAAATAATAGGAGACAACAAGGATATTTAAAGCATGACACCTACAAGGTTCAAAGGCAAATTGATTCCAAATGAATGGCTTGAGTTAACTATCCATACTTTTAAACCTCTAATTTTTTAGTTAAGGTTGCATTTGGGTTAGCTTTAGGATTTTTTTTCAAAGCCCAAAATCACAAAATCCCAATTTTACGCTTTGTTTCTCACAAGCCCAAAAGCAACTGTTGCAAACAATTGAAACACTTTTTTGGTTCACTTTTGTTTCCGACAAACCAAAAGTTCAAAAGCAAAAGCTTACCTAAAAAGAACATAAGGTACTTATCCTTTCACATAACCATCTGCCAGCAAGTGTTTAAAAACTGAGAAGAGACAATGATGGAGAGAGAAAACTAGATATAACCAAAATTTCAAAAGATGGATTACAATTAGGGGTGAGCATTATTCGGTTAAAACCAAAATACCAATAAAAATTTTGATTTTGGTCTTTTTGGTTTTTGGGTAATTCGGTTTGGTTAATTCAGTTTTTAAGAATTTCAATTTTCAGCTTTGGTTTTCAGAGTTAGAAATCCGGTTAACCGAAAAAACCTAATTAACTGAAATTCATTATATAATATATAGCATTTAACAATATGCTATATATTTATACACTAATATATTATACATAATGTATTATAATGAAATTCAATTTCATAATATATATTATAATATATATATATATATATTATAGGTCATAATATATGTTAATGAAATTCAATTTTTAATCGAAATAATCAAAATTTTCGGTTTTGATTATTTCAGTTTTCTTGTAATTTGGTTTCGGTTTTTAAAATTTTGATTTATTTGGTTCAGTTTTTAACCGAATAAATCAAATGCTCACCCCTAATTAGAATATATTATTTTAAGAATTATGATAGACATTGTCTTTATATCCAACAAAAAAAGGAACACACAATATGCATTCAAGTTTCATAAAGGAAAAGTTTAATGGGAAATTTTCTTAAAATGCAGACATGCATCTTGCTTTAGCCTTTTTTTTTTCAAATCGATTACGTGCTATTTAACACAAAAAATGCAGCCATGCATTCAAGTTTCTTGGAAAATCTTCTTAAAGTAGGCATGCATCATGCTTCAAGCACAAGGGTGTAACATTAATTTGCAAAATCAATAAACTTTAGAAGCTATATAGATATCCAGAATTTTAATAATATTTTGGGAAAAGATTAAACGTCCAAGACTATTCTTTCAAAGAAACCAACACTTTATCTCTGACACAGATTTCATTCTCTGGTATCCAATCCTGCCTGCTCCTCAACTATTTGTGTTAATATCACCTTCCTTGTTGGGTCAGGCTTTCATCCTTCATTTCCATTATCTCTTTATTCATCTCACTATCGTATGTATCCGCAACATTATCAATACTGATGCCAAGAGTCCTGTACAAGATACCAAATGTTACCACAGATTAAAGGGTTTTCCACTACAATCATCTGGGTCCTTTGAAAACTTAATAAAAAGAAATCAACACATGGAAACAATAGGTCTTACATCTTAAAAAGGTCATTACCCAATGATGGTTAGGGATGCAACTCGATTTGGTGCGAGTAAGCATTTTACACTGTTTAAGGCTCAGACTTCAGGCTGGGACCATTCAAAATTTGACAAAAACCCAACCTGAGCCCATGTAAGTTACAACCCTAATGATGGCCTAGGTTATTTGGGGTCTTGGAATAGAAATCACTTTGGCTGTTTGAAAAAAAAAATATTGAGTATAAATACTATTTTACTTGCAGTCATTATAAGATGTCATTCACATTTTCTCGAGCAAAATAATATGAACCTAACCTACAACATTTTTATGAACAGTCAAAGTTTTTTCCTTGGGATAGAAAAATAGATATGAACCCAACCTACAACATTTTTTCGAGCAAAGCAATGGCCACTAAACAATAGGTTACTACATCTACGAGGGCATATTTAGATACACCCATACACACATATCTAATATAAAATGAAGAGGGCTGGGAATACAAGCATGTTCATCTTTCCTGTTTATATCAAATGTGAATCATCACTAACAAGATATACACAAAAACAAAGTGTAAAGTGTGGAAAAAGTTTCCAAACACAATAGATAAGATAGTGAGATTACCTATCATCATTTGGGAGCCTTTCTTCTAGTTCATCTTCAATAGCATGTTCTTGGCTAATCATTTCAATATTCTTCTCAGACTGCCCATCTTGGTTTACCCCAAAAAGAATGTTCTCCTGTTCAATGGCTTGCTTCTTTTTCTTTTTCTTCTTCGTCTCAGTGTTGACAATGCAATCCTTATTGGAAGACAGCTGGGAATCACAAGCTTGTTCACATGCACTGTTTACATCAAATGTGAAACATTACTCACAAGATATACACAAAAAACCAAGTTTGAATAAGGAGAGAATGAGATTACCCATCATCATTTGGGGGCCTTTCTTGCAATTCATCTTTAACAACAGATTTTTGGCTAATCATTTTAATATTTTTCCCCATTGGTCCATCTTGATTTTCCCCATAAAAAATATTCTCTTTCCGTTCAATGGCTTGCTGCTTCTTTTTCTTTTTCTTCTTTGTCTCAACATTGCCATTGCCATCCTTGTTGGATCTCAACTGAGAATCACGAACTTGTTCATTTGCCCTATTTATATCAAATGTGAAACATTGCAAATAAAGCAGTTAAACAATCTTACTTGGTGTAACCGTGTAAAAACACAAAATTAAGAGAAGAGATCAATTACAAATAGAGAATAAAAATAGGAAAAAAAGGTCTCTAACTTGGTAACATTTGAACTTTGATGCAGCTCACTTGCAATGGCAAGCTCTTGATTAATGATTTCCATCCTCGTCTTGGACTGCCCATCTTGGTTTACCCCAACATCAGAAGCTATCACTTCTTTCTCAATTCTTTTCTTTTTTTTCCTTTGTTCTGTCCCTATGTTTCTGTTATTAGAATACTTATTAGACGGTATCAAAAATTCAACATGCTTGTTATCTTTCCTGCTTTAATCAAATGATATACAAACAAGGACGGACCAACTATCATAAATATTAAGTACATAAATAACAAATTGAAAATGATGAGACAGGTTCTCTTCAAAACAGACCATAGAAAAGAGAAGTTCTTACTCATTAGTGGGCTTCTCACACAATTCATATCCAATAGCATGCTCTTGGTCCATGGTTTTAACCTTTGTTTCCAATTGCTCATCTCGATTTATTCCATCATCAAGAATATTCTCTTCCTTTTGAGCAAGTTGTTTCTTCTTCTTTCTCTTCTTCTCTTGCTCATTGTTAGTACCATGGTTGTTAGAAGGTAATGGGAAATCAAAAGAGTGCTCATTTCCTCTGTTTCAATCAAATGAAAGCCATTACCACCATTAAGAATAGAAACATACATATATGGATTCAAATTATATACACACACACACGAAAATGAACACAATCGAACTATCCTACTTCTCTTCCTGCTTAGCGGCATGTTTCTTGTTTTGTTTTCTCTTTGCTGCCACTTTTTTTCCATTGCTATCCTTGTCAAATTGTTGCAAGGAGCCACGGTTCTTGTCACTTCCCCTGCTTGGATCAAACAAGACACATTAGTATCAGATAAGATATAAATATGTTTAAACATACAACGGCTGGGAAAGTAATCATTTAAAATAAAAAGAAAAAATGGTCATACTTATCACCACCGGGATGCACATCATGGAACTGATTTTCAATATCAATCTCTTTATTCATGTTTTTAATGTTTAAATCAGCCTGCACATCTTGCATTAGCCCTTCAAAAAGGGCATTCTCTTCCTGTTGGATGGCATCTTTCTTCTTCATTTTCCTTTTCTTCTCTGTCACTCCGTTGTTACCATCTTCAAGACCAATCTCTTTATCCATTGTCTCAAGCACCCCATCAGGCTTTGCTCGTCCATTAAGACTATTGTCTTTCTCTTCATCCATTCGTCTCTTCTTTTTCTTCGGAGTCTCACTTTTATTATTCTTGTCATCATTAGATGGTAATGATAAATCACAACCACGGTCACTTCCACTACATAGATCATATAAGAAAAATGTGGACATGCATAAATATATTTATTAATAAAAAAAAAGGAACAATGACAAACAAAATTGTTGCATTCAAATCCCTCACCTTTTTCCTTCAGGAATATCAATGGTCCTTTTAGAGCAAGTATCATGATGAGCATCTTCATCAACCTTCTGTCCGCCTTTTTCTTCGCTGATTCTGGATGACTTTTCAACTAGAGTTACATTTGCTTCAACATATTTTACATCCTTTGTGCTTTTGAACAAGGAAGAAATGGGTAACTTATCCTCCTCATTGGCATTCAAAATCAAATGCTTTTTAATTTCTTTGACGGCAATTGATTGTTCAGCAGGTTCATCATCCTCATCCGATTCACTGACTATATATTTTTTCTTAAGATGCTTTCGTCTAAAATCAACACCTTTTTTGCATTCAAGGTTAAAACTTGGTGTCAAGCGGATCTCATCATCACCTAAATATTAAACAAAATACAATACTGCATTAAATACATATAAAACATTTTACCTAGAG
The DNA here is from genome assembly GCF_055504915.1 of Nelumbo nucifera. NCBI lineage: Eukaryota > Viridiplantae > Streptophyta > Magnoliopsida > Proteales > Nelumbonaceae > Nelumbo > Nelumbo nucifera. Next base: position 83,079,171 of record NC_142651.1, read on the forward strand.
AATAAGTATATAGTTAGAATTTTGGTAATAATTAAAAACAATCATAAATAAAATTCAAGATATATGAACTTCCAATTTATCCCAAAAAACTAATTTTCCTGACATCATTGGTGGCCACTTACAGCATGTCTAACAATCTCCCATGGTAGCAATGAGAGAGGTATTTAATGCTGCATTTGGTTGCAGCACAAATTTCGTTTGCACTAGAGTAAATGCATGGCAGTGCAAATACGGTTAGTGTAAACACCGGTTTACTTTGCCTTCAGATTTGACTTTTTCTTGTTTGTTTGTGAAAAGTTAAATACAAGGTAAAATGGTCTGATCTCACCTTATATGTAAGAAAATGGGGGTAAGGGGAGGTTTATTTGCTTAGGAGTGAGGTAGGAAGCAACATGGTGCAGTCCCGGCCACTTTATATGAAAGAGAATTGAAGTGGGAGTAAGGAGTTGAAATCAGCTCCCCACAACGTCCCACAATATATCCTCGTCATGTATTATCAATATCTCCCGATGATAATATTAAGAATAATGATGTCATCATTGGGAGATGTTCCCAATATACGGAGGAGATGTGCTGTGGAACGTTGTAGGGGGCAGTCTTGTGGGGGGCTGATTCAGTCTCGGGATTAAGATGATGGAAATTTTGCAAAAGTTTTTGAAATGCAAAATGTGCACTGCTAGTTAGTATAAATGATACCAGAAATACAAATTTTGTATTAGGTATGAGTGCAATTAATGATTACAAACAAGTTGGTGCAAAACTGAACTGAGTGAAAATTTGTTTCTGATTCAAATTTGCATTGCAACCAAACACAACCGAAAGTGAAGCTTCTGGTCAGAAATTGCCTATTTTTTTCTCTTTTAGGAGGCGAAAAATTACCTTAGCGTACATATACATGGTTACATGGCTTCATGAATTTTCTCTTAATTATTGCATAAAATACTTAAATAAGTTGATATATTAACTACTTTATATATATATATATTAAATTCAATCATAATGAATTTAGGTTACATGTTTCAAACGCTGATATCTCAACTTGTTATTTATACAAATATTTAACCAAAATTCCCTCTGCTTATTATAATTTATAGATATAGTATAGTTCACCTTATTGTGTATTATTTAGTTACATATTTTCTATGTTGCATAAATATTAAGTGTTTGATTATTTAAGTAGTAGGGCTGCAAGTCAGGTTGCCCGACCTGAAGAAGTTTAACTACATTAGGTTTGGGTTAAATAATGCAAATTGAGTTGTATATTTTCACATCACAATAGAACTGTATTTTAATTAGCAAGAATCTCCAAAGTTATATGGGGCACCACTGATTAGGTGAATGTCACCATCCAATATGTAAATTTTTGCTTAACCATTTGCTAGATTTTCCTCATATCTCATCTTTCAAGTGAATTATACCTTGTATAGCTTTTGAACTCAAGGATCTATCACAACTACAGAAACTAGATCTAAAAGTACCCATTAACCACATTTACTAAAAATATATGTGGATATGTATTTAAATAATGAACATAGAGCCATTCATGCGTTCCATATGTTTTCTTAATATTACAAAATATCACCTACGTACTTATAAAATACATAAGTTCCAGAATGCATACCCTTATTCCTAGATGGAAGGCAAAACTCAGGGTCACTATCATTGATGAAACTATCATCAAAGTCATAGTCGTCGTCCTCTGAGTTTGATTGTTCATTCTCAGTATCAACAATATCTTCTCCATATGAATCTCTTTAATCATGGTTAAGGAATTCATGGACATATCAATATAAAACATCATATTTTACATCAATAATAAAACCTATGGCTGAAACGTACTTCTTTCTATGTATACTAATCTACTTCAGTTATTTCCTTATCAGAGACAACAAATTTCTTAAGTACAATAAGAAAACTATGTAGGGATTAATCAATAATCACGTCATATTAATAACAAAAAAATTGAAGTTATAAAAAAACAACATAGTACGGGAAAACGTTATAAAGATCAAGAACGTTTGAATACAATAGTATCTTCTAAATCTTAATGAAACAAAACTAGATAGAAGGATACGTATCATCATCATATCTTCTTATTGAATGGTGGCGGTTGGGATTGATATAATAACCACTTAAATAAACACTACGGGCACCAATAACTGAAAAGACTACTTCTTCATTCTCTTCATCGAATTCAAGATCCAATTTACACGTCTCCATCCTATCAGGCAACAGAGAACATAACAGAATCGGCCGTGTATTCCCAACATTACACTGAACTACACTTTTCTTTGGTGAAAGAGGATTGGAATATGACATTGTTGCCTGCAACCATACAGCATGTATTTCTCATGTCAAATGAAAAGAAGAATCTTCTATAAAAGACATCACCCACAACCAATATAAAATAGATCGAATTGAAAATAAAAAAGATAAATTAAAATCATCTCCTAGGCTTCCAAATAAACCTGGGTAATTTTAAGCCTTCCACGATTGTACCGATGAGTGTATGGTTTGCCTGGCTTCACTTCAATCCCTGGAATAAAACAGATTGAGTAGGGATTTAGCCAAACGCAAAAATATATCTATAGACACAACTTTTTTTCTCAATTTTCGTAAGGAACTTACCCCAAAATGCCATTTTGTCTCTTCTTTTCAACCACAATATTGGTCACAACTTGTATCTCTAACAACTTCAAACAACAAGTAAACCAAATAAAAGACCATTTTAACAATCTTTATTTTTATAAAAAGAAGAAAACTCATTAGTAACCAATTAACCATAAATGAAAAATTATGCATAGGGCACATTGGTAGAATCAACTGATGGGTAACAAGATATCATGGCTGGTTTACAATTTGAAATCCAATATTATGTTTGACCAAAGACATGAAGAGTAAAGAAGAAACAAGAATATAAATATCAAAAAGCACATGAAACAGTTTAATAAAAAGATTTGAAAGAGAGCCTTGGGGGATAGCTTTGGACATGCAACCAATGCTTTAGACATTTGGTTCTTGATATTTATTTACAGTGGTAATCGAAACCAAGGCGACTGAAGCTGAACCCATTACAAGAAAGAAAGCCTACCTCCCCTCTCTTGTGTTCTTTAAAGTTTGTAAGGGAGTTAGGAGTTTTTTTTTCTTTTTTTTTTTGGGGGGGGGAGGGGGGAATGGAGATTTCTTTGCTGGCTTTCTATTGTTTTTCTTATTTTATATGGAAGGTAAGGAACGCTTGTATTTTAGAGGGTTGGTTCCTAAAATCAGTAGATGTATCCATAATGTTAAGTTTGATTTTGAGGAATGCTTAAGTCTAGGAAGAATAAGGGATTATGTTTTTTTTCTAATTTGGATGTCGGTGATATTGGCAGGTTAGTGCTAATGGAGATCCAAATTCAGTTATGATTTTTTGTGGTCCTTTTGGGTTTGTATGTTTGTCTAATACTGGTAAGTTTTTGGCTACTGTAGGTGGACCATGTGTAATTAAGGAGTTCTAGAAACTGAGATGAATGCTATTCAGGCGGGGCCCTTTTGTAAATAGTTTGAACAATAAGGGGTCTAGTGTCTAGTGGTCTTTACTGTCTACTGTTGATCAGATTTTGCCTTATGCTAAGGAGTTGGGAGGGGTAAATTTCTGTTTTGTTAATAAGGAAGTCAATTTAAATCATTTGATGGCCAAGGAGGTTAAATCTTCTATGGGGAAAAGGATGTGGCTTGATGAGCCCCCTCCTTTCTGAACTGCTTGAATGTTTCTGATTTTGTTTAGTGTATTGGTATTTTTTTCTATAAAAAAAAAAGACATTACATTGAGCTATATTCAATGAATTCGCCTTATAAGGATTCAGGGAAAAAAATGATTCAACCTTTCTTAAATACCTGAAACTACGTCTATGGCTGATTTATGCAACTCGTTTCACTCTTCTTTTATAACTCTATATTTTCTGCACTAGGGTTACCATTTTCTTGTCTCCAGCAAAGCAGAAGAGAGCACGGAATGGAAGAGACAGTATACCATCTTCCTCAACTGGTTAACGCTTGAGAAAGAGAGGAAGTGAGTTAATATACTGGTTTACTTGAAACTACATCCCATATTCCATCTTTCAGTCAGAGATACAAATAAAAAAGAATTGCAGTATTGTTAAAGAACATAGAAAAAAGCATCATCACGTTGGAGAGAGAGAGAGAGGCCAACTTGATTGATTAATTAAATGGACGAAGGAACAAGAACTGATGAGTAAACCCTCAATCATGGTACCCCTTTTAATCAGCATAAGAACCCAAGTAAACCAAAGACAATAAAAATGGATGTGGAAAGAACTATAATGAATTAAAATAGAAGAAAAACAAGGATTCAAACAATAAAGTGAACACAGAATGTTAAACTACAGAGAACAATTTACATATCACCGACTCTGTGTGTGATCCTCTTGATACCCACCCAGCAACTGGTTAGAGAGGGAGTGAGACGCTTCCGACGGCCAACCTCAAAATCCACTGAGTTGATGTAAGTGATAACTGACGTGCCTTGGAGTGATTTTTAATAGTAGTACAGTCGAATTGAGTATGGAAGGAAGATGATACACACTTACCAAAAACAAAGGATACGAATGACGCACGGCACGATGTCAAAGGATCGGGTTTGGATCAACCCATCACCAACTAACTTGGCCCTACCCAACTAAAGAAATGTTTCATTGCTGCAATATAAACGGGTCGTATTTAGTATGCATCCACCTTAACCCGAACAGTGAATTGAAATTGGTAATTGGTCTAATTATCTCGCTTCTCACAATGAAAAAGGTAGAAATTAAATAAACGAAAAAGGAAATTGCTCAAACTTTCCTAAAAGGTTGCAAATTAATTTTATAAACATAAAAAGTTCCTTGTTTAGATTAGAGTCCTCGCAGTTACCAAAAAAAAAAGATTGAGTCCTCGCAAACTTTATCGGATGTCTCGGAAGAGTCCTCGCAAACTTTATCGGATGTCTCGGAAGACAGATTTCTAAATATCACTGTTTTACTGCCTGCCAAATCATTGCTTCAAATTAATACTTCCCCTTTTTTCCCAACATCGTCATCTACAGTGTTTTCAACCCGCCGATGATCTGGCCAATGGTTTTTGAACCGCTGTTGACCCGGACGGTTGGACCGTTCAGCCAGGATCGTCTAGGCAACCAATTCCATTTTACCCTAAACTCAGTTCCTAGCCAAAAACGGATGAATCAGTCAATAACACGTTGACCTAGGCTGTCGAACCATCGACCCCGTTCAATGGTTTTTGGTCATTTTTATTTTTAATTCTTTTTTTATTTTTTTAATTTTTGTTATCAGAATGGGCCGTTCATTTGAACCGGATGGCCGAACCATTAACCCAGAAACTAGTGGCCAGAATAATTCCGTTTCCGGGTCATTTTTTAAAACCATGATCTGGCCGACTGAGTAGTTTGAATCATCATTCTGCCATGATTTTGGATTCTGTTTTAAAACTTTGATTTTTTTTTAACTGTTGACCAGGTAAGAAACCATTCAACTCAATGAGTCGGACCCTTATTCATTTCACTCGGTGACCAAGTCGGGTTGCACACTAAACATGTATGCAAACTTTGTGAAAAAACCATTTTTTTTACCTCAAATCACAAATTTTAATATTTTCTACAAATAAAAAGTTAAGAACTGAATTAAAAATATAAAATAATGCATATATTACATGTAAAATATAATTACACATTATTTATTGATAAAATGTGTTTATATACACGATATTATCTATCTATCTATCTATCTATCTATCTATCTATATATATATATATATATATATATATATATATATATATATAGTAAGTGTGCACATGCTTTGCACGTGGCAATTCTAGATGATAATAATTATAGTAATAATATATCCAAAATTTTCTATAAACTTTATATATTTTATTTTCTACTTTTATATTTCTTTTGTTTTTATTATTAATCAAATGTAGATTGCAAAATTCAAATTTGATTACATAAACACCTCATCCAAATTTGTGATAATCAGATCGAATTGTGAAGTTTCAAGTATCACTGACAGGCCTACCTGATTGGCTAGACTCTTCTTTTCATAGTGTTTTATCTTTTTGGTTTATCTATTTTCTTTCGTTCATTTATCAAAAAAATGTAAGATTTATATAGAGGGAATTGAATGAGGTAAAGAGTAGTAGTTCAATTTACAATCTAAACCTTACAGTTAAATAGGGACTAAATTCAAAAATGAGTATTTTAGTCACTGTTTTAAAAACCAGACCAGATCAGACGGTCGAACCATTTGGCCTGGGAACCGGTTAGGTCACTAGTTTTGTTTTGGCCCTGAACTGCTATATTACAAAACACTATCGAAATGGTTAAAGAGCCATTGACTCGGATGGTTTAACTATTTAAATGTTCAACCTGATTAATGGTTCTTAAGTTGCTTTCAAAATTCAAACTAATTCCAAATTTTTTATTTATTTTAAAATAGAAATTGGAAAATCAAAAAATCAAAAAAAAACTTTCATATGTCATAATCTTGTTCGATTATTCCCAATGCCCAAAATTAGTTAGGGCTTTTTAGTTTTTCCATTTTGATTTTGAATTTTCTCATTTTTATGATTCTTTTTAAGTTGTAACAACAAAATAAAAAAAAAAAATTGCAACTCCAATGAAGAAATCAAAAAATCAATGCAAGATTTTAATATAAGATAAAACACCTGTAAGTAAGGTGGTAGCTTGGCTAAGGGTGATGGTCTCCTTAAAAGACAGAGGAAGACCCGACGATGAGGAATCAAACGGAAGGTTGAGGTGAAGAGTGTGAAGAGACGGCTAAGCAGGGAATCCAATGATAGGGCTAATCAATGACTAGATGAATCCTTTTCGTTATGGGAAGGATCTCTATTTATAGGGAAGATCCCGAGATCCTGAAAAGAAGGAACCAAAGGCGTTTGTCTTCTACTAGGAAAGTGAATATTGGATTCGTTATCAATCGTTCAGGGCATTACTGGGGTTTCGCCACGTGTCCATATGGGGATCTTTCCAAGGATTGACTTTCCTTTCACTTGGAAATCCTCATAGCCCATGTGTGCTACTACCCTTTTGCACCTCACTATTTGGCGGGCAAGGTCTTATTAGACCTGCATGGTGCCATGTCACGTTCCCCACATCGATATTACATGTGTAGCTAATACCCGAGCCCGGTTCTTAACGAATCAGAATCCCGTAACGGTTTTATGGTTCATTGCAGGGCCAGGTACGCATGAGACCTCATCGCAGGTTTGTCCTGAGTTCGTTTTGGGCCTACGCTAAGCGTAGGTTCATCGCAAGCGTGTGGTGAACTGTGGGTTTGTCGCATAGGAACTATGAGCTACTGGCTGATCGTGAACGTCTATGTGGTATCAATCTAATGTCTACTGTGCTCTAAGGGGCTTTGCGAGCACTATGTACCTGCATTAGCCCCATTGCTTATCGGTATGTGGTGCTTATCGATAAGCACATTGCTTTCACATCTGTTTTTAGGTCTTGTGGGAGATTAATAAGTATTTGCATGCATTGGGTCTGGGGATTTGCCTTATTTTGTGTGATTAATTGGTTTTTAATTTGGGGTTTCTGTTAGGCCCCTTGTCTATTGACAAACTGAGAATCAGTTACTTATTTGGTAATGTGTATTTGCTCGTTAGTGGTCTTAGGCGAGAATTGGTTGTTTGTTCTTCAATGAGGTTTCATATCTTTTGTGGTTTAGCCTCCCTATTTTTTGATGATTTCCTTTATATCAATGGGAAATTCTATGTCGAGTTTGTGAGTTTCAACCCCCTGGCCATTGGTAGAAAGGGGATTAGCAAAAGACACTGATGTTGATGATACACAATTCAAAGCGTATCATATTCAGCGACTGATAGAGATTGGGAAAATCATTGGGTGATGGCCACGTGGCAAATGCCATTAGCAATTCTTTGTTTGTCATTCTATAATGAATGCGGTCTATTCTTTGAATGCGTTACTTACGCTCCTCTGTTTAGCCCCCTTGGCCATTGGCAGGGATGGAATTAGCAAATGACACCAACGTACGTGTCATATTCCACGGCTATTGGAAATTGATTGGGGGTACCGCTTGATGGTGATGTGGAAGTTATCATTGGCGTGTTTTGCTTGCCTGACATTGTGTAAAAAATGGGTTGGTTCATGCGTGTGGCCTGTTTCCAATATTCGATATTGTAAGTTTGCGGCTGATGACGTGGCCATTTGTTTGATATAAATGCGCCATTTCGCTCTATTTTGCAGGGGTATAATTGTAATTTTCTTTGGGTTTATTTTTCATTAAGCTTTGCTTGGGGTTCCGTACTGGCGTCTGTTGATCTTCTCGGGTGTCATTTGGTATTCTGGACATGTGAACACTCTTTACAAAAGTGTAAACATATTCTTATTGTGAGTTTGCGGTTCTTGCGAAATCCCCCTTTTCTTCGTGTCTTTTGTCATACTCTTGTCTAATCCTATTGGATTCTCGTTAGGGAAAGGTTGATAGTCCTTTTATCGACTTCGTTAGGGAAGTTGACATAGCTGAACTGTTGTCAAAGAGGGAGGCAGCCATGGTGGCCGATGAGGGAAAGGGTTTCTAGCCTCCGATGCCCGTGTTTAGGGGTGCGGAGGGTATATTTGATCCCATCCATGGGTCGAAGTTGATGTGTCTCTGTGGGGTATCAAATCACTCTGTTACTTATAAGTGTCAAGAATCTAAGACTAATAGCTCCAAGTCCCCCATCAGTTATACGGCATGGGCTCAGTACATACTAGGGAACCCTATGTACTTTCAAATGCTGCAAGATTCTGGTCTCCTTAGATTTGTTGATTGTTATATGAATCTTGCTGGTAGGGTCATGGGCGAGTTCGCAGGCTGTGAGTTCATCGCATGTTTGGGTGGGCTTGGGGCTCTCGGAAGGGTTCGGCTATGGTTTCTTTGGGTTCTGACGCTAACTTGACCCGATGAACTACAAGTTTATTGTGATTATTGTGATACATATTGCGAGTTTATTGCAAGGATGTTGGTGTGTCGTGGGTTCATCTTATTGTGGGGGTTCGTTGTGAGCTACTCACGTGCACTTTTGTGGTGTTAATCTTGATGTTTGGTGTTCTCTGAGAGTCTGAGTGAGCGCTACATACCTACAGCCAGTACGATCGAGATACACCACCACACCTGGCCATGTCACCAGTCGCGTTACACCCGTGGTAAGGCTTTCAATGTCCACCATGCATTGCTGGTCACCACCCTCGGGAACAGGCATCTCGACACAAAATGGCATAGCGTGGTGAACAACTTCAATATATGGCCTCCAAACAATCCCATCAAGAGAGGCCAGCTTCATGTTAATCTCGCTCATTCTAAAGTTCCTGTGCCTAGGGTCTTGGAGCCAATGCTTACTCTTATAGACTTCAAATTCTTTTTCTTCGAACTCATCCCCCCTCATAGTGGCGACGACAACTCGAAGGGGAGATAGACAGCGGAGTATGACGCTGAGATCGAAGTGCTCACAATAGAACATCCATAGAAATGGCGCACAAACATAACTGACACACCTCTTGCAACCCGGATCCATTATCTGTTGGATGGTGTCATCCATCTACTCGTAGAGGTAGCCTAGGAACATTGAAGCTAATGGTAGCTAATGACCACTAGCGCCTAGAATGGCAAGCGGAACTAGGACTGTCCGCAGGCCGCAGTCAGGAAGAACAAGGAAAAGAAATCGAGAAGCTATATACAAGATAAAGGCAGCGAGGTGGCATTGAGTATTTGCACCATGTACCATAACGTTTGTCCCACCATGAGACTCGAACCAGAATGCTACCCAGGGATCCAATGGCATCTTCCCACACACATTGGTTTGATCCACTCAAACCTTGTAAGCCGCAATTTTGTGGAGTTCGTCAGAGAGCCACCTCAATTCGACGGGAATGAATTCGATGTGTTGAAGGTGCTAAGCAGGCACAACACCCCCAATGGGCAACCCTAATAGAGCAGCGACATCCTCTACCATAATAGTAAATTCCTCGAATGCACCCACGAAAGTGTGAGTACGACAACATCAGTGCTCCAACAAACGAGGAACGGATGTGCGAATCAAATATCCCCTTTCTCGATACGTCATCAAACGCCCTTATCCCCTACCTTTTAGGGTCTCGGGATTCCCCCATAAATAGAGGTCCTCCTCATATTGGGGGGGCATCCAATCCTAAGCATTTGTCACCCAGTACTCCCAAGTACGCCCTAACTCTTTGATTTTGCATCCTTAATCTAGAGACCATCATTTCCCTGCTCACGAGCCTTCCTCTGTCTTTCAAAGAGACCGCTCCTCACACAAGCCTTACCCCACCTACACTAGCAAAGCGCAATTGGCTGCATACCGTTAGGGGTGTCAATTGGACTAGATTTGGTCCAATCCAGTCCAGTCTAATGTGAGTCCATTACAAATGGAACTGGTCCAATCCAGTCCAATGAATATTTTGGACCATTTTGGACTGGTCTAGAAACTGTCCAATCTGTTCAAATTCTTGTTAATTTAGATTGGTTTCAACTCAAACTTGGTCCATTGACACCTATGTTCTTATCTTATCAATGGACCAGATATTGGTTTAATCCAATATAAATTCATTATGGATGGACCAGGTCCAATCCAATATATCATATTGGTCCATCCAGTCCGTCCAAATTCAATATGTCTTATTGGTCCGTCCAATCCATCCAAATGGATTTTGGATGGATTGGATGGACCAATATGATATATTGGATTGGACCTGGTCCGTGCATATTGAATTTATATTGGATAAAACCAATATCTGGTCCATTGATAAAGATAAGAACATAGGTGTCAATGGACCAGGTTTGAGTTGAAACCAATCTAAATTAACAGGAATTTGAACAGATTGGACAGTTTGGACGGAGTCCAACCCAAAACAAGTCCGTTAACACCCCTACATACCGTCCAGATAAGGTGATGCGCCAGTTTGGCTACGACGATATTGGCAGGCAGTTTTTGAGGTCTCCCAGCGAGGACGTGTTCTGGGTTCGTTGCCATGACCTCGCTTTTCCCAGTTGTGCGAGGTTCCCCATCGTAGGATTTAGGAGGGTGCCAGATTGTAAGTCCCTCAATTTTTCTTATCTCTGTTCGCTATTTGGGGGATTTCAGGAGCTTGTAAGGAAGAACTCCCATCCTCGACATGTGTTGGCTCCCCCGGTAGGTCATGCTGCTAATCAGGGGGATATTCCGTCTGCTACTGTATCCCATTCAGTAGAGAAGGTGGGGGCGAAGTGTGGGAGGAAGCAAACAGTTTTTGAGCAAGGAGAAAGCAATCATCCTCCCATTGTGAAAAGGCCGAGGTCTACAAGGGTGCCTCGCTCTTTTCAGACTCCAGTTGAGCCACAGTTTCTCAAGTCGGATGTGGCCTCATCACAGGCACAAGAATGCCACACCGAGTGTAGGAGGGAATCTCCAACATCCCCACCTCTGGAGAAAGCTGCGCCGGTCACGGAATCGACCGAATTAACTATGGTGGCGCCCTCTGCTAAGGTAACTTGCATCCGCTTCTTGAGTGGGCGGATGAAAAGGATGGCTCCTCATCGACCAAAGCGTGTTCCTACATTGTGAAAAAAAATTCCTTTGCTCTCCTTTATTTTTTGTTGTTGCATGCATTGCTGTTGGTGGGAATGTCTGAATCGTGTTTGTTTTATTATCATTACAGTCAGTGGGGAGTGACAGTGACCCGCCAGCAGTGGAAGTCCCGGCAGCCCATCTGAGGGAGTGAATTTGGTAAGCGAGGCTATTTTATTGTTTTGAGGCATTTGAAAGCGTGTGTGTAATATTACCATAGCTGACATGTTTGTAGTCTTTTGTGCTAAAGCGCGTTGAAGTCGATGGCGCTCAACCCAGTGCGGAGACTTCAGGGGTCCCCAATCTGTTCGAGAGGTAAGCGTAGGTTTGTTAGTTTTTACTATTATGCTATTCTGTCGCGTTTGGGTTCGTTGTACTGACTATTCGTGTTCTGCTTCATCGCAGGCACCTCTTCATACAGGTCTTTAGCTACGAGGAGCTGAGCAATATCCTCTAGGGTCTGATTGCAAATAAAAGGTATTTCGATTTTTAATGGAATTTTGTGACTCTGTGAGACAGTGTGTACACCTACTCAGGACCTAGGTTTATAAGCGACCATCGTCGCAACTCTTTTGTGTTGGTGTTCTGAATCGTATGTATTCCTGAGTTTGGGAATTCGTTGTGATTGCTGAAATGGTGTGAGGAAGTTCTGAGAGTTGGGTGTTTTTCAACTTTTTGTTGCAAACGCGAATGGGTGTGGACATGAGTACTGTTTAAAACTTAATCCCGGACTGATAGATAAAGGACCAATTCCCAAAATATGTTCTATGTATGTTAACATCGGGCCGTGCCATCCTGAAAATCGAAAACATTATCGCGTCGTACATATCGAGATATGATAGATGAGATTCTGAGTTGTAGGTCTAGCACAATTACCATGGTGAGAGTATTCAGAATTAGAATTGCAATGTTTTATTGCGAATCGTGTCAACTGCAATTGATTGTTTTTTTGTGAACCTCCATCGTGAACAAGCACCTACTAAACTACAATAAGGTTAGTTCAATATAATGAAAACATCTTAATATGCACCTAAGGATGAAAATTAGACTTCTCCATGTGGAAGTACTTCTTCCCAAGACAAATATCATTGTGCCTAAGTCCCTGCATTGGTGTTATGATCGGTGCTCGAGGCTGAGCCCTTTATTATTTGATGTCGCTGAAGCGTCCTTTGGGACTTACTAAGGTGTGCAAGTGCTCCTTAGTTTGGGGTTCAGCGCAAGTGTTAAATCGTTGTTAAGAAACAGGAAATTACTAGCGTCAGCCTTATGTTTGAAGGCACTTCGTAGGTTGTTAGGTAATATTGGATTTAATCGATTTCAAATATTGAAATTGGGTACCCGTCAATTTTTGTCGTTCTTCGAAAGTCTGAGATACTACCAGTTGCGAAGGAGTTGTCCCAAGCAATGTTGTGTACATAGGTAGATAATTATCATGCCATAGAAAGAGAAGTTTTTCCTATAGAGCTTCCATATAAGAGGGCTTCTGTCACGACTTATAAGATAACTTCGTCATTAAAAGAGAAAAATTCTCGATTTTGTGATAAAACTTCATCACATAGTGATTTGCATGAAAATTTGAGACAAATTGTGGGTGTAGGTGGTCTTTAATTCCAAACCACTATAAGAAACAGTAAATCGTACGTGCCTCTTTTTTTGGAGTCTCATCATGAGTGTTGAACATCGTTGAGAAAGAAAAGTTGCAAGTGTCCACTGACGATGAAAGGCACTACGTATTTGCATTGTTGGTCCAGGCGCAATAAGCCTTATCGCTGATTGTCTGATAAAGATGAATAGTGTTATTTTACCATCAGAAACACTACCAATTGGGGTTCAACCAGTATAAATAATTAGTGTAAGTTAGAGTTTCATTGTGACCTCGTAGGTTAGTGTATTGATCATCGCAAGTAAGATATCAATAGTTGGGTTAAGTCATTGCACCACTATAGCCGTCGTCTGTACGTGAGCTGATTTAAGTTTGTTTCCCTTTTTGGGTCATTGTGTTTACAAGTATCTACATTGAGAAAGATAGATAATAATCATACCTGATGTTGGTGAAGCCCCCTAGGGCCTTCCTAGGGTTTCCAAGGAATCTAAATGCAAGCCTGGAGTTACGAGGTGATGTAAGTGCGTTTGGGGTTGCCAGGGTTTCGCATGGAGCATGTGACATCCTAGGCAGACCAGGGCATGTAAAAGTACACCTGCCAGAACAGGGCCTTCGTATGGAGCATGCGGCATCTTGGCGGACTAGGGTATGTAAGAGCGCACCTGTTGGAACATGGCCTTTGCATGGAGCATGTGACATCATGGCGGACTAGGGTATGTAAGAGCACACCTACCAGAACTGGGCCTTCGCATGGAGCATGCGACATCCTGGCAGACTAGGGTATGTGTGAGCGCAACTGCCAGAATAGAGACTTCGCATGGAGCATGCGGCATCCTGGCAGACCAAGGTATGTGTGAGCGCACTTGTCGGAATAGGGCCTTCGCATGGAGCATGCAGCATCCTGGCAGACCAGGGTATGTGTGAGCGCACTTGCCGGAATAGGGCCTTCGCATGGAGCATGCGACATCCTGGCGGACCAAGGTATGTAAGAGCGCACCTTCAGGAACAGGGCCTTCGCATGGAGCATGCGGCATCCTGGGTGGACCAGGGTATGTAAGAGTGCACCTGCCAGAACAGAGCCTTCTTGGGGTTACTAGGGGATTTTAGTGCAATCTTGGCATTGCCAGGAGACAAGGGAATACGAGAGACATTATCAAGGGTCAATACACAAGTTATGTTGATCAAAGCACTGTAGCAATAAGTAGTTACCAATTGATAATGTGTATGATTACATCGAAACTTTATTCTCGGAACTGAGAAAAAGTGAAGACTTTATTGCAAAGTTACGACAGTTAACATATGCATCAGAAACTCATCATATTTATTTGTAAACAAAATACAATATCATGAGAATGCTAAATAAAGAAAGAATACTTGTATAATATCTTTGATACATATCTTTGAAGCAAATACATGAGATAGTAGCATTACATCTCGTACAATACTACTCAAAGTAAGGTTTCAACCAGTAGCCATTTATTGTTTCATCCTATTCTTCTGTATCTATGGTTTGTAATACATAGTAGCCAGATGAGTGAGCCTCTTTGATCATACATGGACCTTCCCACATTGGAGCAAATTTTCTTGCTGACTTGCCTAGCCTGACATGGAGTGATGTCTTGAGCACCTTGTCTCCTTCGCTAAAATTCTTGGGTTTCAGTAATCTATTAAAGTTTGTGCATAAGGCTTGTTTTTATTTGATTTGCCTTTGTAGTGCCTTTTCCCTACTTTCATCGATACCCTCCAATTTTTCTACGAGGAGTTGATCCATGTCTTCTAGCTTGAACCTTTTCCCCATTACAAAGGCTACACAAGTGGACACCACCCATATCTCTGTTGGTGGCACTGCTTCCTGGCCGTACACTAGTGAATAAGGCATCGCTTGTGCACTTTTCCTAATAGGTGGTGCAATAAGCCCAGAGGGTTTCTGATAGCTTCTCTAATCAATCCTTTTGGTTATCGGCCACCATTTTGCTCAAAATTCTCATTAGGGTCTTATTGGTGGCTTCTTCTTGGCCATTTCCTTGTGGGTAATACATCGTGGACGTTCCCAATCTTGCACCATACTACCCTAGAAGGTCCCAGACTTCTTGGTTCTTGATGGAGAGGCCATTGTCTATCAAAATCCTCATCGGGACTCCAAACCGGTGAACTATATGTTGCCTGAGGAAGTTTGCTATGTTTTCTGCACAAATCCTCATCGGGACTCCAAACCGGTGAACTATATGTTGCCTGAGGAAGTTTGCTATGGCCACTATGATGAAACAATATCCTCTAGAAGGGGGGTGGATTTTGCTTATGAGATCTATGCCCCAAGTATGGAAAGGCTAAGGCGTGATGATAGGAAGAAGACTGTTGGCAGGTTTGTGTATCCTTTCAACATGTATTTCACACTTATGACATCTGCACACGTGTTTTTGAGTGTCTTCCATCATGGTGGACCAGTAGAAACCTAGGTGCAGAATGTGGCTATACAGGGCCAATTGTCCTTGGTGTGGGGCAGGCTTAGAACTATGGGCTGCTTCTAGCTATTCCTCAATCTCTTCGCCGGCCAAGCATTGCAGAGGTTTTCCGACATGGGATTTCCTGTATAATACTCCTTCATGGAGACAGAACTGCTTGGCTTTGCTTAGGAGCTTCCTTCTCATCACTGGGTCTATCGATAGTGTGTTGTCTTCTAAATAACTTATGTACATGCTCCTCCAATCTTTCTCAACTATGACCAAGCTTTCTCTCCCATCGACCTCCAATATACACCTTTCACAATTGCGTTGTATCCTAGTAGCGTTTGACTTCATCGCAGGCCAGTAGTATCCCAACCTTTGTAGTTTCCTATACAGAGTGTTGCTAGTGTCTCCATAGTGATTTTTGTGAGTTTCATTCAGGACTGTCTCTGCTTCTCTCAGCCCTAAACACCTCGTTCAAATCCCATCTGCTAGTTGATGGTATAATATCCCATTCACCAGTTGGAACCTCAGAACCATCCTGCTATCTTACATCCCTATCGTCGGGCTGCTTAGCTTTCCAATGATATCATGCCTCCAATCATTTGCTGTGACTTCATCTTCCTTTTCCACCCAGTCCTTCAATGTAACAATTGATGGTTTGTTGACTACCTGGATAGTGATCTCGACTAGGTCATTGCTGGATTGTATTTTTGACCCTAGCGTAGCTAGTGCATCAGCAAACTTGTTTTTGGCTCTATTTTGGTGTTCAAAATCTATTTCTAGGTCGCGAATTAGTCTCTGGATCAAGGTTCTACATGGCAGGATTGTCAACTCTTTCACTGTCGTGCTTCCATCAAGCTGGCCAATTACCAATTTAGAGTCGGCCATCACTCTGATCTTCTTGGCTCCAAACTCTATTGCTTTGATCAAGCCCAGAACTAAGGCTTCATATTCGGTTATGTTATGGGAACAGGGGAACTGGAGTTTGAATAAGTAAGCGGAGGTGTGACCATCAGGCGAAGTCTAGGTGACTCTGCGCCGGCTAAGGTACTAGTGATACTCCCATCAAAAGTTAAAATCCGTTCTTTTCCTTCATCTACTATGATCATGGGTATGTCTTCAGGGATTTCTTTTGATATGGGAAAGTCATTATTCGAGGGGAAGGTGGCCAAAAGGTCTACCGCTGCCTGACACTTAATGGCCCTAGGCTGGGTATACTCATCCAGCTACATCATCCACTTGACGAGTCTACCGGAGAGGGGAGGTCTATCCATAAAGAACCTTATTGGGTCACTCCTTGCGATGAGTCTCACCTTTTGACCCAAGATGTAGTATCTGAACTTCTGTATAGCAAACACTAGTGCAAGGCACTGCTATTCCATGTGGATATAATTCTTCTCATCTGGTTTGAAGGTTCTACTAGCATAGTATATTGAACACTCGACTCCTTCGGGCCTTGGCCAGGGTACTTTTTAATTGCTTGAACGTTTTCAGGTGCTCCTCCATCCACTTGAATTCTACGGACTTCTTTACTAGCTTCATCAGTGGTGTCACTGCGTGTGCTAGACCAGGGATGAACCTCCTAAGGTATGAGACTTTTCCTAGGAGGTCTAAGACTGCTTTCACCTTGTTCTCATCTAGATGGATCCCTATCTGGTCCACTCTATATCCCAAGAACTTCCCAAATTGTACTCCAAAAGCACATTTAAGCGGATTTAGCTTCAAGTTGAAAGTTCTACATCGACTGAAAACTTTCCTCAACACATCAGGATGGTCTTCCTGCCTTTTTTCTTTGACCACTATATCATCCACATAACACTCGACTTCCTTGTGCATCATGTCGTGGAAGACACTCGTCATTGCCCTTTGATATGTGGCCCCGATGTTCTTCAAGCCAAAGGACATCATCTTATAGCAGAAATTTCCAATTGGTGTCCTAAAGGATGTAAGAGGTGCATCTGCAGGGTCCATGAAGATTTGGTTGTACCTAGTGTAGGCATCTAAGAAGGAGAAGAGCTGATTCCCCACTGTCGAGTCTATCAAAACTTCCATGTTCAGTAGGGGAAACTCATCCTTGGGGCAGGATTTATTAAGATCCCTAAAATTGACACAACACCTGCGAGGAGGTTGGGATGGGTTAGGTAACAAAGCTAAAAGTACTAACCTGAGCTGCCTGTTCTTCTTCTTCACTGGCACTATATTGGCTAGCCACTGAGAATGCGTTATGGGTTGTATGAACCCTACTTTTAAGAGTCGCTAAACTTCTTCTTTAATCTTTAGGGCTATTTCTGGTTTAAAGATCCTCTGTGGTTGCTTTATGGGCTTGAACTTCAGATCTATGTGAAGGGATGGGAGATCCATCATATAGATGGCCGAACCCTACAGGAAGGTTGGGCAAAATTTCAAAAATTTCTTTATTCCCATCTGAGAATCGTATTCCCAATTTAGCAAACTGCATTTTCAAGGTTCGTTCTTGTAACCAAATCGAACCAAATCTAAAACCAAGATTAGGGAGAGGTCTACCTGATACGGAATCCACACAAAAAATGCTCCTTTCAACGCAGGTGTTTACGCCCAAAGAGTGTACCAAATCCTTCCTCTGCTGAAGATGACATAGCTTAGGTTGAGGCAGGATCAGCAGGTAGTTCTTCACCAAGAACATGTGATTCTTCAGCAAGAACCGAATGGGGTAGTGAGCACAACTTCAGAATTGTTTCTTCTAGCCAAAAACAATATCAAGATCAAATCTTGATTAGTTCCAAGAAATAAAGATTGAACAGGGTAGGGTGGCAAGAGCAGAGAGAGAAAGAACTGAAGGCAGAAACAGTCAAACTGAGTTGTCTTCTGTATTGTGTAAATTTTCAGATCCACCCTGCTCTCTATTTATAGCCTTAAAGAGATGATCTCCTAATCTGGTTAGGTGTCTCTTGATCCAAATCTTGATTTAGATTTGAACTCTTTAAGTGATAAGGATTATCCCTTATCTTATCTGCAGATCAAAATCAGCTATTCCTAATCAAATTAGGAGTTCCCTGATCCAAATCTCTATTTGGATCTAGACTCTTTAAGTGGGTAAGAGTTATCCTCTTATCCTTATCTACTGATCCATACCCAGATTCGCCCCTATTTAATTAATCCAATTAACCCAATTCGAAATGGGCTTTAGGCCCATTAAGCTTTTAGGCTCAATTCCTTTTAATGTTGGCTAGCTTGACTCTCTTCGTACGACGTGGGACACTATCATTAATCTACACATCAGCCACATTGGTTCAGCCTAGCCTCTGTTACAAGGCCTAGCCGAATTCACTGCTGAATACAGTAAACCCCTAAGTCCATCACCATGGGCTCTTAATGGGCCCAACATTTACACTAAATGGTCCTTTGGTCCAGCCATCTTATGAAGGCCCAAGGACTATGGGCAGATGCAAGATTAGCCCATTAGGTATAACCCTCAATGGTCTTACACTTAACCTCTTAGCCCTTAATGATCAAACATTGCCTGGCAAGAGAGGACCTCTCCCTCGGCTACAAGGTATAGTGCTGCACTCTCTACTCACATGGATCCCGGGAATTAAAACCTTTTTCAAACAATTTGAAACCATAATATATAAGTATATCTCTATATAAATATATTTTGCAACACCAAATGTCAAACACATTTGAAATCCACTGCCGACAATTTAGGTTTCCATCAGAGAGAGTGCATTTCCCCAATCACTCACTTTGTCTAACAAAGGGGCTGATCCTGTTGTTGGATAGTTATGCCCTTAGCTCCAATCAGATTGATGTACCTTTTGACATTTATTGTAAATGAAAAAAGTAAATAATTGATTCATGTCATCGTGGTGTGTTTTTGTGTAATACCCTTAAATTGGACACTTATGACACTTATGAGACTCGTATTAGTTTAGAATCTTCATAGCCGTTGGATAGATCTGGGGAGATTTATCCTACCAAGGCTGACACTGATGTACCGCCAAATTGGTTGGGGTGGTTGGTCTCAGCTGCTAGGATGAGACCTGAGGTACATGTAGTGTGGGTTTTCTTGAAACCCTGAACTGGACCAAAATTCTAGTATTGCCTTGGACATTGGAGATAGATGGGCAAAATTGAAATGTTACACTTGACCCCTAGACTTGATTATGGTACTGCACTTGGTGTCGGATCGGGCTGTCTTTGATATGCCAATCAGTGAGATCCTTAGAGGGGGTCAAAACCTAGGTATGTTGGGACAGTTCGAGAATTCATTTGAGTGGGTGATCATAGTGATAGGATCAACCCCTTTGTCGGACTAAGTGAATGATCGGGGATGCATTCTCTCTGATGGAAACCTAAACTGCCGGCAGTTGATTTCAACTATTGAAATTTGTTTTTGCAAAATATATTTATATGGAGATATACATACATATATATATATATATTATGGTTTCAAAATGTTTTGCAAAAGGTTTTAATTCCTAGGATCCACATGAGTAGAGAGTGCAGCACTGTTCCTTGCAGCTGAGGGAGAGGTCCTCTCTTGTCAGGTAGTGTTTGATCATTATGGGCTGAGAGATTAAGTGTAAGACCATTGAGGTTAATACCTGATGGGCTAATCTTACATATGCCCATAGTCCTTGGGTTTTTATAAGGTGGCTAGACCTAAGGACCATTTAGTGTAAATGTTGGGCCCATTAAGAGCCCATGGTGATGGACTCAGGGGTTCACTATGTCCTATAGTGAATTCGGCCAGGCCTTGTAACAAAGGCTGGGCTGAACCCATGTGACTGATGTGTAGATCAATGTTTGGGTCCCACGCCATACAAAGATAGCCAACTAGGCAACATGTTAAGAGGTTAAGTGAGCACATAACCTTAATGGGCCTAAAGCCCAATTTCGAAATAGGTTAGTTAGATTAATTAAATAGGGGCGGATCTGGGTTTGGATCAGTAGATAAGTATAAGAGGATAAGTCTTATCCACTTAAAGAGTCCATATCCAAATAAAGATTTGGATCTGGAATCTCCTAATTTGATTAGGATTAAATTGATCTTGAATTGTAGATAAGATAAGGGATTATCCTTATCACTTAAAGTGTCCAAATCCAAATAAAGATTTGGATTAGGAAACTCCTAATCAGATTAGGAGGTTGTCTCTTTAAGGCTATAAATAAGAGAGCAGGGCGGATATGAAAAAAACACACCAGACATATCACAACAATCTACAGAGTTCTTCCTTGTTCTTGCTGCCCCTACCTAGTTCGATTTCCACTTGTGGGAGTGATCAAGAATTGTTCTTGGTATTGCTTTTTGGTAGAAGAAGCAATCTGAAGTTGTGTTCACCAGCCCTCTACTCTATTCTTGCTGAAGAATTCGGTTCTTGCTGAAGAGCCATCTTGCTAATTCTACTTCACCACACACTGTGTCATCTTCAGTGGAAGCGGGTTTTGGTTATCTCCTTGGGCGTGAACAGCTTCATTGGGAGTTACTATTACTTTTTATCAGGTATATCCCGCTCCTCCCTTTTGATTTCAGATCTGGTCCGGTATGGTTCAAGATTGATCCTTGAAAATGCAGTTTTCTAAAATAGGGATTGTGTTTCCCAAATGGGAGAGAGAAATGTTTGAAATTTCGCCCAACCTTCCTATAGGGTTCGGCCATCCATATGATGGATCTCTCATCCCTTCAAAGGTATCAGAGCTAGGTTCAAATCTTGAACCGAATTGAACCAGATCTGAATCTGCGCAAATGGGCAGAAGGCGTTCTACTCGATTTGCCCAGTTAGCATTTTTCTGGGAAATCGGTTCCTAGTTTTTGGGCAAATGATCTGAAATTAAATCTTTACTAATCTGATTTATATTTAGAATTGTTCTATATATTTTTCTTGGATTTTGGGCTATTCATATGGTGGAGATCAAATTCTTTTATTGGTCCAAGAAATCTGTGATTTCTTCTATTCATTCTTGGACTGTAATTAATTTTATTTTTTTTAATTTTAGACAAAATGTATAGGAATTCGAATCTAATGTAATATTAATAGAAAAAATAGGTTTTCTATTTTTATTTCATTCAAAGACGAAGCAAAAAGCGCAAAGGAGAAAATTTAGCAGATTTGGGTTCAGCGATCTGCAATTTACAGTTTTGAAAACTGCATACTACGAACTGATCTTTGTTTTGCATGGTAGCAGTCTTACAAACAACCCTCTTACTGATTCTTGATTGCCATGTATCAGTTATTTAATTTTAGATCATCTTCTTGAATTGAATCTTGAATTAATGATCAAACCCTAGACCCATTCAAACCAGATTGGACCGAACCTATGGTTCGATGGGGGCTGTACTTAGCCCTAAAATTTCCTATATGGGCCGAGGGATTGATGGTTAATTGCAAGATGCAATTCGGCCCACATCTGTAAAACCCAGTTTTAATCAGTTAAAACTACTTTAGCCCAATTCAGCATAAATGCTATATGGGCCGAACTACTCTTTGTAGTTCGGCCCATATACCTATATGATATTAATTGGTAATATTATGGAATTAAATGGGCTTTATTTATGGGTTCTACAGTTATTTAATTGATTGGATCAATTATGGATTTCATGCATGTGATGTATGGATGTGTGGTGTCCTACGTTCATGGGCCATAAGCACTTGGCCCATGCTGATTCGGTAGTGGCTCTTTCCCACACCATGGCTGAATGCACATCATTTCCATGGTTTCCTTAAGATCATTAGATGATCTCTCTACATGGTGGGCCCCACACCAGCTTCCTCCCCAAGAGGAACCGTGCAGAACCCTAGCCGTTAATGGCCCATCTAAATCTGGCTTTATGAAAGTCACTAGGAGCCACATTGGTTTGACCAAAATTAAACTAGGGCGTAATTATTCGTTCTCTCCTGAAAATATAAGTGCATGTGATAGGGAGATTTGTATGATGAAATTCTCTAAAGGCCTTCCACCATTAGTATGAAGGTTGGCTGTAATGGTGGGTGGAGATGCACCATAAAATTGGGCTATCCATCTGCTAATGCAGTTGGCTGGATTGCTTCATGAGATGATAGGGGCGTCACAAACCGATGTGGGAGGGGCCTATCCTAAAATGAAAGACTCTCTCACGGTACCTTGGCATGAAAGGTTTAACCTTAAATGGCTATGAATCTTGTCTGACAGAGGCCAAAGGGAAAGCTCATAAGATGAGTGGATGAGATCCTTCACAGAAGGTAGTGGGGTTTTACAGCTGAAACAGTTGGCTCCATGCACCCCATGTGGTTTCCCACATTTCCAGAGACACAACTGTCTTCGTCAATGAGATTGGAGGGAATCTCAGAGATGCCCAAAATGGAAATGGAACATAGATTAAAAGTCATATCTATGTGAATCAATTAGGTTGTGGACTTACAAATCTGCCTTGCCTTTACCAGAAATGGCAAATGGAAACTTCACCAAACTGTTGGATGATAACAAACTCAAGGGCCCTAATTATGCTGGCTGGTTCTGAAACCTTATGCTGGTTCTGACATCCGAGAAATTGGACAAAATTGCTAAGAACCCTGCTCCAGATCGTCCGGGTGACCGGGCTTCTGAGGATTGAAGAAGAGAGTATCAAGAATGCGAAGAGAAAAACTCTATTGCCCGGTGTTATATTATAGCATCTTTGGACAATTCGATAAGATCGAAGTGTCCAAGGATATATTGGATAGTCTAAAGACTATGTATGAAGAGCAGAACCGTTCTACTTTACAAAAGGTCTTAAACGGCACAGATGACTGAGAACCAACAGGTTCATGACCATTATCTAAAGATGATGGGTTATATTAATGAACTGGAGGCTCTCGGGTCAGGGCTAGATCATGACACCAAAATTGATGTTGTCCTCAATTCCTTACCTCCGTCCATCAATTAGTTTATCATGAATTACAACATGGATAAGCTAAACGTTAGCATTTAGGAACTCACCAATATGTTGTAGAGGGATGAAGAACTAATTAAGAAGGATAAGCCGATAGCCAAGCTTGTTGAAGGTGGAAAATCGGGTCAGAAAAATTGGAAGGCTAAAAGGAAGGCTTAGAAGAGGATAGCAAAGCTAAAAAGCAGAAGAAAGATAAGGCATTGGATTCTTGTGACTTCTGCAAACAGACCGACCACTCGAAGAGGAATTGTCCTCAATATCTGGAGACTAAGAAGCAAGGTAATTTCAAATCTTTTATGATAGAGACCAATTTGTTGGTCACTTCTACTTCCTAGTGTATTGACTCCGGGGCTTCAACTCATGCATGTAACTCACTACAGGGGTTCAAGATAACTAGAAGACTGAGTGACGGAGAAGTGACGCTCTACTTGGGGACTTCTGCAATAGTTGCAGCTACAATCATAGGAACTGTAGAACTAGTTTTTAGAGAAGGAAACAAGATGTGTGCGCAGACTACACATTATTTTTATTGCTTTATACATGGTTTCGATGATGATTTTCAATGGTTTTTACCCTAATTGAGCAGAATTTTAGGAAACTAGGAGTTTGGGACAGTCTAGGGTGAAGAGAGTGTGAAGACATGTTGATATGGTAGAAAGGGAAGCACTTCGGCCCATCAAGAAGAAAGGCCCAGCCAAAACCCTATGGGAGAACACTTCGGCCCACCAAGGAGAGAGGCCCAACAGTAGCCCAACGCAGCCCTAAGGGAGGCTCCAAAAGGCGGCTGACTTTAGAGAATTGAAAAAGGAGAGAGGAAGAGTATAAAAAGAAAAGAAAGAGAGGAAATTAGGGTTCGGACCCCTGAAGACAAAATCAAAGAGGAGAAGTGCTAGAGAAGGAGAGAAGGCTGCTGGATGCGAATTGAAGAGGAGATCGAAGATTGATGCAGAAATCTTAGGTTGTCTTCTTCTTTGATTCTGCAAATTCGGTAACCTAGATTCAATTAGGGTTTCATGGTTTTTCTTTGTTGAATCTTTCCTTCTTTCTCTTCTTAGAACCATGGTGGATGTTAATTCCAATATGCAATTAATATTTTAAGCAGATCCGATTGATTGTGATTCATTCTTGGGATTTCTTGATTAGGGTTTTCGATTAATAGAGTAATCTTGGCTGAATTATTCTTGTTTCTTGGATTACTTGAATTGCTTGAGAAAGGGTTTAGGTAATCAGATCAACTAATCATGAAAACAGATTGAATGTATCTTAGAGATAATATGCATGATTTGTTTGGCATTCATTCAACAATAACTGATTTCCTTCGAATTCTTTGTCCTTAATGCATGACGATTAAATTCTTGATAGTAATATAGGAATTGTTGCTCATAGATAGAGTGGGTTGTGCTCGAGAGAGGCTGCTCATACAATTAGGAATTAGCCAACCCATGACTGAATTCTCTTCGGTTGGACAACTTAATGATTTAATTGCTAAACCGGTTCTGCTAGTATTTGCATGTAGTAATTCTTCTCATCATTAAAGGTAGTTTGATCCGAGAATACTTAGGGTAGTTTTCTAATTAGGAGTTAAGTTTTTCTTTGTTTAATCTTTCGGATTATCAGATAACAAAAGGCTGATTCAGTACTAGTAGTTGTTGGATAAATCCCCATGGGAACAATACTCTACTCGTCATTATATTACTTTATCGGCTAGTGCACTTGCTAGTGTCTTCTAAACGCATCAAGTTTTTGGCGTCGTTGCCGGGGATTATCACAACAATATTAGGAACCATCTACTTGTTAGACAGTTTTTGTATGCCCTTAGCTTCAATCAGAATGATGTACATTATGGGTTTATTGTAAATGAATAAAGTACATATTTGAATCATGTTCCTGTGGTGTGTTTCTGTGCAATACCCTTAAACTAGACACTTAAAGAGACTCGTGTTAGTTTAGAATGTTCACAGCTAGTGGGTCGGTCTGCGGAGACCTATCCTGATAAGGCTGACACTGATGTGCCACCAAGTCAGTTGGGGTGGCCTGTCTCAGCCACTAGGGTGAGACCCAAGGCACATGTAGTGTAGGATTGATTGAATCTTTGAACCGAACCAGATTTTCAGTATTGCCCTGTACCTTGGAGATTGATGGGAAAAATTGGAAAGTTACACCTGACCCCTAGACTCGATTATGATATTGCACTAGGTGTCGGATTGGGCTACCTTTGATATGCCAATCAGTGAGATCTTTAGCGGGGGTCAAAATTGGGTATGTTGGGACAGTCTGAGAATTCATCTGAGTGGGTGATCATAGTGACAGGATCAGCCCCTTTGTCGAACAAAGGTAATGATCAGGGATGCACTCTCTCTGATGGAAACCAAGACTGCCGACAGCCGATTTCAATCGTTGAGATTTGTTTTGCAAAATATATTTTATATGAGATATAAAAGTATATATATTATGGTTTCTAAAATATTTGCAAAAGGTTTTAATTTCAGGGATCCATATAAGAAGAGAGTGCAACACTGTTCCTTGCAGCCGAGGGAGAGGTCCTCTCTTGTCAGGCAGTGTTTGATCATTATGGGCTGAGAGGTTAAGTTTAAGACCATTGAGGGTAATACCTGATAGGCTAATCTTGCATCTGCCCACAGTCCCTGGGTGTTACAAGGTGGCTTGGCCTAGGGACCACTTAGGGTAAGTGTTGGGCCCATAAAGCCCATGTGATGGGTTTCAGGGGGTGCACTATCCATAACAGTGTATTCGGCCAGGCCTTGTAACAAAGGCTGGGCTGAACCCATGTGGCTGATGTGTAGATCAATGTTTGGGTCCCACGCTATACAAGGAAGCCCAACTGGGCAGCAGTTTGGAAGGCAAAGTGAGCACATAACCTTAATGGGCCTAAAGCCCATTTCGAACTGGGCTGATTTGATCAGTTAAATAAGGGGCGAGTTCTGGGATTGGATAGGCAGATAGGATAGGGTCTTAACCCTATCCACTCAGAGAGTCCAGATCTGAATGTGATTCAGATCTAGAAACCTCCTAATGAGATTAGGAGAAGGCTGATCCAATCTGCAGATAAGAAAAGGGTTTACCCTTATCACTTAAAGGGATGTCTGATCCAAATATGATTTGGATTAGCAACTCCTAATGGGATTAGGAGCTGATCCCTTTAAGGTTACAAAAGAAGGAGGGGGCGGCAGCCTTTAGAAAAAAAAACATATTCACATCCTCTTCAGAGCTGAAATCACAGAAGGAAGAATTAAGCAACCCTGCGAAATTCTTTCTTGCCGCCTCCTTCCTGCCGCCGCCTCACCTGCCAGTTTGACCTCCAGTTCAATGGGAGAAATTCAAGATTCGATCTTGACATTAGTTCCTTGTGAAGGGACTGATAGGAAGCTGTGCTCATGTGCCATCCTGCTATTTCTTGCGAAGGATTAGGTTCTTGGAGAAAACATTGCTGATTCTGCTCCATCCTACACTGCGCCATCTTCAGTGGGTGCAGTCTTTGGATCCTTCCTTGGGCATGAACACCTTCGTTGGGGGATATTATTTCTCCATATCAGGTATAATCCACTCCTACTGCTTTTGTTCAGATCTGGTTCGATTCATGGTTCAAGATTAATCCTAGAAAAATATGATTTTTCTAAAATAGGGAATGCGATTCCTAGTTGAAGGGAGAGAAATTTTTGAAATTCGCCCACCTTATTCCGCAAGATTTGGGCGTCCATACGATGGATCTCTCATCCCTTCACTACTGTTGTTAATCTGATTTTGTGCAATATGTTCATGATATGTGTGTATTAGTATCTTTATGACTTTGACTTGTACAGTTTATGACACGCAGAAGTGAAAAGGAGAGCATCACATACGATCCAGAGATTGAACGAATTCTTTGCCGTCACATTAGAGCTTCTAGGCAAGAGAAAGCTGAAAGTACAAAGATGGCCGAGCAAAGGATCATGATGGACTATGCCAAACCAACCCTCACTGGGGCAGCCTCGAGCATTGTGAGACCAGCAATAGCTGCTAGCAACTTCGAGATCAAACCAGCAATCATTCAGATGATCCAGAACATAGTTCAGTTCTATGGCTTAGCTAATGAAGATCCAAACACTCACATCACCAACTTCTTGGAGATATGTGACACATTCAAGCACAACGGAGTTAGTGATGATGTTGTGAGGCTCAAATTATTTCCGTTCTCATTGAAGGACAAGGCTAACACTTGGCTGAACTCTCTACCAGCTGGATCGATCGCCACTTGGGATGAAATGGCCAGCCGCTTCCTATCCAAGTATTTCCCTCTGTCCAAGACTGCAAAGATGCGGAATGATATCACCACCTTCTCTCAGCAGGACGGGGAGTCATTGTATGAGTCATGGGAGCGTTACAAGGAATTACTAAGGAAGGTCCCTCATCATGGACTTCCCATATGGTTCCAAGTTTAGATGTTCTACAACGGATTGACCGAACAAATAAGACTATTATGGATGCTACAGCTGGAGGATCCATTAATAACATGACCCATGAAGTTACCCATGCACTCATTGAGGAGATGGCTGCAAACAACTACTAGTGGCATTCCGAGAGAGCCCAAGTTAGGAGACAACCCAGTCTTCACAATGTAGACACCTATACAACACTATCTGCACAAATCGGCACCCTCAGCAAGAAGATAGATGAAATGCAGTTGGCAGCCATGCATGTTCAAACCGTAGTCTGTGAATGGTGTGGGGGAGGTCATATCAGCACTGAATGTCAAGTTGGAAATTAGTTCATGCAGTCCCCCGAGCAAGTAGATTTCGTAGGGAATTTGCAAAGGTAGCAAGGTAATCAGTACCCTTGTGCATTCAACCTCGGATGGAGGAATCACCCCAATCTGACTTGGTCAAATCAAAATGCGATGAAACCCTTCCCTCAAAATTTCACTCAGCCAGAAAAAAAATCTAATCTAGAGGAGCTGATGACCAAGCTCATATCAAGTGCGGAAATGAGATTTCAGAACCAAGAGGCATCGATCAAGAACTTGGAAACTCAAGTGGGGTAGTTGGCACGAATGATATCTTCTAGAGTCCAAGGTACCTTACCTAGCAATACCGAAGCAAATCCAAGAGAGCAGGTGCAAGCCATTACCATGATGAGTGGTAAGGAGCTGCAAGAGGTGGAGAAGAAAGCAAAGGAAGAAGGTAAGATGGGAGCAACCCTAGAAACCAAAAAGGAGGAAGAGCAGTCTGATTCAAAGAAAGAGACAAGTCAACAGCTGCAAGTACCATTTCCCAATAGGCTTAAGCGACACAAAATGGAAAAGGAATTTGGTAAGTTTCTTGAAATTTTCAAGAGTTTACATATTAACATTCCTTTTGCAGATGCCTTAGCCCAGATGCCACACTATGCAAAGTTCCTGAAGGAAATATTGGTGAACAAAAAGAAACTGGGAGATGTGGCTACAGTTGCACTGAATGAAGAATGCTCAGCTATCCTCCTCAACAAGCTGCCTCAGAAACTGAAAGATCCAAAGAGTTTTACTATTCCTTGCACAATAGGCAGTTTAAAGATTAATAAGGCTTTGTGTGATTTAGGAGCTCTGATGCCCTATTCGGTTTTTAAGAAATTAGGGTTGGGTGAACCCCAACCCACTAGAGTTGCATTGCAATTAGCTAATAGGTCCATAAAGCATCCTAGGGGAATCATAGAAGATGTGCTTGTTAAGGTTGACAAATTCATTTTTCCAGTAGATTTCATAGTGTTAGACATGCAAGAGGACGTTGATGTCCCACTTATCCTAGGGCGACCCTTCCTAGCTACATGAAAGGCAATGATTGATGTCCAACAAGGGCAACTCAGCCTTAGGATTCAAGATGAGGAAGTAATTTTTAAAATGTCTGATGCTATGAAACATGCACCTTCTAGTGATGATTCATGTTATATGATATATGTCATTGATTATGCGATTGGTGGCTGTTTTCAGGTAAACAGGTCGGCTGATCCCCTTGAGCTATGCATACAAGAAGGAGAAGCCATAATGGGAGAAAACGAAGA
The DNA here is from genome assembly GCF_055504915.1 of Nelumbo nucifera. Classification (NCBI taxonomy): domain Eukaryota; kingdom Viridiplantae; phylum Streptophyta; class Magnoliopsida; order Proteales; family Nelumbonaceae; genus Nelumbo; species Nelumbo nucifera. Next base: position 83,108,783 of record NC_142651.1, read on the forward strand.
AATTCAAAGCATGGTGGTGTACCTGAATTCCAATCCACAGTTTCAAGGGAAGGGGTTCATCAAGTTGGAGAACTTGGACAGACCCTCGATGCTAGAAAGCAAGCCTTCAATTGAAGAGCCGCCCACCCTTGAGCTGAAGCAACTCCCACCACACCTGGAATATGCCTTTTTAGAAGCACCTTCAGCCCTACCAGTGATCATATCAACAGACTTGACCTCTTTGTAGAAGGAAAAACTGTTACTAGTGCTACAGGAACACAAGACAACTTTGGCTTGAAAGATAGTAGACATCAAGGGTATCAACCCATCCTTATGCACTCATAAAATTCTGATGGAAGATGGAAGCAAGCTCACAGTTCAGCCCCAAAGACGCCTGAACCCAAACATGAAGGATGTGGTGAAGGCAGAAATCATCAAGTTGTTAGACGCAGGTATCATTTATCCGATCTCCGACAACTCATGGGTGAGCCCCGTACAAGTAGTTCCGAAGAAAGGTGGCATGACTGTGGTACCAAATGCGAAGAATGAACTCATACCGACAAGGACGGTTACCGGGTGGCGAGTGTGCATTGATTACAGAAGACTAAACAAAGCCACATGCAAGGATCATTTCCCTCTACCCTTCATCGATCAAATGCTAGAGAGGCTAGCCGGAAATGAGTTCTATTGTTTCTTAGATGGGTACTCGGGCTATAATCAGATTCCGATATCACCGGAAGATCAGGAGAAGACCACCTTCACATGTCTCTACGGTACCTTTGCTTATAGGATGATGCCATTCGGTTTATGCAATGCTCCAGCAACATTCCAGAGCTGCATGATGGCTATATTTTTTGATATGGTTGAGAAGTTCATGGTGATTTTCATGGATGACTTTTCAGTCTTTGGTTCTTCCTTCGACGCATGTTTACATAACTTGGAAAAGGTACTCAAGCGTTGCAAGGAAACCCATCTAGTGCTGAACTGGGAGAAGTGTCACTTCATGGTGCGAGAAGGTATTGTGCTTGGGCATAAGGTTTCACAAAGAGGGATTGAGGTCGACAGAGCCAAGGTGGAGACAATTGAGAAGTTGCCACCACCAACATCCGCTCGGTCTGTGAGAAGCTTCTTGGGACATGCAGGATTCTATAGAAGGTTCATCAAGGATTTCTCCAAGATAGCTAAGCCATTGTCTAATTTGCTACAAATGAATGTGCCCTTCGAGTTCACAAAGGAATGCCTAGAAGGGTTCACCATCTTGAAGGACAAGCTGATTAATGCCCCGATCATAATAGCACCGGATTGGACACTCCCTTTTCAGTTGAATTGCGATGCGAGTGACTCAGCAGTTGGAGCTGTTCTAGGACAAAGAGTGAACAAACATTTTCAGCCAATTTACTATGCTAGCAGGACCTTGAATGGAGCTCAACAAAATTACACTGAAGGGATGAGAGATCCATCATATGGATGCCCAGATCTTGTGGAATAAGGGGGCGAATTTCAAAAATTTTTCTCTCCCTTCAACTGGGAATCACATTCCCTATTTTAGAAAAACATATTTTTCAAGGATCAATCTTGAACCATGAACCAAACCAGATCTGAACCAAAAGGAGTAGGAGGGAGGATGTACCTGATACAGAGAAACAGTATCTCCCAATGGAGGTGTTCACGCCCAAGGAAGGATCCAAAATCTGCTCCCACTGAAGATGGCGCAGTGCAGGATGGAGTAGAATTAGCAATGTTCTTCCAAAAGAACTTGACCCTTCGCAAGAATCAACGGGATGGCTTGTGAGTACAGCTCCAATCAATCTTTTCCCAAAAGATTGGTATCAAGATCAGATCTTGATTTCTCTCAAGAACTGGAGATCGAACTGAAGGTAATGGCGGCGGCAGTAAGGAGGCGGCAAGAGAGTATTCGCAGGGTGCAGAATTCTCTCTTCTTGTCATTTCAGCACTCAAGAGGATTTTTGATTATTTTCTTCTAAAAGCTGCCGCCCCCTCCTTCTTTGTTAACCTAAAAGATCAGCTTCTAATCCAATTAGGAGTTGCTTATCCAAATCATATTTGGATGAACCCTATCTTTAGGTGATAAGGATAAACCCTTATCTTATCTACAGATTAGATTAACTTTCTCCTAATCCTATTAGGAGGTTTCTAGATCTGAATCACATTCAGATCTGGACTCTCTGAGTGGATAGGGTCAAGACCCTATCCTATCTGCTAATCCATCTCAGAATTCGCCCCATGATTAACTAATCAAATAGCCCAGTTCGAAATGGGCTTTAGGCCCATTAAGCTTATGTACTCACTTAACCTTCCTAACTACTGCCCAGTTGGGCTTCCTTGTATGGCGTGGGACCCAAACATTGATTACACATCAGCCACATGGGTTCAGCCCAGCCTTTGTTACAAGGCTTGGCCGAATACACTGTTATGGACAGTGCACCCCCTGAAACCCATCTTATGGGCTCTATGGGCCCAACACTTACCCTAAGTGGTCCCTAGGCCAAGCCACCTTGTAACACCCAGGGACTGTGGGCAGATGCAAGATTAGCCCATTAGGTATTAACCTCAATGGTCTTACACTTAACCTCTCAGCCCATAATGATCATACACTGCCCGACAAGAGAGGACCTCTTCCTCGGCCCAACGAATAATGTTGCACTCTCTACTTATATGGATCATAGGAATTAAAACCTTCTTGCAAACATTTTAGAAACCATAATATATATACTTTTATATCTCATATAAAATATACTTTGCAAAAAAAATCTCAACGGTTGAAATCGGCTGCCGGCAGTCTTGGTTTCCATCAATGAGAGTGCATCCCCGATCATTACCTTTGTCCGATAAAGGGGCAGATCCTGTCACTATGATCACCCACTCAGATGAATTCTCAGACTGTCCCAACATACCCAGGTTTTGACCCCCGCTAAGAATCTCACTGATTGATACATCAAAGACAGCCCCATCCGACACCTAGTGCAGTATCATAATCGAGTCTAGGGGTCGGGTGTAACTTTCCAGTTTTGCCCATCAATCTCCAAGGTCCAGGGCAATACTGGAAATCTGGTCCAGTTCAAAGATTCAATTAATCCTACACTGTATGTGCCTAGGGTCTCACCCTGGTAGCTGAGACAGGCCACCCCAACCGACTTGGTGGCACCACAGTGTCAACCTTATCAGGATAGGTCTCTCCAGACCGACCCATTGGCTTTGAACATTCTAAACTAACACGAGTCTCATTAAGTGTCCAGTTTAAGGGTATTACACAAAAACATACCAAGGGAACACGAATCAAATATGCACTTTTATTCATTTACAATAGACTCATAAAGTACATCATTCTGATTAAAGCTAAGGGCATACAAAACTGTCTAACAGCTCCAACTTGCACTTAGGTCTAATCAGGTACTAGCCAGAGTCCCATGCTTTCCACGTGTTTCTCAAACACTTTCTATGATAGTGGCTTCATCAATGGGTCTGCTACATTTTCCGCTGACGCTACCTTCTGAATCAAGACGTCCCCTCTACCAACAATCTCCCGCAGTACGTGGTACTTCCTCTCGATGTGCTTCGACTTCGAGTGGGCTCGTGGCTCCTTAGCCTGAGCAATGGCTCCATTGTTGTCACACAACAATGGGATGGGTGATGTGCTGGACGGAACTACTCCCAACTTGTGAATGAATTTCTTCATCCAGACGGCTTCTTTGGTAGCGTCACTTGCGGCAATGTACTCGGCCTCGGTCGTGGAGTCTGCAGTGGACCCTTGTTTGCTGCTTTTCTAGCAAACAGCACACAATCCTATTGTGAAAACATATATAAATGTAGACTTTCTATCATATGGATCCGTCTGGAAATCGACATCTATATACCCTTGGATCTGTAGTGAGCTATCGTTGAATACTAGACAAAACTCTTTTGTCCTTCGAAGGTACTTAAGTATGTTTTTCACAGCGGTCCAGTGCTCCTGCCCTGGGTTGGCCTGAAATCTGCTTACTACACTCACTGCTTGAGCAATGTCAGGATGAGTACACAGCATGGCATACATGATGCTCCCTACGGCAGAGGCATAGGGAACGTCTTTCATGCCATCAATCTCCTCAGAAGTCTTGGGAGACATCTTCTTGCAGAGAGTGACTCTGTGCCTGAAAAGAACATTTCCTTTCTTAGAGTTTTCCATGCTGTATCTTTTGACTATTTTGTCAATGTAAGCAGATTGGGATAATCCTATTATCTACTTCGATCTATCTCTATAGAGTCGAAGACCCAGTGTATAGGAGGCTTCTCCAAGATCTTTCATAGAGAATTGCTGTGAAAGCCATACTTTCACCGTAGTTAACATTCTTACATCATTCCCAATGAGTAGAATGTCATCTACATACAGAACCAAGAAGGTAACCTTATCTCCACTATATTTCCTGTAGACACAGGGATCATCCAGATTCTGCTTGAAGTCAAACGATTTGACAGCAGAGTCAAAACGGATGTTCCAACTTCTAGAAGTTTTCTTATATCCATAAATGGATCTATTAAGTTTACATACCATGTTTTCCCGACTTGCAGCAATGAAGCCTTGCGGCTGCTGCATATAGATATCTTCAGTAAGATCTCCATTCAGGAATGCAGTTTTGACATACATCTACCAAATTTCATGGAATGCTGCTACAGCTAGCAGGATCCTAATAGACTTAAGCATGGCCCACAGTCGAAAAGGTTTCCTCATAATCGATGCCCTCTTTTTGAGTGTACCCTTTCACCACCAGACGAGCTTTGAAGGTCTCAACCTTACCATCGGGGCCCTTCTTCCTCTTGTAAATCCATTTGCAATCGATTGCTTTTTCCCCAGAGGGCGGATCTACTGGAGTCCAGACTCCATTGGTCTCTATTGAGTCCATCTCTGCTCTCATGGCCTCCACCCACTTCTGGGAGTCTATGTCCAACATAGCTTCCGTGTAAGTCACGGGGTCCTCTTCACTAGTCAAGGTTTCCACCAGGTAACTATCCTGGTCATAACCATAACAGACTGGTGGCCTGGATACCCGAGTGGATCTTCTAGGTTGGTCACTACCTGGAACTTGTGGGACATCTCCCACTGCTCCTGAGCTCTCCTCATCAAGAACAATTTCCTAACGATGGGTGTCCAGGATGTAATCGGTTTCCAAGAATTGCGCATTTCGACTACAAAACACTTTCTGCTCACTTGGGTCATAGAATAGATAACCTACAGAGCCATTTGGGTAGCCTACAAATAGGCAATGGCTGGTCTTGGATTCCAACTTGTCTGCACTCGTTCTTTTAACGTGTGCTGGACAACCCCAAATCTTCAATTATTCGACACTTGGTTTCTTTCCGGTTCAAAGTTCATATGGAGTATTCGGAACTCGATTCAGCACATAAATTGCAGTCTCTAATGCGTAACCCCAAAAGGATGTGGGTAACTCTGAGTGTATGAGAAGCGACCGGACCATATCCAATAAGGTCCTATTCCTCCTCCCTAAAACACCATTAAGTTGTGGTGTAGCAAGAGGAGCTAACTGTGATACTATCCCATTGTCCTTTAAGTAGTCTCTGAATTCGTTAGAGAGATATTCGCCACCTCGATCTGATCGAAGGGCTTTAATTTCTGTCCCCAACTATTTCTCGACCTCTTGTCTGAACTCCTTGAACTTTTCAAAGGATTAAGACTTGTGTCTCATTAGGTACACGTAACCATATCGTGAAAAATCATCTATGAAGGTGATGAAATACACGTGTTGATTCCGTGTCCTAACACTCAGGGGACCACATACATCAGTATGTATTAGGTCAAGTGTGCCTGTACATCTTTCAGGCTTACCGTTAAATGGCCGTTTCGTCATCTTGCCTTGTAGGCAAGGCTCACAGGTGGGAAGATCTTCTACAGTTAGAAAATCCAAAGGACCATCCTTTACCAACATTGTGATTCGGTCAACACCGATGTGGCCAAGTCGTAATGCCACAGACACGTGGGATTAACTGTATCACGAACTCTCTTCTTGGGGATTTCAGCCGACGTAGTTTCGGTTATGTTAGTTTCTAGAGAAGGATGTAGAACATAGAGACCGTTCTCCAGTTCACCGTATGCGATGAATCTGTTCTTTCTTTTAATAGTAATCGTATTACTAAAGAAGACAGAATAACCATCTGCACACAGTTTTGAAATAGAAATCAAATTTCTCCGTAAATTCTGTACATAAAGACAATCTTTCAGTACAATTGTTCCTTCTCTAAAAAGTAACTCCATGGTTCCTATGGCCGCGGCTGCTACAGTTGCAGTAGTCCCCAAGTAGAGTGTGACTTCTCCTTCACTCAGCCTTCTGCTTACCTTGAACCCCTATAGTGATTTACACGCATGAGTTGAAGCCCCGGAGTCAATACACCAGGACGCAGAAGCTACCAATAAATTGGTTTCTATAACACAAGTTTCAAAATTACCTTTCTTGGATTCCAGGTAGGCAGGACAGTTCCTTTTCCAGTGGCCGGTCTTCTTGCAAAAATGACAGGCATCTGATGCCTTGTCCTTCCTCTGTTTCTTGGGTTTGGCAGCCTTCTTCTGGGGCTTTTTCTTTGCCTTCCTTTTCTTGCCCAATTTGCCAGTTTCAACAAGCATGGCAATGGGCTCATCCTTTTTAATCAATTCTTCGGCCCTCTGCAACATGTTGCTGAGTTCCTGCAAGCTAACGTTCAGCTTGTTCATGTTGTAGTTCATGATGAATGGATTAAAGGATGGAGGCAGAGAATTGAGAATAGCATCGATCTGTGTGAAGGGAAGGAGAGATCCATCCTATGGACGCCCAAAGATTGCGGAATAAGGGGCGAATTTCAAAAATTTTTCTCTCCCTTCAACTGGGAATCGTATTCCCTATTTAGAAAATCGTATTTTCAAGGATCAATCTTGAACCATAAACTGAACCAGATCTGAACCAAAAATAATGGGGGAGGATTATACCTGATACAGAGAAGTAATATCTCCCAATGGAGGTGTTCACGCCCAAGGAAGGATCCAAAGACTGCTCCCACTGAAGATGGCGCAGTGCAGGGTGGAGCAGAATCAGCAACGTTCTTCAAAAGAACTTGACCCTTCGTAAGGATCAACTGGACGACTTGAGTACAGCTCCAACCAATCTTTTCACAAAAGATTGAAATCAAGATCCAATCTTGATTGCTCCCTAGAACTGGAGATCGAACTGAAGGAATGGCAATAGCAGGAAGGTGGCGGCAGGAGAGAATTCGCAGTATATAAAAATCTCTCAATCTCTCTTTCTTCAAAGAGAAGAATGCTGTTGATCTTGTTGTGTTCTTTCAAGGCTGCCGCCCCCTTCCCCTTTTATAATCTTAAAAGGATCAGCTCCTAATCAGATTAGGAGTTGCTTATCCAAATCATATTTGGGTTAGAAGTCCCTTAGTGATAAGGGATAATCCTTATCTTATCTGCAGATCAGATCAGCTGTCTCCTAATCTAATTAGGAGGTTTCCATATCTAAATCTTATTTAGATCTTGGACTCTCTGAGTGGATAGGGTCTAAGCCCAATCCTTTTAGCTGACCCACTTCAGAATTCGCCCCCTTTAGATGACTGATCAAATCAGCCCAGTTCGAAATGGGCTTAAGGCCCATTAAGGTTATGTACTCAAAAACCTTCCAAATTGCTGCCCAGTTGGGCTTCCTTGTATGGCGTGGGACCCAAGCATTGATCTACACATCAGCCACATGGGTTCAGCCCAGCCTTTGTTACAAGGCCTGGCCGAATGCACTGCTGAAGACAGTGTACCCCCTGAAACCCATCAAATGAGCTCTATGGGCCCAACACTTACACTAAGTGGTCCCTGGGCCAAGCCACCTTGTAACACCCAGGGACTGTGGGCAGATGCAAGATTAGCCCATCAGGCATTAACCTCAATGGTCTTACACTTAACCTCTCAGCCCATAATGATCATACACTGCCCGACAAGAGAGGACCTCTCCCTCGGCTGCAAGGAACAGTGTTGCACTCTCCACTCATATGGATCCTGGGAATTAAAACCTTCTTGCAAACAATTTAGAAACCATATATATATACCTTTATATCTTTTATAAAATATATTTTGCAAAACAAATCTCAACGGTTGAAATCGGCTGCCGGCAGTCTTGGTTTCCATCAGTGAGAGTGCATCCCCGATCATTACCTTTGTCCGACAAAGGGGCTGATCCTGTCACTATGATCACCCACTCAGATGAATTCTCGGACTGTCCCAACATACCCAGGTTTTGACCCCCGCTAAGGATCTCACTGATTGGTACATCAAAGATAGCCCAATCCGACACCTAGTGCAGTATCATAATCGAGTCTAGGGGTCGGGTGTAACTTTCCAGTTTTGCCCATCAATCTCCAAGGTCCAGGGCAATACTGGAAATCTGGTCCAGTTCAAAGATTCAATTAATCCTACACTGTATGTGCCTAGGGTCTCACCCTGGCAGCTGAGACAAGCCACCCCAACCGACTTGGTGGCACTACAGTGTCAGCCTTGTCAGGATAGGTCTCCCCAGACCGACCCACTGGCTGTGAACATTCTAAACTAACACGAGTCTCATTAAGTGTCCAGTTTAAGGGTATTACACAGAAACATACCAAGGGAACATGAATCAAATATGTATCTTTATTCATTTACAATAAACTCATAAAGTACATCATTCTAATTGAAGCTAAGGGCATACAAATACTGTCTAACACTGTGTTACCAGATCCAGCCCGGATCCAAGAGCATCCAGTTCGTTGATATAGCCCATCATCCGAAGACAATGGTCGTGAACTTGTTGGCCCTTGGACATCGCGCGGTCATGAACTGTTTCAAGACCTTTTGCCGAGTAGAACGATTCTGCTCTTCGTACATTGTCTTCAGACTATCCAGTACGTCCTTAGCAAGTTTGATCTGATCGAACTGCCTCTGAATTGGATTGTCTAAAGAGGCAATGATATAGCAGCGGGCAAGGGAGTTTTTCTCCTCCCATTCTTGGTATTCTCTTCTCCGGGCCTCGGAAGCCCTATCTCCCGGACGATCTGGGGCAAGATTCTTGGCAACCTTATCCAACTTTTCAGAGGTTAAGACCAACATAAGGTTCCTGTACCAGTCGGCATAGTTTGGGCCCTTCAACTTGTTGTCATCAAGCAATTTTGCAAATGATCCGTTTGCCATTTTCTAATAAAAGAGCAAACATCAATCCACAACCTAATTTGATTCATGTTCATTTCATAGATATGGATTTTAATCTACGTTCTATTTCCATTTATTCATCTCTGAGATTTCCCTCCTTTCTCAGTGATGGAGACTACAGGTCGTCTCTGGAAATGTGGGATATCACATAGGGTGCATGGAGCCAACTGTTTCAGCTGCATAACCCCACCACCTTTCTGTGAAGGATCATATCCACTCATCATATGAGTTTTCCCTTTGGCCTCTGTCAGACAAGGTTCAGAGCCATTTTCAGGTAAACCTTTCTGTCCAGTGAGTGCTTACCCATCATATTCGTGAACGCCAAGGTACCGTGAGAGAGTTCCCATTTTCTGGTGAAGCCCCTCGTACATCAGTCTATGACGCCCCTATCATTTTATGAAACACTCAAACAAGCCCAACAGCAAATGGATAGCCCATTTTCTAGTGCATTTCCTCATTACTGAAGGACCCATCCTCATGCTAATGATGGAAGGGCTTTAGAGAGTTCATCATATGAATCTCCCTATCACATGCACTCATATTAGCTGGAGGGAACAGTTAATTACGCCCTAGTTTGATCTAGGTCAAACCAAAGTGGCTTCCACTAACTTTCATAAAGTCAGATTTCGGTGGGCCTAATTCAGCTAGGGTTCCGCACATAACCTCTTGATGAGGTGTGGGGCCCACCACTGAGGGAGGTCATCCAATGACCAAAAAGGACACCATGGCAATGATGTACATTCAGCCATGGTGTGCGCAAGAGCCACTGTCGATTGAGCATGGGCCAAGCACTTATGGCCCATGTACGTAGCACATCACACATCCATACATCTAATGCAGGGATAAATTGATCCAATCAATTAATCATCTATAAGGCCCAATTGAAGCCCATTTTAAATCCATAATATTAACCATTAATATTATCTAGGTATATGGGTCGAATGGTTCAGTCCATACAACTTTATGTGTTAAGTGGACTCTTAGCAGTTTTAACTATTTAAAACTGGTCCTTTACAGGTTGGGCCGAATTAACCATTTAATTAAACATCAATCCTCAGGCCCATTAGTGGGAAAATTAGGGCTGACTTTCAGCCTTGATTAAACCCTAGATTCGGTCCAAACAGTTTGAACCAATCTTGGTTCGAATGGGTCTAGGGTTTGATCCTTGATTAAATCTTTAATTCAGTAAAATAATCTGAAATTAAATACTGATAAAAGAAAAGCAAGAATCAGTCAATCCAGGGCTGTTCGTACAATCCAACCTGCAAAACAGAGGCTAGGTCACAGAATGTAGTTTCACAAACTGCAAATCGTAGATAGCGATTCTCCCATCTGCGAAATCTCCTTCTCTGCAAAATCTCCTTTTCTGCGCCGCCATCTTCGATCCAAAATAAAATAAATAGAAATCCTATTTCTATTAATAATTACATCAGATCGAATACCTAATACATTGAGTCTAGAAAATAAAAAAAATTATTTACAAACCAAATGTAATGAATAAATCAAGAAACTACAAATCTTGCAGGTTCCCTACGCAAACCAAGAATTCGATCTCCTCTTGTACGAACAGCCCATAAATCAAGAAAATCATAAAGAATAGTTCTATTTAATAATTAGATTTATATAAAATTAATTTTAGATTATTCGCCCATTTATTTTGGGAACAAATTTCCCAAAACCCATATCTGCGCAAATCGGGTAGAACACCTTCTGCCCATTTGCGCAGGTTCAGATCTGAAACAAAATGGTTCAAGATTTGAACCTGGCTCTGATACCACTGAAGGGATGAGAGATCCATCGTATGGACGCCCAGATCTTGTAGAATAAGGGGGCGAATTTCAAAAATTTTTCTCTCCCTTTAACTAGGAATCGCATTCCCTATTTTTGAAAAACATATTTTTCAAGGATCAATGTTGAACCATGAACCAAACCAGATCTGAACCAAAAGGAGTAGGAGGGAGGATGTACCTGATACGGAGAAACAGTATCTCCCAATGGAGGTGTTCACGCCCATGGAAGGATCCAAAATCTGCTCCCACTGAAGATGGCGCAGTGCAGGATGGAGCAGAATCAGCAATGTTCTTCCAAAAGAACTTGACCCTTCGCAAGAATTAACTGGATGGCTTGTGAGTACAGCTCCAATCAATCTTTTCCCAAAAGATTGGTATCAATATCAGATCTTGATTTCTGCCAGGAACTGGAGATCGAACTGAAGGTAATGGCGGCGGTAGTAAGGAGGCAGCAAGAGAGTATTCGCAGGGTGCAGAATTCTCTCTTCTTGTCATTTCAGCACTCAAGAGGATTTTTTATTATTTTCTTCTAAAAGCTGCCGCCCCCTCCTTCTTTGTTAACCTAAAAGATCAGCTCCTAATCCAATTAGGAGTTGCTTATCCAAATCATATTTGGATGAGCCCTATCTTTAGGTGATAAGGATAAACCCTTATCTTATCTGCAGATTAGATTAGCTTTCTGATGAGAATAAAATTTGTCATATCTTTACCCCTCAATATTTAGTATTTTTCACTTAATTGGTACCTAATTGGACTCATTACTCTTGTATTTCGATTCAGGGCAAGCAGATAGGCGATTGGAAGAAAACAAGGCCAATCGGATGTTTTTGCACAGTTTCGGCACCGATCAGTGATATGGGCATAACTTTCAATTCAGGACTCCGATTTATACATTTCAAGAAGCACCGGAAATATAAAGAAAAGGCCCACAACTTTTATGTTTTGGGTTTTGGCAGAACCGATCCGCATCAAAGACAAATTTGGGCCCAAAGTCGGAGCAATTTCGCAGCAAGGCCTATTTCACAAGCTGAATCCCATTTCGCAGAAGAGTCTTGAAGCAAACCCGAATTGTTAGAGAAGCCCAGTTCGAATTCAAGATCCAAGAGTCCCATTAGAATAGAAGTTGAATGTGATCTCAATAAAAGAGTTTTATCAGATTTAAATTCTCAAATTGTAAACCAAAAAAGATAAGAGATAAGAGTTAGGTAGGATAAGTTCAAATTAGACTAGGACATTCCAGTTTGAGGATAATCTCCTTAAGGGAGTTGGAGAGCAGCCCTCTCCCCAAATCTATATAAAGGGGGGGGGGGCAGACCAGCACCCAAGGCATCAATTCCTCCAAGAGAGCTTCAGTCTTCAGAGAGGGAAATCAGCAACCAAGGAGGAAGAAGCAAGAGTTCGCCCCCCTTTCTCATCTAGAAGCTGCATTTTCATCATGAAGTGTCTGTAAGTTTTTATTTCTGGTTGAAGGGTTAGGGAAGCCTTGATTCTGTAACATTGTGAGATCTAATTGATTTTTATTTCAGTTCATTGTTTATGGGTATTCATATGTTTTCTGCTAATTAACTGTGAGGATTATTTTTGTTGATTAAGCAAGAAGGGCCCCTTGCTCATTCAATGGAAATAATCCATGGCCGATTGAATCTCCAGTTTCGTATATGATTAGTAGGTTCGATCATGGTGGCAACTAACATGAATTGATTGCAAAAAAGTTTTTCGATCTATGTTAGAAAAATATATGATTTGGTTTAAATGATCCAAGCTTGTGAGATCGCTGACCAGAATTGGGTCTCTCCCCTCTTAATGCTATTAATAGGTTAAATCGTAAGAGCTTGTTTAGGACTGCCTATTAATAAGGGAAGCAATCAAAGAGCTTGTTTTGGTTGTCAAATAATAAGAGTAGATGCTGGCTGTTAGAGCTTGTTAATAGCTATAACCAATTTATTCATAAACATATGATTCTATCTTTGCATCAAGGATCAATGCTACGAATCAAAGCTGAACTGATCCCTTCAATCGAAAGTTTTCTCCCATCGATTTAATCTTTTGTTTTCTGTTATTTTCTGCTATTTACTCATTTTTCTTAGCTTTACAAATCCCCCTTAATCCATCTACTTGGAAATAAATCCACCCAATCCCTGTGGAGAACGACCTTGCTCATCACTATCTGCAAATTATTAACCCAGAGCAAGACTATTTATCTTTGGTTGGGTTTGACACCCACCAAATTTTGGTGCTATTGCCGGGGATTGGCGTCCTAAGTAGATTTATTTCTTTTTTCTTGGTTTATGCCTCACTCTTCTCATGTAGGTGAACTCCACTACGACCCTGAGATCGAGAACACAATTCGCCTTTTGAGGAAAGAAGCCATGCAACGCCGCAACCAATCAGCATCACTCCCCACTTCCGGAGTAAAGTCGGCTGCAGAAATCGTTGAGCCATCCAACCATTCTGAAGAAGAAGTCATGGCCAACAACGAAGAAAGAACCCTTAGAGAGCTAGCTGCATCGGATCTGCACCAATAACCTCTCTGCATCGAATATGCAGATCTAGCGGTACCCTTTGAACTTAAATCAGGTCTTATACACTTACTCCCTACTTTTCATGGACTTACAGGCGAAGACCCTCACAAGCACCTAAAAGAATTCCACGTAGTATGCTAAAGCATGAAGCCTCAAGGTGTTACCGAGGAACAGATCAAACTGCGTGCCTTTCCTTTCTCACTAGCTGATAAGGCTAAGGATTGGCTGTACTACCTACCCTCCGGTTCCATCACCACATGGAATGATATGAAAAGGCAATTCCTTGAGAAGTTCTTCCCTGCTTCCCGAGCGACTAACATCAGAAAGGAGATCTGTGGCATAAGACAATTAAGTGGGGAAACTCACTACGAATACTGGGAGAGATTCAAGCAACTATGCGCTAGCTATTTGCAACATCAAATTCCAGACCAGCTCCTTATCCAATATTTTTATGAAGGGTTACTACCAATGGATAGGAGTATGATCGATGCAGCAAGCGGAGGAGTGTTGGGGAACAAAACTCCTACACAAGTAAGAGAGTTGATCTCAAATATGGCAGCCAACTTTCAACAGTTTGGCTATAGGCTCAACCCTCCAACAACTCATGCTAACGAGGTAAACATCTCCTCCCTAGAACAGAAAATTGCAAGCCTGATCTCTCTTGTCTGTCAAATGGCCACAAGTAATACACAAACAGTGAAGGCTTGCGGGATTTGCTCAACTCCGGGACATCCAACTAACATGTGCCCTACGCTTCAAGATGAACCTTACGAACAAGCTAATGCTGTTGGAGGATTCCCGCAAAAGAGATACGATCCCTACTCGAACACCTACAATGTAGGATGGAGGGATCATCCCAACCTGAACTATGGAACCAAGCCCTTCGGCTTCCAACATCAGCATCAAACCAGGCCGCCGGCTCCACCATATTCAGCCTCTCCCAACTCAGGTATGTCTCTCGATGAAATTGTGAAAGCCCTTGCAACTAATACTCAACAATTTCAACAGGAGACGAGGACAAGTATCCGAAACCTGGAGAATCAGGTCAGCCAGCTAGCGACAGCTATGAGTAGAATGGAATCTCAATCATCAGGGAGGCTACCTTCTCAGACCACGACCAACCCGAAACAAAATGCTAGCACTATCACATTGAGAAGCAGGAAGGAACTGAATGAACCCTATCAAGAAGCATCCAAAGATACAACCAGAAAGGAGACACCATCCCAAATGGATTCAAGCGGAAAACCACCCCAATCCATAGTCATCGCTCCACCTTTCCCTAGCCGATTCGCAAAATCCAAGAAGGAGGAGCAAGACAAAGACATTCTCAAGACCTTCTGCATAGTTGAGGTAAACATCCCCCTCCTTGATGCAATTAAGCAAGTACCCCGCTATGCCAAATTTCTTAAGGAGCTGTGCACTACTAAGAGAAGGCTGAAAGGCGATGAGAAGGTCCATATAGGAGAAAATGTTTCAGCCATTCTCCAGAAAAGACTACCCCCTAAATGCAAGGATCCAGGTATGTTTACCATTCCCTGTAAGATAGGAAATGTCCAGATCGAAAAAGCTATGCTAGACCTAGGAGCTTCAATAAATGTCATGCCCCATTCTATTTATACAACCATGAATCTCGGACCATTAAAAGAAACGGGCGTGATCTTACAACTTGCTGATCAGTCTACTACATACCCGAAGGGAGTCTTAGAGGACGTCCTAGTCCAAGTTAATAATTTGGTCTTTCCCGCCGATTTTTATGTGATCGACACGGAAGAAGATAACTCTTCCAACTCGACCCCAATTTTGCTAGGAAGACCCTTTCTTAAGACGTCCAAAACAAAAATCGATGTGCATAAGGGGACGCTTACCATGGAATTCGATGGTGAGATCATTAATTTTAATATCTATGATGCCATGAGATACCCTAATGATGTGCATTCTATTTTCTCTATAGATGTTATTGACTCCTTAGTGCAGCAGACTTTTGAGCTAGAAGATGAAGACACACTGAGAGTTGCACTTAACGATGGGCCTGATCAATTGCAACGAGCAAAGCAGAAGTTTATGCTGAATTCAGAACTACAAACTTTGACTTCTAAACTGAACTCTTTTGAATTGCTCATAATTCTTCTTTCATTAGTTTGCCCCTATCTCACACAAGGCTCCTTCCATCTATTATGCAGGCACCCCAGCTGGAGCTGAAATCATTACCAAAGCACCTAAAGTACATGTTCCTAGGCAAGGGGGAGACACTACCTGTGATAGTTTCCTCCAAACTCGACGCATTGGAAGAAAGGAAACTAATTCAAGCACTTACGGAATGCAAGGAAGCGATCGGATGGACTATAGCTGATATCAAGGGGATAAGCCCATCTACCTGCATGCACAAAATACTCTTGGAAGAAGACTCCAA
The DNA here is from genome assembly GCF_055504915.1 of Nelumbo nucifera. Classification (NCBI taxonomy): domain Eukaryota; kingdom Viridiplantae; phylum Streptophyta; class Magnoliopsida; order Proteales; family Nelumbonaceae; genus Nelumbo; species Nelumbo nucifera. The sequence goes on from NC_142651.1 coordinate 83,124,695, forward strand.
ACCTGCAATCGGAGCCCAACGCCGATTAAACCCACCACTGATGGAGGTAGTGAAGAAAGAAGTTTTAAAACTTCTAGATGCCGGGATAATCTATCCCATTTCAGACAGTAAGTGGGTAAGTCCGGTACAAGTAGTCCCGAAGAAAACAGGTATGACGGTGGTCGAAAATCAAGACGGTGAGCTAGTGCCTACCTGAATTCAAAATGGGTGGCGGGTGTGTATAGATTACCGGAAGCTGAATTCATTAACCCGAAAAGACCACTTCCCGCTCCCTTTTATCGATCAAATGCTTGAAAGACTAGCTGGAAAATCTCATTATTGTTGTCTTGATGGTTATTCAGGGTTTCATCAAATTCCAGTTGCACCTGAGGACCAAGAAAAGACTACCTTCACCTGCCCCTTTGGTACCTTTGCTTATCGGCGCATGCCATTCGGTCTCTGCAATGCTCCTGCCACATTCCAAAGATGTATGGTTAGTATATTTTCAGATTATGTGGAAAGCATTATAGAGGTATTTATGGACGACTTCACAGTGTATGGGGATTCTTTTGATTCATGCTTATCTAACCTTACAAAGGTACTTGAAAGGTGTATAGAAAAGAATCTCATGCTGAATTATGAAAAATGCCATTTCATGGTCGACCAGGGCATCATTCTAGGGCATGTAGTCTCTTCTAAGGGAATCGAAGTTGATAAAGCAAAAGTAGATGTTATTAAATCCCTGCCCTATCCCACGAACATTCGAGAAGTTCGCTCTTTCCTTGGACATGCAGGATTCTATCGAAGATTCATCAAGGATTTCTCCAAGATAACTCACCCCTTATGTAATTTACTCCAGAAGGATGTGATGTTTGATTTTGATGAAGGGTGCAGGGCAGCCTTTGATAAGCTGAAAGAATCGTTGACTTCAGCCCCAGTCATCCAGCCACCGAATTGGGATCTTCCCTTCGAGATTATGTACGACACAAGCAATTATGCCATTAGTGCTGTTCTGGGACAGAAGGTTGGAAGAGCTGCTCATGCAATATATTATGCTTCGAGGACCCTTGATGCTGCCCAATGCAATTATTCAACAACAGAGAAGGAACTCTTGGCTATAGTTTTTTCCTTAGAAAAATTCCGTTCATATTTATTCGGTACTAAGGTGATTGTTTATTCTGATCATGCAGCCCTAAAATATTTGTTCGCCAAGAAAGAAGCAAAGCCGAGGCTTATCCGTTGGATTCTCCTGCTACAAGAATTTAACCTCGAAATCCGCAACAAGAAGGGTGCAGAAAATTTGGTTGCAGACTATCTTAGTAGGCTGACTACAAGTGAAGAGGCAACACCCTTGAAAGACGAGTTCCCAAACGAGCACCTTTTCACGATTCAAGAAGGAACTCCATGGTATGTAGATATAGTTAATTATTTGGTTACTAGAACCATACCAGGAGAATTAACAAGAGCTCAAAGGGATAAGGTAAGAAGCGATGCCAAGTACTACATCTGGGATGACCCATATCTGTGGAAGCAATGCTCCGATCAGGTCCTTCGAAGGTGCGTGCCCGACCCCGAAATCCCCTCCATTCTTCACTTCTACTATTCATATGCCTGTGGGGGCCATTTTGGCCCAAAGAGGACAGCACGTAAGATACTAGAGCGCGGATTATTTTGGCCTACCCTATTTCGTGATGCTTATATGTTCTGCAAGGCCTGTGAACAATGCCAAAAGACAAGTAATTTAAGCCATAAAGACCAAATGCCACTTACCCCTATACTGATATGTAAAATATTTGATGTATGGGGTATAGATTTCATGGGCCCATTCCCTTCCTCTTTCGGTAATGTTTACATCCTACTAGTTGTGGACTATGTTTCGAAATGGGTAGAAGCTAAAGCTACCCGGACTGATCATGCTAAGGTTGTTGTAGATTTTGTCAAGTCCCACATTTTCTCCAGGTTCGGAATGCCCAGGGCGATATAAGTGACCGAGGCACTCACTTCTGCAACCGAGTGGTGGAAGCTCTATTCAAGAAATACAATATCACCAATTGAATTTCCACTGCATACCACCCACAAACAAGTGGACAAGCCGAAGTGTCCAATAGGGAGATAAAATCCATACTTGAAAAAACGGTTGACCCTAGAAGGAAGAATTGGAGTCTGAGACTCAACGATGCACTATGGGCCTACCGCACAGCCTATAAAACTCCTATAGGTATGTCTCCCTACCATTTGGTATTCGTTAAGCCATGTCATCTCCCTATGGAACTGGAACATAAAGCATACTGGGCAGTCAAACAATGCAACATGCGAATGGATGAGGCAAGAGAACAGAGGAAGTTGCAGCTACAAGAACTAGAAGAGATCCGCAATGACGCTTATGAGAGCTCTCGAATCTACAAGGAAAAGACAAAAGCCTTCCATGACAAGACGATCACAAGGAAAGAATTTGCAGTTGGCCAGAAAGTTCTTCTTTTCCATTCTAGGCTTAAACTCTTTCCTGGTAAGTTGCGATCTCGATGGGTTGGACCTTTCACTATTACTAACGTCTTACCTTATGGAGCAGTTGAGATTCAGAGTCCGACCACAGACAAGAGGTTCAAGGTAAATGGGCACCGTCTAAAACCCTTCTATGAAGGATTTCAGGTATACAATGCGGAAGAGGTACCCCTCGAAAGTCCGACCTATGCAGAGTAGGGCATGAAATTCTGTCTCCCCACCCACCTTCCACCGCATCAGGGAATTTTGTTCCTTTTTTTTTTTTTCTCTCTACTTATTTTCCTTTTAGTTTCCACCTTTTATTAAGTTTTAAGTGTGTGTGTGTGTGTGGGGGGGTACAGGCTTTAACCGTTTCATTTCAAAAAAAAAAAAAAAAAAAAAAACACTCAACTCTTTTGAAATCAATTGAAACAATATTTTGGGAAAATTCTTGTGGACCCAGTAATGAGGCACAATTAAGGAGTACATGACCTTTCTGAAGCCATTCCCTTTTTAGCTAGTCCTAAATTCAGGTTTAAGTAAACAGGGCAAATACTTTTACCTATGCTACAAATGGTAGGATGGAGCATAAAATGCACCTACCAGCCAAGTCATCTGATAGTAGGATGGAGCATAAAATGCACCTACTGACCAAGTAATTCAAACAGTAGGATGGAGCATAAAATGCACCTACTGACCAAGTAATTCAAACAGTAGGATGGAGCATAAAATGCACCTACTAATCAAGTAATCCAAAAGTGAGATGGAGCATAAAATGCACTCACTTCTTCAGAGGAGAGAAAAAGAAAATAAAAAGAGAGAGAAGATAAAAAGGTTTTCCCTGATTTACTACCTGGTTGCAGTAGCAAAAATTGGATTGACTGATGAATGAGTCATGTATGACTTGGTTGTGTTGATTTAATGGTTCGCAATAATTAACCTAGAATATTTGTAGAGAAAGACGAAGGAGAGTTGAGTTTAAAAATTGGTAGATAGTATTGTTCTCTTTTTTTTACTTGAATTCTGACTTGCCCGGGGACGGGCAAGGTTTAAGTGTGGGGGGATTTGATGAGAATAAAATTTATCATATCTTTACCCCTCAATATTTAGTATTTTGCACTTAATTGGTACCTAATTGGACTCATTACTCTTGTATTTCGATTCAGGGCAAGCAGATAGGCGATTGGAAGAAAACAAGGCTAATCGGATGTTTTTGCACAGTTTCGGCACCGATCAGTGATATGGGCATAACTTTCAATTCCGGACTCCGATTTAGACATTTCAAGAAGCACTGGAAAGATAAGGAAAAGATACACAACATTTATGTTTTGGGTTTTGGCAGAATCGATCCACATCGAAGATGAATTCGGGCCCAACGTCGGAGCAATTTCGTAGCAAGGTCCATTTCACAAGCTGAAGCCCATTTCGCAGAAGAGTCTTGAAACAAGCCCGAATTGTTAGAGAAGCCCAGTTCGAATTCAAGATCCAAGAGTCTCATTAGAATAGAAGTTGAATGTGATCTCAATAAAAGAGTTTTATCAGATTTAAATTCTCAAATTGTAATCCTAAAAAGATAAGAGATAAGAGTTAGGTAGGATAAGTTCAAATTAGCCTAGGACTTTCCAGTTTGAGGATAATCTCCTTAAGGGAGTTGGAGAGCAGCCCTCTACCCAAATCTATATAAAGGGAGGGCAGACCAGCACCCAAGGCATCAATTCCTCCAAGAGAGCTTCAGTCTTCAGAGAGGGAAATCAGCAACCAAGGAGGAAGAAGCAAGAGTTCGCCCCCCTTTCTCATCTAGAAGCTGTTTTTTTCATCATGAAGTGTCTGTAAGTTTTTATTTCTGGTTGAAGGGTTAGGGAAGCCTTGATTCTGTAACATTGTGAGATCTAATTGATTTTTATTTCAGTTCATTGTTTATGGGTATTCATATGTTTTCTGCTAATTAACTGTGAGGATTATTTTTGTTGATTAAGCAAGAAGGGCCCCTTGCTCATTCAATGGAAATAATCCATGGCCGATTGAATCTCCAGTTTCGTATATGATTGGTAGGTTCGATCATGGTGGCAACTAACATGAATTGATTGAAAAAAAGTTTTCGATCTATGTTAGGAAAATATATGATCTGGTTTAAACGATCCGAGCTTGTGAGATCGCTGACCAGAATTGGGTCTCTCCCCTCTTAATGCTATTAATAGGTTAAATCCTAAGAGCTTGTTTAGGATTGCCTATTAATAAGGGAAGCAATCAAAGAGCTTGTTTTGGTTGTCGAATAATAAGAGTAGAGGCTGGCTATTAGAGCTTGTTAATAGCTATAACCAATTTATTCATAAACAAATGAATCTATCTTTGCATCAAAGATCAATGCTACGAATCAAAGCTGAACTTATCCTTTCAATCGGAAGTTTTCTCCCATCGATTTAATCTTTTGTTTTTTGTTATTTTCTGCTATTTACTCATTTTCCTTAGCTTTACAAATCCCCCTTAATCCATCTACTTGGAAATAAATCCACCCAATCCCTGTGGAGAACGACCTTGCTCATCACTATCTGCAAATTATTAACCCAGAGCAAAACTATTTATCTTTGGTTGGGTTCGGCACCCACCACTTTCTCCTAATCTTATTAGGAGGTTTCTAGATCTGAATCACATTCAGATCTGGACTCTCTGTGTGGATAGGGTCAAGACCCTATCCTATATGCTAATCCATCTCAGAATTCGCCCCATGATTAACTAATCAAATAGCCCAGTTTGAAATGGGCTTTAGGCCCATTAAGCTTATGTACTCACTTAACCTTCCTAACTACTGCCTAGTTGGGCTTCCTTGTATGGTGTGGGACCCAAACATTGATCTACACATCAGCCACATGGGTTCAGCCCAACTTTTGTTACAAGGCCTGGCCGAATACACTGTTATGGACAGTGCACCCCCTGAAACCCATCTTATGGGCTCTATGGGCCCAACACTTATCCTAAGTGGTCTCTGGGCCAAGCCACCTTGTAACACTCAAGGACTGTGGGCAGATGCAAGATTAGCCCATCAGGTATTTTCCTCAATGGTCTTACACTTAACCTCTCAGCCCATAATGATCATACACTGCCTGACAAGAGATGACCTCTCCCTCAGCTACAAGGAACAGTGTTGCACTCTCTACTTATATGGATCTCGGGAATTAAAACCTACTTGCAAACATTTTAGAAACCATAATATATATACTTTTATATCTCATATAAAATATACTTTGCGAAACAAATCTCAATGGTTGAAATCGGCTGCCGGCAGTCTTGGTTTCCATTAGTGAGAGTGCATCCCCGATCATTACCTTTGTTCGACAAAGGGGCTGATCTTGTCACTTTGATCACCCACTCAGATGAATTCTCAGACTGTCCCAACATACCCAGGTTTTGACCCCCGCTAAGGATCTCACTGATTGGTACATCAAAGATAGCCCAATCCGACACCTAGTGCAGTATCATAATCGAGTCTAGGGGTCGGGTGTAACTTTCCAGTTTTGCCCATCAATCTCCAAGGTCCAGGGCAATACTGGAAATCTGGTCCAGTTCAAAGATTCAATTAATCCTACACTGTATGTGCCTAGGGTCTCACCCTGGCAGCTGAGACAAGCCACCCCAACCGACTTGGTGGCACCACAGTGTCAACCTTATCGGGATAGGTCTCCCCAGACCGACCCACTAGCTGTGAACATTCTAAACTAACACGAGTCTCATTAAGTGTCCAGTTTAAGGGTATTACACAGAAACATACCAAGGGAACATGAATCAAATATGCACTTTTATTCATTTACAATAAACTCATAAAGTACATCATTCTGATTGAAGCTAAGGGCATACAAAACTGTCAAACATACACCACGACAGAAAAGGAACTATTAGCGGTAATTTTTTCTTTTGATAAATTTTGTTCATATCTGATTTTGTCCAAGGTTATTGTGTATACAGATCACTCGGCACTCAACCATCTACTTGGAAAGAAGGATGCAAAGCCAAGGCTGATTAGGTGGATCCTGTTGCTGCAAGAGTTTGATGTTGAAATCCATTACAAAAAGGGTACTGAGAACCTAGCTGCAGATCATCTTTCCCGGTTTGAAAATGCAGATTTGGAAGGGAAGATAACTAGCACCCTCCAAGATGATTTTCCGGACGAGCAGCTCTATTCCATTCAGGTAGATACATCCCATTGGTATGCTGATTTTTCCAATTATCTTGTTGGAAATGTTCTCCCTCCTAATCTTTCATATCAGTAGAGGAAGAAATTCTTCTCTGATGTGAAACACTATTTGTGGGAGGATCAGATCAATTGGAGGTATGTCCCCGAGGAGGAGATGGAGTCGGTACTCCGATATTGCAATGATCGGGAAGCAGGAGGCCATTTTGGAGCCAACCGCACTGCAGCCAAGGTCCGCATGTGACCAATGCCAGAGGACAGGTAACATCTCTTGACAGAATGAAATGCCTTTCACTAATATATTAATCTATGAAATCTTTGATGTATGGGGTATTGACTTCATGGGACCCTTCCCAAATTCTTTTTGATGAACATACAATTTATCTATAATTGCCGAGGTTTTTGCATGGATTCTTATAACGGTTTTATTGAATTTTGCCCTAATTTAGCTTAATGACAAGAAAGATTTCAGGGGTAATCAATTCAAGAAAAAGAAGGCAAAAGGTAAGAAAAGAAGGGCAAAAATTACCAAATTCATCCCAGCTCAGCCATGGAAGCAAGAGAGCATAATTCGGCCCATGTAGTGCAAGTTAATTCCTTGGGAAAACCTAAGAAAAAGAAGCCTAGCAAGGAGAAAATTTTGGCCCAATAAGAGGAGGCCCATTCTCAACCCAAAGAACAAGTTAGAGTATAGCTAACATGTGCTAAGAATGAGCTTAATTGCAGCCCAAATAGCAGCCCAAAGGAGCTAGGGGCGGCAACCCTTAGAAGGTTCTTGAGAGAGAGCTCTAGAAGGTTAAAAGGGGGTGTAATACACCCCATTCTTTCTAGAGGCTTCAAGAAGGGGCAAGAGCTCCCTTGAAAATCTATATAACGAGGCCTCTAGAGGGGGGAGAGGTGTTTAATTGCTTGAGATCAAGGCTCTCCCACTCCTAGAGGTTCAAACACCTTGAAGAGAAGAGAAGAAGGGCTAGGCACAAGGAGGAGAAGAAGAAGGGCTAATGGAGTTCAAGTCAAGCTAGCAAGAAGAGAAGGTGAGTTCAAAATTGGGGGTTTTTGATTCAGAGATCTATTGTAATAATTCCATTATAGTTTCATTTTCCTTTGATTCGAATCTAGCTTCCTTGTTGTAATTTTTTTTTTCTTTGTCCCTCTTCCATTCTTTCTTGATGTAATTAAGTTTGTAAAATTTCAGATCAGCAATCAATTTCTTTTTGATTCATTCGAATGGGTGTAAAGTGTTCTTGAAGTTTCTTGAATAGGGCTTAATTGTAGATCAAATTAGCCAATTAAACATTCAAAACTCAGATCTGAATTCTCAGATCTGAGATTGCAAGATCTGAATTGCTTGGAAGAGAATTCAGATCTGCAAATTTTCAGATTGGCCGAATTGATCTAAGCTTGGAATTCTTAGAGTGCTTGAGAAAGACTCTAGGAATTCAGATCTACTATTCAATAACTGAATTGCATGCAAGGTTAGAGATAACTTGCACAATTCAGTTGGTGATCAATTCAGATTTGAATTGATGCCTTAGATGTGTTTGAAAAAATGCATGCATGAATGATTAGATTCTTATTAGAGATAGAAGAACCGTCATTCATGCATAGGATGAACATGCGCTTGAGAGAGGCTGTTCATGACCTTGGGGTTATACCAAACCAATGCTCAATCACAATCTATTCGAATGATTCAATTTGATTGATTGCTGAATTCTGAGATTAACATTTACTGCTTACTCTTTTAACTTGAATTTAAGGGAATTGGTCCAATAATTTAGATAGATTTTAGTTTAGGATTTTTAGCTCTTGAATAAAGTTTTGATTTATTGTTGATCAGATAAGAAGTGCCCAATTTAGTATTGGTAATTGTTTCCTAAATCCTCGTGGGAATGATACTTTATTCACTACTTTACTAATTGAATAGCTAGTGCACTTGCTAGTGTCACAATGAGCCACATCAAGTTTTTTGGCGCCGTTGCCGGGGATTTAGGGAAACAATGTTAGGAAACATTGAGCATTCTTATTCTGGTCTCATTCAACATTGCATTCGTAGTTGGTTTAATTTGATTAATTTTACATTTTAGCTTTGAATGCAACTGCTGTACTACTGTAGTTATGTTTCTTCTTTCTTTAGTAGATTACTTTCTTTTTCTTGTTTTAGTTTCATTTTAATAAAGGTAGACCTGATTTCCTTTCTATGTTGAAGTTATTACCTTCTAAGAGAAAAGATAAAAAAATTCACAAAAACATGAGTGTTGCAGATCTAAGTTGCATTCGGCACTCAGATCAACAGAACTCAGATCTGCAGCACTCAACCGAAAAGAAATGCTTGTGTTTTAGCCTTTTATTTTTTTTCCATTACAAAAAGAAAAAAACTATATATATATAAAATGAAAAGAATAAAAAGGGGGGGACTTTTGAACAACAAGAGGGCCAATTGAGAATTCGGATCCGGATCAGAACTCAGATCTGAGTTCAGATCTGAATTCTGTTGTTGTAGACCTACAACAGTTTAGATCTGAGTTTCTCTGAACACAGATCTGAACTGATGCAAATTTGAGGTGACACTTCTGCTATTCCCCAAAAGCAATTTGGTAGCAATAACTGAAGGTAAGGCAATTGAGAATTCAGATCCGACTTGAGTTCAGACCTGAATTCTGCTGTTGCAGAACTGCTCAGTTCAGGTCTGAGTTCAGATGAACTCAGACCTGAACTGATACAAGTTTGAGGTGAATAGGGTGTCATCACAACCCCAATTCACCCTAGGATACATCTGCCAGACCCCAAAAATAGTTGGATAGCAAAGGCTTGAGGAAATTCAGATCTGAACTGATACAAATCTGAACTACAGTTGAGGACTAAACCAATACTTTGAATTTTTGATGAACTATTTACTCTGCTCTATTCACTTGTAACCGAGCTAATGTAGCTGAGGGGATGTATGTTTGGATTGAAAATTTGTGATGCCTCAGATATTTAATGAAAAGCAACACTTTCTAAGTGTTTCTATTAGAATTCAGACTTGTAGTAGGGCTGCTATAGCAGATCTGATTTGAGGACAGGTTTGTGCTTTCAAACACCCGCACATTCTTGGATGTTCCTTGAAAATTTTCAAAAAAATTTTCTTCTATGATGTCTAGCTTTGATTTCTATTGTGAATGAACAAAAGGTCTAAAATTTTAGATTCAATTCTGCTCTGCAACCTGCAGTAGTAGCAATACAGCAGACCTGAAATCAAAAGTTGGATGGAATGAATGGTTTATTTTTCATATACTTGAAAGCTATAGGTTGATTTAGATGATGTTAGCTTATGGGCATTTGTATGGATTTATAAGAAGTCTGAACCAACAAATTGACTATGTTAAATGTGAACTGAACCACTTTCAATCCGAATTGCAACAGCATATACAGGTTGTATGCATTGCAGACCTGATTTCAGGTTTGAGATTATGAGCTATACAATTGCATAGCTTAAAACCCTGAAGCCCTACAGTTAGCAGACCTGATCTCAGCCTGATTATTTATGATAGGTGTGAGTACTTTGAATAAGATGTGAATATTGGAACTTTGATTTGGACCCCAACCCTAATTCAATTCAGATCTGATTCCAGCCCTAATTGATATATCCTTGAGTGCAGCATATTGCAGATCCACTGACCTGGCATCAAGTAGCTGCTATATTTGATTGAATAATTAGCTTTGTATTTGGTTTCCGCTACTGTAAAAACTCACAATTCCCACTAATTTCAATATCAGTGGCTACTGTAATTTCAGATCTGAACTCAGATCAAAAGGTGGCTGTTCTCAGTAGGTAAGTTTGCAGATCTGATTTCAGGTCTCTGCAATCAATTGAGGCATACAAGACATATAAGTTGGGACTTGAAAGAGAAGTCTTAAGCTCTTGAGTTCAGACTTATTTCAGACCTAATTGCATTAGATTTCAGACCCACTTAGTGATATTAGGTTTTTTTTTGTAAGTAACTGTTCTCAAAAGCTAAGATTTCAGGTCTGATTCTATAAGGTTAGAGCCTGAAAAGCAGCCTAAAGATCCTAAATTCAGCAATGATTTCAGATCTATTTACAGTAGATCTTAGATATGTTTACTTCTATTCATTTATGTTTAGAACAGTGTGTAATAAACTCCATTGCTAATTTAGCTAGTTCTCTTTTCCATTGATGGTCTACTTCACACTTGAAGGCTGGTCTAAGTTTCAGTAATGGAGCAATGTTTTTCTAGTTTGAAATTTTCAAAAAAAAAAGCAAATAACTTTGGTTGTGTGCTATTCTATACATCAACAATCTTTTTATTGCTTGGTTTTTGATACTTATTCTTGAAATTTTTCTTATGGATAGAATTTAGACTTCTTAGCTTTGTAATTTTCCCTTTAACTTGTAAATTGCTGCTACATTAGGATTACTTATTGGTTAAATTATTTACATTCTTTTGGATTGTGTATAGTATCTTTTTATTGCTTGGCTCAGATTATTTAGAACAAAGCTCCTAATCTCTCAAGTTTGAATTTATTTCTAGCAAGAAGAGGCTTCCCACCAAAGTATCCATTTTATTATCCAGGGAGTCCTCTATTCACCCTTCTCTTTACTTGATATTGCTCTTGTTGGTTTTATTGTGATTCCCTAACACTAGGAACATTGAGGACAATGTTCATCTTAAGTGTGGCGGAGTGAGCCTGAGGCTAGGGTGTGGGGGCTGAAACCATGCACCTCATTCACCCCAACACACATATGCAGGCAATGACATATCCAAGTAGACTGAAACCCCTCAAGTTCATTGCTATTTATTGGGTGATTTTTAAGAAAGAATACAATGAGTTTAGGGAGACCAATGTATTTATTAAGTTTTTATTCTTGTGAATAAGCCAACTTAGTATATGCATGAGAAAAAAAGGGGAGCTGAATATGTTTTCAGCATAACTAGCCTTAACTACCTTCATGTGTATGAAAGCACTTGATTTCATTGTTAATGGTCAAGAAAGCTAGTGCACATTTGAATTTTTGATACATGAGATTCAATAAGGACAAAGCCCAAATTGACTCCGCTATTTTGAGCTGAATAGTAAAACTAGAAGCTCAGAACATGAGACTTGTTATCTACCTCAAGCATGTGACCAGTGTGAGATGGAGCATAAAATGCACTCACACCAAAAGAAAAAGAAAAGGGTGAGACGGAACATAAAATGCACTCACCCCTAGAAATAATTAATTATGGTGACAGCTGAGATTCAAAGAGGCATACTAAAGTTGAACTCTCATTAAGATATAGTTACAGATGTGAAACTTAGTTCAATTTGATTATTAACTTTGACAATTAAGGAGCTGATTTATATATTGATTGGGAGTGAAGGCTGAACTTTGAAGAAATTCATATTCTCCTTTCCATGGATCTTGTACATGTGTTAAATGGTAATTTACAAGAATAAGAGCTGAACACTTACAAAAGTTCCCCGACCACTCAATGCATTTTTATCTTAAAAATTCACCTGATGAATGGTGAGAATAGAGGGGGGGGGGGGAATGCTCAGTTTATGGCTGATGTCTTTTCTTGAAGACAAGAAAAAGCTTAAGTGTGGGGGTATTTGATGAACATACAATTTATCTATAATTGCCAAGGTTTTTGCATGGATTCTTATGCCGGTTTTATTAAATTTTGCCCAAATTTAGCTTAATGACTAGAAAGAGAGCAACTCAGCCATGGAAGCAAGAGAGCATAATTCGGCTCAAGTAGTGCAAGTTAATTCCTTGGGAAAACCTATGGAAAAGAAGTCTAGCAAGGAAAAAATTTCGGCCCAGCAAGAGGAGGCCCAATCTCAGCCCAAAGAACAGCCTAGAGTATAGCTAACATGTGCTAAGAAGGAGCTTAATTGCAGCCCAAATAGCAGCTCAAAGGAGCTAGGGGCAGCAACCCTTAGAAGGTTCTTGAGAGAGAGCTCTAGAAGGTTCAAAGGGGGTGTAATACACCCCATTCTAGAGGCTTGAAGAAGGGGCAAGAACTCCCTTGAAAATCAATATAAGGAGGCCTCTAGAGGGGGGAGAGGTGTTCAATTGCTTGAGATCAAGGCTCTCCCACTCCTAGAGGTTCGAACACTTTGAAGAGAAGAGAAGAGAAGAAGGGCTAGGCGCAAGGAGGAGAAGAAGGGCTGAAGCAGTTCAAGTCAAGCTAGCAAGAAGAGAAGGTGAGTTCGAAATTGAGGGTTTTTGATTCAGAGATCTATTGTAATAATTCCACTCTAGTTTTATTTTCCTTTGATTTGAATTCAGCTTTTTTGTTGTATTTTTTTTTCTTTCTCCCTCTTCCATTCTTTCTTGATGTAATTAAGTTTGTAAAATTTCAGATCAGCAATCGATTTCTTTTTGATTCATTTGAATGGGTGTGAATTGTTCTTGAAGTTTCTTGAATAGGGGTAAATTGTACATCAATTTAACCAATTAAACTTTCAAAACTCAGATCTGAATTCTCAGATCTGAGATTGCAAGATCTGAATTGCTTGGAAGAGAATTCAGATCTGCTAATTTTCAGATAGGCTGAATTGATCTAAGCTTGAAATTCTTAGAGTGCTTGAGAAAGACTCTAGGAATTCAGATCTACTATTCAAGAACTGAATAGCATGCAAGGTTAGAAATAACTTGCACAATTCAGTTGGTGATCAATTCAGATTTGAATTGATGCCTTAGATGTGTTTGAAGAAATGCATGCATGAATGATTAGATTTTTACTAGAGATAGAAGAACCATCACTCATGCATAGGATGAACATGCGCTTGAGAGAGGCTGTTCATGACCTTGGGGTTATACCAAACCAATTTTCAATCACAATCTATTTGAATGATTCAATTTGATTGATTGCTGAATTCTGAGATTAACATTTACTACTTACTCTTTTAACCTGAATTGAAGGCAATTGGGCCAATAATTTAGATAGATTTTAGTTTTGGATTTTTAGCTCTTGAATAAAGTTTTGATTTATTGTTGATTAGATAAGAAGTGCGCAATTTAGTATTGGTAATTGTTTCCTAAATCCTCATGGGAACGATACTTTATTCACTACTTTACTACTTGAACGGCTAGTGCACTTGCTAGTGTCACAATGAGCCACATCACTTTTGGAAATAAATACATCCTAGTTGCTATTGACTATGTGTCCAAATGGGTGGAAGCCATGGCTTTACCCACAAATGACTCTAGGAGAGTAGTGCACTTCCTCAAAAATCTATTCACTCGATTCGGCACACCTCACGCCATAATTAGTGATAGGGGAACTCATTTCTGCAACACCCAATTTGAGCGGCTGATGCAAAAATATGGTGTCATGCATAAATTAGCAACTCCATATCACCCTCAAACCAGTGGCCAAGTCGAATTAGCTAATAGGGAACTAAAAAGAATTTTGGAGAAGACGGTAGACTCGTCTAAGAAGGACTGGTCAGTCAAGCTAGATGATGCATTGTGGGCATATAGGACTGCATACAAAACACCTATCGGCATGTCCCCATATAGGTTGGTCTTTGGAAAACCATGTCATTTACCTTTTGAACTTAAGCATAAGGCATATTGGGCCCTGAAGCTATTAATTTTTGATTTGCAGGCCGCAGGAGCACAGAGACGAATGCAGCTAAATGAGATGGATGAATTCAGACTTGTAGCCTATGAGAATGCCAAGATTTACAAGGAAAGAACCAAGCGATGGCATGATAAGAACTTATTGAGGCATGACTTTCAGGTAGGACAGCAAGTATTATTGTATAATTCACGCCTCCGCTTGTTCCCAAGCAAGCTGAAATCGAGGTGGTCTAGACCTTTCACTATTTCACAAGTTTTCCCTCATGGAGCTGTCGAGGTCACTCACCCGACACAAGGCACATTTAATGTCAATGGTCAATGCCTCAAACCATATATAGTGGATGGAACGTTGCCTACCCCATCCACTGTATACCTAGATGATCATTGATCCAACTGGAAGGTCAAGCTTCAGACAGAAAACAAGCACTTATTGGGAGGCAACCCAATGTTGATAAGTAGCTTCTTTATTATTTATTTGTTCTTCTGCTTTTATTTTCCGTACCATTCGAGTTTTCTTTTCTAGGGTCTTAATTTCATAGATTGCTGATCACCCCTAGTGTTTCTCATTCTTGAAGGGATGAGAGATCCATCCTATGGACGCCCAAAGATTGCGGAATAAGGGGCGAATTTCAAAAATTTTATCTCTCCCTTCAACTGGGAATCGTATTCCCTATTTAGAAAATCATATTTTCAAGGATCAATCTTGAACCATAAACTGAACCAGATCTGAACCAAAAGGAGTGGGAGAGGATTATACCTGATACGGAGAAATACTATCTCCCAATGGAGGTGTTCACGCCCAAGGAAGGATCCAAAATCTGCTCCCACTGAAGATGGCGCAGTGAAGGAAGGAGCAGAATCAGCAATGTTCTTCAAAAGAACTTGACCCTTCGCAAGAATCAACAGGACGGCTTGTGAGTACAGCTCCAATCAATCTTTTCCCAAAAGATTGAAATCAAGATCCAATCTTGATTGCTCCCAAGAACTGGAGATCGAACTGAAGGAATGGCAATGGCAGGAAGGTGGCGGCAGAAGAGAATTCGCAGTATGCAGGAAATCCCTTAATCTCTCTTTCTTAAAGAGAAGAATGCTATTGATGTTATTATGTTCTTCAAGGCTGCCGCCCCCTTCCCCTTTTATAATCTTAAAGGGTTCAGCTCCTAATCAGATTAGGAGTTGCTAATCCAAATCATATTTGGGTTAGATGTCCCTTAGTGATAAGGGATAATCCTTATCTTATCTGCAGATCAGATCAGCTGTCTCCTAATCTAATTAGGAGGTTTCCAGATCTAAATCTTTATTTAGATCTTGGACTCTCTGAGTGGATAGGGTCTAAGCCCAATCCTTTTAGCTGACCCACTTCAGAATTCGCCCCCTTTTAAATGACTGATCAAATCAGCCCAGTTCGAAATGGGCTTAAGGCCCATTAAGGTTATGTACTCAAAAAACCTTCCAAATTGCTGCCCAGTTGGGCTTCCTTGTATGGCGTGGGACCCAAGCATTGATCTACACATCAGCCACATGGGTTCAGCCTAGCCTTCGTTACAAGAACTGGCCGAATGCACTGCTGAAGACAGTGTACCCCTGAAAACCCATCAAATGAGCTCTATGGGCCCAACACTTACACTAAGTGGTCCCTGGGCCAAGCCACTTTGTAACACCCAGGGACTGTGGGCAGATGCAAGATTAGCCCATCAGGTGTTATCCTCAATGGTCTTACACTTAACCTCTCAGCCCATAATGATCATACACTGCCCGACAAGAGAGGACCTCTCCCTCGG
Source organism: Nelumbo nucifera (assembly GCF_055504915.1). Lineage (NCBI taxonomy): Eukaryota > Viridiplantae > Streptophyta > Magnoliopsida > Proteales > Nelumbonaceae > Nelumbo > Nelumbo nucifera. The sequence goes on from NC_142651.1 coordinate 83,140,697, forward strand.
CTGCAAGGAACAGTGTTGCACTCTCCACTCATATGGATCCCGGGAATTAAAACCTTCTTGCAAACAATTTAGAAACCATATATATATACTTTTATATCTTATATAAAATATATTTTGCAAAACAAATCTCAACGGTTGAAATCGGCTGCCGGCAGTCTTGGTTTCCATCAGTGAGAGGGCATCCCCGATTATTACCTTTGTCCGACAAAGGGGCTGATCCTGTCACTATGATCACCCACTCAGATGAATTCTCGGACTGTCCCAACATACCCAGGTTTTGACCCCCGCTAAGGATCTCACTGATTGGTACATCAAAGACAGCCTAATCCGACACCTAGTGCAATATCATAATCGAGTCTAGGGGTTGGGTGTAACTTTCCAGTTTTGCCCATCAATCTCCAAGGTCCAGGGCAATACTGGAAATCTGGTCCAGTTCAAAGATTCAATTAATCCTACACTGTATGTGCCTAGGGTCTCACCCTGGCAGCTGAGACAAGCCACCCCAACCGACTTGGTGGCACTACAGTGTCAGCCTTGTCAGGATAGGTCTCCCCAGACTGACCCACTGGCTGTGAACATTCTAAACTAACACGAGTCTCATTAAGTGTCCAGTTTAAGGGTATTACACAGAAACATACCAAGGGAACATGAATCAAATATGTATCTTTATTCATTTACAATACTCATAAAGTACATCATTCTGATTGAAGCTAAGGGCATACAAAAACTGTCTAACAGCTCCCACTTGCACTTAGGTCCAATCAGGTACTAGTCGGAGTCCCATGCTTTCCACGTGTTTCTCAAACACTTTCTGTGATAGTGGCTTTGTCAATGGGTCTACCACATTCTCCGCTGATGCTACCTCTTTACCCTATCCTCCCGTAGGTCCAGCGTTGTTATACAATAGTGGAATGGGTGATGTGCTGAATTCCAAATTCAGGAATGAACACCTTCATTCATAAGGCAGCCTCACTTACGACAATGCTTTCGGCTTGGGTTGTGGACTATTAATTTGCTACTTAGGACCCCTGTTTGCTGACATTCAGCAAACAGCACACGATCCTATCGTGAAAACATATCCAGATGTAGACTTTCTATCATTTGGGTCTGACTGGAAATCGGCATCTGTAAACCCTTGGATCTGTAGTGAGCTACCGTCGAACACCAGACAAAACTCTTTTGTCCTTCGAAGGTACTTAAGTATGTTTTTCACAGCAGTCCAATGCTCCTGCCCTAGGTTGGCATGAAATCTGCTTACTACACTCACTGCCTGAGCAATGTCAGGATGAGTGCACAGCATGGCATACATGATGCTCCCTACGGCAGAGGTATAGGGAACGTTTTTCATGCCATCAATCTCCTCAGAAGTCTTGGGAGACATCTTCTTGGAGAGAGTGACTCCGTGCCTAAAAGGAACATTTCCTTTCTTGGAGTTTTCCATGCTGTATCTTTTGACTATTTTGTCAATGTAAGCAGATTGGGATAATCCTATTATCCGCTTCGATCTATCTTTATAGAGTCGAAGACCTAGTATATAGGAGGCTTCTCCAAGATCTTTCATGGAGAATTGCTGCGAAAGCCATACTTTCACCGTAGTTAACTTTCCTACATCATTCCCAATGAGTAGAATGTCATCTACATACAGAACCAAGAAGGTAACCTTATCCCCACTGTACTTCCTGTAGACACAGGGTTCATCCGGATTCTGCTCGAAGTCAAATGATTTGACAGCAGAGTTAAAACGGATGTTCCAACTTCTAGAAGCTTGCTTAAGCCCATATATGGATCTGTTAAGTTTACATACCATGTTTTCCTGACCTGCAGCAATGAAGCCTTGCGGCTGCTGCATATAGATATCTTCAGTAAGATCTCCATTCAGGAATGCAGTTTTGACATCCATCTGCCAAATCTCATAATCATGGTATGCTGCTACAGCTAGTAGGATCCTAATGGATTTAAGCATGGCCACAGGCGAAAAGGTTTCCTCATAATCGATGCCTTCTTTCTGAGTGTACCCTTTCGCCACTAGACGAGCCTTGAAGGTCTCAATCCTACCATCGGGGCCCTTCTTCCTCTTGTAAATCCATTTGCAACCGATTGCCTTTACCCTGGAGGGCGGATCTGCTAGAGTCCAGACTCCATTGGTCTCCATTGGGTCCATCTCTGCTCTCATGGCCTCCACCCACTTCTGGGAATCTATGTCCAACATAGCTTCCGCGTAAGTCATGGGATCCTCCTCACTAGTCAAGGTTTCCACCAGGTAACTATCCTGGTCATAACCATAACGGACTGGTGGCCTGGATGCCCGAGTGGATCTTCTAAGTTGGTCACTACCTGGAACTTGTGGGACATCTCCCACTGCTCCTGAGCTCTCCTCATCAAGAACAGCTTCCTGACGATGGGTGTCCAGGATATAGTCGGTTTCCAAGAATTGTGCATTTTGACTGCAGAACACTTTCTGCTCACTTGGGTCATAGAAAAGGTAACCTACAGAGCCTTTTGGGTAGCCTACAAATAGGCAACGACTGGTCTTAGATTCCAACTTGTCTGCATTTGTTCTTTTAACGTGTGCTGGACAACCCCAAATCTTCAAGTGTCTGACACTTGGTTTCTTTCCGGTCCAAAGTTCATATGGAGTATTTGGAACCGATTTGGTTGGAACCTGATTCAGCACGTAAATCGCAGTCTCTAATGCGTAACCCCAAAAGGATGTGGGTAACTCTGAGTGTATGAGAAGCGACCGGACCATATCTAATAAGGTCCTATTCCTCCTCTCTGAAACACCGTTAACTTGTGGTGTAGCAGGAGGAGCTAATTGTGATACTATCCCATTGTCCTTTAAGTAGTCCCTGAATTCGTCAGAGAGATATTCGCCACCTTGATCTGATCGAAGGGCTTTAACTTCTCTCCCTAACTGTTTCTCGACCTCTTGTCTAAACTCTTTGAACTTTTCAAAGGATTCAGACTTGTGTCTCATTAGGTACACGTAACCATATCTTGAAAAATCATCTGTGAAGGTGATGAAATACACGTGTTGATTTCGTGTCCTAACACTCAGGGGACCACATACATCAGTATGTATTAGGTCAAGTGTGCCTGTACATCTTTCAGGCTTACCGTTAAATGGCCGTTTCGTCATCTTGCCTTGTAGGCAAGGCTCACAAGTGGGAAGATCTTCTACAGCTAGAAAATCCAAAGGACCATCCTTTACCAACCTTGTGATTCGGTCAACACCGATGTGGCCAAGTCGGTAATGCCACAGACACGTGGGATTAACTGTATCACGGGCTCTCTTCTTGGGGTTTTCAACCGACGTAGTTTCGGTTATGTTAGTTTCTAGAGAAGGATGTAGAACATAGAGACCGTTCTCCAGTTCCCCGTATGCGATGAATCTGTTATTTCTTTTAATAGTAATCGTATTACTAAAGAAGACAGAATAACCATCTGCACACAGTTTTGAGACAGAAATCAAATTTCTTCTTAAATTTTGTACATAAAGACAATCTTTCAGTACAATTATTCCTTCTCTAAAATATAGTTCCACGGTTCCTATGGCCGCGGCTGCAACAGTTGCAGTAGTCCCCAAGTAGAGTGTGACTTCTCCTTCACTCAGCCTTCTGCTTACCTTGAACCCCTGCAGTGAGTTACACGCATGAGTTGAAGCCCCGGAGTCAATACACCCGGACGCAGAACCTACCAATAAATTGGTTTCTATAACACAAGTTTCGAAGTTACCTTTCTTGGATTCCAGGTAGGCAGGACAATTCTTTTTCCAGTGGCCGGTCTTCTTGCAGAAGTGACAGGCATCCGATGCTTTGTCTTTCTTTTGTTTCTTGCTTTTAGTTGCTTTCTTCTGAGGCTTCTTTGCCTTCCTCTTTCTCTTGCCTGTGTTGCCAGCTTCAACAAGCATGGCTACAGGCTCATCCTTTTTAATTAGTTCTTCAGCTCTTTGCAACATATTGCTGAGCTCCTGTAAGCTGACATTCAGCTTGTTCATGTTATAGTTCATGATGAATGGATTAAAGGAAGGAGGCAAAGAGTTAAGGATAGCATCTATCTGGGTTGCAAGGTCCAGCCCGGATCCAAGAGCCTCCAGTTCGTTGATGTATCCCATCATCCGAAGACAATGGTCGTGAAATTGTTGACCCTTGGACATTTGTGTGGTCATGAACTGTTTCAAGACCTTTTGTCGAGTAGAATGATTCTGCTCTTCATACATTGTCCTGAGACTATCCAATATGTCTTTGGCAAGTTCGATCTGATCGAATTGCCTCTGTATCGGATTGTCCAAGGAGGCAATGATGTAACACCGGGCAAGGGATTTTTTCTCCTCCCATTCTTGATAGTCTCTCCTTCGGGCCTCAGAAGCCCTATCTCCCGGACGCTCCGGGGCAGGATTCTTTGCCACTTTGTCAAGTTTTTCAGAAGCAAGGACCAGCATAAGGTTCCTATACCAGTTAGCATAGTTTGGGCCTTTCAACTTGTTGTCATCAAGTAGCTTTGCAAATGATCCGTTTGCCATTTTCTGATAAAAGAGCAAACATCAGTCCACAACCTAATTTGATTCATGTTCATTTCATAGATATGGATTTTAATCCACGATCCATTTCCATTTATTTGTCTCTGAGATTTCCCTCCTTTCTCAGCGACGGAGACTACGGGTTGTCTCTGGAAATGTGGGAAATCACATAGGGTTCATGAGGCCAACTGTTTCAGCTGCATAACCCCACCACCTTTCTGTGAAGGATCATATCCACTCATCATATGAGTTTTCCCTTTGGCCTCTGTCAGACAAGGTTCAAAGCCGTTTTCAGGTAAACCTTTCTGTCCAGTGAGTGCTTACCCATCATATTCGTGAACGCCAAGGTACCGTGAGAGAGTTCCCATTTTCTGGTGAAGCCCCTCCCACATCGGTCTATGACGCCCCTATCATCTTATGAAACACTTAGACAAGCCCAACAGCAAATGGATAGCCCATTTTCTGGTGCGTTTCCTCATTACTGAAGGACCCTTTAGAGAGCTCATCATATGAATCTCCCTATCACATGCACTCATATTATCTGGAGGGAACAGATAATTACGCCCTAGTTCTATCTTTAGGTCAAACCAAAGTGGCTCCTACTGACTTTCATAAAGCCAGATTTTGGTGGGCCTAAATCGGCTAGGGTTCCGCACGAGACCTCATGATGAGGTGTGGGGCCCACCACTGAGGGAGGTCATCCAATGACCAAAAGGGACACCATGGCAATGATGTGCATTCAGCCATGGTGTGCGCAAGAGCCACTGTCGATTGAGCATGGGCCAAGTACTTATGGCCCATGTACGTAGCACATCACACATCCATACATCACATGCAGGGATAAATTGATCCAATCAATTAATTATCTGTAAAGCCCATTTGAAGCCCATTTTAAATCCATAATATTAACCATTAACATTATCTAGGTATATGGGCCGAACGGTTCAACCCATATAGCTTTAAAGGGTTAGGTGGGCTTTTAGCAGTTTTAACTGTTTAAAACTGGGCCTTTACAGGTTGGGCCGAATTAACCATTTAATTAAATATCAATCCTTAGGCCCATTAGTGGGAAAATTAGGGCTGACTTTCAGCCTTGATTAAACCCTAGATTCGGTCCAAACAGTTTGAACCAATCTTGGTTCGAATGGGTCTAGGGTTTGATCTTTAATTAAATCTTTAATTCAAGAAAATAATCTGAAATTAATTACTGATAAAAGAAAAACAGCAATCAGTAAATCAGGGCTGTTCGCACAATCCATCCTACAAAACAGAGGTTAGATCACAGAATGCAGTTTCACAAATTGCAAATCGTAGATAGCGATTCTCCCATCTGCGAAATCTTCTTCTCTGCGAAATCTCCCTTTCTGCGCCGCCATCTTCGATCCAAAATTAAAATAAATAGAAATCCTATTTCTATTAATAATTACATCAGATCAAATACCTATACATTGAGTCTAGAAAAATAAAAAAAATTATTTACAGACCAAATGTAATAAATCAAGAAACTGCAAATCTTGCAGGTTCCCCGCACAAACCAAGATTTCGATCTCCTCTTGTACGAACAGCCCATAAATCAAGAAAATCATAAAGAACAACTCTAAATAATAATCAGATTTATATAAAATTAATTTCAGATTATTCGCCCATTAATTTTGGGAACAAAATTTCCCAAAACCCATATCTGCGCAAATCGGGTAGAACACCTTCCGCCCATTTGCGCAGGTTCAGATCTGAAACAAACTGATTCAAGATTTGAACCATGGCTCTGATACCACTGAAGGGTTGAGAGATCCATCCTATGGACGCCCAAAGATTGCGGAATAAGGGGCGAATTTCAAAAATTTTATCTCTCCCTTCAACTGGGAATCGTATTCCCTATTTAGAAAATCATATTTTCAAGGATCAATCTTGAACCATAAACTGAACCAGATCTGAACCAAAAGGAGTGGGAGAGGATTATACCTGATACGGAGAAATACTATCTCCCAATGGAGGTGTTCACGCCCAAGGAAGGATCCAAAATCTGCTCCCACTGAAGATGGCACAATGAAGGATGGAGCAGAATCAGCAATGTTCTTCAAAAGAACTTGACCCTTTGCAAGAATCAACTGGACGGCTTGTGAGTACAGCTCCAATCAATCTTTTCCCAAAAGATTGAAATCAAGATCCAATCTTGATTGCTCCCAAGAACTGGAGATCGAACTGAAGGAATGGCAATGGCAGGAAGGTGGCGGCAGAAGAGAATTCGTAGTATGCAGGAAATCTCTTAATCTCTCTTTCTTAAAGAGAAGAATGCTATTGATGTTATTCTGTTCTTCATGGCTGCCGCCCCCTTCCCCTTTTATAATCTTAAAGGGTTCAGCTCCTAATCAGATTAGGAGTTGCTAATCCAAATCATATTTGGGTTAGAAGTCCCTTAGTGATAAGGGATAATCCTTATCTTATCTGCAGATCAGATCAGCTGTCTCCTAATCTAATTAGGAGGTTTCCAGATCTAAATCTTTATTTAGATCTTGGACTCTCTGAGTGGATAGGGTCTAAGCCCAATCCTTTTAGCTGACCCACTTCAGAATTCACCCCCTTTTTAAATGACTGATCAAATCAGCCCAGTTCAAAATGGGCTTAAGGCCCATTAAGGTTATGTACTCAAAAAACCTTCCAAATTGCTGCCCAGTTGGGCTTCCTTGTATGGCGTGGGACCCAAGCATTGATCTACACATCAGCCACATGGGTTCAGCCCAGCCTTTGTTACAAGGCCTGACCGAATGCACTGCTGAAGACAGTGTACCCCTGAAAACCCATCAAATGAGCTCTATGGGCCCAACACTTACACTAAGTGGTCCCTGGGCCAAGCCACCTTGTAACACCCAGGGACTGTGGGCAGATGCAAGATTAGCCCATCAGGTGTTATCCTCAATGGTCTTACACTTAACCTCTCAGCCCATAATGATCATACACTGCCCGACAAGAGAGGACCTCTTCCTCGGCTGCAAGGAACAGTGTTGCACTCTCCACTCATATGGATCCCGGGAATTAAAACCTTCTTGCAAACAATTTAGAAACCATATATATATACTTTTATATCTTATATAAAATATATTTTGCAAAACAAATCTCAACGGTTGAAATCGGCTGCCGGCAGTCTTGGTTTCCATCAGTGAGAGTGCATCCCCGATCATTACCTTTGTCCAACAAAGGGGCTGATCCTATCACTATGATCACCCACTCAGATGAATTCTCGGACTGTCCCAACATACCCAGGTTTTGACCCCCGCTAAGGATCTCACTGATTGGTACATCAAAGACAGCCTAATCCGACACCTAGTGCAATATCATAATCGAGTCTAGGGGTTGGGTGTAACTTTCCAGTTTTGCCCATCAATCTCCAAGGTCCAGGGCAATACTGGAAATCTGGTCCAGTTCAAAGATTCAATTAATCCTACACTGTATGTGCCTAGGGTCTCACCCTGGCAGCTGAGACAAGCCACCCCAACCGACTTGGTGGCACTACAGTGTCAGCCTTGTCAGAATAGGTCTCCCCAGACCGACCCACTGGCTGTGAACATTCTAAACTAACACGAGTCTCATTAAGTGTCCAGTTTAAGGGTATTACACAGAAACATACCAAGGGAACATGAATCAAATATGTATCTTTATTCATTTACAATAAACTCATAAAGTACATCATTCTGATTGTAGCTAAGGGCATACAAAAACTGTCTAACAATTCTCTCCTCCTAGTTTTTTTTTATCCTTAGTAGGTAGAGGGTCCAAACGAAGGAGCCATTCCAGATTCCAGAATGCTCTTCTGGGAAGTTCTCTAAACCCCTTCAAATGCTTGAAGTACCACTGCTCACATCGCTGAATTCATCTTCAAACTCTATCTATATGAACATTGAGGACAATGTTCATGATAAGTGTGGGGGAGGCTATAGCTATGCACCTCAATCACCCCAATACATAAATACATTGATAGACTGCATAAACTGGAAATCGCCTCAAAATTATTGTTGTCTATAAGGTGAATTCCAAGAGGGAATACGATGAAGTCGAAGGAAATCACTGTAAGTGCTAGAATGTGTTCCTGTGAATTATCCAATTTTATTACAATACATGAGGATGAGGAAGTCGAATAGGACTTTCATCATGGCCAGCTCTAACTCTATTCTTGTGTATAGTGTGCTTGGTTGAAGTCTTAATGAACATTCGAGCTACTAGTGAACATCATGAACTGTTGTAATGAACTGAATAGTAAAACTAGCGGTTCATGATATGAGTTCAGTCCCAACTCTGCTATTCCAAGTTGAATAGTAAAACTAGCAACTTGGAATATGAGTATTGTTATCTGCTTCTAGCCTGTGACCCGTGTGAGATGGAGCATAAAATGCACTCATACAAAAAAAAAAAGAAACAAAAGAAAGAAAAGAATTCAGTGACGGCTGAGGTTCAAAGGGCCAAAAATATAGTTGGAAATTCAATTTAGTACATTGACAGGATTTGAGACCAAGCTCGAGGGATGGTTAATTATGGTAGTCAAGGAGCTGCTATACATATTGAACGGAATTAAATGATGGAGCATGAAGAATCTCATGTTCTCCTTTCCTTTGTTCTTATGTATGTGGTAAGAGTAGCCAATCATGGGGATGAATTAGAATGTTTATGCAGGATTCCTGACCACTTAATGCATTCTCATCCTAAAATTCATTCGGTAGATGGTAATAATCTAGGGAATGATCAGTTTATGGGTAATATCTTTGCTTGAGGACAAGCAAAAGCTTAAGTGTGGGGGTGTTTTATGTGTGTGCATGCTACACATTATTTTTATTGCTTTTTACATGGTTTTGATGATATTTTTCAATGGTTTTTACCATAAATGAGCAGAATTTTAGGAAACTAGGAGTTTAGGACAGTCTAGGGTGAAGAGAGCGTGAAGACATGTTGATATGGCAGAAAGGGAAGCACTTCGGCCCATCAAGAAGAAAGGCCCAGCCGAAACCCTATGGGAGAACACTTCGGCCCACCAAGGAGAGAGGCCCAACAGCAGCCCAACTGCAGCCCTAAGGGAGGCTCCAAAAGGCGGCTGGCATTAGTGAATTGAAAAAGGAGAAAGGAAGAGTATAAAAAGAAAAGAAATAGAGGAAATTAGGGATCAGACCCCTGAAGACAAAATCAAAGAGGAGAAGTGCTAGAGAAGGAGAGAAGGCTGCTGAATGCGAATTGAAGAGGAGATCGAAGATTGATGCAGAAATCTTAGGTTGTCTTCTTCTTTGATTCTGCGAATTCGGTAACCTAGATTCAATTAGGGTTTCATGGTTTTTCTTTGTTGAATCTTTCCTTCTTTCTCTTCTTTGAACCATGGTGGATGTTATTTTCGATATGTAATTAATATTTTAAGTAGATCCGATTGATTGTGATTTCTTGATTAGGGTTTTCGATTAATAGAGTAATCTTGGCTGAATTATTCTATCTTATTCAGAAATGTGATTAATATTAAATGGAATAACAAATTCCTTGCATACAAAAAAATTGAGAATGGTCTCTATGTTCTCCATCCTTCTCTAGAAACAAACATTACCGAAACTACATTGGAAATAATCCCCAAGAAGAGGACTCGTGATACAATTAATCCCACGTGCCTGTGGCATTACCAACTTGGCCACATAAATATAGATCGTATCACAAGGTTAATAAAAGATGGTCCTTTTGATTTTCTAACTATAGTAGATCTTCCAACCTGTGAACCTTGCCTTCAGGGTAAGATGATGAAGCGGCCATTTATCGGTAAGCCTGAAAGATCTATAGGCAAACTTGACCTTATACAAACTGATGTATGTGGTCCCCTGAATGTTAGGACACGTAACCAGCATGTTTATTTTATAACCTTTACTGATGATTACTCACAGTATGGTTATATATACCTAATGAGACATAAGTTTGAATCTTTTGAAAAGTTCAAAGAATTCAAACAAGAAGTTGAGAAACAGTTAGGGAGAGAAATTAAGATCCTTCGATCAGATCGAGGCGATGAGTATCTCTCTGATGAATTTAGGGACTACTTAAAGGAAAATGGGATTGTATCACAACTAGCTCCCCTTGCTACACCACAACTAAACGGTGTGTCGGAGAGGAGAAATTGGACTCGATTAGATATGGTCCGATGACTTCTTGTCCACTCAGAGTTACCTACATCATTTTGGTGTTTCGCATTAGAGACTACGATTTACGTACTGAACCGGGTCCTAACCAAATCACTTTCTAAGACTCCATATGAGCTATGGATTGGTAAGAAACCAAGTGTAAGACACTTAAAAATTTGGGGTTGTTCAGCACATGTTAAAAGAACTAGTGCTGACAAATTGGAATCCAAGACCAGCTGTTGCCTATTTGTAGGTTACCCCAAAGGCTATGTAGGTTACTTATTCTATGATCCAAAAAAGCAAAAGATGTTTTACAGTCGAAATGCCCACTTCCTAGAAGAAGATTACATCCTGTATAATCATCATCAGGAAGTTGTTCTTGATGAGTTGAGCCTACGGGTTATGGGAGATGTTCCACTAGCTCCAGAAAATAACCAACCTAGAAGATCTACCCGGGTTTCCAGGCCTCCAGCTTGTTACGGCTATGACCAAGAAAGTTACTTGGTGGAAGCCACGACCAGTGAGGAAGATCCCATGACTTATTCGGAAGCATTGTTGGACATAGATTCCTTGAAGTGGGTAGATGCCATGAGAGCTGAGATGGACTCAATGGAGACCAATGGAGTCTGGACTCTAGTAGATCCGCCCCCTAGGGTAAAGGCAATTGGTTGCAAATGGATCTATAAGAGGAAGAAGGGCCCCGATGGTAAAGTTGAGACCTACAAGGTTTATCTTGTGGCGAAAGGGTACACTCAGAAAGAGGGAATCGATTATGAGGAAACCTTTTCGCCTGTGGCCATGCTTAAATCCATTAGGATCCTACTAGCTGTAGCAGCGTACCACGATTATGAGATTTGGCAAATGGATGTCAAAACTGCGTTCCTGAATGGAGATCATAATGAAGATATCTATATCCAACAACCGCAAGGTTTCATAGCTATAGGTCAGGAACACATGGTATGTTAACTCAACTGATCCATATATGGACTTAAGCAAGCTTCTAAGAGTTGGAACATCTGGTTTGATTCTACCATCATACAACTTGACTTTGAGCAAAATCCAGATGAGCCCTGTGTTTACAAGAAGACCAGTGGGGATAAGGTTACGTTCTTGGATCTGTATGTAGATGACATTCTACTCATTGGGAATGATGTAGGAATGTTAACTATGGTGAAAGTGTGGCTTTCACAGCAATTCTCCATGAAACATCTTGGAGAAGCCTCCTACATATTGGGTCTTCGACTCTATAGAGATAGATCAAAGAGGATAATAGGATTATCCCAGTTTGCTTACATTGACAAGATAGTCAAGAGATACAGTATGGAGAACTCCAAGAAAGGAAATGTTCCTTTTAGGCATGGAGTCACTCTCTCCAAGGGTATGCCTCCCAAGACTCCCAAAGAGATTGAAGGCATGAAAGAGATTCCCTATGCCTCAACCGTAGGAAGCATCATGTATGGCATGCTATGCACTCGTCCTAACATTTCTCAGGTAATGTGTGTGGTAAGAAGATACCAATCTAACCCAGGGCAGGAGCATTGGACCGCTGTGAAAAACAAACTAAATACCTTCAAAGGACAAAAGAGTTTTGTCTGGTATTTGATGGTAGTTCACTTCAGATCTAGGGGTATATTAATGATGATTGAAAGTCTACATCTGCTTATATCTTCCCAATAGGATCATGTGTTGTTACTTGGAAAAGCAGCAAATAGGGGTCCACCACAGATTCCACAACCGAGGCCGGATACATTGCCGCATGTAAAGCTGCCAAGGAAGCCGTTTGGATGAAGAAGTCCATTCAGGAATTAAGAGTAGTTCCATCTAGCACATCACCCATTCCATTGTTGTGTGACAACATTGGAGTCACTGCTCAGGCTAAGGAGCCACGAGCCCACTCAAAGTCAAAGCACATCGAGAGGAAGTACCATGTACTGTGGTAGATAGTTGGAAGAGGGGACGTCCTGATTCAGAAGGTAGCATCAGCGGAAAATGTAGCAGACACATTAACTAAGCCACTGACACATAAAGTGTTTGAGAAGCACGTGGAAAGTATGAGATTCCGACTTGTACCCGATTGGACCTAAGTGCAAGTGGGAGCTGTTGGATAGTTATGCCCTTAGCTCCAAATAGATTGATGTACCTTTTGACATTTATTGTAAATGAATAAAGTACATAATTGATTCATGTCATTCTGGTGTGTTTCTACGTAATACCCTTAAACTGGATACTTATGAGACTCATGTTAGTTTAGAATCTTCACAGCCGTTGGACAGATCTGGGGAGATTTATCCTGCCAAGGCTGACACTAAAGTGCTGCCAAGTTGGTTGGGGTGGCTTGTCTCAGCTGCTAGGGTGAGACCTGAGGTACATGTAGTGTGGGTTTTCTTGAAACCCTGAACCAGACCAGAATTCCAGTATTGCCCTGGACCTTGGAGATTGATGGGCAAAACTGGAATGTTACACCTAACCCGTAGACTCGATTATGATACTGCACTAGGTGTCGGATTGGGCTGTCTTTGAAGTGCCAATCAGTGAGATCCTTAGAGGGGGTCAAAACCTGGGTATGTTGGGACAGTTCGAGAATTCATCTGAGTGGGTGATCATAGTGACAGGATCAGCCCCTTTGTCGGACAAAGTGAATGATCGGGGATGCACTCTCTCTGATGGAAACCAAAGCTGTCGACAACCGATTTCAACCATTGAAATTTGTTTTGCAAAATATATTTATATAGAGATATACATATATATATATTATGGTTTCAAAATGTTTGCAAAAGGTTCTAATTCCCGGGATCCATGTGAGTAGAGAGTGCAACACTATTCCTTGCAGCCGAGGGAGAGGTTTTCTCTTGTCAGGCAATGTTTGATCATTATGGGCTGAGAGGTTAAGTGTAAGACCATTGAAGGTAATGCCTGATGGCCTAATCTTGCATCTGGCCACAGTCCTTGGGTTTTTATAAGGTGGCTTGACCCAGGGACCATTTAGTGTAAATGTTGGGCCCATTAAGAACCCATGGTGATGGACTCAGGGGTTCACTCTCTCCTATAGTGAATTCGGCCATGCCTTATAACAGAGGCTGGGCTGAACCCATGTGGCTGATGTGTAGATCAATGTTTGGGTCCCACGCCATACAAGGATACCCAACTGGGCAGTAGTTTGGAGGATAAGAGAGCACATGGACTTAATGGGCCTAAAGCCCAAATCGAACTGGTTTAATATGATTAATTAAAGAGGGGCGATTCTAGGAATTTGATTAGAAGATGGGATAAGGGATTGTCCCTATCCACTCAGAGAGTCTATATCCAAATAGAGATTTGGATCAGGAAACTCCTAATCAGATTAGGAGGGCTGATCTTTATCTACAGATAAGATAAGGGATTATCCTTATCTCTTAAAGAGAGTCCAGATCCAAATACAAGATTCAGATTAGGACACTCCTGATGGGATTAGGAGAAGCTCTCTTTAAGGCTATAAATAGAGGAGAAGGGCGAACCCCAGTTCACCCAATCAGATTACTGATACAAGAGAGAAGACAACTACAGTTGGACTGACGCCATCTTCTGCTCTTGCCTTCTCCTATTGCTGCCGCCATTGCCAATTCGATCTCCACCTGTAGGAGCGATCAAGAGAGGTTCTTGATATCAGTTTTTGGTGAAAAACTGATCTGAAGTCGTGCTCACTCACCCTCCATCGAATTCTTGTTGAAGAGTTCGGTTCTTGCTGAAGAACCACCTGCTGATTCTGCTCCACCCTACGCTGTGTCATCTTCAGTGGGAGCAGTCTTTGGCATTTTCCTTGGGCGTGAACACTTTTGTTGGGAGTTACTGCTACTCCGTATCAGGTACATCCCTCTCCTACCTTTTGGTTTTAGATCTGGTCTAGTTTAGGGTTCAAGATTGATCCTTGAAAATGCAGTTTTCTAAAATAGGGAATGTGATTCCCACATGGGAGAGAGAGAAATTTTTGAAATTTCGCCCAACCTACCTGTAGGGTTCGGCTATCCATATGATGGATCTCTCATCCCTTCAGTGGTATCACAGCTAGGTTCAAATCTTGAACAAAAAATTGACCAGATCTGAAATTGTGCAAATGGGCAGAAGGCGTTCTACCCGATTTGCGCAGATTAATGATTTTTTGGGAAATCGGTTCCTAGGTTAAGGGCTGTTGATCTAAAATTAAGTGTTTATAAATCTGCATTATATTTAGAATAGTTCTTTATATTTTTCTTGATTTATGGGCTGTTCGTATAGTGGAGATCACATTCTTTAATGGCGCAGGGAAACTGCAATTTGCAGTTCTTTACATTCTGGTTTGTAATTAATTTTTTTAATTTTTCTAGAATGAATGTATAGGAATTCGATTTGATGTAATATTAATAGAAAATTAGGGTTTTTCTATGGGCCGAATTGCTCACTGCTATTCTGCCCATATACCTTGATAATATTAATCAATAATATTATGAATTATCATGGGCTTCAATAACAGGTTTTACAGATATTAATTGATTGGATCAATTTTATCCCTGCATGTGATGTATGGATGTGTGATGTGCAACGTTCATGGGCCATAAGTACTTGGCCCATGCAGATACGATAATGGCTCTTGCGCACACCATGGCTGAATGCACATCATTGCCATGGTGTCCCTAAAGATCATTGGATGACCTCCCTCCGTGGTGGGCCCCACACCTCCTCAAGAGGAATCGTGCGGAACCCTAGCCGTTTAGGGCCCACCGAAATCTGGTTTTGTGAAAATTAGTGGGAGCCACTTTGGTTTGACCTAAACTAAACTAGGGTGTAACTTGTGTTCCCTCCTGAAATATGGGTGAATGTGATAGGGAGATTCATATGATGAACTCTCTAAAGGCCTTCCATCATTAGCATGAAGATGGGTCATTCAGTAATGAGGAAATGCGCCATAAAATTGGGCTATCCATTTGTTGCTGGATCTGTTGGAATGTTTCATAAGATGATAGGGGCATCATAGGCCGATGTGGGAGGGGCCTATCCTAAAATGGAAGACTCTCTCACGGTACCTTGGCGTTCACGAATATGATGGGTGAGCACTCACTGGATAGAAAGGTTTAACCTAAAATGGCAATGAACCTTGTTTGACAAAGGCCAAAGGGAAAGCTCATACGATGAGTGGAATTGATCCTTCATAGAAAGGTGGTGGGGTTATGCAGCTGAAACAGTTGGGTCCATGCACCCTATGTGATTTCCCACATTTCCAGAGACATAATTCGCAGTCTCTGTCACTGAGATAGGAGGGAAGTCTTAGAGATGAACAAATGGGAATGGAACATAGATTAAAAGCCATATCTATGTGGATAACATGAATCAAATTAGGTTGTGGACTAATGTTTTCTTTTTACTAGAAATGGCAAACGGACAATTCGTTCAGTTGTTGGACGATAACAAACTAAAAGGCCCAAACTATGCTAACTGGTACCATAACCTTATGCTGGTCCTCACTTCAGAAAAGCAGGACAAAATAGCTAAGAATCCTGCCCTAGAGCGTTCGGGTGATAGGGCTTCTGAGGCCCAAATGAGGGACTACCAGGAATGGGAAGAAAAAAAATTCCCTAGCCCGCTGCTACATCATTGCCTCCTTGGATAATCCGATACAGCGACAATTCGATCAGATTGAATTGTCCAAGGATATCTTAGATAGTCTAAGGATGATGTACGAAGAGTAGAACCATTCTACTCAGCAGAAGGTCTTGAGCTAGTTCATGACCGCGTAGATGTCCAAGAACCAGCAGGTTCATGACCATTGTCTAAAGATGATGGGTTACATTAATGAACTTGAGGCTCTTGGATCCGGGCTTGACCATGTCACGAATGTGGATGCCATCCTAAATTCTTTGCCTCCTTCCTTCAATATGTTCATCATGAATTATAACATGAACAAGCTAAATGTTAGCATCCAGGAACTCAACAATATGTTGTAGAGGGCTGAGGAACTGATAAAGAAGGATGAGCCCATTGCTATGCTTGTTGAATCCGACAAATCGGGCAAGAAGAAGAGGAAGGCAAAGAGAAAGCCTCAGAAGAAAGCTACTAAGTCTAAGAAGTAGAAGAAGGACAAAGCATCAAATGCTTGTCACTTCTACAAGCAAGCCAGCCACTGGAAGAGGAACTGTCCTCAGTACCTGGAATCCAAAAGACAAGGTAATTTCGAATCCTGTGTCATAGAAACCAATTTGTTGGTAACTTCTGCTTCCTGGTGTATTGACTCCGGGGCTTCGACTCATGCGTGTAACTCACTGCAGGGGTTCAGGATAAGAGAAGACTGAGTGACAGAGAAGTGACTCTTTACTTAGGGACTTCTGCAAGTGTTGCAGCTACAGCTATTGGAACTGTAGAGTTAATTTTCAGAGAAGGAACTATTGTACTAAAAGATTGTCTTTATGTACAGAATTTGAGAAGAAATTTGATTTCTGTTTCAAAATTATGTGCGTATGGATATTTTGTTCTTTTTAGTAATACGATCACTATTAAAAGAAATAACAAATTCCTCACATATGGAGAACTTGAGAATGGTCTCTATATTTTCCATCCTTCTCTAGAAACTAACATAACCAAAACTACGTTAATCCCAAGAAAAGAACCCATGATACAGTTAATCCCACGTGCCTGTGGCATTACCGACTTGGCCATATTAACATAGATCGTATCACAAGGTTGGTAAATGATGGTCCTTTGGATTTTGATGCGTATTTGCTTACACTAGCAAGTGCACTAGCCGCACAAGTAATAGAGTGATGAATAGAGTATCATTCCCATGAGGACTTATGTAGCAACTACTAGTAGTACATCAGCCAACTCTTATCTGATTAGCCAAAATTTAAATCTAATTCAAATCTGAAATCCTAACTACAAAACTAGCTCTAACAAGTTTGATCAAACACCTTGCAAGAAAATTGAGAAGACAAGCTAACTATGCATAGAATTGATTCAGCAATTAGATCTCCAGGTCATTCGATTAGATTAGGGTTTAGCCTTGGTTTGGTGAAACCCCAAGGCAATGAACAACCTCTCTCAAGCGCATGTTCATTCTATGCATGAGTGATGATTCTTCTATCTCTAGCAAGAATCTAATCCCCATGCATGCATTAAGATCTAGAAATTCTAGGGCATCATTTCAGATTTAAATGATCACCAACCAAATTGTGCAAGTTACCTCTAACCTTGCACTCAATTCGGTTCTTGATTAGCAAATCTGAAATCTTAGAGTCTTTCTCAAGCACTCTTAAATTTCCAAGGAAAAAATCGGCCAAATTGAGTTAAAGTTACCTGAATTCTCTCTCAAGTAATTTAGATATTACAAGCTCATGATCTGAAATTATAGATCTGAGATTACAGAATAGCAGTTCGGATATCACAATTGCATGAACTGAAATTTCAAATATGAGATTACAAGATAGCAGCTCGGCTAACAGTTCTACAATTGAAATTCTAATCAAGAAACATCAAAATTAAATCTAATTCATTCGAATAACCCTAGAGAACTAATTACAGATCTGAATTTACATGAAACATCATTCAATTACAACAAGAAAGATTGAATTAATGGAGAAAATAAACATAAAAGCCCTCGCTGAATTCGATTACCACTTGTGCAGAAAATCAAGGAAGAAGACAACCTAGATTGATCTCCTTCAACGGCTTCTTCTCCAAATTCGAAATCAGCTTCTTCTTCTCTTGAATATTCTTGAATCTTCTCTTCTCTTCTCTTCTCCTCTCTTGCGCCTATCTTTCTCTTCTCCCCAAAAGGAATTCGCCCAAAAGGTTTTTGACCCCTTTTCCCCTAGCTCTCTTTTCCTTTTATAGCCTTCTCTTCAGCCCCTTTCTCTCATCTAGAAAGTTTGGCGCCTTTAGCCTCTTGAACCTTCTAGAAGTTGCTGCCCTTAGCTCTCTTAAACTCTTTAGAAGCTGCCTCCCCTAGCCTCTCTTGGCTGCATTTTGGGCTGCTTTTGAGCTGCAATTCGGGCTGTTCTTGAGCTACAATTTGGACTGCTCTTGAGCTGCAAATGGGCCCCCTCCTTGCTGGGCCAAATAGGCTCCCTTGGAAGGTTGCGGTTGGGCTCTCTCTTTGGGCTCTCCGAAAGAGTGTTGCATGGGCTTTAAGGGACAAATAGCCATCTTTTGACCTCTCGGCTGGGCCTTGCTCCCAGCTGGGCTGTATCACCTTCAATTTGGCCTCCTTTAGCATGGTTTTATGCTCTTTTTCCCTAGACTTGTCCCCTTTGAAAATTTCCTAAAATCAAGCTCAATTGTGGTAAGAATTCGCACAAATCGGCATCAAAACCATGCTTAAACACCAGAATTTATATGTAAATTGTGCACACATCAAAACACCCCCACACTTAAGCTTTTGCTTGTCCTCTAGCAAAGACATCACCCATAAACAGATCATCCCCCCTTATTCTCACTATTTACTGGATGAATTTTTAAGAGGAAAATGCATTGAGTGGTCGGGAAACTTGTGTAAGTATTCTGCTCCATTCCTATGAACTACCATTCTTATCACATACATAAGAGCCAAGGAAGGGGAGAATATGAAATTCTTCATGCTCCCACATTCACTTCCATTCAATATGCAAATCAGCACCTTGGCCTCTAAGTGTGAGTGCATTTTATGCTCCCTATCACACGAGGTGTTTTCTTCTTTGTTCTTTTTCTTTTGGTGTGAGTGCATTTTATGCTCCACCTCACACAGGGTATTTTCTTCTTTCTTCTTTTTCTTTTGGTCTGAGTGCATTTTATGCTCCATCTCACACTCTCTTTTTTTTCAGTTATTTGAACCTCATGCATTAACAGTTCAGATGTGAACTAGCTCGAATGATCATGAATTATTTAATCAAGTGCGTTCTACACATGAAGGTAGCTAGGGTCAGTCATGCTGAAAGTCATATTCAGCTTCCTTAACCTCATGAATTGTGAAAAGTTTGGATCATTCACAAGAATAAACTCGGACACTTACAGTAGTCTCCCTCAACTCATTGTATTCCCTCTTTGAATTCACCTAATAAACAACAATGATCTTAAGGGGATTTCCAGTTTATTTGGCTTATCAATGCATGTATAAAAGTGTTGGGATGATTGAGATGCATAGCCTTAGCCTAACTCCCCCACACTTAAGATGAACATTGTCCTCAATGTTCCTAGTGTTAGGGAGTGAAAATGAATCCAGAAATGAGGGTAAGGGCATGAAGAGCAATATCAAGTAAGGAGTGGGGTTGAGGGGACTTCCCTGAAGATCATTCTGAATTTTATAATAGCTCCTTTGATGGGAAGCCCTTAGCTGCGAAAAATCACAAAAAACTAGAGAGAACAGTAGCCTACCAATTTAACATCCTAACAAAAAAAAACTAAACTCAAATGCTAAGAAAAATAAAAGCAGAAAGAAAACAAGAAAGTTTATGACAACTCATCCAAAACTCGACAGTCTAGTGAGATCACCGATCATCTAAGTATACAGTGGATGGAGTAGGCAACATTCCTCCCACTAAATATGGCTTGAGGCGCTGACCATTCACCTTAAATGTGCCCTATACCAGGTGGGTGATCACTACGGCCCCATGGGGAAAAACTTGTGTGATGGTGAAAGGCCCCGACCATCTGGATCTTAGTTTGCCCGGGAACAACCAGAGACGGGAATTATACAATAACACTTGCTGGCCTACATGAAAGTCATGTCTCAACAGGTTCTTATCACTCCATTGTTTAGTTCTCTCCTTGTAAACATTTGCATTCTCATAGGTGGCAAGTCTGAATTCATCCAACTCATTCAGTTGCAGCCGCCTCTTGGCTCCTGAGGCTTGTGAATCAAAATTCAAGAGCTTTAGTGCCCAATAAGCCTTATGTTCTAACTCGATAGGTAAAGGACATGCTTTACCAAAAACTAGCCTGTATGGGGACATGTCGATGGGTGTTTTGTATGCAGTTCTATAGGCCCATAATGCATCATCTAACCTGATTGCCCAGTCTCTCCTAGCAGAGTCTATAGTCTTCTTCAATATTCTTTTGAGCTCCCTGTTGGTTAATTCGACTTGGCCACTAGTTTGAGGGTGATATGGGGTCGCCAATTTGTGTGTAACACCATATTTCCACATCAGCCATTCAAACTGGGTGTTGCAGAAATGGGTTCCTCTATCACTTATGATAGCATGGGGTGTGCCAAATTGGGTGAATACCTTTTTCAGGAAATGTACTACCCTCCTAGAGTCATTTGTGGGTAAAGTCGTGGCTTCCACCCATTTAGACACATAATCAACGACAACTAGGATGTACTTATTCCCAAAAGAATTCGGGAAGAGTCCCATGAAGTCTATACCCCATACATAAAAAATTTCACAAATCAAGATATTTGTGAGGGGCATCTCATTTTGCCAGGAAATGTTACCTGTTCTCTGACATTGATCACATGAAGACACATACCTATGAGCATCCTTGAACAAGGGGGCCAATAGAAACCTGATTGCAAGACCTTGGCTGCAGTGTGGTTGGCTTCAAAGTGGCCTCCCGCTTCTCTATCATGGCAGTACCGAAGCACCGACTCCATCTCCTCCTCGGGAACACATCTCCTTATGATCTGATCTGCATATAGCTTGTACAAAAAGGGATCCTCCCACAAATAGTATTTCACATCAGAGAAGAACTTCTTCCTCTGCTGATATGAAAGGTTAGGGAGAATAACATGTGTAGCAAGATAGTTTGCAAAATCAGCGAACCAAGGTGATGAGTCTACCTGAATGGAGTAGAGCTGCTCACCCAGAAACTCCTCTCGGATGGTGCTGATTGTCTTCTCTTTTAAGTCTACATTCTCTAACCAGGAGAGATGATCAACAGCTAGGTTCTCGACACCTTTCTTATCACGGATTTCCACATCAAAGTCTTGCAGTAATAGGATCCACCTAAAAAGCCTTGGTTTTGCATCCTTCTTGGTGAGTAGGTGCCTCAATGCCGAGTGATCTGTATACATAATGACTTTGGACAAAATCAGATATAAATGAAACTTATCAAAAGCAATGATTACCGCTAGAAGTTACTTTTCTGTTGTGGTGTAATTCTATTGTGCTTCATTCAAGGTTCGGCTAGCATAGTAGATCGACTGAAAGTGTCTGTTCAATCTTTGTCCTAAAATAGCTCCTACAGATGAATCACTCGCATCACACATTAGCTCAAATGGAAGTGTCCAATCTGGTGCAATCATGATGGGTGCATTGATCAACTTGTCCTTCAAAATGTTGAAGGCTTGTAGGCATTTGACTGTGAAATCAAAGGCCACATCCTTCTGAAGCAAAGTAGACAATGGCTTGGCTATCTTGGAGAAGTCCTTGATAAATCTTCTATAGAACCCGACATGTCCCAAGAAGCTTCTTACAGAAGGGACTGATGTTGGTGGTGGCAACTTCTCAATTGTCTCCACCTTAGCTCTATCAACCTCTATACCTTTCTATGAAATTTTATGCCCAAGCACGATGCCTTCTTGCACCATGAAATGGCACTTCTCCCAATTCAGCACTAGATGTGTCTCCTTGCACCGCCTAAGCACCTTCTCCAAATTGTTCAAACATGCATCAAAGGAAGAACCAAAGACTGAAAAGTCATCCATGAAAACTTCCATGAACTTTTCAACCATATCAGAAAATATTGACATCATACACCATTGAAAAGTTGCTGGAGCGTTACACAGCCCAAATGGCATTCTCCTATAAGCAAAGGTACCGTAAGGGCAAGTGAAGGTGGTCTTCTCTTGGTCTTCCGGTGCAATTGGGATCTGATTGTAACCTGAATAACCATCCAAGAAATAGTAGTACTCATGTCTGGCCAGTCTCTCTAACATTTGGTCAATAAACAGGACAGGGAAGTGATCCTTGCGTGTGGCTTCATTCAACTTTCTGTAGTCAATGCATACTTGCCACCCGGTGATGGTTCTAGTCGGGATGAGTTCATTTCTTTCATTTGGAACAATGGTCATGCCACCTTTCATGGGTACTACTTGCACGGGGCTCACCCAAGAACTGTCAGAAATAGGATAAATAATTCTGGCATCTAAGAGCCTAATGATTTCAGCCTTCACCACCTCCTTCATGTTCGGGTTCAGGCGTCTTTGGGGCTGAATTGAAAGCTTGCTGCCATCTTCCATCAGAATTCTATGCGTGCATACCAATGGATTGATGCCCTTGATCTCGGCTACCTTCCAAGCCAAGGCTGTCTTGTGTTCCTGTAACACTCTTAACAATTTTTCTTTTTGCAACGGGCTCAAGGCTGCTGATATGATTACCAGTAAAGCTGACGATGCCTTTAAGAAAGCATACTCCAAATGAGGTAGGAGTTACTTCAGTTCAAGGGTGGGTGGTTCTTGAGTTGAAGGCTTGCTTATTGGCATTGGTGGTCTGCCCAAGCTCTCCAACTTGAGAAATCCTTTCCCATGGAACTGTGGCTTGGCATTCAGGTATGCTGTCATGCGGTTAACCTCTTCATTTTCTTCCTTTGCAACTCCTCCTTCTTGTTGGCAAAGTTCAAGAGGATCTTCCATTTTGCTTACCTGAAAGCAATCATCATTTGCATAATCAATAACATCAACCATGTAACAAGAATCATCACTAAAGGGTGCATGTTTCATAGCATCAGACATTTTAAAAATTATTTCCTCATCTTGAATCCTAAGGCTGAGTTGTCCTTGTTGGACATCAATCATTGCCTTCCCCATAGCTAGGAAAGGTCTCCCTAGGATGAGAGGAACATCAACATCTTCTTGCATGTCTAATACAATGAAATCAACTGGAAAGATGAATTTATCTACATTAACAAGCACATCTTATATAATTCCCCTAGGATGCTTGATGGACCTATCAGCCAATTGCAATGCAACTCTTGTGGGTTGGGGTTCTCCCAATCCCAATTTTTTGAAGACCGAATATGACATTAAATTTATGCTAGCTCCTAAATCACGTAATGCCTTTTCAATTTTTAAACTGCCTATAGTACAAGGGATAGTGAAACTCCCTGGGTTTTTATGCTTTTGGGGCAGCTTGTTAAGAAGGATTGCCAAGCATTCTTCATTTAGAGCAACCGTAGCCACATCTCCCAATTTCCTTTTGTTTGCCAATATCTCCTTCAAAAATTTTGCATAGTGTGGCATCTGGGCTAAAGCATTAGCAAAAGGAATATTAATATGTAAACTTTTAAACACTTCAAGAAACTTACCAAATTCCTTTTCCAACCTGTGTTGCTTCAGCCTATTGGGAATGGGAACTTGCGGTTGTTGGTGTCTTTCTTGCAGCGGTTCAGATTGCTCCTCCTTCTTGTTTTCGGTTTCAAGGGTTGCATCTGCCTTGTTTTCAGCCCTTGCTTTCTTCTCTACTTCCGGCAGCTCCTTACCACTTCTTAAAGTGATAGCTTGCACTTGTTCTCGTGGATTCACTTCTATATTGCTTGGTAGAGTGCCCGGTATTCTTGCAGAAATCATTTGCGCCAACTGCCCAACCTGATTTTCCAAGTTCTTTATTGAGGCCTCTTGGTTCTGAAATATGGTTTCAGCACTGTCTATGAACTTGGTCATCAGCTCCTCTAGGTTAGATTTCTTTTCTGGCTGATGTAAATTTTGGGGAAAGGGCTTCAGCCCATGCTGATTAGGCCATGACTGATTTGGGTAGCCCCTCCATCCGGGGTTGAATGCATGGTGGTTCTGACTGTATTGCTGCCTTGGAAAGTTGCCAACAATGTCAGCCTGTTCTGTGGACTGCCTAAACTGATTGCCAACTTGGCATTTAGTGCTGATGTGGCCTCCCCCACACCAATCACATGTCACGGACTGCACATGCAAGGCTGCCATCTGCATCTCCTCAATTTTTTTGCTAAGTGCTCTTATTTGCATAGATAGAGCTGTGTATGTGTCCACATTGTGAAGACCAAGCTGCTTTTTCACTTGTGCTCTCTCTGAATGCCATTGGTAGTTGTTGGCTGCCATCTCCTCTATGTGGGCATGGACCACTTCAGGGGTCTTATTGTTGATGGAGTCCCCGGCTGCCGCATCTTGGATGGTCTTGATGGCTTCGGTTAGACCATTGTAGAAGATTTGCACTAGCAGCCATATAGGAAGTCCATGGTGAGGGACCTTCCTTAACAGCTCCTTATAACGCTCCCATGACTCATATAAAGATTCTCCATCTTGTTGGAAGAAAGTGGTGATGTCATTTCTCATCTTTGCTATCTTGGATGGAGGGAAGTACTAGGAGAGGAATCGGCTAGCCATCTCATCCCAAGTGGCTATAGATCCAGCTGGCAATGAATTCAGCCAAACCTTGGCCTTGTCTTTCAATGAAAATGAGAATAACCTTAGCCTAACAGCATCATCACTCACTCCATTATGCTTGAATGTGTCACAAATCTCCAAGAAATTGGCTATGTGAGAGTTTGGATCTTCATGAGCCATTCCACAAAACTGAACTGTGTTTTGGATCATCTGAATTATGGCTGGTTTGATCTCAAAATTATTAGCAGCAATGGCTGGTCTTACAATGCTTGAAGCAGCTTCGGTTAGAGTTGGTTTGGCATAGTCCATCATAGTCCTTGGTTCGGCCATTTCTTCAATTTCAGCTCTAATTTGTCTAGCAGCTCGTAAGCAAATGCAGAGGGTTCTTTCAATCTTTGGGTCGTAAGGGACTTCTTCTGGTTTAGGTCTGCTTGTCATAAACTATACAAGTCAAAGCAAGAAAAAGACTAATGTATTCAAATCAGAAATGTAAATAATTAAACAATTAGCAATCCTAATCTAGCAGCAATTTACAAGGCAAAGACTGAATGTTATCTAAGAAGACAAAGCTTTAAACACAATAACAATTAGCAGGCTGAATATGGACAGATCTGAACTCTGATATACTAGCTTGAAATCAGAGAAGTAGCCTATCAACTCTAGCAGATTGCACACTTGGAGCAAGAAAAGTAGCCTAACATAGAGACAATCGGCAAGAAATTCTGATTTCAGCAATGAAGATTAATATACACAGATCTGGATATCAGCCTAAGATTTTTCTGTGTGCTCAGATCTGATTTCTGCACTCAGCACTGAAAGCTAATGTGTACAGATCTGAACTCCACTGATTTTATGAGATATAAAGAACCAGAAATCAGTTCAACTGGCAATACTAGATCAGTAATCAAAACTAAACAAATCAACAATAGAAGGGAAACTACAGATATCAGAAAATACAGATCTGAATCCTACTTCCAATCAGAAATATATCAGATTTATTAAACCAGAAATGGAACAACAAGCTATTAAACCAGAAACTAGAATAGCAAACTGAGAAAGAGGCAATTATCACTAGGCAAGAAAACTACTCATATCAGCAAGGGAAGTTATTCTATCTACAGATCTGAACCTATCATACAGCACAAATAAAAATTAGATTACCTAGTACAGGACTATAAACATTCGGAAAGAAGAAAGAGATTACCTAAAACAATAGGTTAGTGTGTGCAGATCTAAACTGTAATGTATAGAACTAGACTATCTCTATTAGCTATACTACTGAATTAGAGCAGCTATAACTTTTTTTTCTGTGTGTTTGGATCTGAATTCTGATTTCAGCAATGAAAGTTAATGCAAACAGATCTATACCACTCATTTTATAAAACACAGATCTGAATCCTAATATGCAGAATTAGAAATCAGAATAACAGTGGCTAATATTTCCTAATATTGCAGCAATAAGTCCCCAACAATGGCGCCAAAAACTTTATGCGTATTTGCTTACACTAGCAAGTGCACTAACCGCACAAGTAATAGAGTGATGAATAGAGTATCGATCCCACAAGGACTTATGTAGCAACTACTAGTAGTACATCAGCCAACTCTTATCTGATTAGCCGAAATTTAAATCTAATTCAAATCTGAAATCCTAACTACAAAACTAGCTCTAACAAATTTGATCAAACACCTTGCAAGCAAATTGAGAAGACAAGCTAACTATGCATAGAATTGATTCAGCAATTAGATCTCTAGGTCATTCGATTAGATTAGGATTCAGCCTTGGTTTGGTGAAACCCCAAGGCAATGAACAACCTCTCTCAAGCGCATGTTCATTCTATGCATGAGTGATGATTCTTCTATCTCTAGCAAGATCTAGAAATTCTATGGCATCATTTCAGATTTAAATGATCACCAACCAAATTGTGCAAGTTACCTCTAAGCTTGCACTCAATTCGGTTCTTGATTAGCAAATCTGAAATCTTAGAGTCTTTCTCAAGCACTCTTGGATTTCCAAGGAACAAATCGGCCAAATTGAGTTAAAGTTACCTGAATTCTCTCTCAAGTAATTTAGATATTACAAGCTCATGATTTGAAATTATAGATCTGAGATTACAGAATAGTAGTTCGGATATCACAATTGCATGAACTGAAATTTCAAATATGAGATTACAAGATAGCAGCTCGGCTAACAGTTCTACAATTGAAATTCTAATCAAGAAACATCAAAATTAAATCCAATTCATTTGAATAACCCTAGAGAACTAATTACAGATCTGAATTTACATGAAACATCATTCAATTACAGCAAGAAAGATTGAATTAATGGAGAAAATAAACATAAAAGCCCTCGCTGAATTCGATTACCACTTGTGCAGAAAATCAAGGAAGAAGACAACCTAGATTGATCTCCTTCAATGGCTTCTTCTCCAAATTCGAAATCAGCTTCTTCTTCTCTTGAATATTCTTGAATCTTCTCCTCTCTTCTGCTCTCTTGTGCTTATCTTTCTCTTCTCCCCAAAAGGAATTCACCCAAAAGGTTTTTGACCCCTTTTCCCCTAGCTCTCTTCTCCTTTTATAGCCTTCTCTTCAGCCCCTTTCTCTTATCTAGAATGTTCTCCCATATAGAAAGTTCTCTCATCTAGAAAGTTTGGCGCCTTTAGCCTCTTGAACCTTCTAGAAGTTGCTGCCCTTAGCTCTCTTGAACTCTCTAGAAGCTGCCACCCCTAGCCTCTCTTGGCTGCACTTTGGGCTGATTTTGAGCTGCAATTTGGGCTATTTTTGAGCTGCAATTTGGGCTGCTCTTGAGCTACAAATGGGCCTCCTCCTTGCTGGGCCGAATAGGCTCCCTTGGAAGTTGCGGCTGGGCTCTCTCTTTGGGCTCTCCCAAAGAGTGTTGCATGGGCTTTAAGGGCCGAATAGCCCTCTTTTGACCTCTTGGCTGGGCCTTGCTCCCAGCTGGGCTGTATCATCTTCAATTTAGCCTCCTTTAGCATGGTTTTATGCTCTTTTTCCCTAGACTTGTCCCCTTTGACAATTTCCTAAAATAAAGCTCAATTGAGGTAAGAATTCACACAAATCAGCATCAAAACCATGCTTAAACACCAGAATTTATATGTAAATTATGCACACATCAGATTTTCTAACTATAGAAGATGTTTCAACTTGTGAACCTTGCCTTCAGGGTAAGATGACAAAACAGACTTTTAACGGTAAGCCTGAAAGATGTACAAGCACGCTTGACCTTATACATACTGATGTATGTGGTCCCATGAGTGTTAGGACACATAACCAACACGTGTATTTTATAACATTTACCGATGATTACTCTCGGTATGGCTACGTGTACCTAATGAGACACAAGTCTGAATCATTTGAAAAGTTCAAAGAGTTCAGACAAAAGGTCGAGAAGCAGTTAGGGAGAGAAATTAAGACCCTTTGATCGGATCGAGGTGGCGAGTATCTCTCTAATGAATTCAGGGACTACTTAAAGGTCAATGGGATAGTGTCACAGCTAGCTCCTCTTGCTACACCACAATTAAATGGTGTGTTAGAGAGAAGGAACCAGACTTTATTGGATATGGTCCGATAACTTCTCGTACACTCAGAGTTTCCTACATCCTTCTGCGGTTATGCAATGGAGACTGCGATATACGTGTTGAACTGGGTTCCAACCAAATCAGTTCTGAAGACTCCCTATGAGCTTTGGACCGATAAGAAACCAAGTGTGAGACACTTGAAGATTTGGGGTTGTCCAACACATGTTAAAAGAACAAGTGTGGACAAATTGGAATCCTAGACCAGCCATTTCTTATTCGTAGGCTACCCCAAGGGCTCTGTGGGTTACCTATTCTATGACCCAGGAGAACAGAAGGTGTTCTGTAGTCAAAATGCCCATTTCTTGGAGGATGATTACATCCTAAACAATCATCGTCAGGAAGTTGTTCTTGATGAGGACAGCTCAAGGGTAGTAGGAGGTGTCCCACAAGTTCCAGGTAATGACCAACCTAGAAGATCTACCCGGGTTTCCAGGCCTCCAATTCGTTTCGGCTATGACCAGGATAGTTACCTGGTGGAAGCTACGACTAGTGAGGAGGATACCATGACTTATACGAAATCTATGTTGGACATAGATTCCTTGAAGTGGGTAGATGCCATGAGAGCTAAGATGGACTCAATGGAGACTAATGGAGTCTGGACTCTAGTAGATCCACCCCTGAGGTAAAAGCAATTGGTTGCAAATGGATCTATAAGAGGAAGAAGGGCTCTGATGGCAAGGTTGAGACCTACAAGGCTCGTCTTGTTGCGAAAGGGTACACTTAGAAAGAGGGAATCAATTATGAGGAAACCTTTTCGCCAGTGGCCATGCTTAAATCCATTAGGATCCTGCTAGCTATAGCAGTATACCATGGTTATGAGATTTGGCAAATGGATGCCAAAACTGCATTCCTGAATGGAGATCTTAGTGAAGATATCTACATGCAGCAAACACAAGGTTTCATAGCTGTAGGTCAGGAACACATGGTATGTAAATTAAATAGATCCATATATGGACTTAAGCAAGCTTCTAGGAGTTGGAACATCCGGTTTGACTCTACCATCAAAAGGTTTGACTTTGAGCAAAACCCAGATGAGCCCTATGTTTATAGGAAATCCAGTGGGGATAATGTTACGTCCTTGGTTCTGTATGTAGATGACATTTTACTCATTGGGAATGAAGTAGGAATGTTGACTACGGTGAAAATGTGGCTTTCACAACAATTCTCCATGAAAGATCTTGGAGAAACCTCCTATATACTGAGTCTTCGACTCTATAGTGATAGATCGAAGCGGATAATAGGATTATCCCAATCTGCTTACATTGACAAGATAGTCAAGAGATACAGCATGGCGAACTCCAAGAAAGGAAATGTTCCTTTCAGGCATGGAATCACTCTTTCCAAGGGCATGTCTCCCAAGACACCCGAGGAGATTGAGGGCATGAAGGATGTTCCCTATGCCTCAGTCGTAGGGAGCATCATGTATGCCATGCTGTGCACTCGTCCTGACATCGCTCAGGTAGTGAGTGTGGTGAGCAGATTCCAGGCTAACCCAAGGCAAGAGCATTGGACTGCTGTGAAAAACATACTCAAATACGTTCGTAGGACAAAAGAGTTTTGTCTGGTATCCGATGGTAGTTTACTAAAGATCTAGGGGTATACTGATGCTGACTTCCAGTCAGATCCAGATGATAGAAAGTCTACATCTAGGTATGTTTTCATGATAGGATTGTGTGTTGTTTGCTCGAAAAGCAGCAAACAGGGGTCCACGGCAGATTCAACAACCGAAGCCGAATACATTGCTGAAAGTGAAGCTACCAAAGAAGTCGTATGGATGAAAAAGTTCATTCAGGAATTGGGAGTAGTCCCATCCAGCACATCACCCATTCCACTGTTGTGTGACAACACGTGGAAAGCATGGGACTCCGGCTTATACCAGATTGGACCTAAGTGCAAGTGGGAGTTGTTGGACAGTGTATGCTCTTAGCTCTAATCAGAATGATGTACCTTATGACATTTAATGAAAATGAATAAAGTACATATTTGATTCATGTTATTATGGTGTGTTTCTATGTAATACCCTTAAACTGGACACATATGAGACTCGTGTTAGTTTAGAATCTTCACAGTTGTTGGATAGATTTGGGGAGATTTATCCTGCCAAGGCTGACACAGATGTGCTGCCAAGTTGGTTGGGGTGGCTTGTCTCAACTGCCAGGGTGAGACCTGAGGTACATGTAGTGTGGGTTTTCTTGAAACCCTGAACCGGACCAGAATTCCAGTATTGCCCTGGACCTTGGAGATTGATGGGAAAAACTGGAATGTTACACCTGAACCCTAGACTCGATTATGATACTACAGTAGGTGTCGAATTGGGCTGTCTTTGACGTGTCAGTCAGTGAGATCCTTAGAGGGGGTCAAAACCTGGGTATGTTGGGACAGTCCGGGAATTCATCTGAGTGGGTGATGATAGTGACAGGATCAGCCCCTTTGTTAAACAAATTGAATGATTGGGGATGCCCTATCTCTGATGGAAACCAAAGTTGCTGGCAGCCGATTTCAACCGTTGAAATTTGTTTTGCAAAATATATTTATATAGAGATATACATATATATATGGACATTATGAATTTATTATAAATGAATAAAGTACATATTTGATTCATGTTTTTGTGTAATACCCTTAAACTGGACACTTATAAGACTCGTGTTAGTTTAGAATGTTCACCGCCGTTGGATAAGTCTAGGGAGATTTATCCGCCGTTGGATAAGTTTAGAATGTTCACCGCCGAGAATTCATCTAAGTGGGTGATCATAGTGACAAGATCAGCCCCTTTGTCGGACAAAGGTAATGATGGGGGATGCACTCTCTCTGATGGAAACCAAGACTGCCAGTAGCCGATTTTAATCGTTGAAATTTTGTTTTGCAAAATATATTTATATACTGATATACATATTATATTACGGTTTCTAAACATTTGCAAAAGGTTTTAATTCTCGGGATCCATGTGACTAGAGAGTGCAATATTGTTCCTTGCAGCCGAGGGAGAGGTCCTCTCTTGTCGGGCAGTGTTTGATCATTATGGGCTAAGAGGTTAAGTGTAAGACCATTGAGGGTAATACCTGATGGGCTAATCTTGCATCTGCCTACAGTCCCTGGGTGTTATAAGGTGGCTTGGCCCAGGGACCACTTAGGGTAAGTGTTGGGCCCATAGAGCCCATGTGATGGGTTTCAGGGGGTGCACTGTCCATAACAGTGTATTCGGCCAGGCCTTGTAACAAAGGCTGGGCTGAACCCATGTGGCTGATGTGTAGATCAATGTTTGGGTTCCACGCCATACAAGGAAGCCCAACTGGGCAGCAGTTTGGAAGGCTAAGTGAGCACATATCCTTATTGGGCCTAAAGCCCATTTCGAACTGGGCTGATTTGATCAGTTTAATGAGGGGCGAATTCTGAGATTAGATTAGCAAATTTAGGAACCTCCTAATGAGATTAGGAAAGGGTTGATTTAATCTACAGATAAGATAAGGGTTTACCCTTATCACTTAAAGGGAATTCTGATCCAAATATGATTTGGATCAGCAACTCCTAATGGGATTAGGAGATGATCCCTTTAAGCTTATAAAAGGAGGAGGGGGCGACAGCCTTTAGAGATATTTATATTCACATTCTCTTCAGAGCTGAAATCACAGAAGAAAGAATTCAGCACCTCTGCGAAAACCTTTTCTTGCCGCCTCCTTCCTGCCGCCGCCATATCTACCAGTTCGATTTCCTATTCTCAGTAGGAGTGATCAAGATTGGATCTTGATATCAGTTCTTTGTAAAAGGACTGATTGGAAGTAGTGCTCACGTGCCGTCTAGCTTATTCTTGCGAAGGATCTAGTTCTTTTGAAGAACGCTACTGATTCTGCTCCATCCTGCACTGCGCCATCTTCAGTGGGAGTAGTCTTTGGTTCCTTCCTTGGGCGTGAACACCTCCATTGGGAGATATTGTTTCTCCGTATCAAGTATATCCCTCTCCTACTCTTTTTGTTCAAATCTGGTTCGGTTCTTGGTTCAAGATTGATCCTTGAAAAATATGATTATTCTAAAATAGGGAATATGATTCCCAGTAGGATGGAGATAAATTTTTGAAACTCGCCCATTCTATTCCGCAAGATTCGGGCGTCCATATCTCTCATCCCCTTCAGTGGTATCAGAGCCAAGTTCAAGTCTTGAACCGAATTGGATCAGATCTGAACCTACGCAAATGGGCAGAATGCGTTCTACCCGATTTGCACAGATTTAGGGTTTTTCTGGAAAATTTGTTTCCAATTGATGGGCGTTTGATCTGAAATTAATTTTTATAAATCTGATTATTATTTAGAATTGTTCTTTATAATTTTCTTGATTTCTGTGTGGTTTGTACACATGGAGATCAAAATCTTGATTGGCGCAGTGAACTTGCGATTTTGCTGTTTCTTGATTATTTTATTACATTTGGTCTGTAAAATAATTTTTTTTTTATTTTTTAGACTAAATGTATAGGCATTCGATCTGATGAAATATTAAAAGAAATTAGGTTTTCTATTTATTTTATTTTGGATTGAAGATGGCGGCGCAAGGAAGGAGATTTCGCAGATGGGAGAATCGCTATCTGCGCTTTGTAGTTTATGAAACTGCAAACTGTGATCTAACCTCTGTTTTGCAGGATGGATTGTGCAAACATCCCTATCTGACTGATTCTTGTCTTTCTTTTATCAATATTTAATTTCAGATTAATTTCTTGAATTAAATCTTTAATTAAAGATCAAACCTTAGACCCATTCGAATCGGATTGGTCCAAACAGGTTGGACCGAATCTAGGGTTCGATCAAGGTTGAATGTTAGCCCTAATTCTCCCACTAATGGGCCTAAGGATTGATAAATAATTGAATGTTTAATTTGGCCCAACCTGTAAAAGCCTAGTTTTAAATTGTTAAAACTGCTAAAAGCCCACTTCGTAGATAATGCTGTATGGGTCGAACTGTTCAACCCTAATTCAGCCCATATACCTAGATAATATTAATGGTTAATATTATGGATTAAAAATGGGCTTTAAAATGGGCTTTACAGATATTAATTGATTGGATAAATTCTTCCCTACATGTGATGTATGGATGTGTGATGTGCTACGTTCATGGGCCATAAGTGCTTGGCCCATGCTGATTCGATAGTGGCTCTTGCGCACACCATGTCTGAATGCACGTCATTGCCATGGTGTCCCTGCTAGTCATTGGATGACCTCCCTCAGTGATGGGCCCCACCCCTCCTGAAGACGAAACGTGTGGAACCCTAGCCGATTTGGGCCCACTGAAATCTGGCTTTATGAAAGTTAGTGGGAGCCACTTTGGTTTGACCTAAATTAAACTAGGGCGTAATTTTTCGTTCCCTCTAGCAAATATGAGTGCATGTGATAGGGATATTCATGTCATGAACTCTCTAAAGGCCTTCCATCATTAGCATGAGGATGGGTTCTTCAGTAATGAGGAAACACACCAGAAAATGGGCTATCCATTTGCTGTTGGGCTTGTCTGAGTGTTTCATAAGATGATAGGGGCGTCATAGACCGATGTGGCAGGGGCTTCACCAGAAAATGGGAACTCTCTCACGGTACCTTGGTGTTCACGAATATGATGGGTAAGCACTCATTGGACAAAAAGGTTTACCCTAAAATGGCTATGAACCTTGTCCAACAGAGGCCAAAGGGAAAACTCATATGATGAGTGGATATGATCCTTCACAGAAAGGTGGTGGGGTTTTGCAGCTGAAACAGTTGGCTCCATGCGCCCTATGTGGTTTCCCACATTTCCAGAGACAAGTCGCTGTCTCCGTCACTGAGATGGAAGGGAAATCTCAGAGATGAACAAATGGGAATGGAACATAGATTAAAAGTCATATCTATGTAATGAACATGAATCAAATTAGGTTGTGGACTAATGTTTGTTGTTTTACCAGAAAATGGCAAACGGACAATTTGCAAAGCTTCTTGACAACAACAAGCTTAAGGGCCCAAACTATGCCGACTGGTACCATAACCTCATTCTAGTCTTAACCTCTGAAAAACTGGACAAAGTAGTTAAAAATCTTGCCCCGGAGTGTCCGGGTGACAGGGCTTCTGAGGCCAGAAGGAGGGAATTCCAAGATTGGGAGGATAAAAACTCCCTAGCCCGCTGCTATGTCATTGCCTCCCTAGATAATCCAATATAGAGGCAGTTTGATCAGATTGAAATAGCCAAGGACATATTGGATAGTTTAAAGACGATGTACGAAGAGCAGAATCGTTCTACTCAATAGAAGGTCTTGAAACAATTCATGACCGCACAGATGTCCAAGGGGCAACAAGTTCACGACCATTGTCTTTGGATGATGGTCTATATCAACAAGTTCACGACCATCCTTAATTCTTTGCCTCCTTTCTTTAATCCATTCATAATGAACTACAATATGAACAAGCTAAGTGTCAGCGTCTAGGAACTCAGCAATATGTTGCAGAGGGCCAAGGATTTTATTAAAAAGGATGAGCCTGTGGCTATGCTTGTTGAAGCTAGCAGATCGGGCAAGAAAAAGAGGAAGGCAAAGAAGCCCTAGAAGAAAGCTGCCAAACCCAAGAAGCATAAGAAAGATAGGGCATCAGATGCGTGTCACTTCTGCAAATAGACCGGCCACTGGAAGAGGAACTGTTCTCAATACCTGGATTCCAAGAAAGGTAATTTTGAATCTTGTGTCATAGAAACCAATTTATTAGTGGCTTCTGCATCCTGGTGTATTGACTCTGGGGCTTCAACTCATGCGTGTAACTCACTGCAGGGGTTCAAGGTAAGCAGAAGGATGAATGAAGATGAAGTGACGCTCTACTTAGGGACTTCTGCAAGTGTTGCAGCTACGGAAATAGGAACCGTAGAGTTCTTTTTTAGAGAATGATCAATTGTACTTAAAGATTGTCTTTTTGTGCAAAATCTAAGAAAATTTTGATTTTTGTCTCTAAATTGTGTGCGGATGGATATTCTGTCTTGCTTAGTAATACGATTACTATTAAAAGAAACAACAGATTCATCACATACGGGGAACTGGAGAACGGTCTCTATGTTCTACATCTTTCTCTAGAATCTAACATAGTCGAAACTACGTCGGCTAATATCCCCAAGAAAAGAGTACGTGATACAGTTAATCCCATGTGCCTGTGGCATTAGCGACTTGGCCATATCGGTATTGACCGAATCACAAGACTAGTAAAGGATGGTCCTTTGGATTTTCTAACTGTAGAAGATCTTCCCACTTGTGAGCCTTGCCTTCAGGGTAAGATGACAAAGAGACCATTTAACGGTAAGCCTGAAAGATGTACAGGCACGTTTGACCTTATACACACTGATGTATGTGGTCCCCTGAGTGTTAGGACCCGTAACCAGCACATGTACTTCATTACATTTACCGATGACTATTCTCGGTATGGTTATGTGTACCTAATGAGACATAAGTCTGAATCCTTTGAAAAGTTCAAAGAGTTCAGACAAGAAGTCGAGAAACAGTTAGGGAGAGAAATTAAGGCCCTTCGATCGGATCGAGGTGGTGGGTATCTCTCTGACGAATTCAGGGACTACTTGAAGGTCAACGGGATAGTATCACAATTGGCTCCTCCTGCTACACCACAACTTAACGGTGTTTCAGAGAGGAGGAATAGGACCTTATTGGATATGGTCCGGTCACTTCTCGTCCATTTAGAGTTGACCACATCCTTTTGGGGATACGCATTGGGGACTGCGATATACGTGCTGAACCGGGTTCCAACCAAATCAGTTCCGACGACTCCCTATGAGCTTTTGACCGGAAAGAAACCAAGTGTACGACACTTGAAGATTTGGGGTTGTTTGGCACACGTTAAAAGAATGAGTCCGGACAAGTTGGAATCCAAGACCAGTCGTTGCCTATTTGTAGGCTACCCAAAAGGCTCTGTGGGTTACCTATTCTATGACCCATGTGAGCAGAAGGTGTTCTGTAGTCGAAATGCACAATTCTTGGAAAATGATTACATCCTGAACAATCATCGTCAGGAAATTGTTCTTGATGAGGAGAGCTCAGATGTAGTGGGAGGTGTTCTACAAGTTCCAGGTAGTGACCAACCTAGAAGATCTACCCGGGTATCCAGGCCACCAGTCCGTTTTGGCTATGACCAGGATAGTTACCTAGTGGAAGCCTTGACTAGTGAGGAGGATCCCGTGACTTATGATGAGAACAAAAAAGTATCATATTTTCATCCCCAAATAATCATTCTTTTACATTAATTTATCACTCAATTGGAATCATTACTCTTGTATTTCGATTCAGGGCAAGCAAAAGGCGATTGGAAGAAAACAAGGCTAATCAGTTGATTTTGCACAGTTTCGGCACCATTCAGTAATCTGGGCTTAACTCTCGATCCCTGACTCTGATTTGGATGATTCAAGATGCACTAGAAAGATAAGGAAAATTCACACAACTCTCATGTTTTGGGTTTTGACAGATTCTGTCTGCATCGAGGTCAAAATTGGACCCGAAGTCGGAACAATTTCGTAGTAAAGCCCAGCCCACAGCTAAAGCCCAAATTCGCAGAAGAGTCCTGTAACGGCCCAAGTTATTAAAGAAGCCCAACTCGAATTCAAGAATGAAGAGTCCTATCAGATTTAAATTTCAATTGTAATCCTAAAAAGATAAGAGATTGAGATTACCAGATAGGATAGGATAGAAGTAGATCAGATTAGGACTTTCTAATTTTAAAAGTTAATCTCCTAAAGGGAGTTGGAGAGAGCCCCTCCTCCTAAAGCTATATAAAGGGGTGGGCGGACCAGCTTTAGGCATCAATCGGGAAATCAAGAAAATCAAGCAACTTAATCAAGAAGATCAGTCCAGCCTTCTGGAAGCAGAGCAAGGAAGATTCGAAAATCATGAGCGGCTAAGCTTTTCCTTTCTGGTTCAAGGGGGGAATTTCGATTGTGTCATCGTGAGGTTCTGTGTTTAATTCAAGTTCTTGCTTTTAATTCAAGTATTCGTTGATTCTTATGCATATTTGATGAGAATAAAATTTGTCATATCTTTACCCCTCAATATTTAGTATTTTGCACTTAATTGGTACCTAATTGGACTCATTACTCTTGTATTTCGATTCAGGGCAAACAGATAGGCGATTGGAAGAAAACAAGGCTAATCGGATGTTTTTCCACAGTTTCGGCACCGATCAGTGATATGGGTATAACTCTCAATTCCGGACTCCGATTTGGATATTTCAAGAAGCACTAGAAAGATAAGGAAAAGGCCCACAACTTTTATGTTTTGGGTTTTGACAGAATCGATCCGCATCAAAGACGAATTCGGGCCCAAAGTCGGAGCAATTTTGCAGCAAGGCCCATTTCACAAGCTGAAGCCCATTTCGCAGAAGAGTCTTGAAGCAAACCCGAATTGTTAGAGAAGCCCAGTTCGAATTCAAGATCCAAGAGTCCATTAGAATAGAAGTTGAATGTGATCTCAATAAAAGAGTTTTATCAGATTTAAATTCTCAAGTTGTAATCCTAGAAAGATAAGGGATAAGAGTTAGGTAGGATAAGTTCAATTTAGACTAGGACTTTCCAGTTTGAGGATAATCTCCTTAAGGGAGTTGGAGAGCAGCCCTCTCCCCAAATCTATATAAAGGGGGGGGGTGGACCAGCACCCAATGCATCAATTTCCTCCAAGAGAGCTTCAGCCTTCAAAGAGAGAAATCAGCAATCAAGGAGGAAGAAGCAAGAGTTCGCCCCTTTCTCATCTAGAAGCTGCATTTTCATCATGAGGTGTCTGTATGTTTTTATTTCTGGTTGAAGGGTTAGGGAAGCCTTGATTTTGTAAGCATTGTGAGATCTAATTGATTTTTATTTTAATTCATTGTTTATGGGTATTCATATGTTTTCTGCGAATTAACTGTGAGGATTATTTTTGTTGATTAAGCAAGAAGGGCCCCTTGCTCATTCAATGGAAATAATCCATGGCCGATTGAACCTCCAGTTTCGGATATGATTGGTAGGTTCGATCATGGTGGCAACTAACATAAATTGATTGCAAAAAAGTTTTCGATCTATGTTAAAAAAATATATGATCTGGTTTAAATGATCCGAGCTTGTGAGATCGCTAACCAGAATTGGGTCTCTCCCCTCTTAATGCTATTAATAGGTTAAATTCTAAGAACTTGTTTAGGATTGCCTATTAATAAGGGAAGCAATCAAAGAGCTTGTTTTGGTTGTCGAATAATAAGAGTAGAGGCTGGCTGTTAGAGCTTGTTAATAGCTATAACCAATTTATTCATAAGCATATGAATCTATCTTTGCATCAAGGATCAATGCTAGGAATCAAAGCTGAACTTGTCCCTTCAACCGGAAGCCATCTCCCATCGATTTAATCTTTGTTTTCTATTATTTTTTGCTATTTTCTTATTTTCCTTAGCTTTACAACCCCCCTTAATCCATCTACATGGAAATAAATCCACCCAATCCCTGTGGAGAATGACCTTGCTCATCACTATCTGCAAATTATTAACCCAGAGCAAGACTATTTATCTTTGGTTGGGTTCGGCATCCACCAAATTTTGGCACCGTTGCCGAGGATTGGCGTTCTAAGTAGGTTTATTTCCTTTTGTTTGGTTTATGCCTCGCTCTTCTCGTGTAGGTGAACTCCACTACAACCCTGAGATCGAGAACACAGTTCGCCGCTTGAGGAAAGAAGCCAAGCAACGCCGCAACCAATCAACATCACTCCCCACTTCCGAGAGAAGTCGGCTGCAGAAATCGTTGAGCCATCCAACCATTCTGAAGAAGAAGTCATGAACAACAACGAAGAAAGAACCCTTAGAGAGCTAGCTGCACCGGATCTGCACCAACAACCTCTCTGCATCGAATATGCAGATCTAGCGATACCCTTTGAACTTAAATCAGGTCTTATACACTTACTCCCTACTTTTCGTGGACTTGTAGGCGAAGACCCTCACAAGCACCTAAAAGAATTCCACGTAGTATGCTCAAGCATGAAGCCTCAAGGTGTTACCGAGGAACAGATCAAACTACGCGCCTTTCCTTTCTCACTAGCTGATAAGGCTAAGGATTGGCTATACTACCTACCCTTCGGTTCCATCACCACGTGGAATGATATGAAAAGGCAATTCCTTGAGAAGTTCTTCCCAACCTCTCGAGCTGCTAACATCAGAAAGGAGATATGTGGCATAAGACAATTCAATGGGGAAACTCTCTACGAATACTGGGAGAGATTCAAGCAACTGTGTGCCAGCTGTCCACAACATCAAATTCCAGACCAGCTCCTTATCCAATATTTTTACGAAGGGTTACTACCAATGGATAGGAGTATGATCGATGCAGCAAGCGGAGGAGTGTTGGTGAACAAAACGCCTACACAAGCAAGAGAGTTGATCTCAAACATGGCAGCCAACTCTCAACAGTTCGGCTATAGGCTCAATCCTCCAACAACTCATACTAACGAGGTAAACATCTCCTCCCTAGAACAGAAAATTGCAAGCCTGACCTCTCTTGTCTGTCAAATGGCCACAGGTAATACACAAATGGTGAAGGCTTGTGGAATTTGCTCAACTTCGAGACATCCAACTGACATGTGCCCTATGCTTCAAGATGAACCTTACGAACAAGCTAATGCTGTTGGAGGATTCTCGCAAAAGAGATACGATCCCTACTCAAACACCTACAATGCAGGATGGAGGGATCATCCCAACCTGAACTATGGAACCAAGCCCTTCGGCTTCCAACATCAGCAACAAACCAGGCCACCGGCTCCACCATATTCAGCCTCTCCCAACTCAGGTATGTCTCTCAATGAAATTGTGAAAGCCCTTGCAACTAATACTCAACAATTTCAATAGGAGACGAGGACAAGTATCCAAAACCTGGAGAATCAGGTCAGCCAGCTAGCGACAGCTATGAGTCGAATGGAATCCCAATCATCAGGGAGGCTACCTTCTCAGACCACGACCAACCCGAAAAAAAATGCTAGCGCTATCACGTTGAGAAGCAGGAAGGAACTGAATGAACCCTATCAAGAAGCATCAAAAGATTCAACCAGAAAGGAGACACCATCCCAAACGGATTCAAGCGGAAAGCCACCCCAATCCATAGTCATCGCTCCACCTTTCCCTAGCCGATTCGCAAAATCCAAGAAGGAGGAGCAAGACAAAGACATTCTCGAGACCTTCCGCAAGGTTGAGGTAAACATCCCCCTCCTTGATGCAATTAAGCAAGTACCCCGCTATGCCAAATTTCTCAAGGAGCTGTGCACAACTAAGAGAAGGCTGAAAGGCGATGAGAAGGTCCATATAGGAGAAAATGTTTCAGCCATTCTCCAGAAAAGACTACCCCCTAAATGCAAGGATCCAGGTATGTTTACCATTCCCTGTAAGATAGGAAATGTCCAGATCGAAAAAGCTATGCTAGACCTAGGAGCTTCAATAATTGTCATGCCCCATTCTATTTATACAACCATGAATCTCAGACCATTAAGAGAAACGGGCGTGATCTTACAACTTGCTGATCGGTCTACTACATACCGGAAGGGAGTCTTAGAGGACGTCCTAGTCCAAGTTAATAATTTGGTCTTTCCTGGTGATTTTTATGTGATCGACACGGAAGAAGATAACTCTTCCAACTCGACCCCAATTTTGCTAGGAAGACCCTTTCTTAAGACGTCCAGAACAAAAATCGATGTGCATAAGGGGACACTTACCATGGAATTCGATGGTGAGATCATTAAATTTAATATCTATGATGCCATGAGATACCCTAATGATGCGCATTCTATTTTCTCTATAGATGTTATTGACTCTTTAGTGCAGCAGACTTTTGAACTAGAAGATGAAGACACACTGAGAGTTACACTTAACAATGGGCCTGATCAACTGCAACGAGCAGAGCAGAAGTTTATGCTGAATTCAGAACTGCAAACTTTGACTTCTGAACTGAACTCTTTTGAATTTTCTCATAATTCTTCTTTCATTAGTTTGCCCCTATCTCACACAAGGCTCCTTCCATCTATTGTGCAGGCACCCCAGCTGGAGTTGAAATCATTACAAAAGCACCTAAAGTACATGTTCCTAGGCAAGGGGGAGACACTACCTGTGATAGTTTCCTCCAAACTCGATGCACTGGAAGAAAGGAAACTAATTCAAGCACTTAAGGAACGCAAGGAAGCAATCGGATGGACTATAGCTGATATCAAGGGGATAAGCCCATCTACTTGCATGCACAAAATACTCTTGGAAGAAGACTCCAAACCTACAATCGGAGCCCAACGCCGATTAAATCCACCACTGATGGAGGTTGTGAAGAAAGAAGTTTTAAAACTTCTAGATGCCGGGATAATCTATCCCATTTCAGACAGTAAGTGGGTAAGTCCGGTACAAGTAGTCCCGAAGAAAACAGGTTTGACGGTGGTCAAAAATCAAGACGGTGAGTTAGTGCCTACCCAAATTCAAAATGGGTGGCGGGTGTGTATAGATTACCGGAAGCTGAATTCATTAACCCGAAAAGACCACTTCCCGCTCCCTTTTATCGATCAAATGCTTGAAAGACTAGCTGGCAAATCTCATTATTGTTGTCTTGATGGTTATTTAGGGTTTCATCAAATTCTAGTTGCACCTGAGGACCAAGAAAAGACTACCTTCACCTGCCCCTTCGGTACCTTTGCTTATCGACGCATGCCATTTGGTCTCTGCAATGCTCCCGCCACATTCCAAAGATGTATGGTTAGTATATTTTCAAATTATGTGGAAAGCATTATAGAGGTATTTATGGACGACTTCACAGTGTATGGGGATTCTTTTGATCCATGCTTATCTAACCTTACAAAGGTACTTGAAAGGTGTATAGAAAAGAACCTCATGCTGAATTATGAAAAATGCCATTTCATGGTTGACCAGGGCATCATTCGAGGGTATGTAGTCTCTTCTAAGGGAATCGAAGTTGATAAAGCAAAAGTAGATGTTATTAAGTCCTTGCCCTATCCCACGAACATTCGGGAAGTTCGCTCTTTCCTTGGACATGCAGGATTCTATCGGAGATTCATCAAGGATTTCTCCAAGATAACTCGCCCCTTATGTAATTTACTCCAGAAGGATGTGATGTTTGATTTTGATGAAGGGTGCAGGGCAGCCTTTGAAAAGCTGAAAGAATCGTTGACTTCAGCCCCAGTCATCCTGCCACCGAATTGGGATCTTCCCTTCGAGATTATGTGCGATGCAAGCAATTATGCCATCGGTGTTGTTCTGGGACAGAGGGTTGGAAGAGTCGCTCATGCAATATATTATGCTTCGAGGACCCTTGATGCTGCCCAATGCAATTATTCAACAACAGAGAAGGAACTCTTGGCTGTAGTTTTTGCCTTAGAAAAATTCCGTTCATATTTATTGGGTACTAAGGTGATTGTTTATTCTGATCATGCAGCCCTAAAATATTTGCTCGCCAAGAAAGAAGCAAAGCCGAGGCTTATCCGCTGGATTCTCCTGCTACAAGAATTTAACCTCGAAATCCGTGACAAGAAGGGTGCAGAAAATTTGGTTGCAGACCATCTTAGTAGGCTGACTACAAGTGAAGAGGCAACACCCTTGAAAGACGAGTTCCCAGATGAGCACCTTTTCGTGATTCAAGAAGGAACTCCATGGTATGCAAATATAGTTAATTATTTGGTTACTAGAACCATACCAGGAGAATTGACAAGAGCTCAAAGGGATAAGGTAAGAAGCGATGCCAAGTACTACATCTGGGATGACCCATATCTGTGGAAGCAATGCTCCGATCAGGTCCTTCGAAGGTGCATGCCTGACCTCGAAATCCCCTCCATTCTTCACTTCTGCCATTCATATGCCTGTGGGGGCCATTTTGGCCCAAAGAGGACAGCACGTAAGATACTAGAGTGTGGATTATTTTGGCCTACCCTATTTCATGATGCTTATATGTTCTGCAAGGCCTGTGAACAATGCCAAAAGACAGGTAATTTAAGCCATAAAGACCAAATGCCACTTACCCCTATACTGATATGTGAAATATTTGATGTATGGGGTATAGATTTCATGGGCCCATTCCCTTCCTCTTTCTGTAATGTTTACATCCTACTAGTTGTGGACTATGTTTCGAAATGGGCAGAAGCTAAAGCTACCCGGACTGATCATGCTAAGGTTGTTGTAGATTTTGTCAAATCCCACATTTTCTCTAGGTTCGGAATGCCCAAGGCGATAATAAGTGACCGAGGCACTCACTTTTGCAACCGAGTGGTGGAAGCTCTATTCAAGAAATACAATATCACCCATCGAATTTCCACTACATACCACCCACAAACAAGTGGACAAGCCGAAGTGTCCAATAGGGAGAGAAAATCCATACTTGAAAAAACGGTTGACCCTAGAAGGAGGAATTGGAGTTTGAGACTCAATGATGCACTATGGGCCTACCACACAGCCTATAAAACTCCTATAGGTATGTCTCCCTACCGTTTGGTATTCGGCAAGCCATGTCATCTCCCTGTGGAACTGGAACATAAAGCATACTGGGCGGTCAAACAATGCAACATGCGTATGGATGAGGCAGGAGAACAGAGGAAGTTGCAGCTACAAGAACTAGAAGAGATCCGCAATGATGCTTATGAGAGCTCTCGAATATACAAGGAAAAGACAAAAGCCTTCCATGACAAGATGATCTCAAGGAAAGATATTTCAGTTGGCCAGAAAGTTCTTTTCCATTCTAGGCTTAAACTCTTTCCCGGTAAGTTGCGATCTCGGTGGGTTGGACCTTTCACTGTTACTAACATCTTACCTTATGGAGCAGTTGAGATTCAGAGTCCGACCATAGACAAAAGTTCAAGGTAAATGGGCACCGTCTAAAACCCTTCTATGAAGGATTTCAGGTATACAATGTGGAAGAGGTACCCCTCGAAAGCCCGACCTATGCAGAGTAAGGGCATGAAACTCTGTCTCCCCACCCACCTTCCACCGCATCAAGGAAGTTTGTTCCTTTTCTTTTTTTCTCTCCACTTGTTTTTCTTTTAGTTTCCACCTTTTATTAAGTCTTAAGTGTGGGGGGGTACAGGCTTTAACAGTTTCATTTCAAAAAAAAAAAAAAAACTCTCAACTCTTTTGAAATCAATTAAAACAATATTTTAGGAAAATTCTTGTGGACCCAGTAAAGAGGCACAATTAAGGAGTACACGACCTTTCTGAAGCCAATCCCTTTTTAGCTAGTCCTAAATTCAGGTTTAAGTAAACAGGGCAAATACTTTACCATTGCTACAAATGGTAGGATGGAGCATAAAATGCACCTACCAACCAAGTCATTTGACAGTAGGATGGAGCATAAAATGCACCTACTGACCAAGTAATTCAAACAGTAGGATGGAGCATAAAATGCACCTACTGACCAAGTAATCCAAAAGTGAGATGGAGCAT
Source organism: Nelumbo nucifera (assembly GCF_055504915.1). Classification (NCBI taxonomy): domain Eukaryota; kingdom Viridiplantae; phylum Streptophyta; class Magnoliopsida; order Proteales; family Nelumbonaceae; genus Nelumbo; species Nelumbo nucifera. Next base: position 83,185,629 of record NC_142651.1, read on the forward strand.
AAAATGCACTCACTTCTTCAGAAGAGAGAAAAAGAAAATAAAAAGAGAGAGAAGATAAAAAGGTTTTCCCTGATTTACTACCTGGTTTGCAGTAGCAAAAATTGGATTGACTGATGAATGAGTCATGTATGACTCGGTTTTGTTGATTTAACGGTTTACAATAATAAACCTAGAATATTTGTGGAGAAAGATGAAGGAGAGTTGAGTTTAAAAATTGGTAGGATAGCTAGTTAGTTCTTGTTCTATTTTTACTTGAATTTTGACTTGCCCGAGGACGGGCAAGGTTTAAGTGTGGGGGGATTTGATGAGAATAAAATTTGTCATATCTTTACCCCTCAATATTTAGTATTTTGCACTTAATCAGGTTTCAAGAAGCACTGGAAAGATAAGGAAAAGGCCCACAACTTTTATGTTTTGGGTTTTGACAGAATCGATCCGCATCGAAGACGAATTTGGGCCCAAAGTCGGAGCAATTTCGCAGCAAGGCCCATTTCACAAGCTGAAGCCCATTTCGTAGAAGAGTCTTGAAGCAAGCCCGAATTGTTAGAGAAGCCCAGTTCGATTTCAAGATCCAAGAGTCCCATTAGAATAGAAGTTGAATGTGATCTCAATAAAAGAGTTTTATCAGATTTAAATTCTCAAGTTGTAATCCTAGAAAGATAAGGGATAAGAGTTAGGTAGGATAAGTTCAATTTAGACTAGGACTTTCCAGTTTGAGGATAATCTCCTTCAGGGAGTTGGAGAGCAGCCCTCTCCCCAAATCTATATAAAAGGGGGGTGGACCAGCACACAAGGCATCAATTTCCTCCAAGAGAGCTTCAGCCTTCAGAGAGAGAAATCAGCAATCAAGGAGGAAGAAGCAAGAGTTCGCCCCTTTCTCATCTAGAAGCTACGTTTTCATCATGAGGTGTCTGTAAGTTTTTATTTCTGGTTGAAGGGTTAGGGAAGCCTTGATTTTGTAAGCATTGTGAGATCTAATTGATTTTTATTTCAGTTCATTGTTTATGGGTATTCATATGTTTTCTGCGAATTAACTGTGAGGATTATTTTTATTGATTAAGCAGGAAGGGCCCCTTGCTCATTCAATGGAAATAATCCATGGCCGATTGAACCTCCAGTTTCGTATATGATTGGTAGGTTCGATCATGGTGGCAACTAACATAAATTGATTGCAAAAAAGTTTTCGATCTATGTTAGAAAAATATATGATCTGGTTTAAACGATCCGAGCTTGTGAGATCGCTGACCAGAATTGGGTCTCTCCCCTCTTAATGCTATTAATAGGTTAAATTCTAAGAACTTGTTTAGGACTGCCTATTAATAAGGGAAGCAATCAAAGAGCTTGTTTTGGTTGTCGAATAATAAGAGTAGAGGCTGGATGTTAGAGCTTGTTAATAGCTATAACCAATTTATTCATAAGCATATGAATCTATCTTTGCATCAAGGATCAATGCTACGAATCAAAGCTGAACTTGTCCCTTCAACCGGAAGCCATCTCCCATCGATTTAATCTTTGTTTTCTGTTATTTTCTGTTATTTTCTTATTTTCCTTAGCTTTACAACCCCCCTTAATCCATCTACTTGGAAATAAATCCACCAAACCCCTGTGGAGAACGACCTTGCTCATCACTATCTGCAAATTATTAACCCAGAGCAAGACTATTTATCTTTGGTTGGGTTCGGCACCCACCAATATTCTCTATGGATGTTAATGTTAATTAGTCTGACAAATTAGTTAATATTGATTTTCCTACTGCTATCCATGGTTTGGTGATCCGTAATTGTCACGAATAGTGGTACATGTAGCAATTAGGTTAATATCTTTCTGGGTCAATTGTTCGTGACGGCCTTTGATCAATGTATTGACATGTTTTAACCTAAAGGGAATCAATGGAACAAGATTTGATACTTGCAACTATCTCAATTATTGTTATTTTGGTTTAACTGTTTTCACAATGTTTAATGCTATCACTAGTTAATATGGAGCGTTATTGTACCCAGTCGATTAGTGATAAGTGTTGATCGAATGCTGGGTTTGGTCAGCTGATTTAGGAAATCACAAGGTTTATTATGGCAATCCTAATAAATCTAAGGTTAAATGCTTGAATTGCAAGACTGCCAAGGTTTACCTATGATCGATGACAAATTGATCAATCCGGACCCTTGAATCAGAATTCAGTAAGACCGATTTCTCTTGTTTGGTATTGCTATTGCTTTCTTGTTCTTTTAGAAATTTTAATTATTTAATTTTCCCACTCTATTATATTGCACATTCAGCTAGGAAATTATTCCTTAGCTCCCTGTGGGATTCGACCTAGTACCACTACTACTTCAAATTTCTTGTGGGACTAGCATTAATTTTGAGGGCTTCGACAACCCGTCAGAATTTTGGCGCCGTTGCCGAGGAGCTATTTTAATTTCTTAGCTTTGTGCCTTCTGTTTGTGTTAACCTCTTTTGTTTTTCTCAAAAAGGTGAACTTGAATATATTTCTGAAATTGAGAAGACAAAACACCTGAGGCGGCTTGGCAATTGATCTCCAACATGGCTGAGAACTCTCAACAATTTAGAGCAAGAACAGATGGAGCTATCAGACGTGTTAATGAGGTAAGCTATTCTAATCTTGAAAGTCAAATTTCTGATCTAACTGCTTTGATTCTTCAATTGGCTGCAGGGCAATTAAAAACGACTGCGGTTTGTGGCATATGCTCAATTCCTGGGCATCCTATGGACATGTGCCCATCATTGCGAGATGATTCAATGCAACAAGTCAATGCCGTAGGAGGATTTCCTAGCCAACCTCAATGCAAATATGATCCCTATTCTAACTATTACAATCCTGGGTGGAGGGATCATCCCAATCTGAGTTATGGAAATCAAGGAGGGCCACAGAGATTCCAGCCTCAAACTTTCAACAGACAACCTCCAACTCCAGCACTTACCCAAGCCCAAAATCAACCCTCAAGTTCAGGTATGTCTTTAGATGAGATAGTTAAGTCTCTAGCGACTAACACTCAACAATTCCAACAGGAAACAAGGGCCAGCATCCAAAACTTAGGGAACCAAATCAGTCAACTTGCTACTTCTATTAGCAAGTTGGAGGCACAAACTTCTGGAAAACTACCATCATAGACGGTGGTCAATCCCAAGGAGAGTGCTAGTGCAATGGTGCTAAGAAGTGGAAAGGAATTGCTCACAACTTGCTTCGCCAAGGAAATTGGATGAAGAGCAGAAAGAAGAGGAAGAACAAGATCCACCTGAGAGTTCCAATAAGGAAATTTTTGAAGAAGAAGATATGAATGAGGAGCTCGAATTAAGTGCACAATTGGATATGAAGGAAGAGTTAGATTTGTCCTATGCACATTCCATTTTTTCTATAGATATTACTGACTCTTTAGTGCAGCAAACTTTTGAACTAGATGATGAAGACACACCGAAAGTTGCACTTAACAATGGGCCTGATCAATTACAACAAGAAGAAAAGGAGTTTGGGTTGAATCCTGAATTGCAAAATTTGACTTTTGAGTTGGAATCCTTTAAAACTATAACTCTTAGTTTACCTCCAGCTCACACAAAACTCGTTCCATCTATTTTGCAGGCCCCTATTCCAAATTTGAACCCGCCCATGATGGATGAAAGAGGAGCACACCGAAAGCTGCGACCACGAGAGTTAGAGGATCCATGATAGGGAAGTTGTTTTTCCCTTTTTCTTTTTGTTTTTACATTTCTAGTTTAGTTTTTATGCCCTTTCTTTGCATTTAACCTTACATTGGGGGCAATGTAAGTTTTAAGTGTGGGGGAGGGGATTTAGGTTAGAATTTAGGTTGCGTTTTAAAATTTGATTTAGGTCGTGTTTTTCTGCATTTGCTTTTCAGAAAAAAAATCAAAAAAAAAAATCAAAACCTCAACTCTTTTGAAATCAATTGAAGCAATGTTGTAGGGAAATTCTTGTAAACCTAGTAAAGAAATATCGCAGTGGCGGTTACACCTGATGTGACCGAGCTCTGGTATAAAAGGACCCCAACCCTCACAAAGCAAAGGTATTGAAGCTAGCACTTTCATCACTCTTAACTCTTTGTGTCTTCTTTGAGTTTTCCCCAGAGTTCTAACTTAGCCATCGGAATGTTCCCTCCGGGAGAGCTCCTAGGGAACCCTTCACCTTCTTCTTCCTCTCAGGTGCTGTCCATCACTGCTAGGAGCCAACTCTCAACCAGATAGGAGTGCCCAGATTGTGCTGCATCATTTGGTACCGTCTGTGGGAACGCTTCAAAAGGCCTTCCTCTAACTTCTGTGAAACTTCCCTTAAAGAACTCATCATCATGATGGCTTCCTCCAGCAACTCCAGACGCTAGAACACCCCAGAGGAACAACTCCAGCTACCCACCGTCTGCATCGGGCAGTTCATTATCCCCCTCTCCGTGGACGAGGTACCCCCCAGATGGTGGCACTCGTGACCGTTCCATTACCCTCTGCCGTTGGAACTACCTTTACGGAACCCACCATCCTCCCTCCGGTTGCCAGCCAAGGTCAGCTCGAAGACCTGATGCAGTGCATGCGAGCCATGCAGGCCCAAATTCAACAGTTCCAGCAACTTCAATTCCACCAGCAACAAGTGCTGCACCAAGTGTCCCAGCACCAATATCAGCAACAGTTTCCTTCCCTTCCTCCTAGGCATCCAGCTGCACAGCCAACCAAGCCTCACCACCGAAGTGAACTTCCTTCCCGCCGAGGAGAGACCTCGGTATCACCCCATTGAAGGAAGGAAAGACCCCCTACCCCCGCCTTGCAGCCTGCAGCTAGGTCGGAGGCCTCCCAGCCGGTTAGGCCGGTATCACCTTAGCACTCGCAGTTCGAACCTCTGCTTGCCGAAAACTGGTTCGAAGTGCTGGGCGACAACCTAGAACAAGGTCCCTCTATTCGCAGCTACCGACAGTCGTCCGAGCATTTCCCTGGGCCCATCGAGCTCAATAATACCAAGGCCAACAGCACCAATGCCGAGCCGGCTAAGAAGCAGTGAAGGCGTCGCCGAGCTCACCGAGCTGCCACCCGCGACCTGCCCGAGCTCAGAGGCAAGGTAGAGGTGAGTTCAAGTGAGGTTAAAGTTACACTGCTTCTTTCAGTTCCCTCCCCCCTGTCACCAGAGCTCCTTGCTGTCCCCATGCCAAGGGACTTCAAGCTCCCCCCACTGGACAAGTATGATGGGTCCTTTGATCCCAATGACCACGTGGACGCCTTTCAGTCCCAGATGCATCTAGCCAGCTCCAAGTGATAGCAAGAAGAAGATGAACCTAGCTCGGGGGGCAAAGCCAACTCAGCCTTTCTGAGCTCCGGCAACAGAAAGGGATTATACGCCCCTCAACATGAAGCGGGCCGAGATCCTCATGGCGATCAAGGATGCCCCATACGTGAAGTGGCCACCTCGGCTTAAGGTCGATCCCAATGTTAGGAACAAAAACTTGTATTGTAGTTTTCATAGAGATCACGGTCATAGTACCGAAAACTGTAAGAATCTCCGCCACGAGATAGAAGAACTTATTTGTTGCAGATATCTGAGAAATTTTGTATAGCATAATAATAGTAATAAAGTAGGTCGGCACGGGGAGCAGAGTAAGGAAGCTCTTGAGTCCAGTAGACAAGCGGAGCAACCGTAGAGGCAGCCTCCCGACGAGAGACCAGTCCGGGGGACCATCCATGTAATTGTCGGAGGATCAATTGTCGTAGGCTGCACCTCGGCAACAGCTCGGTCATCAGCCCACGAGGCCGCCAGGGAAGAGCTTAACCCCCCAAAGCGGCCCAGGATGGAGGAACCGATCTTCTTCACCGAAGACGATGCGTGAGGGGTCCATTATCCCCATGATGGCGCGCTCGTCATAAAGATCAAGATCAACGACTTCGAGGTCAAGCACGTCCTAGTCGATTTGGGCAGCTCGGCAGATATTCTCTTCAAGACGGCCTTCGATCAGCTACAGCTCCAGGAAAGCGACCTAAAGCCCGCAAACACTTCACTTGTGAGATTCAACAGTGAGGAGGTCAGGCCTTTGGAGAGAAGTCACTGTATGAATAGAGGTCGGCACCTGGCCCAGCATGGTAAGGCTCAATCACGAGTACGCACCTGGCCAAGCGGTGTGAAACTAGAGTATGCTCTATGCTTTGAGTTTGTGGTATCCAACAATGAAGCAGAGTACAAGGCGCTGCTAGCCGGGCTAGAACTGGCAAAGGAAGTGAAAGCCAAGCACATCGTCATCTGCAGTGACTCCCAGCTCGTGGTCAATCAGGTTTTGGGTGAGTACAAAGTTTGCGAGCCAACCATGGTAGCATACTTAGCCAATGTAAGAGGGGCTCTGCTCAACTTTTGGTCACACTTCATTCAGCAAATCCCGAGATCAGAGAACGTTGAGGCCGATGCCCTATCACGGTTAGCCAGCATGGGAGATAACACCATGAGGACTGTGTATACAGAAAACTTGCCTCGGCCTAGCATTCTCTGGGGGGCAGAGGAGTTCGCTCCTGTCGTTCAAGCAGAGCTGAGCTAGATTGATCCACTTACGAGCTTCCTGCTACACGGGGCCCTCCCTACAGATCGTAATGCCGCCAGGAGGGTAGAGCACCAGGCATCCAAATACGTCATGATAGATGGACGGTTATACCAAAGATCCTACACGCTCCCCTACCTGCGCTACCTGTGACCCTCTGAAGCCGAGCTCGTCCTCCATGATACTCATGAGGGCCTATGCGTTGGATACCTGGGGGGTAGAGCCCTCACTCAGAAAGCACTACGACAAGGGTATTACTGGCCAACGATGAAGGCAGATGCGACCGAGCTCGTCAAAAAATGCGACAAGTGCCAGAAGCACGCCAACATCTATCACCGGCCTGCTGCCGACCTAAAATACCTCACTAGCCCGTGGCCATTCGCACAGTGGGGGATTGACTTACTCGGGCCATTCCCACCAGCAACAGGACAAAGAAGGTTCCTAGTGGTGGCAATTGACTATTTCACGAAGTGGATCGAAGTTGAGCCCCTCGCAACAATCACAGCCCAAAACGTCCAGAACTTCTTTTGGAAGAACATAGTGTGCCGCTTCGGGTTACCTCGGGTATTAATTTCTGACAATGGCAAGTAGTTAGAGGACATTAAATTCCAGAACTGGTGCCAAGACATGGGAATCTGACAAAACTTCACTTTAGCCGCACACCCTCAAGCGAACGGTCAGGCAGAGGTAACGAATAGAGTCATTCTCCACGGGTTATAGACACGCCTAGACTGAGCTAAAGGACTATGGGAGGACGAGCTGCCCAGCATTCTATGGGCTTACCGAACCACAGAGAAGACCACCACAGGCGAAACCCCCTTCAACCTTACATACGGCACCAAAGCAGTCATCCCAGTCGAGATCGAAGTCCCTTCACTGCGGCTGGAAGCGTAAGATGACAAGGCGAACGAGGACGAGCTACGCACCAACCTTGACCTACTTGATGAAGTAAGGGACCTCGCATACATCAGGACTATGACCTACTAGCAGAAGGTAGCTCGGTACTATAATGCTAGGGTCAAGAAGCGGAACCTCCGCGTCAGCGACTTGGTACTTCGTAAAGTTATGGTACCTAAGCCTGGTGTTGGCAAGCTTGGGCCGAACTGGGAAGGACCCTACCGAGTCAAGCGAGTGCTCGGGGAAGGAACGTATGAGCTCGAGACCCTAGAAGGGAGACAAGTACCTCGGGCGTGGAATATTGTCAACCTGAGACAATATTACCCATAAATCACCGAACTGAATAGACCACGAGTCGCTCCTAGAGCCTAAGGGCCAATTCGCTGAGCTAGCGATGATCGCGGCAACACGAGACCCAGTCACCCCCTCAGCAGGGGCAAACTTTAGGAGAATGGACCACGAGCCGCTCCCTCTAGCCTAAGGGCCAATGCACCGAGCTAACTGAAGACCTCGGCGCTATGCATGACTTAACCGTCTCGCAAACATAGGCTTAGCATGCCAAGTACAAAAGGCGTCTCAGGTATGAACTCCCTGACTCTTACCCTACCTCGATATATGCTGATAGGGGTAAACACCAACCTAAGTAGCCAAGTAGACAGGTCGGGCACACGCCTTACTATGTCCCCCTCGGCGTATGTTGTAAAATCTCATGGTCACCCCTACTAAGTATAGGGAAACAGTTCAAAGTGACAGCGGTAAAGGGACACCCACCTCAAGAACTAAACTCGCTAGCTTGATAGCTCGGGATAAGACAAACACTTCGGCAGAAGAGAATTATGCAAACACATAACAAAATATGTACTTTCATTACATAATATGTTTTTTCATTATGAAAACCTCAATACAAAGGATCAAGAAAAAGAGAAAGTAAAACTGAGCTCGCAGGCCCAGAGTACAAGGAGCACACAACTACTTCGAAGGCTTGTCGATTTCACTCGGAGCTTCTTCGGGGGTGTCAGCCAGGTCGGTAGCACCAGCCTCCTCATCGCCAACCTCCTCTTCGGAGTCTGGGTCATCCATGGTCTAGCGGGCCATGTCGTCTGTGATCCTCCAAGTGGTGATGGCACTTGTGTCGAGGTCGGGGTATGTATGCCTTATCAACCACCTGCTGAGCTTAAACACCCTACGGTAGACCTACGACATCACATCGTCAAACCTAGATGATTTGACGTAGTCGATGACGGCTTGGGCCTTCGTATCCCTGAGAGCTTGATCGAAGATCTTAGTCTTCTCCTTAATATCAGCTTTGAGGTACTCCACCTCATGCTCCAGGGCCCCCTTGGCTTCCTTAAGTTTCTGCACCTCGAGATGCGAAGCCTCCTGACCCGCCTTGAGGCTCTCCACCTCGAGCTTTAAGGCCTCCTAGCTTGCTCTAAGCCCATCCACCAAAGCCTTCAGCCTATCCCTCTCACGGACCACAAGGAGCACACAACTACTTCGAAGGCTTGTCGACTTCATTCGAAGCCTCTTCGGGGGTGTCAGCCATGTCGGTAGCACCAGCCTCCTCATCGCTGCCCTCCTCTTCGGAGTCTGGGTAATCCATGGCCTGGCGGGCCATGTCGTCTGTGATCCTCTAGGTGGTGATGGCACTTGTGTCGAGGTCGGGGTATGTATGCCTTATCAACCACCTGTTGAGCGCTTAAACCCCCTACGGTAGACCTGTGACATCACGTCGTCAAACCTAGATGATTTGACGTAGTTGATGACGGCCTGGGCCTTCGTCTCCCCGAGAGCTTGATTGAAGATCTCAGTCTTCTCCTTAATATCAGCTTTGAGGTACTCCACCACGTGCTCCAGGGCCCCCTTGGCTTCCTTAAGTTTCTGCACCTCGAGCTGCGAAGCCTCCTGACCCGCCTTGAGGCTCTCCACCTCGAGCTTTAAGGCCTCCTGGCCTACTCTGAGCCCGTCCACCTCAGCCATCAGCTTGTCTCTCTCGCAGGCTAGCTCCTCCTTCTCTGATAGCAGAACTTCAATGAAGCTCTTCTGGGCAGCAGCGTCACCTTCCAACTGATGGATCTTACACCGAGCTGCCCTTAGATCAGTATGAGCTGCGCGAGATGACTCCTCAGCAACCAAAGCCCGCTTTTGATATCTATCAGACTAAAGGATCAATGAGTGCACGACGGTGTTCACCTGGCAAAAGGAGGTCGGTCAGTACCAAAGAGAAAAGAACGAAAGAATGGGAAAATGATGATTCTTAGAGTGTGAACTCACCACCATAGCGTGGGTTGTAGCGCGGGCCCCGAGCTGACCAGGGGTGAGATCGGCCCAGTCTGTAACCTCTACGGGGTAGACAACCCCTTTACTTTTTTGGAGGCTACACTGGGGGATCAGGATGCTCTCCTCCTCCTGGCTCCCCGAGCTGGACACCATCGTCTCAGCAGCATGATGAGCCGATTCTTCGGAAGCCTCAGCAGCAGCTTTGGCGGGATTAGGAACTTCGGCAGAAGCCCTAGTTGGCTCAACGACCGGCTCTGCCACCACCTTAGGCTCTTGAGATGGTAAGTCCCCCTTCAAACCTATCACTGGAGGGGCATTAGGGAGCTCGGGCTCCGAGATGGTAGCCTGTGGGAGCTTGGGCCCTGAAGAAGGAACCTGTGGGTGCTCGGGCCCCAAAGAAGGAACTTGTGGGAGGTTGGGCTTAGGGGTGGAGGTACTTGGGGGCTCTATGCATGCCTTCTTGGCGGCTCGCTTCTTCCTCTTCTTCATTTGGCGAAGGATCCTCTGACCGGTAATCCTCTCTTAATCCATGGGACCTGCAATAGAGCTCGGCGTTAGTAAGCTCGTAAACACTTAGCTGATTAAGCAAGACGCTAAGGTAAAAATAGACCTACCAGGGCTCAAACCGGCCTGAATGAGCTTCTCTTCGGCAATGTAATCTTTGTGATCGAACTCGACCTGAGCCCATAAGTGGAGTGTTTCCCTCGTCATCTTGTCAAAAGTAATGTCGGGGTCTTGAGTAGCCACCCTCCAGCTAGTAAGGAAGGGCCACCCCATGCTGCTCCGGACTACAAAGTAGTCCCGCTTCTTGGCCGGAACCTTGCTTGGGAATTTATGTAACAATTTAAAGCTCAGGCGAGGGGACAAATAGTAGGTCCGCCTGTGCTCGGGGAGAACGCCTGAGGTGCTCTTCTTTATTGACAAAATAGAACAAAAGATATCTATATCTAAGGGAAGGTTGTATTCGAAACAAAGGGAGATAGTCCCGACCACGTTCCGAATAGAGTTTGGGTGGAGCTGGTCCAGCGTGACATTAAAGCGTCTCAACATCTCGGGGATAAGGGGGTGAAGAGGGAGACGAAGCCCGCCGACGAGTTGCTCCCTAAAGATCACAATCTCATCTAGACCGTGCTCCCAAGGGAAGTTGCCGGTAGGAAGACTATATGAGTATTCCTGAGGTAGGCTGAAGTGCTAGATGAGGTGCTGAAGTCTCTCCAGCGTCATAGTGGACGGACCGAACTGATTTGGCACCCGACCTCAGTGGGAGGTGGACGCCAGCCTACCCGAGGTCACTCGTGCCTCATGGGAAGGCTGGGCAACAACGGGGTCACCCTGACCCGAGGTACCCACCTCGGGCTCGTCTAAGAGACTATCCTCACTAGACATTGAATGAAATGAACTGAAAAAGGAGAAAGGGAGGCTTAGGGACTCACCGAGGAAAAACGCAACCGAACTAGAATTGGACGATTTAGAAGACTCGAGCTGAAGACTCCAAACGCGAGCTCAAGCTAGACGAAGGATACTTAGTGGCGGAAGAAAACGTCCGCGCGTGAGTTGTACGCAGCCTGGGTTTTTCCTTCCGAGTGAACCAAGCGCCAGACCGGTCTGGCCAACGGGTTGCCCGACAGGGTGGCATAAGTGCCGAGCCAAATCCACCCGGCACACCGTGAACTCGCGTTGGGTCAGCACTCCCAGCACGGGGAGTGGGGGGCAATTGATGGAGGGTGATTTGGCCCGACCTCGTAGCAGAGGGACACGTGTGCGTGACCTGGCTCGATGGACAGCTCAGCCTAACAGCACAACCGTGACTCGACGGGAGGGACCTGCCGAGTCTAACATTGGCTGCTCGGCGGGTTAAGCGACTCACCGGGGACTAGCGCCCGGCCAACCTTGACTCCCACCAAGTGTGGGAGATCCCGACTCCTCTCAAGGCCCGAACTCCTCTCAGGGCCCGAGCTCCTCCTAGGTCCCGAGCTCTTCCTAAGAAGGGAGAACCCCGGCTTTTGGCTAAGTGTCCCGAGGGAGAAACACCTCGGGGCTGCATCGTCGAGATTCCTGTTCGTACTTGCTTAAGGCTCGCCTCCAATGTGGGCACCTCGGTGTACCTCGGCACCTCGGTGCAAGACAAATCTACCCCAGGTAGTTCGGTGTACGGTAGTTCGGCAGACTGCAGGGAGATCTGCCTGACATCCGTGCCTGCCTGACATCCGTACCTATCGGATCTGGTGGCAGTGCTCGGATCCCTTGCCAGGCGGCGTTCTGCCTGCCGTCTCTGAAAAGCACGACATGCCTGTCGAAGTCCGTACCTTGCAGTAGCAGCCTGTACCTGCCACCTCTGCCCTGGCGGTAACTGCTAGGGCAGTGGCGGTTACACCTGATGTGACCGAGCTCCGGTATAAAAGGACCCCAACCCTCACGAAGCGAAGGTATTGAAGCTAGCACTTTCAGCACTCTTAACTCTTTGTGTCTTCTTTGAGTTTTCCCTAGAGTTCTAACTTAACCATCGGAGTGTTCCCTCCGGGAGAGCTCCCAGGGAACCCTTCACCTTCTTCTTCCTCTCAGGTGCCGTCCATCACTGCTAGGAGCCAACTCTCAGCCAGCTAGGAGTGCCCAGATTGTGCTGCATCAATTAATAACACTAATTTTAATAGTTAATAATAACACTACTTTTGGTATTTTAATAGTAATATTTTGTAATTTTTTTGTTATTAATATTTGGAAACTTTTAGTTTGTCAAGAATATAAATAATGGATTTTTAATTAATCACGAAAAAATTTAATTAACTTCGGTATGACCTGTAATAATTATTTATTAATAAAATGAAAATTATTAATTATTAAAAATAGTAATATTTGTTGCTATATTTTAACTAATCACGAAAATAAGCAACTATTTTACCTTATCATTTTTTAATAAAATGAAATATAATTATTATGGAAAAGACCCTAAATAGTGGCTTTTTTCAACTGATCTATCAATGTCGTTTCAAACGTTGTTTCTTTTTACTTACAAATGGCCTTTTTATTAAAGGTTGGGGTCCAAAATGGTACTTTTTATTCTTTATGGTTGAAATTGGACTTTTTACAAAGTTCAAGGGTTGTTAGAGCCAAACGTCAAATATATTTTAGTTAAAATTTACCAAAAATTACCAAAAACTATTAAATTACCAAAAGTTACCTAAAAATAATAATATTTTAGTCAATTATTACCTAAAAATTATTTCTTATTGTTTACCTAAAAATAATTTTTTACTAGTAAATTTTTTAGGAAATTTTAAATAATAATTTTTAACTTTACTAAAATAATTTTTGGTAATTTTCACTGGTTAGTTTTTAGTTAAGAATTACCAAAAATTACCCCAAATAATAAAAAACCTCAAAATTACCTAAAAATAGTAATATTTTTTAGTTAAAACTAACGGAAAATTATTAGTTAAAAATTACCCAAAATTACCTAAACATCATTTTTTAACTAATTACCTAAAAATTACCAAAACGTTTATAAAAAATGAAAAAATTACCAAAAATAGTAATGTTGGGTATTTTAATAGTAATATTAACATTAACATTTGGTAATATTTTTTGTAATTTTTAGTTAATCATGAATATACATAATAGATTTTTAACTGAATTTAGGGATTTTTTTATTTCTTCAAAATTCATTAATTAATTTTGGTATGTTTTATAATAATTATTTATTAATTAATAAAAATTATTAATCATTAAAAATATTTTATGTTTTTAATTAATCAAAAAAATAATTAATTAATTTTGGTACGACTTATAATAATCATTTATTAATAAAATGAAAACCGAATCATACCCGATCCATTAAACCACATCAATTTAGTAAAATAGATCGGGTAGTGGATAATCCAACCCATACCCGACCCAGTTAACTCATCTCTTTCACCCATTTTTCATTTACAGTGTAGAGTTACACACAACAGATTCCATGCAAATGGTGTTTAAACAATTGTTTCAAATAGATTTAGTTGTTGATACTCCTTTAGGGTGGAAAAACTAAACTAGGAATTTCTTATTAGAGTAAAAAATACGTTGGAGATGAGATTACCATATTTGAGAACAATGAGCGACAAATCCATGCTAGGAGAGAAACGAAGTGAGTGTTTCAGATCTACAAAACTGAAATTATTTACTTCTTTTATACGAATGAATTGGTGACAAGTTTGTTCTTCCTTCAAAACTGAAACATTCTATGTTTAATACATTGAGAAAACATAGGGTGGAGCCCCTGTTTTCACATGTAAAATAAGAGGGTGGTGCCTCTATTTTCATGTCCATAAGAGTACCAATATACATACCTGATGAAGACGACATCCAATGATGCTCTAGGTAATGTAAGGCTGAAGATGGGCATTCAATGTCAGAGAAGAACGCAGTGTTTTATCCACCCCTATTTTGATGAGAAAACAAGAATTTGGGAGTGCAATTGGGGAAGAAATAGTTCGGTTGTTTTGGGTGGAAGAAGAAAAATAGAGAGGGAAGTGAGGTTGTGTTATAGGGAAGGAAGATTTCTTAAAGAAGCCTAGGAGTGTTAGGAAAAGAAAAAGATGTGAATGATTGTGAATCTAAATTTAGCAAAAAATTAAAGGTGAAAAATGTAAAATGGTAGCTTTTTGAAATTGCAAGAAACCATATTTTGAAGAGAGAGAAGCCATAATTAGGAGACAGCAGAGGCCATGGCCATCTTTGTTTTAATATATGCTAATAGATGTCCATGCTCTACACGTATATGTACATGTATATTTCAATGATACAATGTTAACAAGTGCGGATTAGAACAGGTTTCTCTTGATTTGAATCCCAAACCCCTAATTTCGCTTTTATATTCTTATTCTAAACAATATAATGATATTACCATTTTGCACATCTATCCCGTCTAAAATTAGCTATTTCGAACGTCTACTAGTGTATAGAGATTGTGTTATACATGCATATGTCTATGCTACCACGCCTATATATATAGAGAGAGAGAAAGAGAGATAAATAGATAGATATATTTCAATGCTACAATATTAACAGATCGAGATTAGCACAGGTTTGCCTTGATTTGAACCCGAAACCAATTAAGGCTGATCAAACCCTAATCCAATAGGATCGGGTCAATGTGGGTTTACCACTTAACCCGATCCACACGCAATACCCAGTCCAATGTATGGGTTGAATATGAAAACAGATTCTAGATTCTAGAGGCCAATTAGATCGGGGAGTTAATCACTAGACAAAAGATTGATAGAGATCCTTTCCAGTTGGATATTCCTTAGAATTCCAAGAACATATGGATGATGAAAGAAGAACGACATGAGCATTCTTCCAAAGATTTTCTTTCTATATTACTGCTTGCACCATTTCCTTTTTCGGGGTGTCTTCGGGTTCCACCAAGATTTTCTTTCTATTTTTTTACGGTTTTGTGATTTGAATTGCATTAATTATCTCTACTTTCCTTTTATTTCTTGTCATTTACGGCTCTAGCTTTAATATGGGCCTATGGCTTTAATAAAGGAGTAAGAGATGGACAGATGGTGCCTTTTGCTACTCACATCACTTGCTGAATCAACGTTGTATGATTTTTATTGATGTTGTGTTCATAGCAGCAGGACAACAAGAGGAGCCTTTTGGGTAGTTAAAGGTATGAGCTCCCTCAATTTCTTCTTTACAATTCTGCTTCTCCCACTAATTCTTTATCTAGGACATTGTACTCCCCATTCTCGTCATCTTCATCATCGCCATCTTCCAGGTTCTCAATAAGACTATCATTATCTCGAGGCTTGCAACTCTTCGTCCCACCGATAACATCCTTCCAACCTAAGCCATCTTCCTGGATCGGGACATTGTCCATATCTGTGTCCCTGCAGTCAATTTTTTTCTTTTCTTTTTTCGGAGAAGAACCAGGGTCGAGGACGATGGGCACCCACTGAAGTCCAAGATGGTTCTAGCAAGGTGAAGCCAGGTTTAACAAACCCAGCTAGCCTTAGTCACCTTAGAATTAGTAGCTCTTATTTCCTGTCTATCATTAAAACCAATTTAAAATTTTGGAAGCTTCTGAGCCCTCTATGTTTCCTTTTCATGTGGGCGATACGTTGAGCAAGCACTTTTCTTTTAATTCTTCTGCCAAACGTCAACCCAAGTCTCGGCAAATTTGATTTGGGGTGGACAATTAACGGCATTATGGACAACCATGCATGCCAATGTCCTCTAACACATAAATCACGTTTTCGTATACGACTTTAATACGTTGAGTTATACACAAATCCAACAAGAGTTTGGTCACCCATAGATTAGCTGTGCTGCATACTTGCATTCAAAGGAATCAGTCTTTTTTCGTTTCAGCCTCGCTCTACCTCTGCTGATAGAAAACCTCTGCAACTGAAATTTTCTCCTTGAACATCACCTTAATTAGCGGGTAAGGAAGCAATATTCCTAAACGTCTCCTTCGTTTCAAACTGTTGATGTTTGTCTCATGTAAAACGTCTTGTTTATGCTGTAGACTGTTTCAGGTACGCCAACACAACACTAAACGGCCACCATTGTTTTTTTTTTTTTTTATGTATAGCATCCACTGTTTCTCAATTTCATATCGTTTGACATGGTAAAGTTTCTGCGTTTCATCAGAAACCTGCAGCGGCTGTTTCTGGTCAATATAAAATCCCGATATTTTGAATAGATTTTGATTCCACCCAACCAAGCAGTTGACCATTATGATTCTGATTCTAAATCACTATTATTGTGAATCAAACGGCTTAGGATCAACCAAAATGGACGAGATGATTGGGATTTTTTTGGTTTTTTAGATTCTATTCGACCTATCTCTGTTTGTCCAATGAATTCCGGATGGAAATTTCTATCCTATCCACTGGGTACCCGCCCCTACCCACCCAGATGGGATAGTTTTTTTTTTTCCTGAATGACGGGTTGTAAGATTCTACAACGTTTATGGTTATGGTAGAATACGGTATTAAGCTAAATCCTATCCTTTCCAACCTGTATATTCTTGGAAAGCATATAAATTTTATGTATTAGGTGTTAAATTTAATAACATTTTGAATTTTATGTGAAAGATAATTGATAGCTTGTGTTTTTAAATGTCTTCATCAAATAATTGGAAATATTGTTGTTTGTTTGTATTATTTTACTTATTTATTACTTATCTATAACAAAAAATAATAGAAAATAAATGTAGGTTCTAAACCAAACCCCCACCCTTGTAGGCAGGAAGAGTAGGGTGGGGAGGGTTTTAGTATTTTCATGTGTGGACAGGATTTGGATTCTCAAAATCCAACTACTATGGATTTGTGAGCAGGTACAAATTGGAGATTTAGGGAGATGAATAGATTTGAAATTTACAAAACCCTCCCCAAACCTACCCTGTTTTCAACAAACCCAAACACATATCCATGGTTTTCAAAACCAGACTGGATCGGAAAAACCGGGAACCGGTCAGGCATTTTCCCAAAATACTAGATTTTCCTCCAAAACCGTTGATTTTAGTCAGCAATCCGCTGAATCGGGTGATTAACCATTTGAACAGTTTTGTCCATTTTTTATTTTTTTGAATATTTTAAATTTTTTTCTTGTCAGAACGGTCCGAGCGTTCCATTTGAACACTTGAACCGATAACTGAACCCCTGACCTATTCGGTCACCGAATCGGTTTTAAAAACCATGCACATATCATTAATTTTTGGCTGTATTTGCTTTCCATCCCTATCTTCTCCTCCCTTTTACCGGAAACTAACTACAGCCTTTATGAACCGTACGTGTATAAAATGCCACTCATGTGTTTCCGATTATGGGCCCCATGATACACGGGCAAAGGGCAAACTTTGTTGGTGAAGTGTTAATAATCACTGATATTTATTAATTAATATATACAACATAATTTGTTGGTTGGTTATAAGTTTTATATATCATCCTTTCCGATATCAAAGAAGGATTCTAAATAATAATGCCATAGTGATATGTCAATATTTATAAAGTATTAAAAAATTAAATAATAAAAATTAATAAATAATAATAAGGAAAATTGTGATAAAATAAAAACTAATTCTTTCAGAGATAAAAACAATAAATGTAAAAATAAATTTTCCCACATAGCTAACTGTTTCTTTGTTGTTTCCCTCCATGTTATATTAGAGTACCATTGTAATAAACCAAATTATAAGTTATGGTGAACTAGTAAATAATAAAACATAAAAATTATGAGAGATAACAAACAATTCTTTTATTGATAATAAATAATATGATAAATTACAGATATGTATTTTACACTTTGGGTGTAGTGACAGGTAGGTACCTTTCAAATATGACACTTTAGTATCCCAAGCTTCTAGAAATAGACAAATATCCAAATACCTATATACATATATATAACCTTCCTCCTAGTTATTTAAGTTATTTACTCACCTAGGAGATGGGTATCACTACCTTGGCAAGTGATACCCAGGAAAATAAACTTTTCTTGGTCCCCACATTAATCTGAAAAATGAACATGGTATTCTTGGTCAATGGGAACCGAAATCCCATTGACCAACTTTCCCCCTCAAAATCCAAAAAATAAAATGCCCCCTTAGAAGGATAGTCTTGAGATCTTGGAATATTTAAAGTCATATATGACATCACATGTTGCAGATAACTAATAGAATACTAATGGAATGTCTATTTATGGGAGTTCAAGATCACTACCCTCAGCATTCGGTAACTACTTGTAATTTACCCTAAATAGGTTAAAAGAAATAGAAGTAGCTATTTAACTAATCTTTTCTTATTGCATAATTGTTTTTTCCCTCCGTGATAGAATTAGTTATTTAAATTTGAAGCTTTGCATTTAAGTCAAAATAATGGGATTCGACTTTTATATGGAAAATATATGATATTCTAAAAGCATCTAACCAATCAACTAAAATCAGACTTGGTAGTGAATAAGGTGTTATTTATCAAAATTCATGGGTGGGCTTTGATTGGTCAAAACTCTTTTCATACCATATCTTTTCTATATCATAGGTTTTCCATAATGACTATTTACTTGGTTCTATTGTACTACATGATGATTATACTAATTAAGGTATCAGTATATTTCTATGATACATTTATTAATTTATTATAATTCATTTATTATTTTCTAGTATTATTATATTCAAGGTTTGAAATTTCGATACATATCAAACCATATCAGCTGATACATATCGTATTGGGGGCTTCTCAATACGCTCCTACAAGGGCATTTTGGGGTTTAACTCGATTTAGGGGGTAGATAGGCCTTAAACCGACCCCTTTGAACCAGGTTTAAAAAACTAAAAAAAAGCATTTTATTCTTCGGACATCCATTGATGTCTCACATCTTCCCGACATTGTCTCATATAACCGCCAACTGTTCATCTTTCCCCAGAATTTTTGTGTGTATACGCAAACACCACTTTTGTTTCTGCTACAATATTGTGTTCAAATCTCCTAACCACAAGAATTCTGCCCATCTCATGTCTATCTATATAACATCACAACCACACATGAGAAACATCTCATCCTCTTAGTATTATGCATGGGGAGATGTTTCTAATGCACGAAGTTAGTGTGTTGTGGGTAGACCCTAGACGTGGACAGAGTTCTTAGGGGCAGGAGATCGGGAGTCCAATATTTCTGGGTCCTCGAGATTCACTTCTCCTAAAAGAGTAAAGGTATAGGGATATGCTACCAATGAAACACTCCGAGAACTGCCTCACTGTGTATTGAGAATATTTCTTCAGGATGTAGTTTATAGGGGGGAGAGGGCTAATAGTAGGGGGATGGAATTCAGAATTTTGCATTGAGTGTATCCATACTTCTCTGTAAATAATAAATATAAGGAAGATGTTTTTGATGTGCGGCCATGACATAGTGTGAGATCAGTGTAAAAAGCGCTATGAGACGAGCAGATCGACTCGTTATTGATGGGAGATGTTCCCGATGTACAGTTACAGTCGCCTGTTGTGATAATGTGGGGAGCATTTTATTAATAGCAGATATGAACATTTCTCCTGCTGTCATTTCAGTTATCCTTAATTTTTCCTTTTCCCGTGTTCCTCTCTTTTGCAGCAACGATAGCTTTGTCCTTTGCAAAACTTTCACTCAGTGTTCTCCTATCGCGACTGCTCTACACCATCGCTCAGTTTCCTTACAGTCCCAACGTATTATATAACTGCTTGCACCATTTCCTTTTTGGTATTCTTCTTGCACCAAGAATTTGTTTCTATTTTGTTGATTTTGTGATTTTGAATTGCATTAATTATTTGTTCTCCTACTTTCCCTTTTATTTCTTCACATTTACAGCTCTAGTTATATGTTTTATTTCTTGACATTTACGGCTTTAGTTATATGTTTTATTTCTTGACACTTGCTTTAATGAGTTTCTTTAGCTAGTGTTTGCTAAAAAAAGATTTTAAATGGCTGCTCTTCCTACAAGTCTCGCAATGAAAACAAATTAAAATCAAGGTTAATTAAGTGAAGCCAACTCACTAGATTACACAAGCAGGAGACATTTGGCGTACTGTTTCTAACTAATGGAAATGAAAAGAAGAAAGGGAGACAAAGAAGAGGAGAGCAAGAGATGCTGCCTGTTGCAACTCCCACTTGCACAGTCAATGGCGTCGAGCTTCAACCTGGAGAAGGCAGTTTGCAACCATGGTTTTTTTATGATGGCACCCAATTTGTGGATTCCATCAACCAAGACCTTGCAGCGCCCACTGCGCTTGGCTGACTCCATCACTTCGGTCACTGTTCGCATCTCACACCCTCCTAAACACCATTCTATCCATGTCCTCGTTCTTGACACCAAAGCCCTCTCGTCCCCAGACCAACAAGCTTTGCTGGTATGCTTACACTTTCTTATAATTAAGTTTCTATTACTGTTTATGATCACCCATTTAATTACTCTGTCCATCATGTAACTGATGTTTTAACTTATTGGTTTTTTAATGCAGCGTCAAGTTGCTCGAATGTTACGAATATCAGAGGAAGATGAAAGGAAGATAAGTGAGTTCCACAAGATACATAGTAAGGCCAAAAAGAGGGGATTTGGTCGCCTTTTTAGATCACCATCTCTATTCGAGGACATAATTAAGTCTATCCTCCTCTGCAATTGCTAGTGAGTTTTTAAATTTTAATTATAGTTTTACATTTATAGATATTGCACTTGCACAAGGATGAAGGACCTCAAGGAACTCATTCTCCAAACTTCACAAAATATGGGTGAGTCATCTAGATGGCTTCCCTAAGCGACCAGACTAGGAGGTTAATCATATATGTCTTAATTATTTATATTAATTTGCTCCTCTAGTTGGCAGAGATCTCTGCAAATGGCAACAGCTTTGTGTGAGCTTCAATTAGAATTGAAGGGAGGCTCAGTTGATAAAAATGCAGAACATGCCTCAATGACACAAAGGATTGGACTGAAGAGAAAGCAAGCTACAAATGCTGTAAATGTTGTCAACACCACCATAGGAGATTTTCCAAGCTCAAAGGAGCTGGCCAGCCTCAACGATAACTTTCTGAATGATCGTTTGAAACTTGGCTATAGAGCAAGGCAAATCTTAAAGCTTGCCCAAGGAGTTGAAGCAGGAATAATTAGACTGGAAAAGCTTGAAGGAGAAGAGGAAGAAGCAGTCTATAAAAAGTTAATGCGTATTGAAGGGATTGGATCTTTTACCTGTGCCACTATTCTTATGTCCATCGGCTTTTATGACAAGATTCCAGCTGATACTGAGACGGTTAGTCATTTCCAAGAGGTTTGTTCCTTTCTCTTTTCTTTCTACAGGAAAATCTGTAATGTTGAGAGAGAGAGAGATGCATGGGTTAAAAAGCATCTGGACATGCTGATTTTTGGTTTAAGGGCTCTTTGACCTGGTTGTGTGCGACCCCTTCTAAAATGAACCACATGTCTCGTTATATCAAAGCCCAACAAGCTAATGATTCTAACTCTAGTTGCACCAGTCAATTGCAGTTGGTTCTGATTTGAATAAATCTTTTAGTTTGCCTCTCATAGCATTAAAATGTTTTTTCCCTTTTCTTTTTCTCTTGTTCCCTTTATTTTTCCTAATTTATTCCACTAATTAAAATTAGTTATGACACTCCTTGAAAATACTTATTGTGCAGCTGCATGGAAGAAAAGACTGCACCATAAAAACAGTTAATAAATATGCAAAAGAAATATATGGGAAGTTCTCGCCATTCCAATGCTTGGCATATTGGTAATTCACTGTTCTAATGCATATCCTCAGTGATAGCATCCAGCTTAAATTATCTTTCAATGATTTAAGGCTGTTTCTGTTCTATCTGACATGAATTGTTATTTGCTTTTTCTTTGTACAAGGTTCGAGCTGTTGCAGGTCTATGAAAAGAAAGTTGGGAAGTTGAGCAAATTGCCCCCTTCAAGTTATTACAAGGTCAATTGTAGCATTGGTACCTCTGCTTGCGGATCAACATGGTGATATGAAAGTACTTTTTGTTGTAAAGGAACAATGAGACATGATTCTAAGTATTAAATGACATAGATGGCCACCTCATTCTCATCAGTATTGACAAGAAATGACCATTGTCACACCTTCCTTATTAGTTGCCTAACCAAGTCTAGTTTATTCATTTCCCATCTTGTTGTTTAGCGAAGCTTTTTGGTAGGGTTTTCAAGAATAAACAGTTTGTGTTAAGCAGGTCATTCTGCATGGAAATGGAAGATTATAAATAGGGATGTCAATTGCTCTGATTTAGCAAAGCTTTGGTTCAACCCGAACCCAAGCTGACTAAAGGATATATGTATTGAATCCGACCCAACTCATTACATATATAGACTCAACAAAGTCTAAATATTAAGAGGCTGGTTTGGTTCAGCATTGATCCACCTCAACTTAATTCCGATTAAGGCTAAAAGAAGCCAAATTTGATAGGGTTGTATCAATGTGGGTGTGAGCTCCAAGAAGCTCATGGCTGGCTCAAAGAATGGGTTTATTAAGCTGAACTTCATTGGTCCAGGTGTTTGAACTGGTCAAGAATGGGTTTGGCATTAACCATCACCCTTTTGAGGTTTCAAGTTGGAATATATGAGGTGGTAATTCAATATGGCATGTGGAAATGACATCTACCTAGTTTAACGGTTAATGGGTGAATTAGGTCGTAAAATTTGATGTATTGGGTTTTTTTTTTGTCTTTGAACATAGTGGTGAGGTCTAATTGGCCAAATAAGGTCAGGATGATCGAGATCTATGATTGACAAGTTTGAACCAATGAGATTTACTAAAATAGAATCTTTGCTTAATGATGGGTCAAATGGAGGATTTTTTGGCTGAAATTTAGTAGGTAGGCACGGATTAAGGGGATGAGTCAAGTGGACGATTCTTATTCAAGAAAGAAATGGTTAAGCATGGTTTTCTACTTTTAGTTGTGTAGGGTCATCATAATGGAATCTTAGCACTTTTGAGGTTGATCGTTGTATACTTGTGGTGGGATTATCTAGTTGATTGTATCTTAGTGATCTTGAGGCGATGGATGCATTGGATCAGGGCCAGCGTTAGAAAGGAAGTTGGTGTGATGAACAGTGGATGTGTGACTAATTTATAGTTTCCTAAATCTATGAGCCATATCTGATTGGGTGTCGATGTTGATCTCAAGGTTTTCATTTACCCATTGATTATGTCAAAAGAGAGAATTTTGGATTTGGAAAGTCTTAATTTAATTTGGTTGTGTTTCATAGTTTTGGGGTTTAAAAGTAGGGTACAGAGAGGTAGGAAGAAAGGACTGAGCAAAAATTGGGTGCTAACATTGGGTTTACCACTTAAGTTGACTAACTGATTTCCCTAATGTAATCACATAAGTGGTAGTTCAATTTAATCTACAAAACCTATGGCATGAGCTTGGGCAAATCGACCGTTAGTGTAGATCTTGTTAATAGTAATAAATATTCATATGAGAACTTTGAAGGTCGAAGAAGGGAAATGTTTCATGTCAATGACACTTGCACGTGGGTTTGTTGATCCTAAGAGACAGGGGAAGCCCATTAGAAAGCATGATAAGTGGAAGTTTTAAAAGGGAATCAGGTTAAAATTCCTGAACTAGGATGTGGTGGTTGACGGTAATGTTAGGGAGTCTAGAGACGTCAGAGGGGGCCTCGGAAAAAGTTATCTTTTTTGTTTAATGGCCTGTCCACCTTGGAATCAGCTCAATCAGAGGTAGGGGTCTAGTGGCTGGAAGATCCCCTATGTGCATGTGCATGCATGTGCGCACACCGTGGCCCAACATGCGTGTGCACACATGGCCGACTGCACATGGTGTCCCTGTGTGTGTGTGCACCCATGACCAACTGCTCTTGTACCCCTATGTGTGTGCACATGCATGTGGTCGACTGCACACGTTACTCGTGTCTACGTGTGCACGCATGGCCGACTGCATGGAATGCCCTTGTGCCATGTCATGGTGTGTGTGCGTGCACGCGGCCGATTGCATGGGGTGCCCTTGTGTCGTATCATGGTACAAGTGGGTATGCATGGCTAACTACACATGGTGCCCCCATGGGTGTCATGGTGCAAGTGGGTGTGCATCACTGATTTCATGTGGTGCCCCATGTCATGTGTTGTGGTGTAAGGGACATGAACAACTGACTACATGTGGTGCCCATGTGGTGTGCCATGGTGCACGTGGGTGTGCATGACTAACCACATATGGTGCCCCATGCTATGAACAACCTACTACACATGACACCCCATGTTTTGTGTCATTGTGCACTGGATGTTCAACTTACATCATTTCAATTTGCACCTTCCAACACTTAGCCACCATCATCTAAGAACTTTTTAATTTTACATTTATCTTATGATAGTTATAGGCTTATCTTTAGCTTACTAATCTTTCCAAAGTTGATTCTTACATAGATTTTTAAAGTTATGCTTTGAATATGTTAATTAGTTATTCTCTTTAATCATTTCTAGTCGTTTCTCTTGATAGACAAAATAATTGCTTTGCTTTTTTTAGCCCAAAAATTATAAAATCTTCCTTGAAACATTGGTAAAGTAGAGGCCAGTTCAACTGGGCATGTATGGGGTGCCTAACACCTTCCCACATTGTACCTTGGTCCCTAGACCCTAAGAATCTCATCCCCATTGTGAAACAAGTCACCAAGAAAACAAATTGTTTTTCTTGAAAAACCCTGGGTTTTCCTAAATTTCCATTTCCCAAAATTTTAGTTGTTGACTCTATCCAATTCCATTCCATATTTCATTCTCCCTTTGAGTTGGGTAGCCACACGTGGTTGTGCATTGCATTTTGTACAAGTTTATTGTCTGTACTCTTGGATGTAGAATATGCCAAGGGTAGGGGGCCTTTGGTCCTCTATTGCCACCCTAATACATGTCACGGTACATGATAGATAGTCGCAACCGCTTCGAGTGTATGATGTTTCGGGTGGGTCTCATGTGAGTTGTGTTGTCGACAAGGAATGCTACTTGGTTGATCCTGCCAGTAGTTATATGCTTGTTTCAAAGTTTAAGACATGAATGTGTAAGTATGAACTATTTTAGATTGTCAAACTGTGAATGGCTCATTAAATCATTTATAGTTTGTTTAATGGTATCTACTACTTGGATAACTGTAGTAATTCTAGATATAATATGTGGACCAAACCCCGACTTCTGGAAGGGATGATTCATTGGCCCAAAGGTCGATGTGGGCTTTGCCGATTGCTCTGGTGAATCATGATAACTCGACGGATTGCACGACCGTTGTACTTATAGCTACCTGACCCGGAGGGAGATGGAATGGAATGAATGGATGGAATCCACCTAAACATTTGGGAATTGTGAATTTAGGAAAATCTGAGATTTTTGAAGAAAAACAAAAGTTTTCTTGGTGACTCGTTGGCCCAATGGGGATGGGATTCTTAAGGTTTAGGGATCAAGGTACGATGTGGGAAGGTGTTAGGCACCTCACATGCACCCGGTTAAACCGGCCTCTACTTCACCAATGTTCCAAGAAAGAAAATACTTTTTGGGCTTAAAAGAATAGCTCATACACATTAAAAATTCATCCACATGCAACATGACAATACTAGAGAAAAGAAAGTAATAAAAATCAATTATTTAACTAAAATGATCAAAACAAGTACTAAACTGCTTGAAAAAGGACGACTAAGATAACAAAAGATTAATTAAGAGAACATGATAATGACTTGATAACTATTGAAATAACTACACTAAGGCTATGTTTGGTTTGAAGGAAAAGCTAGGGAAAGGAAGGGAAAGATAGGGTAACCTATACAAGGTTTGTAAAGGTTTCCTTACCTTTTCTTCCTTTCCCTACTTTTTCCTTCAAACCAAATATAGCCTAATGCTGGAATCATGAGAAACAAGACAAAAAGAAGTAAATATGCAAATAATCCAAAGCATGTGCCTAAGTATGAAAACTGCATGCATGAATGTTGTTTATAGATGGAAGAATTTGGAATGGACTGACTTGTGAAACTATCTTGATGGTAAATTTTTAATATATGGAATGGACAGTGATGGCATCTAATAAAGCTACCATGTAGCCAACTAACAGGAATGGAAAATGTTTATATAAAAAATATGAACAGAAGTATGCAAATCTAAAAGAGCAAATTAGTTGTTTATGTTAAGGAAGAGGTAAGAAATTAAATGACGTTAAAAAATAAAATGGAACATTCTAATTACGTAAGAAAAGTATCTAATTGATCTAAGAGATTGATGAGATGGAGGGAGTGCGACTCATGCAATAGTGGTGGGGATTTAGTCTAAATAAAAAGGGCATGTCACATGGCATATCAAAAGGTACTAACACGCTAACTTACCTTAAGTATGTCCCTATTTAATAACATTAAACATGCAACAATGATGATAAGGAGCTAAAATGGTCAATGATCGAATTGTAATTATCAAACTACCCACATATTAATCAAATCAATGAACATCAATGAGGATGTGTATCAAAAGGTTGACATGCCTAATGCCTTTGTACTAGAAGAAACTAAATGGAGAAATTATTCTCATGACACTATCAGGATAGAAATTGATTGACTTAATTATGCATAAAGAAAAAAACAACTAGCAAGAAAAGAAAACCGATTTTTTTCAAATTAAAATTGTATTACTTAAAACAAGCAATGTTCGCCCTTAGACAACCAATAAGATAATCTTACTTGGTTAGTTAAAAAAAAAAGAAATTAAAAAAATTAACAGCAAACATGTTGGTAGGAATGCTAAGGGGTGTACCTTGTGGGAAACTTTAACTTGTTGAAATTGCCTTGCTCTCTACCGATGCACTCTCCTATGACAACGTGCATATGTTCAACACTTTCTACTTAGAGACCTCTATAGAATGAGTTCTTGATCACTCATAGGCTATTCTTGTGTTTGATATGTAGCCCAAGTATTTGGAAATGTGTCAAATGGACTGTAAATTTCTGTTGCACCATTGTTGCTTCAAGAATGCTTCATGCTTCTTCTCTTGGATGTATGCACAACCTAGGAGTTTCTAGGACCATAATACTGATATGGGGGTACTCTACAGATGTTGGAGAATGAGTGGGGAAGGTCTTGGGCATGGCTAAGGGTTGTATGAGGGTGTATACATGGGTTTCCCCTAGGTTAGAATGTCTCTAGGCTAGAATTTTTCCCAGGTTAAGATCTACCCTTATGTGTGAGAAGGGGTGGGCATTTATAGATTTTTGGGGAGGATTCTAGAAGGGGATGAAGGGTTGAGATTTGAGAATAAGTGTGAGTCATCAGCTCGCGTTGACTATGTCCCTACGCTATGTGCACACCACCCATCACTCTTACAGATTGAATGGTCCAGTGATGTATTTGAATCGTGACAACGTGGGCAGTTCACCGCTTGCGACATCATGAGAAGACCATTAAACCTTATCATTTAGATGAAGGAGAAGTCATAACAAGGTTTTCATAAGTGAATCTTCAGAAGGATCATTGTTGATGCCTATTCCATGGAAAGACCTATTGTCAGCACATAATTTTTGCTCAGTCCGCTGCCTGGACCCCCCAATTCACTTCGAACACCGATCAGACCCTTCCAATCTCTCTAAAATGCTAAAAATCTCAAATAGCCCAAAATTTTCCACGAGAGCCCTCAAATCCACCATTAAATCTGCTTGATACCAATCTAATGCCCCCAATCAACCCTGAATACACTTTGACCCTTAGATCAGACACTACCATTAGACCTTAAACATCCTAAAATACCTTCCCATAAAATTCCAGCTCAAGATTCCACCGTTTACCCTTTCGTCAAACCAAGATTCTCTTTCAACCCCTGTTGTTAGCCTAAAACACCCATAACCTAGATCCCCTTGATTCAAACATATCTAAGCCAATCAGAGCACACAATTGAGCCCTAGACACACCAAAACACCTGCCTATAAAGTTTTAACCCAAGATTCACTAGTTTACCCTTCCATTAAACCAAAATTTCATTTCATATCCTTTTGTTAATCCAAATTCCTACAATCTTGCCCTTTTAAACCAATCAGACATTTCCACCAGATCCCCGATACCTTAAAATATCCACCTGTAAAATTTTAGCCCAAAATACCCTCGTTTACCCCTTCATTACAACAAGATTTCATTTCAAAGCTTTAGATTGACTAAATAAAGCACTTTCTAGATCTACCTAATCCAAGACAACTTGGCCTACTCTGGCCCTAC
This sequence comes from Nelumbo nucifera, assembly GCF_055504915.1. Classification (NCBI taxonomy): domain Eukaryota; kingdom Viridiplantae; phylum Streptophyta; class Magnoliopsida; order Proteales; family Nelumbonaceae; genus Nelumbo; species Nelumbo nucifera. The sequence goes on from NC_142651.1 coordinate 83,214,048, forward strand.
CAATTAACTCAGAACACCCAAAAACCCCATCCTGCCAAATTCCATCCAAAAATACCCCAATTTACATCTTCATCCAAAAAGATTCCATTTCAGCCAATCCCAATAGCTCGTACATGCAAAACACCTTCCTATGCCCAAAACCCATCTTAACCCTTTAATCATTGACCCAAAAGACCCCACTATTGAACCAAGACCCTGGTTTAACCCTTTTTTACTAACTGACCAAAATACCCCTACATTTCTCCAAATTTACTAAAATGCCCTTAACCATACATATAAAACCCAACTTAACTTTCTCATTAAACGATATACACTCCCCCTACCTCTCAATAGTGACGGTCCTCTCTTTCTTTCTCTCTCTCTCTCTCTCTCTCTCTCTCTCTCTCTCTCTCTTCTTCTTCTTCTTCTTCTTCTACTCTTTCGTTTTTGCTCCTCTGTCACCACCAAACCAAACATTATTCGTCATTACAGAGAAGGCAACATAGTAGCAAACAAACTGCACAGGTCAATCTCCTCTTTCTTTTGTCATTTCATTTTTTTCTTTTATTTTTTTTCATCTGCTTTTCTTCTTAATTGGCCATCAAAATAGCTCTTCTTGCCTATTTTTGATTTCAGATCTCACTACCGCCACTATAACTCTCGATAGCGGCGGTGCTTAATTCAAAGTGCCTCCCTCTCTCCCATTCTCATACTCTCTTTCTTTTTCCTCTCGTCCTTTTCCTTCTTCTTCTTCCGCCTTCCTCTATTCTTTCATGAGCCCCCTAAAATTACCACCATTGCTTCAACTTCCCGCAACGTTGGTGGTCTCTCTCTCTCTCTCTCTCTTTCTATTTCTCTTCTGTCATCATCCTATCATTTTGATACTTACCTTTCCCCTCCCTCAACAACATTTCTCCTAGTTTATTTTTCCACTGTCGTTATCTTTTCCAACCAAAACAAGGAAGCCGCAGCGACAGAATTCTCCCTTGTCCCCTATTCAACTCCGACGTCAGTTAGAGCTTCATGGTTCGAACCCTAAACATCCTTCCAACAGTGATTGGTAATTCCCATTGTTTTGCCTCTATTGATCAGCATATAACCATCCACGAAGACAAGAGTCGATTCTTGCGAACATTACTTCTCATCACCCTTCTATTTGCAGCATTTAGTCTTGATGTTAGACTACATTTCAATCAGGTAAGGTCACTCTACTATCTCCTGTTACTCGTCTTTTTTCTTTCTCATTTATTTCTCCATATTTTAAGTTGGGAGGAGAAAGACCGGGCTGATCCAGCCCTTGTAATTCTCGATACCAACCCAAATATGATGCTTTCTTTCTATTGCTATTTCCTAGTAGGATCTAGATGATTGAATTCTCTTGTAATCCAACGTATGCATGAGAATAGGAATTTATTTTATTTTCTTGGGATGAAATTATCGCTATAATCCATGCTAGTTCAAGAATCGATTTCTTAGTTCATAATCCTTGTTGAATCAATTTCTTAGTTCATAATTCTTGTTGATACTTGTAAGGTGGTTAGGCTACGTATAAGTGGTCTCCTTGAAACACAAAGGAAGTCCAGAGGCAGGAAGTAGGTTGAACTCTAGGGCAAATGTGGATGGTAAAAGTGTAGGATAGAATGATTGAACGAGTGATGCCATCATGAGATTGAAGGGATGAGAGATTCATCATATGGATGGTCGAACCTTACAGGAAGGTTGGGCGAAATTTCAAAAATTTCTCTCTCCCATGTGGAAATCACATTCCCTATTTTAGAAAACTGCATTTTCAAGGATCAATCTTGAAACCAAACCGGACCAGACCTAAAACCAAAAGGGAGTAGAGGGATATACCTGATACAGAGAAATAATAACCCCCAATGAAGGTGTTCACGCCCAAGGAGAAGACCAAAGATTGCTTCCATCGAAGATGAACGGTGTGAGGTGAAGGAGAATCAGCAGGACGATTCTTCAGCAAGAATATGATGGAGGGTAGGTGAGCACGACTTCAGATTGCCTTTTCTACCAAAAGGCAATATCAAGAACTGTTCTTGATCACTCTCATTGGTAGGGCGGCAAGAGTAGGAGAGAAGAAGACAGTGTAGTCAAATTGTGTTGTCTCTCTATGTAATTCAGCAGACTATGAGATGATTTGGAGGTTCGCCCTGCTCTTCTATTTATAGCCTTAAAGAGAGGATCTCCTAATCCCATTAGGAGTTTCCTAATCCAAATCTTTTATTTGGATCTGGACTCTCTTTAAGAGATAAGGATAATCCCTTATCTTATCTGCAGATAAAGATCAGCGTTCCTAATCAAAATAGGAGTTTCCTAATCCAAATCTTTGTTTGGATCTGGACTCTTTGAGTGGATAGGGATAATCCCTTATCCTATCTGCTGATCTAAATCCCAGAACTGCCCTCTTTTAATTAATCTTATTAAGCTAGTTCGAATTGGGCTTTTGGCCCATTAAGTCTATGTGCTCACTAGCCCCTCAATCTGCTACCAAGTTGGTTATCCTTGTATGGCGTGGGACCCAAACATTGATCTAAGCTCAGCCTCTGTTATAAGGCCTGGCTGAATTCACTGTAGGAGACAGTGAACCCCTGAGTCCATCACCATGGGCTCTTAATGGGCCCAACATTTACACTAAATGGTCCTTGGGTCAAGCCACCTTATAAAAACCCAAGGACTGTGGGCAGATGCAAGATTAGCCCATCAGGTATTACCCTCAATGGTCTTACACTTAACCTCTTAGCCCATAATGATCAAACACTGCCTGACAAGAGAGGACCTCTCCCTCAGCTCCAAGGTACAGTGCTGCACTCTCTACTCACATGGATCCTGTGAATTAATAACTTTTGCAAACATTTTGAAACCATAATATATATATATATATATATATATATGTGTATATCTCTATATAAATATATTTTGCAAAACAAATTTCAACGGTTGAAATCAACTACTGGAAGCTTAGGTTTCCATCAGAGAGAGTGCATCCCCGATTATTCACTTTGTCCGACAAAGGGGCTGATCTTGTCACTATGATCACGCACTCAAATGAATTCTCAGACTGTCCCAACATTCCCAAGTTTTGACCCCCTCTAAGGATCTCACTGATTGGCATATCAAAGACAACCCAATTCGACACCTAGTGTAGTATCATAATCAAGTCTAGGGGTCAGGTGTAACATTCCAGTTTTGCCCATCTATCTCCAAGGTCTAGGGTAATACTGGAATTTTGGTCCGGTCTAGGGTTTCAAGAAAACCCACATTGCATGTACCTTAGGTCTCACCCTGGCAGCTGAGAAAAGCCACCCCAACCAATTTGGCGGCACATCAGTGTCAGCCTTGGCATGATAAATCTCTCCAGATCTATACAACGACTGTGAAGATTCTAAACTAACACGAGTCTCATATGTGTCCAGTTTAAGGGTATTACACAGAAACACACCATGATAACACGAATCAAATATGTACTTTATTCATTTACATTAAATGTCATAATGTACATCATTCTGATTGGAGCTAAGGGCATACACTGTCTAACAGCTCCCACTTGCACTTAGGTCCAATCGGGTACAAGCCGGAGTCCCAGACCTTCCACGTATTTTTAAAACACTTTCTATGTCAATGGCTTAGTTAATGGGTCTACCACATTCTTTGCTGATGCTACCTTTTAACATCAATCTCCCATAGATCCAGTGTTGTCACACAACAGTGAAATGGGTGATCTGCTAAATTCCAAATTCCAAAATGAACACCTTCATTCATTAGGCAACCTCACTTACGACAATGTGTTCGGATTGGATTATAGACTGCTATTCTTACTACTTAGGACCCCTGTTTGCTGCTCTTCCAACTAATAGCACACAATCCTATCGTGAAGATATAACCAGATGTAGACTTTCTATCATCTAGATCTGATTGGAAATCAGCATCAGTATACCTCTGGATCTATAGTGAACTACCACCAAATACCAGACAAAACTCTTTTGTCCTTCGAAGGTATTTTAGTATGATTTCACAATGGTCCAATGCTCCTGCCCTGGGTTAGATTGGTATCTGCTTACCATACTCACTGCCTGAGAAATGTCAGGACGAGTGCACAACATGGCATACATGATGCTCCCTACGGCTAGGGCATAGGTAACCTCTTTCATGCCCTCAATCTCTTCGGGAGTCTTGGGAGACATACCCTTGGAGAGAGTGACTCAATGCTTGAAAGGAACATTTCCTTTCTTGGAGTTCTCCATGCTGTATTTCTTGACTATTTTGTCAATGTAAGAAGATTGGGATAATCCTATTATCCTCTTCGATCTATCTCTATAGAGTCGAAGACCCAATATGTAGGAGGCTTCTCTAAGATCTTTCATGGAGAATTGCTGTGAAAGCCATAATTTCACCGTAGTTAACATAGGTATATCATTCTCAATGAGTAGAATGTCATCTACATACAGAACCAAGAACGTAACCTCATCCGGATTTTTCTCAAAGTCAAACTGTTTGACAGTAGAGTCAAACCGGATGTTCCAACTCTAGAAGCTTGCTTAAGTCCATATATGGATCGATTGAGTTTACATACCATGTGTTCCTGACCTATAGCTATGAAACCTTGTGGTTGCTGCATATAGATATCTTCAGTAAGATCTCCATTCAGGAACGCAATTTTAACATCCACTTTCCAAATCTCGAAATCATGTTATGTTGCTACAGCTAGCAGGATCGTAATGGATTTAAGCATGGCCACGGGCGAAAAGGTTTCCTCATAATCGATTCCTTCTTTTTAAGTGTACCCTTTCGCCACAAGACAAGCCTTGTAGGTCTCAACTTTACCATTAGGTCCCTTCTTCCTCTTATAGATCCATTTGCAACCAATTGCTTTTACCCCAGAGGGCAGATCTACTAGAGTCCAAACTCCATTGGTCTCCATTGAGTCCATCATTGCTCTCATGGCATCTACCCACTTCAAGGAATCTATGTCCAACATAGCTTCCATATAAGTTACAGGGTCCTCCTCACTGGTCGTGGCTTCCACCAAGTAACTTTCTTGGTCATAGCCATAATGAACTGGAGGCCTGGAATCCCGAGTAGATCTCCTAGGTTGGTTATTAACTGAAGCTTGTGGGACATGATTGTTCAGGATGTAATCATCAAAAACAACTTCTTGACAATGATTGTTCAGGATGTAATCATCTTCCAAGAAATGGGCATTTCGACTACAGAACACATTCTGTTCTCTTGGGTCATAGAACAAATACCCTACAAAGCCTTTTGGGTAACCTATAAATAGGCAACGACTGGTCTTGGATTCAAATTTGTTAGAACTTGTTCTTTCAACATGTGCCGGACAACCCCATACCTTCAAGTGTCTTACACTTGGTTTCTTACCAGTCCAAAGCTCATAGGGAGTCTTCGGAACGGATTTGGTTGGAACCCGGTTCAGCACGTATATCGCTATCACTAATGCATAACCCCAAAAGGATGTGGGTAGCTTTGAGTGTACGAGAAGTGATTAGACCATATCCAATAAAGTCCGGTTCCTCCTTTCTGACACACCGTTTAACTGTAGTGTAGCAGGATGAACTAGTTGTGATACTATCCCATTGGCCTTTAAGTAGTCCCTGAATTCGTTAGAGAGATACTTGCCACCTTGATCTGATCGAAGGGTCTTAATTTCTCTCCCTAACTGTTTCTCGACTTCATGTCTAAATTCTTTGAACTTTTGAAAAGATTCAGAATTATGTCTCATTAGGTATACGTAACCATACCGTGAGTAATCATCGGTAAAGGTTATGAAATAAACGTGCTGTTTACGTGTCCTAACATTCATGGGACCACATACATCAGTATGTATAAGGTCAAGTGTGCTTGTCGATCTTTTAGGCTTACCATTAAATGGCCGTTTCGTCATCTTACCCTAAAGGCAAGGTTCACAAGTTGGAAGATCTTCTATAGTTAGAAAATCCAAAGGACCAACCTTGTGATACGATCTATGTTAATTTGGCCAAGTCGGTAATGCCACAGGCACGTGGGATTAACTGTATCACGGATTCTTTTCTTTGGGTTATTATCCGACGTAGTTTCGGTTATATTTGTTTCCAGAGAAGGATGGAGAACATAGAGACCATTCTCAAGTTCTCCGTATGCGAGGAATTTGTTATTTCTTTTGATAGTAAGCATATTACTAAAGAGAACAGAATATCCATCTACACACAGTTTTGAAACAGAAATCAAATTTCTTCTCAAATTGGGTAGATAAAGACAATCTTTTAATGTAATTGATCATTCTCTGAAATACAATTCTACAATTCCTATGGCTGTAGCTGCACTACTTGTCCTGAACCCCTGCAATGTATTACATGCATGAGTAGAAGCCCTGGAGTCAATACACCAGGAAGTAGAAGTTACCAACATATTGGTTTCTATGACAAAGGATTCAAAATTACCATGTTTCTTGGTCTCCAGGTACTGAGGACAGTTCCTCTTTCAGTGGCCGGCCTGCTTGCAGAGGTGACAAGCATCTAATGCTTTGTCCTTCCTTTGCCTTTTGGGCTTGCTAACTTTCTTCTAAGGCTTCTTCTTCGCCTTCCTCTTCTTTTTGCCCGATTTGCCACCCTTAACAAGCATGGCAATGGGCTTATTCTTCTTTATCAGTTCCTTAGCCCTCTGCAACATATTGTTGAGTTCCTGGATGCTAACGTTTAGCTTATTCATGTTATAGTTCATGATGAACTAATTGAAGGAAGGAGGCAAAGAGTTCAGGATGGCATCAACCTTGGTGACATGATCTAGCCTAGATCCAAGAGCCTCCAGTTTATTGATGTATCCCATCATCTTGAGACAATGGTCATGAACTAGCTGGTTGTTGGACATTTGTGCGGTCATGAACTGTTTCAGGACCTTCTGATAAGTAGAACGATTCTGCTCCTCATACATTGTCCTTAGACTATTGAAGATATCCTTGGAGAATTCGATCTGAACAAATTGTCGTTGTATCTGATTATCTAAGGAGGCTATGATATAGCATCAGGCAAGAGAATTTTTCTCCTCCCAATCTTGATAGTCCTTCTTGCAGGCCTCAGAAGCCCTATCACCCGGATGTTTCGGAGCAGGGTACTTAGCTACCTTGTCCAATTTCTCGGACGTTAGGACCAGCATAAGGTTACAATACCAGTCAGCGTAATTTGGGCCCTTAAGCTTGTTGTCATTCAACAATTTAGCGAATTAACTATTTGCCATTTCTGATAAAGGGCAAAGCAAATATTAGTCCACAACCTTATTTGATTCATGTTATCTACATAGATATAACTTTTAATCTATGTTCCATTTCCATTTATTCATCTCTGAGATTTCCCTCCTATCTCAGTGACGGAGACTACGAATTATGTCTCTGGAAATGTGGGAAATCACATAGGATGCATGGAGCCAACTATTTCAGTTGCATAACCCCACCACCTTTCTGTGAAGGATCATATCCACTCATCTTATGAGCTTTCCCTTTGGCCTCTGTTAGACAAGGTTCATTGCCATTTTAGGTTAAACCTTTCTGTCCAGTGAATGCTCACCCATCATATTCATGAACGCCAAGGTACCATGAGAGAGTCTTTCATTTTAGGATATGCCCCTCCCACATCGGTCTATGACGCCCCTATCATCTTATGAAACAATCCAACAGATCCAGCAGCAAATGGATATCCCAATTTTATGGTGCGTTTCCTCATTACTGAAGGACCCATTTTCATGTTAATGATGGAAGGATTTTAGAGAGTTCATCACATGAATCTCCCTATCACATACACTCATATTTCAGTGGAGGGAATGAAATATTACGCCCTAGTTTAATTTAGGTCAAACCAAAGTGGCTCCCACTGACTTTCATAAAGGTAGATTTAGATGGGCCCTAAACGGCTAGGGTTCCACACGGTTCCTCTTGGGGAGGAAGCTGGTGTGGGGCCCACCAAGAAGGGAGATCATCCAATGATCTTGAAGACACCATGGCAGTGATGTGCATTCAGCCATGGTGTGTGCAAGAGCCACTTATCGAATCAACATGGGCCAAGTACTTATGGCTCATGAACATTGCACATTACACATCCATACATTGCATGCAAGAAATCCATAATTGATCCAATCAATTAAATAACTATAAAACCCATAATTAAAGCCCATATAATTTCATAATATTACTGATTAATATTATCTTGGTATATGGGCTGAATTGCAATGAGCAGTTCGGCCCATATAGGTTTTTTGCTGAAATGGGCTAAAACAGTTTTAACAGATTAAAACTGGGTTTTATAGATGTGGGCTAAATTGCATCTTGCAATTAACCATCAACTTCTGGTCCCATATGTGAAATTTTAGGGCTGAGAACAGCCCCCATCGAACCACATATTTGGTCCAACCAGTTTGGTCCAATCTGGTTCGAATGGGTATGGGGTTTGATTTTTAATTCAAGATTTAATTCAAGAATGATGATCTGAAATTAAAGGGGGTATTCTCTATAGTAGTGAGTGTAGGATCTCTAGGCTTCCTTGTGTGTCTAGGATGTGAGAAAGGGGTGGTATTTATAGATTTTTTTGAGAGGGGAATGGAGGACTGAGATGGGAGACAAGGGAGATCAATGGCTGAGGTTTAAATGGTTTTTTGAGGGAGATTGATTGAGAGAATGGGCTGTCAAGACAGCTTTGGGAGAGATTCCCTCAATCAATCAAGACAAAGTGTGAAAGATTTCACCAATTTACCTAAATTGGACATTCCAAGTTTAAGTGATTGGCCTGATTGATTGGAAGCTATAGCTGGTCAAATATTAGATTTTTAAGGTGTTTCTAGAGGCTGAGAGGAAGTTTTGGTCGTGGAATGCCCTAGGTTCGAAGTTATTGTGAAGAAGATTTTAAAAGGATGGCCTGGATCGAGTCTAGCTTCTGGTCTCAAGATGGAGGGACTAACGGTGTCGGAATTGGACAATCTTGGTATCGTTGGATTCATAATTTTGAGCTCTATCCATCTAAAGGGTTGGATTTTAGATTTTCTGGGGGGTTAGGATTTAGGATCAGAGATGATCTCCACCGGACGATCAAAATCGGTTCTGGCTTCGGTCTTGAGATGAAGGGGTAAGCGGTGTCGGATTTGGGTGATCTTTGTGTTGTTGGATTTGGATTTTTGAGCTCTACATACCTATGGTATCAGATTTTGGATTTGATGTGAAATGTGGTTTAGGGTCGAAATGACTTTGATCAGACGACCGAAATCAGTTTTGGCTTTGGGTCTAAAGATGAAAGGGTAAACAATGTCGGATTTGGGTGATATTGGTGTCATTGGATTTAGATTTTCAGGATCTACGTGCCTATAGTTTTGGATTTCTAATTTGGTGTGAAATGTGGTTTAAGTTCAAAATGACTCCAATCGGACGATCTGAATCGGTTCCGGCTTTGGGTCTAAAGATGAAGGAGTAAACAATGTCGGATTTGGGTGATATTGGTGTCATTGGAATTAGTTTTTTGGGATCTACATACCTATGGTTTTGGATCCTTGAGGCCCCAACTTTTGTAAAATTTCAAAAATACCCCCGATTCGGCTGAGAGGTTAGTTGAAGCATGCTTGAAGCTCAATGTGCTACAGAAAGACTGAAGAGCGCAAAAATGGGGTGTCTACAGATTGCCCCTCTTTGTTGGAGGATGATAATCCGAACAACAAAACTTGAGGAGATAACCCATTTTTGCACAGAAATGCAATGGAATGACCGTCTTGTTAAAAAGAATGCTACTCGAAAAACTTTTTTCATGACAACTGTTGATGATTGAAAGAAGATAATTGTTTTTGATTGAAAATGATGCCCCTAGAATCTCCTCCTATGATATGCTCCTACATGTCTAGCACTCATTTGCCTGTTGATAGAAGGATTGCTGTACGTAGGCAAATCCCCAAATCTTCCACTAGGGACCGAACCCAAATTTTTCACTCTTTGTCTTGATTGACCGAGAGAATCTTTCACAAATCTGTCTTGACAGTCCATTCTCTCAATCGATCTCCCTCAAAAAACCATTTAAACCTCAACCATTAATCTCCCTTGTCTCCCATCCCAGCCCTTCATTCCCCTCTCAAAAAAATCTATAAATACCACCTCTTTCTCACATCCTAGACACACAAGGAAGCCTAGAGATCATACACTCACTAGTATAAAGAATACCCCCTTTACGTCCAATAACTCCCCCATTCATCTTCTCCACGTCCTTGTGTCCCTCCATATCAATCTTAAGTCAATAAGCCCCCCTAGATCTATGGTCTAAATTATGAAACGGGCTTGAAAGTGCAGCAGGAAGTCTCCATCATGCAACAACATTGTTTACCATTTGGGCCATACAACTCAAGTCTTTTGCTTCTAGCAAGTAATTGGAGATCTATTCTATTGGCAAGAAAGACTTCAAAGTGTAGAGGAGGTTCGTGTTCTGTCCATTTACAGCAGTCATTGAAGGGGAAGCTTGTAAGCACGTAATAGTGGAGGACAAAGCAATTTCAATCTGTTGGAGTTTTCTTTGAGGCAAAGGATCTTGTCCAAACATTTAGTACCACACTTGCCATTAAATTTTTCATCTTTTCAATTCAGTTTTCTTTCATTGTAGACTGTTTTGTTTTCCACAGATAGTTAGGTTGGTCCATTTCAGATTGGATTTCCTTTTAGTTTGTATTATATGGTTAAATTATCATTTTCTATTCTATGTGCATTTCCCTTAATTATTCTTGCATCATGTTCTATATTTAATAAATTAGTTTTATGAATTGAGTAGGCATTCCATAGGCTTATTAATAAACACAATTTCTCTTTGGCCTATATTCCTAAAGTTTTTCTTCTCTTTTTCAACAAACAATTACCTTGCTAGTCTACAAAAGCATTTGGCTTCTCTTTCTTTAAATGTTGTGTTTTGTTTTAACACATAAGTCATCTTTTCTATTTTTCTATTACCTAAGTTAACTAAGAATTTGGTTTAACCAATAAATCAACTTTCGTTAACCTTTTTACTTCTACATCCTTAAGCATGATAGAAACTGAAGGGATGAGAGATCCATCATATGGATGGCCGAACCCTACAGGAAGGTAGGGCGAAATTTCAAAAATTTCTCTCTCCCATGTGGGAATCACATTCCCTGTTTTAGAAAATCAGCATTTTCAAGGATCAATCTTGAACCAAGAACCAAACCAGATCTGAAACCAAAAGGTAGGAGAGGGAGGTACCTGATACGAAGAAACAATATCTCCCAATGAAGGTGTTCACACCCAAGGAAAACTCCAAAGTCTGCTCCCACTGAAGATGACACAGTGTAGGGTGGAGTAGAATCAATAGGTTCTTCACAAGAACCGAATCCTTCAACAAAAATTCGATGGAGGGTATGTGAGCACGACTTCAGATCAGTTTTTCTCCAAAAACTGATATCAAGAACACTTCTTGATCGCTCCTATGGTGGAGATCAAACTGGCAATGGCAGAAGTAGGAGGAGGGCGAAAGATCAGAAGATGGCACAGTCTTACTGTAGCTGTATTCTCTCTTTCTGTGATCTAAGATCAGTTGTGTTGAGATGAATGGAGATTCGCCCTCCTCCTCCTTTTATAGCCTTAAAGAGAGCTCCTAATCTCATTAGGAGTTTCCTAATCCAAATCTGTATTTGGATCAGGACTTCTCTTTATGAGATAAGGATAAGCCCTTATCTTATTTGCAGATTAGATCAACCCTCCTAATCTCATTAGGCGCTTCCTGATTCAAATCCCAGATCCGCCCCCTTCTTTAACTAATCAAATTAGAACAGTTCGAATTGGGCTTTAGGCCCATTAAGTCCATATGCTCACTAACCTTCCAAACTACTACCCAGTTGGGTTTCCTTGTATGGCGTGGGACCCAAACATTGATCTACACATCAGCCACATGGGTTCTACCTAGCCTCTATTACAAGGCCTGGCCGAATTCACTGTTATGGACAGTGAACCTCTGATCCCATCACCAAGGGCTCTTAATGGGCCCAACACTTACACTAAGTGGTCCCTAGGCCAAGCCACCTTATAAAAACACAGGGACTATGGGCAGATGCAAAATTAGCCCATCAGGTATTACCCTCAATGGTCTTACACTTAACCTCTCAGCCCATAATGATCAAACACTGCCCGACAAAGGGGCTGATCCTGTCACTATGATCACCCACTTAGATGAATTCTCAGACAATCCCAACATACCCAGGTTTTGACCCCCTCTAAGGATCTCATTGATTAGCATATCAAAGACAGCACAATCTGACACCTAGTGCAGTGTCATAATCGAGTCTAGGGGTCAGGTGTAACATTCTAGTTTTGTCCACTAATCACCAAGGTCGAGGGCAATACTGGAATTCTTGTCCGGTTCAAGGTTTCAAGTAAGCCTACACTTCATGTACCTCGGGTCTCACCCTGGCAGCTGAGACAGGCTACCCTAACGAACTTGGAGGCACATCAGTGTCAGCCTTATCAGGATAAATCTCTCCAGATCTATCCAATGGCTGTGAACATTCTGAAGTAACACGAGTCTCATATGTGTTCAGTTTAAAGGTATTACACAGAAACATACCATAATAACATGAATCAAATATGTACTTTATTCATTTGCATTAAATGTCATAAGGTACATCATTTCGATTGGATCTAAGGGCATACACTGTCTAACAACTCCCACTTACACTTAGGTCCAATCTGGTATAAGCCGGAGTATCATACTTCCCACGTATTTCTCAAACACTTTCTGTGTCAGTGGCTTACTTAATGGGTCTGCTACATTCTCCGCTGATGCTACCTTCGAAATCAGGACGTCCTCTCTTCCAACTATCTCCCGCAGTACATGGTACTTCCTCTCGATGTGTTTCGACTTCGAGTGGGCTCGTGGCTCCTTAGCCTAAGCAATAGCTCCATTGTTGTCACACAACAACGGAACGCGTGATGTGCTGGATGGAACTACTCCCAATTCATGAATGAACTTCTTCATCCATACGGCTTCTTTGGCAGCCTCACTTGCGGCAATGTATTCAGCTTCGGTTGTGGAATCTGCAGTGGACCCCTGTTTGCTGCTTTTCCAGCAAATAACATACGATCCTATCATGAAAACATACCCAGATGTAGGCTTTCTATCATCTGGATCTGACTGGAAGCCGGCATTAGTATACCGCTGGATCTGTAGTGAGCTACCATCGAATACCAAACAAAACTCTTTTGTCATTTGAAGGTACTTAAGTATGTTTTTCACAGCAGTCCAGTGCTCCTACCCTGGGTTGGTATGGAATCTGCTTACCACACTCACTGCCTGAGCAATGTCAGGACGAGTGCATAGCATGGCATACATGATGCTCCCTATGGCTAAGGCATAGGGAACGTCCTTCATGCCCTCAATCTCCTCGAGAGTCTTGGGAGACATCCCCTTGGAGAGAGTGACTCCGTGCTTGAAAGGAACATTTCATTTCTTGGAGTTCTCCATGTTGTATCTCTTGACTATTTTGTCAATGAAGGGATGAGAGATCCATCATGTGGATGCCCAAATCTTGCACAATAAGGTGGGCGAATTTCAAAAATTTTTCTCTCCCTTTCAATTGGGAATCACATTCCCTATTTAGAAAATCATATTTTCAAGGATCAATCTTGAACCATAAACTGAACCAGATCTGGACAAAAGCAGTAGGAGAGGATTATACCTGATACGAAGAAGTAATATCTCCCAATGGAGGTGTTCACGCCCAAGGAAGGATCCAAGGACTGCTCCCACTGAAGATGGTGCAGTGCAGGATGGAGCAGAATCAGCAGTGTTCTTCTCCAAGAACCTAGTCCTTTGCAAGAAATAGCAGGATGGCATGTGAGCATAGCTTCCAATCAGTCCCTTCACAAGGAACTGATAGCAGGATGGCAGGAGAGGCGGCAGCAGGAAGGAAGCGGCAAGAGAGTATTTTCGCAGGTATGCTGAAATCTCTCTTTTGTGATTTCAGCTCTAAAGACTTGCAGTGATCTGATGATCTTGTGATAATCTAAAGGCTGCCGCCCCTTCCTTCTTTTGTTACCCTAAAGGATCAGCTCCTAATCCCATTAGGAGTTGCTGATCCAAATCATATTTGGATCAGACATCCCTTTAGGTCATAAGGATAATCCCTTATCTTATCTGCAGATTAGATCAACCTCTTCCTAATCTCATTAGGAGGTTTCCAGATCTAAATCACATTCAGATCTGGACTCTCTGAGTGGATACGGTTAAGACCCTATCCTATCTGCTAATCCATCCTAGAATTTGCCCCATAATTTAACTGCTTAAATTAGCCTAGTTCGAAATGGGCTTTAGGCCCAATAAAGTTATGTGCTCACTTAGCCTTCCTAACTGCTTCCCAGTTGGGCATCCTTGTATGGCGTGGGACCCAAGCATTGATCTACACATTAGCCACATGGGTTCAGCCCAGCCTCTGTTACAAGGCCTGGCCGAATACACTGTTATGGACAGTGCACCCCCTGAAACCCATCAAATGGGCTCTATGGGCCCAACACTTACCCTAAGTGGTCCCTGGGCCAAGCCACCTTGTAACACCCAAGGACTGTGGGCAGATGCAAGATTAGCCCATCAGGTATTATCCTTAATGGTCTTACACTTAACCACTCAGCCCATAATGATCAAACACTGCCCGACAAGAGAGGACCTCTCCCTTAGCTGCAAGGAACAATGTTGCACCCTCTACTTATATGGATCTCGGGAATTAAAACCTTTTGCAAACATTTTAGAAACCATAATATATATACTTTTGTATCTCATATAAAATATATTTTGCAAGACAAATCTCAACGATTGAAATCGGCTGCCGGCAGTCTTGGTTTACATCAGAGAGGGTGCATCCCCGATCATTACCTTTGTCCGACAAAGGGGCTGATTCTGTCACTATGATCACCCACTCAGATGAATTCTCAGACTGTCCCAACATACCTAGGTTTTGACCCCCGGTAAGGATCTCACTGATTGGTACATCAAAGACAACCCAATCCGACACCTAGTGCAATATCATAATCGAGTCTAGGGGTCAGTTGTAACTTTCCAGTTTTGCCCATTAATCTCCAAGGTCCAGGGCAATACTGGAAATCTGGTCCAGTTCAAAGATTCAATTAATCCTACACTGCATGTGCCTAGAGTCTCACCCTGGCAACTGAGACAGGCCACCCCAACCAACTTGGTGGCACATCAGTGTCAACCTTATTAGGATAGGTCTCCCCAGACCGACCCACTGGCTGTGAACATTCTAAACTAACACGAGTCTCATTAAGTGTCCAGTTTAAGGGTATTACACAGAAACATACCAAGGGAACTTGAATCAAATATGTACATTTATTCATTTACAATAAACTCATAATGTACATCATTCTGATTGAAGCTAAGGGCATACAAAACTCTCCAACAGTCAATGTAAGCAGATTGGGATAATCCTATTATCCTCTTCGATCTATCTCTATAGAGTCGAAGACCTAGTATATAGGTGGCTTCTCCAAGATCTTTCATGGAGAATTGATGCGAAAGCCACACTTTCAACGTAGTCAACATTCCTACATCATTCCCAATGAGTAGAATGTCGTCTACATACAGAACCAAGAACGTAACCTTATCCCCATTAGATTTTCTGTAAACACAGGGTTCATCCGGATTCTGCTCAAAGTCAAACCTTTTGACAGTAGAGTCGAACCGGATGTTTCAACTCCTAGAAGCTTGCTTAAGTCCATATATGGATCTATTTAATTTATATACCACGTGTTCCTGACCCACAGCTATGAAACCATGCGGTTGTTGCATATAGATATCTTCAGTAAGATCTCCATTCAGGAATGCAGTTTTGACATCCATTTGCCAAATTTCATAGTCATTGTATGCTGCTACAGCTAGCAGGATCCTAATGGATTTAAGCATGGCCACCAGCAAAAAGTTTTCCTCATAATCGATGCCCTCTTTCTGAGTATACCCTTTCGCCACTAGACGAGCTTTTAGGTCTCAACCTTACCTTCGGGGCCCTTCTTCCTCTTATAGATCCATTTGCAACCAATTGCTTTTACCCCAGGGGGCGGATCTACTAGAGTCCAGACTCCATTGGTCTCCATTGAGTCCATCTCAGCTCTCATGGCATCTACCCACTTCAAGGAATCTATGTCCAACATAGCTTCCGTATAAGTCACGGGATCCTCCTCACTAGTCATAGTTTCCACCAGGTAACTATCTTGGTCATAGCCAAAATGGATTGGAGGCCTGGATACCTGGGTAGATCTTCTAGGTTGGTCATTACCTGGAACTTGTGGGACATCTCCCACTGACCCTGAGCACTCTTCATCAAGAACTACTTCTTGACGATGATTGTTCAAGATGTAATCATCCTCCAAGAAATGGGCATTTCGGCTACAGAACACCTTTGGTTCACCCGGGTCATAAAATAGGTAACCCACAGAGCCCTTGGGATAGCCTACAAATAGGCAACGGCTGGTCTTGGATTCCAATTTGTTCGTAATCGTTCTTTTAACATGTGTTAGACAACTCCAAATCTTCAAGTGTTTGACACTTGGTTTCTTTCCGGTCCAAAGTTCATATGGAGTGTTCAGAACCGATTTGGTAGGAACCCGGTTCAGCACGTATATCACAATCTCCAATGCAAAACCCCAAAAGGATGTGGGAAACTCTAAGTGCACGAGAAGTAACCGGACCATATCCAATAAGGTCCTATTCCTCCTCTCTGAAACACCGTTTAGCTGTGGTGTAGTAGGAGGAGCTAACTGTGATACTATCCCATTGACCTTCAAGTAGTCCCTGAATTCGTCAGAGAGATACTCGCCACATCGATCCAATCAAAGGATCTTAATTTCTCTCCGTAACTATTTCTTGACCTCTTATCTGAACTCTTTGAACTTTTCAAATGATTCAGACTTGTGTCTCATTAGGTACACGTAACCATACCGAGAATAATCATTGGTGAATGTAATAAAATATACGTGCTAGTTACGAGTCCTAACACTCATGGGACCACATACATTAGTATGTATAAGGTCAAGCATGCCTGTACATCTTTCAGGCTTACCGTTAAATGGTCGTTTCGTCATTTTACCCTGAAGGCAAGGTTCACAAGTGGGAAGATCTTCTACAGTTAGAAAATCCAAAGGGCCATCCTTTACCAACCTTGTGATACGATCTATATTAATATTGCCAAGTCGGTAATACCACAGGCACGTGGAATTAATTGTATCACAGATTCTTTTCTTGGGTTATCAACTGACGTAGTTTTGGCTATGTTAGTTTCCAAAGAAGGATGGAGAACATAGAGACCATACTCAAGTTCTCCGTATGTGATGAATTTGTTATTTCTTTTAACAGTAATCGTATTACCAAAAAGAATAGAATATCCATCCCCACACAATTTTGAAACAAAAATCAAATTTCTTCTCAAATTCTGTACATAAAGACAATCTTTAAGTACAATGGATCCTTCTCTGAAAAATAACTCTACGGTTCCTATAGCCGTAGTTGCAACACTTGTAGAAGTCCCCAAGTAAAGAGTTACTTCTCCATCACTCAGTCTTCTGCTTATCCTGAACCCCTGCAGTGAGTTACACGCATGAGTTGATGCCCCAGAGTCAATACTCCAGGAAGCAGAAGTTACCAAAAAGTTGGTTTCTATGACATAGGATTCAAAATTACCTTTCTTGGATTCCAAGTATTGAGGACAATTCCTCTTCCAGTGGCCGGTCTATTTGCAGAAGTGACAAGCATCTGATGCTCTGTCCTTCTTCTGCTTCTTGGACTTGGTGGCTTTCTTCTGGGGATTCTTCTTTGCCTTCCACTTTTTCTTGCTCGACTTTCCAGCTTCAACAAGCATAGCAAGAGGCTCATCCTTCTTAATCAGTTCTTCGGCCCTCTGCAACATATTGCTGAGTTCCTGAATGTTAACATTCAGCTTGTTCATGTTGTAATTCTTGATGAACGGATTGAAGAAAGGAGGCAAAGAATTCAGGATGGCGTCTACCTTAGTGACATGGTCCAGCCCGGATCCAAGAGCCTTAAGTTCATTGATATAGCCCATCATCCGAAGACAATGGTCACGAACCTATTGACCCTTGGACATCTGTGCGGTCATGAACTGTTTCAAGACCTTTTGCTGAGTAGAACGGTTCTGCTCTTCGTACATTGTCTTTAGACTGTCCAATATGTCCTTGGCCAGCTCGATCTGATCGAACTGCCTTTGTATCGGATTGTCTAGGGAGGCAATGGTATAGCTCCGGGCCAGGAAATTTTTCTCTTCCCACTCTTGGTAGTCCCTCCTACGGGCCTCAGAAGCCCAATCTCCCGGACGCTCTGGGGCAGGGTTTTTAGCCACCTTGTCCAACTTCTCAGAAGTCAGGACCAGCATAAGGTTACGGTACCAGTCAGCATAGTTTGGTCCTTTAAGTTTGTTGTCATCCAATAGCTTTGCAAATTGTCTGTTTGCCATTTCTAGTAAAAAGCAAACATCAGTTCACAACCTAATTTGATTCATGTTATCTACATAGATATGGCTTTTAATCTATGTTCCATTTCCATTTGTTCATCTCCGAGACTTCCCTCCTATCTCAGTGACGAATACTACAATTATGTCTCTGGAAATGTGGGAAATCACATAGGGTGCATGGAGCCAACTGTTTCAGCTGCATAACCCCACCACCTTTCTGTGAAGGATCATATCCACTCATCGTATGAGCTTTCCCTTTGGCCTCTGTCAGACAAAGTTTATTGCCATTTTAGGTTAAACCTTTTTGTCCAGTGAGTGCTCACCCATCATATTCGTGAACGCCAAGGTACCATGAGAGAGTCTTCCATTTTAGGATAAGCCCCTCCCACATCGGTCTATGACGCCCCTATCATCTTATGAAACATTCCAACAGATCCAACAACACTTGGATAGCCCAATTTTATGGTGTGTCTCCTCATAACTGAAGGACCCATCTTCATGCTAATGATGAAAAGCCTTTAGAAAGTTCATCATATGAATCTCCCTATCACATGCACTCATATTACAGGAGGGAACAAAATTACTTCATAGTTTGATTTAGGTCAAACCAAAGTGCCTCCCACTGACTTTCATAAAGCCAGATTTAGGTGGGTCCTAAACGGCTAGGGTTCTGCACGGTTCCTCTTAGGGGAGGTGTGGGGCCCACCACCAAGGGAGATCATCCAATGATCTTTAGGGACACCATGGCAATGATGTGCATTCAGCCATGGTATGCACAAGAGCCACTATCGTATCTTCATGGGCCAAGTACTTATGGCCCATGAACGTTGCACATCACACATCCATACATCACATGCAAGGATAGAATTGATCCAATCAATTAATATCTGTAAAGCCCATTATTAAAGCTCAATTTAATCCATAATATTACTGATTAATATTATCTAGGTATATGTGCTGAATAGCAGTTAGCAGTTCAGCCCATATAGCTTTTCTACAATTAGTGGGCTTTAGCAGTTTTAACACCTTAAAACTGGGCCTTACAGGTGTGGGCCGATTTAAGTCTCACAATTAAACATCAATTCCTTGACCCAAAAGTGGGAAATTAGGGCTGAGAACAGCCCCCATCGAACAACAGATTCGGTCCAACCAGTTTGGTCCAATCTGGTTTGAATGGGTCTAGGGTTTAATTTTTAATTCAAGAATTAATTCAAGAAAATGATATGAAATTAATTACTGATCAAAGATAAACAGAAATCAGTAACAGGGCTGTTCGCACATCTCCCAACCTACAAAACAGATGTTAGATCACAGTTTGCAATGTCATAAACTGAAAATCGCAGATAGCGATTTCTCTATCTGCGAAATTTACTTCTCCTGTGCATCCACCTCGATCATGAAAAAAAATAAATAGAAAAACCCTAATATTTCTATAAATATTACATCAGATTGAATTCCTATACATTCAGTCTAGAAAAAAATTAATTGCAGACCAAAATTAATAGAACTGCAAAATCACAGATATCCTGCGCCAATAAAGAATTCAATCTCCTTTGTACAAACAACCCATAAATCAAGAAAATTATAAAGAACAATTCTAAATAAATTTCAGATTTATAAAGAATTAATTTTAGACCATTCGCCCTTGATCTAGGAAGCAATTTCCCAGAAAAACCAAAATCTGCGCAAATCGGGTAGAACGCCTTCTGCCCATTTGCGCAAGTTCAAATCTGATTTATTTTAGTTCAAGATTTGAACCATGGCTCTGATACCACTAAAGGGATGAGAGATCCATCATATGGATGGCAGAACCCTACAGGAAGGTAGGGCGAAATTTCAAAAATTTTTCTCTCTCCCATGTGGGAATCACATTCTCTATTTTAGAAAATCTGCATTTTCAAGGATCAATCTTGAACCAAGAACCGAACCAGATTTGAAACCAAAAGGTAGGAGAGGGAGGTACCTGATACAAAGAAACAATATCTCCCAATGAAGGTGTTCACACTCGAGGAAAACTCCAAAGACTGCTCCCACTAAAGATGGCACAGTGTAGGGTGGAGTAGAATCAGCAGGTTCTTCACAAGAACTGAATCGTTCAGCAAGAATTCGATGGATGGTATGTGAGCACGACTTCAGATCAGTTTTTCTCCAAAAATTGATATCAAGAACACTTCTTGATCGCTCCTATAGTGGAGATCAAACTGGCAATGGCGGTAGTAGGAGGAGGGTGCAAGAGCAGAAGATGGCGCAGTCTTACTGTAGTTGTCTTCTCTCTTTCTATGATCTAAGATTAGTTGTGTTGAGATGAATGGAGGTTCACCCTCCTCCTTCTTTTATAGCCTTAAAGAGAGATCCTAATATCATTAGGAGTTTCCTAATCCAAATCTGTATTTGGATCAGCACTTCTCTTTAAGAGATAAGGATAAGCCCTTATCTTGTCTGTAGATTAGATCAGCCCTCCTAATCTCATTAGAAGCTTCCTGATCCAAATCCTTATTTGGATCTGGACTCTCTGAGTGGATAGGGATAACTCCCAATCCTATCTGCTGATCCAAATCCCAGATCCGCTCCGTTCTTTAACTAATCAAATTAGACCAGTTCGAGTTGGGCTTTAGGCCCATTAAGTCCATGGGCTCACTAACTTTGCAAACTACTGCCCAGTTGGGTTTCCTTATATGGCGTGGAACCCAAACATTGACCTACACATCAGCCACATGAGTTTAGCCTAGCCTCTGTTACAAGGCCTGGCCGAATTCACTGTTATGGACAGTGAACCCCTGAGCCCATCACCATGGGCTCTTAATGGGCCCAAAACTTACACTAAGTGGTCCCTGGGCCAAGCCACCTTATAAAAACCCAGGGACTGTAGGCAGATGCAAGATTAGCCCATCAGGTATTACCTTCAATGGTCTAACACTTAACCTCTCAGCCCATAATGATCAAACACTGCCCGACAAGAGAAGACCTCTCCTTCGGCTGCAAGGAACAGTGCTGCACTCTCTACTCACATGGATCCCGGGAATTAAAACCTTTTGCAAACATTTTGAAACCATAATATATATGTATATCTTTATATAAATATATTTTGCAAAAAACAAATTTCAATGATTGAAATCGGCTGCTGGCAGCTTTGGTTTCCATTAGAGAGAGTGCATCGCCGATCATTACCTTTGTCTGACAAAGGGGCTGATCCTGTCACTATGATCACCCACTCAGATGAATTCTCAGACTATCCCAACATACCCAGGTTTTGACCCCCTCTAAGGATCTCACTGATTGATATATCAAAGACAGTCCAATCCGACACCTAGTGTAGTATCATAATCGAGTCTAGGGGTCAGGTGTAACATTTCAGTTTTTCCCACTAATCACCAAGGTCTAGGGCCATACTGGAATTCTGGTCCGATTCAGGGTTTCAAGTAAGCCTACACTTCATGTACCTCGGGTCTCAACCTGGCAGCTAAGACAAGCTACCCCAACCAACTTGGCGGCAAATCAGTGTCACCCTTATAAATCTCCCTAGATCTATCCAACGGCTGTGAACATTCTAAACTAACACAAGTCTCATATGTGTCCAGTTTAAGGGTATTACACAGAAAGAAACCATAATAACATGAATCAAATGTTAGATAGTTGTATGCCCTTAGCTTCAATCAGAATTATGTACATTATGGATTTATTGTAAATGAATAAAGTACACATTTGATTCATGTTCTTGTGGTGTGTTTCTGTGTAATACCCTTAAACTGGACACTTAATGAGACTTGTGTTAGTTTAGAATGTTCACAGCCATTGGGTATGTCTGGGGAGATTTATCCTGCCAAGGCTAACACTGGTGTGCGGCCAACTGTTGGGGTGGCTTGTCTCGGCTACCGGGGTGAGACCCGAAGCACATGCAGTGTAGGATTAATAGAACCTTTGAACCGGACCAGATTTCCTGTATTGCCATGGACCTTGGAGATAGATGGGCAAAACTGGAAAGTTACACCTAACCCCTAGACTCGATTATGATACTACACTAGGTGTCGGATTGGGCTATCTTTGATGCACCAATCAGTGAGATCCTTAACGGGGGTCAAAACCTGGGTATGTTGGGACAATCTGAGAATTCATCTAAGTGGGTGATCATAGTGACAGGATCAGCCCCTTTGTCGGACAAAGGTAATGATCGGGGATGCACTCTCTTTGAAGGAAACCAAGACTGCTAGTAGCCGATTTCAATTGTTGAGATTTTGTTTTGCAAAATATATTTATATAAAGATATATATATATATATATATATATATATATATATGTTATGGTTTCGAAATGATTTGCAAAAGGTTTTAATTCCTGGGATCCATGTAAGCAGAGAGTGCAACACTATTCCTTGCAGTCGAGGGAGAGGTCCTCCCTTGTCGGGCAATGTTTGATCATTATGGGCTGAGAGGTTAAGTGTAAGACCATTGAGGATAATACCTGATGGACTAATCTTGCATCTGCCCACAGTCCCTGGGTGTTACAAGGTGGCTTGGCCCAAGGACCACTTAGGGTAAGTGTTGGGCCCATAGAGCCCATAAGATGGGTTTCAGGGGGTGCACTGTCCATAACAGCGTATTCGGCCAGGCCTTGTAACAAAGGCTGAACCCATGTGGCTGATGTGTAGATCAATGTTTGGGTCTCACGCCATACAAGGAAGCCCAACTGGGCAGCAGTTTGGAAGGCTAAGTGAGTACATAACCTTAAATGGGCCTTAAGCCCATTTCGAACTGGGCTGATTTGATCAGTCAATTAAAAGGGGCGAATTCTGAGATGGATCAGCTGATAGGATTGGGCCTAGACCCTATCCACTTAGAGAGTCCAAGAACTAAATGAGATTTAGATCTGGAAGCCTCCTAATTAGATTAGGAGATGGCTGATCTGATCTGCAGATAAGATAAGGGTTATCCCTTATCACTTAAAGGGACTTCTAATCCAAATATGATTTGGATTAGCAACTCCTAATGGGATTAGGAGCTGATCCCTTTAAGATTATGAAAGGAGAAAGGGGCGGCAACTATTAGTGATTGATGTTCAATTCTCTTCAGAGCTGAAAATCACAAGAAGAGAGAATTCTCCACCCTGCGAGTACTCTCTTGTCGCCTCCTCAGTGCCGCCGCCATTACCTTCAGTTCGATCTCCAGTTCTTGGGAGAAATCAAGATCTGATCTTGATTCCCATCTTTTGGGAAAAGATTGGTTGGAGCTGTACTCACAAGCCATCCAGTTGATTCTTGCAAAGGGTCAAGTTCTTTTGGAAGAACATTGCCGATTCTTCTCCATCCTGCACTGCGCCATCTTTAGTGGGAGCACAGATTTTGGATCCTTCCTCGGGCGTGAACACCTTGAAAGAATGGTAGGATCCATCTACTGGATGCCATAAAGGTTGCGGAATGGGTGGGGCGAATTTCAAAAATTTCCTACCTTCTCCCAACTGGGAATCATATTCCCTGAATTTAGAATACAATATTCAAGGATCTACTTGAACCCTAATCAAACCAGATCTATACCAAAAGATAAATGGGAGGATTATACCTAATCCGGAGAAGCAGTATCTCCCAAAGTTGGTGTTCACGCCCAAAGAATGCTCCAAGATCTGTCCCTGCTGAAGATGACACAGCTGTGGATGGAACAGAACCAGCAGGGTGCGTCCTACACACTGGATCCTTCACAAGAATCCTCTGGATGTACTAAACACTGAATTCTTTCAGTCTTTCTTGCAAGACTGATGTCAAGAACTGGTTTCTTGACTTTCTTTTCTGCAAAGATCAAATCTTGCAACAATGCAGATGGAGGCGGCAGGAGGAGATTTCCAGAAACGAAAAGGCTGAACTGTTTTCTTTTCTGGAGAGAATGAGATCTAATCTCAATTCGCAGGAACCTTTCTTGCTTACCAGAACCTCTTGGATCGAAATCTGATTTCCCTGTCTTGGTTCATTCGAAAATCTCCTCTCTTTTCTTCTTGATTAAGAAATCTCCTAATTAGGAGTTATCCCAATCCAAATCAGTATTTGGATAGGGGATAATCTTAATCCCTTTCCCAGATAGAGTTAGCTTACTCCTGATCTTATCAGGAGGTTACCAGATTCAAATCTGATTTGAATTTGGTCTCTAAGAGTGGATAAGGCTAAGAGCCCAATCCTTTTTGCTAACTTCAATCTCAAATTCGCCCCATTGATGGGTGATCATATCAGCCCACTTCGAAATGGGCTTTTGGCCCATTAAGCATTCAGTGTTTAATTAGTTTCCAATCTGCTGCCCAGTTGGGCTTCTTTGTATGGCGTGGGACCCAAGCATTGATCTACACACCAGCCACATGGGTTCGGCCCAGCCTTTAATACAAGGCCCAGCCGAATTCACTGAAAATCTCAATGAACCCCTTGAGTCCATCGTATGAACCCTATGGGCCCAACACTTACATTAAGTGGTCCCTGGGCCAAGCCATCTTATAAAAACCCAGGGACTGTGGGCAGGTGCAAGATTAGCCCATCAGGTATTATCCTAAATGGTCTTACACTTAACCTCTCAGCCCCTAATGATCAAGCACTGCCCGACAAGAGAGGACCTCTCCCTCGGCTGCAAGGAACAGTGCCGCACTCTCCTCTCACATGGATCCCGGGAATTAAAACCATTTGCAAACATTTTGAAACCGTACATATATGTGTAAATATATTAATTTTGCAAAAACAAAATTCCAACGATTGAAATCAACTGCCGGCAGTTTGGTTTCCATCAGAGAGAGTGCATTCCCGATCATTACCCTTTGTCCGACAAAGTGGCTGATTCTGTCACTATGACCACCCACTCAGATGAATTCTCAAACTGCCCCAACATACCCAGGTTTTGATCCCCACTAAGAATCTCACTGATTGGCATATCAAAGGCAGCCTGATCCAGCACCTAGTGAAGTGTCATAATCGAGTCTAGGGGTCAGGTGTAACTTTCCAGTTTTGCCCATCTATCTCCAAGGTCCAGGGCAAGACTGGAAATCTGGTCCGGTTCAAGGATTCAAGTAATCCCATGCTGTATGTGCCTCGGGTCTTACCCTGATGGCTGAGACAGGCCATCCCAACACTTGGTGGCACACCAGTATCAGCCTTGGCAGGATAAATCTCCCCAGACTTATCCAACGGCTGTGAACATTTAAAACTAACATGAGTCTCTACAAATGTCCAGTTTTAGGGTTTTACACAGAATTAAACCAAACAACATGAATCAAACATGCACTTTATTTATTTCCACTAAATAACAAAAGTACATCAAAATGATTGAAGCTAAGGGCATACAAAACTGTCTAACAGCTCCCACTTACACTTAGGTCCAATCTGGTACAAGCCGGAGTCCCATACTTTCCACGTGTTTCTCAAACACCTTCTGTGTCAGTGGCTTGGTCAAAGGGTCTGCGACATTATCCGCTGATGCTACCTTTTGAATTAGGACGTCCCCTCTACCAACGATCTCCCGTAGTACATGGTACTTCCTCTCGATGTGCTTTGACTTCGAGTGGGCCCGAGGCTCTTTAGCCTGGGCGATCGCTCCATTGTTGTCACACAACAACGGGATGGGTGATGTGCTGGATGGAATCGCTCCCAATTCGTGTATGAATTTCTTCATCCACACGGCTTCCTTGGCAGCTTCACTTGCGGCAATGTACTCGGCCTCGGTTGTGGAGTCTGCAGTGGACCCCTGTTTGCTGCTTTTCCAGCAAACAGCACACGATCCTATCGTGAAAACATACCCAGATGTAGACTTTCTATCATCTGGATCCGACTGGAAATCGGCATCGGTATACCCTAGAACTTGCAGTGAACTACCATCGAATACCAGACAAAACTCTTTCGTCCTTCGAAGGTATTTGAGTATGTTCTTCACAGCAGTCCAATGCTCCTGTCCTGGGTTTGCCTGGAATCTGCTTACCACACTCACCGCCTGAGCTATGTCCGGGCGAGTGCACAACATGGCATACATGATGCTCCCCACAGCTAAGGCATAGGGAACGTCTCTCATGCTCTCAATCTCCTCAGAAGTCTTGGGAGACATCTTCTTGGAGAGAGTGACTCCGTGCCTGAAAGGAACGTTTCCTTTCTTGGAGTTTTCCATGCTGTATCTTTTGACAATTTTGTCAATGTAAGCAGCCTGGGATAATCCAATTATCCGCTTCGATCTATCTCTATAGAGTCGAAGACCCAGTATGTTTGAAGCTTCTCCAAGATCTTTCATGGAGAACTGCTGTGATAGCCATACCTTGACCGAAGTCAACATTCCTACATCATTCCCAATGAGTAGGATATCGTCCACATACAAGACTAAAAAGGTGATCTTATCCCCACTGGATTTCCTGTAAACACAGGGCTCATCCGGATTCTGCTCAAAGTCAAACGTTTTGACTGCAGAATCAAAACGGATGTTCCAACTCCTAGAAGCCTGCTTAAGTCCATATATGGATCTATTAAGTTTACATACCATGTGTTCCTGACCAGCAGCAATGAAGCCTTGCGGCTGCTGCATGTAGATATCTTCACTAAGATCTCCATTCAGGAACGCTGTTTTGACATCCATTTGCCAAATCTCGTAATCATGGTACGCTGCTACAGCTAGCAGGATCCTAATGGATTTAAGCATGGCCACCGGTGAAAATGTTTCCTCATAGTCGATGCCTTCTTTCTGAGTATACCCTTTCGCCACCAAACGAGCTTTAAAGGTCTCAATCCTGCCATCGGGGCCCTTCTTCCTCTTGTAGATCCATTTGCAACCAATTGCTTTTACCCCGGAGGGCGGATCCACTAGAGTCCAGACTCCATTGGTCTCCATTGAGTCCATCTCGGTTCTCATGGCCTCCACCCACTTCTGGGAGTCTATGTCTAACATAGCTTCCGCGTAAGACACGGGATCCTCTTCACTAGTCAAGGCTTCCACCAGGTAACTATCCTGGTCATAACCATATCGGACTGGTGGTCTGGATACCCGGGTGGACCTTCTAGGTTGGTCATTACCTGGAACTTGTGGGTCATCTCCCACTGCTCCTGAGCTCTCCTCATCAAGAACTATTTCCTGACGATGGGTGTCCAGGACGTAATCGGATTCTAAGAATCGGGCGTTTCGACTGCAGAACACTTTCTGCTCACTTGGGTCATAGAATAGATAACCCACCGAATCCTTTGGGTAGCCTATAAACAGGCAACGGCTGGTTTTAGATTCCAACTTGTCCGCACTTGTTCTTTTAACGTGTGCAGGACAACTCCAAATCTTCAAGTGTCTCACACTTGGCTTCCTTCTGGTCCAAAGCTCATATGGAGTTTTCGGAACTGATTTGGTTGGAACCCTATTCAGCACGTAGATAGCAGTCTCTAATGCGTATCCCCAAAAGGATGTGGGTAATTCTGAGCGTACGAGAAGTGACCGGACCATGTCTAATAAGGTCCTATTTCTCCTCTCTGAAACACCGTTGAGTTGAGGTGTAGCAGGAGGAGCTAGTTGTGACACTATCCCATTGGCCTTTAAGTAGTCCCTGAATTCGTCAGAGAGATACTCGCCACCTCGATCTGATCGAAGGGCCTTAATTTCTCTCCCTAACTGTTTCTCGACTTCCTGTCTGAACTCTTTGAACTTTTCAAATGATTCAGACTTATGTCTCATTAGGTACACGTAACCATATCGTGAAAAATCATCTGTAAAGGTGATGAAGTACACGTGTTGATTCCGTGTCCTAACACTCAGGGGACCACATACATCAGTATGTATTAGGTCAAGTGTGCCTGCACATCTTTCAGGCTTACCGTCAAATGGCCGCTTAGTCATCTTACCTTGGAGGCAAGGTTCACAAGTGGGAAGATTTTCTACGGTTAGAAAATCCAAAGGACCATCCTTTACCAGTCTTGTGATTCGGTCGACACCGATGTGGCCAAGTCGGTAATGCCAGAGGCACGTGAGATTTACTGTATCACGAGTCCTTTTCTTGGATTTTCGACCGACGTAGTTTCGGTTAAGTTAGTTTCCAAAGAAGGATGCAGAACATAGAGACCGTTCTCTAGCTCCCCGCATGCGATGAATTTATTATTCCGTTTAACAGTAATCATATTACTAAAGTAAACAGTATATCCATCAGCACACAATTTTGAAACAGAAATTAAATTTCTTCTCAAGTTCTGTACATAAAGACAATCTTTAAGTACAAGGACTCCTTCTTTAAAAACTAATTCTACAGTTCCTATTGCCGCAGCTGCAACACTTGCAGTTGTTCCCAAGAACAGTGTCACTTCACCTTCACTCAGCCTTCTGCTAACTTTGAACCCCTGCAGTGAGTTACACGCATGAGTTGAAGCCCCGGAGTCAACACACCAGGACACAGAAGTAACTAACATATTAGTTTCTATGACACAAGTTTCGATATTACTTTTCTTAGATTCCAGGTAGGTAGGACAGTTCCTCTTCCAGTGGCCGGTCTGCTTGCAGAAGTGACAGACATCAGATGCCTTGTTCTTCTTCTGCTTCTTGGGTTTGGTAGTCTTCTTCTGGGGCTTCTTTGCCTTTCTCTTTCTCTTGCCCGATTTGTTAGCTTCAGCAAGCATAACCACAGGCTCATCCTTCTTGAGTAAATCCTCGGCCCTCTGCAACATATTGCTGAGTTCCTGGATGCTGACATTCAGCTTATTCATATTGTAGTTCATAGTGAACGCATTGAAGGAAGAGGGCAAAGAATTTAGGATGGCATCCACTTGCGTGCCAAGATCTAGCCCGGATCCAAGAGCTTCAAGTTCGTTGATGTATCCCATCATCCGAAGACAATGGTCATGAACTTTCTGCCCTTTGGTCATCTGTGCGGTCATGAACAATTTCAGGACCTTCTGTCGAGTAGAACGGTTCTGCTCCTCATACATTGTCCTTAGACTGTCCAATATGTCCTTGGCAAGTTCGATCTGATCGAACTGCCTCTGTATTGAGTTGTCTAATGAGGCAATGACGAAGCAGCGGGCTAGGGAGTTCTTATCCTCCCAATCTTGGTAGTCCCTCCTACGGGCCTCAGAAGCCCTATCACCCGGACGTTCCGGGGCAGGATTTTTCACTACCTTGTCTAACTTTTCAGAAGTTAGGACCAGCATAAGATTTCTGTACCAGTCGGCATAGTTTGGGCCCTTAAGCTTGTTATCGTCTAGAAGCTTTGCAAATTGACCGTTTGCCATTTTCTGATAAAACAGCAAAATCATTAGTCCACAACCTTAGTTTGATTCATGTTTACCTACATAGATATGGCTTTTAATCTATGTTCCATTCCCATTTGTTCATCTCTGAGATTTCCCTCCTAGCTCAGTGACGGAGACGACGAAATGTCTCTGGAAATGTGGGAAATCACATGGGGTGCGTGAAGCCAACTGTTTCAGCTGCATAACCCCACCACCTTTCTGTGACGGATCATATCCACTCATCAAATGAGTTTCCCATTGGTCTCTGTCAGACAAGGTTCAGAGCCGTTTTCAGGTAAACCCTTCTGTCAGTGAGTGCACACCCATCATATTCAGGTTACGCCAAGGTACCGTGAGAGAGTTCCCATTTTCTGGTGAAGCCCCTCCCACATCGGTCTATGACGCCCCTATCATCTTATGAAACACTCTAACAGATCCAACAGCAAATGGATAGCCCAATTTTATGGTGCGTTTCCTCATTACTGATGGACCCATCATTGTGCTAATGACGGAAGGCCTTTAGAGAGTCCATCATATGGATCTCCCTATCACTTGCATTCATATTTGCTGGAGGGAACAAAATCACGGCCTAGTTCTAATTTAGGTCAAACCAAAGTGGCTCCCACTGACTTTCATAAAGTCAGATTTCTGGTGGGCCTTCATCGGCTAGGGGTTCCGTACGCATCCCTTTTCAGGGTTGTGGGGCCCACCAGGCAAAGAGGGGGGTCATCCAATGACCTTCAGGGACACCATGGCAATGATGTGCATTCTGCCATGGTGTGCGCAAGAGCCACTAACGAGTCATCACGGGCCAAGTACTTATGGCCCATGGTCGCAGCACATCAAACATCCAAACATCACATGTAAAGGAGGAATTGATCCAATCAATTAATTGCTGTAAAGCCCATTCTGTTAGACAGTTTTGTATGCCCTTAGCTTCAATCATTTTGATGTACTTTTGTTATTTAGTGGAAATAAATAAAGTGCATGTTTGATTCATGTTGTTTGGTTTAATTCTGTGTAAAACCCTAAAACTGGACATTTGTAGAGACTCATGTTAGTTTTAAATGTTCACAGCCGCTGGATAAGTCTGGGGAGATTTATCCTGCCAAGGCTGATACTGGTATGCCACCAAGTGTTGGGATGGCCTGTCTCAGCCATCAGGGTAAGACCCGAGGCACATACAGCATGGGATTACTTGAATCCTTGAACCGGACCAGATTTCCAGTCTTGCCCTGGACCTTGGAGATAGATGGGCAAAACTGGAAAGTTACACCTGACCCCTAGACTCGATTATGACACTTCACTAGGTGCTGGATCAGGCTGCCTTTGATATGCCAATCAGTGAGATTCTTAGTGGGGATCAAAACCTGGGTATGTTGGGGCAGTTTGAGAATTCATCTGAGTGGGTGGTCATAGTGACAGATTCAGCCACTTTGTCGGACAAAGGGTAATGATCGGGAATGCACTCTCTCTGATGGAAACCAAACTGCCGGCAGTTGATTTCAATCGTTGGAATTTTGTTTTTGCAAAATTAATATATTTACACATATATGTACGGTTTCAAAATGTTTGCAAATGGTTTTAATTCCCGGGATCCATGTGAGAGGAGAGTGCGGCACTGTTCCTTGCAGCCGAGGGAGAGGTCCTCTCTTGTCGGGCAGTGCTTGATCATTAAGGGCTGAGAGGTTAAGTGTAAGACCATTTAGGATAATACCTGATGGGCTAATCTTGCACCTGCCCACAGTCCCTGGGTTTTTATAAGATGGCTTGGCCCAGGGACCACTTAATGTAAGTGTTGGGCCCATAGGGTTCATACGATGGACTCAAGGGGTTCATTGAGATTTTCAGTGAATTTGGCTGGGCCTTGTATTAAAGGCTGGGCCGAACCCATGTGGCTGGTGTGTAGATCAATGCTTGGGTCCCACGCCATACAAAGAAGCCCAACTGGGCAGCAGATTGGAAACTAATTAAACACTGAATACTTAATGGGCCAAAAGCCCATTTCGAAGTGGGCTGATATGATCACCCATGAATGGGGCGAATTTGAGATTGCAGTTAGCAAAAAGGATTGGGCTCTTAGCCTTATCCACTCTTAGAGACCAAATTCAAATCAGATTTGAATCTGGTAACCTCCTGATAAGATCAGGAGTAAGCTAACTCTATCTGGGAAAGGGATTAAGATTATCCCCTATCCAAATACTGATTTGGATTGGGATAACTCCTAATTAGGAGATTTCTTAATCAAGAAAAAAAGAGAGGAGATTTTCGAATGAACCAAGAGAGAGAAATAAGATTTCGATCCAAGAGGTTCTGGTAAGCAAGAAAGGTTCCTGCGAATTGAGATTAGATCTCATTCTCTCCAGAAAAGAAAACAGTTCAGCCTTTTCGTTTCTGGAAATCTCCTCCTGCCGCCGCCATCTGCATTGTTGCAAGATTTGATCTTTGCAGAAAAGAAAGTCAAGAAACCAGTTCTTGACATCAGTCTTGCAAGAAAGACTGAAAGAATTCAGTGTTTAGTACATCCAGGGGATTCTTGTGAAGGATCCAGTGTGTTGGACGCACCCTGCTGGTTCTGTTGCATCCACAGCTGTGTCATCTTCAGCAGGGACAGATCTTAGAGCATTCTTTGGGCGTGAACACCAACTTTGGGAGATACTGCTTCTCCGGATCAGGTATAATCCTCCCATTTATCTTTTGGTACAGATCTGGTTTGATTAGGGTTCAAGTAGATCCTTGAATATTGTATTCTAAATTCAGGGAATATGATTCCCAGTTGGGAGAAGGTAGGAAATTTTTGAAATTCGCCCCACCCATTCGGCAACCTTTATGGCGTCCATTAGATGGATCCTACCATTCTTTCAGTGGTATCAGAGCCAGGTTCGAATCTTGAACCAAAAGAAAATCAGATCTGACCCTGCGCAGATGGATAGAAGGTGTTCTTTCAAGATTTGCGCAGATTGTTTTCTTTTTTTCCAAGAAACTGTTTCTTGTTAAGGGCGATTGATCTGAAATTAATTTCTATTAAATCCAAAATTTATTTGGAATTGTTCTTTATTTATTTTGATTTAATGGACTGTTCAAACCTGGAGATCGCAGTGCAGTTTTAGCGCAGATGGTCTGCGCACCCTTTTTCTTTTCTATTTATTTATTTCATTCAATTCGGTCTGTAAATAATTTTTTTTATTTTTAGACTGAATGTATAGGATTTGATCAAGAATGTAATTAATAGAAATAGGATTTCTGTTATTTTTCTTGATTAAAGAAGATGGAAGAAGATGGCGGCGCTGGAGATTTGCAGATGGAGAAATCGTTTTCTGCGATTTGCAGTTTATGAAACTGCAACCCTTGTGATTAACCTCTGTTTTGCAGGTGGTGCGAACAGTCCAATTGTCTCACACTTTTGTTCCAAATCTGATGTTCAATTACAGGGATTAATTCGGCCCACCTGTAAAGCCCAGTTTTAAAGGGTTAAAACTGCAAAAGCCCATTATTGTGAGATAAGCTGTATGGGCCGAACTGCTATCTGCGATTCAGCCCATACACCTAGTGGACATTAATCGTTAATGACTTGGTTTTTAAATGGGCCGTTGAATGGGCTTTACAGCAATTAATTGATTGGATCAATTCCTCCTTTACATGTGATGTTTGGATGTTTGATGTGCTGCGACCATGCGCCATAAGTACTTGGCCCGTGATGACTCGTTAGTGGCTCTTGCGCACACCATGGCTGAATGCACATCATTGCCATGGTGTCCCTGAAGGTCATTGGATGACCCCCCTCTTTGCCTGGTGGGCCCCACAACCCTGAAAAGGGATGCGTACGGAACCCCTAGCCGATGAAGGCCCACCAGAAATCTGACTTTATGAAAGTCAGTGGGAGCCACTTTGGTTTGACCTAAATTAGAACTAGGCCGTGATTTTGTTCCCTCCAGCAAATATGAATGCAAGTGATAGGGAGATCCATATGATGGACTCTCTAAAGGTCTTCCGTCATTAGCACAATGATGGGTCCATCAGTAATGAGGAAACGCACCATAAAATTGGGCTATCCATTTGCTGTTGGATCTGTTAGAGTGTTTCATAAGATGATAGGGGCGTCATAGACCGATGTGGGAGGGGCTTCACCAGAAAATGGGAACTCTCTCACGGTACCTTGGCGTAACCTGAATATGATGGGTGTGCACTCACTGACAGAAGGGTTTACCTGAAAACGGCTCTGAACCTTGTCTGACAGAGGCCAAAGGGAAACTCATTTGATGAGTGGATATGATCCGTCACAGAAAGGTGGTGGGGTTATGCAGCTGAAACAGTTGGCTTCACGCACCCCATGTGATTTCCCACATTTCCAGAGACATTTCGTCGTCTCCGTCACTGAGATAGGAGGGAAATCTCAGAGATGAACAAATGGGAATGGAACATAGATTAAAAGCCATATCTATGTAGGTAAACATGAATCAAACTAAGGTTGTGGACTAATGATTTTGCTGTTTTATCAGAAAATGGCAAACGGTCAATTTGCAAAGCTTCTAGACGATAACAAGCTTAAGGGCCCAAACTATGCCGACTGGTACAGAAATCTTATGCTGGTCCTAACTTCTGAAAAGTTAGACAAGGTAGTGAAAAATCCTGCCCCGGAACGTCCGGGTGATAGGGCTTCTGAGGCCCGTTGGAGGGACTACCAAGATTGGGAGGATAAGAACTCCCTAGCCCGCTGCTTTGTCATTGCCTCATTAGACAACTCAATACAGAGGCAGTTCGATCAGATCGAACTTGCCAAGGACATATTGGACAGTCTAAGGACAATGTATGAGGAGCAGAACCGTTCTACTCGACAGAAGGTCCTGAAATTGTTCATGACCGCGCAGATGACCAAAGGGCAGAAAGTTCATGACCATTGTCTTCGGATGATGGGATACATCAACGAACTTGAAGCTCTTGGATCCGGGCTAGATCTTGGCACGCAAGTGGATGCCATCCTAAATTCTTTGCCCTCTTCCTTCAATGCGTTCACTATGAACTACAATATGAATAAGCTGAATGTCAGCGTCCAGGAACTCAGCAATATGTTGCAGAGGGCCGAGGATTTACTCAAGAAGGATGAGCCTGTGGTTATGCTTGCTGAAGCTAACAAATCGGGCAAGAGAAAGAGAAAGGCAAAGAAGCCCCAGAAGAAGACTACCAAACCCAAGAAGCAGAAGAAGAACAAGGCATCTGATGTCTGTCACTTCTGCAAGCAGACCGCCCACTGGAAGAGGAACTGTCCTACCTACCTGGAATCTAAGAAAGGTAATATCGAAACTTGTGTCATAGAAACTAATATGTTAGTTACTTCTGTGTCCTGGTGTGTTGACTCCGGGGATTCAACTCATGCGTGTAACTCACTGCAGGGGTTCAAAGTTAGCAGAAGGCTGAGTGAAGGTGAAGTGACACTGTTCTTGGGAACAACTGCAAGTGTTGCAGCTGCGGCAATAGGAACCGTAGAATTGGTTTTTAAAGAAGGAGTCCTTGTACTTAAAGATTGTCTTTATGTACAGAACTTGAGAAGGAATTTAATTTCTGTTTCAAAATTGTGTGCTGATGGATATACTGTTTACTTTAGTAATATGATTACTGTTAAACGGAATAATAAATTCATCGCATGCGGGGAGCTAGAGAACGGTCTCTATGTTCTGCATCCTTCTTTGGAAACTAACTTAACCGAAACTACGTCGGTCGAAAATCCCAAGAAAAGGACTCGTGATACAGTAAATCTCACGTGCCTCTGGCATTACCGACTTGGCCATATCGGTGTCGACCGAATCACAAGACTGGTAAAGGATGGTCCTTTGGATTTTCTAACCGTAGAAAATCTTCCCACTTGTGAACCTTGCCTCCAAGGTAAGATGACTAAGCGGCCATTTGACGGTAAGCCTGAAAGATGTGCAGGCACACTTGACCTAATACATACTGATGTATGTGGTCCCCTGAGTGTTAGGACACGGAATCAACACGTGTACTTCATCACCTTTACAGATGATTTTTCACGATATGGTTACGTGTACCTAATGAGACATAAGTCTGAATCATTTGAAAAGTTCAAAGAGTTCAAACAGGAAGTCGAGAAACAGTTAGGGAGAGAAATTAAGGCCCTTCGATCAGATCGAGGTGGCGAGTATCTCTCTGACGAATTCAGGGACTACTTAAAGGCCAATGGGATAGTGTCACAACTAGCTCCTCCTGCTACACCTCAACTCAACGGTGTTTCAGAGAGGAGAAATAGGACCTTATTAGACATGGTCCGGTCACTTCTCGTACGCTCAGAATTACCCACATCCTTTTGGGGATACGCATTAGAGACTGCTATCTACGTGCTGAATAGGGTTCCAACCAAATCAGTTCCGAAAACTCCATATGAGCTTTGGACCGGAAGGAAGCCAAGTGTGAGACACTTGAAGATTTGGGGTTGTCCTGCACACGTTAAAAGAACAAGTGCGGACAAGTTGGAATCTAAAACCAGCCGTTGCCTGTTTATAGGCTACCCAAAGGATTCGGTGGGTTATCTATTCTATGACCCAAGTGAGCAGAAAGTGTTCTGCAGTCGAAACGCCCGATTCTTAGAATCCGATTACATCCTGGACACCCATCGTCAGGAAATAGTTCTTGATGAGGAGAGCTCAGGAGCAGTGGGAGATGACCCACAAGTTCCAGGTAATGACCAACCTAGAAGGTCCACCCGGGTATCCAGACCACCAGTCCGATATGGTTATGACCAGGATAGTTACCTGGTGGAAGCCTTGACTAGTGAAGAGGATCCTGTGTCCTACGCGGAAGCTATGTTAGACATAGACTCCCAGAAGTGGGTGGAGGCCATGAGAGCCGAGATGGACTCAATGGAGACCAATGGAGTCTGGACTCTAGTGGATCCGCCCTCCGGGGTAAAAGCAATTGGTTGCAAATGGATCTACAAGAGGAAGAAGGGCCCCGATGGCAGGATTGAGACCTTTAAAGCTCGTTTGGTGGCGAAAGGGTATACTCAGAAAGAAGGCATCGACTATGAGGAAACCTTTTCACCGGTGGCCATGCTTAAATCCATTAGGATCCTGCTAGCTGTAGCAGCGTACCATGATTACGAGATTTGGCAAATGGATGTCAAAACAGCGTTCCTGAATGGAGATCTTAGTGAAGATATCTACATGCAGCAGCCGCAAGGCTTCATTGCTGCTGGTCAGGAACACATGGTATGTAAACTTAATAGATCCATATATGGACTTAAGCAGGCTTCTAGGAGTTGGAACATCCGTTTTGATTCTGCAGTCAAAACGTTTGACTTTGAGCAGAATCCGGATGAGCCCTGTGTTTACAGGAAATCCAGTGGGGATAAGATCACCTTTTTAGTCTTGTATGTGGACGATATCCTACTCATTGGGAATGATGTAGGAATGTTGACTTCGGTCAAGGTATGGCTATCACAGCAGTTCTCCATGAAAGATCTTGGAGAAGCTTCATACATACTGGGTCTTCGACTCTATAGAGATAGATCGAAGAGGATAATTGGATTATCCCAGGCTGCTTACAT
Source organism: Nelumbo nucifera (assembly GCF_055504915.1). Lineage (NCBI taxonomy): Eukaryota > Viridiplantae > Streptophyta > Magnoliopsida > Proteales > Nelumbonaceae > Nelumbo > Nelumbo nucifera. The sequence goes on from NC_142651.1 coordinate 83,251,277, forward strand.
TGACAAAATTGTCAAAAGATACAGCATGGAAAACTCCAAGAAAGGAAACGTTCCTTTCAGGCACGGAGTCACTCTCTCCAAGAAGATGTCTCCCAAGACTTCTGAGGAGATTGAGAGCATGAGAGACGTTCCCTATGCCTCAGCTGTGGGGAGCATCATGTATGCCATGTTGTGCACTCGCCCGGACATAGCTCAGGCGGTGAGTGTGGTAAGCAGATTCCAGGCAAACCCAGGACAGGAGCATTGGACTGCTGTGAAGAACATACTCAAATACCTTCGAAGGACGAAAGAGTTTTGTCTGGTATTCGATGGTAGTTCACTGCAAGTTCTAGGGTATACCGATGCCGATTTCCAGTCGGATCCAGATGATAGAAAGTCTACATCTGGGTATGTTTTCACGATAGGATCGTGTGCTGTTTGCTGGAAAAGCAGCAAACAGGGGTCCACTGCAGACTCCACAACCGAGGCCGAGTACATTGCCGCAAGTGAAGCTGCCAAGGAAGCCGTGTGGATGAAGAAATTCATACACGAATTGGGAGCGATTCCATCCAGCACATCACCCATCCCGTTGTTGTGTGACAACAATGGAGCGATCGCCCAGGCTAAAGAGCCTCGGGCCCACTCGAAGTCAAAGCACATCAAGAGGAAGTACCATGTACTGCGGGAGATCGTTGGTAGAGGGGACGTCCTAATTCAAAAGGTAGCATCAGCGGATAAGGTGGCAGACCCATTGACTAAGCCACTGACACAGAAGGTGTTTGAGAAACACGTGGAAAGTATGGGACTCCGGCTTGTACCAGATTGGACCTAAGTGCAAGTGGGAGCTGTTAGACAGTTTTGTATGCCCTTAGCTTCAATCATTTTGATGTACTTTTGTTATTTAGTGGAAATAAATAAAGTGCATGTTTGATTTATGTTGTTTGGTTTAATTCTGTGTAAAACCCTAAAACTGGACATTTGTAGAGACTCATGTTAGTTTTAAATGTTCACAGCCGCTGGATAAGTCTGGGGAGATTTATCCTGCCAAGGCTGATACTGGTGTGCCACCAAGTGTTGGGATGGCCTGTCTCAGCCATCAGGGTAAGACCCGAGGCACATACAGCATGGGATTACTTGAATCCTTGAACCGGACCAGATTTCCAGTCTTGCCCTGGACCTTGGAGATAGATGGGCAAAACTGGAAAGTTACACCTGACCCCTAGACTCGATTATGACACTTCACTAGGTGTTGGATCAGGCTGCCTTTGATATGCCAATCAGTGAGATCCTTAGTGGGGATCAAAACGTGGGTATGTTGGGGCAGTTTGAGAATTCATCTGAGTGGGTGGTCATAGTGACAGAATCAGCCACTTTGTCGGACAAAGGGTAATGATCGGGAATGCACTCTCTCTGATGGAAACCAAACTGCCGGCAGTTGATTTCAATCGTTGGAATTTTGTTTTTGCAAAATTAATATATTTACATATATATGTACGGTTTCAAAATGTTTGCAAATGGTTTTAATTCCCGGGATCCATGTGAGAGGAGAGTGCAGCACTGTTCCTTGCAGCCGAGGGAGAGGTCCTCTCTTGTCGGGCAGTGCTTGATCATTAAGGGCTGAGAGGTTAAGTGTAAGACCATTTAGGATAATACCTGATGGGCTAATCTTGCACCTGCCCACAGTCCCTGGGTTTTTATAAGATGGCTTGGCCCAGGGACCACTTAATGTAAGTGTTGGGCCCATAGGGTTCATACGATGGACTCAAGGGGTTCATTGAGATTTTCAGTGAATTTGGCTGGGCCTTGTATTAAAGGCTGGGCCGAACCCATGTGGCTGGTGGGTAGATCAATGCTTGGGTCCCACGCCATACAAAGAAGTCCAACTGGGCAGCAGATTGGAAACTAATTAAACACTGAATACTTAATGGGCCAAAAGCCCATTTCGAAGTGGGCTGATATGATCACCCATCAATGGGGCGAATTTGAGATTGCAGTTAGCAAAAAGGATTGGGCTCTTAGCCTTATCCACTCTTAGAGACCAAATTCAAATCAGATTTGAATCTGGTAACCTCCTGATAAGATCAGGAGTAAGCTAACTCTATCTGGGAAAGGGATTAAGATTATCTCCTATCCAAATACTGATTTTGATTGGGATAACTCCTAATTAGGAGATTTCTTAATCAAGAAAAAAAGAGAGGAGATTTTCGAATGAACCAAGAGAGAGAAATAAGATTTCGATCCAAGAGGTTCTGGTAAGCAAGAAAGGTTCCTGCGAATTGAGATTAGATCTCATTCTCTCCAGAAAAGAAAACAGTTCAGCCTTTTCGTTTCTGGAAATCTCCTCCTGCCGCCGCCATCTGCATTGTTGCAAGATTTGATCTTTGCAGAAAAGAAAGTCAAGAAACCAGTTCTTGACATCAGTCTTGCAAGAAAGACTGAAAGAATTCAGTGTTTAGTACATCCAGGGGATTCTTGTGAAGGATCCAGTGTGTAGGACGCACCCTGCTGGTTCTGTTCCATCCACAGCTGTGTCATCTTCAGCAGGGATAGATCTTGGAGCATTCTTTGGGCGTGAACACCAACTTTGGGAGATACTGCTTCTCCGGATCAGGTATAATCCTCCCACTTATCTTTTGGTACAGATCTGGTTTGATTAGGGTTCAAGTAGATCCTTGAATATTGTATTCTAAATTCAGGGAATATGATTCCCAGTTGGGAGAAGGTAGGAAATTTTTGAAATTCACCCCACCCATTCCGCAACCTTTATGGCGTCCATTAGATGGATCCTACCATTCTTTCACATTCAACGGCCCATTTAAAAACCAAGTCATTAACGATTAATGTCCACTAGGTGTATGGGCTGAATCGCAGATAGCAGTTCGGCCCATACAGTTTATCTCACAATAATGGGCTTTTGCAGTTTTAACCCTTTAAAACTGGGCTTTACAGGTGGGCCGAATGAAAGAATGGTAGGATCCATCTAATGGACGCCATGAAGGTTGCGGAATGGGTGGGGCGAATTTCAAAAATTTCCTACCTTCTCCCAACTGGGAATCATATTCCCTGAATTTAGAATACAATATTCAAGGATCTACTTGAACCCTAATCAAACCAGATCTGTACCAAAAGATAAGTGGGAGGATTATACCTGATCCGGAGAAGCAGTATCTCCCAAAGTTGGTGTTCACGCCCAAAGAATGCTCCAAGATCTGTCCCTGCTGAAGATGACACAGCTGTGGATGGAATAGAACCAGCAGGGTGCGTACTACACACTGGATCCTTCACAAGAATCCCCTGGATGTACTAAACACTGAATTCTTTCAGTCTTTCTTGCAAGACTGATGTCAAGAACTGGTTTCTTGACTTTCTTTTCTGCAAGGATCAAATCTTGCAACAATGCAGATGGCGGCGGCAGGAGGAGATTTCCAGAAACGAAAAGGCTGAACTGTTTTCTTTTCTGGAGAGAATGAGATCTAATCTCAATTCGCAGGAACCTTTCTTGCTTACCAGAACCTCTTGGATCGAAATCTTATTTCTCTCTCTTGGTTCATTCGAAAATCTCCTCTCTTTTCTTCTTGATTAAGAAATCTCCTAATTAGGAGTTATCCCAATCCAAATGAGTATTTGGATAGGGGATAATCTTAATCCCTTTCCCAGATAGAGTTAGCTTACTCCTGATCTTATCAGGAGGTTACCAGATTCAAATCTGATTTGAATTTGGTCTCTAAGAGTGGATAAGGCTAAGAGCCCAATCCTTTTTGCTAACTGCAATCTCAAATTCGCCCCATTGATGGGTGATCATATCAGCCCACTTCGAAATGGGCTTTTGGCCCATTAAGCATTCAGTGTTTAATTAGTTTCCAATCTGCTGCCCAGTTGGGCTTCTTTGTATGGCGTGGGACCCAAGCATTGATCTACACACCAGCCACATGGGTTCGGCCCAGCCTTTAATACAAGGCCCAGCCGAATTCACTGAAAATCTCAATGAACCCCTTGAGTCCATCGTATGAACCCTATGGGCCCAACACTTACATTAAGTGGTCCCTGGGCCAAGCCATCTTATAAAAACCCAGGGACTGTGGGCAGGTGCAAGATTAGCCCATCAGGTATTATCCTAAATGGTCTTACACTTAACCTCTCAGCCCCTAATGATCAAGCACTGCCCGACAAGAGAGGACCTCTCCCTCGGCTGCAAGGAACAGTGCCGCACTCTCCTCTCACATGGATCCCGGGAATTAAAACCATTTGCAAACATTTTGAAACCGTACATATATATGTAAATATATTAATTTTGCAAAAACAAAATTCCAACGATTGAAATCAACTGCCGGCAGTTTGGTTTCCATCAGAGAGAGTGCATTCCCGATCATTACCCTTTGTCCGACAAAGTGGCTGATTCTGTCACTATGACCACCCACTCAGATGAATTCTCAAACTGCCCCAACATACCCAGGTTTTGATCCCCACTAAGGATCTCACTGATTGGCATATCAAAGGCAGCCTGATCCAACACCTAGTGAAGTGTCATAATCGAGTCTAGGGGTCAGGTGTAACTTTCCAGTTTTGCCCATCTATCTCCAAGGTCCAGGGCAAGACTGGAAATCTGGTCCGGTTCAAGGATTCAAGTAATCCCATGCTGTATGTGCCTCGGGTCTTACCCTGATGGCTGAGACAGGCCATCCCAACACTTGGTGGCACACCAGTATCAGCCTTGGCAGGATAAATCTCCCCAGACTTATCCAGCGGCTGTGAACATTTAAAACTAACATGAGTCTCTACAAATGTCCAGTTTTAGGGTTTTACACAGAATTAAACCAAACAACATGAATCAAACATGCACTTTATTTATTTCCACTAAATAACAAAAGTACATCAAAATGATTGAAGCTAAGGGCATACAAAACTGTCTAGCACCGAATTAATCCCTGTAATTGAACATCAGATTTGGAACAAAAGTGTGAGACAATTGGACTGAAAACAGCCCCTTTCGAAACCCAGATTCGGTCCAAACAGTTTTGGTCCAATCTAGTCCGAAATGGTCCAAAACTGATTTTCAATTCAAGAATTAATTATTGAATGATCTGAAATTAATAGTATTGATTTCTAGCAAACACAAAACAATTATGGACTGTTCGCACCACCTGCAAAATAGAGGTTAATCACAAGGGTTGCTGTTTCATAAACTGCAAATCGCAGAAAACGATTTCTCCATCTGCAAATCTCCTGCGCCGCCATCTTCTTCCATCTTCTTTAATCAAGAAAAATAACAGAAATCCTATTTCTATTAATTACATTCTTGATCAAATCCTATACATTCAGTCTAAAAAAATAAAAAAAAATTATTTACAGACCGAATTGAATGAAATAAATAAAATAGAAAAGAAAAAGGGTGCGCAGACCATCTGCGCTAAAACTGCACTGCGATCTCCAGGTTTGAACAGTCCATTAAATCAAAATAAATAAAGAACAATTCCAAATAAATTTTGGATTTAATAGAAATTAATTTCAGATCAATCGCCCTTAACAAGAAACAGTTTCTTGAAAAAAAGAAGACAATCTGCGCAATCTTGAAAGAACACCTTCTATCCATCTGCGCAGGGTCAGATCTGATTTTCTTTTGGTTCAAGATTCGAACCTGTGGCTCTGATACCACTGAAAGAATGGTAGGATCCATCTACTGGACGCCATAAAGGTTGCGGAATGGGTGGGGCGAATTTCAAAAATTTCCTACCTTCTCCCAACTGGGAATCATATTCACTGAATTTAGAATACAATAATGAAGGATCTACTTGAACCCTAATCAAACCAGATCTATACCAAAAGATAAATGGGAGGATTATACCTGATCCGGAGAAGCAGTATCTCCCAAAGTTGGTGTTCACGCCCAAAGAATGCTCCAAGATCTGTCCCTGCTGAAGATGACACAGCTGTGGATGGAACAGAACCAGCAGGGTGCGTCCTACACACTGGATCCTTCACAAGAATCCTCTGGATGTACTAAACACTGAATTCTTTCAGTCTTTCTTGCAAGACTGATGTCAAGAACTGGTTTCTTGACTTTCTTTTCTGCAAAGATCAAATCTTGCAACAATGCAGATGGAGGCGGCAGGAGGAGATTTCCAGAAACGAAAAGGCTGAACTGTTTTCTTTTTCTGGAGAGAATGAGATCTAATCTCAATTCGCAGGAACCTTTCTTGCTTACCAGAACCTCTTGGATCGAAATCTGATTTCCCTGTCTTGGTTCATTCGAAAATCTCCTCTCTTTTCTTCTTGATTAAGAAATCTCCTAATTAGGAGTTATCCCAATCCAAATCAGTATTTGGATAGGGGATAATCTTAATCCCTTTCCCAGATAGAGTTAGCTTACTCCTGATCTTATCAGGAGGTTACCAGATTCAAATCTGATTTGAATTTGGTCTCTAAGAGTGGATAAGGCTAAGAGCCCAATCCTTTTTGCTAACTTCAATCTCAAATTCGCCCCATTGATGGGTGATCATATCAGCCCACTTCGAAATGGGCTTTTGGCCCATTAAGCATTCAGTGTTTAATTAGTTTCCAATCTGCTGCCCAGTTGGGCTTCTTTGTATGGCGTGGGACCCAAGCATTGATCTACACACCAGCCACATGGGTTTGGCCCAGCCTTTAATACAAGGCCCAGCCGAATTCACTGAAAATCTCAATGAACCCCTTGAGTCCATCGTATGAACCCTATGGGCCCAACACTTACATTAAGTGGTCCCTGGGCCAAGCCATCTTATAAAAACCCAGGGACTGTGGGCAGGTGCAAGATTAGCCCATCAGGTATTATCCTAAATGGTCTTACACTTAACCTCTCAGCCCCTAATGATCAAGCACTGCCCGACAAGAGAGGACCTCTCCCTCGGCTGCAAGGAACAGTGCCGCACTCTCCTCTCACATGGATCCCGGGAATTAAAACCATTTGCAAACATTTTGAAACCGTACATAGATGTGTAAATATATTAATTTTGCAAAAACAAAATTCCAACGATTGAAATCAACTGCCGGCAGTTTGGTTTCCATCAGAGAGAGTGCATTCCCGATCATTACCCTTTGTCCGACAAAGTGGCTGATTCTGTCACTATGACCACCCACTCAGATGAATTCTCAAACTGCCCCAACATACCCAGGTTTTGATCCCCACTAAGAATCTCACTGATTGGCATATCAAAGGCAGCCTGATCCAGCACCTAGTGAAGTGTCATAATCGAGTCTAGGGGTCAGGTGTAACTTTCCAGTTTTGCCCATCTATCTCCAAGGTCCAGGGCAAGACTGGAAATCTGGTCCGGTTCAAGGATTCAAGTAATCCCATGCTGTATGTGCCTCGGGTCTTTCCCTGATGGCTGAGACAGGCCATCCCAACACTTGGTGGCACACCAGTATCAGCCTTGGCAGGATAAATCTCCCCAGACTTATCCAACGGCTGTGAACATTTAAAACTAACATGAGTCTCTACAAATGTCTAGTTTTAGGGTTTTACACAGAATTAAACCAAACAACATGAATCAAACATGCACTTTATTTATTTCCACTAAATAACAAAAGTACATCAAAATGATTGAAGCTAAGGGCATACAAAACTGTCTAACACACCTCCATTGGGAGATATTGTTTCTCCGTATCAGGTACATCCTCCCTCCTACTCGTTTTGGTTCAGATCTGGTTTGGTTCTTGATTCAAGATTGATCCTTGAAAAACATGTTTTTCTAAAAATAGGGAATTCGATTCCCTACAAAGATGGGAGAAATTTTTGAAATTCGCCCAATCCATTCCGCAATACTTGGGCATCCATGTGATGGATATCCCATCCCTTCATCAAATATGTATTTTTTTCATTTACATTAAATTTCATAAGGTACATCATTTCGATTGGAGCTAAGGGCATACACTGTCTAACAAAAACGCCCTTTTCTGTTAGTCCTTTCTTTTTTTTCCTGGAACAATTTAATCAGTAGAAAATCTTTCTTCATCCCTTGCATTAGTATTAGGTCAAATTAGAATTTCTTGTATATTGTTCATTTCTTTTTAGTTTTAAATTATTATTTATGGCTTTCTACCTTAGAATTCATAGTTCAAATTTGTTGTTTGAATTTCCTAGCCAATTATTAAATTGCTTTTGCATCTTTTTGCATTTATTGACTATTATTTGTTAGGCCATAAATAGTTTTTCTCTCTTGTTTAATTTAGTATAATATAGTTTTATTAGTGTGATATTTTATTACTTCTACAAGCCCAAAATTATTAAAATCTTCCTTGGAACATTGGTGAAAAAGAGGCCAGTTCAACTAGGCGTGTGTAGGGTGCCTCACACCATACCATAGTCCCAGGACTCTAAGAATCTCGTCCCCATTGGGCAACGAGTCACCAAGAAGAAAAATGTTTTTCTTGAAAAATCCTGGGTTTTCCTAAATTTCCATTTCGAAAAATTTAGGTGGTGACTCCAAATCCCATATCCAAATCCATTCCCCCCTCTGGGTCAGGTAGCCATAAATGGTGACTCCACTGGGGAAATTCTAAGAAGGCTTAACTTGAAATACCGAGTTCCAAGGTGTATTTTCTAACTTTTGGGCTTCACTTGAACTGCACACACTTTACATTGCATTCTTCTACACGCCCAAGTCATAGAAATTTTTTCTCCATTTACTTGTCATCCATCTCTTCTTGCTTTGTTTTGTCTTGGCTAAAGCAATTGAACTACACTATACAGGTCCACATAGGTACTCATCTCCTTTCTTTCTAATTAAGTCTGCACCCTAAGAGTTACACCATGACTCATTGGAAAAGAATTGGTAGGAGGCTAACTAGGGTAGGACCAGAGACCCTAAATCTTGTAACTGATCTAGAGGTGGCCCCAACATCCCCTAGAACCCTTGAGAGCAAGTCGATGGTTTAGCCGGTACCTATGACCAACAACTCGGGCACCGAAGAAACCACTCCCACCAACGAAAGTTAAGGGATGGATTTGACCCAATTCTTAAGGGCAACGGAGCAACTCAAACAGAAACAAATAGAACAAATAGAACTACTCCGTTCTGAAATAAGTCAGCTCCGGGCAAAAGACTAAGCTAAATCCTCATCTAGCCAAACCTTATCATCCAATAGGAAAATACTTGAGCCAGCAAACCCATCAACCCAGAGCCCAGTCTTGATGACCTACTTGTCTGTTCCAAACCCATTAAGCCAAGGGCAAGTTCCCCACCACTTGCAAGGAACACAAGATCAAAACCAACAAGCTCAAATTAACCCAATACCCACTACTCTGAGAGAAACCACTTCACCCTCTGTTCCCTCCCCACTAATCATGTAAATGCTAGAACTAACCCAACCCAATCCCTCTACCTCCAGTCTAGGGGCAAGTTTGCAAGTCCAAACCCTTTGGACCTCATCTACACCTATCCCTACACCATCACCACCACAAAGCACCTACTTACGTCTGAATGGTTCTCAGGGGCACCCTCATCATATTCAAGCATCATGTGTTCCTCAAGCCTAGGACCCCAACTCATATTGAGCTTGCTCTCAGGGACCTTCTCAACAGGTTCAGACCCAGGCACAACCCTCGACTTCTACTCTGGTCCAAACCCAAATGCAAGGGGCAACACCAATGCCTCCGACCCAAAGTATGATGGACCAAAGGTTGGCCCACATAGAACAGGACCTTAGCAAGTTGCAAGGCCATCATTTGGATTTGGCTAACTTGGACTTAATCACAGGCCATAAACTTCCCCTAGGATTTAAGTGGCCTAAAATTGACCCTTATGATGGGATAGGTTGTCCCTAAGCCGATGTGAGGATGTATGTGAAAACTCTAAGACCAATGGGCCTAACTGATGAGCTGTTGGTCCAAATGTTTTCAAGAAGCCTAATTGGACCAGCTGTTACCTGTCTAATGAATACAGATCCAAGCATAGTTAGTACTTGGCCAAATCTAGTTAATGCCTTCATCACACACTACTCATATAATACAGACATTTAATTGTCTAGGCAGAAAATAGATTTGATCAAGCAACGTCCTGCTGAATCATTTACAGAATTTATTTCTAGGTGGAGGGCCCAGGCAGCCCAAGTGCTAAAAAGGCCAAGTGAAGAAGATCAAATTGTTATGGTTTTGAAGAGTCTCAATAGAGAATACTCAAGTAAACTGACGCTGACCAATCATCCTACCTTCCACTCATTAGTTTATGCTGGCTGTCAAATCGAAGACTCATTGGCAGCTGGTACAACGACCCCACTTGTTCCCTCTACAAACAAGACCGGTATAGCACCTGCCAGTGGCAAGAGGCCCATAGGGACCAGATCTTCCAAGCCAGAGGTCAACCAACTTTCAACCAACTACAGGACTCAACCAACAATTAATAGTTTAGGGAAAGCTTCAATTTATGAGAATAAACTAGAACATACTCAACATAGCCAGAACAATCAACTCGGGCAGTACAGGAGTTAATACCCCAAGAGACCAGATAGAGAATATACTGACTTGGGTAGACCCATGAGCCAACTACTCCCGGGCCTACTTAAGATGGGCTTTTTGACTCCCTTAGAACCTAGGCCACCTCCGGACCCTCCACCATCTTGGTTTAACAGAAATGTTGTTTGTAAATTTCACCAGGGACTGGGTCACTAGACAAACAATTGTCGTGCACTAAAGAATGCCATACAAGACCTGATCAACAAGAAGCATATCACTATCCTGGGTTCAAGCAATCAACAACAACCGAATATCACTACGAATCCATTGCCCAAGCATCAGGTTGGCACTCTACAAGCCAAGGCAGATGGCCCAATGATTGATCCAACAACACTCATCAGACCAATTCAACCAATAAATTTCATACCAACGGTCTTGGCGTCATCAAAGGTGTTAGATCCCACATCACTAATCAGACCAATCAAGGAGGAAAAGAAGCCGATGGAATCAAGGGATGTAGCTATAATTTATCAGCAAATGGGGCTAACCTTTGACCCAACAAGATTCATCTCCAAGATCCAACTAGAGGAAAATGTGAACATGGTCCTCCTAGTTGTCAACAAAGCCCTCTTCAATGTTCCGGGTCCAGTCACATTTGATGAGCTAGTCCAGTCAAACTGAGTCAACAAAGTCAGGCAGAATTTAGCCATCCAGTGTCATTAGAAGACATAATTAAGGCGGGACAACAAAACAGGGCCTCAGGAATTAGCTATCCAGTGTCGTTGGAAGAGATCCTCCAAAAGGGACAAAAGAGCCAATCAACTCAGGACCAACAAGAAGGGCTAGCTGAGGTGACGCATATGACAAGAAGAGGTAGGCATTTTAAACCCCCTCAGTTAGAATCACAACACCTGGCCAAACAAGGGGCAGGTGATGCCTCAACATCCATGATGCCTCCAACGGTGCCACCAATGGTACAACTAGCAGAACCATCAGTACCATCGACAACATTACAACCAGAACCATCAATACCAACACAAGTAATAGCTAACAAGAGCACGGGCCGAACAAAAGTTAGGGTCGAGACAAGCAGGCAAGATGGAGATGTGGTAAAGCAGCTAAAGAGAACCCCGGCTAGCATCTCAGTTTGGGGATTATTGATGACCTCTCTTGGCCATAGAAAGGCAGTGATGGACCTTCTTATCCAAGCACATGATCCAATTGATATAAGCCCTCAAGACTTGGCCCATACTATTGCGAGCTTAGATCAAACCCGTGCCATCACCTTCACAAACCAAGACTTGCCAAAGGAAGGGGTTAATTTCACAAAAGCTCTTAACATAACTGTTGACTGCATGAACCAAAGAGTCCCTCTGTGCTTGATAGATAATGGGGCAGGGTTGAATGTCTGTCCACTCTGGACTGCTCAATATCTGGGTCTAGAAGATGATCTCCATCCTCCTAGAGTTATAGTCAAAGCCTTTGACAGTCATGAAACAGAAGTAGAAGGGGAGGTCACTATCAACCCAACCATAGGTCCGGTCCGGTTTCAAGTGACATTTGTGGTTTTCAATGCACTTGTGAATTTTAACCTCTTACTCGAAAGGCCATGGCTACATTCGATCGGGCCAGTACCATTATCCCTCCATCAAAGGGTTAAGTTCTTCCATGGTGGTGACATTGTTAGCATCCTTGGAGACCCAGAATTACACTCCGGAATCCATGCCACCACAGAGCGGGTTGCCAGTGTTAGGAGAATACAATTTAAAAACCCTGAGGATGAAAACATTACCCTTTTACTAGGGTCCACTAACATCATGATAGTATGAACATTGAGATCTATGGGGTATCTGCCCGGGCTAGGACTGGGCAGAGAACAACAAGGAATCATTGAGTCGATCTCAATACCACAACCCAAAGGAAGGTTTGGGCTAGGGCACAGACCAACACAGGCTGAATTGAAGGCGGCCCGATTAAGGGAACCCCTACCAATGACACCCTATTCCTTGGACCCAAATGACTACTTCGTTAAGGTAGGGGAAAAACTAGCTAATCTCCCAATCCCTAAGCTAGACTCAAGGACCGTAGCCATTGGGTGGAAAGAGGAGAGATTTCAAGAAGAAGAGTTTGACTGATGAGACTAAAAAGTACCTTATTTTTATCCCCAAATATTCACTCTTTTTCATTATTTAGCACTTAATTGGACTCATTACTCTTGTATTTCGATTCAGGGCAAGCAAGAAGGCGATTGGAAGAAAACAAGGCTAACCGGATGATTTTGCACAGTTTCGGCACCATTCAGTAATCTGGGCATAACTCTCTATTCCGGACACCGATTTGGATAATTCAAGCTGCAATGGAAAGATAAGGGATAGGCCCACAGATTTTATGTTTTGGGTTTTGACAGATTCGGTCCGAATCAAAGACGAAATTGGGCCCGAAGTCGGAGCAAGTTCGCAGCAAAAATTCGCAGAAGAGCCTTGTAGCAGCCAAGTTATTAAAGCAGCCCAACTCGAATTCAAGAGCCAAGAGTCCCAATTTCGAATGTAATCTCCAGAAAGAGAGTCTTATCAGATTTAAGTTTTGAATGTAATCCTAGAAGGATAAGATGATTGAGATTAGATCACTAGATAAGAGATATGATAGGATTAGTTCAAAACAGATCAGAACTTTCTTAATTGAGGTTAAGCTCCTAAAAGGAGTTGAAAAACAGCCCTCTCCCTCAGCTATATAAAGGGGGGGGGGGTGGACTAGCTTTACTCAATCAATCAAAAAATCCATCAATCAAGCATCAAGCAACTCAATCAATCAAGAAAGATCAGTTCGGCCTTCTAAGAAGCAGAGCATGGAGGATTCGAAAATCATGAGCAGTTAAGCTTTTATTTTCTGGTTCAAGGGGGGATGTTCGATTGTGTCATCGTGAGGTTCAGTATTTAATTCAAGTTCTTGCTTTTTAATTCAAGTATTCATTGATTCTTGTGCTTATTCTCTATGGATGTTAATGTTAATTAGTCTGACAAATTAATTAATATTGATTTTCCTACTGCTATCCATGGTTCGGTGATCCGTAATTGTCACGAATAGTGGTACAAGTAGCAATTAGGTTAATATCTTTCTGGGTCAATTGTTCGTGACAGCCTTTGACCAATGCATTGACATGTTTTAACCTAAAGGGAATCAATGGAACAAGATTCGATAATTGCAGCTATCTCAATTGCGCTATCGTACCTAGTCGATTAGTGATAAGTGTTGATCGAATGCTGGGTTTGGTCAGCTGATTTATGAAAGCACAAGGTTTATTACGGCTATCCTAATAAATCTAAGGTTAAATGCTTGAATTGCAAGACTACCGAAGTCTACCTAGGATCGATGACCACTTGATTAAATCCGAACCCCTGAATCAGAATTCGATAAGACTGATTTCTCTTAAGTTGATATTGCTCTCTTGATTCTTTTTGAATTTTAATTATTTAATTTTCCCACTCTTTATATTTCACACTCGGCTGAGAAATTATTTCCCTAGATCCCTGTGGGATTCGACCTAGTACCGCTACTACTACAAATTTATTGTGGGACTAGCATTAATTTTGAGGGCTTCGACAACCCGTTATTGACCATTACAAGTGGGAAATCAAATTGGCTGAGTTTGTAGAGGAGGACTTTCTAAGCCCGATCCCTGGGTCAATCAAAACAGCCCTTGACCCATTCCAACTTGAGGATTCTAACCTTCTCAGTGTTGTTGATCTATTCCATGAACGAAATGATGAAGCACTGCCTGATGTAGCCTGATTATTGACGATAGAGGGACCTTGGACTTCTCCAACCAGCAGAAATCAGGCGTCAGATGAATATAGTAGCTGCCTTTGAAATTGAGCCATCTACACAGTCATATCATGTCCAAAAGATTGGGGGAAATGAAGAGGCATATATTACTCCTATCCCTCTAGGTGGTTGGGTTTGCTTGAACCTCAAACATTCGTTAATGTATGACCCAACACATGATGATGAAGAATGGATTGGAATTGACCCAATGCAGACGACGAACCTCTTTGGACAAGGCTGCTTATACATTAATGAAGAAAAATCGGGTTTTCTGCATGACTCATCATGTTATTCTGAACCTTGGAAGGGTATTATCTATTTTTGTGACTTCAAACCCTCACACCTTGGATGTAGACTCCTATTGGTGCCTCCAGAGATTTCTCATAGACATTGAGGAGAGTGAGTCTTGGAATGATTGGGACACAGAATCTATGGATGAAACTGAATGACAAGGGTTAGAAGATAGCATTCATGGACCCCTAAAGCAAGTCCAAGAAGGACCCTAGGTTGAGCTAGGGTCTCCTACATCAGACATGCTGCTTTCACCTAGCGGTAGTACGGGCAGTAATTCTACATCCTCAGGTATGCACTCTCCATCTTATCATTCCACGGATGGGACTATCTCAGGTTTGAGTGGAAATTGGGTTAAGTCTCATGTTTGCACTATCATGGCTCCAATTCATAGTGAACACAACATAGACCCAACCCTCTGCATCTGACCGATGATGGGTCCAAATTGCAATTGGGAGATCAGTCCTAGGGTCATTTTGCCCACCATCATGCCCATTAGTGTCTTGAAAAAAAAAGTTCGTAAACCTCCCCATATTAGAGGATTCTGACATTGCATCAAGTTGCATTACATCATCTAGCATTGCATCACCATTTCAAAAATCCAAAAATAAAATCAAATATTCTTCAAACACCAAAAAAATCAAATAATTTTCAAAATCCAAAAAAATCAAACTTTTTTAAAATCCAAAAAAATCATATATTTTACAAAACTCAAAAAAGCAAAAAATTTTCAAAAATCACAAAAAAAAATAAAAAAAGCATCCAAAATTGTTTTGAAAATTCTAAAAGTTTTAAACTAGCTTTGCTTTCTAACCCCGAGAATGGTTCAAGTGATGAGCATAGGGATACTTTAGAAGGGCTAGCAAAATCATTTGAAAGGAATGAGGATAGGACCCATCCAACAGAAGATGAAACTGAGACTATTAACTTAGGCACCGAGGATGATCCAAAGATGGTCAAGATAGGCACTACCCTGAGTCTCAAAGAAAGAGAATCTATGATCATTTTGTTAACAGAATTTGATGAACTATTTTCTTGGTCTTACAAAGACATGCTTGGCCTTAGTTCAAATATAGTAGTACATAAGTTGCCTATCACAAAGGGATCAAAACCAGTGAAGCAAAAGCTTAGAAGACTCAAGCCAGAATGGGCTTTAAAAATCAAAGAAGAATTTGAGAAGCAATGCGATGCTAGCTTTCTCTGAAGGGATGAGAGATCCATCCTATGGACGCCCAAAGATTGCGGAATAAGGGGCGAATTTCAAAAATTTTATCTCTTCCTTCAACTGGGAATCGTGTTCCCTATTTAGAAAATCATATTTTCAAGGATCAATCTTGAACCATAAACTGAACCAGATCTGAACCAAAAGGAGTGGGAGAGGATTATACCTGATACGGAGAAATACTATCTCCCAATGGAGGTGTTCACGCCCAAGGAAGGATCCAAAATCTGCTCCCACTGAAGATGGTGCAGTGAAGGATGGAGCAGAATCAGCAATGTTCTTCAAAAGAACTTGACCCTTCGCAAGAATCAACTGGACGGCTTGTGAGTACAACTCCAATCAATCTTTTCCCAAAAGATTGAAATCAAGATCCAATCTTGATTGCTCCCAAGAACTGGAGATCGAACTGAAGGAATGGCAATGGCAGGAAGGTGGCGGCAGGAGAGAATTCGCAGTATGCAGGAAATCTCTCAATCTCTCTTTCTTTAAGAGAAAAATGCTGTTGATGATATTGTGTTTTTTAAGGCTGCCGCCCCCTTCCCCTTTTATAATCTTAAAGGGATCAGCTCCTAATCAGATTAGGAGTTGCTAATTCCAAATCATATTTGGGTTAGAAGTCCCTTAGTGATAAGAGATAATCCTTATCTTATCTGCAGATCAGATCAGTTGTCTCCTAATCTAATTAGGAGGTTTCCAGATCTAAATCTTATTTAGATCTTGGACTCTCTGAGTGGATAGGGTCTAAGCCCAATCCTTTTAGCTGACCCACTTCAGAATTCGCCCCCTTTAAATGACTGATCAAATCAGCCCAGTTCGAAATGGGCTTAAGGCCCATTTAAGGTTATGTACTCAAAAACCTTCCAAATTGCTGCCCAGTTGGGCTTCCTTGTATGGCGTGGGACCCAAGCATTGATCTACACATCAGCCACATGGGTTCAGCCCAGCCCTTGTTACAAGGCCTGGCCGAATGCACTGCTGAAGACAATGTACCCCCTGAAACCCATCAAATGAGCTCTATGGGCCCAACACTTACACTAAGTGGTCCCTGGGCCAAGCCACCTTGTAACATCCAGGGACTGTGGGCAGATGCAAGATTAGCCCATCAGGCATTATCCTCAATGGTCTTACACTTAACCTCTCAGCCCATAATGATCATACACTGCCCGACAAGAGAGGACCTCTCCCTTGGCTGCAAGGAACAGTGTTGCACTCTCCACTTATATGGATCCCGGGAATTAAAACCATCTTGCAAACAATTTAGAAACCATACATATATACTTTTATATCTCATATAAAATATATTTTGCAAAACAAATCTCAACGGTTGAAATCGGCTGCCGGCAGTCTTGGTTTCCATCAGTGAGAGTGCATCCCTGATCATTACCTTTGTCCGACAAAGGGGCTGATCCTGTCACTATGATCACCCACTCAGATGAATTCTCGGACTGTCCCAACATACCCAAGTTTTGACCCCGCTAAGGATCTCACTGATTGGTACATCAAAGACAGCCCAATCCGACACCTAGTGTAGTATCATAATCGAGTCTAGGGGTTGGGTGTAACTTTCCAGTTTTGCCCATCAATCTCCAAGGTCCAGGGCAATACTGGAAATCTGGTCCAGTTCAAAGATTCAATTAATCCTACACTGTATGTGCCTAGGGTCTCACCCTGGCAGCTGAGTCAAGCCACCCCAACCGACTTGGTGGCACTACAGTGTCAGCCTTGTCAGGATAGGTCTCCCCAGACCGACCCACTGGCTGTGAACATTCTAAACTAACACGAGTCTCATCAAGTGTCCAGTTTAAGGGTATTACACAGAAACATACCAAGGGAACATGAATCAAATATGTATCTTTATTCATTTACAATAAACTCATAAAGTACATCATTCTGATTGAAGCTAAGGGCATACAAAACTGTCTAACAGCTCCCACTTGCATTTAGGTCCAATCAGGTACTAGCCGGAGTCCCATGCTTTCCACGTGTTTCTCAAACACTTTCTGTGATAGTGGCTTTGTCAATGGGTCTGCTACATTTTCCGCTGACGCTACCTTCTGAATCAGGACGTCCCCTCTACCAACAATCTCCCGCAGTCCGTGGTACTTCCTCTCGATGTTCTTCGACTTCGAGTGGGCTCGTGGCTCCTTAGCCTGAGCAATGGCTCCATTGTTGTCACACAACAATGGGATGGGTGATGTGCTGGACGGAACAACTCCTAACTCGTGAACGAACTTCTTCATCCACACAGCTTCTTTGGCAGCCTCACTTGCGGCAATTTATTCGGCCTCGGTCGTGGAGCCTGCAGTGGACCCCTGTTTGCTGCTTTTCCAGCAAACAGCACACGATCCTATCGTGAAAACATATCCAGATGTAGACTTTCTATCATCTGGGTCTGACTGGAAATCGGCATCTGTAAACCCCTGGATCTGTAGTGAGCTACCGTCGAACACCAGACAAAACTCTTTTGTCCTTCGAAGGTACTTAAGTATGTTTTTCACAGCAGTCCAATGCTCCTGCCCTGGGTTGGCCTGAAATCTGCTTACTACACTCACTGCCTGAGCTATGTCAGGACGAGTGCACAGCATCGCATACATGATGCTCCCTACGGCTGAGGCATAAGGAATGTCTTTCATGCCATCAATCTCCTCAGCAGTCTTGGGAGACATCTTCTTGGAGAGAGTGACTCCGTGCCTGAAAGGAACATTTCCTTTCTTGGAGTTTTCCATGCTGTATCTTTTGACTATTTTGTTAATGTAAGCAGATTGGGATAATCCTATTATCCGCTTCGATCTATCTCTATAGAGTCGAAGACCTAGTATATAGGAGGCTTCTCCAAGATCTTTCATGGAGAATTGCTGCGAAAGCCATACTTTCACCGTAGTTAACATTCCTACATCATTCCCAATGAGTAGAATGTCATCTACATACAGAACCAAGAAGGTAACCTTATCCCCACTGTACTTCCTGTGGACACAGGGTTCATCCGGATTCTGCTCGAAGTCAAACGATTTGACAGCAGAGTTAAAACGGATGTTCCAACTTCTAGAAGCTTGCTTAAGCCCATAAATGAATCTGTTAAGTTTACATACCATGTTTTCCTGACTTGCAGCAATGAAGCCTTGCGGCTGCTGCATGTAGATATCTTCAGTAAGATCTGCATTCAGGAATGCAGTTTTGACATCCATCTGCCAAATCTCATAATCATGATATGCTGCTACAGCTAGCAGGATCCTAATGGATTTAAAAATGGCCACAGGCGAAAAGGTTTCCTCATAATCGATGCCCTCTTTCTGAGTGTACCCTTTCGCCACCAGACGAGCCTTGAAGGTCTCATCTTTACCATCGGGGCCCTTCTTCCTCTTGTAAATCCATTTGCAACCGATTGCTTTTACCCCGGAGGGCGGATCTACTAGAGTCCAGACTCCATTGGTCTCCATTGAGTCCATCTCTGCTCTCATGGCCTCCACCCACTTCTGGGAATCTATGTCCAACATAGCTTCCGCGTAAGTCACGGGATCCTCCTCACTAGTCAAGGTTTCCACCAGGTAACTATCCTGGTCATAACCATAACGGACTGGTGGCCTGGATGCCCGAGTGGATCTTATAAGTTGGTCACTACCTGGAACTTGTGGGACATCTCCCACTGCTCCTGAGCTCTCCTCATCAAGAACAACTTCCTGACGATGGGTGTCCAGGATATAGTCGGTTTCCAAGAATTGCGCATTTCGACTGCAGAACACTTTCTGCTCACTTGGGTCATAGAAAAGGTAACCTACAAAGCCTTTTGGGTAGCCTACAAATAGGCAACGGCTGGTCTTAGATTCCAACTTGTCTGCACTCGTTCTTTTAACGTGTGCTGGACAACCCCAAATCTTCAAGTGTCTGACACTTGGTTTCTTTCCGGTCCAAAGTTCATATGGAGTATTCGGAACCGATTTGGTTGGAACCTGATTCAGCACGTAAATCGCAGTCTATAATGCGTAACCCCAAAAGGATGTGGGTAACTCTGAGTGTATGAGAAGCGATCGGACCATATCTAATAAGGTCCTATTCCTCCTCTCTGAAACACCGTTAAGTTGTGGTGTAGCAGGAGGAGCTAATTGTGATACTATCCCATTGTCCTTTAAGTAGTCCCTGAATTCGTCAGAGAGATATTCGCCACCTCGATCTGATCGAAGGGCTTTAATTTCTCTCCCTAACTGTTTCTCGACCTCTTGTCTAAACTCTTTGAACTTTTCAAAGGATTCAGACTTGTGTCTCATTAGGTACACGTAACCATATCGTGAAAAATCATCTGTGAAGGTGATGAAATACACGTGTTGATTTCGTGTCCTAACACTCAGGGGACCACATACATCAGTATGTATTAGGTCAAGTGTGCCTGTACATCTTTCAGGCTTACCGTCAAATGGCCGTTTCGTCATCTTGCCTTGTAGGAAAGGCTCACAGGTGGGAAGATCTTCTACAGCTAGAAAATCTAAAGGACCATCCTTTACCAACCTTGTGATTCGGTCAACACCGATGTGGCCAAGTCGGTAATGCCACAGACACGTGGGATTAACTGTATCACGGGCTCTCTTCTTGGGGTTTTCAACCGACGTAGTTTCGGTTATGTTAGTTTCTAGAGAAGGATGTAGAACATAGAGACCGTTCTCCAGTTCCCCGTATGCGATGAATCTGTTGTTTCTTTTAATAGTAATCGTATTACTAAAGAAGACAGAATAACCATCTGCACACAGTTTGGAGACAGAAATCAAATTTCTTCTTAGATTTTGTACATAAAGACAATCTTTTAGTACAATTATTCCTTCTCTAAAATATAATTCCACGGTTCCTATGGCCGCGGCTGCAACAGTTGCAGTAGTCCCCAAGTAGAGTGTGACTTCTCCTTCACTCAGCCTTCTGCTTACCTTGAACCCCTGCAATGAGTTACACGCATGAGTTGAAGCCCCGGAGTCAATACACCAGGACGCAGAAGCTACCAACAAATTGGTTTCTATAACACAAGTTTCGAAATTACCTTTCTTGGATTTCAGGTAGGCAGGACAATTCCTTTTCCAGTGGCCAGTCTTCTTACAAAATTGACAGGCATCTGATGTCTTGTCCTTCCTCTGTTTCTTGGGTTTGGCAGCCTTTTTCTAGGGCTTTCTCTTCGCCTTCCTTTTCTTGCCCGATTTGCCAGTTTCAATAAGCATGGCAATGGGCTCATCCTTTTTAATCAATTCTTCGGCCCTCTGCAACATATTGCTGAGTTCCTGCAAGCTGACGTTCAGCTTGTTCATGTTGTAGTTCATGATGAATGGATTAAAGGATGGAGGCAGAGATTTGAGAATAGCATCGATCTGAGTTACCAGATCCAGCCCGGATCCAAGAGCCTCTAGTTCGTTGATATAGCCCATCATCCAGAGACAATGGTCGTGAACTTGTTGGCCCTTGGTCATCTGCGCGGTCATGAACTGTTTCAAGACCTTCTGCCGAGTAGAACGATTCTACTCTTCGTACATTGTCCTAAGACTGTCCAATACGTCCTTAGCAAGTTCGATCTGATCGAACTGCCTCTGAATTGGATTGTCTAAGGAGGCAATGATATAGCAGCGGGCAAGGGAGTTTTTCTCCTCCCATTCTTGGTATTCTCTTCTTCGGGCCTCAGAAGCCCTATCCCCCGGATGATCCGGGGCAGGATTCTTGGGTACCTTGTCCAATTTCTCAGAGGTTAAGACCAACATAAGGTTCCTGTACCAGTCAGCATAGTTTGGGCCTTTCAACTTGTTGTCATCAAGTAGCTTTGCAAATGATCCGTTTGCCATTTTCTGATAAAAAAGCAAACATCAGTCCATGACCTAATTTTGATTCTTGTTCATTTCATAGATATGGATTTTAATCTACGATCCATTTCCATTTATTCGTCTCTGAGATTTCCCTCCTTTCTCAGTGACAGAGACTACGGGTTGTCTCTGGAAATGTGGGAAATCACATAGGGTGCATGAAGCCAACTGTTTCAGCTGCATAACCCCACCACCTTTCTGTGAAGGATCATATCCACTCATCATATGAGTTTTCCCTTTGGCCTCTGTCAGACAAGGTTCAGAGCCGTTTTCAGGTAAACCTTTCTGTCCAGTGAGTGCTTACCCATCATATTCGTGAACGCCAAGGTACCGTGAGAGAGTTCCCATTTTCTGGTGAAGCCCCTCCCACATCGGTCTATGACACCCCTATCATCTTATGAAACACTTAGACAAGCCCAACAGCAAATGGATAGCCCATTTTCTGGTGCGTTTCCTCATTACTGAAGGACCCATCCTCGTGCTAATGATGGAAGGCCTTTAGAGAGTTCATCATATGAATCTCCCTATCACATGCACTCATATTATCTGGAGGGAACAGATAATTACGCCCTAGTTCTATCTTTTAGGTCAAACCAAAGTGGCTCCCACTGACTTTCATAAAGCCAGATTTTGGTGGGCCTAAATCGGCTAGGGTTCCGCACGAGACCTCATGATGAGGTGTGGGGCCCACCACTGAGGGAGGTCATCCAATGACCAAAATGGACACCATGGCAATGATGTGCATTCAGCCATGGTGTGCGAAAGAGCCACTGTCGATTGAGCATGGGCCAAGTACTTATGGCCCATGTACGTAGCACATCACACATCCATACATCACATGCAGGGATAAATTGATCCAATCAATTAATTATCTGTAAAGCCCATTTGAAGCCCATTTTAAATCCATAACATTAACCATTAACATTATCTAGGTATATGGGCCGAACGGTTCAACCCATATAGCTTTAAGGGTTAAGTGGGCTTTTAGCAGTTTTAACTATTTAAAACTGGGCCTTTACAGGTTGGGCCGAATTAACCATTCAATTAAATATCAATCCTTAGGCCCATTAGTGGGAAAATTAGGGCTGACTTTCAGCCTTGATTAAACCCTAGATTCGGTCCAAACAGTTTGAACCAATCTTGGTTCGAATGGGTCTAGGGTTTGATTTTTAATTAAATCTTTAATTCAAGAAAATAATCTGAAATTAATTACTGATAAAAGAAAAGCAACAATCAGTAAATCAGGGCTGTTTGCACAATCCATCCTACAAAACAGAGGTTAGATCACAGCATGCAGTTTCACAAACTGCAAATCGCAGATAGCGATTCTCCCATCTGCGAAATCTTCTTCTCTACGAAATCTCTCTTTCTGCGCGCCATCT
The DNA here is from genome assembly GCF_055504915.1 of Nelumbo nucifera. Lineage (NCBI taxonomy): Eukaryota > Viridiplantae > Streptophyta > Magnoliopsida > Proteales > Nelumbonaceae > Nelumbo > Nelumbo nucifera. The sequence continues at coordinate 83,274,224 of NC_142651.1, forward strand.
TCGATCCATAATTAAAATAAATAGAAATCCTATTTCTATTAATAATTACAACAGATTGAATACCTATACATTGAGTCTAGAAAATAAAAAAAATTATTTACAAACCAAATGTAATAAATAAATCAAGAAACTGCAAATCTTGCAGGTTCCCTGCGCAAACCAAGATTTCGATCTCCTCTTGTACGAACAGCCCATAAATCAAGAAAATCATAAAGAACAAATATAAATAATAATCAGATTTATATAAAATTAATTTCAGATTATTCGCCCTTTAATTTTGGGAACAAAATTTCCCAAAACCCATATCTGCGCAAATCGGGTAGAACACCTTCTGCCCATTTGCGCAGGTTCAGATCTGAAACAAACTGGTTCAAGATTTGAACCATGGCTCTGATACCACTGAAGGGATGAGAGATCCATCCTATGGACGCCCAAAGATTGCGGAATAAGGGGCGAATTTCAAAAATTTTATCTCTCCCTTCAACTGGGAATCGTGTTCCCTATTTAGAAAATCATATTTTCAAGGATCAATCTTGAACCATAAACTGAACCAGATCTGAACCAAAAGGAGTGGGAGAGGATTATACCTGATACGGAGAAATACTATCTCCCAATGGAGGTGTTCACGCCCAAGGAAGGATCCAAAATCTGCTCCCACTGAAGATGGCGCAGTGAAGGATGGAGCAGAATCAGCAATGTTCTTCAAAAGAACTTGACCCTTCGCAAGAATCAACTGGACGGCTTGTGAGTACAGCTCCAATCAATCTTTTCCCAAAAGATTGAAATCAAGATCCAATCTTGATTGCTCCCAAGAACTGGAGATCGAACTGAAGGAATGGCAATGGCAGGAAGGTGGCGGCAGGAGAGAATTCGCAGTATGCAGGAAATCTCTCAATCTCTCTTTCTTTAAGAGAAGAATGCTGTTGATGATATTGTGTATTTTAAGGCTGCCGCCCCCTTCCCCTTTTATAATCTTAAAGGGATCAGCTCCTAATCAGATTAGGAGTTGCTAATTCCAAATCATATTTGGGTTAGAAGTCCCTTAGTGATAAGGGATAATCCTTATCTTATCTACAGATCAGATCAGTTGTCTCCTAATCTAATTAGGAGGTTTCCAGATCTAAATCTTATTTAGATCTTGGACTCTCTGAGTGGATAGGGTCTAAGCCCAATCCTTTTAGCTGACCCACTTCAGAATTCGCCCCCTTTAAATGACTGATCAAATCAGCCCAGTTCGAAATGGGCTTAAGGCCCATTTAAGGTTATGTACTCAAAAACCTTCCAAATTGCTGCCCAGTTGGGCTTCCTTGTATGGCGTGGGACCCAAGCATTGATCTACACATCAGCCACATGGGTTCAGCCCAGCCCTTGTTACAAGGCCTGGCCGAATGCACTGCTGAAGACAGTGTACCCCCTAAAACCCATCAAATGAGCTCTATGGGCCCAACACTTACACTAAGTGGTCCCTGGGCCAAGCCACCTTGTAACATCCAGGGACTGTGGGCAGATGCAAGATTAGCCCATCAGGCATTATCCTCAATGGTCTTACACTTAACCTCTCAGCCCATAATGATCATACACTGCCCGACAAGAGAGGACCTCTCCCTCGGCTGCAAGGAACAGTGTTGCACTCTCCACTTATATGGATCCCGGGAATTAAAACCTTCTTGCAAACAATTTAGAAACCATACATATATACTTTTATATCTTATATAAAATATATTTTGCAAAACAAATCTCAACGGTTGAAATCGGCTGCCGGCAGTCTTGGTTTCCATCAGTGAGAGTGCATCCCCGATCATTACCTTTGTCCGACAAAGGGGCTGATCCTGTCACTATGATCACCCACTTAGATGAATTCTCGGACTGTCCCAACATACCCAGGTTTTGACCCCCGCTAAGGATCTCACTGATTGGTACATCAAAGACAGCCCAATCCGACACCTAGTGTAGTATCATAATCGAGTCTAGGGGTCAGGTGTAACTTTCCAGTTTTGCCCATCAATCTCCAAGGTCCAGGGCAATACTGGAAATCTGGTCCAGTTCAAAGATTCAATTAATCCTACACTGTATGTGCCTAGGGTCTCACCCTGGCAGCTGAGACAAGCCACCCCAACCGACTTGGTGGCACTACAGTGTCAGCCTTGTCAGGATAGGTCTCCCCAGACCGACCCACTGGCTGTGAACATTCTAAACTAACACGAGTCTCATCAAGTGTCCAGTTTAAGGGTATTACACAGAAACATACCAAGGAAACATGAATCAAATATGTATCTTTATTCATTTACAATAAACTCATAAAGTACATCATTCTGATTGAAGCTAAGGGCATACAAAACTATCTAACATTCTCCTATTTTCGCGATATCCTGAGTGGTTAGCAAATATAGTACCAGTGCCCAAGAAAGATGGAAAAGTCAGAATGTGCATAGACTACAGAAATTTGAACTAGGCCAGCCCAATAGATGATTTTCCACTCCCTCATATCGACATATTGGTAGACAACACCGCAAGGCATGCCCTCCTCTCCTTCATGGATGGCTTATCAGGGTACAATCAAATTTTCATGGCAGAAGAAGACAGGGAGAAGAAATCTTTCATCACTCCATATGGAACTTACTGCTATAGAGTGATGCCATTTGGTCTCAATAATGCTGGTGCTACTTATCAATGGGCCATGACAACCCTGTTCCATGACATGATGCATAAGGAAATTGAAGTATATGTTGACGATATGATAGCCAAATCATGGACAAGGGAGGACCATATTTCCATCCTCTGGAAACTCTTAACCAAGCTCAAGAAGTTCAAGCTTAGGCTGAACCCCCGAAAGTGTGTGTTCGAAGCAACCTCTAGCAAGCTCCTTGGCTACATGATTAGTCAAAGGGGAATAGAAGTTGACCCTATCAAAGTCAAGGTAATTCTCAAAATGCCACCACCCAAGACAGAGAAGGAGATAAGAGGATTCCTAGGAAGAATACAGTACATCAGTCAGTTCATAGTCTGATTAACTCTAATCTGTGAGCCAATATTTAAGCTGCTTAGAAAGAATTCTCCCAAGGAATGGAGTAAGGAGTGTCAGGTAGCATTTGACAAAATCAAGGAATAATTACTCAAACCTCCAGTCCTTGTTCCACCATGTTGTGGGCACACCATCTGGCAGCGCACTACGGAGCAGTCATAGGCAGCAGCACGCACGGCAGGCCGCATAGCAGCAGGCACCGCCTAGCAGTGCCGCACAGTAGCACGCACCGATAGCACGCAACACACACCGCCAGGCAGCAGCGCGCACCGCACGCACAGCACGATGGCATGCACCACACACCCACCCGGCACCGCACGGCAGCGGCACCATGGCGCGCAGCACGCACCGCCAGGCAGCAGCGCACACCGCACGCACTGCACGGCAGCACGCACCATGCACACACCCGGCACCGCACGGCAGCGTTACCATGAGCCACACGCACGCACTGTGCAGCAGCAGCACCGCGCGGCAGCGGCACCATGAGCCACGCGCACGCACTCGGCAGCCGCAGCAGAGCGGGGCCCACACAACAGCTTATAGGGGTGGGCCCACCCTTATTTGGACACGTCAAGCCAACTCGCCACTAGCTTACCTTATCCTTATCTTATCCCTATCCCTTATCTTATCCTATGCCTTATCCTTGTCTTATTTTATCTTCTTAAGTAGGAGTTGTGTTACCATTAGGAGTAGGTAATTAGGAGTTTTAGTTTAAGTTGGATTACCCTAGCCTAGCCGAATCCAACAAGGAATTCTCTTCTATAATCTCCTATTTAATGAGCTATGAATTGAAATAAAGTATTCAGTTTTCGCAGTCAAGAAAGAGAGTAAGGAGAGTTTGGGTGATCTCTTGGACAAATCACCCATTGGGAGAGTTCGGGTGATCTCTTGGACAAATCACCCACGAGATGGTCAAAATAGTGCCTATACGCAAGGCCAAGGGCCAGGAAAGATCTGAGGTTCCTACGGTGGAGTGACCTGTGACGCGATCCTACGCCCGGGCCCATAACAAATTGGTATCAGAGCCAAACGTCACAGGCGATATGGAGCAGCTGTCTTCCAAGGTCCACGAACTGGAACACCAACTTGTAGAAACCAGCATGGAGGTTCGTGAAGTCAGGGAAGACATCTGGGAGATGCAATGCCTGCTGGTAGCATTCCTCTCCAACAAAGAAATGAGTTCGGAGGGAATCGCCAACACCAACAGACGTCGTCCAGACTGGGCAGAGGCATGCAGCGAACAACAGATCGCTGCCCCTACAGCCGCAGTTATTTCCAAGGATTAGCACACGGAGGATGAAACTGTAAAGTCTCCTCCTTTGGCCGGGGACGATGTCACGAACATTATAGTAGAACCCATAGAATGCGCTCCTTTGATGGAGACAGGTGGGCTTGGCGATGTTGCTGGGGCTTTACCGAAGGCCTTGGCTCGGCATGGACATAAAGCTAGGGTTGTGGCACCACAGTATGGTAACTATATAGAAATCCAAGAAACATGAGTGTGCAAGAGATGTAAGGTGGAGGGGCAGGATATAGAGGTAATTTTTTTCCAAGCTTATACTGATGGCATAGATTTTGTGTTCATGGACAGCCCTATGTTTCGTAATATTGAGGAAAATATATATGGGGAAGGACGAGAGGATATTTTAAAACGCATGGTCCTCTTCGGTAAGGCCGCTCTTGAGGTCCTCGACTGTAAGCATACCTGGTGCATTCTTATGATCCACAACATAGCACACCGGGGTTGTGGTCTAGTACGTGATTTCTGTTATGTGGATCTTCCACAAAACTACTTCAAACTATATGACCCAGGAGGTAGGGAACACTTCAATGTCCTTGCGGTTGGCCTGATTGCAGCAGAGCGGGTAGTCACTGTATGGCATGGTCACGCCTGGGAGCTGAAAACTAAAGAAGGTGGCTGGGGTCTGCATCAAATAGTCTAGCGTTATGCACTGAGAGATGGGGCAGTCCCTATTGTTCATACTGTTGGTGGACTAAGAAATAGCGTAAAGCCGTTTGATCCATTCGCAGAGTCCCAAGCCATGTATCCTGAACACGAGCTTGAGGACAAGCTCGTAGTCCGGGAGGGGTGTAATGTTATGGGCACACCATCCGGCAGCGCACTATGGAGCAGTCATAGGTAGCAGCATGCACGGCAGGCCGCACAGCAGCAGGCACCGCCTGGCAGCACCGCACAGCAGCACGCACCGATAACGCGCAACACGCACCGCCAGGCAACAGCGCGCACTGCACGGCGGCACGCACCCACCCGGCACCGCATGGCAGCGGCACCATGGCACGCAGCATGCACCGCCAGGCAGCAGCGTGCACCGCACGCACTGCACGGCAGCACGCACCGCGCACACACCCGGCACCGCACGGCAGCGGCACCATGAGCCGCGCGCACGCACTGCGCAGCAGCAGCACTGCGCGCTTGCACCGCGCAACAGCGGCACCATGAGCCGCGCGTACGCACCCGGCAGTAGCAGCAGAGTGGGGCCCACACGATAGCTCATAGGGGTGGGCCCACCCTTATTTGGACACGTCAAGCCAACTCACTGCCAGCTTACCTTATCCTTATCTTATCCCTATCCCTTATCTTATCCTATCCCTTATCCTTGTCTTATTTTATCTTCTTAAGTAGGAGTTGTGTTACCATTAGGAGTAGGTAATTAGGAGTTTTAGTTTAAGTTGGATTACCCTAGCCTAGCCAAATCCAACAAGGAATTCTCTTCTGTAATCTCCTATTTAAGGAGCTACGAATTGAAATAAAGGATTCAGTTTTTGCAGTCAGAACAATCAGCTGGTCGATGGAAGATGTACTTTGATGGTGCCAAAAATGAGGCTAGTTGGGGAATAGGAATTTTCCTAGTCTCACTTGAAGGAGTGTAGGTCCCACTTGTCTTCAAGCTAAGGTTCCCCTGCAACAACAACATGGCAGAATATGAAGCATGCATGGCTGGTCTAAAAGCAACTCTATTGCTAGATGTCAAAAACATTGAGGTCTATGGTGTCTTCTGAAAGAATGGCAGGATCCATCTAATGGACGCCAAGAAGGTTGCGGAATGGGTGGGTGAATTTCAAAAATTTTCCTTCCTTCTTCCAACTGGGAATCATATTCCCTAAATTTAGAATACAATATTCAAGGATCCTACTTGAACCATAATCGAACCAGATCTGAACCAAAAAGCAAAAGGGAGGAATATACCTGATCCGGAGAAGCAATATCTCCCAAAGTTGGTGTTCACGCCCAAAGAAGACACCAAGATCCGCTCCTGCTGAAGAAGACACAGCTGTGGGTGGAACGGAACCAGTAGAGTGCGTCTTACACACTGGATCCTTTGCAAGAATCCTCTGGAAACTCTGAACACCGAATCGTCTTTTCTGCATGACTGATGTCAAGAATTGATTTCTTGACTTCTTTCTTCTTCAAAGATCAAATCTTGCAAGAAGGAATGGCAGCGCCTGGAGGAGAACTCCTGGGACGAAGATGGCTGAATTGCTTCTCTTCTTTCTGGAGTGTGAATGAGATCTAATCTCAGTTCGCAGGAAGCTTTTTTGCTTTTTCCAAAAACCCTTGTTCGAAATCTGATATCCTTCTCTTAGGGTTTCTCCTCTTTTCTTCTTGATTAAGAAACCTCCTAATTAGGAGTTATCCCAATCCAAATCAGTATTTGGATAGGGGATGATCTTAATCCTATCTGCAGTTTAAGTTAGTTTATTCCTAATCTTATCAGAAGTTTACCAGATACAAATCTCATTTGAATTTGGTCTCCCAGAGTGGATAAGGTTAAAAGGCCCCATCCTTTTGCTAACATTAATCTCAGATCTGCCCCATAAATGGGTGATCATATCAGCCCAGCTCGAAATGGGCTTTTGGCCCATTAAATGTTCAGTGCTTAAATAGTTTCCAATCAGCTGCCCAGTTGGGCTTCTTTGTATGGCGTGGAACCCAAGCATTGATTTACACACCAGCCACATGGGTTCGACCCAGCCTTTATTACAAGGCCCAGCCGAATACACTGAAAAACTCAGTAAACCCCTAAGCCCATCACATGAACCCTATGGGCCCAACACTTACATTAAGTGGTCCTTGGGCCAAGCCATCTTATAAAAACCCAGGGACTGTGGGCAGGTGCAAGATTAGCCCATCAGGTATTATCCTAAATGGTCTTACACTTAACCTCTCAGTTGAAACCGTACATATACATATATATATATTAATTTTTGCAAAACAAAATTCCAACGATTGAAATCAACTGCCGGCAGTTTTGTTTCCATCAGAGAGAGTGCATTCCCGATCATTACCCTTGTCCGACAAAGGGGCTGATCCTGTCACTATGATCACCCACTCAAATGAATTCTCAGACTGTCCCAACATACCCAGGGTTTTGATCCCCATCTAAGGATCTCACTAATTGGCATATCAAAGACAGCTCGATCCGAAACCTAGTGAAGTGTCATAATCGAGTCTAGGGGTCAGGTGTAACTTTCTAGTTTTTCCCATCTGTCTCCAAGGTCTAGGGCAATACTGGAAATCTGGTCCGGTTCATGGATTTGAGTAATCCCATACTGCATGTGCCTTGGGTCTTACCCTGGTGGCCGAGACAGGCCATCCCAACACTTGGTGGCACACCAGTATCAGCCTTGGCAGGATAAATCCCCTAGACTTAACTAATGGCTGTAAACATTTAAAACTAACACGAGTCTCTATAAGTGTCCAGTTTTAGGGTTTTACACAAAATCATACCAATCAATATGAATCAAACATGCACTTTATTTATTTACATTAAATGTCAAAAGTACATCAAATCGGATTGAACATAAGGGCATACAAATCTGTCTAATAGCTCCCACTTGCACTTAGGTCCAATCTGGTACAAGCCGGAGTCCCATACTTTCCATGTGTTTCTGAAACACCTTCTGTGTCAGTGGCTTAGTCAATGGGTCTGCCACATTATCCGCTGATGCTACCTTCTGAATTAGGACGTCCCCTCTACCAACGATCTCCCATAGCACGTGGTACTTCCTCTCAATGTGCTTTGACCTCGAGTGGGCTCGAGGCTCTTTTGCCTGGGCGATCGCTCCATTGTTGTCACACAACAATGGGATGGGTGATGTGCTGGCCGGAATCACTCCCAATTCGTGTATAAATTTCTTCATCCACACGGCTTCCTTGGCAGCTTCACTTGCGACAATGTACTCGGCCTCGGTTGTGGAATCTGCAGTGGACCCCTGTTTGCTGCTTTTCCAGCAAATAGCACACGATCCTATCGTGAAAACATACCTAGATGTAGACTTTCTATCATCTGGATCTGACTGGAAATCGGCATCAGTATACCCTAGAACTTGTAGTGAACTAACATCGAATACCAGACAAAACTCTTTTGTCCTTCGAAGGTATTTGAGTATGTTCTTCACAGCAGTCCAATGCTCCTGCCCTAGGTTGGCCTGGAATCTGCTTACCACACTCACCGCCTGAGCAATGTCCGGGCGAGTGCACAGCATGGCAAACATGATGCTCCCTATGGCTGAGGCATAGGGAACGTCTCTCATGCCCTCAATCTCCTCAGAAGTCTTTGGAGACATCTTCTTGGAAAGAGTGACTCCATGCCTGAAAGGAACGTTTCCTTTATTGGAGTTCTCCATGCTGTATCTTTTGACAATTTTGTCAATGTAAGCAGCCTGGGATAATCCAATTATCCGCTTCGATCTATCTCTATTGAGTCGAAGACCCAGTATATATGAAGCTTCTCAAAGATCTTTCATGGAGAACTGCTGTGATAGCCATACCTTGACCGAAGTCAACATTCCTACATCATTCCCAATGAGTAGGATATCGTCCACGTACAACACCGAAAAGGTGATCTTATCCCCACTGGACTTCCTGTAAACACAGGGCTCATCCAAATTCTGCTCAAAGTCAAACGTTTTGACTGCTGAATCAAAGCGGATGTTCCAACTCCTAGAAGCCTGCTTAAGTGCATATATGGATCTATTAAGTTTACATACCATGTGTTCCTGACCAGCAGCAATGAAGCCTTGCGGCTGCTGCATGTAGATATCTTCACTAAGATCTCCATTCAGGAACGCATTTTTGACATCCATTTGCCAAATCTCGTAGTCATGGTATGCTGCTATAGCTAGCAGGATCCTTATGGATTTGAGCATGGCCACGGGTGAAATGGTTTCCTCATAATCGATGCCTTCTTTCTGTGTATACCCTTTCGCCACCAAACGAGCTTTGTAGGTCTCAATCCTGCCATTGGGGCCCTTCTTCCTCTTGTAGATCCATTTGCAACCAATTGCTTTTACCCAGAGGGTGGATCTACTAGAGTCCAGACTCCATTGGTCTCCATCGAGTCCATCTCAGCTCTCATGGCCTCCACCCACTTCTGGGAATCTATGTCTAACATAGCTTCCGCGTAAGTTACGAGATCCTCCTCACTAGTCAAGGCTTCCACCAGATAACTATCCTGGTCATAACCATATCGGACTGGTGGTCTGGATACCCGAGTGGATCTTCTAGGTTGGTCACTACTTGGTACTTGTAGGACATCTCCCACTACTCCTGAGCTCTCTTCATCAAGAACTATTTCCTGACGATGGGTGTCCAGAATGTATTCGGTTTCTAAGAATTGGGCATTTCGACTGCAGAACACTCTCTGCTCACTTGGGTCATAGAATAGATAACCCACCGAATCTTTTGGGTAGCCTATAAATAGGCAACGACTGGTTTTAGACTCCAACTTGTCTGAACTTGTTCTTTTAACGTGTGCAGGACAACCCCAAATCTTCAAGTGTCTTACACTTGGCTTCCTTCCGGTCCAAAGTTCATATGGAGTTTTTGGAACTAATTTGGTTGGAACCCGATTCAGCACGTAGATAGCAGTCTCTAATGCGTATCCCCAAAAGAATGTGGGTAATTCTGAGCGTACGAGAAGTGACCTGACCATGTCCAACAAGGTCCTATTCCTCCTCTCTGAAACACCGTTGAGTTGAGGTGTAGCAGGAGGAGCTAGTTGTGACACTATCCCATTGTCCTTCAAGTAGTCCCTGAATTCGTCAGAGAGATACTCGCCACCTCGATCCGATCGAAGGGCCTTAATTTCTCTCCATAACTGTTTCTCGACTTTTTGTCTGAACTCTTTGAACTTTTCAAAGGATTCAGATTTGTGTCTCATTAGGTACCTGTAACCATATCATGAAAAATCATCTGTAAAGGTGATGAAATACACATGTTGATTCCGTGTCTTAACACTTAGGGGACCACATACATTAGTATGTATTAGGTCAAGTGGGTCTGTTGATCTTTCAGGCTTACCGTCAAATGGCCACTTAGTCATCTTACCTTGAAGGCAAGGCTCACAAGTGGGAAGATTTTCTACGGTTAGAAAATCCAAAGGACCATCCTTTACCAGCCTTGTGATTCGGTCAACACCGATGTGGCCAAGTCGGTAATGCTAGAGGCACGTGGGATTTACTGTATCACGATTCCTTTTCTTGGGATTTTTGGCCGACGTAGTTTCTATTAAGTTAGTTTCCAGAGAAGGATGTAGAACATAGAGACCATTCTCCAGTTCCCCGCATGCGATGAATTTGTTATTCCGTTTAATAATAATCATATTACTAAAATAAATAGTATATCCATCAGCACACAGTTTAGAAACAAAAATTAAATTTCTTCTCAAGTTCTGTACATAAAGACAATCTTTAAGTACAAGCACTCATTCTCTAAAAACTAATTCTACGGTTCCTATTGCCACAGCTACAACACTTGCAGTCGTTCCCAAGAATAGTGTCACTTCGCCTTCACTCAATCTTCTGCTAACTTTGAACCCCTGTAGTGAGTTACACGCATGAGTTGAAGCCCCAGAGTCAACATACTTGGACACAGAAGTATCTAACATATTAGTTTCTATGACACAAGTTTCGACGTTACCTTTCTTAGATTCCAGGTAGGTTGGACAGTTCCACTTCCAGTGGCCGGTCTGCTTGCAGAAGTGACAGACATCAGATGCCTTGTTCTTCTTCTACTTCTTAGGCTTGGCAGTTTTCTTCTGGGGCTTCTTTGCCTTTCTCTTTTTCTTGCCCGATTTGTTAGCTTCAGCAAGCATAATCATAGACTCATCCTTCTTGAGTAGATCCTCGGCCCTCTGCAACATCTTGCTGAGTTCCTGGACACTGACATTCAGCTTATTCATGTTATAGTTCATTGTGAACGCATTGAAGGAAGAGGGCAAAGAATTCAGGATGGCATCCACTTGTGTGACAATATCTAGCCCGGATCCAAGGGCTTCGAGTTCGTTAATGTATCCCATCATCCAAAGACAATGGTCATGAACTTTCTACCCCTTGGACATCTGCGCAGTCATGAACAATTTCAGGACCTTCTGTTGAGTAGAACGGTTCTGCTCTTCATACATCATCCTTAGACTGTCCAATATGTCCTTGGCTAGTTCGATCTGATCAAACTGCCTCTGTATTGAGTTGTCTAGTGATGCAATGACAAAGTAGTGGGCTAGGGAGTTCTTATCCTTCCAATCTTGGTAGTCCCTCCTACGGGCCTCAGAAGCCCTATCACCCGGACGCTCCGGGGCAGAATTTTTCACTACCTTATCTAACTTTTCGGAAGTTAGGACCGGCATAAGATTTCTGTACCAGTCGACATAGTTTGGGCCCTTAAGCTTGTTATCGTCTAGAAGCTTTGCGAATTGACCGTTTGCCATTTTCTGATAAAACAACAAAGACTTTAGTCCACAACCTTAGTTTGATTCATGTTACCTACATAGATATGGTTTTTAATCTATGTTCCATTTCCATTTGTTCATCTCTGAGATTTCCCTCCTTTCACAATGACAGAGATGACGAAATGTCTCTGGAAATGTGGGAAATCACATGGGATGCATGAAGCCAACTGTTTCAACTGCATAACCCCACCACCTTTCTGTGACGGATCATATCCACTCATCGAATGAGTTTCCCTTTGGCCTCTGTCAGACAAGGTTCAGAGCCGTTTTCAGGTAAACCTTTCTGTCCAGTGAGTGCTCACCCATCATATTCAGGTTACGCCAAGGTACCGTGGGAGAGTTCCCATTTTCTAGTGAAGCCCCTCCCACATCGGTCTATGACGCCCCTATCATCTTATGAAACACTCTGACAGATCCAACAGCAAATGGATAGCCCAATTTTATGGTGCGTTTCCTCATTACTGAAGAACCCATCATTGTGCTAATGACGGAAGGCCTTTAGAGAGTCCATCATATGGATCTCCCTATCACATGCACTCATTTTTGCTGGAGGGAACAAGAATACGCCCTAGTTCTAATTTAGGTCAAACCAAAGTGGCTCCCACTGACTTTCATAAAGTCAGATTTCTGGTGGGCCTCAAGCGGCTAGGGGTTCCGTACGTATCCGTTTTTAGGGTTGTGGGGCCCACCAAGCAAGGAGGGGTCATCCAATGACCTTAAGGGACACCATGGAAATGATGTGCATTCAACCATGGTGTGCACAAGAGCCATTAACGAGTCATCATGGGCCAAGTGCTTATGGCCCACGGTCGCAGCACATCAAACATCCAAGCATCACATGTAAAGGAAGAATTGATCCAATCAATTAACTACTGTAAAGCCCATTGAACAGCCCATTTAAAATCCATAACATTAACAATTAATGTCGACTAGGTATATGGGCTGAATCGCAGTTAGCAGTTTGGCCCATACAACTTTTCTCACAATAGTGGGCTTTTGCAGTTTTAACCATTTAAAACTGGGCTTTACAGGTGGGCCGAATTAATCCCTGTAATTGAACATCAGATTTGGAACAGCAAGTGTGAGAAAAATGGACTGAAAAATAGTCCCCTTCGAACCCTAGATTCGGTCCAAACAGTTTTGGTCCAATCTAGTCCGAAATGGTCTGAAACTGATTTTCAATTCAAGAATTAATTCATGAAAGATATGAAATTAATAATTTTGATTTTCAACAATCATAAATCAAATATGGATTGTTCGCACCACCTGAATAACAGAGGTTAATCACTAAGGTTGCAGTTTCACAAACTGCAATCGTAGAAAGCGATTTCTCCATCTGCAAATCTCCAGCGCCGCCATCTTCTTCCTTCTTCTTTAATCAAGAAAATAAAAAAAATAACAGAAATCCTATTTCTATTAATTAATTACATTCTTGATCAAATCCTATACATTCAGTCTAGAAAATAAAAAAAAAAATTATTTACAGACTGAATTGAAAAAAATAAATGAAAAGGGGTGCGCAGACCATCTGCGCCAAATCTGCACTGTGATCTCCAGGTTCGAACAGTCCATTAAATCAAAATAAATAAAGAACAATTCGAAATAAATTTTGGATTTAACAGAAATTAATTTCAGATCAATCACCCTTAACAAGAAACCATTTCTTGAAATAAAGAAAACAATCTGCGCAAATCTTGGCAGAACATCTTCTATCCATCTGCGCAGGTTCAGATCTGATTTTCTTTTGGTTCAAGATTCGAGCCTGGCTCTGATACCACTGAAAGAATGGTAGGATCCATCTAATGGACGCTAAGAAGGTTGCAGAATGGGTGGGCGAATTTCAAAAATTTTCCTACCTTCTTCCTACTGGGAATCATATTCCCTAAATTTATAATACAATATTCAAGGATCCTACTTGAACCATAATCAAACCAGATCTGAACCAAAAAGAAAAGGGAGGAATATACCTGATCTGGAGAAACAGTATCTCCCAAAGTTGGTGTTCACGCCCAAAAAAGACACCAAGATCCGCTCCTGCTAAAGAAGACACAGCTGTGGGTGGAATGGAACCAGTAGAGTGCGTCCTACACATTGGATCCTTCGCAAGAATCCTCTGGAAACTCTGAACACCGAATCCTTTTCAGTCTTTTCTACAAGACTGATGTCAAGAACTAATTTCTTGAATTCTTTCTTCTTCAAAGATCAAATCTTGCAAGAAAGAATGGCGGCAGCTGGAGGAGAACTCTTGGGATGAAGATGGCTGAATTGCTTCTCTTCTCTCTGGAGTGTGAATGAGATCTAATCTCAGTTCGCAGGAAGCTTTCTTGCTTTTTCCAAAAACCCTTGTTCGAAATCTGATATCCTTCTCTTAGGGTTTCTCCTCTTTTTTTCTTGATTATGAAACCTCCTAATTAGGAGTTATCCCAATCCAAATCAGTATTTGGATAGGGGATGATCTTAATCCTATCTGCAGTTTAAGTTAGCTTACTCCTAATCTTATCAGAAGTTTACCAGATACAAATCTGATTTGAATTTGGTCTCCCAGAGTGGATAAGGTTAAAAGGCCCCATCCTTTTGCTAACATTAATCTCAGATCTGCCCCATAGATGGGTGATCATATCAGCCCAGCTCGAAATGGGCTTTTGGCCCATTAAATGTTCAGTGCTTAACTAGTTTCCAATCAGCTGCCCAGTTGGGCTTCTTTGTATGGCGTGGGACCCAAGCATTGATCTACACACCAGCCACATGGGTTCGGCCTAGCCTTTATTACAAGGCCCAGCCGAATACACTGAAAAACTCAGTAAACCCCTGAGCCCATCACATGGACCCTATGGGCCCAACACTTACATTAAGTGGTCCCTGGGCCAAGCCATCTTATATAAACCCAGGGACTGTGGGTAGGTGCAAGATTAGCCCATCAGGTATTATCCTAAATGGTATTACACTTAACCTTTCAGCCCTTAATGATCAAGCACTGCCCGACAAGAGAGGACCTCTCCCTCGGCTGCAAGGAACAATGCCGCACTCTCTACTCAAATGGATCCCGGGAATTAAAACCATTTGCAAACATTTCGAAACCGTACATATACATATATATATTAATTTTTGCAAAACAAAATTCCAACGATTGAAATCAATTGCTGGCAGTTTGGTTTCCATCAGAGAGAGTGCATTCCCGATCATTACCCTTGTCCGACAAAGGGGCTGATCCTGTCACTATGATCACCCACTCAGATGAATTCTCAGACTGTCCCAACATACCCAGGTTTTTGATCCCCATCTAAGGATCTCACTGATTGACATATCAAAGACAACCCGATCCGACACCTAGTGAAGTGTCATAATCGAGTCTAGGGGTCAGGTGTAACTTTCCAGTTTTTCCCATCTGTCTTCAAGGTCTAGGGCAATACTAGAAATCTGGTCTGGTTCAAGGATTCGAGTAATCCCATACTGCATGTGCCTTGGGTCTTACCCTGGTGGCCAAGATAGGCCATCCCAACACTTGGTGGCACACTAGTATCAGCCTTGGCAGGATAAATCTCCCCAGACTTATCTAATGGCTGTGAACATTTAAAACTAACACAAGTCTCTATAAGTGTCCAATTTTAGGGTCTTACACAGAATCATACCAATCAACATGAATCAAACATGCACTTTATTTATTTACACTAAATGTTAAAAGTACATCAAATCGGATTGAAGCTAAGGGCATACAAAACTGTCTAACATCTTCCTACTCATCATCAGTCAAGCTAAATAGGAATGGAAGATTAGGAACAAGAGGCTTAAGGCTTACCATGATCATTTGTAGACTCTAGCCCATCATTTTAAAGATATCTCTTTCCATCATATAGCCAGAGAATACAATCACTTAGCCAATGCACTAGCAGCCTTGGGGTCACATTTCCAATTACCTGAAGAAGGCCACATCAGACCAATCGTGATAGAACAAAAAGAACCAGCCTTTTGTTACACTATTGGAAGTTTTACTATAGTAATTGATGACAATCCTTGGTTCCATGACATCCAACGGTACTTGGAAGATAGGATCTTTCCCGACAATGCTTCACATAAAGACAAGAGAACAATCCAATGATTGGTGTATCAGTATATACTATGGGGAGGAAAGTTGCACAAAAGGGCCCAAGATGGAACTTACCTACTTTGCTTAATTGAGCAAGAAGTCGTCAAGATGATGAGACAAGTCCACATGGGTGACTGTGGACCCCACATGAATGGGCACTTGTTAGCCAAGAAAATACAATGAATGGGGTATTACTGGAGCACCATGGTCAAGGACTACTGCAAATTTGTTAAAAGATGCCACCAATGTCAAATATACGAAGACCACATCCATGCAACACCTACTGAACTTCACAACCTAGTCTCCCCTTGGCCATTCTCTGTATGGGGGATGGATGTCATCGGCAGGATAACTCCTAAGGCCTCTAGTGGACATGAATACATACTTGTGATGATTGACTACATTACAAAATGGGTCAAAGCAGCAACCTACAAGAATGTCACCCAAAAGCATGTAGCCAAGTTTATCATGAATAATAAAATCTACAGATTTGGAGTACCACATGAAATCATTTTTAACAATGCACTGGATTTTGACAACCAGTATCTCGACTCCCTTTGTGAAAAGTACAAGATCAAGAGGAATAAATCTTCACCTTATAGACCTCAGACGAACGGAGGGCCTTATAGACCTCAAATAACTCTGTAATTTGATGCCTTAAGGGCATCATTTCAGGGGTATTTTAGGCCTTAGAATAGTCAAAATGTCCCCTTTTCCCAGTTAAATTCAATATTGTGACCTCTGAGGGCCTTTGTGCAAATCCTTGGAAAAACTGGGGAAGTTTCAAGGGTGAAATATAGTTTTTGGGAAGCTGGTGTGAAGTCTAGCAGAGAGAGGGGGTGTTTTTGTGAAAAACTGAGCACAGGAGGGCTCCTCTTATCTGCTAAACCCAGAATGGCGCCCCTCCTATAGTATTAGCATACTCCCCTCTCCCTAGAAACCCTAGGGCGCCTCTCTACTCATTCCTTTCATCTCTAACAAACCCTAGCCGTCCCTAACTACTAAATCCTCACCTTCCATCCCTTCCTAACATCTAATCTCCACTCTCCATTCTTGGGAACCTTCTTTGGAGTGCATTCTAACCCTAGGACGCCACCTAACTTCTAATCCTCATCATTCAGCCTTTAGCCACTAGATCTCAGCCCTCTATTTCACTTCCTATCTCAGCCATTCACCCTAGGGCGCCACTCATTCCTTTTAATCTCCACCATTCATCCCTAGGCACCTAAATCTCCACCATCCAATTCTAGGCACCCAAATCTCAGCCCTACATAATATTGGGTGCCCTCTCCTTCTCTTCTCAGCCTTAGGATCACCTTAGAACAATCCTAACCCTCCATTCTAAACCCTAGGGAATCCATATTTCTTCTAAAACCCAGCTGCCGCTCCCCTCTTTCTGTTTAATCCCAATTTTATCCACCCTTCTCTATAACAAGGACCCAAGGAGTCCTGCGAAGGGGCTGGATTCTGCCCCTAGGTAAGACGGAAGGCTGTTCTTGAGTAGTTCAAGAGTAGAGGAAGAGGAGAATGCCCAGGCAAGAGGAGGGGTTCTTGCTTGCAATTCGCTTAGCCACTACTACCACCTCTGGATTCGGATCCCAACCAATTTTCCATTAGTTTCAGATTTACTTTCGGTTCTTTAATTTTTAGTTCTTATTTTTATTTCTGCAATTTACTTTTATCAAGTTTAATTGTTGTCTTCCTTTCTGTAGATTTGAAATTCAGCTAGGTAAGACGGAAGGCCTAGCTCGAGGAGTTCGAGGGTCAAAGGATAGATCCAAAGACTGCTACCTCTGACTGAGTTACAGACTTTTTATATTTTATTTATTTATTTATTTCTGATATTTATTTATCTTTTTGCAAGTTTCACTTTCAGCATTGTTAGAATTTTATTTTATTGGGTTCTAGTTTAATTAATTAAATTTTGTGTTTTTGTAATCTCCAATCGTGTTATTTTCCCTGGATTTAAGTACGTAACGATTTTTCCCTCGCTTCCCTATGGCTATGACCCCTTTCTCACCACTAACTGCGTTTTGTAGTTATTTTGAGAATCAAAAAAATTTATAAATATTGAAACTAGTGTTCCGAAGTGGTTAACGACACGCTTCTGGACACACCAGTCATATATTAAAGAAGACCACAGACGTAAATAAAGACTGGCATGAGAAGCTCCTTTATGCCATATGGGCTTATCATACCCCCATCCGCACTCCGACTAGTGCTACACCCTACTCCTTGGTGTATGGGATGGAACCGATACTTCCGATTGAGGTCCAGATCCCGACTAGAAGGATCTTGATGGAAGATGCCTTATCTGGAAAGGACTAGTTGCAAATTAGACTAGAGGAGTTGCTGAATGTTGATGAGAAGAGACTACAAGCCTTGTGTCACATCAAATCTTATCAAGAAAGGATTGCTATAAGTTTTCCAAAGAAGGTCCGACCAAGGGAGTTCCAACCAGGAGATCTAGTACTTAAAGCCATCATAGGAGATCGTCCTGATACTAGGGGCAAGTTTAAGCTTAACTGGGAGGGCCCCTATGTCATCAAAGAAGTATTTCCCGGTTATTATGTTCGACTTGTTGACTTTCATGGAAATGAACTCCCAAATCCTACCAATGCTGATAGGATAAAAAAATATTATACATAGCCCACTGAGTTGAAAACTTGAAAGGGCAGCTCAGGAAAATGTTAGGGTAAAAAGAAAGAAGAGAAAAAGAAAGAGTAATGCCATTCCTACAATTAATTTGGAAATGAGGTGCAAAGTTATTGAGAGGCCATCTTTGGTTGATTTTTATCCCAAGACACCTATTTTTATACCCCATCCCTTGGAATCCATGATTGAGCCTTAGCCTTTCCTTCTTACCTTAATCACTCTTTAGATAACCTGGTCTGAAAAAAATATAGTAAAAAAAGGTAAGGAATCCTAGAGTCTATCATCTATTCCTTATACAAGGGGCAACGAAAGCCTAAAGGGGTTCATAAAAAGGGAGGCCATCTTTTACCAAAAATATACCCTGAGCCTCCCATGATCACACTTTGATCCCTTGACAACAACTTCAGACTTGGCCCTTTCTTTCCTTAAACTTCAAGAAAAATTTGAAAAAAAGAAAAATATGAAAATATCCAAAAATATTTTCTTTTTACATCCTTCCATCGTCTTTAGGGGCCTTTTGAGGAATACTCACCCACCTCCACCTAGATTAGAGGAAGCATGGTCTTGGCAAAAGTCCTTCAAAAAAAAACCCAAAAAAAAAGAGAGAAAAGAAAGAAAAGAAAAGAAAAACAATTCAAAGAAGGAAAATAAAGATTCAATCAAGATTTAAGACAAAGATGTAGTTCATTACTTCCCTAGCTATCCAGTCACTCGAGTGAGGTGTTACACTGCACTCGGAAGCCCTCGATAGGCCCCTAGATGCCACATTTACTTTGAGCCTTTTACCCATTCATTCTTTTCCCAAGTCCTAGGCCACGTTTTGTCCTAAGACAAGTCCTCCCTCTCTTACCCATTCAAGGCAACTGATTTAATGGAAGGGCATTGTCTTAGCCCACTGAATTGAAAACCCAAAAGGGAAATTCAGGCAAAAGTTAGGGCAAAAAAGTTAGAAAAAACTAAAAGAATAAATAAAGAAAAAGAGAGAGAGAGTTCCTAGAAGCACTTGGTATCTCACAACTATGGAAGAACAATATAATATCACAAGAGGTCAATCATCCGCCCTCTCAACTGAATTTTAGGGGAAATGCCTAAGCGGACCATTGGATGTGAATTCCACAATTCCACCTTCTAGTATTGAAGCCAATTGAATTATTTTCACACATCTGATGCACCAAACTCGGTAAAAGTTAGTAGCACAAATCATGTTTTCCTAGTTTAACCAGTTGTCTTCAAAAGAATTTTAAAACTCCAAAAAAAAGATTTTGTTTTCAAATAAATGATTTGGTGATGGCTATTGATGATAAGTCTAGGACATCCATCGCAAAAGAAAAGAATTCATCCACTTAGACAAATCTGAAGCCATAAAATCACCAAAGTTGTTTCAAAAAAAAGTTCTTTCAGCATGCCATGCATGCATCTAAAAGAAACAAAAAAAATAGAGAAGAAAAATCATTCTTCATTAGTACTCTTTGTCATCGCATCAAGGGATAGTGGCTACTTGCACCAACACCAACCATCAAGCTTCAGCACAGGTAAGCACTAGGTACACAATCATCAACTTCCTCATCTCTTATGTTGCAACTCAAGCTTCATCCTCGCATCAACATCATTATCATCATTACATTGCATCCATTATGGAAGCCCTAAGTCCCATACGGTCCAAATCTTCATATTAGGTGGCTGACCCAAATCCCAACATCAATGCAAATTTTGGATTTTAAAGCCAAATGCCCAAAGATCCATGTATATTGACTTGCCCATGTCAAACATGCATGGCTTAGGTGTAAGAACCTGCTGGATGTCTTTTAGCTATGCTTAACAAGGAAATACATTGGAATGACTTTCCCACACTCAATAGATTTCTACAAAAATGATTTTCTCATTGATAAAGGTCATCTTTCCTTTTTCAACATCTATTTATCAAATCATGCATCCTAAAAAATCTCAAGGAATTAATTATCAACACTTTTGCCATGAAAAAAGTCTTTCGAGCAACATTCTTTTGAACAAGGAAGTCATTCCATCGCATTTTTGCACAAAAATGGGTTGTCTCCTTAAGCTTTGTTGTTCGGATTATCATCCTCCAACAAAGAGGGGCAATCTATAGACTCCCCATTTTTGTGCTCTTCAGTCTTTCTGCAGCACTTTGAGCTTCAAGCATGCTTCAGCTAACCTCTTAGCTGAATCGAGGGTATTTTTGGAATTTTACAAAAGTTGGGGCCTCAAGGATCCAAAACCATAGGTATGTAGAGCCCAACAAACCAAACCTAATGACACAAATATCACTCAAATCTGACATTGTTTACCTCTTAATCATTAGACCCAAAGCTGGAACCGATTATGACCATCTGATCGGAGTCATTTTGACCCTAAACCACATTTCACACCAAATCAGAAATCCAAAACTATAGGTACGTTGAGCCTGAAAATCCAAATCCAATGACACTAATATCACCCAAATCTGACATTGTTTACCCCTTCATCTTTAGACCCAAAGTCGGAACCGATTCCTATTGGAGTCATTTCGACCTTAAACCACATTTCCCATCAAATTCAAAATCTGAGACCATAGCTGCATAGAGCCCAAAAATCCAAATTCAACAACACAAAGATCACCCAAATCTGACACCACTTACCCCTTCATCTCAAAACCCGAAGCCAGAACCGGTTACGATCGTCCGATCGAGATCATCTCTGATCCTAAATCCTAACCCCAGAAAATCTAAAATCCAACCCTTTAGATGGATAGAGCTCGAAATTCTGAGTCCAATAGTACCAAGATTGTCCAATTCCGACACCGTTAGCCCCTCCATCTTGAGACTCGAAGCAAGACTCGATCCAGACCCTCCTTTTAGAATCCTCTTCATAATAACTTCCAACCTAGGGCATTCCATGACCAAAACATCCTCTCAGCCTCCAGAAAGTTTTTGAAAGTCTAAGATTTGACCAGCTATAACTTCCAATCAATCAAGCCAATCACCTAAACTTGGAATGTCCAATTTAGGTAAATTGGTGAAATCTTTCACTCTTTGTTTTGATTGATTGAGAAAATCTCTTACAAAGTTGTCTTAAAAGCCCATTCTCTCGATCAATCTCCCTCCAAAATCCATTTAAACCATAACCATTGATCTCCCTTATCTCCCATCTCAACCTTCTGAAGGGAAGGGAGATCCATCATATGGATGGCCGGACCATGCAGGGTGGCTGGGCAATATTTAGAAAAAGTTCTTTCTCCCTTCCGAGAATTCTATTCCCTGATTTAGAAAAACTATATTTTTCAAGGTTCGTTCTTGAAACAAAATGGACCAAATCTGAAACCAAAGATTAGGGAGAGGAATACCTGATACAGAATCCACGCAAATAGCTCCCAACATAGGTGTTCATGCCCAAAGAGGGTACCAAAACTTGCCTCCACTGAAGATGGCACAGCTTAGGGTGAAGCAGGATCAGCAATGCAATCCTTGAGCAAGAATTGCAATTCTTTAATAAGGTGAAGGGATGAGTGATCCATCGTATGGACAGCCAAACCCCACAGGATGGTTGGGCAAAATTTCAAAAATTTCTCTCTCTCCCATCTGGCAATCACATTCCCTATTTTAGAAAATGCATTTTCAAGGATCGATCTTGAACCAAACCGGATCAGATCGGAAACCAAAAGGGAGGAGAGGGATATACCTGATACAGAGTAACAATAACTCCCAATGAAGGTGTTCACTGGGAATGACACAATGAGAGGAGAAAACCTCTCATTGTTACTCTGTAACAATAACCTGATACAGAGTAACAATAACAATAACTCCTGATAAGAGGAGAAAACCAAAAACTGCTTCCACTGAAAATGACACAATGAGAGGCGAAGCAGAATCAACAGGACGACTCTCCAACAAGAACCGAATTCTACAGCAAGAATGGGATAGATGGCTGGTGAGCACGATTTCAGATTGCTTCTTCTACCAAGAAGCAATATCAAGAACAATTCTTAATCACTCCCACAAGTGGAGATCGAACTAGGTAGGGGTTGCAAGAATAGGGAAGAACTGTACAGACTGTTGTAATGTCTATTGTGTATTTTGCATGTCCGCCCTGCTCACTTATTTATAGCCTTAAAGATACAACCTCCTAATCTGATTAGGAGTTTCCTAATCCAAATCTTTATTTGGACCTGGACTCTTTAATTGATAAGGATAATCCCTTATCTTATCTGTGTTACACAGTGTATGCCCTTACCTCCAATCAGAATGATGTACATTATGGCATTTAATGTAAATGAATAAAGTACATATTTGATTCATGTTATTATGGTGTGTTTCTGTGTAATACCCTTAAACTAGACACTTATGGAACTTGTGTTAGTTTAGAAGCTTCACAGCCGTTGGATAGATCTAGGGAGATTTATCCTGCCAAGGCTCACACTAATGTGCCGCCAAGTTGGTTGGGGTGGCTTGTCTCAGCTACCAGGGTGTGACCTGAGGTACATGTAGTGTGAGTTTTCTTGAAACCTTGAACCGGACCAAAATTCCAGTATTGCCCTGGACCATGGAGATAGATGGGAAAAACTGGAATGTTACACCTGACCCATAGACTCGATTATGATACTACACTAGGTGTCGGATTGGGCTGTCTTTGATATGCCAATCAGTGAGATCCTTAGAGCGGGTCAAAACCTGGGTATGTTGGGACAGTCCGAGAATTCATCTGAGTGGGTGATCATAGTGACAGGATCAGCCCCTTTGTCAGACAAAGTGAATGATCGGGGATGCACTCTCTCTGATGGAAACTAAAACTGGGCTGAACCCATGTTGCTGATGTATAGATCAATGTTTGGGTTCCATGCCATACAAGGATAACCAACTGGGCAGTAGATTGAGAGCATAAGTGAACACATAGACTTAATGGGCCTAAAGCCCAATTCGAACTGGCTTAATAAGATTAATTAAAAGAGGGCGATTCTGGGATTTGGATCAGCAGATAGGATAAGGGATTATCCCTATCCACTCAAAGAGTCCCGGTCCAAATAAAGATTTGGATCAGGAAACTCTTAATTAGATTAGGACGACTGATCTATATCTACAGATAAGATAAGGGATTATCCATATCTCTTAAAGAGAGTCCCGATCCAAATAAAAGATTTGGATTAAGAAACTCCTAATGGGATTATAGGATCCTCTCTTTAAAGCAATAAATGGAAGAGCAGGGTGAACCTCAATCTCATCTTACAGTCTGCTGAATTGCAAAGAGAGATAACACAATTTGACTACACTTTCTTCTACTCTTATTCTTTCCTACTCTTGCCGCCCTACCTAGTTCGATCTCCACTAGTGGGAGTGATCAAGAATGGTTCTTGATATTGCCCATTTCTAGAAGAGGCAATATGAAGTCGTGCTCACCAGCCCTCCATCATATTCTTGCTGAAGAATTCGGCTCTTGCTGAAGAATCGTCCTATAGATTCTACTTCACCTCACACCGTGTCAACTTCGGTGGAAGCAGTCTTTGGTTTTCTCCTTGGGTGTGAACACCTTCATTGGGGTTTACTATTACTCTGTATCAGCTATATCCCTCTACTCCCTTTTGGTTTCAAATCTGGTCCGATTTGGTTTCAAGATTGATCCTTGAAAATGCAGTTTTCTAAAATAGGAAATGTGATTCCCACATGGGAGAGAGAGAAATTTTTGAAATTTCGCCGAACCTTCCGGCAGGGTTCGGCCATCCATATGATGGATCTCTCATCCCTTTAGTGGTATCAGAGCCAGTTTCAAATCTTGAACCAAATTAAACCAGATCTGGATCTGCGCAAATGGGCAGAAGGCGTTCAACCCGATTTGCTCAGTTAACGTTTTTCTAGGAAAGTGGTTCCCAGTTCTTGGGCAATTGATCTGAAATTAAATCTTTATAAATCTGATTTATATTTAGAATTGTTCTATATATTTTTCTTGATTTTTGGGTTGTTTGTACGGTGGAGATCGAATTCTTTAATGGTGCAAGAAATTTGCGCACCTGCTATTCTATTCATTCTTGGTCTATAATTAATTTTTTTTTTAATTTTTAGACAAAATGTATAGGAATTCAACTCTAATGTAATATTAATAGAAAATAGGTTTTCTATTTTATTTCTTTCGAAGATGAAGCAGATTGCGTAGAGGAGAAATTTTCGTAGATATGGGTTCAACCATCTACGATTTGCAGTTTTGGAAACTGCATAATGTGATCCGATTTTGTTTTGCAGGCCAACAGTCCTACGAACAACCCTCCTACTGATTCTTGATTGTCTTGTATCAGTTATTTAATTTCAGATCATCATTCTTGAATTAAAAATCAAACCCTAGACCCATTCGAATTTCACATATGGGTCTAGGAGTTGATGATTAATTGCAAGGTGCAATTCAGCCCACATCTGTAAAACCCTATTTTAATCTGTTAAAACTGCATTAACCCAATTCAGCATAAAAGCTATATGGTCCGAACTACTCTTTGTTGTTTAGCCCATATACATAGATGATATTAATTAGTAATATTATGAAATTATATGGGCTTTAATTATGGGTTTTACAATTATTTAATTGATTGGATCAATTATGGATTTCAGGCATGTGATGTATGAATGTGTGATGTGCAATGTTCATGGGCCATAAGTACTTGGCCCATGTTGATTCGATAAGTGGCTCTTACGTACACCATGGCTGAATGCACATCATTGCCATGGTGTCCTTAAGATCATTGACTGATCTCCCTTCGTGGTGGGCCCCACACCAGCTTCCTCCCCAAGAGGAACCGTGCGGAACCCTAGCTGTTTAGGGCCCATCTAAATCTTGCTTTATGAAAGCCAGTGGGAGCCACTTTGGTTTGACCTAAATTAAATTAGGGTGTAATATTTCGTTCCCTCCACTGAAATGTGAGTGCATGTGATGAACTCTCTAAAGGCCTTCCATCATTAACATGAAGATGGGTCCTTCAGTAATGAGGAAATGCACCATAAAATTGGGCTATCCATTTGCTGTTGGATATATTGGATTGTTTCATAAGATGATAGGGGCGTCATAGATCGATGTGGGAGGGGCATATCCTAAAATGGAAGACTCTCTCATGGTACCTTGGTGTTCATGAATATGATGGGTGAACACTCATTAGATAGAAAGGTTTAACCTAAAATGGCAATGAACCTTGTCTGACAGAGGCCAAAAGGAAAGCTCATAAGATGAGTGGATATGATCCTTGACAGAAGGTGGTGGGGTTATGTAGCTAAAATAGTTGGCTCTATGCACCCTATGTGATTTCCCACATTTCCAGAGACATAATTCGCAATCTTCATCATTAAGATAGGAGGGAAATCTCAGAGATGAATAAATGGAAATGGAACATAGATTAAAAGCCATATTTATGTAGATAATATGAATCAAATATGGTTGTGGACTAATGCTTGCTTTGCCCTTTATCAGAAATGACAAACGGTCAATTTGCTAAACTGTTGGATGAACAAGCTTAAGGGCCCAAATTATGCTGACTGGTATCGTAACCTTATGCTGGTCCTAACGCCCGAGAAATTGGACAAGGTAGCAAAGAACCCTACTTCGGAACATTCGGGTGATAGGGCTTTTGAGACCCGCAGGAGAGACTATCAAGAATGGGAGGAGAAAAATACTCTTGCCCGGTGCTATATCATAGCCTCCTTAGATAATCAAATACAACGATAATTCAATCAGATCGAATTGTCCAAGGATATCTTGGATAGTCTAAGGATAATGTATGAGGAGCATAATCATTCTACTCGTCAGAAGGTCCTAAAACAGTTCATGACCACACAAATGTTCAAGAACCAGCTGGTTCATGACCATTGTCTTAAGATGATGGGATATATCAATGAACTGGAGGCTCTTAGATCTGGGCTAGATCATGTCACAAAGGTTGATGCCATCCTCAATTCTTTGCCCCCTTTCTTCAATCAATTTATCATGAACTATAACATGAACAAACTAAATGTTAGCACCCAAAAACTCAGCAATATGTTGTAGAGGGCTGAAGAATTGATAAAGAAGGATAAGCCCATTGCCATGCTTGTTGAAGGTGGCAAATCGGGCAAGAAGAAAAGGAAGGCAAAGAAGAATCCTCAGAAGAAAATTATCTAGCCCAAAAGGCAGAGAAAGGACAAAGCAACAGATGCTTGTCATTTCTACAAGCAGGCCGGCCATTGGAAGAGGAATTGTCCTCAATACCTAGAGACCAAGAAACAAGGTAATTTTGAATCCTTTATCATAGAAACCAATATGTTGGCAAATCTTGCTTCCTGGTGTATTGACTCCGGGGCTTCTACTCATGCATGTAATACATTGCAGGGGTTCAGGACAAGCAGAAGACTGAGTAACGGAGAGGTGATTCTTTACTTGGGGACTTCTACAAGTGCTGCAACTACAGCCATAGGAACTGTAGAATTGTATTTTAGAGAAGGATTAATTACATTAAAAGATTGTCTTTATGTACCCAATTTGAGAAGAAATTTGATTTCTGTTTCAAAACATTATGCGGATGGATATTCTATTTTCTTTAGTAATATGATTACTATCAAAAGAAATAACAAATTCCTCGCATACGGAGAGCTTGAGAATGGTCTCTATGTTCTCTATCCTTCTCTGGAAACAAATATAACCGAAACTATATCGGATAATAACCCCAAAAAAAGAACCCATGATACAGTTAATCCCACGTGCTTGTGACATTACCGACTTGGCCACATTAACATAGATCGCATCACAAGGTTGGTAAAGGATGGTCCTTTGGATTTTGTAACTGTAGATCTTCTAACCTGTGAAACTTGCCTTCAGGGTAAGATGACGAAACGGCCATTTAACAGTAAGCCTGAAAGATCGACAGGCACACTTGACCTTATACATACTGATGTATGTGGTCCCATGAATGTTAGGACACGTAACCAGCACATTTATTTCATAACATTTACCGATGATTACTCACGGTATGGTTACGTGTACCTAATGAGACATAAGTCTGAATCTTTTGAAAAATTCAAGGGATTATCCCTATCCACTCAAAGAGTCCAGATCCAAATAAAGATTTGGATCAGGAAACTCCTAATTAGATTAGGAAGGCTGATCTATATCTGTAGATAAGATAAGGGATTATCCTTATCTCTTAAAGAGAGTCCAGATCCAAATAAAAGATTTGGATTAAGAAACTCCTAATCAGATTAGGAGATCCTCTCTTTAAAGCTATAAATAAAAGAGCAGGGCGAATCTCCATCTCATCTTACGGTCTGCTAAGTTACAGAGAAAGACAACACAATTTGACTGCACTATCTTCTGCTCTTATTTTTTCATGCTCTTGCCACCCTACCCAGTTCGATCTCCACCAGTGAGAGTGATCATGAATGGTTCTTGATATTGCCTTTTACTAGAAGAGGCAAACTGAAGTCGTGCTCACCAGCCCTCCATCATATTCTTGCTGAAGAATTCGGTTTTGCTGAAGAATTCGGTTCTTGCTGAAGAATCGTCTGGCTGATTCTGCTTCACCTCACACCTTGTCATCTTCAATGGAAACAATCTTTGGTTTTCTCCTTGGGCATGAACACCATCATTGGGGTTTACTATTACTCCGTATCAGGTATATCCCTCTACTGCCTTTTGGTTTCAGATCTAGTCCGGTTTGGTTTCAAGATTGATCTTTGAAAATGCAGTTTTATAAAATAGGGAATGCGATTCCCACATGGGAGAGAGAAATTTTTGAAATTTCGCCCAACCTTCGTACAGGGTTCAGCCATCCATATGATGGATCTCTCACCCCTTCAATCTGTAGTTTAAGATCAGCTTGATCCTAATCAAATTAGGAGTTTCCTGATCCAAATTTTTATTTGGATCTGGACTCTTTAAGTGGATAAGACTTATCCTCTTATCCTTATCTACTGATCCAAACCCAGATTTGCCCCTATTTAATTAATCTAATTAACCCAGTTCGAATTGGGCTTTAGGCCCATTAAGTTTATGCGCTCACTTAACCTCTTAACCTATTGCCGGTTGGCTCTCCTTGTATGGCGTGGGACCCAAACAATGATCCACACATCAGCCTCATGTGTTCAGCCCAGCCTTTATTAGAAGGCCTAGCAGAATTCACTGTAGGAGACAGTAAACCCATGAGTCCATCACCATGGGCTCTTAATGGGCCCAACATTTACACTAAATGATCCTTGGGTCCAGCCACCTTATGAAAACCCAAGGACTGTGGGCAGATGCAAGATTAGCCCATCAGGTATTACCCTCAATGGTCTTACACTTAACCTCTCAGCCCATAATGATCAAACACTGCCCAAAAAGAGAGGACCTTTCCCTCGGCTGCAAGGAACAGTGCTGCACTCTCTACTCACATGGATCCCAGGAAGTAAAACCTTTTGCAAACATTTTGAAACCATATTATATATATGTATATCTCTATATAAATATATTTTGCAAAACAAATTTCAATGGTTGAAATCGACTGCTGGCAGTTTAGCTTTCCATCAGAGAGAGTGCATCCCTAATCATTCACTTTGTTAGACAAAGGGGTTGATCATGCCACTATGATCACTCACTCAGATGAATTCTTGGACTGTCCCAACATATCCAGGTTTTGATCCCCTCTATGGATCTCGCTGATTGGCATGTGAAAGACAGCCCAATCCGACACCTAGTGCAGTATCATAATTGATTCTAGGGGTCAGGTAGGGCGAAAGAAAGACTCCAAAGACTGCTCCCACTAAAGATGACACAGTGAATGGTGGAGCAGAATCAGCAGGGTCCGTCCGACGAAACGAATTCTTCAACAAGAATTTGATGGAGGTAGTGAGCACGACTTCTGATCAGCCTTTCACCAAAGACTGATATCAAGACACCTCTTAATCGCTCCTACAAAGGAAGGAGATCAAACTGGCAGTATGGTGGCAACTGGAGGAAATCGCAGGGAGAAGATGGCATAGTCACACTGTTGCTGTCTTCTCTCTAGGTGCTCTGAGATCTGATCTCTGAGAAGCTTGGGATGCTGAGGATTAACTGAATGGTTCGCCCCCTCCTCCTTTTATAGGCTTAAAGAGTGCTCTTAATCTCATTAGGAGTTTCCTAATCCAAATCTGTATTTGGATAAGGAGTTCTCTTTATGAGATAAGGATAAGCCCTTATCTTATTTGCAGATTAGATCAGCTCTCTTGTAATCTCATTAGGAGGTTTCCACATCTGAATTCAGATCTGGACTCTTTGAGTGGATAGGGTAAGACCCTATCTTATCTGCTGATCTAATCCCAGATCCGCCCCCTTATTTAACTAGTCAATCTAGGCTAGTTCGAAATGGGCTTTAGGCCCAATAAGTCTAAGTGCTCAAACTGCTTCCAACCTACTGCCCAAATGGGCTTCTTTGTATGGTGTGGGACCCAAACATTGATCTACACATAAGCCACATGGGTTCAGCCCAGCCTTTGTTACAAGGCCTGGCCGAATTCACTGAAAAGACAATGAACCCCTTGAAGCCCATCACATGGACTCCTAATGGGCCCGACACTTACACTAAGTGGTCCCTGGGCCAAGCCACCTTATAAAAACATAGGGACTGTGGGCAGATGCAAGATTAGCCCATCAAGTATTACCCTCAATGGTCTTACACTTAACCTCTCAGCCCATAATGATCAAACACTGCCCGACAAGAGAGGACCTCTCCCTCAGCTGTAAGGAACAGTGTTGCATTCTCTACTCACATGAATCCCGAGAATTAAAACCTTTTGCAAACATTTTGAAACCATAATATATATATTTATATCCGTATATAAAATATATTTTGCAAAACAAATTTCAACGATTGAAATCGGCTGCTGTTAGACTTGGTTTCCATTAGAGAGAGTGCATCACCGATCATTACCTTTGTCCGACAAAGGGGCTGATCCTGTCACTATGATCACCCACTCAGATGAATTCTTGGACTGTCCCAACATACCCAGGTTTTGACCCCCGCTAAGGATCTCACTGATTTGCATATCAAAGACAGCCCAATCCGACACCTAGTGCAATATCATAATTGAGTCTAGGGGTCAGGTGTAACTTTCCAGTTTTGCCCACTAATCACCAAGGTTCAGGGAAATACTGAAAATCTGGTCCGGTTTAGGGTTTCAAGTAAACCTACACTGCATGTACCTTGGGTCTCACCCTGGCAGCTGAGACAGGCCACCCCAACACTTGGCGGCACACCAGGGTCAGCCTTAGCAAGATAAATCTCCCTAGACTTATTCGATGGCTTTGAACATTCTAAACTAACACGAGCCCATTAAGTGTCTAGTTTAAGGGTATTGCACAGAAATACACCACTATAACATGAATCAAATATGTACTTTATTCGTTTACAATAAATGTCATAATGTACATCAATCTGATTGGAGCTAAGGGCATACACTGTCTAACAAACTACCCTCTCAAACAGTTGTGAACCCAAAAGAAAATGCAAGTGCAATCGTTTTGAGAAGTGGTAAAGAGGTTGAGGCACTAGCAAGGGCAGCCCCTGCATTGTTGAATCAAGCAAAGGAGAAAGACATTGTCCCCGATGGTGATTATGTACCCAAGCATATGTTTCCTCCTCTTTCTGATTATAAACTGGTACCTCCATTTCCTCATGCTTTAGCAGGATCTAGAGAAGATGAGTAGTATAAAGATTTTTATGAGACTTTTTGTAGATGCGAGGCAAATATTCCCCTTTTTAATGCTCTTAAACAAGTACCTCATTATGCTAAATTCCTGAAAGAATTGTGTACACATAAGAGGAAACAGAAACTAAAAGGATGTGAAAAGATGAGAGTAGGGGAGAATGTTTCTGCTGTTATTCAAAGATAGCTCCCTACAAAGTGCAAGGATCCAAGTATGTTCACTATCCCTTGCATGATAGGTAACTCTATAATTGAGAAGGCCATGTTAGACTTAGGATTTTCCATTAATGTCATGCCATATTCTATATATGCTTCTTTGAAACTTGGACCTTTAAATAAAATTGGTGTTGTGATTCAATTAATTGATAGATCTAATGCCTATCCTAGATTAGAAGTCTCCATTAGTAAACATCTTGAGAAAGAGGAGCCAATACTGAATGCTGATTTGTAGGAAACGGTTACAACATCGGATGATTCTCCAGAGTTACAACAGTCAGGTAATGCTCCTTATATTTTATTGCCGATTTTTGACAAGAGACCTTTACCCTCTGTTTTGCAGGCCCCCATTCCAGAATTGAAGCCTCTCCCTAGTCACCTCAAGTACGTATTCCTCGGAGACGGAGAGACATTACCAGTAATCATCTCTAGTAACCTTAGCGCACCACAAGAAGAGCATCTTATGTAGGTTCTCAAGGAGCATAAGATGGTTATCAGTTGGATGATTGCGGATATCAAAGGAATCAGCCCATCTACATGCATGCATCGCATCTTACTTGAAGAGCAAGCAAAACCTTCCTGTCAACCACAAAGAAGGCTGAACCCACCCATGATGGATGGAAGGGGAAAGCACTGGAAGTTGCAACCACAAGAGTTAGAGGATCCAGTTTATGATGATTAAAAACAGGGAAGTTTGTTTTTCTTTTTTTTCTTTGCATTTATAGTTTAGTTTTTTCCACCCTTTCTTTGCATTTTACCCTACATTGGGGACAATGTAAGTTTTAAGTGTGGGGGAGGGGATTTAGGTTAGAATATAGGTTGCATTTTAAAATTAGATTTAGGTTGTGTTTTTCTGCATATATTCAAAAAAAAAAAAAAACTCAACTCTTTTGGAATCAATTGAAATAGTGTTCTGGGGCAATTCTTGTGAACTAAGGTAGGAAATATGATTAAGGAATACAGGATTCACCTGAAACCATCCCCTTTTTAAGCTAGTCCTAAATCCAGGTTTAAGTAAATAGGGTAGAAATTTTAACATTGCTATAATTGGTAGGACGGAGCATAAAATGCACCTACCAACCAAGCAATTCAATAGTAGGATGGAGCATAAAATGCACCTACTAGCCAGAAATTTAAACAGTGGGATGCAGCATAAAATGCACTCACTGCCACCAAGAAAAAAAAAGAGGAGATAATAAAAACAAATTGTTTTCCTTAGTTTACTACCTGGTTTGTAGTAGTAAAAAATTAGATTGGTGGATGGTGTTAGACAGTTTTGTATGCCCTTAGCTTCAATCAGAATGATGTACTTTATGAGTTTATTGTAAATGAATAAAAGTGCATATTTGATTCATGTTCCCTTGGTATGTTTCTGTGTAATACCCTTAAATGGGACACTTAATGAGACTCGTGTTAGTTTAGAATGTTCACAGCCAGTGGGTCGGTCTGGGGAGATCTATCTTGATAAGGCTAACACTATGGTGCCACCAAGTCGGTTAGGGTGGCCTGTCTCAACTACCAGGGTGAGACCCTAGGCACATACAGTGTAGGATTAATTGAATCTTTGAAATGAACCAAATTTCCAGTATTGCCCTGGACCTTGGAGATTGATGGGCAAAACTGGAAAGTTACACCCGACCCCTAGACTCGATTATGATACTGCACTAGGTGTCGGATTGGGCTATCTTTGATGTACCAATTAGTGAGATCCTTAGCGGGGGTCAAAACATGGGTATGTTTGGACAGTCTGAGAATTCATCTGAGTGGGTGATCATAGTGACAGGATCATCCCCTTTGTCGGACAAAGGTAATGATCAGGGATGCACTCTCACTGATGGAAACCAAGACTGCCGGCAGCCGATTTCAACCGTTGAGGTTTGTTTTGCAAAGTATATTTTATATGAGATATAAAAGTATATATATTATGGTTTCTAAAATGTTTGCAAGAAGGTTTTAATTCCCGGGATCCATATAAGTAGAGAGTGCAACACTGTTCCTTGCAGCCGAGGAAGAGGTCTTCTCTTGTCAGGCAGTCTATGATCATTATGGGCTGAGAGGTCAATGTGTAAGACCATTGAGGGTAATACCTGATGGGCTAATCTTGCATCTGCCCAAAGTCCCTGGGTGTTACAAGGTGGCTTGGCCCAGGGACCACTTAGGGTAAGTGTTGGGCCCATAGAGCCCATTTGATGGGTTTCAGGGGGTGCACTGTCCATAACAGTGTATTCGGCCAGGCCTTATAACAAAGGCTGGGCTGAACCCATGTGGCTGATGTGTAGATAAATGCTTGGGTCCCACGACATACAAGGAAGCACAACTGGGCAGCAGTTTGGAAGGTTAAGTGAGCACATAAGCTTAATGGGCCTAAAGCCCATTTCAAACTGGGCTATTTAATTAGTTAATTATGGGGTGAATTCTGAGATGGATTCGTAGATAGGATAGGGTCTTGACCCTATCTACTCAAAGAGTCCAGATCTGAATGTGATTCAGATCTAGAAACCTCCTAATGAGATTAGGAGAAAGCTAATCTAATCTGCACATAAGATAAGGGTTTATCGCTATCACCTAAAGAGAGGGCTGATCCAAATATGATTTGGATAAGCAGCTCCTAATCCAATTAGGAGCTGATCCTTTGGGTTTACAAAAGAAGGAAGGGGTGGCAGCCTTTAGAAGAATGAGATATTCACATCCTCTTTAATGCTGAAAAACACAGAAGAAAGAATTATGTAACCCTGCAGAATTCTTTCTTGCCGCCTCCTTGCTCTTGCCGCCCTGTTTGCCAGTTCGATCTCCAATTGTGGGAGAAGTCAAGATTCGATCTTGACATCAGTTCTTTGAGAAAGAATTGATAGGAAGCTGTGCTCACGTGCCATCCTGTTGTTTCTTGCGAAGGACAGAATTCTTGGAGAAGAATACTGCTGATTCTGCTCCATCCTGCACTGTGCCATCTTCAGTGGGAGCAGTCTTTGGATCCTTCCTTGGGCGTGAACACCTTCGTTGGGTGATACTATTTCTCCGTATCAGGTATAATCTTCTCCTATTCCTTTTGGTTCAGATCTGGTTCAGTTTATGGTTCAAGAATGATCCTTGAAAATATGATTTTCTAAATAGGGAATGCGAATCCCAGTTGAATGGAGAAAAAAATTTTTGAAATTTGCCCCCTTTATTCCGCAAGATTTGGCCGTCCATACGATGGATCTCTCATCCCCTTCAGTCGTATTAGAGCCATGGTTCAAATCTTGAGCCATGGGCGAATAATCTGAAATTAACTTTATATAAATCTGATTATTATTTAGAACTGTTCTTTATGATTTTCTTGATTTATGGGCTGTTCGTACAAATGGAGATCGAAATCTTGATTTGCGCAGGGAACCTGCGTTTTTGCAACTTTTGGATTGCTTTATTACATTTGGTCTGTAAAATAATTTTCTTTATTTTTTAGACTGAATGTATAGGTATTCGATCTGATGTAATTATTAATAGAAATTAGGATTTCTATTTATTTTAATTTTGGATCGAAGATGGCGACGCAGAAAAGGAGATTTTGTAGAGGAGATTTCGCAGATGGGAGAATTGTAATCTGCGATTTGTAGTTTATGAAACTGCAAACTGTGATCTAACCTCTGTTTTGCAGGATGGATTGTGCGAACAACCCTATTTGACTGATTCTTGATTTTCTTTTATCAGTATTTAATTTCAGATTATTTTCTTGAATTAAAGATTTAGTTAAAGATCAAACACTAGACCCATTCGAACCAAGATTGGTTCAATCTGTTTGGACCGAATCTAGGGTTTAATCAAGGCTGAAAGTCAGCCCTAATTTTCCCACTGTTCGGCCTGAGGATTGATATTTAATTAAATGGTTAATTCGGCCCAACCTGTAAAGGCCCAGTTTTAAATAGTTAAAACTGCTAAAAGCCCACTTAACACATAAACTATATGGGCTGAACCATTCGGCCCATATACCTAGATAATATTAATGGTTAATATTATGGATTTAAAATGGGCTTCAAATGGACCTTATAGATGATTAATTGATTGGATCAATTTATCCCTACATGAGATGTATGGATGTGTGATGTGCTACGTACATGGGCCATAAGTGCTTGGCCCATGCTCAATCGACAGTGGCTCTTGCGCACACCATGGCTGAATGCACATCATTGCCATGGTGTCCCTTTTGGTCATTGGATGACCTCCCTCAGTGGTGGGCCCCACACCTCATCAAGAGGTTACGTGCGGAACCCTAGCCAATTTAGGCCCATCGAAATCTGACTTTATGAAAGTCAGTGGGAGTCACTTTGGTTTGACCTAGATCAAACTAGGGCATAATTAACTGTTCCATCCAGCTAATATGAGTGCATGTGATAGGGAGATTCATATTATGAACTCTCTAAAGGCCTTCCATCATTAGCATGAGGATGGGTCCTTCAGTAATGAGGAAACGCACCAGAAAATGGGCTATCCATTTGCTGTTGGGCTTGTCTGAGTGTTTCATAAGATGATAGGGACTTCATAGACCGATGTGGGAGGGGCATCACCAGAAAATGGAAACTCTCTCATGGTACCTTGGCGTTCACGAATATGATGGGTAAGCACTCACTGGACAGAAAGGTTTACCTGAAAATGGCTCTGAACCTTGTCTGACAGAGGCCAAAGGGAAAACTCATATGATGAGTGGATATGATCCTTCAAAGAAAGGTGGTGGGGTTATGCAGCTGAAACAGTTGGCTCCATGCACCCTATGTGATTTCCCACATTCCCAGAGACAACCCGTAGTCTCCGTCACTGAGAAAGGAGGGAAATCTCAGAGATGAATAAATGGAAATGTAGATTAAAATCCATATCTATGAAATGAAGATGAATCAAATTAGGTTGTGGACTGATGTTTGCTCTTTTATCAGAAAATGGCAAACGGATCATTTGCAAAATTGCTTGATGACAACAAGTTGAAGGGCCCAAACTATGCCGACTGGTACAGGAACCTTATGCTGGTCCTAGCTTCTGAAAAGTTAGATAAAGTGGCTAAGAATCCTGCCCCAGAGCGTCCGGGTGATAGGGCTTCTGAGGCCCGAAGGAGAGACTATCAGGAATGGGAGGAGAAAAACTCACTTGCCCGGTATTACATCATTGCTTCCTTGGACAACCCAATACAGAGGTAGTTCGATCAGATCGAACTTGCCAGGGACATATTGGATAGTCTCAGGACGATGTATGAAGAGCATAATCGTTCTACTCGACAAAAGGTCTTGAAACAGTTCATGACCGCACAAATGTCCAAGGGCCAACAAGTTCACGACCATTGTCTTCAGATGATGGAATACATCAACGAACTGGAGGCTCTTGGATCCGGGCTAGACCTTGTGACCCAGATAGATGCCATCTATAATTCTTTGCCTCCTTCCTTTAATCCGTTCATCATGAACTTTAACATGAACAAGCTGAAAGTCAGCCTACAAGAGCTCAGCAATATGTTGCAAAGAGCTGAAGAACTGATTAAAAAGGATGAGCCCGTAGCTATGCTTGTTGAAGCTAGCAAGACAGGCAAGAGAAAGAGGAAGGCAAAGAAGCCTCAGAAGAAAGCCACTAAGGGCAATAAGTAGAAGAAAGACAAAGCATGGGATGCCTGTCACTTCTGCAAGAAGACCAGCCACTGGAAAAGGAACTGTCCTACCTCCCTGGAATCCAAGAAAGGTAATTTCGAAACTTGTGTTATAGAAACCAATCTGTTGGTAGCTTCTGCGTCCTGGTGTATTGACTCCGGGGCTTCAACTCATGCATGTAACTCACTGCAGGGGTTCAAGGTAAGCAGAAGGCTGAGTGAAGGAGAAGTCACACTCTACTTGGGGGCTACTACAACTGTTGCAGCTGCGGCCATAGGAACCGTGGGGTTACATTTTAGAGAAGGAACAATTGTACTGAAAGATTGTCTTTATGAACACAATTTAAGGAGAAATTTGATTTCTGTCTCAAAACTATGTGCAGATGGTTATTCTGTCTTCTTTAGTAATACGATTACTATTAAAAGAAACAACAGATTCATCGCATACGGGGAACTGGAGAACGGTCTCTATGTTCTACATCCTTCTCTAGAAACTAACATAACCGAAACTACGTCGGCTGAAATACCCAAGAAGAGAACCCGTGATACAGTTAATCCCACATGTCAGTGGCATTACCGACTTGGCCACATCGGTGTTGACCGAATCACAAGGCCGGTAAAGGATGGTCCTTTGGATTTTCTAACCGTAGAAAATCTACCCACTTGTAAGCTTTGCCTTCAAGGTAAGATGACTAAGCGGCCATTTGACGGTAAGCCTAAAAGATCAGCAGACCCACTTGACCTAATACATACTGATGTATGTGGTCCCCTGAGTGTTAGGACACGGAATCAACACGTGTATTTCATCACCTTCACAGATGATTTTTCATGATATGTTTATGTGTACCTAATGAGACACAAATCTGAATCCTTTGAAAAGTTCAAAGAGTTTAGACAAGAGGTCGAGAAACAGTTAGGGAGAGAAATTAAAGCCCTTCATTCAGATCAAGGTGGCGAGAATCTCTCTGACGAATTCAGGGACTACTTAAAGGACAATGGGATAGTATCACAATTAGCTCCTCCTGCTACACCACAA
This sequence comes from Nelumbo nucifera, assembly GCF_055504915.1. NCBI lineage: Eukaryota > Viridiplantae > Streptophyta > Magnoliopsida > Proteales > Nelumbonaceae > Nelumbo > Nelumbo nucifera. Next base: position 83,312,245 of record NC_142651.1, read on the forward strand.
CTTAACGGTGTTTCAGAGAGGAGGAATAGGACCTTATTGGATATGGTCCGGTCGCTTCTCATACACTCAAAGTTACCCACATCCTTTTGGGGTTACGCATTAGAGATTACGATTTACGTGCTGAATCGGGTTCCAACCAAATCGGTTCCGAATACTCCATATGAACTTTGGACTGGAAAAAAACCAAGTGTCAGACACTTGAAGATTTGGGGTTGTCCAGCACCCGTTAAAAGAACGAGTGCAGACAAGTTGGAGTCCAAGACCAGTCGTTACCTATTTGTAGGCTACCCAAAAGGCTCTGTAGGTTACCTATTGTATGACCCAAGTGAGTAGAAAGTGTTCTGCAGTCGAAATGCGCAATTCTTGGAAACCGATTACATCTTGGACACCCATCGTCCAGAAGTTGTTCTTGATGAGGAGAGCTCAGGAGTAGTGGGAGATGTCCCACAAGTTCTAGGTAGTGACCAACTTAGAAGGTCCACTAGGGTATCCAGGCCACCAGTCCGTTATGGTTATGACTAGGATAGTTACCTGGTGGAAACCTTGACTAGTGAGGTGGATCCCGTGACTTACGCGGAAGCTATGTTGGACATAGATTCCCAGAAGTGGGTGGAGGCCATGAGAGCAGAGATGGACTCAATGAAGACCAATGGAGTCTGGATTCTAGTAGATCCGCCCTCCGAGGTAAAAGCAATTGGTTGCAAATGGATTTACAAGAGGAAGAAGGGCCCCGATGGTAGGGTTGAGACCTTCAAAGCTCGTCTAGTGGCGAAAGGGTACACTCAAAAAGAGGGCATCGATTATGAGGAAACCTTTTCGCCTGTGGCCATACTTAAATCCATTAGGATCTTGCTAGTTGTAGCAGCATACCATGATTATGAGATTTGGCAGATGGATGTCAAAACTGCATTCCTGAATGGAGATCTTACTGAAGATATCTATATGCAGCAGCCGCAAGGCTTCATTGCTGCAGGTCAGGAAAACATGGTATGTAAACTTAATAGATCCATTTATGGACTTAAGCAAGCTTCTAGAAGTTGGAATATCCGTTTTGAATCTACAGTCAAATCGTTTGACTTTGAGCAGAATCCGGATGAACCCTGTGTCTACAAGAAGTACAGTGGAGATAAGGTTACCTTCTTGGTTCCGTATGTAGATGACATTCTACTCATTGGGAATGATGTAGGAATGTTAACTACGGTGAAAGTATGGCTTTCACAGCAATTCTCCATGAAAGATCTTGGAGAAGCCTCCTATATACTGGGTCTTCGACTCTATAGAGATAAATCGAAGCGGATAATAGGATTATCCCAATCTGCTTACATTGACAAAATAGTCAAAAGATATAGCATGGAAAACTCCAAGAAAGGAAATGTTCCTTTCAGGCATAGAGTCACTCTCTCCAAGAAGATGTCTCCCAAGACTTCTGAGGAGATTGATGGCATGAAAGACGTTCCCTATGCCTCTGCCGTTGGGAGCATCATGTATGCCATGCTGTGCACTCGTCCTGACATTGCTCAGGTGGTGAGTGTAGTAAGCAGATTTCAGGCCAACCCAGGGCAGGAGCACTGGACTGCTGTGAAAAACATACTTAAGTACCTTCGAAGGACAAAAGAGTTTTGTCTAGTATTTGACGGTAGATCACTACAGATCCAAGGGTATACAGATGCTGATTTCCAGTCGGATCCAGATGATAGAAAGTCTACATCTAGATATGTTTTCACGATAGGATCGTGTGTTGTTTGCTGGAATGTCAGCAAACAGGGGTCCTAAGTAGCAAATTAACAGTCCACAACCCAAGCCGAACACATTGCTGTAAGTGAGGCTGCCTTATGAATGAAGGTGTTCATTCCTAAATTTGGAATTCAGTAAATCACCCATTCCACTGTTGTATACACTGGACCTACAGGAGGATGATGTTAAGAGGTAGCATCAGTGGAGAATGTGGTAGACCCATTTACTAAGCCACTGACACAGAAAGTGTTTATGAAACACGTGGAAAGCATGGGACTCCGGCTTGTACTTGATTGGATCTAAGTGCAAGTGGGAGCTATTAGACAGTTTTGTATGCCCTTAGCTTCAATCAGAATGATGTACTTTATGAGTTTATTGTAAATGAATAAAAGTGCATATTTGATTCATGTTACCTTGGTATGTTTCTGTGTAATACCCTTAAACTGGACACTTAATGAGACTCGTGTTAGTTTAGAATGTTCACAGCCAGTGGGTCGGTCTGGGGAGAGATCTATCCTAATAAGGCTGACACTGTGGTGCCACCAAGTCGGTTGGGGTGGCCTGCCTCAGCTGCTAGGGTGAGACCCTAGGGACATACAGTGTAGGATTAATTGAATCTTTGAACTGGACCAGATTTCCAGTATTTCCCTGGACCTTGGAGATTGATGGGCAAAACCGGAAAGTTACACCCAACCCCTAGACTCGATTATGATACTGCACTAGGTGTCGGATTGGACTGTCTTTGATGTACCAATCAGTGAGATCCTTAGCGGGGGTCAAAACCTGGGTATGTTGGGACAGTTTGAGAATTCATCTGAGTGGATGATCATAGTGACAAGATCAGCCCCTTTGTCAGACAAAGGTAATGATCGGGGATGCACTCTCACTGATGGAAACCAAGACTGCCGAGGGAGAGGTCCTCTCTTGTCGGGCAGTGTATGATCATTATGGGCTGAGAGGTTATGTGTAAGACCATTGAGGGTAATACCTGATGGGCTAATCTTGCATCTGCACTCCGTCCTTGGGTGTTACAAGGTGGATTGGCCTAGGGACCACTTAGGGTAAGTGTTGGGCCCATAGAGCCCATTTGATGGGTTTCAGGGGGTGCACTGTCCATAACAGTGCATTCGGCCAGGCCTTTTAACAAAGGCTGGGCCGAACCCTTGTGGCTGATGTGTAGATTAATGCTTGGGTCCCATGCCATACAAGGAAGCCCAACTGGGCAGCAGTTAGGAAGGTTAAGTGAGCACATAAGCTTAATGGGCCTAAAGCCCATTTCGAACTGGGCTATTTAATTAGTTAATTATGGGGCGAATTCTGAGATGGATTAGTAGATTGGATAGGGTCAAGACCCTATCCACTCAGAGAGTCCAGATCTGAATGTGATTCAGATCTAGAAACCTCCTAATGAGATCAGGAGAAAGCTAATATAATCTGCAAATAAGATAAGGGTTTATCGTTATCACCTAAAGAGAGGGCTGATCCAAATATGATTTGGATAAGCAGCTCCTAATTGGATTTGGAGCTGATCCTTTTGGTTTACAAAAGAAGGAAGGGGCGGCAGCCTTTAGAAGAATGAGATATTCACATCCTCTTTAGTGCTGAAAAATACAGAAGAAAGAATTAAGCAACCCTGCAGAATTCTTTTTTGCCGCCTCCTTGTTCTTGCCGTCCTGTTTGCCAGTTCGATCTCCAGTTGTGGGAGAAGTCAAGATTCGAGCTTGACATCAGTTCTTTGAGAAAGAATTGATAGGAAGTTGTGCTCACGTGCCATCCTGTTGTTTTTTGTGAAGGACAGAATTCTTGGAGAAGAATACTGCTGATTCTGCTCCATCCTGCACTGCGCCATCTTCACTGGGAGCAGTCTTTGGATCCTTCCTTGGGCATGAACACCTTCGTTGGGGGATACTATTTCTCCGTATCAGGTATAATCTTCTCCTACTCCTTTTGCTTCAGATCTGGTTCAGTTTATGGTTCAAGAATGATCCTTGAAAATATGATTTTCTAAATAGGGAATGCGATTCTCTTGTTCACGCAGCACACAAACTAGTGTAGATACTCTCTGTGGGAACGATCCTTACTCGCACTACTACATTTATTTTTAGGAGTATAGGCTTTATTTTTGGGTGCGTACGACAGCACACCAAATTTTGGCGCCATTGCCGAGGAGTTTTTCTAATTGGTTTTTTGTGCTCATTGTGATCATTTTTCATTCTTGAAAGTTTTGAAAAGAAAAAAAAATAGAGATCACTTTGATTGTTTATGTTTTAGCGTAGAATATTTTCTGTCTTATTTATTTATTTTCAATACTCTAGATTTTTTTTATGATATGTCGTTCATGGTTCATTAGGGTTTCCTTGATTTATGCCTGTAACTGGATTTTCTAAGCAAGGTGATTTGCAGTACGATCCAGAAATAGAAGGAACTTTGTGCAGGTTAAGGAGGGAAGCTCAAAGTCATTCTAAAGAGAACGATCCAGCTTTTGATTCCCTATCTGTTAGCGGTTCTGATTTGAGAGAGGAGGAAATCATGGCTGGAAATCGAACTCTGAAAGAGATTGCTTTCCCTGATTTGAATCAACAACCCTTTTGCATAACATTTCCTGCTTTAGATGTTGATGCTACTTTTGAATTAAAATCTGGATTGATACATCTCTTGCCCACTTTTCATGGTCTTGCTAGTAAGGATCATCACAAGCATTTGAAGGAGCTTCATGTGGTATGCACGAGTATGAAACCCACGGGGGTGACTGAAGAACAAATTAAACTAAGAGCCTTTCTGTTTTCTTTGAAGGATTCGGCTATGGATTGGCTCTATTATCTACCCTCCGGGAGTATTACCACATGAAACGAGATGAAGAAGTTATTTTTGGAGAAGTACTTCCAACCTTCAAGGGCGGCCAACATTAGAAAAGAAATTTGTGTTGTAAGTGAAGGGATGAGAGATCCATCCTATGGACGCCCAAAGATTGCGGAATAATGGGGCGAATTTCAAAAATTTTTCTCTCCCTTCAACTGGGAATCGCAATCCCTATTTAGAAAATCATATTTTCAAGGATCATTCTTGAACCTTAAACTGAATCAGATCTAAACCAAAAGGAGTAGGAGAGAATTATACCTGATACAGAGAAGTAGTATCTCCCAACGGAGGTGTTCATGCCCAAGGAAGGATCCAAAAACTGCTCCCACTAAAGATGGCGCAGTGCAGGATAGAGCAGAATCAGCAGTGTTCTTGTCCAAGAACTCTGTCCTTCGCAAGAATTAGCAGGATGGTACGTGAGCATAGCTTCCTTTCAATCCTTTCTCAAAGAACTGATGTCAAGATCCAATCTTGACTTCTCCCACAATTGGAGATCAAACTAGCAAACAGGGCGGCAAGAACAGGAGGCGGCAAGAGAGTATTCACAGGGTGCAGAATTCTCTCTTCTTATTTTCAGCACTAAGGGAAATCTGATGTGTGTCTCTTAGGCTGCCACCCCCTTCTTTTGTTAACCTAAAAGATCAGCTCCTAATCCAATTAGGAGCAGCTTATCCAAATCATATTTGGATAAGACTTCTCTTTAGGTGATAGGGATAAACCCTTATCTTATCTGCAGATTAGATTAGCTTTCCCCTAATCTCATTAGGAGGTTTCTAGATCCGAATCATATTCAGATCTGGACACTCTGAGTGGATAGGATTAAGACCCTATCCTATCTGCTAATCCATCTCAGAATTCGCCCCTTTAATTAACTAAATGCATAGCCCAGTTCGAAATGGGCTTTAGGCCCATTAAGCTTATGTGCTCACTTATCCTTCCTAACTGCTGCCCAGTTGGGCTTCCATGTATGGCGTGGGACCCAAGCATTGATCTACACATTAGCCACATGGGTTCGGCCCAGCTTTTGTTACAAGGCCTGGCCGAATACACTGTTAAAGATAGTGCACCCCTAAAACCCATCGAATGGGCTCTATGGGCCCAACACTGACCCTAATTGGTCCCTGGGCCAAGCCACCTTGTAACACCTAGGGACTGTGGGCAGATGCAAGATTAGCCCATCAGGTATTATACTCAATGGTCTTACACTTAACCTTTCAGCCCATAATGATCATACACTGCCCGACAAGAGAGGACCTCTCCCTCGGCTACAAGGAACAATGTTGCACTCTCTGCTTATATGGATCCCGGGAATTAAAACCTTCTTGCAAACATTTTAGAAACCATAATATATATACTTTTATATCTCATATAAAATATACTTTGCAAAACAAATCTCAACGGTTGAAATCGACTGCCGGCAGTCTTGGTTTCCATCAGTGAAAGTGCATCCCCGATCATTACCTTTGTCCGACAAAGGGGCTGATCCTGTCACTATGATCACCCACTCAGATGAATTCTCAGACTGTCCCAACATACCCAGGTTTTGACCCCCGCTAAGGATCTCACTGATTAGTACATCAAAGACAGCCCGATCCGACACCTAATGCAGTATCATAATCGAGTCTAGGGGTCAGGTGTAACTTTCCAATTTTGCCCATCAATCTCCAAGGTCCAGGGCAATACTGGAAATCTGGTCCAGTTCAAAGATTCAATTAATCCTACACTGTATGTGCCTAGGGTCTCACCCTGGCAGCTGAGACAGGCCACCCCAACCGACTTGGTGGCACCACAGTGTCAGCCTTGTCAGGATAGATCTCCCCAGACCGACCCACTGGCTGTGAACATTCTAAACTAACACGAGTCTCATTAAGTGTCCAGTTTAAGGGTATTACACAGAAACATACCAAGGGAACATGAATCAAATATGCACTTTTATTCATTTACAATAAACTCATAAAGTACATCATTCTGATTGAAGCTAAGGGCATACAAAACTGTCTAACAGCTCCCATTTCCACTTAGGTCCAATCAGGCACTAGCCAGAGTCCTTTGCTTTCCACGTGTTTCTCAAACACTTTCTCTGATAGTGGCTTTGTCAATGGGTCTGCTACATTTTCTGCCGATGCTACCTTCTAAATCAGGACGTCCCCTCTACCAACAATATCCTGCAGTACGTGGTACTTCCTCTTGATGTGCTTCGACTTCGAGTGGGCTCGGGGCTCCTTAGCCTGAGCAATGGCTCCATTGTTGTCACACAACAATGGGATGGGTGGTCTGCTGGACGGAACTACTCCGAACTCGTGAACGAACTTCTTCATCCACACGGCTTCTTTGGCAGCCTCACTTGCGGCAATGTACTCGGCCTCGGTCCTGGAGTCTGCAGTGGACCCCTGTTTGCTGCTTTTCCAGCAAACAACAAACGATCCTATCGTGAAAACATATCCAGATGTAGACTTTCTATCATCTGGGTCTGACTGGAAATCAGCATCTGTATACCCTTGGATATGTTGTGAGCTACCGTCGAATACTAGACAAAACTCTTTTGTCCTTCGAAGGTACTTAAGTATGTTTTTCACAGCAGTCCAATGCTCCTGCCCTGGGTTGGCCTGAAATCTGCTTACTACACTCACTGCTTGAGCTATGTCAGGACGAGTGCACAACATGGCATACATGATGCTCCCTACGGCTGAGGCATAAGGAACGTCTTTCATGCCATCAATCTCCTCAGAAGTCTTGGGAGACATCTTCGAGAGAGAGTGACTCCGTGCCTGAAAGGAACATTTCCTTTTTTGGAGTTTTCCATGCTGTATCTCTTGACTATTTTCTCAATGTAAGCAGATTGGGATAATCCTATTATCTGCTTCGATCTATCTCTATAGAGTCGAAGACCCAGTATATAGGAGGCTTCTCCATGATTTTTCATGGAGAATTGCTGTGATAGCCATACTTTCACCGTAGTTAACATACCTACATCATTCCCAATGAGTAGAATGTCATCTACATACAGAACCAAGAAGGTAACCTTATCTCCACTGTACTTCCTGTAGACACAGGGTTCATCCGGATTCTGCTCGAAGTCAAACGATTTGACAATAGAGTTAAAACGGATGTTCCAACTTCTAGAAGCTGGCTTAAGTCCATAAATGGATCAGTTAAGTTTACATACCATGTTTTCCTATCCTACAACAATGAAGCTTTGCGGCTGCTGCATATAGATATCTTCAGTAAGATCTCCATCCAGGAATGTAGTTTTGACATCCATTTGCCAAATCTCATAATCATGGTATGCTGCTACAGCTAGCAGGATCCTAATGGATTTAAGCATGGCCACAGGCGAAAAGGTTTCCTCATAATCGATGCCCTCTTTCTGAGTGTACCCTTTTGCCACCAGACGAGCCTTGAAGGTCTCAACCTTACCATCGGGGCCCTTCTTCCTCTTATAAATCCATTTGCAACCGATTGCTTTTACCCTGGAGGGCGGATCTACTAGAGTCCAGACTCCATTGAGTCCATCTCTGCTCTCATGGCCTCCACCCACTTCTGGGAATCTATATCCAACATAGCTTCTGCGTAAGTCAAGGGATCCTCCTCACTAGTCAAGGTTTCCACCAAGTAACTATCTTGGTCATAACCATAACAGACTGGTGGCCTAGATACCCGAGTGGATCTTCTAGGTTGGTCACTACCTGGAACTTGTGGGACATCTCCCACTGCTCCTATGCTCTCCTCATCAAGAACAATTTCTTGACGATGGGTGTCCAGGATGTAATCGATTTCCAAGAATTGCGCATTTCGAGTGCAGAACACTTTCTGCTCACTTGGGTCATAGAATAGGTAACCTACAGAGCCTTTTGGATAGCCTACAAATAGGCAACGGCTGGTCATGGATTCCAACTTGTCTACACTCGTTCTTTTAACGTGTGCTGGACAACCCCAAATCTTCAAGTGTCTGACACTTGGTTTCTTTCCGGTCCAAAGTTCATATGAAGTATTCGGAACCGATTTGGTTGGAACCCGATTTAGTACGTAAATCGCAGTCTCTAATGCGTGACCCCAAAAGGATGTGGGTAACTCTGAGTGTATGAGAAGCGACCGGACCATATGCAATAAGGTCCTATTCCTCCTCTCTGAAACACCGTTAAGTTGTGGTGTAGCAGGAGGAGCTAATTGTGATACTATCCCATTGTCCTTTAAGTAGTCCCTGATTTCGTCAGAGAGATACTCGCCACCTCGATCTGATCAAAGGGCTATAATTTCTCTCCCTAACTGTTTCTCGACCTCTTGTCTAAACTCTTTGAACTTTTCAATGGATTCAGATTTGTGTCTCATTAGGTACACGTAACCATATCGTGAAAAATCATCTGTGAAGGTTATGAAATACACGTGTTGATTTCGTGTCCTAACACTTAGGGGACCACATACATCAGTATGTATTAGGTCAAGTGTGCCTATACATCTTTCAGGCTTACCGTTAAATGGCCGTTTCGTCATCTTGCCTTGTAGGCAAGGCTCACAAGTGGGAAGATCTTCTACAGTTAGAAAATCCGAAGGACCATCCTTTACCAACCTTGTGATTCGGTCAATACCGATGTGGCCTAGTCGGAAATGCCACAGACACGTGGGATTAACTGTATCACGGGCTCTCTTCTTGGGTATTTCAGCCGACGTAGTTTTGGTTATGTTAGTTTCTAGAGAATGATGTAGAACATAGAGACCGTTCTCCAGTTCGCCGTATGCGATGAATCTGTTATTTCTTTTAACAGTAATCGTATTACTAAAGAAGACAGAATAACCATCTGCATACAGTTTTGAGATAGAAATCAAATTTCTCCTTAAATTTTGTACATAATGACAATCTATCAGTACAATTGTTCCTTCTCTAAAAAATAACTCCACGGTTCCTATGGCTGCGGCTGCAACAGTTGCATTAGTCCCCAAGTAGAGTGTGACTTCTCCTTCACTTAGCCTTCTGCTTACCTTGAACCCCTGCAGTGAGTTACACGCATGAGTTGAAGCCCCGGAGTCAATACACCAGGACGCAGAAACTACCAATAAATTGGTTTCTATAACACAAGTTTCGAAGTTACCTTTCTTGGATTCCAGGTAGGCAGGACAATTCCTTTTCCAGTGGCTGGTCTTCTTGCAGAAGTGACAGGCATCCGATGCTTTGTCTTTCTTCTGCTTCTTGCTCTTAGTGGTTTTCTTCTGAGGCTTCTTTGCCTTTCTACTTTCTCTTGCCTGTCTTGCCAGTTTCAACAAGCATGGCTACAGGCTCATCCTTTCTAATCCGTTCTTCAGCTCTTTGCAACATATTGCTGAGCTCTTGCAAGCTAACATTCAGCTTGTTCATGTTATAGTTCATGATGAACGGATTAAAGGAAGGAGGCAAAGAATTAAGGATAGCATCTATCTGGGTTGCAAGGTCTAGCCCGTATCCAAGAGCCTCCAGTTCGTTGATGTATCCCATCATCCGAAGACAATGGTCGTGAACTTGTTGACCCTTGGACATTTGTGCGGTCATGAACTGTTTCAAGACCTTTTGTCGAGTAGAACGATTATGCTCTTCATACATTGTCCTGAGACTGTCCAATATGTCTTTGGCAAGTTCAATCTGATCGAACTACCTCTGTATCAGGTTGTCCAAGGAGGCAATGATGTAACACCGAGCAAGGGAGTTTTTCTCCTCCCATTCTTGATAGTCTCTCCTTCGGGCCTTAGAAGCCCTATCACCCGGACGCTCCGGGGCAGGATTCTTTGCCACTTTGTCCAGCTTTTCAGAAGCTAGGACCAGCATCAGGTTCTTGTACCAGTCAGCATAGTTTGGGCCCTTCAACTTGTTGTCATCAAGCAGTTTTACAAATGATCCGTTTTCCATTTTCTGATAAAAGAGCAAACATCAGTCCACAACCTAATTTGATTCATGTTCATTTCATAAATATGGATTTTAATCTACGTTCCATTTCCATTTATTCGTCTCTGAGATTTCCCTCCTTTCTCAGTGACGGAGACCACGGGTTGTCTCTGGAAATGTGGGAAATCACATAGGGTGCATGGAGCCAACTGTTTCAGCTGCATAACCCCACCACCTTTCTGTGAAGGATCATATCCACTCATCATATGAGTTTTCCCTTTGGCCTCTGCCAGACAAGGTTCAGAGCCGTTTTCAGGTAAACCTTTATATCCAGTGAGTGCTTACCCATCATATTCGTGAACGCCAAGGTACCGTGAGAGAGTTCCCATTTTCTGGTGAAGCCTCTCCCACATCGGTCTATGACACCCCTATCATCTTATGAAACACTCAGACAAGCCCAACAGCAAATGGATAGCCCATTTTCTGGTGTGTTTCCTCATTACTGAAGGACCCATCTTCATGCTAATGATGGAAGGCCTTTAGAGTGTTCATCATATGAATCTCCCTATCACATGCACTTATATTAGCTGGAGGGAACAGTTAATTACGCCCTAGTTCTCATTTTAGGTCAAACCAAAGTGTCTCCCACTGACTTTCATAAAGCCAGATTTCAGTGGGCTTGAATCGGCTAGGGTTCCGCATGTAACCTCTTGATGAGGTGTGGAGCCCACCATTGAGGGAGGTCATCCAATGACCAAAAGGGACACCATGGCAATGATGTGCATTCAGCCATGGTGTGCGCAAGAGCCACTGTCGATGGAGCATGGGCCAAGTACTTATGGCCCATGTACGTAGCACATCACACATCCATACATCACATGCAGGGATAAATTGATCCAATCAATTAATCATCTGTAAGGCCCATTTGAAGCCCATTTTAAATCCATAATATTAACTATTAATATTATCTAGGTATATGGGCCGAATGGTTCAACCCATATAGCTTTAAATGTCAAGTGGGCTTTTAGCAGTGTTAACCTTTTAAAACTGGGCCTTTACAGGTTGGGCTGACTTAACCATTTAATTAAAAACCAATCCTTAGGCCCATTAGGGGGAAAATTAGGGCTGACTTTCAGACTTGATTAAACCCTAGATTCGGTTCAAACTATTTGAACCAATCTTGGTTCGAATGGGTCTAGGATTTGATCTTTAATCAAATCTTTAATTCAAGAAAATAATATGAAATTAAATACTGATAAAAGAAAAACAAGAATCAGTCTATCAGGGCTGTTCGCACAATCCATCCTGCAAAATAGAGGTTAGATCACTGAATGCAGTTTCACAAATTGCAAATTGCAAATAGCGATTCTCCCATCTGCGGAATCTCCTTCTCTGCAAAATCTCCTTTTCTGCGCTGCCATCTTCGATCCAAAATAAAATAAATAGAAATCCTATTTCTATTAATAATTACATCCGATCGAATACCTATACATTGAGTCAAGAAAATAAAAAAAAATTATTTACAGACCAAAAATAATTCAAGAACTGCAAAATCGTAGGTTCCCTGCACAAACCAAGAATTCGATTTCCTCTTGTACGAATAGCCCATAAATCAAGGAAATCATAAAGAACAATTCTAAATAATAATCAGATTTATGTAAAATTAATTTCAGATTATTCGCCCATTAATTTTGGGAACAGAATTTCCCAAAACCCATATCTGCGCAAATCGGGTAGAACACCTTCTGCCCATTTGCGCAGGTTCAGATCTGAAACAAGATGGTTAAAGATTTGAACTTAGCTCTGATACCACTGAAGGGATGAGAGATCCATCCTATGGACGCCCAAAGATTGGGGAATAAGGGGGCGAATTTCAAAAATTTTTCTCTCCCTTCAACTGGGAATCGCATTCCCTATTTAGAAAATCATATTTTCAAGGATCATTCTTGAACCTTAAACTATATCAGTTCTGAACCAAAAGGAGTAGGAGAGAATTATACCTGATACGGAGAAGTAGTATCTCCCAACGGAGGTGTTCACGCCCAAGGAAGGATCCAAACACTGCTCCCACTGAAGATGGCGCAATGCAGGATGGAGCAGAATAAGCAGTGTTCTTCTCCAAGAACTCTGTCCTTCGCAAGAATCAGCAGGATGGTACATGAGCACAGCTTCCTTTCAATCCTTTCTCAAAGAACTGATGTCAAGATTGGAGATCGAACTGGCAAACAGGGCGGCAAGGACAGGAAGGCGGCAAGAGAGTATTCGTAGGGTGCAGAATTCTCTCTTCTTGTTTTCAGCACTAAGGGAAATCTGATGTGTGTCTCTTAGGCTGCCGCCCCCTTCTTTTGTTAACCTAAATGATCAGCTCCTAATCCAATTAGGAGCAGCTTATCCAAATCATATTTGGATAAGACTTCTCTTTAGGTGATAGGGATAAACCCTTATCTTATCTGCAGATTAGATTAACTTTCCCCTAATCTCATTAGGAGGTTTCTAAATCTCAATCATATTCAGATCTGGACTCTCTGAGTGGATAGGATTAAGACCCTATCCTATCTGCTAATCCATCTTAGAATTCGCCCCTTTAATTAACTAAATGAATAGCCCAGTTCGAAATGGGCTTTAGGCCCATTAAGCTTATGTGCTCACTTATCCTTCCTAACTGCTGCCCAGTTGGGCTTCGTTGTATGGCATGGGACCCAAGCATTGATCTACACATCAGCCACATGGGTTCAGCCCAGCCTTTGTTACAAGGCCTGGCCAAATACATTGTTAAAGACAGTGCACCCCCTAAAACCCATCGAATGGTCTCTATGGGCCCAACACTTAACCTATGTGGTCCCTGGGCCAAGCCACCTTGTAACACCCAGGGACTGTGGGCAAATGCAAGATTAGCCCATCAGGTATTATCCTCAATGGTCTTACACTTAACCTCTCAGCCCATAATGATCATACACTGCTCGACAAGAGAGGACCTCTCCCTCGGCTGCAATGAACAATGTTGCACTCTCTGCTTATATGGATCCCGAGAATTAAAACCTTTTTGCAAACATTTTAGAAACCATAATATATATACTTTTATATCTCATATAAAATATACTTTGCAAAACAAATCTCAACGATAGAAATCGGCTGCCGGCAGTCTTGGTTTCCATCAGTGAGAGTGCATCCCCGATCATTACCTTTGTCCGACAAAGGGGCTGATCTTGTCAGTATGATCACCCACTCAGATGAATTCTCGGACTGTCCCAACATACCCAGGTTTTGACCCCTGCTAAGGATCTCACTGATTGGTACATCAAAGACAGCCCGATCTGACACTTAGTGCAGTATTATAATCGAGTCTAGGGGTTGGGTGTAACTTTTCAGTTTTGCCCATCAATCTCCAAGGTCCAGGGCAATACTGGAAATCTGGTCCAGTTCAAAGATTCAATTAATCCTACACTGTATGTGCCTACGGTCTCACCCTGGCAGTTGAGACAGGCCACCCCAACTGACTTGGTGGCACCACAGTGTCAGCCTTGTCAGGATAGGTCTCCCCAGACCGACCCACTGGCTGTGAACATTCTAAACTAACACGAGTCTCATTAAGTGTCTAGTTTAAGGGTATTGCACAGAAACATACCAAGGGAACATGAATCAAATATGCACTTTTATTCATTTACAATAAACTCATAAAGTACATCATTCTGATTGAAGCTAAGGGCATACAAAACTGTCTAACAGTAATGCAGTACAACGGGGAGTCCTTACATGAATACTGGGAATGTTTTAAAAAATTATGTGCAAGCTGCCCCCATCATCAAATCAGTGAGCAGCTACTCACTGATGGGAAAGATGGATTGGAAATTTCCATTAGTAAGCATCTTGAGAAAGAGGAGTTAACCTTGAGTTCTAATTTGCAGGAAACCATTGTAGCATTGAATGGCTCTCCGGAGATACAACAATCTGGTAATGTTCCTTATATTACGTTACTAATTTCTACTGGGAGACCTTTACCCTCTGTTTTGTTGGCCCCTATTCCAGTTTTAGGCTTTCATCAGGGAGAGTGCATTCCCCAATCATTCACTTTGTCTGACAAAGGGGTTGATTCTGTCACTATGATCAGCCACTTAGGTGAATTCTCAAACTACCCCAACATACCCAGGTTTTGATCCCCGCTAAGGATCTCACTGATTGGCATATCACAGGCAGCCCAATCCAACACCTAGTGCAGTACCGTAATCGAGTCTAGGGGTTAGGTGTAACTTTCTAGTTTTTCCCATATGTCTCCAAGGTCCAGGGCATAATTGGAAAATGGTCCAGTTCAGAGTTTCAAGCAAACCCACACTACATGTGCTTCGAGTCTAACCCTAGCAGCTGAGACAAACCACCCTAATCGACTTGGCAGAACATTAGTGTCAGCCTTGGCAGGATAAACCTCCCCAGATCTACCCAATGGCTGTAAACATTCTAAACTAACATGAGTCTCATAAATGTCCAGTTTAAGGGTAATACACAGAAGCATACCAGATATAACATGAATCAATTGTGTACTTTATTCATTTACAATAAATGTCTAACGTAAATCAATCTGATTGGAGCTAAGGGCATAAACTGCCTAACAACTCCCACTTGCACTTAGGTCCAATCGGGTACAAGCCGGAGTCCCATACTGTCCACGTGTTTCTCAAACTCTTTCTATGTCAGTTACTTTGTCAATGAGTCTGTGATGAGAATGCAATATATCATATTTTTCTCCCTTAATGTTTAGTCTTTTATACTTATTTAGTACCTAAATGGACTCATTATTCTTATATTTTGATTTAGGGCACAAATGGAGGCGTTAAGTGAAAAACAAAGCTAATCGGGTAATTCGGAATAGTTTCGTTACCGTGTCGTAATTTGAGCATAACTCTCTCATCCGAACTCCGATTGAGATGATTCAAGTTGCGTTGGAAGGAAAAACTCTACACCTTTCATGTTTTGTGTTTTGATAGATACTGACTACATCGAGGTCAAAATCAGATCCAAAGTAGTTGCAACTGCACTGCTGACGTGCTGAAAACGTTCCTTTGCCTTCAAGTTTTCATATGCGGAAATCACCACTCTCCCACTTGCATTAGAACTTTGTTTTATCTTATTTTTAATATTTTTCTTGATAAGTCACACTTGGAGACTGTTATCTAGAGCAAAATTTTAGGAGATTTTGTAGGCTTCTCTTGGGAAATGGGAAGTAGAGAGAAAAGAAAAGAGGAGAGGAAAAACAAGAAAGAAGACAATCAGACCTAGGCTGCTGCCCCTCTCTTCTTCCTCTCCAATTCTTTCTTGAGTTTTCACCATGACCATGCATGGCTAAATTCTGATACTTGGTCGAAGGAAACAGAAGCCTCAAAATCAACAAAACTGTGATATCTAATTTGATTTTTATTGTTTGATTTATGCTTTGAATATCGAATGTTCTTCTATGTTCATGTTTAGATCTTAGGAAGAACACTCGACTAAATTAAATGCAACCGCTTGTGCTTGTGTTGTTTAGCTTCATCGATCTCTAATGCTTAAGGCTACTACTAGATTAAATCTTTAACGCTTGTTTAGAGATTGTTCAATAGTAAGGGTTAAGCGGATCACTTGTTTTTTGATTAACTGTGATTAGGGAGATACAGGAAAGTAATTCCTATGATGAATATTCAAAGTTCGAATTGATATATCTTTGCATCAATGAGCAGTAGTGAATTTCTGATGGTGGATGTTGACTTAGACCAAGACTCATTCTTTTGATTAATTTCAGTACCTTGATTTGCATTGCTTCTCATTTGGTTTTCTTTCTTTTTAATTCTGGTTTTCGTTACATACAACCCCCCGCCTTCCATCCTTGTTCACGCAGCACACAAACTAGGGTAGATACTCTCTGTGGGAACGATCCTTACTCGCACTACTGCATTTATTTTTAGGAGTATAGGTTTTATTTTTGGGTGCCTACGACAGCACGCCAAATTTTGGTGCCGTTGTCAGAGAGTTTTCCTAATCGGTTTTTGTGCTCATTGTGATCATTGTTTCGTTCTTGAAACTTTTGAAAAGAAAAAAATTAGAGATCACTTTGATTGTTTGTGTTTTAGTGTAGAATATTTTCTGCCTTATTTATTTATTTATTTATTTTCATCACTCTAGATATTTTTATGATATGTCGTTCATGGTTTATTAAGGTTTCGTTGATTTATGCCTGTAACTCGATTTTCTAAGCAAGGTGATTTGTAGTACGATCTAGAAATAAAGGGAACTTTGTACAGGTTAAGGAGGGAAGCTCGGAGTCATTCTGAAGAGAACTATCCAGCTTTTGATTCCCTATCTGTTAGCGGTTCTGATTTGAGAGAGGAGGAAATCATGGCTAGAAATCAAACTCTGAAAGAGCTTGGTTTCCCTGATTTGAATCAACAACCCTTATGCATAACATTTCCTGCTTTAGATGCTGATGCTACTTTTGAATTAAAATCTGGACTGATACATCTCTTGCCCACTTTTCATGGTCTTGCAGGTGAGGATCCTCACAAGCATTTGAAGGAGCTTCATGTGGTATGCACGAGTATGAAACCCATGGGGGTGACTAAAGAACAAATTAAATTAAGAGCCTTTTCATTTTCCTTGAAGGATTCGGCTATGGATTGGCTCTATTATCTACACTCCGGGAGTATTACCACATGGAACGAGATGAAGAGGTTGTTTTTGGAGAAGTACTTCCCAGCTTCAAGGGCGGCCAACATTAGAAAAGAAATTTGTGTTGTAAGGCAGTACAACGGGGAGTCCTTACATGAATACTGGGAACGTTTTAAAAAATTATGTGCAAGCTGCCCCCATCATCAAATCAGTGAGTAGCTACTCATCCAGTATTTCTATGAGGGTCTTCAACCCACTGATAGGAGCATGATTGATGCTACTAGTGGAGGAGCTTTAGTGGACAAAACTTCCGAGGCCGCGAGAAACTTGATTGCAAATATGGCGACCAATTCTCAACAATTCGGCTCTAGGCTTGACCCTCCATCAAAGCATTGAATGTGGTAAATCTCTCTTCCCTTGAACAACAAATTGCGAGTCTAACTTCTCTTGTTTGTCAAATGGTTGCAGGTAATATGCAAACGGTGAAGGCTTGTGGGATTTGTTCGGTAGTAGTGGATCCAACTGATATGTGCCCAACTCTTCAAGAGGAGCCCATTGAGCAAGTGAATGCGGCAGGTGGTTTTCTGGGGCAACCGTAAAGGAAGTATGATCCCTATTCGAGAACATATAATCCGGGATGGAGGGATCATCCCAATCTCAGCTATGGGAATCCACAAAACTGCCCATGTTTCAAGCAATATCAGCCGCACCCCCCTAGACAACAACCATCCCAAACTTCTAATTCTGGTATGTCTTTAGAAGATATTGTTAAATCTCTTGCCACTAATACTTTGCAATTTCAGTAGGAGACGAGGGCCAGTATATAACATTTGGACAATCAGATGGGCTAGATGGCAACTGCAATTAGTCAGTTAGAGGTGCAAGGTTCGGGGAAATTACCCTCTCAAATGGTTATGAATCCAAGAGAAAATGTAAGTGCAATCGTTTTGAGAAGTGGTAAAGAGGTTGAGAAGCAAAGGCAGCCCCTGCATCGTCGAAGCAAAAAAAGGAGAAAGACATCATTCCCAATGATGATGAAGTACCCAAGCGTAAGTTTCCACCTCTTTCTGATTATTAACCGGTACCTCCTTTTCCTCATGCTTTAGCAAAATCTAGAAAAGATGAGCAGTTTAAAGATTTTTATGAAACTTTTCTGTAGATGCGAGGTAAATATTCCCCTTTTAGATGCTATTAAACAAGTACCTCGTTATGCTAAATTCCTAAAGGAACTGTGTACACATAAGAGGAAATAGAAACTAAAAGGATGTGAGAAGGTGAGAGTAGGGGAGAATGTTTCTGCAGTCATTTAAAGAAAACTCCCTACAAAGTGCAAAGATCCAGGTATGTTTACTATCCCTTGCATGATAGGTAACACTAGAATTGAGAAGGCCATGTTAGACTTAGGAGCTTCTATCAATGTCATGACATATTCTATATATGCTTCTTTGAAACTTGGACCTTTGAATAAAACTGGTGTTGTGATTCAATTGGCTGATAGATCTACTGTCTATCCTAAGGGTGTAGTTGAGGATGTTCTTGTGCAAGTTAATGATTTGGTTTTCCCTGCTGATTTCTACATGCTTGATGTGGATAATGGTGATCAAACCACTCCTATTTTGCTAGGAAGACCATTCTTAAAAAAATCCAAGACTAAGATAGATGTTCATAGTGGCACACTCACCATGGAAGTTGATGGTAAAATTGTTAAGTTTAATATTTATGATGCCATGAAATATCCTAGTGATGATAATCTTGTTTATTCTATAGATGTGATTAATTCTCTAGCACAGGAAGTCTTTGAACTTGATGGAAAAGATGGATTAGAAATTTCCATTAGTAAGCATCTTGAGAAAGAGGAGTTAACCTTGAGTTCTAATTTGCAGGAAACCGTTATTCTATAACATTCCTTATATTACGTTACCAATTTCTAATGGGAGACCTTTACCCTCTGTTTTGTAGGCCCCTATTCCAGATTTGAACCCACCCATGATGGATGAAAGGGGAGGACACAGAAAGTTGCAACTACAAGAGTAGAGGAAATTTGCAATGATGACCATGAAAGTGGAAGGATGTACAAGGAAAAGACGAAGGCTTTTCATGACAAAATGATCTTTAGAAAGGAGTTTAAAGTTGGTCAAAAAGTTTTTTACCATTTACCGCTTCGTCTGTTTCCAGGTAAGTTGCATTCTCGTTGGATTGGACCCTTTGTTGTTACTAATGTTTTTCCTCATGGTGCAACTGAAATTCAAAGTCTAGCAACTTCCAAAGCGTTCAAGGTGAATGGCCATTGACTGAAACATTTCTATGAAGGCTTCCAAGTAGAGAATGTGGAACAATTGGACCTTGAGGATCCGGTTTATGCTGATTAAAAAAGGGAAGTTTGTTTTTTTCTTTCTCTTCTTATTTTTGCATTTATTTTTTAGTTATCTTTTTGCCCTTTCATTGCATTTCACCTTACATTGGGGACAAAGTAAGTTGTATGTTTTAATTCTTGAATGAACTTCTTCATCCAAACGGCTTCCTTGGCAGCTTCACTTGCTGCAATGTACTCAACTTCAGCCATGGAATTTATTGTGGACCCTTGTTTGATGCTTTTCCAGCATTGGTATACCCCTATATCTGTAGTGAGCTACCATCAAATACTAGACAATTCTTTTGTCCTTTGAAGGTATTTGAGTATGTTTTTAATAGCTGTCCAGTGCTCCTATCCTAGGTTTGATTGATATCTACTTACCACACTCACAGCCTGAGCAATGTCTGGCCGAGTGCACAGCATGGCATACATGATGCTCCCTATGGCTGGGGCATAAGGAACTTCCTTCATGCTCTTAATCTTCTCAGGAGTCTTTGGAGACATACCCTTGGGGAGAGTGGCTCCATGCCTGAAAGGAACATTTCCTTTTTTGGAGTTCTCCATGCTGTATCTCTTCACAATTTTGCCAATGTAGGTAGACTGGGATAATTCTATTATCCTTTTTGATCTATCTATATAGAGTCAAAGTCCCAAGATGTAGGAGGCTTCTGATAAGCTTATATTTGTACATATTTTCATACCTCTAACTTGATGATTTTGGTAATAATGTTTTTGGAATTAGCATGGTGTTGCACTAATTATGATGAAATTGTCTTGCAAGGTGATTTAGAGCTTAATTGTGAAATTTTAAGGGGGAATTCAATTTAATTGATCAAGATAATCATAGAGGAAGGACCATGCAGCAATGATGCTCCTTGAGGTAGCCATGAAGGAGAGAATCCATTGAAATCAGATTTGATATGTATGCACAAAAATCGGGAAATTTCCTATTTTGATATAGTTTCTGTATTTTGGGCATTCAAATGGCTAATTAAAACTAAGAGATAGGGATAAAACTGTTATATTTATCACTCACCCTAATTCTGCCGCCAACCAAGTGCAATTCGAGCTACAAGTTTCGGGTCTAATAGTTAGTAGTGCAGAAGAGATAGGAATTCAACTGAGATAAAGACTAAGAGACCTAATTTGTGTTGAATGTGGAGTCTGCATTAAGAAGAAATTGAGGGGAGGATGCACTATAAAAAGGACCATAGACTCAAGGAAAGGAGGCACATCCTTGTAGAGAATTCAATAGAGAAGAAGAGAGGAAGCACTCTCAGCACACTAGAGAAGGAGAGGAAGAATCCAAATCCAAGAGGAAAGAAGGCTTAGTTGCTGCACTTGTCTTCAACCTTCAAAGGCTAAAGTTTTCTTGTTATTCTATTCATTCTTCGATGTGTTTTTGTTGTGTTTCTCCTCTAATTTTCTTGAGTATGTTGAATTGAATGATGTCTAGCTAAATTCTCTTAGCTAGGGTTTAGATGGATTTTGATCTTAAGATTATATAGTTATTTGTTTAATTCAATTCAAGACCTTTATTATTTGCATGAGAAATTTTTATTGTTGTATTTAATGCTTTAAAAGAATTGGCCAATCTTTTAATGATTTGATGATTCATGCATGACTGACAAAAGGATTGTTATGAATTAGATCCCTAGGCAATAAAAATCGCATGATTGACTATGATATCGAAAGATGATTAGCTCATGTGTGGTAATCAAGTAAGCTTAGTGAATCAATTTCCCTTCTAGGATTAGAGGTTTTCAAAGAACTTAATGCTTATTTTTCCTTTTGACAACCACTTAGAAATTTGATGGTAGAATTGGATTAATAAAGGATTAATATGAATTGAGAAAGCTTATTAATTAATTTAGGGAAGTCCACCATCACATGCAAATAACTTTAATGAGTTGGATTAAATAGGTAATTATATAACCTTGATTTAATGAAATCTAAACCCTAACTGCATTCATTCGTCGATTCAGTTTTTATTAAGTTTTTAGATTTGCATTAATTCTTCTTAGTTTTTATTCATTCAATTGATTAACAAGTTCAACTTAGGTTAGTTTAAAATTGATTTGGTACTGTGATCTAGTCTCTGTGGGATCGACACTTTTCTCATCATTATATGCACATTTGACTAAGGTACACTTACTTGAATTAACTATGCATAAATCACACAACAGCTTCTACAAGATCTTTTATGGAGAATTGTTGTGAGAGCCATACCTTCACCATAGTTAACATTTCTACATCATTCCCAATGAGTAGAATGTCATCTACATACAGAACCAAGAACGTAACCTTATCTCCCATTGTCTTCTTGTAAACACAGGGCTCATCCGTATTTTGCTCAAAGTCAAACTGTTTGACGGTAGAATCTAATCGGATGTTTCAGCTCCTAGATGCTTGCTTAAGTCCATATATGGATTGATTAAGTTTACACTCCATGTGTTCCTGACCTTTAGTAATGAATCCTTGCGGTTGCTACATGTAGATATCTTCAGTAAGATCTCCATTCAGGAATACGGTTTTGACATCCATTTGCCAAATCTCATAGTTATAGTGTGCTGCTACAGCTAGCAAGATCCTTTTGGATTTAAGCATGGCCACTGGCAAATAGGTTTTCTCATAATCGATTCCCTCTTTCTAAATGTACCCCTTCGCTACAAGATGAGTTTTATAGGTCTCAATCTTCCCATCAGGGCCCTTCTTCCTCTTGTAAATCCATTTGCAACCAATTGCTTTTACCCCAGGGGCGGATCTACGAGAGTCCAGACCTTGTTGGTTTCCATCGAGTCCATCTTGGCTTTCATGGCATCTACCCACTTCAAGGAATCTATGTCCAACATAGCTTTCGTATAAATAAGGGTATCTTCTACACTAATCGTGGCTTCCATCAAGTAACTTTCTTGGTCATAACCATAACGAAATAGAGACCTAGAAACTTGAGTAGACCTTCTAGGTTGGTTATTATCTAGAGCCTGTGGGACATCTCACACTACCCCTAAGCTCTCCTCGTCAAGAACAATTTCCTGACTTTGAATGTTTAGGATGTATTCCTCTTCCAAGAAATAGGCATTTCGATTGCAAAACACCTTTTACTCTTTTGGGTTATAGAATAAACAACCTACAAAACTTTTGGGGTAACCTACAAATAGGCAACGACTTGTATTGGATTCCAACTTGTCAATACTTGTTCTTTTAACATGTGCCGGACAACCCTAAATCTTTAAGTGTCTTACACTTGGTTTCTTACTGGTCCATAGTTCATATGGAGTCATAGAAACGGATTCGGTTGGAACCCGGTTTAGCATGTATATCGCAATCTCTAATGCGTACCCCTAAAAGAATGTAGGTAGTTCCGAGTGGACGGGAAGTGAATGGATCATATCCAATTGTGATATAATCCCATTGTCCTTTAATTAGTCCCTAAATTCATCGGAGAGATATTCACCGCCTCCATCTGATCGAAGGGCCTTATTTGTTTCCCCAACTATTTCTCGACCTCTTGTTTGAATTCTTTGAACTTTTCAAATGATTCAAACTTATGTCTCATTAGGTACACATGACCATACCGAGAATGATCATCGGTGAATGTTATGAAATAAACATGCTGATTACGTGTCCTAATATTCAAGGGACCACATACATTAGTATGTATTAGGTCAAGTGTGCCTATAGTTTTAGGCTTTCTCGTAAATGGTCATTTCGTCATCTTACCCTGAAGGCAAGATTCACAAGTTGGAAGATCTTCTACAGTTAAAAAATCCAAAGGACCATCCTTTACCAATCTTGTGATACGATCAATGTTAATGTGGCCAATTCGGTAATGATTCCTTCTCTGAAATACAAATCTACAGTTCCTATAGTTGTAGCTACAACCGTTGCAAAAGTTCCCAAGTAAAGTGGCACTTCTCTATCACTCAACCTTTTGCTTGTCTTGAACCACCCCTGCAATGTGTTGCATGCATGATTAGAAGCCCCAGAGTCAATACACTGGGATGCAGAAGTGACCAACATATTGGTCTCTATGACAAAAGACTCGAAATTACCTTGTTTCTTTGTTTCCAGATATTGAGGACAATTCCTCTTCCAATGTCCAGTTTACTTGCAAAAGTGACAGGCATCTAATGTCTTGTCCTTCTTTTGCTTTTTCGGCTTGCTAACCTTTTTCTAAGGCTTCTTCTTTACCTTCTGCTTTTTCTTGCCTGACTTGCAACCTTTAACAAGCATGGCTATCAGCTTATCCTTCTTAATTAGTTCTTCAGCCCTTTACAACATGTTGTGGATTTCTTGAAGGCTAACATTTAGCTTATCCATGTTATAGTTCATGATAAACTGATTAAAGGAGGGAGGCAAAGAGTTTAGGATGGCATCAATTTTGGTGTCATCAACTAGCCTAGAGCCAAGAGCCTCCAGTTCATTGATGTATCCCATCATCTTGAAACAATGGTCATGAAACTGTGGTTCTCAGATAAATAGCTTTAGGACCTTCTGTCGAGTAGAATGATTTTGCTCTTCATACATTGTCCTCAGACTATCCATGATATCCTTGGACACATTGATCTTATCAAATTGTCTAAAAAGATTATGGTATAACACTGGGCAAGAGAGTTCTTCTCCTTCCATTCTTGATATTCCCTCCTACGGGCCTCAGAAGCCCTATCACCCGGACGTTCTGGAGTAGGGTTTTTAGCAACCTTTCCAATTTCTCGGATGTCAGAACCAGCTTAAGGTTATGAAACCAGTTAGCATAATTTGGGCCCTTAAGCTTGTTATCGTCCAACAATTTGGTGAATTGGCCGTTTGCCTGTTCTGATAAAAGGCAAAATATTCGTCCACAACTTAAAATATGGGAAATCACATAAGTGCATGGAGCCAACTGTTCATCTACAAAGCCCGACCACTTTCTATGAAGGATCATATCCACTCATCTTATTAGCTTTCCCTTTGGCCTCTGTCAGACAAGGTTCATTGTCATTTTAGGTTAAACCTTTCTATCCAATAAGTGCTGACCCGTCATATTCATGGACCCCAATATACCGTGAGAGAGTCTTCCATTTTGGGATAGGCCCCTCCCACATCGGTCTATGATGCTCCTATCACCTTATGGAGCAATCAAACAAACTGGATTAGCAAATGGATAACCCAATTTTATGGTGCATCTCCTCATTACTAACACAACCCATCTTCATGCTAATGGCAAAAGGCCTTTAGAGAATTGACCATATGAATTTCTCAATCACATGCACTTATATGTCTGGAGGGAACTAGTTGAAACGTCCCTATATCTGATTTAGGTCAAACCAAAGTGGCTCCCACTGACTTTCTTAAAGTCAGATTCAAATGGGCCCATAACAGCTAGGGTTCCGTATGGTTCCTCTTGGGGAGGAAGCTGATTTGAGGCCTATTGAGACGGGAGATCATCCAATGATCTTTAGGGCACCATGGCAATGATGCGCATTCAGCCATGGTGTGTGTAGAGAGCCACTAATGAATAAACATGGGCCAAGTGCTTATGGCCCATGTACGAAGCACATCACACATCACATACATCCACATGCATAAAATTGATCCAATCAATCACATAAACTGTAAAACCCTAATTAATTAAAGTTAACACATCATCAGCCCATTAAGGCCCATAATATTATCCAATAATATTATCTAGGAATATGGGCTAAACTACAAAAGGCAGTTCGGCCCATACAGTTGTTATGTTAAAAGGTGGGCTGATTTTGCTTTAACTTATAAAAATTGGGTTTTACAGGTGTGGGCCAAATTGAATCATGTAATGGTCATCAAACCCCTGGCCCATATCTGCATTTGGGGCTGAGAACAGACCCCATTGAACCACAGGTTTGGTGCAACCAGTTTGGACCAATCTGGGTCAAGTTGGCTTAGGGTTTGGTGTCCATTACATGATTCAATTCAAGATTATGATCTGAGATTAAATTCAGTCAATTAAAGACAATCAAGAATCATCAAAAAACACAATTAGAGGGCTGTACGTGTGATTGCAAACCTGCAAAACAAAAGTTAATCCTAGATAGCAAATTCGGCTTCTGCAAATCGCAGATTGTAGATCTTGTATCTGTGATATTTCTTCTTCTCCTCTGTGCGAACCAGCATTTCTTCCAATGTAAAAGAAATAGAAAACCCTAATTTTCTATTAATTACATCAGATCAAATCCTATACATTTTGTCTAGAAAATAAAAAAAAAAATATTTAGAGACCAAAATAATAGAATAAAGAATGAAGGGTGCACAAATCTTGGCGCCATAATGATTTCGATATCCATCACACATACAGCCCAAATATACAATAAACAGTCACAAAACAATTCCATAATCATATCAGAATAATAAAGAATTAAATTTTAGATCATACGCCCCAAACTGAGAACCGAATTCTCAAAAAACTGTAAACTTGCGCAAATCGGGTAGAACAATTTCTGCCCATTTGCGCAGGTTCAAATCTGGTCTAAATTTGGTTCAAGACTTGAACCTGGCTCTGATACCACTGAACGGAAGGGAGATCCATCATATGGATGGCCAAACCATGCAGGGTGGCTGGGCCAAATTTCAAAAAATTTCTTTCACCCTTCTAGGATTCCCATTCGTTGATTTAGAAAATCTACATTTATCAAGGTTTGTTCTTGAAACAAATTGGACCAAATCTGAAAGCAAAGATTAGGGAGAGGAATACCTGATACAGAACCCACACAAGTAGCTCCCAATGTAAGTGCTCATAACCAAAAAGGGTACCAAAACCTGCCTCCACTGAAGATGGCACAGTTTAGGGTGAAGCAGGATCAGCAATGCAATCCTTCAACAAGAATTGCAATCCTTCAGTAAGGATCACGCTAGGGAGGTGAGCACGACTTCAAGATTGATTCTTCTAGCAAGAAATAATATCAAGATCCTGAAGGGATGAGAGATCCATCGTATGGACGCCCAAATCTTGCAAAATAAAGGGGGCGAATTTCAAAAAATTTTTCTCTCCCCTCAACTGGGAATCGCATTCCCTATTTAGAAAATCATATTTTCAAGGATCATTCTTGAACCATAAACTTAACCAGATCTGAACCAAAAGGAGTAGGAGAGGATTATACCTGATACGAAGAAATAGTATCCCCCAATGAAGGTGTTCACGCCCAAGGAAGGATCCAAAAACTGCTCCCACTGAAGATGGCGCAGTGTAGGATGGAGCAGAATCAGCAGTATTCTTCTCCAAGAATTCTGTCCTTCGCAAGAAAAAGCAGGATGGCACGTGAGCATAGCTTCCTATCAATTCTTTCTCAAAGAACTGATGTCCAGATCGAATCTTGACTTCTCCAACAACTAGAGATTGAACTGGCAAACAGGGCGGCAAGAACAAGGAGGCAGCAAGAAAGAATTCTGCAGGGTTGCTTAATTCTTTCTTCTGTGATTTCAACTCTAAAGAGGATCTGATTATGTGTGTCTTCTAAAGGCTTCCGCCCCCTCCTTCTTTTGTTAACCTAAAAGATCAGCTCCTAGTCCAATTAGGAGCTGCTTATCCAAATCATATTTGGATCAGCCCTCTCTTTAGGTGATAAGGATAAACCCTTATCTTATCTGCACATTAGATTAGCTTTCTCCTAATCTAATTAGGAGGTTTCTAGATCTGAATCACATTCAGATCTGGACTCCCTGAGTGGATAGGGTCAAGACCCTATCCTATCTGCTAATCCATCTCAGAATTCACCCCATAATTAAGTAATTAAATAGCCCAGTTCGAAATGGGCTTTAGGTCCATTAAGCTTATGTGCTCACTTAACCTTCCTAACTGCTGCCCAGTTGGGCTTCCTTGTATGGCGTGGGACCCAAGCATTGATCTACACATCAGCCACATGGGTTCGGCCCAGCCTTTGTTACAAGGCCAGGCCGAATACACTGTTATGGACAGTGCACCCCCTGAAACCCATCAAATGGGCTCTATGGGCTCAACACTTACCCTAAGTGGTCCCTGGGCCAAGCCACCTTGTAACACCTAGGGACTGTGGGCAGATGCAAGATTAGCCCATCAGGTATTATCCTCAATGTTCATACACTTAACCTCTCAGCCCATAATGATCATACACTGCCCGACAAGAGAGGACCTCTCCCTCGGCTGCAAGGAACAGTGTTGCACTCTCTACTTATATGGATCTCGGGAATTAAAACCTTCTTGCAAACATTTTTGAAACCATAATATATATACTTTTATATCTCATATAAAATATACTTTGCAAAACAAATCTCAACGGTTGAAATCGGCTGCCGGCAGTCTTGGTTTCCGTTAGTGAGAGTGCATCCCCGATCATTACCTTTGTCTGACAAAGGGGCTGATCCTATCACTATGATCACCCACTCAGATGAGTTGTCAGACTGTCCCAACATACCCAAGTTTTGACCCCTGCTAAGGATCTCACTGATTGGTACATCAAAGACAGCCCAATTCGACACCTAGTGCAGTATCATAATCGAGTCTAGGGGTCGGGTGTAACTTTCCAGTTTTGCCCATCAATCTCCAAGGTCCAGGGCAATACTAGAAATCTGGTCCAATTCAAAGATTTAATTAATCTTACACTGTATGTGCCTAGGGTCTCACCCTGGCAGCTGAGACAGGCCACCCCAACCGACTTGGTGGCACGACAGTGTCAACCTTATCAGGATAGGTCTCCCCAGACCGACCCACTGGCTGTGAACATTCTAAACTAACACAACTCTCATTAAGTGTCCAGTTTAAGGGTATTACACAGAAACATACCAAGGGAACATGAATCAAATATGCACTTTTATTCATTTACAATAAACTCATAAAGTACATCATTCTAATTGAAGCTAAGGGCATACAAAACTATCTAACAGATCTGATCTTGATGACTCTAAGAATTGGAGATCGAATAGGGTAGGGTTGCAAGAATAGAGGGAGAAAGGAATTGTAGAAGAGAATTCATCTTCCTGAAGAATTCACCTCGTTATATATAACCTTTTCAGGATCAGCTTCGTAATCTAATTAGGAAACGGTTTCTTGATCCAAATCTGTATTTGGTTTTGGACTCTCAAGTGGATAAGACTTATCTTATCCTCCTACTAATCCTAATCAGATTAAGACCTCTCCCTCGGCTATAAGGTACAATGTTGCACTCTCTGCTCACGTGGCTCCCCGGAATTAAAACCTTTCGCAAACATTTTGTGAAACCATAATAAATATGTATATCTCTATATAGATATATTTTGCAAAACAAATCTCAACAAGTTTAAATCAACTGTCAGTAGTTTTAGGTTTTCATCAGAGAGAGTGCATTCCCCAATCATTCACTTTGTCCGACAAAGGGGCTGATTCTATCACTATGATCAGCGACTTAGGTGAATTCTCAGACTACCCCAACATACCCAGGTTTTGACCCCGCTAAGGATCTCACTGATTGGCATATCATATATAGCCCAATCCAACACCTAGTGCATTTCCATAATCGAGTCTAGGGGTTAGGAGTAACTTTCCAATTTTTCTCATCTGTCTCCAAGGTCTAGGGCATAACTGGAAAATGCTATGGTTCAGAGTTTCAAGCAAACCCACACTACATGTGCTTCGGGTCTAACCCTGGCAGCTGAGACAAGCCACCCCAACCGACATGGAAGCACATTAGTGTTAGCCTTGGCAGGATAAATCTCCCCAGATCTATCCAATGACTGTAAACATTCTAAAATAACATAAGTCTCATAAGTGTCCAGTTTAAGGGTAATACACAGAAACATACTAGATATAACATGAATTAATTATGTACTTTATTCATTTATAATAAATGCCTAATGTACATCAATCTGATTGGAGATAAGGGCATAAAATGACTAACACCCTCCATTCTCCTCTCAAAAAAATAAATCTAAAAATACTTCCCCATTCTCATTTCCTAGACAGACAAGGAAGCCTAGAGATCCTACACTCACTACTGTAGAGAATACCCCCTTTACGTCCAATAACTCCCCCATTCATCTTCTCCACGTCCTTGTGTCCCTCCATATCAATCTTAAGTCAATAAGCCCCCTAGATCCATGGTCTAAAGTATGAAATGTGCTTGAAAGTGAAGTAGGAAGTCCCCATCGTGCAATAACATCCTTCACCATTGGGGCCATACAACTCACGTCTTTTGATTCTAGCAAGTAATTGGAGATCTATTCTTAGAAAGAGTGGTAGGATCCATCGTATGGATGCCAAAAAGGTTGCGGAATGGGTGGGCGAATTTAAAAAATTTCCTACCTTTCTTCCAACTGGGAATCGTATTCCCTGATTTTAGAATCAAAATTCAAGGATTCTACTTGAACCAAACCAAACCAGATTTGAACCAAAAGAGAAGGGAGGGAATATACCTGATTCGGAGAAGCAGTATTTCCCAACATTGGTGTTCACACCCAAAGAAGATCCCAAGATCAGCTCCCACTGAAGATGACACAGTGATGATGGAGCCGAACCGGTAGTGTTCGTCCCACGAACCAGGTTCTTCTAAAGAACTCGATGGAAAACTGTGGGCACCACATGAACAATCAAGAACCTTTCTTGATCTTCTCTAATTGAGAACTCGAACTGGCAGAAAAGGAGGTGGTGGCTGCTGGAGGAGAATGCTAGAGAAGAAGGTGGCGAACTGCTATTTTCTTCTCTAGGGTTATCTGAGATCCTATCTCAAGAGTGCAGAGTCATTTGCTAAAACCCCTAGGGTTCAAATTCAAGTAGTTCAAGATTAGGGTTTCCTCCTCTTTCTTTGTGATTAAGAAACTTCCTAATCATATTAGGAGTTGCCCTTATCCAAATCTATATTTGGATTAGGACTCCTCTTAATCCTATCTGTAGATTAGATCAGCTTTTGGGCTTAACCTAATCTCAGATCCGCCCCTTTAAGTGACTGATCAAATCGGCTCAGATCAAAATGGGCTTTAGGCCCAATATGTATTAAGTGCTCAATAGTCTTCC
Organism: Nelumbo nucifera; assembly: GCF_055504915.1. Classification (NCBI taxonomy): domain Eukaryota; kingdom Viridiplantae; phylum Streptophyta; class Magnoliopsida; order Proteales; family Nelumbonaceae; genus Nelumbo; species Nelumbo nucifera. The sequence goes on from NC_142651.1 coordinate 83,342,653, forward strand.
AAACTGCTGCCCAGTTGGGCTTCTTTGTATGGCGTGGGACCCAAGCATTGATCTACACATCAGTTGTTAAACAGTTTTGTATGCCCTTAGCTTCAATCCGTTTTGATGTACTTTTGTTTTTAGTGTAAATAAATGAAGTACATGTTTGATTCATGTTGTTTGGTACAATTCTGTGTAAGACCCTAAAACTGGACACTTATAGAGACTTGTGTTAGTTTTAAATGTTCACAGCCATTGGATAAGTCTGGGGAGATTTATCCTGCCAAGGCTGATACTGGTGTGCCACCAAGTGTTGGGATGGCTTGTCTCAGCCACCAGGGTAAGACCCAAGGCACATGCAGTATGGGATTACTCGAATCCTTGAACCGGACCAGATTTCCAGTATTGCCCTGGACCTTGGAGATAGATGGGCAAAACTGGAAAGTTACACCTGACCCCTAGACTCGATTATGACACTTCACTAGGTGTCGGATCAGGTTGTCTTTGATATGCCAATCAGTGAGATCCTTAGATGGGGATCAAAACCGGGGTATGTTGGGACAGTCTGAGAATTCATCTGAGTGGGTGATCATAGTGACAAGATCAGCCCCTTTGTCGGACAAAGGGTAATGATCGGGAATGCACTCTCTCTAATGGAAACCAAACTACCGGCAGTTGATTTCAATCGTTGGAATTTTGTTTTGCAAAATTAATATATATATATATATGGTTTCGAAATGTTTGCAAATGGTTTTAATTCCTGGGATCCATGTGAGTGGAGAGTGCGGCACTGTTCCTCGCAGCCGAGGGAGAGGTCCTCTCTTATCGAGCAGTGCTTGATCATTAAGGGCTGAGAGGTTAAGTGTAAGACCATTTAGGATAGTACCTGATGTGCTAATCTTGCACCTGCCCACAGTCCCTGGGTTTTTATAAGATGGCTTGGCCCAGGGACTACTTAATGTAAGTGTTGGGCCCATAGGGTCCATGTGATGGGCTCAGGGGTTCACTGAGTTTTTCAGTGAATTCGGCTGGGCCTTGTAATAAAGGCTGGGCCAAACCCATGTGGCTGGTGTGTAGATCAATGCTTGGGTCCCACGCCATACAAAGAAGCCCAACTAGGCAGCAGATTGGAGACTAGTTAAACACTGAACACTTAAGGGGCCAAAAGCCCATTTCGAGCTGGGCTGATATGATCACCCATCTATGGGGCGAGTCTGTGATTAATGTTAGTAAAAGAATTGGGCTTTTAACCTTATCCACTCTGGGAGACCAAATTTAAAACAGATTTGAAAATGGTAACCTCCTGATAAGATCAGGAGTAAGCTAACTTAATCTGCAGATAGGATTAAGATAATCCCCTATCCAAATACTGATTTGGATTGGGATAACTCCAAAAATAGGAGGTTTCTTAATCAAGAAGAAAAGAGGAGAAACCCTAAGAGAAATATATCAGATTTCGAACCAAGGGTTTTGGTGCAAGAAATTGTCCTGCAAACAGAGATTAGATCTCATACAGACTCCAGAGAGAAGGGAAGCAGTTCAGCAATCTTTGTTCCAGGAGTTCTCCTCCATCCGCCGCCATTCCCTCTTGCAAGATTTGATCTTTGCAGCAATAAGAAGTCAAGAAATCAGTTCTTGACATCAGTCTTGCGAAAAAGACTGAGAAAGATTCAGTGTTTAGAGTTTCCAGAGGATTCTTGCGAAGGATCCAGTGTGTAGGACGCACCTTGCTGGTTCCGTTCCACCCATAGCTGTATCATCTTCAGCAGGAGCGGATCTTGGTTTTTTCTTTGGGTGTGAACACCAACTTTGGGAGATACTGCTTCTCCGGATCAGGTATATTCCTCCCTTTTGCTTTTTGGTTCAGATCTGGTTCGATCATGGTTCAAGTAAGGATCCTTGAATATAGTATTCTAAATTTAGGGAATATGATTCCCAGTTGGAAGAAGGTAGGAAAATTTTTGAAATTCGCCCACCCATTCCGCAACCTTATTGGCGTCCATTAGATGGACCCTACCATTCTTTTGTTAGACAGTTTTATGCGCTTAGCTTCAATCAGAATTATGTACATTATGAATTTATTGTAAATGAATAAAGTACAAATTTGATTCATGTTCCTATGGTGTGTTTCTGTGTAATACCCTTAAACTGGACACTTAATGAGACTTGTGTTATTTTAGAATGTTCACAGCCATTGGGTAAGTCTGGGGAGATTTATCCTGCCAAGGCTGACACTGATGTGCGGCCAACTGTTGGGGTGGCTTGTCTCAGCTACCAGGGTGAGACCCGAAGCACATGCAGTGTAAGATTAATAGAACCTTTGAACTGGACCAGATTTCTAGTATTGCCCTGGACCTTGGAGATAGATGGGCAAAACTGGAAAGTTACACCTAACCCCTAGACTCGATTATGATACTACACTATGTGTCGGATTGGGCTGTCTTTGATGTACCAATCAGTGAGATCTTTAGTGGGGGTCAAAACCTGGGTATGTTGGGACAGTCCGAGAATTCATCTGAATGAGTGATCATAGTGACAGAATCAGCCCCTTTGTCGGACAAAGGTAATGATCGGGGATGCACTCTCCATGATGGAAACCAAAACTGCCGGCAGCCGATTTCAATTGTTGAGATTTTGTTTTGCAAAATATATTTATATAAAGATATATATATATATATATATATATATATATATAAGTTATGGTTTCGAAATGATTTGCAAAAGGTTTTAATTCCCGAGATCCATGTAAACGGAGAGTGCAACACTGTTCCTTGCAGTCGAGGGAGAGGTCCTCCCTTGTCGGGCAGTGTTTGATCATTATGGGCTGAGAGGTTAAATGTAAGACCATTGAGGATAATACCTGATGGGCTAATCTTGCATCTACCCATAGTCCCTGGGTGTTATAAGGTGGCTTGGCCCAGGGACCACTTAGGGTAAGTGTTGGGCCCATAGAGCCCACAAGATGGGTTTCAGGGGGTGCACTGTCCATAACAGTGTATTCGGCTAGGCCTTGTAACAAAGGCTGGGATGAACCCATGTGGCTGATGTGTAGATCAATGTTTGGGTCCCACGCCATACAAGGAAGCCCAACTGGGCAGCAGTTTGGAAGGCTAAGTGAGTACATAACCTTAAATGGGCCTTAAGCCCATTTCGAACTGGGCTGATTTGATCAGTCAATTAAAGGGGGTGAATTCTTAGATGGATCAGCTGATAGGATTGGGCCTAGACCCTATCCACTTAGAGAGTCCAAGATCTAAATGATATTTAGATCTGGAAGCCTCATAATTAGATTAGGAGATGGCTGATCTGATCTGCAGATAAGATAAGGGTTATCCCTTATCACTTAAAGGGACTTCTAATCCAAATATGATTTGGATTAGCTACTCCTAATGGGATTAGGAGCTGATCCCTTTAAGATTATGAAAGAAGAAAGGGGCGGCAACAGTTAGTGATTGATGTTCAATTTTCTTCAGAGCTGAAAATCACAAGAAGAGAGATTTCTGCACCCTGCAAATTCTCTCTTGCTGCCTCCTTCCTGCCGCCGTCATCACCTTCAGTTCGATCTCCAGTTCTTGGAAGAAATCAAGATCTGATCTTGATTCCAATCTTTTGGGAAGAGAACGGTTGGAGCTGTACTCACAAGCCGTCCAGTTGATTCTTGCGGAGGGTCAAGTTCTTTTCTAAGAACATTGCTGATTCTACTCCATCCTGCACTGCGCAATCTTCAGTGGGAGCAGATTTTGGATCCTTCCTTGGGCGTAAACACCTCAATTGGGAGATATTGCTTCTCTGTATCAGGTACATCCTCCCTCCTACTCCTTTTGGTTCCGATCTGGTTTGGTTCTTGATTCAAGATTGATCCTTGAAAAACATGTTTTTCTAAATATAGGGAATTCGATTCCCTGCAAAGATGGAAAAAATTTTTGAAATTCGCCTTATCCATTCTGCAAATCTTGGGCGTCCATGTGATGGATATCCCATCCCATCAATGGTGGTATCAGAGTGATGGTTCAAATCTTGAATCAATTTAATTCAGATCTGAACATGCGCAAATGGGCAGAAGGTGTTCTACCCGATTTGTGCAGATATGGGTTTTGGGAAATTTGTTCCCAAAATTAATGGGCGAATAATCTGAAATTAATTTTATATAAATCTGATTATTGTTTAGAATAGTTCTTTATGATTTTCTCGATTTATGGGCTATTCGTACAAGAGGAGATCGAATTCTTGGTTTGCGTAGGGAACCTGCAAGATTTGCAGTTTCTTGATTTACTCATTTCATTTGGTCTGTAAATAATTTTTTTAATTTTTAGACTCAATCTATTAGGTATTCGATCTGATGTAATTATAATAGAAATTAGGTTTTCTATTTATTTTATTTTGGATCGAAGATGGCGGCGCAAGGAAGGAGATTTCGCAGATGAGACATTCGCTACCTGCGATTTGCAGTTTATGAAACTGCATTCTGTGATCTAACCTGTGTTTTGCAGGATGGATTGTACAAACAGCCCTGGATTGACTGATTCTTGTTTTCTTTTATCAGTTCTTTAATTTCATATTATTTTCTTGAATTAAAGATTTAATTAAAAATCAAACCCTAGACCCATTCGGACCAAGATCGGTTCAAATTGTTTGGACCGAATCTGGGGTTCGATTAAGGCTGTATATCAGCCCTAATTTTTGTTTAATGGGCCTAAGGATTGATAATTAATTGGATATTTAATTCGGCCCAACCTGTAAGGCCCAGTTTTAAATTGTTAAAGCTCCCAAAAGACCACTTCAAAAGAACAAGCTATATGGGCCGAACTGGGTAACCCTAATTCAGCCCATATACCTAGATGATATTAATTGTTAATATTATCGACTAAAATGGGCTTCGAATGGGCTTTTACAGATAATTAATTGATTGGATCAATTCCTCCCTGCATGTGATGTATGGATGTGTGATGTGCTACATTCATGGGCCATAAGTGCTTGGCCCCTGCAGATTCGATAGTGGCTCTTGCGCACACCATGGCTGAATGCACATCATTGCCATGGTGTCCCTCTTGGTCATTGGATGACCTTCCTCAATGGTGGGCCCCACACCTCCTGAAGAGGTTATGTGCGGAACCCTAGCCGATTTAGGCCCACCGAAATCTGGCTTTATGAAAGTCAGTGGGAGCCACTTTGGTTTGACCTAAAATAAACTAGGGCGTAATTCTTGTTCCCTCCAGTAAATATGAGTGCACGTGATAGGGAGATTCATGTGATGAACTCTCTAAAGGCCTTCCATCATTAGCATGAAGATGGGTCCTTCAGTAATGAGGAAACGCACAAGAAAATCGGGTATCTATTTGCTGTTGGGCTTGTCTAAGTGTTTCATAAGATGATAGGGGCGTCATAGACCGATGTGGGAGGGGCTTCACCAGAAAATGGGTGAGCACTCACTGAACAGAAAGGTTTACCTGAAAACGGCTCTGAACCTTGTCTGACAGAGGCCAAAGAGAAACTCATATGATGAGTGGATATGATCCTTCACAGAAAGGTGGTGGGGTTTTGCAGCTGAAACAGTTGGCTCCATGCACCCTACGTGGTTTCCCACATTTCCAGAGACAAGTCACTGTCTCCGTCCCTGAGCAGGAGGGAAAACTCAGAGATGAACAAATGGGAATGGAACATAGATTAAAATCCATGTCTATGATTTGAACATGAATCAAGTAAGGTTGTGGACTGATATTTGTTGTTTTATCAGAAAATGGCAAACGGACAATTTGCAAAGCTTCTTGACGACAACAAGCTTAAGGGCCCAAACTATGCCGACTGGTACCGTAACCAAATGCTGGTTTTAACATCTGAAAAATTGGACAAGGTAGTCAAGTTTCCTGCCCCGGAACGTCCGGGTGATAGGGCTTCTGAAGCCCGTTGGAGAGAATTCCAAGATTGGGAGGATAAAAACTCCCTAGCCCGCTGCTATGTCGTTGCTTCTTTGGACAACTCAATACAGAGGCAGTTCGATCAGATCGAACTCGCTAAGGACATATTGGACAGTCTGAAAACAATGTATGAAGAGCAGAACCGTTCTACTCGGCAGAAGGTCATGAAAATGTTCATGACCGCTCAGATGTCCAAGGGGCAGAAAGTTCACGACCATTGTCTTCGGATGATGGGATACATTAACGAGCTGGAAGCCCTTGGATCCGGGCTAGATCTTAGCACTCAAGTAGATGCCATTCTGAACTCCTTGCCCTCTTCCTTCAATGGGTTCATATTAAACTACAATATGAACAAGCTGAATGTCAGCGTCCAAGAGCTGAGCAATATGTTGCAAAGGGCCGAGGACTTACTTAAGAAGCATGAGCCTGTGGTGATGCTTGTTGAAGCTAACAAAACGGGCAAGAAAAAGAGGAAGGCAAAGAAGCCTCAGAAGAAGACTACCATGCCCAAGAAGCAGAAGAAGGACAGGACAGCAGATGCATGTCACTTCTACAAACAAACCGGCCACTGGAAGAGGAACTATCCTCAGTACCTGAAAATCCAAGAAAGGGGTTCAAGATAAGCAGAAGGCTGAATGATGGAGAAGTAATGCTCTACTTGGGGACTTCTGCAAGCGTTGTAGCTATGGCAATAGGCACCGTAGAATTAAAATTTAGAGAAGGAAATATTGTACTTAAAGATTGTCTTTTTGTGCAAAATCTAAGAAGAAATTTGATTTTTGTCTCAAAACTGTGTGCAGATGGATATTCTATCTTTTTCAGTAATACGATTACTATTAAAAGAAACAATAAATTCATCGCATATTGGGAACTGGAGAATGGTCTCTATGTTCTACATCCTTCTCTAGAAACTAACATAGTCGAAACTATGTCGGCCGAAATCCCCAAGAAAAGAGCACGTGATATAGTTAATCCCACGTGCCTGTGGCATTACCAACTTGGCCATATCGGTATTGACCGAATCACAAGACTAGTAAAGGATGGTCGTTTGGATTTTCTAACTGTAGAAGATCTTCTCACTTGTGAGCCTTGCCTTCAGGGTAAGATGACAAAGAGGCCATTTATCGGTAAGCCTGAAAGATGTACAGGCACGCATGACCTTATACATACTGATGTATGTGGTCCCCTGAATGTTAGGACCCGTAACCAACATGTGTATTTCATTACATTCACCGATGATTATTCTCGGTATGGTTATGTGTACCTAATGAGACATAAGTCTGAATCCTTTGAAAAGTTCAAAGAGTTCAGACAAGAGGTCGAGAAACAGTTAGGGAGAGAAATTAAGTCTCTTCGATTAGATCGAGGCGGCAAATATCTCTCTGACGAATTCAGGGACTACTTAAAGGTAAACGGGATAGTATCACAGTTAGCTCCTCCTGCTACACCACAACTTAACGGTGTTTCAGAGAGGAGGAATAGGACCCTATTAGATATGGTATGATCACTTCTCATCCATTTAGAGTTACCCACATCCTGTTGGGGATACGCATTAGAGACTACGATATACGTGCTGAACCGGGTTCCAACCAAATCGGTTCCTAAGACTCCCTATGAGCTTTGGACCGGAAAGAAACCAAGTGTACGACACTTGAAGATTTGGGGTTGTCCGGCTCATGTTAAAAGAACGAATCCGGACAAATTGGAATCCAAGACTAGTCGTTGCCTATTTGTAGGCTACTCAGAGGGCTCAGTGGGCTACCTATTCTATGATCCAAGTGAGCAGAAGGTGTTCTGCAGTCAAAATGCACAATTCTTGGAAAATGACTACATCCTAGACAATCTTTGTCAGGAAATTATTCTTGATGAGGAGAGCTTAGATGCTGTGGGAGGTGTCCCACAAGTTCCAGGTAGTGACCAACCTAGAAGATCTACCCGGGTGTCCAGGCCATCGGTCCGTTTTGGTTACGATCAGGATAGTTACCTAGTCGAAACCTTGACTAGTGAAGAGGATCCTGTAACTTATATGGAAGCTATGTTGGACATAGACTCCCTTAAATGGGTAGATGCCATGAGAGCTGGGATGGACTCAATGGAGACCAATGGAGTCTGGACTCTAGTGGATCCGCCCTCCGGGGTAAAAGCAATTGGTTGCAAATGGATCTACAAGAGGAAGAAGGGCCCCGATGGCAGGGTTGAGACCTACAAAGCTCGTCTGGTGGCGAAAGGGTACACTCAGAAAGAAGGCATCGATTAGGAGGAAACCTTTTCGCCCGTGGCCATGCTTAAATCCATTAGGATCCTGCTAGCTAAAGTAGCTTACTATGACTATGAGATTTGGCAGATGGATGTCAAAACTGTGTTCCTGAATGGAGATTTTACTGAAGATATCTATATGAAGCAACCGCAAGGTTTTGTAGCTGCGGGTCAGGAACACATGGTCTGTAAGACGTTCCCTATATGTATCTCTTGACAAAATAGTCAAGAGATACAGCATGGAAAACTCCAAGAATGGAAATGTTTCTTTCAGGCATGGAGTCAATCTCTCCAAGAAGATGTCTCCAAAGACCTCTGAGGAGATCGAGAGAATGAAAGACGTTCCCTATGCCTCAGCCGTAGAGAGCATCATGTATGCCATGCTGTGCACTCGTCCTGACATCACCCAGGCAGTGAGTGTAGTAAGCAGATTCCAGGCCAACCCAGGGTAGGAGCATTGGACTGCTATGAAATACATACTTAAGTACCTTCGAAGGACAAAAGAGTTTTGTCTGGTATTCGATGGTAGTTCACTACAGATCCAAGGGTATACAGATGCGGATTTCCAGTAGGATCGTGTGCTGTTTGTTGGAATGTCAGCAAACAGGGGTCCTAAGTAGCAAATTAACAGTCCACAACCCAAGCCGAACACATTGCTATAAGTGAGGCTGCCTTATGAATGAAGGTGTTCATTCCTGAATTTGGAATTCAGTAAATCACCCATTCCACTATTGTATACACTGGACCAACAGGAGGATGATGTTAAGAGGTGAACACATGTGCTGTTTGCTGGAAAAGCAGCAAACAGGGGTCCACAGCAGACTCCACAACCAAGGCTGAATACATTGCTGCAAGTGAAGCTGCCAAAGAAGCCGTGTGGATGAAGAAGTTCGTTCACGAATTGGGAGTAGTTCCGTTCAGCACATCACCCATCCCATTGTTGTGTGACAACGATGGAGCGATTGCTTAGGCTAAGGAGCCACGAGCCTACTCGAAGTCGAAGCACATCGAGAGGAAGTACCATGTACTCCAGGAGATTGTTGGTAGAGGGGATATCTTGATTCAGAAGATAGCATCAGCAGAGAATGTAGTAGACCCATTGACTAAGCTACTGACACAGAAAGTGTTCGAGAAACACGTGGAAAGTATGGGACTCCGGCTTATACCAGATTGGACTTAAGTGCAAGTGGGAGCTGTTAGACAGTTCTATACCCTTAGCTTCAATCAGAATTATGTACATTATGAATTTATTGTAAATGAATAAAATACACATTTGATTCATGTTCCTGTGGTGTGTTTCTGGGTAATACCCTTAAACTGGACACTTAATGAGACTTGTGTTAGTTTAGAATGTTCACAGCCATTGGGTAAGTCTAGGGAGATTTATCCTACCAAGGCTGACACTGGTGTGCGGCCAACTATTGGGGTGACTTGTCTCAGCTACCAGGGTGAGACCCGAAGCACATGCAGTGTAGGATTAATAGAACCTTTGAACTGGACCAGATTTCCAGTATTGCCCTAGACCTTGGAGATAGATGGGCAAAACTGGAAAGTTACACCTAACCCCTAGACTCGATTATGATACTACACTAGGTGTCAGATTGGGCTGTCTTTGATGTACCAATCAGTGAGATCCTTAGTAGGGGGTCAAAACCTGGGTATGTTGGGATAGTCCGAGAATTCATCTGAGTGAGTGATCATAGTGACAGGATCATGGAAACCAAGACTGCCGGCAGCCGATTTCAATTGTTGAGATTTTGTTTTGCAAAATATATTTATATAAAGATATATATATATATATATATATATAAATATATATATAAGTTATGGTTTTGAAATGATTTGCAAAAGGTTTTAATTCCCGGGATCCATGTAAGCGGAGAGTGCAACACTGTTCCTTGCAGTCGAAGGAGAGGTCCTCCATTGTCGGGTAGTGTTTGATCATTATGGGCTGAGAGGTTAAGTGTATGACCATTGAGGATAATACCTGATGGGCTAATCTTGCATCTGCCCACAGTCCCTGGGTGTTACAAGGTGGCTTGGCCCAGGGACCACTAAGGGTAAGTGTTGGGCCCATAGAGCCCATAAGATGGGTTTCAGGGGGTGCACTGTCCATAACAGTGTATTCGGCCAAGCCTTGTAACAAAGGCTGGGCTGAACCCATGTGGCTGATGTGTAGATCAATGTTTGGGTCCCACGCCATACAAGGAAGCCCAACTGGGCAGCAGTTTGGAAGGCTAAGTGAGTATATAACCTTAAATGGGCCTTAAGCCCATTTCGAACTGGGCTGATTTGATCAGTCAATTAAAGGGGGCAAATTTTGAGATGGATCAGCTGATAGGATTGGGCCTATACCCTATCCACTTAGAGAGTCCAAGATCTAAATGAGATTTAGATCTGGAAGCCTTCTAATTAGATTAGGAGATGGCTGATCTGATCTGCAGATAAGATAAGGGTTATCCCTTATCACTTAAAGGGACTTCTAATCCAAATATGATTTGGATTAGCAACTCCTAATAAGATTAGGAGCTGATACCTTTAAGATTATGAAAGAAGAAAGGGGCAACAACAGTTAGTGATTGATGTTCAATTTTCTTCAGAGCTGAAAATCACAAGAAGAGAGATTTCTGCACCCTGCGAATTCTCTCTTACCGCCTCCTTCCTACCGCCGCCATCACCTTCAGTTCGATCTCCAGTTCTTGGGAGAAATCAAGATCTGATCTTGATTCCAATCTTTTGGGAAAAGATTGGTTGGAGCTGTACTCACAATCCGTCTTGTTGATTCTTGCGAAGGGTCAAGTTCTTTTGGAAGAACATTGCTAATTCTGCTCTATCCTACACTGCGCCATATTCAGTGGGAGCAGATTTTGGATCCTTCCTTGGGCGTGAACACCTCCATTGGGAGATATTGTTTCTCTGTATCAGGTACATCCTCCCTCTTACTCCTTTTGGTTCAGATCTGGTTTGGTTCTTGATTCAAGATTGATCCTTGAAAAACATGTTTTTCTAAATATAGGGAATTCAATTCCCTACAAAGATGGGAAAAATTTTTGAAATTCGCCCTATCCATTTCACAAGACTTGGGCATCCATGTGATGGATAACGCATCCCTTCATCTTTCAGTGGTATCAGAGCCAGGTTCGAATCTTGAACCAAAAGAAAATCAGATCTGACCCTGCGCAGATGGATAGAGGATGTTCTCCCAAGATTTGCGCAGATTGCTTTCTTTTCTTTTCAAGAAATGGTTTCTTGTTAAGGGCGATTGATCTGAAATTAATTTTTTGTTAAATCCAAAATTTATTTAGAATTGTTCTTTGTTTATTTTGATTTAATGGACTGTTCGAACCTGGAGATCGCAGTGCAGATTTGGCGCAGATGGTCTGCGCACCCTTTTTCATTTATTTTATTCAATTCGGTCTGTAAATATTTTTTTTATTTTCTAGACTGAATGTATAGGATTTGATCAAGAATGTAATTAATTGATAGAAATAGGATTTCTGTTATTTATTTTCTTGATTAAAGAAGAAGGAAGAAGATGGCGGCGCTGGAGATTTGCAGATGGAGAAATCGCTTCCTGCGATTTCTAGTTTGTGAAACTGCAACATTAGTGATTAACCTCTGTTTTGCAGGTGGTGCGAACAGTCCATAGTTGATTTGTGATTGTTTAAAATCAAGATTATTAATTTCAGATCTTTCATGAATTAATTCTTGAATTGAAAATCAGTTTTGGACCATTTCGGACTGGATTGGACCAAAACTGTTTGGACCGAATCTTGGGTTCGAAGGGGACTGTTTTTCAGTCCATATTTCTCACACTTGCTGCTCCAAATCTGATGTTCAATTACAGGGATTAATTCGGCCCACCTGTAAAGCTTAGTTTTAAATGGTTAAAACTGCAAAAGCCCACTATTGTGAGAAAATTTGTATGGGCCGAACTGCTAACTGCGATTCAGCCCATATACCTAGTCGACATTAATTGTTAATGTTAGGATTTTAAATGGGCTGTTAAAATGGGCTTTACAGCAGTTGATTGATTGGATCAATTCCTCCTTTACATGTGATGTTTGGATGTTTGATGTGCTGCGACCATGGGCCATAAGCACTTGGCCCATGAAGACTCGTTAGTGGCTCTTGCGCACACTATGGCTGAATGCACATCATAGCCATGGTGCCCCTTAAGGTCATTGGATGACCCCTCCTTGCTTGGTGGGCCCCACAACCCTGAAAAGGGATGCGTACGGAACCGATTGAGACCCACTAGAAATCTGACTTTATGAAAGTCAGTGGGAGCCACTCTGGTTTGACCTAAATTAGAACTAGGGCGTAATCTCGTTCCCTCCAGCAAATATGAGTGCATGCGATAGGGAGATCCATATGATGGACTCTCTAAAGGCCTTCCCTCATTAGCACAATGATGGGTCCTTCAGTAATGAGGAAACGCACCATAAAATTGGGCTATCCATTTGCTGATGGATCTGTCAGAGTGTTTCATAAGATGATAGGGGCATCATAGACCAATGTGGGAGGGGCTTCACCAGAAAATGGGAACACTCTCACGGTACCTTGGCGTAACCTGAATATGATGGGTAAGTACTCACTGGACAGAAAGGTTTACCTGAAAATGGCTCTGAACCTTGTCTAACAGTGGCCAAAGGGAAACTCATTTGATGAGTGGATATGATCCGTCACAGAAAGGTGGTGGGGTTATATAGCTGAAATAGTTGGTTTCACGCACCCCATGTGATTTCCCACATTTCCAGAGACATTTTGTCGTCTCCGTCACTGAGAAAGGAGGGAAATCTCAAAGATGTACAAATGGGAATGGAACATAGATTAAAAAACATATCTATGTAAGTAACATGAATCAAACTAAGGTTGTGGACTAACGTCTTTGCTGTTTTATCATAAAATGGCAAACGGTCAATTCGCAAAGCTACTAGACGATAACAAGCTTAAGGGCCCAAACTATGCCGACTGGTACAAAAATCTTATGCTGGTCCTAACTTCCGAAAGGTTAGATAAGGTGGTGAAAAATTCTGCCCTGGAGCGTCCGGGTGATAGGGCTTCTGAGGCCCGTAGGAGGGACTACCAAGATTGGGAGGATAAGAACTCCCTAGCCCGCTGCTTTGCCAATGCCTCACTAGACAACTCAATACAGAGGCAGTTCGATCAGATCAAACTAGCCAAGGACATATTGGACAGACTAAATACAATGTATGAAGAGCAGAAACGTTCTACTCGACAGAAGGTCCTGAAATTGTTCATGACTGCACAGATGTCCAAGGGGCAGAAAGTTCATGACCATTGTCTTTGGATGATGGGCTACATTAACAAACTAGAAGCTCTTGGATCCAGGCTAGATCTTGGCACGCAAGTGGATGCCATCCTGAATTCTTTGCCCTCTTCCTTCAATGCGTTCACAATGAACTACAATATGAATAAGCTGAATGTCAGCGTCTAGGAACTCAGCAATATGTTGCAGAGGGCCAAGGATCTACTCAAGAAGGATGAGCTTGTGGTTATGCTTGCTGAAGCTAACAAATCAGGCAAGAAAAAGAGAAAGGCAAAGAAGCCCCAGAAGAAAACTGCCAAGCCTAAGAAGCAGAAGAAGAACAAGGCATCTGATGTCTGCCACTTCTGCAAGCAAACTGGCCACTAGAAGAGGAACTGTCATGCCTACCTGGAATCTAAGAAAGGTAACATCGAAACTTGTGTCATAGAAACTAATATCTTAGTTACTTCTGTGTCCTGGTGTGTTGATTCCAGGGCTTCAACTCATGCATGTAACTCACTGCAGGGGTTCAAAGTTAGTAGAAGATTGAGTGAAGGCGAAGTGACACTATTCTTGGGAACGACTGCAAGTGTTGCAGCTGTGGCAATAGGAACCGTAGAATTAGTTTTTAGAGAAGGAATACTTGTACTTAAAGATTGTCTTTATGTACAGAACTTAAGAAGGAATTTAATTTTTGTTTCTAAACTGTGTGCTGATGGATATACTGTTTATTTTAGTAATACGATTACTGTTAAACGGAATAACAAATTCATCGCATGCGGGGAACTGGAGAACAGTCTCTATGTTCTACATCCTTCTCTGGAATCTAACTTAACCAAAACTACATCAGTCGAATATCCCAAGAAAAGGAATCGTGATACAGTAAATCCCACGTGCCTATGGCATTACCGACTTGGCCATATCGGTGTTGACCGAATCACAAGGCTGGTAAAGGATGGTCCTTTGGATTTCCTAACCATAGAAAATCTTCCCACTTGTGAGCCTTGCTTTCAAGGTAAGATGAATAAGCGGCCATTTTCTAATACCCAAGTTAACTAAGAATTCGATTTCAACAATAAATCAACTTTCGTTAAGATAGGAAATTGCCATGGCTTCAAACTCCACCTTTTTCTTTTAATCTTTTTACTTCTGCATCCTTAAGCATGCTTCAAAAACCCTTTTGAGTTAGTCCATTCTTTTTTTTCTTGCAACAATCTAATCAATAGCAAATCTCTCTTCATCCCATGCATTAGTATTAGGTCCACTTAGAATTTCTTGCATATTGTTCATTTCTTTTTATTTTTAAATTATTATTTATGGCTTTCTACCTTAGAATTCATACTTCAAATTTGTTGTTTGAATTTCCTAGCCAATTATTAAATTGCTCTTGCATCTTTTAGCATTTATTGACTATTATTTGTTAGGCTGACGGGTTGTCGAAGCCCTCAAAATTAGTACTAGTCCCACAATAAAATATTTGTAGTAAAAGTCATACTAGGTCGAATCCCACAGGGAGCTAACAGTAATCTCTTAGCCGAATGAATATTATCACTGAGTGGGAAAATTAAATAACTGAAATTAAAAGAGAGTAATAGCAAACTAAACAAACAAGGGAAATCAGTCTTATCGAATTCTGGTTCAAGGGTTCGGGTTACTCAATTGGCCATCAATTATAGGTAGACTCTGGTAGACTTGCAATTCAAGCATTTAACCTTAGATTTATTAGGATAGCCATAATAAACCTTGTGTTTTCCTAATTCAGCTTACCAAACCCAGCATTCGATCAACACTTATCACTACTTAACTGGGTACGATAGCGTTCCATATTAACCAGTGATAGCATTAAACCTTGTGAAAACAGTTAAACCAAGATAACAACAATTGAGATAGCTGCAATTATCAAATCTTGTTCCATCGATTCCCTTTAGGTTAAAACATGTCAATACATTGGTCAAAGGCTTTCACGAACAATTGACCCAGAAAGATATTAACCTAATTGCTACTTGTACCACTATTCGTGACAATTACGGATCACCGAACAATGGATAGCAGTAGGAAAATAAACATTGATTAATTTGTCAAACTAATTAACATTAACATCCAATGAAAATATGTACAAGAACCAATGAATACTTGAATTAAAAAGCAAGATCATAAATTAAATACAGAACCTCATAGTGGCACATTCGAACCTCCCCCCTTGAACCAGAAAAGAAAAGCGTAGCTGCTCATGATCTTCGAATTCTCCATGCTCTGCTTCTCAGTGGCCGAACTACTCTCTTGGTAGCTTGAGTTGCTTGATGATCTCTTGGATCCTTGGACTGAGTGATGCTAGAGCTGTTCCACCCCCCTCTTTATATAGCAGAGGGAGAGGGCTGTTTTCCAACTCCTTCTAGGAGATCATCCTAAATTCAAGCAGTCCTGATCTGCTTTGAACTAATCCTATCCTATCTCTTATCTAATGATCTGATCTCAATCTTCTTATCTCTTTAGGATTACATTCAAGACTTTAAATCTGATAAGACTCTCTTTCTGGAGATTACATTCGAAATTGGCACTCTTGGTTCTTGAATTCGAGTTGGGCTGCTTGATAACTTGGGCTGCTTCAAGGTTCTTCTACGAGTTGGGCTTCAGTTGTGAAATGGGCCTGGCTATGAACTTGCTCCGACTTCGGGCCCAGTTTCATATTCGATGTGAACCGAATCTGTCAAAACCCAAAACATAAAAGTTGTGGGCCTTTCTTTCATCTTTCTGATGCCTCTTGAATTATCCAATTTGGAGTCCGGAATTGAGAGTTATGCCTAGAGTACTGACTGTTGCCGAAACTGTGCAAAATCATCCGAATTGCCCTGTTTTCTTCCAATTGGCTTCTTTCTTGCCCTGAATCGAAATACAAGAGTAATGAGTCCATTTAAGTGCTAAATAAATGTAAAAGAGTGAATATTAGGGGATAAAAATAGGGTACTTTTTAGTCTCATCAAATCCCCCCACACTTAAACTTTGCCCGTCCTCGGGCAAGGCAAAACTCAAGCAAAACAAAAGAAACTACCTACTGATTTTTATCTCTCTTTTTCTCTACATGAGGCTTGATGCCTAACATAGCAAGTTCTAGAATAATCAAACCATGTTTGACAGATATTTATATGAAAATCAATCAAGCCCTTATGCATCTTGCCTATTGGTCGATTAAAATAATGAGGTACCATATGCAGCCAAGAAAAATTCAGTTAGTCATGCTTGCATCCTATCCTATCTATTCATTCTTAGCACATGATTCCTGATGAGTTGAAATCATTCAAGGATACGCTTCCAGGGAGCAAAAATTTCAAAAGGCAGGGTTAAGAAGTGATGATCGAAGCATGCTAGGGTTATCCTAAATTCCACCAGATTTCCCTAATTCCCCCACACTTAAATTATACATTGTCCCTAATGTATGTGATTATGCATATAGTAGAAGGATTTGGGGGAACTTCCCTATGCGCCTTGTTGGGTTCCTTCAGATATAAAGTCAACTGCTAAGCACAAAAATCAAAACCAAACAAAATAACAAAACTAACTAAACATAATGGGTTGCTTCCCACAAGTGCAATTGTTTAATGTTGTTATGCTTGACGTCCTCTTTTGCTACCTTAACTCGATGCATAACACGGAATGTCCAACGAGATGTCTACGGTAGAGGAGACAATTGCATCCTCATGGAACCACTTCAATTGATGTCCATTCACCTTGAAAACCTTACTTGTATTGAGACTTTTGATCTCTACTGCACCATAAGGAAACACATTATTCACAATAAATGGACCCATCCACCTGGAACGCAACTTACTTGGCATGAGTTGGAGTCGAGAATTGTACAATAAGACCTTTTGTCCAATTTTAAATTGTTTTCTTAAGAGTAAATTATCATGGAACAATTTGGTCTTCTCTTTGTAGATTTTTGAATTTTCATATGCTTCTAACCTCAACTCTTCCAATTCTTGCAATTGGAGCTTCCTTTCCTTTCCGGCTTCTTCCAAATTCATATTGCATCGCTTGATTGCCCAATAGGCCCTATGTTCAATTTTGACCGACAAGTGGCATGATTTGCCAAAAATCAACTTGTAAGGGGACATCCCTATTGGTGTTTCGTATGCTGTTTGATATCCCCAAAGTGCGTCCTCTAGACGTAGGCTCCAATCATTTCTTCCTGGATTCACCATCATCTCTAAAATGGACTTTACCTTTCTATTGGAAATTTCAGCTTGTTCGTTAGTCTGGGGGTGATAAGTAGTGGCGATTCGGTGACGCACCCCATACTTCATCAGCAAGACTTCAACGACTCTATTGCAAAAGTGGGTCCCTTTATCACTTATGATGGCTCGGGGAATGCCAAACCTACTGAAAATGTTAGATTTGATAAACCCTACAACACACTTAGAATCATCAATTTTGGTGACCTTTTCTTCCACCCATTTTGAGACATAATCGACTGCCAAAAGTATATAAGCAAAACCACAAGAGGGAGGAAAGGGTCCCATGAAATCAATACCCCAAACATCAAATATTTCACATATAAGAATGGGGGTTTGGGGCATCTCATTCCTACGAGATAGTGTACCTGTTTGCTGACATCTTTCACAATTTTTACAAAACAAGTATGCATCTCTAAATAGGGTTGCCCAATACAGCCCACTATCTAAGACCTTTCGAGCAGTTCTCTTTGGCCCAAAATGTCCACCACAAGCATAATTATGACAAAAGGTTAGAATCGACATCTGCTCATCCTTAGGGACACACCTCCTAATCACTTGATCAGAACAGAATTTCCATAGATAGGGTTCGTCCCATACATAATGTTTTGCCTCATACCTGATTTTATTCTTCATGGACTTGCTAAGGTAATTAGGCAAAATTTTGGTGACCAAGTAGTTCACAATATCAGCATACCAAGGGACCATACCTTTTATGTGGAATAGTTGTTCATCAAGAAACAACTCAGAAATGGGTGAGGAGTCCTCATCTTTTACCAACCTGCTTAGATGATCCACCATCGAGTTTTCAGCTCCCTTTCGATCCTTAGTCTCTAAATCAAACCCTTGGAGCAAGAGTATCCACCTTATCAGCCTCGGTTTTGACTCCTTCTTCGCTAGTAGGTATTTCAAAGCTGCATGGTTAGAAAATACAATTACTTTAGAGCCAAGCAAATATGATCGAAATTTGTCTAAAGCAAACACAATAGCTAGTAGCTCCTTTTCAGTAGTTGTGTAGTTGCTCTGTGCAACATTCAATGTTTTGGAAGCATAGTAGATGACGTGGATCTTCCCATCAATTCGTTGACCTAGAACAGCCCCTACCGCATAGTTGCTTGCATCGCTCATGATCTCAAAGGGCAAGTTCCAATTAGGTGGTTGAATAATGGGTGCAATTGTTAACAGCCTCTTGAATTTTTCAAATGCTTCCTTGCACTCATCACCAAAATCGAAAGGCACATCCTTTTACAGCAAATTGGACAATGGCAGGGCAATTTTTGAAAAATCTCTGATGAACCTGCGATAAAAACTTGCATGTCCAAGAAAGGAATGAACCTCCCTAACATTTGTAGGGTAGGGTAAGCTCACAATTAAATCAATCTTGGCCTTGTCGACCTCTATTCCTCTAGCTGAAATAACATGTCCCAACACAATGCCTTCCTTCACCATAAAGTGGCATTTTTCATAGTTTAAGACAAGATTTGTTTCCACACACTGATTCAGAATTTTACTTAAAACTATTTAGGCAGTCATCAAACGAATCACCATAGACAGTAAAATCATCCATGAACACTTCAATGCATTTCTCAATAAAATCAGAAAATATACTCATCATGCATCTTTGAAAAGTGCTTGGAGCGTTACACAAACCAAAGGGCATTCGTCTGTAAGCAAAGGTGCCGAATGGGCAAGTGAAGGTTGTTTTCTCTTGGTCCTCCTAGGCAATAACAATCTGATAATATCCTGAGAACCCATCGAGAAAACAAAAGAAGGCCTTACCTGCTAATCTCTCTAACATCTGATCGATGAAGGGTAGGGGAAAGTGGTCCTTTCGAGTGGCCAGGCTTAGTTTTCAAAAATCTATTACCATTCGCCAGCCACTTTGTACCCTCACGAGAATTAGTTCATTATTTTGATTTTTTACTATAGTAATCCCAGTTTTCTTAGGTACAACATGAATAGGACTTACCCATTTACTGTCCAAAATTAGATAAATTATCCCTTCATCTAATAGTTTAAATACTTCTTTCAATTGATTTTTGTAAACCCTAATTCCTAATTAGCAAGCTACCCTAATAAGTTTCGGATCAAACCACCTTCATGCAATGAGAAGAAAAGCTGTTTGTAAACACTAGCAGATTCGGTTCAGCAATTAATCCATTAAGCTATTCAATTGATGTGAAATTCAGCCATGGGTTGGCGAAACCCTAATGGTATGAGCAGCCTCTCTCGAGCACAACCCACTCTATCTATGGGTGACAATTCCTATATCTCTATCAAGAATTTAATCCCCATAGAAGCATCAAGAACAAAGAATTCGAAGGGCATCAATTCAGGTATGAATGAACACCAAACGAACCATGCAAATTATCTCTAAGATGCATTTGGTCCGTTTTCTTGATTAGATGATCTGATTACCTAAACTCTTTCTCAAGCAATTCAAGCAATTCAAGCAATCCAAGAATCAAGAACAATTCGGCCAAGATTATTCTATCAATTGAAAACCCTAATCAAGAAATCCCAAGAATGAATCCAATCAATCGAATAACATAAAAGATTTAATTATAGGTCTGAATTAGCATCCAACATGATTCGAATCATAGAAAGAAAGAAAGTTTCAATAAAGAAAAGCCATTAAACCCTAATCGAACCTAGGTTACTGAAATCGCTGTACCATAGAAGAAGACAACCTATGATTGTTGCATCAATCTTCGATCTTCTCCTCTCTAATTCTAATTCAGCAGCCTTCTCTTCCTTCTTCAGCACTTCTCTTCTTCAATTTGCTTTCAGGGGTTTGAACCCTAATTTCTTCTTTTTCTTTTCTTTTATACTCCCCCCTTTCAGCCTTCCTCCTCTTCTCTAAAGGCAGCCACCTTTCTGGGGTCTCCATAGGGCAGCGAATTGGGCTGCAGTTGGGCCTCCCTCTTTGGTGGGCTGAACTGCTTCACTTGGAGGTTTTCAGCTGGGCTCTCTCCTTGGTGCCTCCCATAGAGTTTCGAATTGGGCTTTGCTTCTTTATGGGCCGAAGTGCTGCCCTTTTAATTTTTATCTGGGTCTTTCTTCTAGATGGGCCAAAATGCTTCCCTATTCGCCATATCAGCATGTCTTTATGCTATCTTCACCCTAAGCTGTCCCAAACTCTTGATTTCCTAAAATCATTCTCAATTAGGGTAGAAAATCATGAAAATCATCATCAAAACCATGTATACAGCAGTAAAAATGATGTGTAGCATGCTTACACATCAATGATCAACATAAAAGTCATAGATTCAACCTATGATACTAGAATACTTGTACAAAGGCTCTATATCATGTTGTCTACCACAATTTTTAGTTTAAACTCCATATCTCGCATTGTATCCAGTTGTTCCCTTGCTGTATTTGGGTAACTAGGATCCACTTGCCTAGACACATAGGCTTCAAGAAGCGAAGTCTTAGTAGTTCAACTTTTTGAATCTGCTGCACACTGAGTTTCACTTATTTTGTTGCCATCTCCTTAACAAAACACTAGTCCTTACAGAGCATATCTAGCAGGAAGAAAGGAGAGAATGTGATGAACCATTGATTCAGGCATATCACTTAATCTATCACATCCCTCACCTACATTCCCTGCATCACATCCCTCACCTAAAGGATTTCTTGGTTATAGTTGAAAGGAGGTAAGTAGATATGCTTCTTCCTGAGGAAACAAAATCAGTGCTTGTAGATGGAAAAAAGAATAGAAAAAATTTGTCTAATCCATTAGGAAAATCAAATAAACAACATTAACAGTTCAATATTTACTGTCTGAACTCAATCTTTTTTGGTATGAAAGCTTAAAATATGCTTCACCCTACCCATAATACTAGCATCTGATTTACTATTCCCTTTGCCTTTCTACCACCTATTGTTTCTTGTAAAGTTAAATTTGGATTTCATGTAGTTAAATTTTTATTCATTTAGAATAGATTCTTTTAATGATCAAAATTCCTAGGACTAGATAAAATGCATACAAAAATTCATAAAGCATACAAGCAAATTCACAACAAGGAGTAAAAAATAAGAAATCAAATAAAATTCAAACATTTCATCCACTCTCCTACTTAAACTATTGTTAGACAAAGTATGCTCTTAGCTCCAATCATATTGATGTACAGATACATTTATTGTAAATGTATAAAAGTACATTATTGTTTCATGTTGACATTGGTATGTTTCTGTGAATTTACTATTAGACAGTGTATGCCCTTAGCTCCAATTAGAATGATGTACATTATGACATTTATTGTAAATGAATAAAGTACATATTTGATTCAAGTTATTGTGGTGTGTTTCTGTGTAATACCCTTAAACTGGACACTTATGAGACTTGTGTTAGTTTAGAATCTTCACAGCTATTGGATAGATCTAGGGAGATTTATTTTGCTAAGGCTGACACTGATGTGCCACCAAGTTGGTTGAGGTTGCTTGTCTCAGTTGCCAGGGTGAGACCTGAGGTACATGGAGTGTGGGTTTTCTTGAAACCCTGAACCGAACCAGAATTCCAGTATTGCCCTAGACCTTGGAGATAAATGGACAAAACTGGAATGTTACACCTGACCCCTAGACTCGATTATGATACTACACTAGGTGTCGAATTGGGTTGTCTTTGATATGCCAATCAGTGAGATCCTTAAAGGGGGTCAAAACCTGGGTATGTTGGGACAGTCCAGGAATTCATCTGAGTGAGTGATCATAGTGACAGGATCAGCCCCTTTGTCGGACTAAGTGAATGATCGGGGATGCACTCTCTTTGATGGAAACCTAAACTGCCAGTAGTTGATTTCAACTGTTGAAATTTATTTTGCAAAATATATTTATATAGAGATATACATATATATATTATGGTTTCAAAATGTTTGCAAAAGGTTTTAATTCCCGGGATTCGTGTGAGTAAAGAGTGCAACATTGTACCTTGCAGCCGAGGGAGAGGTCCTCTCTTGTTGGGTAGTGTTTGATCATTATGGGTTGAGAGGTTAAGTGTAAGACCATTGAGGGTAATACTTGATGGGATAATCTTGTATCTGCCCACAGTCCTTGGGTTTTTATAAGATGGCTTGACCTAAGGACCATTTAGTGTAATTGTTGGGGCCATTAAGAGCCCATGGTGATGGACTCATGGGGTTCACTGTCTCATACAGTGAATTCGGCCAGGCCTTGTGACAGAGGTTGGGCTGAACCCATGTGGCTGATCTGTAGATCAATGTTTGGGTCCCATGCTATATAAGGATACCAACTAGGCAGCAAATTGAGGGGATAAGTGAGCACATAGACTTAATGGGCCTTAAGACCAATTCAAACTGGCTTAATAAGATTAATTAAAAGAGGGTGGTTCTGGGATTTGGATCAGCAGATAGGATAAAAGATTATCCCTATCCACTCAAAGAGTCCAGATCCAAATAATGATTTGGATCAAGAAACTCTTAATTAGATTAGGAAGGTTGATCTTTATCTGCAGATAAGATAAGGGATTATCCTTATCTCTTAAAGAGAGTCCAGATCCAAATAAAAGATTTGGATTAGGAAACTCCTAATGGGATTAGGAGAACCTCTCTTTAAGGCTATAAATAGAAGAGCAGGGCGAAACTCCAGATCATCTTCAGTGGGAGTAGTCTTTGGTCTTCTCCTTGGGCGTGAACACCTTCATTGGGAGATACTGTTATTCTGTATCAGGTATATCCTTCTACTCCCTTTTGGTTTCAGATATGGTCCGGTTTGGTTTCAAGATTGATCATTGAAAATGTAGTTTTCTAAAATAGGGAATGTGATTCCCACATAAGAGAGAGAAATTTTTGAAATTTTGCCCAACCTTCCTGCAGGGTTCAGCCATCTATATGATGGATCTCTCATCCCTTCATTTACCCCTTAAACTAGACACTTATGAGACTCATGTTAGTTTAGAATGTTCTCAGTCATTCGATAGGCTTGGGGAGTTTATCTTGCCAAGGTTGTCACTAATGTGCTGCCAAAAAAGTTGGGGCAGCTTGTATCAGCTGCTAGGGTTAGACCCAAAGCACATGTAGTGTGTGTTCGGTTGAAACACTCAACCCGGACCATTTTCCAACTATGCCTTGGACCTTGGAGATTGATGGGCAAAATTGGAAAGTTACACATAACCCCTAGACTTGATTATGGTATTGCACTAGATGTCAGATTGGACTGTCTTTGGTATGCCAACTAGTGAGATCCTTTGTGGGTCAACACTTGGGTATGTTGGGGTAGTTTGAAAATTCTCTTAAGTGGGTGATCATAGTGATAGGATCGGTCCCTTTGTCAGACAAAGTGAATGATCGGGTTTACACTCTCTCTGATGGAAACCTAAATTGCCAGCAATGGATTTCGACTATGTTTGAGATTTGGTTTTGAAAAATCTATTTATATGATATATATTATTTTTTATAAAAAATTTTTGCAAAAAGTTTTAATTCTCGAGATCCATTCGAGCAGAGAGCGTGACACTGCACCTTGTGGTCAGGGGAGAGGTCCTTCCTTGTTGGGCAATGTTTGATCATTGTGGGCTGAGAGGTTAAGTGTAAGAGACCATTAAGGGCTGATTACCAGATGGGCTATATCTTACTTAAGTCCATTATCCTTGGATCTTCATAGGATGGGTAGATTCAATGATCATTTAACTGTAAATGTTGGGCCCATTTTGAGCCCATAGTGATGTGCTCAGGGGTTCACTACATTTAGTAGTGAATTTGGCCAAGCCTTTTCATAGAGGCTAGGCCAAACCCACAAGGGTTCTTTGTGGGGTTTCTCATCATACAAGTCAAACTTAAATTGGCCAAGCAACACTCTTTGGTCATGAGCCATATAGTTAATTGGCCTAAAGCCCATAATTAATATGATTAATTAAGATGTCACATGACTACTTAAACTGTCATTTGACATGGGTGAATCTAGGTTTGGAAATGGGTATGGAGATTTGGATAATCTCCTAATTTTATTAGGAGTACTCCATAAAGGATGAAAGAAGAAGAGGTCAAACGGCTCTAGAACATATTGTGAATTTTGCTTTCTCTCCTTTTCTCTTGTCGCCCAAGAAACCCTAGTTCGGTCTCAGCTTTTGGTTCTGATCTTGATCCATTATTTCTCTAATTTTTGCAAGAAAAATTCATAGAAAATTCGTTCTCACCTCCTAGTTTGATCCAAACAGTTGGATTGCAGTTTTACTGAAAACTACGTTGCTGAACTGGTTTCAACATAAAGTTGCACCATCTTCAGTTGAAGTGGGTTTTAGGGACTGATTTGGGTGTGAACTACCACCTTGGGAGCTACATTTGTGGAATCCGTATCAGGTATACATCTCCCTCTTGTTTAGTTTTGAATCTGATCCAGTTTTAGTGAAAGATCGACCCTAGAAAAATGCAGTTTTTCAAAAATCTGAGAATTTGATTCCCAGAAGGTTAAGAAAATTTTTGAAATTTCGCCCAGCCATCTAGCATGGTTCAGCCATCCATATGATGGATCTTCACCTTCCTTCAACTATAAGCAAATGGACTAGCCTACCTTATGAACCATTGGTGTCTCCGGAAGCGTGTCGTTAACCACTTTGGAACACCAGTTTTAATATTTATAATTTTTACCGTTTCTCAAATAACTACTAATGTACTAAAGGGATGAGAATGGGTTGTATCCACAGGGAAGCAAGTGAAAAATTAATATATACTTAGGTCCGGACTAGAGAATGCAATCGAGAATGGCAGAAAATACGAAAATAAAATCTATTATTGCGGAAATTAAATGTTTCAAATTTACACAAGACAATAAATAAAAATCAGAATTTAATAAAGTATGGGAATCAACAAAGGAAATAAAAGAAATAAATAAAAATAAAAAAAAAACAATCTAGAATCTGGATCCGGTGGTAGTAGCTCCAGATCGGCCAAATAGCTTGTAGAAACCCCTCCTAACAAGAACCGGGCGTCCATCTTTTCTACAACCCTCGAACCCCTCAAGACACCTTAGCCTTGAACCAAACAAATTCAGATATGCAAAATAGAGAAACGAACAAGAATTAAATCTAAAACATTGCAAAAATAAAATTAACAGAAGAGAAAATAAAGAAAAGAAAATAATGGTTGATCAGATCCAGTGGCGGTAGTTGCAGATTGGATGAACAACTTGCAGGAACCCCTCCTAACAAGAATTGGGCGTCCTCCCCTTCTACAACCCTTGAACTCCTCAAGAAACCTTTGTTAGACAGTTTTGTATGCCCTTAGCTTCAATCCGATTTGATGTACTTTTGATATTTAGTGTAAATAAATAAAGTGCATGTTTGATTCATGTTGTTTGGTATAATTCTGTGTAAGACCCTAAAACTGGACACTTATTGAGGCTCGTGTTAGTTTTAAATGTTCACAGCCATTGGATAAGTCTGGGGAGATTTATCCTGCCAAGGCTGATACTGGTGTGCCACCAAGTGTTGGGATGGCATGTTTCGGCCACCAGGGTAAGACCTAAGGCACATGCAGTACGGGATTACTCGAATCCTTGAACTGGACCAGATTTCTAGTATTGCCCTTGACCTTGGAGATTGATGGGCAAGACTGGAAAGTTACACCTAACCCCTAGACGAGATTATGATACTGCACTATGTGTCGGATTGGGCTATCTATGATATGCCAATCAATGAGATCCTTAGTGGGGGTCAAAACCTGGGTATGTTGGGACAGTCTAAGAATTCATCTGAGTGGGTGATCATAGTAATGGGACCAACCCCTTTGTCGGACAAAGGTAATGATCGAGGATGCACTCTCTCTGATGGAAACCAAACTGTCGGCAATTGATTTCAATCGTTGGAATTTTGTTTTGCAAAATTAATATACACATATATATATATATGTATATGTACAGTTTCAAAATGTTTGCAAATGGTTTTAATTCCCGGGATCCATGTGAGTAGAGAGTGTGACACTATTCATTGCAGCCGAGGGAGAGGTCCTCTCTTGTCGATGTTAGACAGTTCTGTATGCCCTTAGCTTCAATCAGAATGATGTACTTTATGAGTTTATTGTAAATGAATAAAAGTGCATATTTGATTCATGTTGCCTTGGTATGTTTCTGTCTAATACCCTTAAACTAGACACTTAATGAGACTCATTTTAGTTTAGAATGTTCACAGCCAGTGGGTCAGTCTGGGGAGACCTATCCTGATAAGGATGACGCTGTGGTGCACCAAGTCGGTTGGGGTGGCCGGTCTCAGCTGCCAGGGTGAGACCCTAGGCACATACAGTGTAGGATTAATTGAATCTTTGAACTGGACCAGATTTCCAGTATTGCCCTGGACCTTGGAGATTGATGGGCAAAACTGGAAAGTTACACCCGACCCCTAGACTCGATTATGATACTGCACTAGGTATCAGATTGGGCTATCTTTGATGTACCAATAAGTGAGATCCTTAGCGGGGGTCAAAACCTGGGTATGTTGGGATAGTCTGAGAACTCATCTGAGTGGGTGATCATAGTGACAGGATCAGCCCCTTTGTCGGACAAAAGTAATGATCGGGGATGCACTCTCACTGATGGAAACCAAGACTGCCGGCAGCCGATTTCAACCGTTGAGATTTGTTTTGCAAAGTATAATTTATATGAGATATAAAAGTATATATATTATGGTTTCTAAAATGTTTGCAAGAAGGTTTTTATTCCCGGGATCCATATAAGCAGAGAGTGCAGCACTGTTCCTTGCAGTTGAGGGAGAGGTCCTCTCTTGTCGGGCAGTGTATGATCATTATGGGCTGAGAGGTTAAGTGTAAGACCATTGAGGATAATACCTGATGGGCTAATCTTGCATCTATCCACAGTCCCTGGGTGTTACAAGGTGGCTTGGCCCAGGGAACACTTAGGGTAAGTGTTGGGCCCATAGAACCCATTTGATGGGTTTGAGGGGGTGCACTGTCCAGAATAGTGTATTCGGCCAGGCCTTATAACAAAGGCTGGGCCAAACCCATGTGGCTGATGTGTAGATCAATGCTTGGGTCCCACACCATACAAGGAAGCCCAACTGGGCAGCAGTTAGGAAGGTTAAGTGAGCACATAAGCTTAATGGGCCTAAAGCCCATTTCGAACTAGGCTATTTAATTAGTTAATTATGGGGCAAATTCTGATATGGATTAGCAGATAGGATAGGGTCTTGACCCTATCCACTCAGAGAGTCCAGATCTGAATGTGATTCAGATCTAGAAACCTCCTAATGAGATTAGGAGAAAGCTAATCTAATCTGCAGATAAGATAAGGGTTTATCCTTATCACCTAAAGAGAGGGTGATCCAAATATGATTTGGATAAGTAGCTCCTAATTGGACTAGGAGCTGATCTTTTAGGTTAACAAAAGAAGGAGGGGGCGGCAGCCTTTAGAAGACACACATAATCAAGTCCTCTTCAGAGCTGAAATCACAGAAGAAAGAATTAAGCAACCCTGCAGAATTCTTTCTTGCCGCCTCCTTGTTCTTGCCGCCCTATTTGCCAGTTCGATCTCCAGTTGTGGGAGAAGTCAAGATTCGATCTTGACATCAGTTCTTTGAGAAAGATTTGATAGGAAGCTGTGCTCACATGTCATCCTGCTGTTTCTTGCGAGTGATAGAATTCTTGAAGAAGAATACTATTGATTCTGCTCCATCCTGCATTGCGCCATCTTTAGTGGGAGCAGTCTTTGGATCCTTCTTTGGGCATGAACACCTTCATTGGGGGATACTATTTCTCCGTATCAGGTATAATCCTCTCCTACTCCTTTTGGTTCAGATCTGGTTCAGTTTATGGTTCAAGAATGATCCTTGAAAAATATGATTTTCTAAATAGGGAATGCGATTCCTAGTTGAAGGGAGAGAAAAATTTTTGAAATTTGCCCCCTTTATTCTGCAAGATTTGGGCGTCTATACGATGGATCTCTCATCCCTTAAGTGGTATCAGAGCCATGGTTCAAATCTTGAACCAATTTGTTTCAAATCTGAACCAGTGCAAATGGGCAGAAGGCGTTCTTCCCAATTTGCGCATATATGGGTTTTTGGGAAATTTGTTCCCAAAATTAATGGGCGAATAATCTGAAATTAATATAAATCTGATTATTATTTAGAACTGTTCTTTATGATTTTTCTTGATTTATGGGCTGTTCGTACAAGTGGAGATCGAAATCTTGATTTGCGCAGGGAACCTGCGTTTTTGCAATTTTTGGATTGCTTTATTACATTTGGTCTGTAAAATAATTTTTTTTATTTTTTAGACTGAATGTATAGGTATTCGATCTGATGTAATTATTAATAGAAATTATGATTTCTATTTATTTTATTTTTGGATCAAAGATGGCAGCGCAGAAAAGGAGATTTCGCAGAGAAGGAGATTTCGCAGATGGGAGAATTGCAATCTGCGATTTGCAATGTATGAAACTGCAAACTGTGATCTAACCTCTGTTTTGCAAGATGGATTGTGTGAACAGCCCTGTTTGACTGATTTTTGATATTCTTTTATCAGTATTTAATTTCAGATTATTTTCTTGAATTAAAGATTTAATTAAAGATCAAACCCTAGACCCATTCGAAGCAAGATTGGTTCAAACTGTTTGGACCGAATCTAGGGTTTAATCAAGGCTGAAAGTCAGCCCTAATTTTCCCACTAATGAGCCTGAGGATTGATGTTTAATTAAATGGTTAATTCGGCCCAACCTGTAAAGGCCCAGTTTTAAATAGTTAAAACTGCTAAAAGCCCACTTAACACATAAAGCTATATGGGCTGAACCATTCGGCCCATATACCTAGATAATATTAATGGTTAATATTATGGATTTAAAATGGGCTTCAAATGGGCCTTACAGATGATTACTTGATTGGATCAATTTATCCCTGCATGAGATGTATGGATGTGTGATGTGTTACGTACATGGGCCATAAGTGCTTGGCCCATGCTCAATCGACAGTGGCTATTGCGCACACCATGGCTGAATGCACATCATTGCCAATGTGTCTCTTTTGGTCATTGGATGACCTCCCTCAGTGGTTGGCCCCACACCTTATCAAGAGGTTACGTGCGGAACCCTAGCCGATTTAGGCCCACCGAAATCTGACTTTATGAAAGTCAGTGGGAGCCACTTTGGTTTGACCTAGATCAAACTAGGGCGTAATTAACTGTTCCCTCCAGCTAATATGAGTGCATGTGATAGGGAGATTCATATGATGAACTCTCTAAAGGCCTTCCATCATTAACATGAGGATGGGGCCTTTAGTAATGAGGAAACACACCAGAAAATGGGCTATCCATTTGTTGTTGGGCTTGTCCGAGTGTTTCATAAGATGATAGGGGCGTCATAGACCAATGTGGGTGGGGCTTCACCAGAAAATGGGAACTCTCTCACGGTACCTTGGCGTTCACGAATATGATGGGTAAGCACTCATTGGACAGAAAGGTTTACCTGGAAACGGCTCTGAACCTTGTCTGACAGAGGCCAAAGGGAAAACTCATATGATGAGTGGATATGATCCTTCATAGAAAGGTGGTGGGGTTATGCAGCTGAAACAGTTGGCTTCATGCACCCTATGTGATTTCCCACATTTCCAGAGACAACCCGTAGTCTCCGTCACTGAGAAAGGAAGGAAATCTCAGAGATGAATAAATGGAAATGGAACGTAGATTAAAATCCATATCTATGAAATGAACATGAATCAAATTAGGTTGTGGACTGATGTTTGCTCTTTTATCAGAAAATTGCAAACAGATCATTTGCAAAATTTTTTGATGACAACAAGTTGAAGGGCCCAAACTATGCCGACTGGTACAAGAACCTTATGCTGGTCCTAACTTCTGAAAAGTTAGACAAAGTGGCAAAGAATCCTGCCCCGGAGCGTTCGGGTGATAGGGCTTCTGAGGCCCGAAGGAGGGACTATTAGGAATGGGAGGAGAAGAACTCCCTTGCCCGATGTTACATCATTGCCTCCTTAGAAAACCCGATATAGAGGCAGTTCGGTCAGATCGAACTTGCCAAGGATATATTGGAAAGTCTCAGGACGATGTATGAAGAGAAGAATCATTCTACTCGACAAAAAGTCTTGAAACAGTTCATGACTGCACAAATTTCCAAGGGCCAGCAAGTTCACGACCATTGTCTTCAGATGATGGGATACATCAATGAACTGGAGGCTCTTGGATCCGGGCTGGACCTAGCGACCCAGATAGATGCTATCCTTAATTCTTTGCCTCCTTCCTTTAATCCGTTCATCATGAACTTGTTAGACAGTTTTGTATGCCCTTAGCTTCAATCATTTTGATGTACTTTTGTTATTTAGTGGAAATAAATAAAGTGCATGTTTGATTCATGTTGTTTGGTTTAATTCTGTGTAAAACCCTAAAACTGGACATTTGTAGAGACTCATGTTAGTTTTAAATGTTCACAGCCGCTGGATAAGTCTGGGGAGATTTATCCTGCCAAGGCTGATACTGGTGTGCCACCAAGTGTTGGGATGGCCTGTCTCAGCCATCAGGGTAAGACCCGAGGCACATACAGCATGGGATTACTTGAATCCTTGAACCGGACCAGATTTCCAGTCTTGCCCTGGACCTTGGAGATAGATGGGCAAAACTGGAAAGTTACACCTGACCCCTAGACTCGATTATGACACTTCACTAGGTGTTGGATCAGGCTGCCTTTGATATGCCAATCAGTGAGATCCTTAGTGGGGATCAAAACCTGGGTATGTTGGGGCAGTTTGAGAATTCATCTGAGTGGGTGGTCATAGTGACAGAATCAGCCACTTTGTCGGACAAAGGGTAATGATCGGGAATGCACTCTCTCTGATGGAAACCAAACTGCCGGCAGTTGATTTCAATCGTTGGAATTTTGTTTTTGCAAAATTAATATATTTACATATATATGTACGGTTTCAAAATGTTTGCAAATGGTTTTAATTCCCGGGATCCATGTGAGAGGAGAGTGCGGCACTGTTCCTTGCAGCCGAGGGAGAGGTCCTCTCTTGTCGGGCAGTGCTTGATCATTAAGGGCTGAGAGGTTAAGTGTAAGACCATTTAGGATAATACCTGATGGGCTAATCTTGCACCTGCCCACAGTCCCTGGGTTTTTATAAGATGGCTTGGCCCAGGGACCACTTAATGTAAGTGTTGGGCCCATAGGGTTCATACGATGGACTCAAGGGGTTCATTGAGATTTTCAGTGAATTCGGATGGGCCTTGTATTAAAGGCTGGGCCGAACCCATGTGGCTGGTGTGTAGATCAATGCTTGGGTCCCACGCCATACAAAGAAGCCCAACTGGGCAGCAGATTGGAAACTAATTAAACACTGAATACTTAATGGGCCAAAAGCCCATTTCGAAGTGAGCTGATATGATCACCCATCAATGGGGCGAATTTGATATTGCAGTTAGCAAAAAGGATTGGGCTCTTAGCCTTATCCACTCTTAGAGACCAAATTCAAATCAGATTTGAATCTGGTAACCTCCTGATAAGATCAGGAGTAAGCTAACTCTATCTGGGAAAGGGATTAAGATTATCCCCTATCCAAATACTGATTTGGATTGGGATAACTCCTAATTAGGAGATTTCTTAATCAAGAAGAAAAGAGAGGAGATTTCGAATGAACCAAGAGAGAGAAATAAGATTTCGATCCAAGAGGTTCTGGTAAGCAAGAAAGGTTCCTGCGAATTGAGATTAGATCTCATTCTCTCCAGAAAAGAAAACAGTTCAGCCTTTTCGTTTCTGGAAATCTCCTCCTGCCGCCGCCATCTGCATTGTTGCAAGATTTGATCCTTGCAGAAAAGAAAGTCAAGAAACCAGTTCTTGACATCAGTCTTGCAAGAAAGATTGAAAGAATTCAGTGTTTAGTACATCCAGGGGATTCTTGTGAAGGATCCAGTGTGTAGGACGCACCCTGCTGGTTCTGTTCCATCCACAGCTGTGTCATCTTCAGCAGGGACAGATCTTGGAGCATTCTTTGGGCGTGAACACCAACTTTGGGAGATACTGCTTCTCCGGATCAGGTATAATCCTCCCACTTATCTTTTGGTACAGATCTGGTTTGATTAGGGTTCAAGTAGATCCTTGAATATTGTATTCTAAATTCAGGGAATATGATTCCCAGTTGGGAGAAGGTAGGAAATTTTTGAAATTCGCCCCACCCATTCCGCAACCTTCATGGCGTCCATTAGATGGATCCTACCATTCTTTCAGTGGTATCAGAGCCACAGGTTCGAATCTTGAACCAAAAGAAAATAAGATCTGACCCTGCGCAGATGGATAGAAGGTGTTCTTTCAAGATTTGCGCAGATTGTTTTCTTTTTTTTCAAGAAACTATTTCTTGTTAAGGGCGATTGATCTGAAGTTAATTTCTATTAAATCCAAAATTTATTTGGAATTGTTCTTTATTTATTTTGATTTAATGGACTGTTCAAACCTGGAGATCGCAGTGCAGTTTTAGCGCAGATGGTCTGCACACCCTTTTTCTTTTCTATTTATTTATTTCATTCAATTCAGTCTGTAAATAATTTTTTTTTTTTTTTTTTATTTTTTAGACTGAATGTATAGGATTTGATCAAGAATGTAATTAATAGAAATAGGATTTCTGTTATTTTTCTTGATTAAAGAAGATGGAAGAAGATGGCGGCGCAGGAGATTTGCAGATGGAGAAATCATTTTCTGCGATTTGCAATTTATGAAACTGCAACCCTTGTGATTAACCTCTGTTTTGCAGGTGGTGCGAACAGTCCATAATTGTTTTGTGTTTGCTAGAAATCAAAACTATTAATTTCAGATCATTCAATAATTAATTCTTGAATTGAAAATCAGTTTTGGACCATTTCGGACTAGATTGGACCAAAACTGTTTGGACCGAATCTGGGTTTCGAAAGGGGCTGTTCTCAGTCCAATTGTCTCACACTTTTGTTCCAAATCTGATGTTCAATTACAGGGATTAATTCGGCCCACCTGTAAAGCCCAGTTTTAAAGGGTTAAAACTGCAAAAGCCCATTATTGTGAGATAAGCTGTATGGGCCGAACTGCTATCTGCAATTCAGCCCATACACCTAGTGGACATTAATCGTTAATGACTTGGTTTTTAAATGGGCCATTGAATGGGCTTTACAGCAATTAATTGATTGGATCAATTCCTCCTTTACATGTGATGTTTGGATGTTTGATGTGCTGCGACCATGGGCCATAAGTACTTGGCCCGTGATGACTCGTTAGTGGCTCTTGCGCACACCATGGCTGAATGCACATCATTGCCATGGTGTCCCTGAAGGTCATTGGATGACCCCCCTCTTTGCCTGGTGGGCCCCACAACCCTGAAAAGGGATGCGTACGGAACCCCTAGCCGATTAAGGCCCACCAGAAATCTGACTTTATGAAAGTCAGTGGGAGCCACTTTGGTTTGACCTAAATTAGAACTAGGCCGTGATTTTGTTCCCTCCAGCAAATATGAATGCAAGTGATAGGGAGATCCATATGATGGACTCTCTAAAGGCCTTCCGTCATTAGCACAATGATGGGTCCATCAGTAATGAGGAAACGCACCATAAAATTGGGCTATCCATTTGCTGTTGGATCTGTTAGAGTGTTTCATAAGATGATAGGGGCGTCATAGACCGATGTGGGAGGGGCTTCACCAGAAAATGGGAACTCTCTCACGGTACCTTGGCGTAACCTGAATATGATGGGTGTGCACTCACTGACTGAAGGGTTTACCTGAAAACGGCTCTGAACCTTGTCTGACAGAGGCCAAAGGGAAACTCATTTGATGAGTGGATATGATCCGTCACAGAAAGGTGGTGGGGTTATGCAGCTGAAACAGTTGGCTTCACGCACCCCATGTGATTTCCCACATTTCTAGAGACATTTCGTCGTCTCCGTCACTGAGATAGGAGGGAAATCTCAGAGATGAACAAATGGGAATGGAACATAGATTAAAAGCCATATCTATGTAGGTAAACATGAATCAAACTAAGGTTGTGGACTAATGATTTTGCTGTTTTTATCAGAAAATGGCAAACGGTCAATTTGCAAAGCTTCTAGACGATAACAAGCTTAAGGGCCCAAACTATGCCGACTGGTACAGAAATCTTATGCTGGTCCTAACTTCTGAAAAGTTAGACAAGGTAGTGAAAAATCCTGCCCCGGAACGTCCGGGTGATAGGGCTTCTGAGGCCCGTAGGAGGGACTACCAAGATTGGGAGGATAAGAACTCCCTAGCCCGCTGCTTTGTCATTGCCTCATTAGACAACTCAATACAGAGGCAGTTCGATCAGATCGAACTTGCCAAGGACATATTGGACAGTCTAAGGACAATGTATGAGGAGCAGAACCGTTCTACTCGACAGAAGGTCCTGAAATTGTTCATGACCGCGCAGATGACCAAAGGGCAGAAAGTTCATGACCATTGTCTTCGGATGATGGGATACATCAACGAACTTGAAGCTCTTGGATCCGGGCTAGATCTTGGCACGCAAGTGGATGCCATCCTAAATTCTTTGCCCTCTTCCTTCAATGCGTTCACTATGAACTATAATATGAATAAGCTGAATGTCAGCGTCCAGGAACTCAGCAATATGTTGCAGAGGGCCGAGGATTTACTTAAGAAGGATGAGCCTGTGGTTATGCTTGCTGAAGCTAACAAATCGGGCAAGAGAAAGAGAAAGGCAAAGAAGCCCCAGAAGAAGACTACCAAACCCAAGAAGCAGAAGAAGAACAAGGCATCTGATGTCTGTCACTTCTGCAAGCAGACCGGCCACTGGAAGAGGAACTGTCCTACCTACCTGGAATCTAAGAAAGGTAATATCGAAACTTGTGTCATAGAAACTAATATGTTAGTTACTTCTGTGTCCTGGTGTGTTGACTCCGGGGCTTCAACTCATGCGTGTAACTCACTGCAGGGGTTCAAAGTTAGCAGAAGGCTGAGTGAAGGTGAAGTGACACTGTTCTTGGGAACAACTGCAAGTGTTGCAGCTGCGGCAATAGGAACCGTAGAATTGGTTTTTAAAGAAGGAGTCCTTGTACTTAAAGATTGTCTTTATGTACAGAACTTGAGAAGGAATTTAATTTCTGTTTCAAAATTGTGTGCTGATGGATATACTGTTTACTTTAGTAATATGATTACTGTTAAACGGAATAATAAATTCATCGCATGCGGGGAGCTAGAGAACGGTCTCTATGTTCTGCATCCTTCTTTGGAAACTAACTTAACCGAAACTACGTCGGTCGAAAATCCCAAGAAAAGGACTCGTGATACAGTAAATCTCACGTGCCTCTGGCATTACCGACTTGGCCACATCGGTGTCGACCGAATCACAAGACTGGTAAAGGATGGTCCTTTGGATTTTCTAACCGTAGAAAATCTTCCCACTTGTGAACCTTGCCTCCAAGGTAAGATGACTAAGCGGCCATTTGACGGTAAGCCTGAAAGATGTGCAGGCACACTTGACCTAATACATACTGATGTATGTGGTCCCCTGAGTGTTAGGACACGGAATCAACACGTGTACTTCATCACCTTTACAGATGATTTTTCACGATATGGTTACGTGTACCTAATGAGACATAAGTCTGAATCATTTGAAAAGTTCAAAGAGTTCAGACAGGAAGTCGAGAAACAGTTAGGGAGAGAAATTAAGGCCCTTCGATCAGATCGAGGTGGCGAGTATCTCTCTGACGAATTCAGGGAGTACTTAAAGGCCAATGGGATAGTGTCACAACTAGCTCCTCCTGCTACACCTCAACTCAACGGTGTTTCAGAGAGGAGAAATAGGACCTTGTTGGACATGGTCCGGTCACTTCTCGTACGCTCAGAATTACCCACATCCTTTTGGGGATACGCATTAGAGACTGCTATCTACGTGCTGAATAGGGTTCCAACCAAATCAATTCCGAAAACTCCATATGAGCTTTGGACCGGAAGGAAGCCAAGTGTGAGACACTTGAAGATTTGGGGTTGTCCTGCACACGTTAAAAGAACAAGTGCGGACAAGTTGGATTCTAAAACCAGCCGTTGCCTGTTTATAGGCTACCCAAAGGATTCGGTGGGTTATCTATTCTATGACCCAAGTGAGCAGAAAGGCTTCATTGCTGCTGTAGTAGCGTACCATGATTACGAGATTTGGCAAAT
The DNA here is from genome assembly GCF_055504915.1 of Nelumbo nucifera. Classification (NCBI taxonomy): domain Eukaryota; kingdom Viridiplantae; phylum Streptophyta; class Magnoliopsida; order Proteales; family Nelumbonaceae; genus Nelumbo; species Nelumbo nucifera. The sequence goes on from NC_142651.1 coordinate 83,379,418, forward strand.
GGATGTCAAAACAGCATTCCTGAATGGAGATCTTAGTGAAGATATCTACATGCAGCAGCCGCAAGGCTTCATTGCTGCTGGTCAGGAACACATGGTATGTAAACTTAATAGATCCATATATGGACTTAAGCAGGCTTCTAGGAGTTGGAACATCCGTTTTGATTCTGCAGTCAAAACGTTTGACTTTGAGCAGAATCCGGATGAGCCCTGTGTTTACAGGAAATCCAGTGGGGATAAGATCACCTTTTTAGTCTTGTATGTGGACGATATCCTACTCATTGGGAATGATGTAGGAATGTTGACTTCGGTCAAGGTATGGCTATCACAGCAGTTCTCCATGAAAGATCTTTGAGAAGCTTCATACATACTGGGTCTTTGACTCTATAGAGATAGATCGAAGAGGATAATTGGATTATCCCAGGCTGCTTACATTGACAAAATTGTCAAAAGATACAGCATGGAAAACTCCAAGAAAGGAAACGTTCCTTTCAGGCACGGAGTCACTCTCTCCAAGAAGATGTCTCCCAAGACTTCTGAGGAGATTGAGAGCATGAGAGACGTTCCCTATGCCTCAGCTGTGGGGAGCATCATGTATGCCATGTTGTGCACTCGCCCGGACATAGCTCAGGCGGTGAGTGAGGTAAGCAGATTCCAGGCAAACCCAGGACAGGAGCATTGGACTGCTGTGAAGAACATACTCAAATACCTTCGAAGGACGAAAGAGTTTTGTCTGGTATTCGATGGTAGTTCACTGCAAGTTCTAGGGTATACCGATGCCGATTTCCAGTCGGATCCAGATGATAGAAAGTCTACATCTGGGTATGTTTTCACGATAGGATCGTGTGCTGTTTGCTGGAAAAGCAGCAAACAGGGGTCCACTGCAGACTCCACAACCGAGGCCGAGTACATTGCCGCAAGTGAAGCTGCCAAGGAAGCCGTGTGGATGAAGAAATTCATACACGAATTGGGAGCGATTCCATCCAGCACATCACCCATCCCGTTGTTGTGTGACAACAATGGAGCGATCGCCCAGGCTAAAGAGCCTCGGGCCCACTCGAAGTCAAAGCACATCGAGAGGAAGTACCATGTACTGCGGGAGATCGTTGGTAGAGGGGACGTCCTAATTCAAAAGGTAGCATCAGCGGATAATGTGGCAGACCCATTGACTAAGCCACTGACACAGAAGGTGTTTGAGAAACACGTGGAAAGTATGGGACTCCGGCTTGTACCAGATTGGACCTAAGTGCAAGTGGGAGCTGTTAGACAGTTTTGTATGCCCTTAGCTTCAATCATTTTGATGTACTTTTGTTATTTAGTGGAAATAAATAAAGTGCATGTTTGATTCATGTTGTTTGGTTTAATTCTGTGTAAAACCCTAAAACTGGACATTTGTAGAGACTCATGTTAGTTTTAAATGTTCACAGCCGCTGGATAAGTCTGGGGAGATTTATCCTGCCAAGGCTGATACTGGTGTGCCACCAAGTGTTGGGATGGCCTGTCTCAGCCATCAGGGTAAGACACGAGGCACATACAGCATGGGATTACTTGAATCCTTGAACCGGACCAGATTTCCAGTCTTGCCCTGGACCTTGGAGATAGATGGGCAAAACTGGAAAGTTACACCTAACCCCTAGACTCGATTATGACACTTCACTAGGTGTTGGATCAGGCTGCCTTTGATATGCCAATCAGTGAGATCCTTAGTGGGGATCAAAACCTGGGTATGTTGGGGCAGTTTGAGAATTCATCTGAGTGGGTGGTCATAGTGACAGAATCAGCCACTTTGTCGGACAAAGGGTAATGATCGGGAATGCACTCTCTCTGATGGAAACCAAACTGCCGGCAGTTGATTTCAATCGTTGGAATTTTGTTTTTGCAAAATTAATATATTTACATATATATGTACGGTTTCAAAATGTTTGCAAATGGTTTTAATTCCCGGGATCCATGTGAGAGGAGAGTGCGGCACTGTTCCTTGCAGCCGAGGGAGAGGTCCTCTCTTGTCGGGCAGTGCTTGATCATTAAGGGCTGAGAGGTTAAGTGTAAGACCATTTAGGATAATACCTGATGGGCTAATCTTGCACCTGCCCACAGTCCCTGGGTTTTTATAAGATGGCTTGGCCCAGGGACCACTTAATGTAAGTGTTGGGCCCATAGGGTTCATACGATGGACTCAAGGGGTTCATTGAGATTTTCAGTGAATTCGGCTGGGCCTTGTATTAAAGGCTGGGCCGAACCCATGTGGCTGGTGTGTAGATCAATGCTTGGGTCCCACGCCATACAAAGAAGCCCAACTGGGCAGCAGATTGGAAACTAATTAAACACTGAATACTTAATGGGCCAAAAGCCCATTTCGAAGTGGGCTGATATGATCACCCATCAATGGGGCGAATTTGAGATTGCAGTTAGCAAAAAGGATTGGGCTCTTAGCCTTATCCACTCTTAGAGACCAAATTCAAATCAGATTTGAATCTGGTAACCTCCTGATAAGATCAGGAGTAAGCTAACTCTATCTGGGAAAGGGATTAAGATTATCCCCTATCCAAATACTGATTTGGATTGGGATAACTCCTAATTAGGAGATTTCTTAATCAAGAAGAAAAGAGAGGAGATTTCGAATGAACCAAGAGAGAGAAATAAGATTTCGATCCAAGAGGTTCTGGTAAGCAAGAAAGGTTCCTGCGAATTGAGATTAGATCTCATTCTCTCCAGAAAAGAAAACAGTTCAGCCTTTTCGTTTCTGGAAATCTCCTCCTGCCGCCGCCATCTGCATTGTTGCAAGATTTGATCCTTGCAGAAAAGAAAGTCAAGAAACCAGTTCTTGACATCAGTCTTGCAAGAAAGACTGAAAGAATTCAGTGTTTAGTACATCCAGGGGATTCTTGTGAAGGATCCAGTGTGTAGGACGCACCCTGCTGGTTCTGTTCCATCCACAGCTGTGTCATCTTCAGCAGGGACAGATCTTGGAGCATTCTTTGGGCGTGAACACCAACTTTGGGAGATACTGCTTCTCCGGATCAGGTATAATCCTCCCACTTATCTTTTGGTACAGATCTGGTTTGATTAGGGTTCAAGTAGATCCTTGAATATTGTATTCTAAATTCAGGGAATATGATTCCCAGTTGGGAGAAGGTAGGAAATTTTTGAAATTCGCCCCACCCATTCCGCAACCTTCATGGCGTCCATTAGATGGATCCTACCATTCTTTCAGAACTATAACATGAACAAGCTGAATGTCAGCTTGCAAGAGCTCAACAATATGTTGCAAAGAGTTGATGAATTGATTAAAAAGGATGAGCCTGTAGCTATGTTTGTTGAAGCTGGCAATACAGGCAAGAGAAAGAGGAAGGCAAAGAAGCCTCAGAAGAAAGCCACTAAGGGCAAGAAGCAGAAGAAAGATAAAGCATCAGATGCCTGTCACTTCTGCAAGAAGACCGGCCACTGGAAAAGGAACTGTCCTGCCTACCTAGAATCCAAGAAAGGTAATTTCGAAACTTGTGTTATAAAAACCAATTTATTGGTAGCTTCTGCATCCTGGTGTATTGACTTCGGGGCTTCAACTCATGCGTGTAACTCACTGCAGGGGTTCAAGGTAAGCAGAAGGCTGAGTGAAGGAGAAGTCACACTCTACTTGGGGACTACTACAACTGTTGTAGCCGCGGCCATAGGAACCGTGGGGATACTTTTTAGAGAAGGAACAATTGTACTGAAAGATTGTCTTTATGTACAAAATTTAAGGAGAATTTTGATTTCTATCTCAAAACTGTGTGCAGATGGTTATTCTGTCTTCTTTAGTAATACGATTACTATTAAAAGAAATAACAGATTCATCGCATACGGCGAACTGGAGAACGGTTACATCCTTCTCTAGAAACTAACATAACCGAAACTACGTTGGCTGAAATACCCAAGAAGAGAGCCCGTGATACATTTAATCCCACGTGTCTGTGGCATTTCCGACTAGGCCACATCGGTATTGACCGAATCACAAGGTTAGTAAAGCATGGTCCTTTGGATTTTCTAACTGTAGAAGATCTTCCCACCTGTGAGCCTTGCCTACAAGGCAAGATGACAAAACGGCCATTTAACGGTAAGCCTGAAAGATGTACAGGCACACTTGACCTAATACATACTGATGTATGTGGTCCCCTGAGTGTTAGGACACGGAATCAACACGTGTATTTCATCACCTTCACAGATGATTTTTTACGATATGGTTACGTGTACATAATGAGACACAAGTCTGAATCCTTTGAAAAGTTCAAAGAGTTTTGACAAGAGGTCGAGAAACAGTTAGGGAGAGAAATTAAAGCCCTTCGATCAAATCGATGTGGCGAGTATCTCTCTGACGAATTCAGGAACTACTTAATGGAAAATGGGATAGTATCACAATTAGCTCCTCCTGCTACACCACAACTTAGTAGTGTTTCAGAGAGGAGGAATAGGACCTTATTGGATATGGTCCGTTCGCTTCTCATACACTCAGAGTTACCCACATCCTTTTGGGGTTACGCATTAGAGACTGCGATTTACGTGTTGAATTGGGTTCTAACCAAATCGGTTCCGAATACTCCATATGAACTTTGGACCGGAAAGAAACCAAGTGTCAGACACTTGAAGATTTGGGGTTGTCCAACACACGTTAAAAGAATGAGTGCAGACAAGTTGGAATCCAAGACCAGTCGTTGCCTATTTGTAGGCTACCCAAAAGGCTCTGTAGGTTACCTATTCTATGACCCAAGTGAGTAGAAAGTGTTCTGCAGTCGAAATGCGCAATTCTTGGAAACTGATTACATCCTGGACACCCATCGTCAGGAAGTTGTTCTTGATGAGGAGAGCTCAGGAGCAGAGGGAGATGTCCCACAAGTTCCAGGTAGTGACCAACCTAGAAGATCCACTCGGGTATCCAGGCCACCAGTCCGTTATGGTTATGACCAGGATAGTTACCTTGTTGGACATAGATACCCAGAAGTGGGTGGAGGCCATGAGAGCAGAGATGGACTAAATGGAGACCAATGGTGTTTGGACTCTGGTAGATCCACCCTCCGGGGTAAAAGCAATCGGTTGCAAATGCATTTACAAGAGGAAGAAGGGCCCCGATGGTAGGGTTGAGACCTTCAAAGCTCGTCTAGTGGTGAAAGGGTACACTCAGAAAGAATGCATCGATTATGAGGAAACCTTTTCGCCTGTGGCCATGCTTAAATCCATTAGGATCCTGCTAGCTGTAGCAGCATACCATGATTATGAGATGTGGCAGATGGATATCAAAACTGCATTCCTGAATGGAGATCTTACTGAAGATATCTATATGCCGCAGCCGCAAGGCTTCATTGCTGTAGGTCAGGAAAACATGGTATGTAAACTTAATAGATCCATTTATGGACTTAAGCAAGCTTCTAGAAGTTGGAACATCCATTTTGATTCTGTTGTCAAATCATTTGACTTCGAGCAGAATCCGGATGAACCCTGTGTCAATAGGAAGTACAGTGGAGATAAGGTTACCTTCTTGGTTCTGTATGTAGATGACATTCTACTCATTGGGAATGATGTAGGAATGTTAACTACGGTGAAAGTATGGCTTTCACAGCAATTCTCCATGAAAGATCTTGGAGAAGCCTCCTATATACTAGGTCTTCGACTCTATAGAGATAGATCGAAGCGGATAATACGATTATCCCAATCTGCTTACATTGACAAAATAGTCAAAAGATACAGCATGAAAAACTCCAAGAAAGGAAATGTTCCTTTCAGGCACGGAGTCACTCTCTCCAAGAAGATGTCTCCCAAGACTTCTGAGGAGATTGATGGCATGAAAGACGTTCCCTATGCCTCTGCCATAGGGAGCATCATGTATGCCATGCTGTGCACTCGTCCTGACATTGCTCAGGCAGTGAGTGTAGTAAGCAGATTTCTGGCCAACCCAGGGCAGGAGCACTGGACTGTTGTGAAAAACATACTTAAGTACCTTCGAAGGACAAAAGAGTTTTGTCTATTATTTGATGGTAGCTCACTACAGATCCAAGGGTATACAGATGTCGATTTCCAATTAGATCCAGATGATAGAAAGTCTACATCTGGATATGTTTTCACGATAGGATCTTGTGCTGTTTGCTGGAAAAGCAGCAAACAGGGGTCCACTGCAGACTCCACGACCGAGGCCGAGTACATTGCCGCAAGTGAGGCTGCCAAAGAAGCCGTGTGGATAAAGAGGTTCGTTCACGAGTTGGGAGTAGTTCCGTCCAGCACATCACCCATCCCATTGTTGTGTGACAACAATGGAGCTATTGCTCAGGCTAAGGAGCCACGAGCCCACTCGAAGTGAAAGCACATCGAGAGGAAGTACCACGTACTGCAGGAGATTGTTGGTAGAGGGGACGTCCTGATTCAGAAGGTAGCATCAACGGAAAATGTAGCAGACCCATTGACAAAGCCACTATCACAGAAAGTGTTAGAGAAACACGTGGAAAGCATGGGACTCCGGCTTGTACCTCATTGGACCTAAGGGCAAGTGGGAGTTGTTAGATAGTTTTGTAGGCCCTTAGCTTCAATCAGAATGATGTACTTTATGAGTTTATTGTAAATGAATAAAAGTGCATATTTGATTCATGTTCCCTTGGAATGTTTTTGTGTAATACCCTTAAACTGGACACTTAATGAGACTCGTGTTAGTTTAGAATGTTCATAGCCAGTGGGTCGGTCTGGGGAAACCCATCCTGATAAGGTTGACACTATGGTGCCACCAAGCCGGTTGAGGTGGCCTGTCTCAGCTGCCAGGGTGAGACCCTAGGCACATACAATGTAGGATTAATTGAATCTTTGAACTGGACCAGATTTCCGGTATTGCCCTGGACCTTGGAGATTGATGGGCAAAACTTGAAAGTTACACCCGACCCCTAGACTCGATTATGATACTGCACTGGGTGTCGGATTGGGCTGTCTTTGATGTACCAATCAGTGAGATCCTTAGCGGGGGTCAAAACCTGGGTATGTTGGGACAGTCTGAGAACTCATCTGATTGGGTGATCATAGTGACAGGATCAGCCCCTTTGTCAGACAAAGGTAATGATTGGGGATGCACTCTCACTGATGGAAACCAAGACTGCCGGCAACTGATTTCAACTGTTGAGATTTGTTTTGCAATGTATATTTTATATGAGATATAAAAGTATATATATTATGGTTTCTAAAATGTTTGCAAGAAGGTTTTTATTCCCAGGATCCATATAAGTAGAGAGTGCAACACTGTTCCTTCTAGCCGAGGGAGAGGTCCTCTCTTGTCGGGCAGTGTATGATCATTATGGGCTGAGAGGTTAAGTGTAAGACCATTGAGGATAATACCTGATGGGCTAATCTTGCATCTATCCACAGTCCCTGGGTGTTACAAGGTGGCTTGGCCCAGGGACCACTTAGGGTAAGTGTTGGGCCCATAGAGCCCATTTGATGGGTTTCAGGGGGTGCACTGTCCATGACAGTGTATTCGGCCAAGCCTTGTAACAAAGGCTAGGCCGAACCCATGTAGCTGATGTGTAGAACAATGCTTGGGTCTCATGCCATACAAGGAAGCCCAACTGAGCAACAGTTAGGAAGGTTAAGTGAGCAGATAAGCTTAATGGGCCTAAAGCCCATTTCAAACTGGGCTATTTAATTAGTTAATTATGGGGTGAATTCTGAGATGGATTAGCAAATAGGATAGGGTCTTGACCCTATCCACTCAGAGAGTCCAGATCTGAATGTGATTCAGATCTAGAAACCTCCTAATGAGATTAGGAGAAAGCTAATCTAATCTGTAGATAAGATAAGGGTTTATCCTTATCACCTAAAGAGAGGGTGATCCAAATATGATTTGGATAAGCAGGTTCTCTTCAGAGCTGATCTTTTAGGTTAACAAAAGGAGGGGGCGGCATCCTTTAGAAGACACACATAATCAGGTCCTCTTCAGAGCTGAAATCACAAAAGAAAGAATTAAGCAACCCTGCAGAATTCTTTCTTGCCGCCTTCTTGTTCTTGCCGCCCTGTTTGCTAATTCGATCTCTAGTTGTGGAAGAAGTGAAGATTTGATCTTGACATCAATTCTTTGAGAAAGAATTGATAGAAAGAATTGACATCAATTCTTGCGAAGGGCAGAATTCTTGAAGAAGAATACTACTGATTCTGCTCCATCCTGCACTGTGCCATCTTCAGTGGGAGCAGTCTTTGGATCCTTCCTTGGGTGTGAACACCATCATTAGGAGATACTATTTCTCCGTATCAGGTATAATCCTCTCCTACTCCTTTTGGTTCAGATCTGGTTCAGTTTATGGTTCAAGAATGATACTTGAAAATATGATTTTCTAAATAGGGAATGTGATTCTTAGTTGAAGGGAGAGAAAAATTTTTGAAATTCGCCCCCTTTATTCCGCAAGATTTAGGCGTCCATACTATGGATCTCTCATCCCTTCAGTTGGGCAATGGTTGATCATTATGGGCTGAGAAGTTAAGTGTAAGACCATTTAGGATAGTACTTGATGGGGTAATCTTGCACCTGCCCACAGTCCCTTGGTTTTTATAAGATGGCTTGGCACAGGGACCACTTAATGTAAGTCTTGGGCCCATAGGGTCCATGTTATGGGCTCAGGGGTTCACTGAACTTTTCAGTGAATTCGGATGGGCTTTGTAATAAAGGCTGAGCCGAACCCATGTGGCTGGTGTGTAGATCAATGCTTGGGTCCCACGCCATACAAAGAAGCCCAACTGGGCAGCAGATTGGAAACTATTTAAGCACCGAACACTTAATGGGCCAAAAGCCCATTTTGAGGTGTGCTGAAATGATCACCCATCTATTGGGCGGATCTAGGATTAAAGTTAGCAAAAGGATTGGGCCTTTAACCTTATCCACTTTGGGAGACCAAATTCAAATCAGATTTGAATCTGGTAACCTCCTAATAAGATCAGGAGTAAGCGAACTTAATCTGTAGATAGGATTAAGATCATCCCCTATCCAAATACTAATTTGGATTGGGATAACTCCTAATTAAAAGGTTTCTTAATCAAGAAGAAAAGAGGAGAAACCCTAAGAGATCAAAATAAGATTTCTAACCTAGGGTTTTGTGCAAGAAATCAACCTATGAATTGAGATCAGATCTCATACACATTCCAAAGAGAAGAGAAGCAATTCAGCCATCTTCGTCTCAAGAGTTCTCCTCCAGCTGCCGCCAATCTTTCTTACAAGATTTGATCTTTAAAGAAGAAAGATATCAAGAAATCAGTTCTTGACATCAGTCTTGTAGAAAAGACTAAAAGGATTTGGTGCTCAGAGTTTCCAGTGGATTCTTGCGAAGGATTCAAGGTGTAGGATGCACTTTAATGGTTCCGTTCCACATACAGTTGTGTCATCTTCAGCAGGAGCGGATCTTGGTGTCCTCTTTGGGCGTGAACACCAACTTTGGGAGATACTACTTCTCTGGATCAGGTATAATTCCTCTTTTCCCTTTTGGTTCAGTTCTGGTTCGATTATGGTTCAAATAGGATCCTTGAATATTGTATTTTTAAATTAGGGAACATGATTCCTAGTTGGAAGAAGGTAGGAAAATTTTTTAAATTCACCCACCCATTCCGCAACCTTTATGGTGTCCATTAGATGGATCTTACCATTCTTTCAATAGCATCAGAGCCACAGGTTCGAATCTTGAACCAAAAGAAAATCAGATCTGAACCTACGCAGATAGACAGAAGTTGTTCTGCCAAGATTTGCGTAGATTATTTTCTTTATTTCAAGAAACTGTTTCTTGTTAATGGCGATTGATCTGAAATTAATTTCTGTTAAATCCAAAATTTATTTAAAACTGTTCTTTATTTATTTTGATTTAATGGACTGTTCGAACCTGGAGATCGCAGTGCAGTTTTGGCGCAGATGGTCTTCGCACCCCTTTTTCCTTTTTTTTTATTTTTTTATTCAATTTGGTTTGTAAATATTTTTTTTTTATTTTCTAGACCGAATGTATAGGATTTGATCAAGAATGTAATTAATTAATAGAAATAGGATTTCAGTTTTTTTTATTGTTTTCTTGATTGAAGAAGATGGAAGAAGAAGGCGGCGCTGGAGATTTGCAGATGGAGAGATCGCTTTCTGCGATTTGCAATTTGTGAAACTGCAACCCTAGTGATTAACCTCTGTTTTGCAGGTGGTGCGAACAGTCCATATTTGATTTGTGATTGTTTAAAATCAAATTTATTAATTTCAGATCTTGCATGAATTAATTCTTGAATTGAAAATCAGTTTCGGACAATTTCGGACTAGATTGGACCAAAACTGTTTGGACCGAATCTAGGGTTCGAAAGGGACTGTTTTCAGTCCATTTTTCCTCACACTTGCTGTTCCAAATCTGTTGTTCAATTACTGGGATTAATTCGGCCCACCTGTAAAGCCCAGTTTTAAATGGTTAAAACTACAAAAGCCCACTCTTCTAAGAAAAGTTGTATGGGCCAAAATGCTAACTGCGATTCAGCCCATATACCTAGTCGACATTAATTGTTAATGTTATGTTTTTAAATGGGCTGTTCAATGGGCTTTACAATAGTTAATTGATTGGATCAGTTCTTCCTTTACATGTGATGTTTGGATGTTGAATGTGTTGCGACCATGGGCCATAAGCACTTGGCCCATGATGACTTGTTAGTGGCTCTTGCGCACCCCTCCTTATTTGGTGGGCCCCACTACCCTGAAAAGGGATGTGTGCGGAAACCCTAGCCGATTAAGGCCCACCAGAAATCTGACTTTATAAAAGTCAGTGGGAGCCACTCTGGTTTGACCTAAATTAGAACTAGGGCGCAATTTTGTTCTCTCCAGCAAATATGAGTGCATGTGATAGGGAGATCCATATGATGGACTCTCTAAAGGCCTTCCGTCATTAGCACAATGATGGGTCCTTCAGTTATGAGAAAACGCAACATAAAATTGGGCTATCCATCTGCTGTTGGGTCTGTCAGAGTGTTTCATAAGATGATAGGGGCGTCATAGACCGATGTGAGAGAGGCTTCACCAGAAAATGAGAACTCTCTCACAGTACTTTGGCGTAACCTGAATATGATGGGTGAGCACTCACTAGACAAAAAGGTTTACCTGAAAACGTCTCTAAACATTGTCTGACAGAGGCCAAAGGGAAACTCATTGGATGAGTGGATATGATCCGTCACAGAAAGGTGGTGGGGTTATGTAGCTAAAACAGTTGGCCTCACACACCCTATGTGATTTCCCGCATTTCCAGAGACATTTCGTCGTCTCCGTCACTGAGACAGGAGGGAAATCTCAGAGATGAACAAATGGGAATGGAACATAGATTAAAAACCATATCTATGTAGGTAACATGAATCAAACTAAGGTTGTGGACTAACGTCTTTGCTGTTTTATCAAAAAATGGCAAACGGTCAATTCGCAAAGCTTTTAGACGATAACAAGCTTAAGGGCCCAAACTATGCTGACTGGTACAGAAATCTTATGCTAGTCTCCACTTATCATTTGGCAATGAAGTTCCCTACAGACTTCGGTGTGGGGGTAGCGCGGGGCGACCAGCTTGAGTCCCGCAAGTTCTATGTCGCCGCCCTAAAGGGAAAGACCAAGGTGGCCAATGACCTCAAACTGGAGCAGCCTACGGAGCAAGGCGAAGAACGAGCTGCACCCGTGGAAGAAACAGTCGCTGTTCCGACTTCGGCAGCAAACCCAGCTCAGATGCTTCAGATCGGTGCCTCCATCCAGGAACCTCTATGATCCAAACAGGTAAGTTTCTTACTTCAAAATTTAGATATTTTTTCATGGTCCGCAACAGAGATGCCCGGTACAGATCCTGACCTTATAACTAACAAGCTCAATACTGATCCTGTAGTTAGGCTCGTTAGATAGAAGAAATGCAACCTAGCCCCGGAGTTGTGGAAAGCGGTCGACGAGGAGGTCGCGAAGCTCCTCGCAGCTGACTTCATAAGAGAAGTCCATTACCCGAGCTGGGTAGCCAACCCCGTTCTGGTAAAGAAGGCAAGCGGCAACTGGCGCATGTGCGTTGACTACAACGACCTAAACCGAGCCTACCCAAAAGACTGCTTCCCGCTCCCCAGAATTGACCACTTGGTGGACGCGACCTCAGGGCATGAGTTGCTGAGTTTTTTAGACGCCTATTCGGGCTATAACCAAATTAAGACGGACCCGGCAGACAAAGAAAAGACTGCCTTCATCACAGAGTTCGGTCTATAGTGTTACAAGGTTATGCCCTTCGGGTTGAAAAACGTAGGGGCAACCTTTCAAAGGTTTGTAAATAATTTGTTTGAGCCCTTACTTTGCAGAAAAGTAGAATCTTATGTAGACGACATGGTCATCAAAACCCAAAATTCACATGAATTAATTCAAGATTTGCATTCTATTTTTGAAATTTTGCGTAAGTTTAATATGAAGTTGAATCCAAACAAGTGTGTCTTCGGTGTTACCTCAGGTAAATTCCTAGGGTGCATCGTTAACCGACGTGGCATTGAGGCCAACCTGGATAAGATTAAGGCCATCTTAGATATGAGACCACCCCGGAAGTTGAAGGAGGTTCAGAGGTTGAATGGCCGCATAGCCGCCCTGAGCCGCTTCTTGTCCAAGTCGGCGGACTGTTGTCTGCCATTCTTTAAGGCAATTAAGAGCAAAGGGTTCGAATGGACCCCAGACTACCAGCTCGCGTTTGACGAGCTCAAGAAATACCTCGCTAGCATGCCGATCTTAACCCGGCCCGAGGAGGGCGATGCTTTTGCACTGTACCTCTCGACGAGCGACGAAGTGGTCAGTTTGGTACTAATAAAGGAAGTAGATCGGGTCCAACGACCCATCTATTATGTTAGTAAAGTATTCCAACGAGCAGAGACGAGATACCCGGAGATAGAAAAGATAGCATATGCATTGGTAATTGCAGCTTGGAAACTCTGCCCATACTTCCAAGCTCATACTGTTATCGTCCTCACCGACAAACCTCTAAGGCAAGTCTTACTTAAGCCCAAGGTCTCTAGTCGGTTGACGAAGTGGGTCGTCGAGCTCAGTGAGTACAACCTCCAATAGAAGCCGCAAACTGCTATCAAGACCCAAGCCTTAGCAGATTTCATCGCCGAGTGCACATTCAACTCCGAAGTCCCCAGGCGGGTTGAGCACGAGATCCCCAGTTCGGGTGAGTCCGAAGCTCTCAGGCCGGTTGAGTCCGAGCCCCGTGAGGTAGCAGCCAATGTGGCATCTCTCCAAGTTAGGCCAAGCGCGAACTGGGATGAGGAGCCCTGGATCCTTCACGTAGATGGCTCCTCGAACCAACAGGGTAGCGGAACTGGAATAGTTCTACACGGCCCAAGTGGCACAAAATTGGAGTACGCGCTACGCTTCGAGTTCGCGGCATCTAACAATGAAGCGGAATACGAGGCGTTGATAGCTGGACTAGCTTTAGCCAGAGAAGTAAAAGCTAAGCACGTCGTTATCTACAGCAACTCCCAGCTCGTGGTCAACCAGGTCATTGGCGAGTACGAAGCTCACGAGCCAATCATGGTCGCTTACTTAGCTAAAGTCACAGAGGCCCTGCTCAACTTCCAGTCACACTTCATCAAGCAAATCCTGAGGTCGGAGAACGCTGAGATGCCCTGTCCAGGTTAGCCAACAGTAGCAACACCACCATGAGAACCGTGTACATAGAGGACCTGCTTTGGCCTAGCATTCTCGGGGAGGCAGAGGAGGTCTCTCCCATCGTTGAAGCTGAGCTGAGCTGGATTGACCCGCTCGCGAGCTTCTTGCTACACGGGACCCTCCTTGTAGATTGCAATGTAGCTACAAGGGTGCAGCGCCAGGCAGCCAAATACGTCATGATAGATGAACGGCTATACCGGAGATCCTACATGCTCCCCTACCAGCATTGCTTGCGACCTACCGAAGCTGAGCTCGTACTCCGCGACGCTCATGAGGGTCTATGTAGTGGACACTTGGGGGGCAGGGCCCTCACCCAAAAGGCAATTCAAGTCGAACCCCTTTTAATGATCACAGCTCGGAACGTCCAAAACTTCTTTTGGAAGAACATAGTGTGCCGCTTCGGGTTACCTCGGGTACTGATCTCTGACAATGGCAAGCAGTTCAAGGACATCAAATTCCAGAACTGGTGCCAAGACATGGGAATCCAACAGAATTTTACTTCAGTTGCACACCCTCAAGCAAACGATCAGGCAGAGGTCACAAACACAGCCATCCTCCGTGGACTGAAGGCATGGTTGGACCGAGCTAAAGGGTTGTGGGCAGACAAGCTACCCAGTGTTCTATGGGCTTACCGAACCATGAAAAAGACCACCACGGGAGAAACTCCCTTCAACCTCACCTATGGTACCTACGCTGCGACTGGAAGCATACAGTGACCAGACGAATGAAGATGAGCTGCATACCAACCTTGATCTACTCGATGAGGTAAGGGACCTCGCGTACATCAGGACCGCAACTTACCAGCAGAGAGTAGTTCGGTACTATAACGCCAGGGTCAAGAAGCGAAACCTTTGCACCGGTGACCTGGTCCTTCGTAAAGTTATGGTACCTGAGCTCGGCGCTGGCAAGCTCGGGCCCAATTGGGAAGGACCTTATCGAGTGAAACGAGTGCTCAGGGAGGGAATGTACGAGCTCGAGACTCGAAGGGAAGCAGGTACCTCGGGCATGGAACATTTTCAACTTAAGGCGATATTATCTATGACAACTAGGCAGGCTACGAGTCACTTGTAGAGCCTAAGAGCCAGAATGCTAAGCTAACATGACCGCGACACAAAAGGACCCAATCGCCTCTATGGCATGGGCGAACTCCAAGAGTGGGCTATAAGTCACTCCCAGAGCCTAAGGGCCAAAATGCCGAGCTACATGACCTCGGCGCAATAAGACCCAGTCGTCTCCATGACATGAGCGAACTTCAAGGGCGGATGACAAGTCACCCCCCGGCTTACGGGCTAAGGCACCGAGCTAACCAGCACCTCGGCATCAAGAAAGACTTAGCCATTTCAACGATGGGGGTAAAGTATGAAAAGCGTGAGCAGCTCGGGCTTAAACCCCACCAAGCATAGGTCATTCCAGTACGATGATTGAACTAAAGAATAATCGATGAGTGTATAGTTCAGGCACACATGGTAACCACTTCGCCGAGCACCATAAAGATGCCTTAAATGATTTAAGGGACAATCCGAGACAAGGATTATCGAGAAGTCCTACTTCGGGTATGTAGCTCTAATAGCTCGGGTGTTGAGATCGCCTTAGCAAAGATAAAGAGAGCACATCATACTTAAAAGAAAAAGTGAGAACTTTCATTACCATTTCAAAAAAAATAAGAAGAGAATAAGAAAGAAAGAGAAAAATGACAAGGCAATAACCGAGCTAAGCAGCTCGGGAAAGTTTGACAATCACAGGGCATAACCGCCCAACCAAAGATCTTTGAAAGATCGGGTTTATGGCACCCAGGAGCCACCAGAAGTCTAGGAAAAACACCACCTCAGGGATCCACCTCCTCATCCTCCTCCTCCGGAGAGTCAGGCTCCTCCTCCGCTTGGTTCGCCATCTCGAGAGACAGGCCCTTCATAGTGATGCTGTCGAGGTTGAGCCCAGAGAACTTATTCCGAACCAACCACCGGCAGAGCTTAAACCCAGAGCGGTACGAACTCGAGCCATATTCCACCTGGAGGTCATGATATTCCTAGGAGTCCTTGAAATCCCAGACTGCCTTCTCTCGTTCGGCCTCCACCATTTGGTCAAAATTTCGAGTTTGATCTAGAAGAGTGGACTCCAAGTCCTGCACCTGTGGCCGAAAGAGCTACCTCTCCGTCGCCACCCTTGATGACTCCTCCCTGTAACGCATGCTCTCTTTAGAAAGCCGAGCAATTTGAGCCTCCTGGTCGCAGACGAGCAACTCCTGAGATTCACTCCCCTTGCGAGTGTGATAGAGCTTGCCCCGAATCCGGTCGAGCTCACCCTGGAGCTTCTGATTGGTAGCCCGCTGGTCGATGGCATCGACACGGTGGATGCGCGTTTGGAGAGCCATAGCATGGATGGCAGTATTCACCTGCCAACAAAAAGAGGATCAGAGGATAGCAAAAGAAAGCAAAGTGAGAGAAGAAAGGAAAGAATCACTTACCACCATGCACTGAGAGGAGGCAAACGCGGCGAGGTCCCCGGGCTCCATATTCCCCCAATGGGCGACCTCGTCGTTGCAAATCGCTTTCCGGCTCCTCCGTCGAGCCACGACATAGTCATTCACCCCTTCCCAATTCCCCACTAGGAATGAAGGGTAAGGGGATGGCTGGAGAGGGTTACGGGGAGTCACCCCCTACTGTGGGAGCTCGTCCCCTTCGAGACCAGCCCCACTAGCTCCCTCAGATGGAGGTGGCGGGATTTCAGGCGGCAGGATCTCAGGCGGAGGGGAGGATAATGTCGGCTTGGCAGATCCAAACTCAGTACCCTTCGAGGTGGGAGTCTGGTCGGGGTGCGACCTCTTCACCTTGCGCCTCTGGTTACTTGAAAGAAGGCGGCATGAGTCGATACCATACATGATGGCTGCCAAGAAGAAAACACAGTATTAGTTCGTTAAGAATGAGATATATATGCATATGAACACAATGTTGTGACAAAAACCACGCGACCTAAAAGGACAACCAACCCGGGCTCAGGCCAGCCTGCACGAGCTTCTCCTCGGCCAAGTAGTCTAAACAGAGGAAGCCTATTGATGCCCAGGACAGTAGGGAAGGACCACCCTTCGGGGTTGCGGACCAAATAATAATCCCGCTTCCAGGTGGGGATTTTCTTCGAGAGCTCATGCAAGAGCTTGTAGCCACGACGGGGAGAGAAGTAGTAGAGATGCCTCTCCGGTGGAGCCCCGGGAGTGGCATTCTTTATACAGAGGATAGCGGAAAAGATGTCCAGACTCAAGGGAAGACAGTATTCCCAACACAAGGATATCATCCCAACCAAGTTTCGGATGGCATTGGGATGCAGTTGGTCAATAGTGACGTTGAAGTGGTTTAGCACCTCCACTATCAAGGGGTGTAGGGGAAGACACAGGCCCTCCTCGAGTTGTTCCTGGTAAATGACTATATCGTTGGGACCGTGCTCCCATGGAAAGTTACCAGTGAGGATGTAGTAGAGGAGGTCCCTAAGAAGGTGGAAATAGATAATCAAAGACCTAAGTCTCCCCTCTATCATGGAGGAAGGGCCAAAAGTATCAGGCTCCCTTCCCCACAAAGTGGAAGCTCCTTCGTCGGAGACCTCCCTGGCCCCCAGAACCTGCTCACAAGCTCCCCCCGAGCTTGTGGGAGCATCATCATCCTGGTCACTGCCCTGGTGACGAACATGGTACGGGTATCCTGACATGATTGATAGTAAGTAAGACTCACCGAAAGGGGACAAGATGAAATAAGTTAAGGAACTCGAGTAGACTTGACAGGTGTGCAACCTCAGGATCCGAAAATAGCAAGATGGCATGAAGGGAAACGAGGCCTAGAAGGCCCTCCTATTTATAGCTCCCATGTCTCCGAATCGACGGCCTGGATCAAAGAAGATCCAACGGCTCACACGTGCACTGACTGCACACCTTCTGAAAACCGAAGGTGATTGGCGGCACGTCTTCCTTGATTAAGGTAATGGTGGCTGCATGACATCCGGAGTTAAGAGCCACTTCAGCATGTTTTCAGAATCTAAAAAGTTAGAAAAGTCAGAAAATCTCTTGATTTCCGCGAATGCATTTAATGTGAGTAGTCAATCAAGTTTGAATTTCGGTCAATCAAGTTTGAATTTTCGTGAATGCATTTAATGAACTCCTCGCGCTAAGGCAATGCTCTCAGCTCAAGGAGTGGGGGCAATTGATGGAGGATGATTTGGCCCGACCTACAAAATGGTAACACGTGGACACTAACTTAGCATAAGCGACAGCTCAGCATTGTGGCCCAATACAACCAAGTAACGGGCCCATAAGGCAGCTCGCTACATCGTAGCGCGCAAAAGGAGGAGCTCGCCACAACGCGAGCTCCGGGTTCCCCGAGCTACCTCTAAAGGGATATTCCGAGGCAACTTTAGCTCACGAGCTAAGAAAACCAGCTCGCCCGAGCTCCCAAGCAGACAAGTCATCCCGAGGACCAATTCTACTAAGGGTACTCTTGAAGTATTCCGAGCTCGCTACAAAGTAACTCGTGAATGGGCTGCACGAGCATTCCTCAGGATGCTTTTATCTGACAGGCCGTACCGATCAGACTGCGCCATGTTCCTTTCTGATGGTGCAGTCCCTATCCTTTCGACAATCTGCACCCACGTCTCTCAGAAGGCGGAGGCATGCCTGTCACTTTGGAGACGGCTGTGGCAGGGGCCCAGTGGCGGTTATGCCCGATCTAACAAGAACGCCCCTATAAAAGCCCTCAGGGCGGAAGAGAAACTTCTTCTTGAGACCTCTAATCTCTCAAGTATAGTGATAAAGCATGACCTACACTCTTAGCTACTGACTCTTCATCTCCTTCTTTCTTGCATTCTAACTTAAGCATCAGAGTATTCCCACCGGGTAAAATCCCCGGGAATCCTTCCTTTCCATCTTCTCAGGTGTCGTCCGTTGCTAACAAGGATCCAGTCAACAGCTAGCTAGGAGTGCACGGATCATGCCGCATCAATTAGGATAGCCATAATAAACCTTGTGTTTTCCTAAATTAGCTGACCAAACCCAACATTCGATCAACACTTATCAGTAATCGACTGGATACGATAGCGCTCCATATTAACTAGTGATAGCATTAAACTTTGTGAAAACAGTTAAACCAAAATAACAATAATTGAGATAGCTGTAATTATTGAATCTTGTTCCATTGATTCCCTTTAGGTTAAAACATGTCAATACATTGGTCAAAGGTTGTCACAAACAATTGACCCAGAAAGATATTAACCTAATTGCTACTTGTACCACTATTCGTGACAATTACGGATCACCGAACCATGAATAGCAGTAGGAAAATCAATATTAATTAATTTGTCAGACTAATTAACATTAATATCGATAGAGAATAAGCACAAGAATCAACGAATACTTGAATTAAAAAGCAAGAACTTGAATTAAATACTGAACCTCACGATGACACAATCAAACATCCCCCCTTGAACCAGTAAAGAAAGGCTTAACTGCTCATGATTTTCAAATCCTCCATGCTCTACTTCTCAGAAGGCCAAACTGATCTTCTGAATTGATTGCTTGATTTCTTCTGAATTGATTGAGTGCTGGAAGCTAGTCTGCCCCCCCCCCCCCTTTTATATAGCTTTAGGAGGATGGCTGTTTTGCAACTCCCACTAGGAGATTATCCTCAAAATTAGAAAGTCCTAATTAGATCTAATCCTATCCTATTCTATCTAGTAATCTTAATCTCTTATCTTTCTAGGATTACAATTGGAATTTAAATCTGATAGAACTCTTCATTCTTGAATTCGAGTTGGGCTTCTTAATAACTTGGGCCGCTACAAGGCTTTCTTGCGAATTGGGCTTCAGCTGCGAAATGGGCTTTGCTGCGAACTTGCTCTGACTTCGGCCCGATTTCGTCTTTGCTTCGGACCGAATTTGTCAAAACCGAAAACATTAAAGTTGTGGGCCTATCCCTCATCTTTCCAGTGCATCTTGAATTATCCAAATCGGAGTACGGAATAGAGAGTTTTGCCCAGATTACTAAATGGTGCCTAAACTGTGCAAAATCATCCAATTAGCCTTGTTATCTTCCAATCACCTTCTTGCTTGCCCTGAATCGAAATACAAGAGTAATGAGTCTAATTAAGTGATAAAATAATGAAGAAAAGGGAATATTTGGGGATAAAAAATAGGGTACTTTTTAGTCTCATCAACACGCACCCGGCCCTGTGATAAACCCTAAATCACCGAGGGGTCCTAGTTTGTTAAGAGTCGGGCCCGAATCTTACCTGCACGTATGACCTCGAAGTAACGAACGGGACAAGGTGCCATGTGGGTTATGAGGATCTTTGATTGAAAGGAAAGCCAATCCTTGTGCTACTGCCCTTCTACGCCTTAACTAACGTGGCACTAGCAACGTCACTATTTGGCAGATGACATCTTATTATGAGGATCTCTGAGTGAAAGGAAAGCCAATCCTTGGAAAGATTCCCATAGGGACACATGGTGAAACCCCATCAATGCTCCTTAATGATTGACAACAAATGTAATATTCCCTTTCCTAGTAGAAAACGAACACCTCCAGCTCCTTCCTTTTAGGATCTTGAGATCTTCCCCATAAATAGAGATCCTTATCATAATGAAATTCACTCACTCTATCCTTGATTACCCTTATCATCTATCTTCCAGCTAACCCTCTCATCACTCCCTCTTGCCCTAGCCTCCTGGTTGATTCCCAGTTATCGGTCTTCCTCTGTCTTCCAAAGAGACCACCTCCCTAGGCTAGCCACCACCTTACCTACATTAGAATCTCTGGTTTTGTCTTTGATCACAGCGAATGGCCGCCCATAGAATCAACCTTACACCCATCTCTGAAGAGCACGACAACATTCCTGACAATACCAACCCAAGGGTGGAGAATCAATTTGAAATGGAGGCAGCCAATCAAGTTGACATCAAAATACTCTCAAACAAGGTATATGACTTTGAGGCCCACTTCGAGGCTTGATTTGAGAAACTCAAGAAGATGCAAGAAGAAACAAGGAACGCCCTTCAGATTCTCCTCCAGCGATCAGCCCAAGCCGAACGCTTCCAACCCGCTGGCATCCCTGCTAGCCGTTATGCTTCCAACCCGATTTTCACCACCCCAGAACAACCCAACAAAACCAATCCCATGCCCATGCAGATAGGAAAAAACCCCATCAACCAGCCCTGGACCTTCCCCCAAGTGGATCTGGTAACGAAGACTCCACTCAGCTAGAACGAGTTAAGAGAGTATGCTCAAGTACAAGTGGTGGAAAGTTGCAACTGAGCACAGGATTCAGCAGTCTTAAAAAAGCCTTACTCTGACTAAATCTTGTACAAGCCTTACCCCGTCGGATATGTTCCTATACTGTAGTGGCCGCAATATGATGGCCAGAAAGGCAGCCCACAGGAGCACATATCCGAAGATCCTTCACCCTGGATGGGGATCTCAAAGTCTAGGAGTATTCAAAGTCTCTAACAGGCCCGGTGTACACCTGGTTCGTCAGACTCACCGCTGGAAGCATCGATTCATGGGGCAAACTGGCCAAGAAGTTCCTGTCAAAATGGTTCACCCTAGAAAGGAAGCTGATAATGGCCAATCTGAGAAACATAGAGCAAGGATCGGGAAAAGACCTCTTGGTGTATGTAAGGAGGTTCTAGAAACTGACTCACTCTGTTTTCGATGAGCATGCCACAAAGTGTTAGATAGTTTTTGTATACCCTTAGCTTCAATCAGAATGATGTACATTATGAGTTTATTGTAAATGAATAAAGTACATATTTGATTCATGTTCCTTCGGTTTGTTTCTATGTAATAATCTTAAACTGGACACTTAATGAGACTCGTGTTAGTTTAGAATGTTCACAGCTAGTGGGTCGGTCTGGGGAGACCTATCCTGATAAGTCTGACACTGATGTGCCACCAAGTCGGTTGGGGTGGCCTGTCTCAGCCACAAGGGTGAGACCCTAGGCACATGCGGTGTAGGATTAATTGAATCTATGAACTGGACCAGATTTCTAGTATTGCCCTGGACCTTGTAGATTAATGGGGAAAACCGGAAAGTTACACCCAACCCCTAGACTCGACTATGATACTACACCAGGTGTTGGATTGGGCTGTCTTTGATGTACCAATCAGTGAGATCCCTAGCGGGGGTTAAAACCTAGGTATGTTGGGGCAGTTTGAGAATTCATCTGAGTGGGTGATCATTGTGACAGGATCAGCCCCTTTGTCAGACAAAGGTAATGATCGGGGATGCACTCTCACTGATGGAAACTGTTTTTGCAAAATATATTTTATATGAGATATAAAAGTATATATATGTAATGGTTTCGAAATGTTTGCAAAAGGTTTTAATTCCCGGGATCCATACAAGCATAAAGTGCAACACTGTTCCTTGCAGCCGAGGGAGAGGTCCTCTCTTGTCGGGCAGTGTTTGATCATTATGGGCAGAGAGGTTAAGTGTAAGACCATAGAGGGTAATACCTGATGGGCTAATCTTGCATCTGCCCACAGTCCCTGGGTGTTACAAGGTGACTTGGCCCAGGGACCACTTAGTGTAAGAGTTGGGCCCATAGAGTCCATGTGATGGGCTTAGGGGGTTCACTGGTTCAGTTTATGGTTCAAGATCTGGTTCAGTTTATGGTTCAAGATTGATCATTGAAAATATGATTTTCTAAAATAGGGAATGCGATTCCCAGTTGAAGGGAGAGAAATTTTTTGAAATTCGCCCACCTTATTCCGCAAGATTTGGGCATCCATACGATGGATCTCTCATCCCTTCAGTGGTATCAGAGCCATGGTTCAAATCTTGAACCAATTTATTTCAGATCTGAACCTGTGCAAATGGGCAGAAGGCATTCTACCCGATTTGTGTAGATACAGGTTTTGGGAAATTGTTCCCAAAATTATGGGCGAATAATCTGAAATTAATATTTTATATAAATCTGATTATTATTTAGAATTATTCTTTATGATTTTCTTGATTTATGGGTTGTTCATACAAAAGGAGATCGAAATCTTGATTTGCGTAGGGAACCTACGATTTTGCAATTTCTGGATTATTTTT
Source organism: Nelumbo nucifera (assembly GCF_055504915.1). NCBI lineage: Eukaryota > Viridiplantae > Streptophyta > Magnoliopsida > Proteales > Nelumbonaceae > Nelumbo > Nelumbo nucifera. Next base: position 83,402,150 of record NC_142651.1, read on the forward strand.
TTACTTTAGGTCTGTAAAATATTTTTTTTTTATTTTTTAGACTGAATGTATAGATATTCGATCTAATGTAATATTAATAGAAATTAGGATTTCTATTTATTTTATTTTGGATCGAAGATGGCGGCGCAAGGAAGGAGATTTCGTAGATGGGAGAATCGCTATCTGCGATTTGCAGTTTATGAAACTGCAAACTGTGATCTAACCTCTGTTTTGCAGGATGGATTGTGCGAACAACCCTGTTTGACTGATTCTTGTTTTTCTTTTAATAGTATTTAATTTCAGATTATTTTCTTGAATTAAAATATTTAATTAAAGATCAAACCCTAGAACCATTCGAACCAAGATTGGTTCAAATTGTTGAAAGAATGGTAGGATCCATCCAATGGACGCCAATAAGGTTGCGGAATGGGTGGGCGAATTTCAAAAATTTTCCTACCTTCTTCCAACTGGGAATCATATTCCCTATATTTAGAATACTATATTCAAGGATCCTACTTGAACCATAATCAAACCAGATCCAAACCAAAAAGCAAAAGGGAAGAATATACCTGATCCGGAGAAGCAGTATCTCCCAAAGTTGGTGTTCACGCCCAAAGAAGAAACCAAGATCCGCTCCTGCTGAAGATGACACAGCTGTGGGTGGAATGGAACCAGCAGAGTGCATCCTACACACTAGATCCTTCGCAAGAATCCTCTGGAAACTCTGAACACCGAATCTTCTTCAGTCTTTTCTACAAGACCGATGTCAAGAAGTGGTTTCTTGACTTCTTTCCCCTACAAAGATCGAATCTTGTGATAGGCAATGGCGGTGGCGGCTGGAGGAGAACTCCAAGGACGAAGATAGCTGGATTGCTTCTCTTCTCTCTGGAGTATGAATGAGATCTAATCTCTATTCGCAGGAAGCTTTCTTGCTTTCTCTTGAAACCCTTGGTTCGAAATCTGATATTTTCTCTCTTAGGGTTTCTCCTTTCCTCTTGATTAAGAAACCTCTTAATTAGGAGTTATCACAATCCAAATCAGTATTTGGATAGGGGATTATCTTAATCCTATCTGCAGATTAAATTAGCTTACTCCTGTTCTTATCAGGAGGTTACCAGATTCAAATCTGATTTGAATTTGGTCTCCCAGAGTGGATAAGGTTAAAACGCCCTAACATAATCTCAGATCCGCCCCATAGATGGGTGATCACATCAACCCAGCTCGAAATGGGCTTTTGGCCCATTAAGTGTTCAGTGCTTAATTTGTTTCCAATCTGCTACCCAGTTGGGCTTCTTTGTATGGTGTGGGACCCAAACATTGATCTACACACCAGCCACATGGGTTAGGCCCAGCTGAATTCACTGAAAAGCTCAGTGAACCCTTGAGCCCATCACATGGACCCTATGGGCCCAACACTTACATTAAGTGGTCCCTGGGCCATGCCATCTTATAAAAACCCAGGGACTGTGGACAGGTGCAAGATTAGCCCATCAGGTACTATCCTAAATGGTCTTACACTTAACCTCTCAGCCCTTAATGATCAAGCACTGCCCGACAAGAGAGGACCTCTCCCTCGGCTGCAAGGAACAGTGCCGCACTCTCCACTCACATGGATCCCAGGAATTAAAACCATTTGCAAACATTTCGAAAGCATACATATATATATATATATATTAATTTTGCAAAACAAAATTCCAATGATTGAAATCAACTGCCGGCAGTTTGGTTTCCATCAGAGAGAGTGCATTCCTGATAATTACCCTTTGTCCGACAAAGGGGCTGATCCTATCACTATGATCACCCACTCAAATGAATTCTCAGACTGTCCCAACATACCTAGGTTTTGATCCCCATCTAAGGATCTCACTGATTGGCATATCAAAGACAGCCCGATCCGACACCTAGTGAAGTGTCATAATCGAGTCTAGGGGTCACATGTAACTTTCCAGTTTTGCCCATCTATCTCCAAGGTCCAGGGCAATACTGGAAATCTGGTCCGGTTCAAGGATTCGAGTAATCCCATACTGCATGTGCCTTGGGTCTCACCCTGGTGGCCGAGACAGGCCTTGGCAGGATAAATCTCCCTAGACTTATCCAATGGCTGTGAACATTTAAAACTAACACGAGTCTCTATAAGTGTCCAGTTTTAGGGTCTTACATAGAATCATACCAAACAACATGAATCAAGCATGTACTTCATTTATTTACACTAAAACAAAAGTACATCGAAACAGATTGAAGCTAAGGGCATACAAAACTGTCTAACAATTGTTTGGACCGAATCTGATGAGAGGAAAATTTATCATATTTTTATCCCCAATTACTCTGTCTTTTATACTAAATTAGCACCTAATTGGACTCATATTTCTGTTTAGGGCATGAAAGAAGGCATCAAGAGCAAAGAAAGACAAATCGGATGATTTTTCACAGTTTTGACATCGTTCAGTGATCTGGGCCTAACTCGCGTCTCCGAACTCCGAATGGGCTGATTCAAGACCCACAGGAAAGATAAGAGAAAAAGCCACAACTTTCGTATTTTGGGCTTTTGATGATTCTGTTAGACAGTTTTGTATGCCCTTAGCTACAATCAGAATGATGTACTTTATGAGTTTATTGTAAACGAATAAAAGTGCATATTTGATTCATGTTCCCTTGGTATGTTTCTGTGTAATACACTTAAACTGGACACTTAATGAGACTCGTGTTAGTTTAGAATGTTCACAGCCAGTGGGTCGGTCTAGGGAGACCTATCCTGATAAGGCTGACACTGTGGTGCCACCAAGTCGATTGGGGTGGCCTGTCTCAACTGCCAAGGTGAGACCCTAGGCACATACAGTGTAGGATTAATTGAATCTATGAACTGGACCAGATTTTCAGTATTGCCCTGGACCTTGGAGATTGATGGGCAAAACTGGAAAGTTACACCCGACCCCTAGACTCGATTATGATACTGCACTAGGTGCCGGATTGGACTGTCTTTGATATACTAATCAGTGAGATCCTTAGCGGGGGTCAAAACCTAGGTATGTTGGGACAGTTTGAGAATTAATCTGAGTGGGTGATCGTAGTGACAGGATCAGCCCCTTTGTCGGACAAAGGTAATGATCGGGGAAGCACTCTCACTAATGGAAACCAAGATTGTCGGCAACCGATTTCAACCGTTGGGATTTGTTTTGCAAAGTATATTTTATATGAGATATAAAAGTATATATATTATGGTTTCTAAAATGTTTGCAAGAAGGTTTTAATTCCTGGGATCCATATAAGCAGAGAGTGCAACACTATTCCTTGCAGCCGAGGGAGAAGTCCTCTCTTGTCGAGCAGTGTATGATCATTATGGGCTGAGAGGTTATGTGTAAGACCATTGAGGGTAATACCTGATGGGCTAATCTTCCATCTGCCCATAGTCCCTGGGTGTTACAAGGTGGCTTGGCCCAGGGACCACTTAAGGTAAGTGTTGGGCCCATAGAGCCCATTTGATGGGTTTCAAGGGGTGCACTATCCATAACAGTGTATTCGGCCAAGCCTTATAACAAAGGTTGGGCCGAACCCATGTGGCTGATGTGTAGATCAATGCTTGGGTTCCACACCATACAAGGAAGCCCAACTGGGCAGCAGTTAGGAAGGTTAAGTGAGCACATAAGCTTAATGGGCCTAAAGCCCATTTCGAACCGGGCTATTTAATTAGTTAATTATGGGGCAAATTCTGAGATGGATTAGCAGATAAGATAGGGTCTTGTCCCTATCCAGTCAGAGAGTCCAGATCTGAATGTGATTCAGATCAAGAAACCTCCTAATGAGATTAGGAGAAAGCTAATCTAATCTGTAGATAAGATAAGGGTTTATCCTTATCACCTAAAGAGAGGGCTGATCCAAATATGATTTGGATAAGCAGCTCCTAATTGGATTAGGAGCTGATCTTTTAGGTTAACAAAAGAAGGAGGGGGCGGCAGCCTTTAGAAGACACATAATCAGATCCTCTTCAGAGCTGAAATCACAGAAGAAAGAATTAAGCAACCCTGCAGAATTCTTTCTTGCCGCCTCCTTGTTCTTGCCGCCCTGTTTGCCAATTCGATCTCCAGTTGTGGGAGAAGTCAAGATTCGATCTTGATATCAGTTCTTTGAGAAAGAATTGATAGGTAGCTGTGCTCACTTGCCATCCTGCTGTTTCTTGCGAAGTACAGAATTCTTGAAGAAGAATACTGTTGATTCTGCTCCCTCCTGCACTGCGCCATCTTCAGTGGGAGCAGTCTTTGGATCCTTCCTTGGGCATGAACACCTTCATTGGGGGATATTATTTCTCCGTATCAGGTATAATCCTCTCCTACTCCTTTTGGTTCAGATCTGGTTCAGTTTATGGTTCAAGAATGATCCTTGAAAATATGATTTTCTAAATACGGAATGCGATTCCCAGTTGAAGGGAGAGAAAAATTTTTGAAATTCGCCCCCTTTGTTCCGCAAGATTTGGGCGTCCATACGATGGATCTCTCATCCCTTCAGATTCGGCCTGCATCGAAGTCAAATCCGGGCCCGAACTCGGGGCAATTTCACAAGAAGGCCCAATCCGCAGCTGGAGCCCAACTCATAGAAAAGCCTGGTTGAAGCCCAATTTGCAGAGGAGGTCTATTACGAATCCAAGAATAAGAAACTAAGAAGAATCCTTCCAGATCTAAATTCTTGATGTAATCTTAGAGAGATAAAGGGATTGAGTTCATTAGATAAAGAGATAAGATTAGAATTAGGGTAGGACTTTCCATTCTTGTAAGATTAACTTCAAGAGGAAGTAGGAGTCCACCCCCCTCCGCTTCAATCTATATAAAGGAGGGGGCAGACCAGCTAAGGGCATGATTGAATCACTCGATTTCTGATTTGAACCAAGAAGAAGGGTTCAATTGTGACGGTTCAGCCACCATCAGCGCCATCAGCACGCCATCAGCATGCCATCAGCACACCATCTAAGCGTCCTGGGTTGGGTCATTGTACTCTTTTCGTAAGGGGGGTATGCCAATGGCAATTATGTAAATAGTAGTATGAATGTACAGTATTTTGATGTATCCTTTTGTCACTCCCCCAAAAGCTTAACGTACTCTTTGAGGGGAGGTAGGTAGTCGAGTGAGCTCATAAGCGTGTAAAGGTTAAGCACGAGATCCCCTCGACACTGTACTGTGTGCTTGTGCTTACCACTGATTAATGCAATACAAGTTGCCTTTTGTCTAATTTGTGTGCACTCTTGTTTCCTTTTGTGTGTTGTTGCTTGCATTTGTAGGCTTTCTCGACCCCAATCGAGCGCCGCACGGGGCCCCGTTGATCAGCCCCGTGACAGTTGGTATCAGAGCCAGGTTGACATTAGTGGTTGTCAAGTGCAACGAGTCCCTTTCGTGGCCTGCAACAACACCAGCCAGATGAAGAATCGTGACACGCGAGAGGAGATCCAGGTAGGGATCTCACGGGTGTATGATGAGGACGAGCCTAGAGGTAGCTCTCCCAAGGACAAAGGCGTCAGCTCAAAGCATAGCAAGCGTGACAAGTCAGTTGACAAGCTTGCGACCATGGACAAGCGCATCATGCGCTGTGAAGCAGTGGTTGGCGAAACTCGTGACCGTGTGGACGAGCTTCAAATCAACCTTGAGACCGTAGCATCGGTCGTGGAAAGATTGGAGGACCAGTCCGGTGGCAGCTCCAACAGGCCAGATAACCCACTAGAAGACCTGGTGAAGTGCCTGCAGATCCAGCTTGAAGACTTGAAGGGCGAAGTGACCCTTCTGAAGAGGCTGATGGCCAGTACAGCCAGTGCACCTGCTGCTCCAGCCCCTCCAAAGATCAAAGTCCGCGAGCCTACCTCATACGCAGGGACCCGCGATGCCCGGGAGCTTGACAATTTCCTGTGGCAAATGGAACAATATTTCACCGCCGCCGAACTCGTCGAGGAGGCGGCCAAGGTGCGTACCGTTGTTATGTATCTTACTGATGTTGCTATGTTATGGTGGCGCAGGAGATGTGCCGATGCGGAGCGAGGATTATGCTCCATTAATACTTGGTCCGTGTTCAAGAGCGAGATAAAGCGCCAGTTCTATCCAGAGAACGTGGAGTACCAAGCCCGTCGGAAGCTCAAGAACCTAAAACACACGGGCTCATTGCATGAGTACGTGAAGGAGTTTTCCGCACTATCGCTCGAGATCACGGACATGTCAGACAAAGACCTTCTCTTCAACTTTATGGACGGCCTACAACAATGGGCTGAGCTCGAACTCCAGAGACGAGGTGTGAAGGACCTTGCCACAGCCATGGCCGTTGCTGAACAACTGGTAGACAACAGGCGACCAAGCAAAGACGGCCCTAAACCCAACTCATACCAGGGCGTAGGCAAGATAGGAGGCGACAGGAGACCTTACTACGCGCCCAAGGGAGACTCTGGGCCAAGTAAACCCAACACTTTTAAGTTCTACAGGAGACCTGAAGGAGACACTGGATACAGAGGTGGCCAGTTTGTGAAGAGGACACCTCCGGCACCATGCTTCATCTGTGAGGGAAAGCATTGGACTAAGGATTGTCCTAGTCGGGGGAAGCTCAATGCCTTGCTTGCAAAGCTTAGTGATGATGAGCACAGCGAGGAGGAGAAGGAACCAGGGGAGACAAGAATGGGGGCTCTACGAAGACTCAATGCAATGAAGAAGAAGGCGAGCCCGCAAGGAGCATCGAAGTTCAAGCCGAAGGGACTGATGTATGTAGACATCCGCTTGAATGGTAAGCCCACAAGAGCCATGGTGGATACTGGCGCTACTCACAACTTTATCTCTATGGAAGAGGCATCCCGAGTAGAACTTGCACCTACCCAGGAAGTCGGATGGTTGAAGGCTGTGAACTCTAATGCCAAACCCATACAAGGTGTAGCTCATGGGGTGGTCTTGCAACTTGGTGACTGGGAAGGGATGATAGACCTCTCAGTCGTGCCCATGGATGATTTTCAGGTTGTTCTCGGCATGGACTTCTTAACTCAGGTAAAGGCGGTGCCCATGCCCTTCCTCAACAAAGTGTGCATTTTTGAAGATCAGGCTCCTTGCATGGTTCCAGTTGTGCCAGATACCACGTCCACCCCCAAGATGCTCTCAGCATTGCAACTCAAGGATGGAGTGCGGAAAGGAGAGACCACTTACCTAGCCACATTGGTGGACGCCGACCTGTCTGACCCACTAACCGAGCATATCCCACCAGTGATTACAATGGCACTAGAAGAATTCCAGGACGTCATGCCTCCCACATTGCCGAAGAAGCTTCCCCCAAGGAGAGAAGTTGACCACAAGATTGAGTTGGAGCCTGGAACCAAACCACCAGCACGCCCGCCATACAGAATGTCTCCTCCTGAGCTGGCCGAGCTACGTAGACAGTTGAATGAGTTGTTGGATGCTGGATTGATTCAGCCTTCTAAGGCCCCTTTCGGAGCACCAGTCCTATTTCAGAAGAAGCATGATGGATCTCTTCGGCTCTGTATTGACTACCGAGCTCTCAACAAGCTCACCATCAAGAACAAATACCCCATACCTTTGGTGGCCGACCTCTTTGACCAGCTCAGCAGGGCCAAATACTTCACCAAGCTAGACCTGAGGTCGGGGTACTATCAAGTGCGTATAGCTGAAGGAGATGAACACAAAACAGCTTGTGTTACCCGCTATGGGTCCTTTGAATTTTGTGTCATGCCCTTTGGGCTTACCAATGCTCCAGCCACCTTTTGTACATTGATGAATAGAATATTTCATCCCTACCTAGACCAATTTGTTGTTGTGTATATTGATGATATTGTAATCTATAGTAGAACCCTGGAGGAACATGTTGACCACCTCCGTACTGTTTTACAGGTCTTGCGGGACAACGATCTATTTGTTAAGAAGGAGAAATGTTCTTTCGCCACAGAAGAGGTGGCCTTCCTCGGTCATATAATCCGAGCAGGCACAATCAGTATGGATCCAGCTAAAGTCAAGGCCATTCAAGATTGGGCACCGCCCACTAGGGTCACCGAACTTCGCTCCTTCCTTGGCCTCGTGAACTACTATCGAAGATTCATCTCTGGATTCTCAGCACGAGCCACTGCCCTCACCAACTTACTGAAGAAGACTAGTATGTGGACCTGGAGTGAATGCTGCCAAACAGCTTTTGATGATTTGAAGAGAGCTGTCTCAGCAGAACCTGTCCTCGACTTGCCTGATCCAAGCAAGCCATATGAGCTACACACAGATGCTTCTGATTTTGCTATTGGCGGGGTCTTGATGCAAGAAGGACATCCCATCGCCTTTGAAAGCCGTAAATTGAATGATACAGAGAGGAGGTACACTGTACAAGAGAAGGAGATGACAGCCATCGTCCACTGCCTCCGCACATGGCGACACTACCTGCTTGGCTCCAAGTTCGTGGTCAAGACTGACAACATAGCTACTAGTTACTTTCAGTCTCAGAAGAAGCTGAGCCCTAAGCAAGCTCGATGGCAAGATTTCTTAGCGGAGTTTGACATGACTCTAGAGTACAAGCCAGGGCCGATGAACAGGGTTGCTGATGCACTTAGCAGGAAGGCCGAGCTTGCAGCACTATCCACAGGTGAAGGTCCCTCTCAAAGCCAGATCAGACTAGACCTCATCAAGCTCATCAAGGAAGGACTCCAGAAGGACCCCATTGCTCAGAGCCTGTTGACAGCGGCTCGTGAAGGGAAGACTAGGCGGTTTTGGGTTGAGGAAGACCTTCTTTTGACAAAGGGAAGGCGGATGTTTGTGCCAAGAGTTGAAGATTTGAGGAAGACTCTCCTACGCGAATGTCATGATAGCTTATGGGCAGGACATCCTGGGTGGCAGCGTACCTTGGCACTTCTACAACATGCCTACTATTGGCCTCATATGGAGCAAGATGTTCGAGAATACACAAGGACATGCCTGATTTGCCAGCAAGACAAGCCCGAACGTGCCAAGCCTCTTGGACTCCTACAACCTCTTCCAACTCCCTCACAACCTTGGGAGAGTGTCTCTATGGACTTCATCAGCGGTCTTCCTAAAGTGGGAGACTATACATCCATCATTGTTGTTGTTGATAGATTTTCCAAGTATGCCACTTTCACCCCAGCACCAAAGCACCTTTCAGCTGAAGACACGGCATATCTTTTCTTCAAGCACGTAGTGAAGTATTGGGGAGTCCCACAGAACATTGTTAGTGATCGGGATCCCCGATTCACTAGTGCTTTCTGGACAGAGCTATTCAAGCTTCTTGGCTCGAACTTGAACTTCTCCAGCAGCAGCCATCCAGAGTCAGATGGGCAGACAGAGAGAATGAACTCCCTCCTTGAAGAGTACCTCCGCCATTTTGTATCAGCTACACAGAAGAATTGGGTTCGATTGCTGGACATTGCGCAGTTCTCCGTCAACACACAGAAGAGCTCCTCCACCAATCAAAGTCCTTTTGAAGTCATCACCGGCCAACTACCAAGATGTCCGCACAGCATCGTCAACGACCATCAAGGAAGAAGCCCTCGCGCCTTCACTTTCACCAGGGAATGGAAAGAATGCCTTGACATCACTCGAGCCTCCCTAGAGAAAGCCTCCAGAAGAATGAAGAAATGGGCCGATTTGGGTAGACGACCCGAGAACTTCCAAGTAGGTGACCTGGCCTTAGTAAAACTCCATACCCATTGCCTTAGGTTCTTTCGAAGAGTTCATCCTGGGCTTGTGAGAAAATATGAGGGACCCTGTGAAATCCTAGCCAAAGTAGGAGCTTCAGCCTACAGACTCAAACTACCTCCATGGCTAAAAGTACACCCTGTCTTTCATGTAAGCCAACTTAAACCCTACCATGCCGACAACCAAGACACCTCCCGAAACCAAAGTCAACGTCCACACCCATCCTACCAACCACCCAAGAACCGATCCCTTGACTCCATCCTCGACCATAGGTTGTCCCAATCCTCCCAAACATTAGAATGGGAGTACCTGGTGAAGTGGAAGGGACCTGCAGAAGAAGACACATGGGAGATTGCAGAAGACCTCCTTCCGTTCGCAGTGAAGCTGGACGAGTACCTGAGGAAGAATCTTCGAGGACGAAGATTGAATTGAGTGGGGGAGACTGTGACGGTTCAGCCACCATCAGCGCCATCAGCACGCCATCAGCATGCCATCAGCACACCATCTAAGCGTCCTGGGTTGGGTCATTGTACTCTTTTCGTAAGGGGGGTATGCCAATGGCAATTATGTAAATAGTAGTATGAATGTACAGTATTTTGATGTATCCTTTTGTCACTCCCCCAAAAGCTTAACGTACTCTTTGAGGGGAGGTAGGTAGTCGAGTGAGCTCATAAGCGTGTAAAGGTTAAGCACGAGATCCCCTCGACACTGTACTGTGTGCTTGTGCTTACCACTGATTAATGCAATACAAGTTGCCTTTTGTCTAATTTGTGTGCACTCTTGTTTCCTTTTGTGTGTTGTTGCTTGCATTTGTAGGCTTTCTCGACCCCAATCGAGCGCCGCACGGGGCCCCGTTGATCAGCCCCGTGACACTTAGATTCAATCCGATTTGATGTACTTTTGTTATTTAGTGGAAATAAATAAAGTGCATGTTTGATTCATGTTGTTTGGTACAATTCTACGGTTTAGAAACAGTATATTAAGTACAAGTACTCCTTCTCTAAAAACTAATTCTACGGTTCCTATCGCCACAGCTACAACACTTGCAGTCATTCCCAAGAATAGTGTCACTTCGCCTTCACTCAATCTTCTGCTAACTTTGAACCCCTACATTGAATTACATGCATGAGTTGAAGCCCCAGAGTCAACACACCAGGACACAGAAGTAACTAACATGTTAGTTTCTATGACACAAGTTTCGATGTTACCTTTCTTAGATTCCAGGTAGGCAGGACAGTTCCTCTTCTAGTGGCTGGTCTGCTTGCAAAAGTGACAGACATCAGATGACTTATTTTTCTTCTACTTCATAGGCTTGGCAGTTTTCTTTTGGGGCTTCTTTGCCTTTCTCTTTTTCTTGCCCGATTTGTTAGCTTCAGCAAGCATAACCACAGGCTCATCCTTCTTGAGTAGATCCTCGGCCCTCTGCAACATATTGCTGAGTTCCTGGACGCTGACATTCAGCTTGTTCATGTTGTAGTTCATTGTGAACGCATTGAAGGAAGAGGGCAAAGAATTTAGGGTGGCATCCACTTGCGTGCCAAGATCTAGCCCGGATCCAAGAGCTTCTAGTTCGTTAATGTATTCCATCATCCGAAGACAATGGTAATGAACTTTCTGCCCCTTGGACATCTGCGCGGTCATGAACAATTTCAGGACCTTCTGTTGAGTAGAACGGTTCTACTCTTCATACATTGTCTTTAGACTGTCCAATATGTCCTTGGCTAGTTCGATCTAATCGAACTGCCTCTGTATTGAGTTGTCTAATGAGGCAATGACAAAGCAGCGGGCTAGGGAGTTCTTGTCCTCCCAATCTTGGTAACCCCTCCTACGGGCCTCAGAAGCCCTATCACCCGGACGCTCCGGGGCAGGATTTTTCACCACCTTATCTAACTTTTCGGAAGTTAGGACCAGCATAAGATTTTTGTATCAGTCAGCATAGTTTGGGCCCTTAAGCTTGTTATCGTCTAGAAGCTTTGCGAATTGACCGTTTGCCATTTTCTGATAAAATAGCAAAGACGTTAGTCCACAACCTTAGATTGATTCATGTTACTTACGTAGACATGATTTTTAATCTATGTTCCATTCCCATTTGTTCATCTCTGAGATTTCCCTTCTTTCTCAGTGATGGAGACGACGAAATGTCTCTGGAAATGTCACAAATCACATGGGGTGCGTGAAGCCAACTGTTTCAGCTGCATAACCCCACCACCTTTCTGTGACGGATCATATCCACTCATCAAATGAGTTTCCCTTTGGCCTCTGCCAGACAAGGTTCAGAGCCATTTTCAGGTAAACATTTTTGTCCAGTGAGTACTTGCCCATTTTCAGGTAAACATTTTTGTCCAGTGAGTACCGTGAGAGAGTTCCCATTTTCTGGTGAAGCCCCTCCCACATCGGTCTATGACGCCCCTATCATCTTATGAAACACTCTGACAGATCCAACAACAAATGGATAGCCCAATTTTATGGTGCGTTTCCTCATTACTGAAGGACCCATCATTGTGCTAAGGATGGAAGGCCTTTAGAAAGTCCATCAGATGGATCTCCCTATCACATGCATTCATATTTGTTGGAGGGAACTAAATTACGCCCTAGTTCTAATTTTAGGTCAAACCAAAGTGGCTCCCACTGACTTTCATAAAGTCAGATTTCTGGTGGGCCTTAATCGGCTAGGGGTTCCGTACGCATCCCTTTTCAGGGTTATGGGGCCCACCAAGCAGGGAGGGGTCCTCCAATGACCTTAAGGGACACCATGGCAATGATGTGCATTCAGCCATGGTGTGCGCAAGAGCCACTAATGCGTCTTCATGGGCCAAGTGCTTATGGCCCATGGTCGCAGCACATCAAACATCCAATCATCACATGTAAAGGAGGAATTGATCCAATCAATCAACTACTGTAAAGCCCATTTTAATAGCCCATTTAAAACCTAACATTAACAATTAATGTCGACTAGGTGTATGGGCTGAATCGCAGTTAGCAGTTCGACCCATACAACTTTTCTCACAAGAGTGGGCTTTGGCAGTTTTATCCTTTTAAAAATGGGCTTTACAGGTGGGCCGAATTAACCCCTGTAATTGTACATCAGATTTGGAACAGCAAGTGTGAGAATAATGGACTGAAAAACAGTCCCCTTCGAACCCTAGATTCGTACCAAACAGTTTTGGTCCAATCTAGTCCGAAATGGTCCGAAACTGATTTTCAATTCAAGAATTAATTCATGAAAGATCTGAAATTAATAATTTTGATTTTAAACAATCAAAAATCAACTATGGACTGTTCGCACCACCTGAAAAACAGAGGTTAATCACTAATGTTGCAGTTTCACAAACTGCAAATCGCATGAAGCGATTTCTCCATCTGCAAATCTCCAGCACCGCCATCTTCTTCCTTCTTCTTTAATCAAGAAAATAAATAACAGAAATCCTATTTCTATTAATTAATTACATTCTTGATCAAATCCTATACATTCAGTCTAGAAAATAAAAAAAATTATTTACAGACCGAATTGAATGAAATAAATGAAAAAGGGTGCACAGACCATCTGCGCCAAATCTGCACTGCGATCTCCAAGTTCGAACAGTCCATTAAATCAAAATAAATAAAGAACAATTCTAAATAAACTTTGGATTTAACAAAAATTAATTTCAGATCAATCGCCCTTAACAAGAAACCATTTCTTGAAAAAAAAAGAAAGCAATCTGCGCAAATCTTGGCAGAGCATTTTCTATCCATCTGCGCAGGGTCAGATCTGATTTTCTTTTGGTTCAAGATTCGAACCTGTGGCTCTGATACCACTGAAAGAATGGTAGGATCCATCCAATGGATGCCAAAAGATTGCGGAATGGGTGGGCGAACCATAATCGAACCATAATCGATTATTCAAGGATCTTACTTGAACCATATTCCCTAAATTTAGAATACTATATTCAAGGATCTTACTTGAACCATAATCGAACCAGATCCGAACCAAAAAGCAAAAGGGAGGAATATACCTGATCCGGAGAAGCAGTAACTCCCAAAGTTGGTGTTCACGCCCAAAGAAGAAACCAAGATCCGCTCCTGCTAAAGATGACACAGTTGTGGATGGAACGGAACCAGTAGGGTAAGTCCTACACAATAGGGAGTCAAGAAATCAGTTCTTGACATTAGTCTTGCGAGAAAGATTGAGAAAGATTCAGTATTCAGAGTTTCCAGAGGATTCTTGCGAAGGATCTAGTGTGTAGGATGCACCCTGCTGGTTCCGTTCCATCCACAGCTGTGTCATCTTCAGCAGGAGCGGATCTTGGTTTCTTCTTTGGGTGTGAACACCAACTTTGGTAGATACTGCTTCTCCGAGTCATGTATATTCCTCCCTTTTGATTTTTGGTTCAGATCTGGTTCGATTATGGTTCAAGTAGGATCCTTGAATATAGTATTCTAAATTTAGGGAATATGATTCCTAGTTGGAAGAAGGTAGGAAAATTTTTGAAATTTGCCCACCCATTCTGCAACCTTATTGGCGTCCATTAGATGGATCCTACCATTCCTTCATGTGGGATGTGCTCCGTACATGGGCCATAAGTTCTTGTCCCAATCTGAATCGATAGTGGCTCTTGCGCACACCATGGCTAAATGCACATCATTGCCATGGTGTCCCTTTTGTTCATTGGATGACCTCCCTCAGTGGTAGGCCCCACTCCTCATGGAGAGGTTACGTGTGGAACCCTAGCCGATTTGGGCCCACCGAAATTTGGCTTTATGAAAGTCAGTGGGAGCCACTATGGTTTGACCTAGATCAAACTAGGGCATAATTTACTATTCCCTCCAGTTAATATGAGTGCATGTGATAGGGAGATTCATATGATGAACTCTCTAAAGGCCTTCCATCATTAGCATGAGGATGGGTCCTTCAGTAATGAGGAAACGCACCAGAAAATGGGCTATTCATTGGTCTCAGTGTTTCATAAGATGATAGGGGCGTCATAGACCGATGTGGAAGGGCCTTCACCAGAAAATGGGAACTCTCTCACGGTACCTTGGTGTTCACGAATATGATGGGTAAGCACTCCCTGGACAGAAAGGTTTACCTAAAAACGGCTTTGAACCTTGTCTGACAGAGGCCAAAGGGAAAACTCATATGATGAGTGGATATGATCCTTCACAGAAAGGTGGTGGGGTTGTGTAGCTGAAACAGTTGGCTCCATGCACCATATGTGATTTCCCACATTTCCAGAGACAACTCGTAGTCTCCGTCACTAAAATGGGAGGAAAATCTCAGAGATGAATAAATGGGAATGGAACGTAGATTAAAAGCCATATCTATGTAATGAACATGAATCAAATTAGGTTGTGGACTGATGTTTGCACTTTTATCAGAAAATGGAAAATGGACAATTTGCAAAGCTTCTGGATGACAACAAGCTGAAGGGCCCAAACTATGCCGACTGGTACAGGAACCTTATGCTGGTCCTAACTTCTGAAAAGTTGGACAAAGTGGCTAAAAATCCTGCCCCGGAGCATCCGAGTGATAGGGCTTCTGAGGTCCGAAGGAGAGACTATCAGGAATGGGAGGAGAAAAACTCCCTTGCCCGCTGCTATATCATTGCCTCCTTGGACAACCCAATACAAAGGTAGTTCGATCAGATCAAACTTGCCAAGGACATATTGGACAGTCTCGGCAGAAGGTCTTGAAACAGTTCATGACCGCGTAGATGTCCAAGGGCCAACAAGTTCATGACCATTGTCTTCGGATGATAGGTTACATCAACGAACTGGAGGCTCTTGGACCCGGGCTGGACCTTGCGACCCAGATAGACGCTATCCTTAATTGTTTGCCTCCTTCCTTTAATCCGTTCATCATGAACTATAACATGAACAAGCTGAATGTCAACTTGCAAGAGCTCAGCAATATGTTGCAACGAGCAGAAGAACTGATTAAAAAGGATGAGCCTGTAGCTATGCTTGTTGAAGCTAGCAAGACAGGCAAGAGAAAGAGGAAGGCAAAGAAGCCTCAGAAGAAAACCACTAAGGGTAAGAAGTAGAATAAAGACAAAGCATCGGATGCCTATCACTTCCACAAGACGACCGGCCACTGGAAAAGGAACTGTCCTACCTACCTGGAATCCAAGAAAGGTAATTTCGAATCTTGTGTTATAGAAACCAATTTATTGGTAGCTTCTGCGTCCTGGTGTATTGACTCTGGGTCTTCGACTCATGCATGTAACTCACTACAGGGGTTCAAGGTAAGCAGAAGGTTGAGTGAATGAGAAGTTACGCTCTACTTGGGGACTTCTACAAGTGTTGCAACCGCGGCCATAGGAACCGTGGAATTAATTTTTAGAGAAGGAACTATTGTACTGAAAGATTGTCTTTATGTACAAAATTTAAGAAGAAATTTGATTTCTGTCTCAAAACTGTATGCAGATGGTTATTTTGTCTTCTTTAGTAATGCGATTACTATTAAAAGAAACAACAGATTCATCGCATACGGGGAACTAGAGAACGGTCTCTATGTTCTACATCCTTCTCTAGAAACTAATATAACCGAAACTACATCGGCTGAGATTCCCAAGAAAAGAGTCCGTGAAATAGTTAATCCCACGTGCCTGTGGCATTACCGACTTGGCCATATCGGTGTTGACCGAATCACAAGGTTAGTAAAGGATGGTCCTTTGGATTTTCTAACTGTAGAAGATCTTCCCACTTGTGAGCCTTGCCTACAAGGTAAGATGACAAAATGGCCATTTAACGGTAAGCCTGAAAAATGTACAGGCACACTTGACCTTATACATACTGATGTATGTGGTCCCCTGAGTGTTAGGACACAGAATCAACATGTGTATTTCATCACCTTTACAGATGATTTCTCACGATATGGTTACATGTACCTAATGAGACACAAGTCTGAATCCTTTGAAAAGTTCAAAGAGTTCAGACAAGAGGTCGAGAAATAGTTAGGGAGGGAAATTAAAGCCCTTCGATCAGAGAGGAGGAATAGGACCTTATTAGATATGGTCCGGTCACTTCTCATACACTCAGAGTTACCCACGTCCTTTTGGGGTTACGCATTAGAGACTGCGGTTTACATGCCGAATCGGGTTCCGACCAAATCGGTTCCGAATACTCCATATGAACTTTGGACCGGAAAGAAACCAAGTGTCCGACACTTGAAGATTTGGGGTTGTCCAGCACACATTAAAAGAACGAGTGCAGACAAGTTGGAATCCAAGACCAGTCGTTGCCTATTCGTAGGCTACCCAAAAGGTTCTGTGGGTTACCTATTCTATGACCCAAGTGAGGAGAAGGTGTTTTGCAGCCGAAATGCACAACTCTTGGAAACCGATTACATCCTGGACACCCATCGTTAGGAAATAGTTCTTGATGAGGAGGGCTCAGAAGTAGTGGGAGATGTCCCACAAGTTCCAGGTAGTGACCAACCTAGAAGATCCACTCGGGTATCCAGGCCACCAGTCCGTTATGGTTATGACCAGGATAGTTACCTGGTGGAAACCTTGACTAGTGAGGAGGATCCCGTGACTTATGCGGAAGCTATGTTGGACATAGATTCCTAGAAGTGGGTGGAGGCCATGAGAGTTCAGATGGACTCAATGGAGACCAATGGAGTCTGGACTCTAGTAGATCCGTCCTCTGGGGTAAAAGGAATTGGTTGCAAATGGATTTACAAGAGGAAGAAGGGCCCCGATGGAAGGGTTGAGTCCTTCAAAGCTCGTCTGGTGGCGAAAGGGTACACTTAGAAAGAGGGCATCGATTATGAGGAAACCTTTTCGCCTGTGGCCATGCTTAAATCTATTAGGATCCTGCTAGCTGTAGCAGTGTACCATGATTATGAGATTTGGCAAATGGATGTCAAAACTGCATTCCTGAATGGAGATCTTACTGAAGATATATATATGTAGCAGCTGCAAGGCTCCATTGCTGCTAGTCAGGAACACATGTGATGGGTTGTCGAAGCCCTCAAAATAGTCAACAGATATAGCATGGAGAACTCCAAGAAAGGAAATGTTCCTTTCAGGCACGGAGTCACTCTCTCCAAGAAAATGTCTCCCAAGACCTCTGAGGAGATTGAGGGCATGAAGGACGTTCCCTATGCCTCTGTCGTATGGAGCATCATGTATGCCATGCTGTGCACTCGATCCGACAATGCTCAAGCAGTGAGTGTGGTAAGCAGATTTCAGGCCAACCCAGGGCAGGAGCATTGGACTGCTGTGAAGAACATACTTAACTACCTTTGAAGGACAAAAGAGTTTTGTCTGGTCTTCGATGGTAGCTCACTACAGATCCAGGGGTATACTGATGTCAATTTTTAGTCGGATCCAGATGATCGAAAGTCTACATCTGGATATGTTTTCACGATAGGATCGTGTGTCATTTGCTGGAAAAGCAGCAAACAGGGGTCCACTGCAGACTCCACAACCAAAGCCGAATACATTGCCGCAAGTGAGGCTGCCAAAGATGCCGTGTGGATGAAGAAGTTCGCTCACGAGTTGGGAGCAGTTCCGTCCAGCACATCACCCATCCCGTTGTTGTGTGACAACAATGGAGCCATTGCCCAGGCTAAGGACCCTCGAGCCCACTCAAAGTCATAGCACATTCAGAGGAAGTACCATGTTCTGCGGGAGATTGTTGGTAGAGGGGACATCCTAATTCAGAAGGTAGCGTCAACGGAAATTGTAGCAGACCATTGATGAAGCCACTATCACAGAAAGTATTTAAGAAACACGTGGAAAGCATGGGACTCTGGCTTGTACCAGATTGGACCTAAGTGTAAGTGGAAGCTGTTAGATAGTTTTTGTATGCCCTTAGCTTCAATCAGAATGATGTACATTATGAGTTTATTGTAAATGAATAAAGTACATATTTGATTCATGTTCCTTTGGTGTGTTTTTGTGTAATACTCTTAAATTGGACACTTAATGAGACTCGTGTTAGTTTAGAATGTTCACAGCCAGTGGGTCGGTCTGGGGAGACCTATCCTTATAAGGCTGACACTGATGTGCCACCAAGTCGGTTGGGGTGGCCTGTCTCAGCCACCAGGGTGAGACCCTAGGCATATGCTGTGTAGGATTAATTGAATCTTTGAACTGGATCAGATTTCCAGTATTGCCCTGAACCTTGGAGATTAATGGGCAAAACTGGAAAGTTACACCCGACCCCTAGACTCGATTATGATACTACACCATGTGTCGGATTGTGTTGTCTTTGATGTACCAATCAATGAGATCCCTAGCGGGGGTCAAAACCTGGGTATGTTGGGACAGTCTGAGAATTCATCTGAGTGGGTGATCATAGTGACAGGATCAGCCCCTTTGTTAGACAAAGGTAATGATCGGGGATGCACTCTCATTGATGGAAACCATGACTGCCGGCAACCGATTTCAATCGTTGAGATTTGTTTTTGCAAAATATATTTTATATGAGATATAAAAGTATTTATATGTTATGGTTTCAAAATGTTTGCAAAAGGTTTTAATTCCCAGGATCCATACAAGCAGAGAGTGCAACACTATTCCTTGCAGCTGAGGGAGAGGTCCTCTCTTGTCGGGTAGTGTTTGATCATTATGGGCTGAGAGGTTAAGTATAAGACCATAGAGGGTAATACTTGATGGGATAATCTTGCATTTGCCCACAGTCCCTGGTTGTTACAAGGTGGCTTGGTCCAGGGACCACTTAGGGTAATTGTTGGGCCCATAGAGCCCATGTGATGGGTTTCAGGGGGTGCACTGTCCATAACAGTTTATTTGGCCAGGCCTTGTAACAAAGGCTGGGCTGAACCCATGTGGCTGATGTGTAGATCAATGTTAGGAGAAGGCTGATCTAATCTGTAGATAAGATAAGGGTTTATCCTTATCACCTAAAGGGATGTCTGATCCAAATATGATTTGGACCAGCAACTCCTAATGGGATTAGGAGCTGGTCCCTTTTAGGTTACAAAAGAAGGAGGGGGCAGCAGCCTTTAGAAGATATACATTCACATCCTCTTTAGAGCTGAAATTACAGAAGGAAGAATTAAGCATCCCTACGAAATTCTTTCTTGCCGCCTCCTTCCTGTTGCCGCCTACCCTGCCAGTTCGATCTCCAGTTCAGTGGGAGAAACCAAGATTCGATCTTGACATTAGTTCCTTGTAAAGGGACTGATAGGAAGTTGTGCTCACATGTCATCCTGCTACTTCTTGCGAGGGATTAGGTTCTTGGAGAGAACACTGCTGATTCTACTCCACCCTACACTGCGCCATCTTTAGTGGGAGTTGTCTTTGGATCCTTCCTTGGGCGTGAACACCTCCATTGAGAGATAATATTTCTCTATATCAGGTATAATCCTCTCCAACTGATTTTATTCAGATCTGGTTCATTTTATGGTTCAAGATTGATCCTTGAAAATATGATTTTCTAAAATAGGGAATGCGATTCCCAATTGAAGGGAGAGAAATTTTTTGAAATTCGCCCACCTTATTCCGCAAGATTTGGGCATCCATGTGATGGATCTCTCATCCCTTCACAGAGAAGAGCTTCATCAAACAATGCATGCAAGGGATGCGACCCGCTTACAGAATAGGCATCGAGAATGTAGAGGTTGAGACATTTAGCCAATTATGGAGGTGTGTAAAAAGAACGGCACGTACGGTCAAAAACACCTCACATCAGCCTACACCATATGGAAGGAACGAAGCATATGTAGTCAATTGGAAGCCTCAGAATGACAGAGGATCCAAACAGGGTCCCTGTTACCATAACACTACCCCAGGAAAGATAAATAACTTGGCAATCCCCCCTTCCTTCCCCTGCAGAAAAGAGGAAGTAATTATGATAATGAATAAGTTGTTTGAAGACAGGGTGATCAATCTGTCGCCACCACCAGCAGGAGTAGACCTAGAGAAGGATAGACACGACGGAAGATGGTGCAACTATCACTAGTCACCACACCATGACTTAATGGACTGCTTCTCATTAAGGAGATTGTTCGTACAGAAGGTAAAATTGGATGAGTTTGTGAAAAGAAACCTAGTGCGAGTAGAAACTGACCCCCTCCTGACCCATACTCACAGGGGAAGTGTCAATGTAGTAGGAGCAACAAGCCAGTACCAGTCCAATGCGCTGATAGAGACTCAAGCAAAGCCAGGAGCTCTAGCAGTTCTTCAGCAAGCAAGGGGCAAACACATCAACAAGGAAGCTGGCTATCAGAGCACTGGTAGAAGTCTTCAAGCACCCACTAGAGCCTTATTGGCTTGATCACAACAGCGTGGAGTTTACAGTGGAAGACATGTTAGTTGCCAACCACCATCACAACTGGCCCCAGTAAATTTCAGCGAGAGTGGGGTGCCTTGAAATGAGAATTCCAATGATCAATCCTAGAAGCTTCGTTAACCTGATCTCCATTTACACATTGAAGCTAATGAACATACAAAAAGAGACTGTCAGAGGACTGCCGATGGAGGTAACAGACTTCAACGGAAATGCATCTGTCACAGAAGGATCCATTGAACTATAAGTAGTGATTGGGCCATTCTCCATCACACAAGAATTTCAAGTAATCTCGGGGAGGACCACTTATCACATCCTCCTTGGACAACCTCTTATACATGGTTTGGCTCCTGTTCCCTCAACATATCACCAGTGCATCAAAGCCAAACACAAGGGACGTGTAATTAGAATCCCAGCTACCAGAGTCCCCTTCGACAAATCAAAGACCCATCTGCAAGAAACGATCTACTACACAGAACTGGCAAAAGAAGGGGAGACAAGGATAGCCAAGGTAGAAGGGATGAAGCTACCAGACCTCACATAGAGCAAGCCTGTAGCAGCTATAGAAAAGAAAAAGAGAACCAGATGCGTGCGGGTGACCAGCGACTATGGAAAGAGCTATTATACCAATTGATGGTGCACAATCCGGTCACTCCTAGATGGCACTTGCATGGCTTCTGAAAGGTACCTGAGATGGAGAAGATGAAGAATCCCTGGGGGCTTGCCCAATGGGAACACTCCGACGCTTAAGTTAGAGTTCTGTGAAAGATGTAAAGAGAGGAAGAAAGCTAAGAGTGCAGATAGCGCGAGTATCAGGAAGTTACCTCTGTCCTTTGGGATTGGCTACTTATAACAGAACTTTGTCGAATCAGGCCCACCTGCCTTTGACAAGGCAGGTATAACCGCCACTGTCGTCCTGCCACAGCCATTACAGCCAGGGCTGAGGTGGCACATGTGGGGCCGTCCTTGCAGGGTACGTACTTGTCAGGTGTAAGACACCTGCTAAAGGTGGCGGGCACGACACTGTCTGATGAGAGACATGGTTGCAGTCTCCAGGTTTGCCGGGTAGGGTGGTTGGGCAGGAGGCCTTCCTGTGATGTGCCGAACTGCTCTTCTGCGAGCTACCCTGTACCGAGCTACCCTACAAGTGGCGAGCTGCCTGTGGCAAGCTACACCGAGCTGTCTGGCCCGAGGCGTCTCTACCTCGGGGGTATCTAGAGGCGGATCGTGGTGTTCCTGTATGGGAGTGGCCTAAAATCTAATGGGAAGAGCTCGGGCATTAGGAAAGGTCAGAGGGCCCCGAGCTTTGAGGTAGCTCGGAGTGCCTTAACCTTGGGAAGGAGGTGCAAGCCAGGCGGCTCTTGGTGAGTAGCCTAACCCGCCGAGTTGCCAGACTAAACTCAGTGAGCCCTTCCCACCGAGTTGCAGTTGCGCTTGCTATGCTGTCACGCTGAGTCATCACTTGAGCAAGGTTGATGGGTTGTCGAAGCCCTCAAAATTAGTACTAGTCCCACAATCAAATAATTGCAGTAAAAAGTGGTACTAGGTCAAATCCCACAAGGAGCAAATCAGTAATCTCTTAGCCGAATGGATAAGGTAATTGAGTGGAAGATAAAATTTAAAAGAATAAGAAAGCAATAACAATCTAAACAAACAAGAGAAAATCAGTCTTACCGAATTTTGGGCCAAGGGATCGGGTTGAATCGATTGGTCATCGATCCTAGGTAAATTTCAGCATTCTTGCAATTCAAGCATTTAACTTTAGATTTATTAGGATAGCCATAATAAACCTTGTGTTTTCCTAAATCAGTTGACCAAACCCAGTATTCGATCAACACTTATCTTTAATCAACTGGGTACGATAGTGCTCCTTGATAATTAATGATAGCATTAAGCTTTGTGAAAACAATTAAACCAAAATAACAATAATTGAGATAGCTGCAATTATCGAATTTTGTTCCATCGATTCCTTTTAGGTTAAACCATGTCAATACATTGGTCAAAGGCTGTCACAAAAAATTGACCCAAAAAGATATTAACCTAATTGCTACTTGTACCACTATTTGTGACAATTACGGATCACCGAAATCATGGATAGCAGTAGGAAAATCAACATTAATTCAGTTTGTCAAACTAATTAACATCAACATCTAATAAAAATATGCACAAGAATCAATGAATACTTGAATTAAAAAGCAAGAAATTAAATTAACTACAGAACCTCACAATGACACAATCGAACCTCCCCCCTTGAACCAGAAAAAGAAGCTTAGCTGCTCATGATCTGCGCAATCTCCATGCTCTGCTTCTCCATGGCCGAACTGCTTTCTTGAGTTTCTTGATGATCTCTTGGATCTTGGAGTGAGTGATGCTAGAGCTAGTTTGCCCCCCTCTTTATATAGCCAAAGGAGAGGGCTGTTTTCCAACTCCTTCTAGGAGATCATCTTATCTTTAGGGAGTCTTGATCTTCTTTGAACTAAACCTATCCTATCTCTTATCTAATGATCTAATCTCAATCTTCTTATCTCTCTAGGATTACATTCAAGACTTTAGATCTGATAAGACTCTCTCCTTGGAGATTACATTCGAAATTTGGACTCTTGACTCTTGAATTCGAGTTGGGCTGCTTTAAAACTTGGGCTGCTTCAAGGTACTTCTGCGAGTTGGGCTTAAGTTGTGAAATGGGCCTGACTGCGAACATGCTCCGAATTCGGGCTCATTTTCGTACTTGATGCGTGCCGAATCTGTCAGAACCCAAAACATAAAAGTTGTGGGCATTCCTTTCCTCTTTCTAATGCTTCTTGAATTCTCCAATTCGGAATCCGTAATTGAGAGTTAGGCTCAGATTACTGACTGTCCCTGAAACTATGCAAAATCACCCGATTTGCCCTGTTTTCTTCCAATTGCCTTCTTTATTGCCCTGAATCGAAATAAAGAGTAATGAGTTCATTTAAGTGCTAAAGTATTGTAAAAAAGATGAAAATTAGGGGACAAAAATAGGGATCTTTTCAGTCTCATCAAATCCCCCCACACTTAAACTTTGCCCGTCCTCGGGCAAGGCAAAACTCAAGCAAAACAAGAGAACCTAACTATTGAAATTCTCTTCTTTTTCTCTATACGAGGTCTGGTCCAATGTGTGTTTCAGTCCAGTCTTGGTAACTTTCCCCCTTTCATCTCTTTCTCCCCCTTTTTCTCATCCAAGCGCAATCGCAAATCATCATTCCTCATGGTCCCAGGTTAAATCGATAGTCAAGGAGACAAGCCTTCCGGGCTGAAACTCCTTGGACTGCACGGATGCTCTTTGCTTTTAACAAACCAATTCAGCCAGATTCAATTACTTCTTTGAATCAAAACAAGGTGTGCTTATTGCCATAAAATTGCTATGTATCACATCTCCACCACTTAGTGTGAATTCCAAGGATCTGAAGGTGAGAACGGGGTTGGGGTTCTAGGGTGAGTACATTTTATGCTCCATCTCACATTAGTCACGATTTTATTATATATATATATATATATTTTTTTTTTTGCACAAGAATCACAGGGTCTCGCCACCTGATCCATAAATTCATTGATCGTGGTCTCAATCTGCTTAACATAGCAAGTTCTAGAATAATTAAACCATGTTTGACAGATATTTATGCATCTTGCCTATTGATCGATTAAAATCATGAGGTACCATATGCAGCCAAGAATGATTCAGTTAGTCGTGCTTGCATCCTATCCTATCTATTCAGCCTAGGCACATGATTCCTGATAAGTTGAAATCGTTCAAGGATAGACTTCCAGGGAATAGAGTTTCCAAAAGGCAAGGTTAAGAAGAGATGATTGAAGCATGCTAGGGTTTTCCGTCAGATTTCCCTAATCCCCCCACACTTTAAATTGTACATTGTCCCCAATGTATGTGATTATGCATAAAATAGAAGGATTTGGGGGTACTTCCCTGACTATCTTGTTGGGTTCCTGTGAAACAAAAAATCAAAATTTAAACAAAATAACAAAATCACAATGGGTTACCTCCCACAAGCGCAATTGTTTAACGTCGTTATGCTCGACGTTCTCCTCTACTTCTTTAATCCAATGAATACCGAGGAATGTCCAACGAGATGTCTACCGTAGAGGAGACATTTGCATCCTCGTGGAACAACTTCAATCCATGCCCATTCACCTTGAAGATCTTACCTGTGTCAAGACTTTTTATCTCTACTGCATCATAAGGAAATACATTAGTCACAATAAAAGGACCCATCCATCTGGAACGCAGCTTACCTGGCATGAGTTGGAGGCGAGAGTTGTAAAGTAAGACTTTTTGTCCAACTTTAAATTGTTTTCTTAAGAGTACATTGTCATGGAACAATTTGGTCTTTTCTTTGTAGATTCTTGAATTTTCATATGCCTCTAACCTCAACTCTTCCAGCTCTTGCAACTGGAGCTTCCTTTCCTTCCCTGCTTCTTCCATAGTCATGATGCATAGCTTTATTGCCCAATAGGCCCTATGTTCAATTTCAACCGGCAAGTGGCAAGATTTTCCAAAAATTAACCTATAGGGGGACATACCTATTGGTGTCTTGTAAGCTGTTCGGTATGCCCAGAGAGCATCGTCCAGGCGTAGGCTCCAATCCTTCCTTCTCAGATTCACTATCTTTTCCAAGATGGACTTTACTTCTCTATTGGAAATTTCAGCTTGCCCGTTAGTCTGGGGGTGATAAGCAGTGGCGATTCGGTGATGCACCCCATACCTTCTCAACAAGGCTTCTACTGTTCTATTGCAAAAGTGTGTCCTTTGATCGCTTATGATGGCTCGAGGAATGCCAAACCTGCTAAAAATGTTAGATTTGATAAACCCTAGAACACATTTAGAATCATCAGTCTTGGTGGCCCTGGCTTCCACCCATTTTGAGACATAATCAACTGCCAAAAGTATATAAGGAAAACCACA
This sequence comes from Nelumbo nucifera, assembly GCF_055504915.1. Taxonomy (NCBI): domain Eukaryota; kingdom Viridiplantae; phylum Streptophyta; class Magnoliopsida; order Proteales; family Nelumbonaceae; genus Nelumbo; species Nelumbo nucifera. The sequence goes on from NC_142651.1 coordinate 83,427,959, forward strand.
AGAGGGAGGGAAGGGTCCCATAAAATTGATGCCCCAAACATCAAATATTTCACATATAAGAATGGGTGTTTGGGGCATCTCATTCCTGCGAGATAGTGTACCTGTTTGCTGACATCTTTCACAATTTTTACAAAACACGTATGCATCTCTAAATAGGGTTGCCCAATACAGCCCACTATCTAAAACATTTTGAGCAGTCCTCTTTGGCCCAAAATGGCCACCACAAGCATAATTATGGCAAAAAATTAGAATCGACATCTGCTCAACCTCAGGGACACATCTCCTAATCATTTGATCAGAACAGAATTTTCATAGATAAGGTTCATCCCAAACATAATATTTTGCCTCATACCTGGTTTTGTTCTTCATGGATTTGCTAAGGTCATTAGGCAAAAATCCAGTGACCAAGTAGTTCACAATGTCAGCATACCAGGGAACCATACCTCTCATGTGAAACAACTGCTCATCAGGAAACAACTCATCGATGGGTGAGGAGTCCTCATCTTTCATCAACCTACTTAGGTGATCCGCAACCGAGTTTTCAACTCCCTTTCGATCCTTGATCTCTAAATCGAACTCTTGGAGCAAAAGTATCCACCTTATCAGCCTCGGTTTCGACTCCTTCTTCGCTAGTAGGTATTTCAAAGCTGCATGGTCAGAAAATACAATCACTTTATAGCCAAGCAAATATGATCTAAATTTGTCTAAAGCAAACACAATAGCTAATAGCTCTTTTTCAGTGGTTGTGTAATTGCTCTGTGCAACATTCAGCGTTTTGGAAGCATAGTAGATGACATGGCTTTTCCCATCAATTCGTTGACCTAGAACCACCCCTACCGCATAGTTGCTCGCATCTGTCATGATCTCAAAGGGAAAGTTCCAATCGGGTGGTTGAATGATGGGTGCAATTGTCAATAAATTTTTTAGCTTACCAAATGCTTCCCTGCACTCATCACCAAAATTGAAAGGCATATCTTTTTACAGCAACTTGGACAATGGCAGGGCAATCCTTGAAAAATCTTTGATGAACCTGCGATAAAAACCTGCATGTTCAAGGAATGAACAAACCTTCCTAACATTTGTAGGGTAGGGTAAGCTCACAATTAAATCAATTTTAGCCTTATCGACCTTTATTCCTCTTGCTGAAATTACATGTCCCAACACAATGCCTTCCTTCACCATGAAGTGGCATTTCTCATAGTTTAAGACAAGATTTGTTTCAACACATTGATTCAGAATTTTTCTTAAACTATTTATGCAGTCATCAAATGAATCACCATAAACAGTGAAATCATTGTTAGACAGTTTATGTATGCCCTTAGCTTCAATCTGATTTGATGTACTTGTTATTTAGTGGAAATAAATAAAGTGCATGTTTGATTCATGTTGTTTGGATTAATTTTGTGTAAAACCCAAAAACTGGACATTTATAGAGATTCATGTTAGTTTTAAATGTCCACAGCCATTTGATAAGTCTGGGGAGATTTATCCTGCCAAGGCTGATGCTGGTGTGCCACCAAGTGTTGGGATGGCCTGTCTCAGCCATCAGGGTAAGACCCGAGGCACATGCAGTATGGGATTACTTGAATCCTTGAACCGGACCAGATTTCCAGTCTTGCCCTGGACCTTAGAGATAGATGGACAAAACTGGAAAGTTACACCTGACCCCTAGACTCGATTATGACACTTCACTAGGTGCTGGATCAGGCCGCCTTTGATATGCCAATCAGTGAGATCCTTAGCGGGGATCAAAACCTGGGTATGTTGGGGCAGTTTGGAATTCATCTGAGTGGGTGGTTATAGTGACAGAATCAGCCACTTTGTCGGACAAAGGGTAATGATCGGGAATGCACTCTCTCTGATGGAAACCAAACTGCCGGCAGTTGATTTCAATCATTGGAATTTTGTTTTGCAAAATTAATATATTTATATATATGTACGGTTTCAAAATGTTTGCAAATGGTTTCAATTCCCGAGATCCATGTGAGAAGGGAGTGCGGCACTGTTCCTTGCAGCCGAGGGAGAGGTCCTCTCTTGTCGGGCAGTGCTTGATTATTAAGGGCTGAGAGGTTAAGTGTAAGACCATTTAGGATAATACCTGATGGGCTAATCTTGCACCAGCCCACAGTCCCTAGGTTTTTATAAGATGGCTTGGCCCAGGGACCACTTAATGTAAATGTTGGGCCCATAGGGTCCATATGATGGACTCAAGGGGTTCATTGAGTTTTTCAGTGAATTCGGCTGGGCCTTGTATTAAAGGCTGGGCCAAACCCATGTGGCTGGTGTGTAGATCAATGCTTGGGTCCCACGCCATACAAAGAAGCCCAACTGGGCAGCAGATTGGAAACTAATTAAACATTGAATACTTAATGGGCCAAAAGCCCATTTCGAACTGGGCTGATATGATCACCCAAAGATGGGGCGAATCTGAGATTAATGATAGTGAAAAGGATGGGGCTTTTAACCTTATCCACTCTGGGAGACCAAATTCAAATCAGATTTGAATCTGGTAACCTCCTGATAAGATCAGGAGTAAACTAACTTTATCTGCAGATAGGATTAAGATGATCCTCTATCGAAATACTGATTTGGATTGGGATAACTCCTGATTAGGAGGTTTCTTAATCAAGAAGAAAAGAGGAGAAACCCTAAGAAAATACATCAGATTTCGAACCACCTTTTTGGATACACAAGGGATACCTTCTGCGAATTTTGAGATCAAATCTCATACTATCCAGAAAAGGAGAAAAAGCAGTTCAGCTTTTTCGGTTTTGGTTCTCTCCTCCTGCCGCCGCCATCTGTCATTGCAAGATTGGATCTTTGCAGAAAAGATAGTCAAGAAATCTGTTCTTGACATCAGTCTTGCAAGAAAGACCGAAAAGGTTACAGTGTTTAGTTCTTCCAGAGGATTCTTGTGAAGGTAGGAAATTTTTTTTTGAAATTCGCCCACCCATTCCGCAACCTTTATGGCGTCCATTGGATGGATCCTACCATTCTTTCAGTGGTATCAGAGCCACAGGTTCGAATCTTGAACCAAAAGAAAATCATATCTGACCCTGCGCAGATGGATAGAAGGTGTTCTTTCAAGATTTGCGCAGATTGTTTTCTTTATTTCAAGAAACTGTTTCTTGTTAAGGGCGATTGATCTGAAATTAATTTTTATTAAATCCAAAATTTATTTAGAATTGTTCTTTATTTATTTTGATTTAATGGACTGTTCGAACCTGGAGATCGCAGTGCAGATTTGGCGTAGATGGTCTGCGCACCCTTTTTTTCTTTTATATTTATTTATTTCTTTTAATTCGGTCTGTAAATAATTTTTTTATTTTTAGACTGAATGTATAGGATTTGATCAGGAATGTAATTAATAGAAATAGGATTTCTGTTTTTTTTTATTTTTCTTGATTAAAGAAGAAGGAAGAAGAAGGCGGCACTGGAGATTTGCAGTTGGAGAAATCACTTTCTGCGATTTGCAATTTCTGAAACTGCAACCCTTGTGATTAACCTCTGTTTTGCAGGTGATGCGAACAGTCCACAGATTGATTTGTGATTGTTTGAAATCAAAATTATTAATTTCAGATCTTTCATGAATTAATTCTTGAATTGAAAATCAGTTTTGGATCCTCTCGGACTAGATTGGACCAAAACTGTTTGGACCGAATCTGGGATTCGAAAGGGACTGTTTTTCAGTCCATATTTCTCACACTTGCTGTTCCAAATCTGATGTTCAATTACAGGGATTAATTCGGCCCACTTGTAAAGCCCTGTTTTAAAGGGTTAAAACTGCAAAAGCCCATTATTGTGAGATGAGCTGTATGGGCCGAACTGCTATCTGCGATTCAGCCCATACACCTAGTAGACATTAATTGTTAATGACTTGGATTTTAAATGGGCTGTTCAATGGGCTTTACAGCAGTTAATTGATTAGATCAATTCCTCCTTTACATGTGATGTTTGGATGTTTGATGTGCTGCGACCATGGGCCATAAGTACTTGGCCCATGAAGACTCGTTAGTGGCTCTTGCGCACACCATGGCTGAATGCACATCATTGCCATGGTGTCCCTAGAGGTCATTGGATGACCCCCTCTTTGCTTGGTGGGCTCCACAACCCTGAAAAGGGATGCGTACGGAACCCCTAGCCGATTAAGGCCCACCAGAAATCTGACTTTATGAAAGTCAGTGGGAACCACTTTGGTTGGACCTAAATTAGAACTAGGGCGTAATTTTGTTCCCTCCAGCAAATATGAATGCATGTGATAGGGAGATCCATATGATGGACTCTCTAAAGGCCTTCCGTCATTAGCATAATGATGGGTCCTTCAGTAATGAGGAAACGCACCATAAAATTGGGCTATCCATTTGCTGCTGGATCTATTAGAGTGTTTCATGAGATGATAGGGGCGTCATAGACCAATGTGGGAGGGGCTTCACCAGAAAATGGGAACTCTCTCACGGTACCTTGGCGTAACCTGAACATGATGGGTAAGCATTCACTAGACAGAAAGGTTTACCTGAAAACGGCTCTGAACCTTGTCCGACAGAGGCCAAAGGGAAACTCATTTGATGAGTGGATATGATCCGTCACAGAAAGGTGGTGGGGTTATGCAGCTGAAACAGTTGGCTTCACGCACCCCATGTGATTTCCCACATTTCCAGAGACATTTCGTCGTCTCCGTCACTGAGAAAGGAGGGAAATCTCAGAGATGAACAAATGGGAATGGAACATAGATTAAAAGCCATATCTATGTAGGTAACATGAATCAAACTAAGGTTGTGGACTAATGATTTTGCTGTTTTATCAGAAAATGGCAAACGGTCAATTTGCAAAGCTTCTAGACGATAACAAGCTTAAGGGCCCAAACTATGCCGACTGGTACAGAAATCTTATGCTGGTCCTAACTTCCGAAAAGTTAGACAAGGTAGTGAAAAATCCTGCCCCGGAACGTCCGGGTGATAGGGCTTCTGAGGCTCGTAGAAGGGACTACCAAGATTGGGAGGATAAGAATTCCCTAGCCCGCTGCTTTGTCATTGCCTCATTAGACAACTCAATACAGAGGCAGTTCGATCAGATCGAACTAGCCAAGGACATATTGGACAGTCTAAGGACAATGTATGAAGAGCAGAACCGTTCTACTCGACAGAAGGTCCTGAAATTGTTCATGACCGCGCAGATGACCAAAGGGCAGAAAGTTCATGACCATTGTCTACGGATGATGGGATACATTAATGAACTTGAAGCTCTTGGATCCGGAATAGATCTTGGCACGCAAGTGGATGCCATCCTAAATTCTTGGCCCTCTTCCTTCAATGCGTTCACAATGAACTACAACATGAATAAGCTGAATGTCAGCGTCCAGGAACTCAGCAATATGTTGCAGAGAGCCGAGGATCTACTCAAGAAGGATGAGCCTGTGGTTATGTTTGCTGAAGCTAACAAATCAGGCAAGAAAAAGAGAAAGGCAAAGAAGCCTCAGAAGAAAGCTACCAAACCTAAGAAGCAGAAGAAGAACAAGGCATCTGATGTCTGTCACTTCTGCAAGCAGACCGGCCACTGGAAGAGGAATTGTCCTGCCTACCTGGAATCTAAGAAAGGTAACATCGACACTTGTGTCATAGAAACTAATATGTTAGTTACTTCTGTGTCCTGGTGTGTTGACTCCGGGGCTTCAACTCATGCGTGTAACTCACTGCAGGAGTTCAAAGTTAGCAGAAGGTTGAGTGAAGGTGAAGTGACACTGTTCTTGGTGACGACTGCAAGTGTTGCAGCTGCGGCAATAGGAACCGTAGAATTAGTTTTTAAAGAAGGAATACTTGTACTTAAAGATTGTCTTTATGTACAGAACTTGAGAAGAAATTTAATTTCTGTTTCAAAACTGTGTGCTGATGGATATACTGTTTATTTTAGTAATATGATTACTGTTAAACGGAATAATAAATTCATCGCATGCGGAGAACTAGAGAACGGTCTCTATGTTCTACATCCTTCTCTGGAAACTAACTTAACCGAAACTACGTCGGTCGAAAATTCCAAGAAAAGGAATCGTGATACAGTAAGTCCCACGTGCCTCTGGCATTACCGACTTGGCCATATCGGTATTGACCGAATCACAAGGCTGGTAAAGGATGGTCCTTTGGATTTTCTAACCATAGAAAATCTTCCCACTTGTGAACCTTGCCTTCAAGGTAAGATGTCTAAACGGCCATTTGACGGTAAGCCTGAAAGATCTGAAGGCACACTTGACCTGATACATACTGATGTATGTGGTCCCCTGAGTGTTAGGACACGAAATCAACACGTGTACTTCATCACCTTTACAGATGATTTTTCACGATATGGTTACGTGTACCTAATGAGACATAAGTCTGAGTCATTTGAAAAGTTCAAAGAGTTCAGACAGGAAGTCGAGAAACAGTTAGGGAGAGAAATTAAGGCCCTTCGATCAGATCGAGGTGGCGAGTATCTCTCTGACGAATTCAGGGACTACTTGAGGGACAATGGGATAGTGTCACAACTAGCTCCTCCTGCTACACCTCAACTCAACGGTGTTTCAGAGAGGAGGAATAGGACCTTGTTGGACATGGTCCGGTCGCTTCTCGTGCGCACACAATTACCCACATCCTTTTGGGGATACGCATTAGAGACTGCTATCTACGTGCTGAATCGGGTTCCAACCAAATCAGTTCCGAAAACTCCATATGAACTTTGGACCGGAAGGAAGCCGAGTGTAAGACACTTGAAGATTTGGGGTTGTCCTGCACACCTTAAAAGAACAAATGCGGACAAGTTGGAATCTAAAACCAGCCGTTGCCTGTTTATAGGCTACCCAAAGGATTCGGTGGGTTATCTATTCTATGACCCAAGTGAGCAGAAAGTGTTCTACAATCGAAACGCCCGATTCTCAGAATCCGATTACATCCTGGACACCCATCGTTAGGAAATAGTTCTTGATGAGGAGAGCTCAGGAGCAGTGGGAGATGTCCCACAAAATCCATGTAATGACCAACCTAGAAGAACCACCTGGGGATCCAGACCACCAGTCCGATATGATTATGACCAGGATAGTTACCTGGTGGAAGCCTTGACTAGTGAAGAGGATCCCATGACTTACGCGGAATCTATGTTAGACATAGACTCCCAGAAGTGGGTGGAGGCCATGAGAGCTGAGATGGACTCAATGGAGACCAATGGAGTCTGGACTCTAGTGGATCCGCCCTCCGGGGTAAAAGCAATTGGTTGCAAATGGATCTACAAGAGGAAGAAGGGCCCCGATGGCAGGATTGAGACCTTTAAAGCTCGTTTGGTGGCGAAAGGGTATACTCAGAAAGAAGGCATCGACTATGAGGAAACCTTTTCGCCTGTGGCCATGCTTAAATCCATTAGGATCCTGCTAGCTGTAGCAGCGTACCATGACTACGAGATTTGGCAAATGGATGTCAAAACAGCGTTCCTGAATGGAAATCTTAGTGAAGATATCTACATGCAGCAGCCGCAAGGCTTCATTGCTGCTGGTCAGGAACACATGGTATGTAAACTTAATAGATCCATATATGGACTTAAGCAGGCTTCTAGGAGTTGGAACATCCATTTTGATTCTGCAGTCAAAACGTTTGACTTTGAGCAGAATCCGGATGAGCCCTGTGTTTACAGGAAATCCAGTGGGGATAAGATCACCTTTTTGGTCTTGTATGTGGATGATATCCTACTCATTGGGAATGATGTAGGAATGTTGACTTCGGTCAAGGTATGGCTATCACAGCAGTTCTCCATGAAAGATCTTGGAGAAGCTTCGTACATACTGGGTCTTCGACTCTATAGAGATAGATCGAAGCGGATAATTGGATTATCCCAGGCTGCTTATATTAACAAAATTGTCAAAAGATACAGCATGGAAAACTCCAAGAAAGGAAATGTTCCTTTCAGGCACGGAGTCACTCTCTCCAAGAAGATGTCTCCCAAGACTTCTGAGGAGATTGAGAGCATGAGAGACGTTCCCTATGCCTCAGCCGTCGGGAGCATCATGTATGCCATGCTGTGCACTCGCCCGGACATAGCTCAGGCGGTGAGTGTCGTAAGCAGATTCCAGGCAAACCCAGGGCAGGAGCATTGGACTGCTGTGAAGAACATACTCAAATACCTTCGAAGGACAAAAGAGTTTTGTCTAGTATTCGATGGTATTTCACTGCAAGTTCTAGGGTATACCGATGCCGATTTCCAGTCGGATCCAGATGATAGAAAGTCTACATCTGGGTATGTTTTCACGATAGGATCGTGTGCTGTTTGCTGGAAAAGCAGCAAACGGGGGTCCACTGCAGACTCCACAACCGAGGCCGAGTACATTGCCGCAAGTGAAGCTGCCAAGGAAGCCGTGTGGATGAAGAAGTTCATACACGAATTGGGAGCGATCCCATCCAGCACATCACCCATCCCGTTGTTGTGTGACAACAATGGAGCGATCGCCCAGACTAAAGAGCCTCGAGCTCACTCGAAGTCAAAGCACATCGAGAGAAAGTACCATGTACTGCGGGAGATCGTTGGTAGAGGGGACGTCCTAATTCAGAAAGTAGCGTCAGCGGACAATGTGGCAGACCCATTGACTAAGCCATTGACACAGAAGGTGTTTGAGAAACACGTGGAAAGTATGGAACTCCAGCTTGTACCAGATTGGACCTAAGTGCAAGTGGGAGCTGTTAGACAGTTTATGTATGCCCTTAGCTTCAATCTGATTTGATGTACTTGTTATTTAGTGGAAATAAATAAAGTGCATGTTTGATTCATGTTGTTTGGTTTAATTCTGTGTAAAACCCTAAAACTGGACATTTATAGAGATTCATGTTAGTTTTAAATGTTCACAGCCATTGGATAAGTCTGGGGAGATTTATCCTGCCAAGGCTGATGCTGGTGTGCCACCAAGTGTTGGGATGGCCTGTCTCAGCCATCAGGGTAAGACCCGAGGCACATGCAGTATGGGATTACTTGAATCCTTGAACCGGACCAGATTTCCAATCTTGCCCTGGACCTTGGAGATAGATGGGCAAAACTGGAAAGTTACACCTGACCCCTAGACTCGATTATGACACTTCACTAGGTGCTGGATCAGGCTGCCTTTGATATGCCAATCAGTGAGATCCTTAGTGGGGATCAAAACCTGGGTATGTTGGGGCAGTTTGAGAATTCATCTGAGTGGGTGGTCATAGTGACAGAATCAGCCACTTTGTCGGACAAAGGGTAATGATCGGGAATGCACTCTCTCTGATGGAAACCAAACTGCCGGCAGTTGATTTCAATCATTGGAATTTTGTTTTGCAAAATTAATATATTTATATATATGTACGGTTTCAAAATGTTTGCAAATGGTTTCAATTCCCAGGATCCATGTGAGAAGGGAGTGCGGCACTGTTCCTTGCAGCCGAGGGAGAGGTCCTCTCTTGTCGGGCAGTGCTTGATCATTAAGGGCTGAGAGGTTAAGTGTAAGACCATTTAGGATAATACCTGATGGGCTAATCTTGCACCTGCCCACAGTCCCTGGGTTTTTATAAGATGGCTTGGCCCAGGGACCACTTAATGTAAGTGTTGGGCCTATAGGGTCCATATGATGGACTCAAGGGGTTCATTGAGTTTTTCAGTGAATTCGGCTGGGCCTTGTATTAAAGGCTGGGCCGAACCCATGTGGCTGGTGTGTAGATCAATGCTTGGGTCCCACGCCATACAAAGAAGCCCAACTGGGCAGCAGATTGGAAACTAATTAAACACTGAATACTTAATGGGCCAAAAGCCCATTTCGAACTGGGCTGATAAGATCACCCAAAGATGGGGCGAATCTGAGATTAATGTTAGTGAAAAGGATGGGGCTTTTAACCTTATCCACTCTGGGAGACCAAATTCAAATCAGATTTGAATCTGGTAACCTCCTGATAAGATCAGGAGTAAACTAACTTTATCTGCAGATAGGATTAAGATGATCATCTATCCAAATACTGATTTGGATTGGGATAACTCCTGATTAGGAGGTTTCTTAATCAAGGAGAAAAGAGGAGAAACCCTAAGAAAATTCATCAGATTTCGAACCACCTTTTTGGATACACAAGGGATACCTTCTGCGAATTTTGAGATCAGATCTCATACTCTCCAGAAAAGGAGAAAAAGCAGTTCAGCTTTTTCGGTTTTGGTTCTCTCCTCCTGCCGCCGCCATCTGTCATTGCAAGATTGGATCTTTGTAGAAAAGAAAGTCAAGAAATCTGTTCTTGACATCAGTCTTGCAAGAAAGACTGAAAAGGTTACAGTGTTTAGTTCTTCCAGAGGATTCTTGTGAAGGATCCAGTGTGTAGGACGCACCCTGCTGGTTCTGTTCCATCCACAGCTGTGTCATCTTCAGCAGGAACAGATCTTGGAGCATTCTTTGGGCGTGAACACCAACTTTGGGAGATACTGCTTCTCCGGATCAGGTATATTCCTCCCATTTACCTTTTGGTACAGATCTGGTTTGATTATGGTTCAAGTAGGATCCTTGAATATTGTATTCTAAATTTAGGGAATATGATTCCCAGTTGGGAGAAGGTAGGAAATTTTTTTTTGAAATTCGCCCACCCATTCCGCAACCTTTATGGCGTCTATTGGATGGATCCTACCATTCTTTCAATCATCCATAAACACTTCAATGGATTTTTTAATAAAATCAGAAAATATACTCATCATGCATTTTTGAAAGGTGCCTGGAGCGTTACACAAACTGAAAGGCATTCGTTTGTAGGCAAAGGTGCCGAATGGGCAAGTAAATGTTGTTTTCTCTTGGTCCTCTTGTGCAATAACAATCTGGTAATAACTTGAGAAACCGTCAAGAAAACAAAAGAAAGACTTACCTGCTAATCGCTCTTGCATCTGATCGATGAAGGGTAAGGGGAAATGGTCCTTTCGAGTGGCCAAGTTATGTTTTCAAAAATCTATTACCATTCGCCAGCCACTTTGTACCCTCATGGGAATTAGTTCATTGTTTTGATTTTTTACTACAGTAATCCTAGTTTTCTTAGGTACAACATGAATAGGACTTACCCATTTACTGTCTGAGATTGGATAAATTATCCCTTCATCTAACAGTTTAAGCACTTATTTCAGTACTATCTCTTTCATTACCAGGTTGAGTTTTCTTTGTGGTTCCGTAACCGGTTTGGCACCATCTTTCAAAAGGATCCTATGCATGTAAATCAAGGGGCTGACCCCCTTTATGTCGGCTAGGGTCCAACCGATCGCAGCCTTATGGTCCTTTAGGACTCTGATGAGCCTCTCCTCTTGCTCCTCAATCAACCATTTTGCAATGACTACGGGCAGTGTCTCTTTTTCGCTCAAGTATGCATATTTCAAATGATCAAGCAGGGTCTTCAGTTCCAGCTCTAGAGCTTGCAAAACAGAAGGCAGCAATTTTGTGTGAGAAATCTTCGATTGAATATCAGAATTACTTACCTCTTGTTCCGGTTCCGTAGTAACATAGGATGCATCGAACTCCTCTTCCTTGTCCGATTGTCCCCTATATTCCAGCTCATCACCCATGTCTTTCTCTCCAAAGACTTCCTGCACAATCGAATCAATGGTGTCAATAGAGTAGATCGAATGACATTCACTAAGATATTTCATTGCTTAAAAAATATTAAATTTTACAATCTCTCCCTCAAACTCGACGGAGAGGGTACCCTCGTCCACATCTATTTTGGTCTTGGCCGTTTTCATGAATGGCCGGCCTAATAGAAGTGGGGCTGAACTCGTGGTTGTGTCCTCTTCCATCTTCAGGATGTAAAAATCAGCTGGAAAGATCAAATCGTTAACCTGCACCAATACATTCTCAACAAACCCCTCAGGGTAGGCATTAGAACGATCAGCTAATTGAATAACCACTCTAGTTTCCATAAAGAGACCTAGTTTCAATGCACAGTAAATCGAGTATGGCATGACATTAATAGATGCACCTATGTCTAGCATGGCATGCTCGATTCATTTGTTACCAATCACACAGGGTAGGGTAAACATACCTAGATCAGCCCGTTTTTCTAGCAGGGTTCTCTTGATCATGGCTGAAACGTTCTCCCCAACTCTTACATTTTCATCAATTCACAGCCTCCTCTTGTTAGTGCATAATTCATTTAAAAATTTGGCATATTTTGGGATTTGTTTTATTGCATCTAACAAGGGGGTGTTGATCTCCACCTTCCTGAAGGTTTCCAGCACTTCTTGCTCATATTCCTCCTTCTTGGACTTTTCCAACCTGCTAGGAAAAGGAGGTACAACAGCATTAGTAACTTTAGGAAGAGGGGGGTCGGATATTACCTCAATGGGGCTGCCGTTTGACCCTTGTCTTTCCTCTTCCTTGGCTGCCTTCGATGGTGAGCTTGGTTGGGGCTGCAACTCTCTTCCACTTCTCAGCATCACCGTACTTGCATTCTCTTTTGGGTTAACTACCGTTTGTGAGGGTAGTTTCCCGGAGCTCTGCACCTCCAACTTGCTAATGGAAGTGGCAAGTTGGCTGATTTGGTTCCCCAAATTTTGAATGCTGGCTCTTGTTTCCTGTTGAAATTGCTGAGTATTAGTAGCTAGAGCCTTAACTATATCATCTAAGGACATACCTGAATTTGGGGGTTGGCCTTGCGCCGTGATGGGTGCTAAAAACTGGGGCTGCTGATTGAAAAACTAGGGCTGGTATTTCTGCTGTCCTCCTTGGTTCCCGTAGGTTAAAGTTGGATGATCTCTCCACCCCGGATTGTAATAATTGGAGTAGGGATCATACTTTCGTTGGGGCTGCCCCGGGAATCCTCCTATGGCATTTACTTGCTGCATCAATCCATCTTGTAATGATGGACACATGTCCGTAGGATGACCAGGGATCGAACAGATACCACACACCCTGGCTGTTTGTAATTGCCCTGCAGCAAGTTGCTTAACCAAAGCTGTTAAATCTGAAATCTGATTTTCTAAATTGACATGGCTTACCTCATTAACCTGTCTAGTGGTGCCATCTATCCTTGCACCGAACTGCTATGAATTTTCGGCCATGTTGGAAATTAATTCCCTGGCCACTTCGGTTGTCTTGTTCACTAAGGCTCCTCCACTGGCTGCATCGACCATACTTCTATCCATGGGCTGAAGCCCTTCATAGAAGTATTGGATCAAAAGTTGTTTGGGTATTTGGTGGTGTGGACAGCTAGCAATAAGTTGTTTAAATCTTTCCCAATATTCACATAGCGTCTCAACACCAAATTGCCGAACTCCACATATTTCTTTTCTTATATTTGCAGCCCGGGATGTAGGGAAATATTTATCTAAAAATATCCTGTTCATCTCATCCCATGTGCGTATTGAATCGGGAGGAAGATTATACAACTAATCCTTTGCTTTATCACGTAAAGTAAATGGAAAGGCTACGAGTTTTACTTGATTCTCGGTCATACTATGGGGTTTCATGCTTGAACAGATGACATGGAATTCTTTCAGATGCTTATGGAAGTCCTCACTTGGAAAACCATGAAATAGAGGCAATAATTGTATCAAACCAGATTTCAATTCAAAACCTACCTCAAGAGTGGGATATGTACTGCATAGGGGTTGTTGGTAAATAATTGGTGCAGCTAACTCTCTCAATGTCCTCTCTCTGTCAGCCATTCTTTCTTCTCCTTCGAAGATGGGTAGATCACAGATGAGTAAATCACAATCTGAATTCACCTTTTTTGGTGAACGATCCTTCCTTCGTTTTGCCTCCTTCCTTAAACGATGGGTGGTCCTCTCAATTTTGGGGTTGTACTCAAGTTCACCTCGTTGAGAAGTCTGAGTCATAAAACAAAAGAGGTTAACAAAGAGAAGGTAACAGCTAAGAAATTAAAGTTTCTCCCCGGCAACGGCGACAAAATTTTGACGGGTTGTCGATGCCCTCAAAATTAGTACTAGTCCCACAATCAAATAATTGCAGTAAAAAGTGGTACTAGGTCGAATCCCACAGGGAGCAAATCAGTAATCTCTTAGCCAAATGGATAAGGTAATTGAGTGGAAGATTTAATAACTAAAATTTAAAAGAATAAGAAAACAGACCAAAAGTTAAAGAACTGCAAAAACACAGATTTGTTGCGCCAATAAAGACTTCGATCTCCACCATACGAACAACCCATAAATCAAGAAAAATATAAAGAAACATTCTAAATATAATTCAGATTTATAAAGATTTAATTTCAATTCAACAGCCCTTAATCTGGGAACCGATTTCCCAGAAAATCAATTATCTGCGCAAATTGGGTAGAACACCTTCTGTCCATTTGCGTAGGTTCAGATCTAATCTATTTCGGTTCAAGATTTGAACCTGGCTACCACTGAAGGGATGAGAGATCCATCATATGGATAGCCAAACCCTGCACATAGGTAGGAAAAATTTTCAAAAATTTCTCTCTCTCCCATATGGGAATCACATTCCCTGTTTTAGAAAACTGCATTTTCAATGATCAATCTTGAACCCTAAATCGGACCAGATCTGAAACCAAAAGGTAGGAGAGGAATGTAGCTGATATAGAGTAACAATAACTCCCAACGAAGGTGTTCACTCTCAAGGAAAATGCCAAAGACTGCTTCCACTGAAGATGACATAGCGTAGGGTGGAGCAGAATCAGCAGGTGGTTCTACAGCAAGAATCGAAGTCTTCAGCAAGAATTCGATTGGAGGGTGTGAGAGCATGACATCAGATCAGTTTTTCACTAAAAACTAATATCAAGAACACTTCTTGATCACTCCTACTGGTGGAGAACGAATTGGCAATGGCGGCAACAATAGAGGGAGGCAAGAGCAGAAGATGGCATCAGTCTTACTAGAGTTGTCTTTTCTCTTGAATTTGTAATTAGCTTGGGTGAATTGGGGTTCGCCCTCCTCCTCTATTTATAGCCTTAAAGAGAGCTCCTCCTAATCCTATTACGAGTTTCCTAATCCAAACCTCATTTAGATCTGGACTCTCATTAAGAGATAAGGCTAGACCCTTATCTTATCTGTAGATAAAGATCAACCCTCCTAATCTTATTAGGAGTTTCCTAATCCAAATCATTTATTGGATCTGGACTCTATGAGTGGATAGGGATAACTCCCTATCCTATTTGCTAATTTAAATCCCAAAACCACCCCTCTTTAATTAATCAAATTAAACCAGTTCGATTTGGGCCTTAGGCCCATTAAGTCCATGTGCTCATTTAGCCTCCAAACTGCTGCCTAGTTGGGTATCCTTGTATGCCATGAGACCCAAACATTGATCTATACATCAGCTACATGGGTTCATCCCAGCCTCTATTACAAGGCCTGGTTGAATTCACTGTAGGAAACAGTGAACCTCTGAGCCCATCACCATGGGCTCTTAATGGGCCCAACACTTACACTAAGTGGTCCCTAGGTCAAGCCACCTTATAAAAACCCAAGGACTGTGGGCAGATGCAAGATTAGCCCATCAGGTATTACCCTCAAGGTTTCAAGAAAACCCACACTACATGTACCTCTCTTTGGTCTCACCCTGGCAGCTGAGACAGGCCACCCCAACCAACTTGGCAGCACATCAGTGTCAGCCTTGGCAGGATAAATCTCCTCAGATCTATCCAACGACTGTGAAGATTCTAAACTAACATGAGTCTCATATGTGTCTAGTTTAAGGGTATTACATAGAAACACACCATAATAACATGAATCAAATATGTACTTTATTCATTTACATTAAATGTCATAAGGTTTATCATTCTGATTGGAGCTAAGGGCATACACTATCTAACAAAGGGCATACTTTGACAATTCTAAGGCCGGAAATACCCCTGAATTGATGCCCTTAAGGCATCAAAATGCAGAGTTATCACATCTACGTAGGCCTCAACCTTTATATGTTGATGGTTGGAGTACAAAATCTCTTTACTAGGACATCCCTTCAAATAGGCTAGGATTCTATTAACAACCTTCATGTGGGAGGTTTTGGGCTCATGCATATATTATTTGACCACCCCGACTATATATGATGTATCAGGTCTTGTCAAACAGAGATAAAGAAGGCGGCCTACCACTCTTTGAAAGACGCCTTTGTCTAGAAGAACATCTCTTTCAGTAGTACTCAACTTGAGATTAGGATCAATTGAATTTTCCACAAGCTTGCATCCTAATTTCCCAGCTTCTTGGTGCAAATAAAAAACATACTTTCTTTAAGAGAGGAGGATTCCCTTCTTGGATCTTGCAACTTCAATTCTAAGAAAGTACTTTAGATCACCAAGATCCTTAATCTCAAATTCTAAAGCAAGAAATGACTTTAACTGAGAGATACCTAAGATGCCACACCCAATCACAATAATGTCATCAACATATACTATCAACATAGTCAACCGCCTATCGACCTTCCTTATGAATAAGGTGTGATCAGTTTAAGACTAAGAAAATCCAATCTTCAAAACATAATTTCTAAATTTCTCAAACCAGGCTCTTAGGGATTGCTTGGGGCCATACAAAGATTTCTTTAGATGACAAACTTTCCCTTCACTATTAGGGAAGCTTACCCCAGGAGGTTAGTGCATATACACTTCTTCTTGCAGATCCCCATTAAGAAATGCATTCTTCACATCCATATAATATAAAGGCCAAGAGAAATGGGCAGCAAGTGACATAACCACATGAATAGAATTCATCTTAGCAACAAGACCATAGGTTTCTAGATAGTGAATGCCATAGGTTTGGGTATATCCTTTAGCCACAAGGCGATCTTTATACCTTTCAATTAAGCCATTAACTTTGTGCTTAATAGTGTACACCCAGTTACACCCAACAAGAACCTTATCCTTGGAATGAGGCACAATCTCCCAAGTTTGGTTCTTTAACAAGGCCTCCATCTCTTGGTTCATAGCTTTATTTTAGTGAGAGACTGCATTACTTCTGTAACACTGCGAGGAATAGAAATAGAGGAGATGGCAAAAATATAGGCATAATAGGAAGGTGAGGAAGCATCATACGACACATAATTTGTAATGGGATACTTGATACATGTTCTCTTTCCCTTCTGAAGGGTAATTGGGAGATCAAAATTAGAGTCAGCAATAGAAGTACTAGGACGTTCAAGATTATCTAAGTCGAAGGATTAGATTGTGGTGGACATTCAGCTTCAGGAGCCACCCTCTCACGCACCTAATGAAGAATTGCTGCCAGGATCGAGGCCGATACATTGGAGGTAGAGGAGGGGAAGGAATGCCCTCATTACAAGGATGAGAGGAAGAAGAAGAACTAGTAAACACAAAAATAGGAACAAGAAGGCAGAATGGAGTTTGATCTTTACTAGTAATCTCCCCCTGAAGAGGTGGATGGGATAACTGAATAAAATGATGAGGACTCAAGGAAGGTAACATCCTTTGAAACATACTTCCAACCAGACTGAGGATCAAAACATTTATAACCTTTCTGAATAGGAGAGTAACCAAGGAAGACACATTTAGTAAAGTTGGGATTAAAGATATGTCTTGAAGGACTCATATCATGAACAAAACAAACACATCCAAAGACCTTGAGAGGTAAATTGAAGGTGGATTCATCAAGAAGAAGATGGTGAGGGGACCGAAGATTTAATACCCTTGATGGTATCCAGTTAATAAGATACACAACAGTCTCGACAACATCTCCCCAAAAACAAGTAGGAACATGAGTCTAGAACAGTAACCCATGAGCAACTTCAACCACATGCTTGTTCTTTCTCTCAGCAACCCTATTTTGCTATGAAGTATGACTACATGAGCTCTGGTGAATAGTGCCCAATTCTTCAAGAAACACACGAAGGTGGTTTTCAAAGTATTCCTTTACATTGTCACATCTTAATTCTTTTCTTAAACTCGATTTTCCATCATATTCATGAAATTTTGTACAATCATAGGAACATCATCACGCTGTTTCATCAAGTAGATCCATGTATATTGAATGTAGTCATCAATGAGGAGAATGGAGTATCTATACCCACCCATGCACGGAATGGTATATGGGCCCCAAACATTAGTATGAATCAAATGAAAAGCAACATTACTTCTTCTATTACTCACAAAATATGTGGTTCTACATTGTTTGGATAAATGACAAACTTCACATTGAGGATTAAAATTGAATACTGAACTGAACAAATTTGGACACAAAAGTTTTACAGACTTAAAGGACATATGACCAAGACGATAATGCCATAATTTTAAAAGACTTAATTTCCCATTAAAACAAGACTCGTCCTGGCTCAACAATCCATATTCTGAAGCTTCATAAAAAAGGTAGACTCCATCGATTTCATGCCTACTTCCAAACATCTCCTTTGTGCTTAGATCCTGAAAAACACAATGGGTAGGAAAAAAAAAGGTTACAAAACAATTATGGACTTGGTTAGAGAAGTGACAGATAATAAGTTTTTATGCAATTGAGGAACATGAAGAACAAATCCAAGGGAAGTGTTATGTGTAAGTTTGACTTCTCCCTAACTCGAGATAGGGGTTTGAGATCCATCTGCAATAGTAATCTTGCCCTTCCTAGGGGTTAGTTTATATGAAGTAAATTGTGAAGGCATACTAGTCATATGGGCACAAGCCCTAGAGTCAACAATCCATGGGCTGGAGGTGGAACAAGCAAGTGCAGTACCTATGTTAGCATATGCACTGGATGGATTACCAAAACTAGATGAGGAGGATGCCCCACTTTTTTCCAAGTGCAATAGAAGACTCTAAAGTTTATCCATCATGTTAGAGGAGTCATGAGGTACAATGGTCACATTAGAACTATGGCCAAATGGGCATTGCCTTTGTTTCCTGTTTTAAACTTGTCTGGTTTCAAGTGAGGATTGAGTTTTCAACATCTTTCCTTAGTATGCCTCAACTTCTTACAATATCCATAGATGACATCATCAAAATTTTCAGTTGTAGGATGCTTACTACCACTTGGCCTAGGCTTAGAGGACACAAAGGCAGAGTGCTCAATCACAGAGGGTTGCATTAGGGCTGCCCTTATACTTTCTTCCCATTGAACAAAAGAGTAAGTAGTAGCCAAAGAGACAATGCATGTACTTATGCTGCCTAGTGAAATTAAACTCTTGATTTAAGCCAGCCAAAATGTCAAAGACCTTGTTTTCCTCAATGTACTTCCTGTACTACATGAGATCTATAGGATCCTTCCACTCAAAAGTTTTCAAATGGTCAGTTTCTTCCCAAAGAGATTGTAGAGAGGAGAAATATATAGCCACTTTTCTCTCCCCTTGATGCACACTACAAGCTACTTTCCTAAGATAATATACTCTAGTAGTATTATTAACCTATGAGTAGGTGGCGACAACCCTGTCCCAAATATCTTTAGCAATCGAGAGGGACATGTAGTTACGAGCAATGCGAGGTTGCATTGAACAGACCAGCCAAGACATTACTAGTGAATTATCTTATTCCCACTTTGCTAACTTAGGGTCTTTAGTTTTCGGCTTCACCACCTTTCCTGCAATGAATCCCAACTTACCTCTCCTTGTGATAGTAAGTTTAGTTGATTGAGACCACTCCATAAAGTTGGTCCCATCAAGTTCTACAGTGGTTATCATACTATTGGAAACATCAACATTTCAAAAAAACATCAGAGCCCATTTGTACATCTTTTGGTGATTCCATACCTCACAAACAACTATTTTGACAACCAAGGAGCACCTCAACACCCAACCGAAATACAAACAAACCCAAAAGGAAGGGTCAAACTTGGTTAAAGACTAGAAAAGGGGCCAAAAAGTTGGTTGGTGGCAAAATAAAGGGAGAAGAAAAACTCCTAAAACTTTTTTAAGGTTCAAAAAAATATGGGACCACTTCCCGTCATTCCCAAAATATAAAATGACCTAGAAGAACCAGATTTTGCAGAATAAAAACCCATCAAACAAGAGAAACAAGCCTCTAAACAAAAATTCATCTAAAATCAGGGCGAATCCAACCATACAATTTTTAGAGATTGCCTCCACCACCTGTACAGACTACTGATGTTATCCGTCAGTAGTCTAACATTAGCAGCTCACTCTTTGAGCCAAAACCAATAGAGGATGACTCTCCATGACCTTCTAGTTGCTCTATTACTAAGTTACAATATCTAGGTTTTTTTGAGAAATAAAACAAAGAGTAAAGGAGAAGAAAAGAAGAGAGAATGGTTCAAATGGAGAAGAGAAAGTTACTGTTCACTCTCTTAAACTTGGAATTTTATACTATTGAGAGAAATTACAAGTAAGCCCTCATATAGTTGCCCAAATACAAGAGAACACCCAAATACAAAGAGGGAGATGTATACCTAATACAGATACCACAAATGTAGATCCCAAGGTGGAATTTCATGCCCAAATCAGTCCTAAAACCAGCCTCTAGTGAAGATAGCGTAGTGTATAGGTGAAGCTGATTCAACAACATAGTTTTCAGAAAAATTAATATCCAAATGCTTGGATCGAACTGAGGATGATGAGCCTAATATTCCCTGAATTTTTCTTGCAAAAATCAGAGCAAAATTGATCTAAATCAGTCCTAGATAGCTGATGTCGAACTAGGAAAAAACATGGAGATAAAAGGGTGCAGAGAGAACCAGAAATTGCAAAAATATGAAGTTGTTTTGGACTAGTCCGCCCCCTCCTCTTTTATAATCTCTTTTGGAGCAATCTCCTAATCTAATTAGGAGAAAATCCAGACCTAAATCAGATCTAGACTCTAATTAGAGATATATCTTATCTTCTTATAAGATCAGGTGCTCCATACCTAAATCCAAACCTAGATCCACCCCATGGCACATGACAACTTAAGCTGTCATGTGATAGCTTAATTAATCATATTAATTATGGGCCTTAGGCCCATCAGCTATAAGGCTCACGATTCTAGAGTGTTTCTGGGCCCACTTAGGCCTTATTTGTATGATGTGGGATCCCATAATGACCTCACATAAGTCAACATGGGTTCGACCTAGCCTTGGTGAAAAGGCTTGGCCGAATTCACTACTAAATGTTGTGAACCACTGAGCACATCACTATGGGCTCAATATGGGCCTAGTATTTACACTTAAATGATCCTTGAATTCAGCTATCCTATGAAGACCTAAGGATAATGGACTTAAGTAAGATAAAGCCCATTAGGTAATCAGCCCTTAATGGTCTCTTACACTTAATTTCTTGGCCCACAATGATCAAATAGTGCTCGACAAGGAAAGACCTCTCCCCTGGCTACAAGGTGCAGTGTCACACTCTCTACTCAGATGGATCCTAGGAATTAAAACCTTTTGCAAACTTTTTAATAAAACATTAATAAATAAATAAATATTTATATATATACATATATATCATAAATATATTTTGCAAAACCAAATCTCAAACACTGTTGAAATCCCCCACTGGCAGTTTCATTTTCCATCAAAGAGAGTGTAAACCCCATAATTCACTTTGTCCGACAAAGGGGTCGATCCTGTCACTATGATCACCCACTTAGGTTAATTCTCAAATTGCCCCAAGATACCCAGGTTTTGACCCTTGATGGATTTCACTGATTGGCATATCAAAGACCGCCCAATCCAATACCTAGTGTAGTACCATAATCAAGTCTAGGGGTTATGTGTAACTTTCCAATTTTGCCCATCAATCTCTAAGGTTCAGGGCATAACTTGAAAATGGTCTGGGTTTAGTGTTTCATCCAAACACACTATACATGTTCTTTGGGTCTAACCCTAGTAGTTGAGACAAGCTTCCCCAACTTCTTTGGCAGCACATTAGTGTTAGCCTTGGTAGGATAAACTCCCCAAGTCTATCCAACGACTGAGAACATTATAAACTAACACAAGTCTCATAAGTGTCCAATTTAAGTGGTAATTTCATAGAAACATACCAATATCAACATTAAACAGTAGTGCACTTTTATTCATTTACAATAAATGTATCTGTACATCAATCTAATTGGAGCTAAGGGCATACACTGTTTAACAGAAGCCTTCTACATTGAGATTAGGATAAATGACGGGTTGTCAAAGCCCTCAAAATTAATTCTAGTCCCACTTTACAACAAAATTGTAGTAACAGTGGTACCAGGTCGAATCCCATAGGGAGCCAGTAATTAGTTTCTCAACCGAATGCGCAATTTAAAGAGTGGGAAATTTGAATAATTAAAATTCTAAAATAACAAAAGAGTAAATAACAACTAACAAGGAATATTCAGTCTTACCAACTCTGATCCAAGGGTTCGAATTGAGTCAATTGGTCATCGATCATAGGTAAAAATCAGCAGTCTTGCAATTCAAGCATTTAACCTTCGGATTTATTAGGATATTCATAATAAACCTCATGTTTTCCTAATTTAGTTGACCAAACCCAGCATTCGATCAACACTTATCATTGACCGACTGGGCACAATAGCGTTCCATATCAATTAATGATAGCAATAACTTCCGTGAAAATAGTTAAACCAAAATAAAAATAATTGAGATAGCTGCAATTATCAAATCTTGTTCCATTGATTCCCTTTAGGTTAAAACATGTCAATACATTGGTCAAAGGCTGTCATGAACAATTGGCCCAAAAAGATATTAACCTAATTGCTACTTGTACCACTATTCATGACAATTACGGATCATCGAATTATGGATAGCAGTAGGAAGATCAACATTAATTAATTTGTCAGACTAATCAACATTAACTTCCACAAGAACAAGCACAAGAATCAATGAATACTTGAATTAAAAAGCAAGAACTTGAATTAAATACTGAACCTCACGATGACACAATCGAACATCCCCCCTTGAACCAGAAAAGAAAAGCTTAACTGCTCATGATTTTTGAATCCTCTATGCTCTGCTTCTCAGAAGGCCGAACTGATCTTTCTTGATTGATCGAGTTGCTTGATGCTTGATTGATGGATTTTTTGATTGATGCATTAAAGCTAGTCTGCCCCCCCCCCCCCCACTTTTATATAGCTGAGGGAGAGGGCTGTTTTCCAACTCCTTTTAGGAGATTAACCTCAATTAAGAAAGTCCTGATCTATTTTGAACTAATCCTATCCTATCTCTTATCTAGTGATCTAATCTCAATCATCTTATCTTTCTAGGATTACATTCAACACTTAAATCTGATAAGACTCTCTTTCTGGAGATTACATTCGAAATTGGGACTCTTGGCTCTTGAATTCGAGTTGGGCTGCTTTAATAACTTGGGCTGCTACAAAGTTCTTTAGCGAATTGGGCTTCAGCTGTGAAATGGGCTTTGCTACGAACTTGCTCCGACTTTGGGCCCGATTGCGTCTTCGATACGGACCGAATCTGTCAAAACCCAAAACATAAACGTTGTGGGCCTATCCTTCATCTTTCCAGTGCATCTTGAATTATCCAAATCGAAGTCCGGAATAGAGAGTTATGCCCAGATTACTAAATGGTGCCGAAACTATGCAAAATCATCCGATTAGCCTTGTTTTCTTCCAATCGCCCCCTTGCTTGCCCTGAATCGAAATACAAGAGTAATGAGTCCAATTAAGTTTTAAAATAATGAAAAGGAGTGAATATTTGGGGATAAAAATAGGGTACTTGTTAGTCTCATCAAATCCCCCAACACTTAAACTTTGCCCGTCCTCGGGCAAGGCAAAATTCAAGCAAATATAGAACAAGAACAAACTAATTATCCTACCGCTTTTTAAACTCAACTCTCCTTCATCTTTTTCCACAAATATTCTAGGTTAAATATTTTGAACCATTAAACCAACACAACAAAACCATACACAACTCATTCAGCAGTCACTCCAATTTTTGCTACTGCAAACCAGGTAGTAAATTAGAGAAAACCTTTTTATCTTCTCTCTCTTTTTATTTTCTTTTTCTTTCCTCTGAAGAAGTGAGTGCATTTTATGCTCCACCTCACTTTTGAATTATTTGGTCAGTAGGTGCATTTTATGCTCCATCCTACTATTTGAATTGCTAGCTAGTAGGTGCATTTTATGCTCCATCCTACTATCAGATGACTTGGCCGGTAGGTGCATTTTATCCTCCATCCTACCATCGGATTACTTGACCGGTAGGTGCATTTTATGTTCCATCCTACCAATTGTGGCAATGGTAAAGTATTTACCCTATTTACTTAAACCTGAATTTAGGACTAGCTTAATTGGAAATGGCTTCAAATAAGTCATGTACTCCTTGATCGTACCTCATTATTAGGTTCACAAGAATTTCCCTAGAACATTGTTTCAATTGATTTCAAAAGAGTTGAGGTTTTTTTTTTATTTTTTTTTGAAAAGAAAATGCAGAAAAACACGACATAAATCAAATTTTAAAACGCAACCTAAATTCTAACCGAAATCCCCTCCCCCACACTTAAAACTTACATTGTCCCCAATATGAGGTTAAATGCAAAGAAAGGGCAGAAAAACTAAAGTAGAAATGTAAAAATAGAAAGAAAAAGGAAAAACAAACTTCCCTATTTTTAATAATCATGATTCAGATCCTCTAACTCTCGTGGTTGCAGCTTTCTATGTTCTCCCCTTTCATCCATCATGGGCGGGTTCAAATCTGGAATAGGGGCCTACAAAACAGATGGTGATGATTTCTTCATATCCAATTGTGCACTCAATTCGAGATCCTCATTCAAATATTTTTCTTCAAATGTTTCCTGCACAATTGAATCAACAATGTCAATTGAACAAATTGAATGACATTCATTGGGGTACTTCATTTCTTAAAAAATATTAAATTTAACAATCTCGCCGTCAAATTCGACGGAGAGGGTACCCTCATCCACATCTATTTTAGTCTTGGCCGTTTTCATGAATGGCCTGCCTAATAGAAGTGGGGCTGAACTTGTGACCGTGTCCTCCTCCATCTTCAGAGTGTAAAACTCGGCTGGAAAGATTAGATCATTAACCTGGACCAACACATCCTCAACAATCCCTTCCGGGTAGGCATTAGAACGATCAGCTAGTTGAGTTTCCTTTAAGGGACTTAATCTCAAAGCACAATAAATCGAGTATGGCATGACATTGATGGATGCACCTAAATCTAACATGACACGCTCGTTTCTTTTATTGCCAATCACACAAGGTAAAGTGAACATACCTGGATCAGCACATTTTTCCGGCAAGGTCCTCTTAATGACAGCTGAAACGTTTTCTCCAACCCTTAACTTCTCATCGATTCGCAACCTCATCTTGTTAGTGCACAACTCCTTCAGAAATTTTGCATATTTTGAGATCTGTTTGATGGCATCTAACAAGGGTATATTTATCTCCACCTTCCTAAAGGTCTCCAAGACTTCTTGCTCATATTCTTCCTTCTTGGATTTTTCCAACCTACTAGTTTCTCCTCTTCCTTAATGGGGCTCTCGTTTGAATCTTGTTTTTCCTCTTCCTTCTGTCCCTTATCTACCTTCCTTGGTGAGGTAGGTTGTGGCTGCAATTCCTTCCTTCTTCTCAGCACCACTACACTAGCATTTTTCTTGGGATTAACTACCGTCTGCGATGGAAGCTTTCCAAAGTTCTACACCTCCAACTTGCTAATGGAAGTAGCAAGCTGACTGATTTGTTTCCCTAAGTTCTGGATGCTGGCCCTTGTGTCCTATTGAAATTTTTGAGTGTTAGTAGCAAGAGCCTTAACGATTTAATCTAATGACATATCTGAACTTGAGGGTTGAATTTGCGCTGAGATAGGTGCTGAAATTGGGGGTTGTCTGTTGAAAGCTTGGGGCTGATATCTCTGTGGTCCTCCTTGATTTCCATAGTTCAGATTGGGATGATCCCTCCTCCCAGGATTGTAGTAATTGGAATAGGGATCATACTTGCATTGAGGTTGGCCCGGAAATCCTCCTACGGCACTAACTTGCTGCATCGAACAATCCTGCAATGATGGACACATATCCGTAGGATGCCCAGGAATCGAACAGACACCACATACCCTTGCCGTTTGCAATTGCCCAGTAGCCACTTGTCGAACCAAGGCAATTAGATCAGAAATTTGATTTTCTAAATTAGGATGACTTACCTCATTAACACGCCTGATAGTACCATCTATTCTTGCTCCGAATTGTTGTGAATTTTCATCCATGTTGGAAATTAATTCTCTAGCCGCTTCAGGTGTTTTATTGACCAAGGCTCCACCACTAGCTGTGTCTACCATACTTCTATCCATAGGTTGGAGTCCTTCTGTTAGACAGTTGTATGCCCTTAGCTCCAATCAGAATGATGTACATTATGAATTTATTGTAAATGAATAAAGTACATATTTGATTCATATTCCTGTGGTGTGTTTCTATGTAATACACTTAAACTGGACATTTATAAGACTCGTGTTAGTTTAGAATTTTCACAACCGTTGGATAAGTCTAGGGAGATTTATCCTGCCAAGGCTGACACTGGTGTGCTGCCAATTGTTGGGCTGGCCTGTCTCAGCCACTAGGGTGAGACCCAAGGCACATGCAGTGTACGATTAATTGAATCTTTGAACCGGACTAGATTTCCAGTATTGCCCTGGACCTTGGAGATTGATGGGCAAAACTGGAAAGTTACACCTGACCCCTAGACTCGATTATGATACTGCACTAGGTGTCGGATTGGGCTATCTTTGATATGCCAATCAGTGAGATCCTTAGCGGGGGTCAAAACCTGGGTATTTTGGGACAGTTTGAGAATTCATCTAAGTTGGTGATCATAGTGACAGGATCAGCCCCTTTGTCGGACAAAGGTAATGATCAGGGATGCACTCTCTGATGGAAACCAAAACTGCCGGCAGCCGATTACAACAGTTGAGATTTGTTTTGCAAAATATATTTTATATGAGATATAAAAGTATATATATTATGGTTTCCAAACGTTTGCAAAATGTTTTAATTCCCGGGATCCATGTGAGTAGAGAGTGCAACACTGTTCCTTGCAGCCGAGGGAGAGGTCCTCTCTTGTCGGGCAGTGTTTGATCATTATGGGCTGAGAGGTTAAGTGTAAGACCATTGAGGGTAATACCCGATGGGCTAATCTTGCATCTGCCCACAGTCCCTGGGTGTTACAAGGTGGCTTGACCCAGGGACCACTTAGGGTAAGTGTTGGGCCCATAGAACCCATGTGATGGGTTTCAGGGGGTGCACTGTCCATAACAGTGTATTCGGCCAGGCCTTGCAACAAAGGTTGGGCTGAACCCATGTGGCTGATGTGTAGATCAATGTTTGGGTCCCACGCCATACAAGGAAGCCCAACTAGGCAACAATTTGGAAGGCTAAGTGAGAACATAACCTTATTGGGCCTAAAATCCCATTTCGAACTGGGCTGATTTGATCAGTTAAATATGGGGCAAATTCTGGGATTGGATCAACAGATAGGATTTGGTCTTAACCTTATCCACTCAGAGAGTCCAGATCTAAATGGGATTCAGATCTGGAAACCTCCTAATCAGAGTAGGAGAAGGCTGATCTAATCTGCAGATAAGATAAGGGTTTACCCTTATCATTTGAAGGGAATTCTGATCCAAATATGATTTGGATCAGCAACTCCTAATGGGATTAGGAGCTGATCCCTTTAAAGTTATAAAAGGAGGAGGGGGCGGCAGCCTTTAGAAGATATACTTTCACATCCTCTTCAGAGCTGAAATCACAGAAGGAAGAATTCAGCAACCCTGTGAAATTCTTTCTTGCCGCCTCCTTCCTGCCATCGCCTTACCTGCCAGTTCGATCTCCAGTTCAGTGGGAGAAATCAAGATTGGATCTTGATATCAGTTCCTTGTGAAGGGACTGATAGGAAGTTGTGCTCACGTGCCGTCCTACTAATTCTTGCGAAGGATTAGGTTCTTGGAAAGAACACTGCTGATTCTACTCCATCCTGCACTGCGCCATTTTCAGTGGAAGCAGTCTTTGGATCCTTCCTTGGGCATGAACACCTTCGTTGGGAGATATTATTTCTCCGTATCAGGTATATCCCTCTCCTACTGCTTTTGTTCAGATCTGGTTCATTTCTTGGTTCAAGATTGATCCTTGAAAAATATGATTTTTCTAAAATAGGAAATACGATTCCCAGTAGGATGGAGAGAAATTTTTGAAGTTCGCCCATTCTATTCTGCAAGATTCGGGCATCCATACGATGGATATCTTATCACTTCAGTGGTATCAGAGCCAGGTTCAAGTCTTGAACCGAATTGGATCAAATCTGAACCTGCGCAAATGGGCAGAAGGCGTTCTACCCGATTTGCGCAGATATAAGGTTTTCTTGGAAAATTTGTTTCCAGTTAATGGGCGATTAATCTAAAATTAAATTTTATAAATCTGATTATTATTTAGAATTTTTCTTTATGATTTTATTGATTTATGGGCTGTTCGTACACATGGAGATCGAAATCTTGATTGGCGCAGGGAACCTACGATTTTGCAGTTTCTTGATTATTTTTTTACATTTGGTCTGTAAAATAATTTTTTTTATATTTTTTAGACTGAATGTATAGGCATTCGATCTGATGTAATTATAATAGAAATTAGGTTTACTAATTTTTATTTTGGATCGAAGATGGCGGCGCAAGGAGATTTCGCAGATGGGAGAATCGCTATCTGCGATTTGCAGTTTATGAAATTGCAAACTGTGATCTAACCTCTGTTTTGCAGGATGGATTGTGCGAACAGCCCTATCTAACTAATTCTTGATTTTCTTTTATCAGTATTTAATTTCAGATTAATTTCTTGAATTAAATCTTTAATTAAAGATCAAACCCTAGACCCATTCGATCCAAATTGGTCCAAACTGGTTGGACCGAATTTAGGGTTCGATCAAGGCTGAATGTCAGCCCTAATTTTCCCATTAATGGGCCTAAGGATTGATAATTAATTGAATATTTAATTTGGCCCAACCTGTAAAGGCCCAGTTTTAATTTGTTAAAACTACTAAAAGCCCACTTTGCAGATAACGCTATATGGACCAAATTCATCAACCCTAATTTTGGCCCATATACTTAGATAATATTAGTGGTTAATATTATGGGCTTTAAAATGGGCTTTACAGATATTAATTGATTGGATCAATTCTTCCCCACATGTGATGTATGGATGTGTGATGTGCTACATTCATGGGCAATAAGTGCTTGGCCCATGCTGATTTGACAGTGGCTCTTGCGCACACCATGGCTGAATGCACATCATTGCCATGGTGTCCCTATCGGTCATTGGATGGCCTCCCTCAGTGGTGGGCCCCACACCTCCTGAAGAGGATACGTGCGGAACCCTAGCCAATTTTGGCCCACCGAAATCTGACTTTATGAAAGTCAGTGGGAGCCACTTTGGTTTTACCTAAATCAAACTAGGGCATAATCATTCGTTCCCTCCAGCAAATATGAGTGCAAGTGATAGAGAGATTCATATGATGAACTCTCTAAAGGCCTTCCATCATTAGCATGAGGATGGGTCCTTCAGTAATGAGGAAACGCACCAGTAAATGGGCTATCCATTTGCTGTTGGGCTTGTCCGAGTGTTACATAAGATGATAGGGGCGTCATAGACCGATGTGGGAGGGGCTTCACCAGAAAATGGGAACTCTCTCACGGTACCTTGGCGTTCACGAATATGATGGGTGAGCACTCACTGGACAGAAAGGTTTACCTGAAAATGGCTCTAAACCTTGTCTGATAGAGGCCAAAGGGAAAACTCATATGATGAGTGGATATGATCCTTCACAGAAAGGTGGTGGGGTTTTGCAGCTGAAACAGTTGGCTCCATGCACCTTATGTGGTTTCCCACATTTCCAGAGACAAGTCGCTATCTCCGTCATTGAGATGGGAGGGAAATCTCAGAGATGAACAAATGGGAATGGAACATAGATTAAAAGCCATATCTATGTAATGAACATGAATCAAATTAGGTTGTGGACTAATTATTGTTGTTTTACCAGAAAATGGCAAACAGACAATTTGCAAAGCTTCTTCATGATAACAAGATTAAGGGCTTGAACTATGCCGATTGGTACCGTAACCTCATGCTGGTCTTAACATCTGAAAAATTGGATAAGGTAGTTAAAAATCCTGCCTCGGAGCATCCAAGCGACAGGGCTTCTGAGGCCAAAAGAAGGGAATTCCAAGATTGGGAGGATAAAAACTCCCTAGCCCGCTGCTATGTCATTGCCTCTCTAGACAATCCGATACAGAGGCAGTTCGATCAAATCAAACTAGCCAAGGACATATTGGATAGTTTGAAGACAATGTACGAAGAGCAGAATCGTTTTACTCGGTAGAAGGTCTTGAAACAATTCATGACCGCTCAAATGTCCAAGAAGGCAATAGGTTCACAACCATTGTCTTCGGATGATGGGTTACATCAATGAACTTGATGCCCTTGGATCGGGGCTAGATCTTGGCACGCAAGTAGATGCCATCCTTAACTCTTTGCCTCCTTCCTTCAACCCATTCATAATGAATTACAATATGAACAAGCTGAATGTCAGCATCCAGAAACTCAGCAACATGTTGCAGAGGGCCGAGGATTTAATTAGGAATGATGAGCCTGTGGCTATGCTTTCTGAAGCTAGCAAATCGGGCAAGAAAAAGAGGAAGGCAAAGAAGCCTCAGAAGAAAGCTTCCAAACCCAAGAAGCAGAAGAAAGACAGAGAATCGGATGCATGTCACTTCTGCAAATAGACCGGCCACTGGAAGAGGAATTATCCTCAGTACTTGGAATCCAAGAAAGGTAATTTCGAATCTTGTGTAATAGAAACCAGTTTATTGGTGGCTTCTGCATCCTGGTGTATTGACTCTGGGGCTTCAACTCATGCGTGTAACTCACTCTAGGGGTTCAAGGTAAGCAGAAGGCTAAATGAAGGCGAAACGACGCTCTACTTGGGGACTTCTACAAGTGTTGCAGCTACGACGATAGGAACCGTAGAGTTATGTTTTAGAGAAGGATCCATTGTACTTAAAGATTGTCTTTTTGTGCAAATTTTAAGAAGAAATTTGATTTCTGTCTCAAAACTATGTGCGGATGGATATTCTGTCTTTTTTAGTAATAGGATTACTATTAAATGAAATAACAGATTCATCGCATACGGGGAACTGGAGAACGGTCTCTATGTTCTACATCCTTCTCTAGAAACTAACATAACCAAAACTACGTCGGCTGATATCCCCACGAAAATAGTACGTGATACAGTTAATCCCACGTGCCTGTGGCATTACCGACTTGGCCATATCGGTATTGACCGAATCACAAGACTGGTAAAGGATGGTCCTTTGGATTTTCTAACTATAGAAGATCTTCCCACTTGTGAGCCTTGCCTTCAGGGTAAGATGACAAAGAGGCCATTTAACGGTAAACCTGAAAGATGTACAGGCACGCTTGACTTTATACATACTGATGTATGTGGTCCCCTGAGCGTTAGGAGCCGTAACCAGCATGTGTACTTTATTACATTTACCGATGATTATTCTCGGTATGGTTACGTGTACCTAATGACACATAAGTCTGAATCATTTGAAAAGTTCAAAGAGTTCAGAAAAGAGGTCGAGAAACAGTTAGGGAGAGAAGTTAAGGCCCTTCGATCGGATCGAGGTGGTGAGTATCTCACTAACGAATTCAGGGACTACTTGAAGGTCAACGGGATAGTATCACAGTTGGCTCCTCTTGCTACACCAAAACTTAACAGTGTTTCAGAGAGGAGGAATAGGACCTTATTGGATATGGTCCGGTCACTTCTCGTCCATTCAGAGTTACCCACATCCTTTTGGGGATACGCATTAGAGACTGCGATATATGTGCTGAACCGGGTTCCAACCAAATCAGTTCCGAAGACACCCTATGAGGTTTGGACAGGAAAGAAACCAAGTGTATTACACTTGAAGGTTTGGGGTTGTCCGACACACGTTAAAAGAACGAGTCCGGACAAATTGGATTCCAAGACTAGCCGTTGCCTATTTGTAGGCTACCCAAAAGGCTCTGTAGGTTACCTATTCTATGACCCAAGTGAGTAGAAGGTGTTCTACAGTCGAAATGCACAATTCTTGGAAAGTGATTACATCCTGGACAATCATCGTCAGGAAATCATTCTTGATGAGGAGAGCTCGGATGTAGTGGGAAGTGTCCCACAAGTTCCAAGTAGTGACCAAACTATAAGTTCTACTCGGATATCCAAGCCACCAATCCGTTTTCGTTATGACCAGGATAGTTACCTGGTGGAAGCCTTGACTAGTGAGGAGGATCCCGTGACTTATGTAGAAGCTATGTTGGACATAGACTCCCTTAAGTGGGTAGATGCCATGAGAGCTGAGATGGACTCAATGGAGACCAATGGAGTCTGGACTATAGTAGATCCGTCCCCCGAGGTAAAAGCAATTGGTTGCAAATGGATCTACAAGAGGAAGAAGGGCCCCGATGGTAGGGTTGAGACCTACAAAGCTCATCTGGTGGCGAAAGGGTACACTCAGAAAGAGGGCATCGATTATGAGGAAACCTTTTCGTCTGTAGCCATGCTTAAATCCATTAGGATCCTGCTAGCTACAGCAACATACCATGACTATGAGATTTGGCAAATGGATGTCAAAACTGCGTTCCTGAATGGAGATCTTACTAAAGATATCTATATGCAGCAGTTACAAGGCTTCATAGCTGCAAGTCAGGAACACATGGTGTGTAAACTAAATAGATCCATATATGGACTTAAGCAAGCTTCTAGGAGTTGGAATGTCTGATTTGACTCTTCTGTCAAAACGTTTGAATTTGAGCAGAATCCGGATGAGCCCTATATTTACAGGAAGACCAGTGGGGACAAGGTTACGTTCTTGGTTCTGTATGTAGACGACATTCTACTCATTGGGAATGATGTAGGAATGTTGACTACGGTGAAAGTGTGGCTTTCGCAGCAATTCTCCATGAAAGATGTTGGAGAAGCCTCCTATATACTGGGTCTTCGACTCTATAGAGGTAGATTGAAGCGGATAATAGGATTATCCCAATCTGCTTACATTGACAAAATCGTCAAGAGATATAGTATGGAAAACTCCAAGAAGGGAAATATTCCTTTCAACACGGAGTCACTCTCTCCAAGAAGATGTCTCCCAAGACCTCTGAGGAGATTGAGGGCATGAAGGAAGTTCCATATGCCTCAGCTGTAGAGAGCATCATGTATGCCATGCTGTGCACTTGTCCTAACATAGCTCAAGCAGTGAGTGTTGTAAGCAGATTTCAGAACAACCCAGGGCAGGAGCATTGGACTGCTGTGAAAAACATACTTAAATATCTTCGAAGGACAAAAGAGTTTTGTCTGGTATTCGATGGTAGTTTACTATAGATCCAGGGGTATACTGATGTCGATTTCCAATCGGATCAAGATGATAGAAAGTCTACATCTGGGTATGTTTTCACGATAGGATCGTGTGCTGTTTGCTGGAAAAGCAGCAAACAGGGGTCCACGGTAGACTCCACAACCGAAGCTGAATACACAACCGTAAGTGAAGCTGCCAAGGAAGCCGTGTGGATGAAGAAGTTCATTCACGAATTGGGAGTTGTTCCATCCAACACATCACCCATCCCATTGTTGTGTGACAACAATGGAGTGATTGCTCAGGCTAAGGAGTCACGAGCCCACTCAAAGTCAAAGCACATTGAGAGGAAGTACCACGTACTGCGGGAGATTGTTGGTAGAAGGGACATCCTAATTCAGAAGGTAGCATCAACGGAGAATGTAGCAGACCCATTGACTAAGCCACTGACAAAGAAAGTGTTTAGGAAACACGTGGAAAGTATGGGACTCCGGCTTGTACCAGATTGGACCTAAGTGCAAGTGAGAGTTGTTAGATAGTTGTATGCCCTTAGCTCCTACCAGAATGATGTACATTATGAATTTATTGTAAATGAATAAAGTACATATTTGATTCATGTTCCTGTGGTGTGTTTCTGTGTAATACCCTTAAACTGAACACTTATGAGACTCGTGTTAGTTTAGAATGTTCACAGCCGTTGGATAAGTCTGGGGAGATTTATCCAGCCAAGGCTGACACTAGTGTGCTGCCAATTGTTGGGGTGGCTTGTCTCAACTGCCAGGGTGAGACCCAAGGCACATGTAGTGTATGATTAATTGAACCTTTGAACCGGACCAGATTTCCAGAATTGCCCTGAACCTTGGAGATTGATGGGCAAAACTGGAAAGTTACACCTGACCCCTAGACTCGACTATGATACTGCACTAGGTGTCGGATTGGGCTGTCTTTGATATGCCAATCAGCGAGATCCTTAGTGGGGGTCAAAACCTGAGTATGTTGGGACAGTCTGAGAATTCATCTGAGTGGGTGATCATAGTGACAGGATCAGCCCCTTTGTCAGACAAAGGTAATGATCGGGGATGCACTCTCTCTGATGGAAACCAAGGCTGCCGGCAGCCGATTTCAACAATTGAGATTTGTTTTGCAAAATATATTTTATATGAGATATAAAAGTATATATATTATGGTTTCCAAACGTTTGCAAAAGGTTTTAATTCCTGGGATCCATGTGAGTAGAGAGTGCAACACTGTTCCTTGCAGCCGAGGGAGAGGTCCGCTCTTGTCGGGCAGTGTTTGATCATTATGGGCTAAGAAGTTAAGTGTAAGACCATTGAGGGTAATACCTGATGGGCTAATCTTGCATCTGCCCACAGTCCCTGGGTGTTACAAGGTGGCTTGGCCCAGTGACCACTTTGGGTAAGTGTTGGGCCCATAGAGCCCATGTAATGGGTTTCAGGGGGTGCACTGTCCATAACAGTGTATTCGGCCAGGCCTTGCAACAAAGGCTGGGCTGAACCCATGTGGCTGATGTGTAGATCAATGTTTGGGTCCCACGCCATACAAGGTGTTAGACAGTTTTGTATGCCCTTAGCTTCAATCAGAATGATGTACTTTATGAGTTTATTGTAAATGAATAAAGATACATATTTGATTCATGTTCCCTTGGTATGTTTCTGTGTAATACCCTTAAACTGGACACTTAATGAGACTCGTGTTAGTTTAGAATGTTCACAGCCAGTGGGTCGGTCTGGGGAGACCTATCCTGACAAGGCTGACACTGTAGTGCCACCAAGTCGGTTGGGGTGGCTTGTCTCAGCTGCCAGGGTGAGACCCTAGGCACATACAGTGTAGGATTGATTGAATCTTTGAACTGGACCAGATTTCCAGTATTGCCCTGGACCTTGGAGATTGATGGGCAAAACTGGAAAGTTACACCCGACCCCTAGACTCGATTATGATACTACACTAGGTGTCGGATTGGGCTGTCTTTGATGTACCAATCAGTGAGATCCTTAGCGGGGGTCAAAACCTGGGTATGTTGGGACAGTCCGAGAATTCATCTGAGTGGGTGATCATAGTGACAGGATCAGCCCCTTTGTCGGACAAAGGTAATGATCGGGGATGCACTCTCACTGATGGAAACCAAGACTGCCGGCAGCCGATTTCAACCGTTGAGATTTGTTTTGCAAAATATATTTTATATGAGATATAAAAGTATATATGTATGGTTTCTAAATTGTTTGCAAGAAGGTTTTAATTCCCAGGATCCATATAAGTGGAGAGTGCAACACTGTTCCTTGCAGCCGAGGGAGAGGTCCTCTCTTGTCGGGCAGTGTATGATCATTATGGGCTGAGAGGTTAAGTGTAAGACCATTGAGGAAAACACCTGATGGGATAATCTTGCATCTGCCCACAGTCCCTGGGTGTTACAAGGTGGCTTGGCCCAGGGACCACTTAGTGTAAGTGTTGGGCCCATAGAGCTCATTTGATGGGTTTCAGGGGGTACACTGTCTTCAGCAGTGCATTCGGCTAGGCCTTGTAACAAAGGCTGGGCTGAACCCATGTGGCTGATGTGTAGATCAATGCTTGGGTCCCATGCCATACAAGGAAGCCCAATTGGGCAGCAATTTGGAAGGTTTTTTGAGTACATAACCTTAATGGGCCTTAAGCCCATTTCGAACTGGGCTGATTTGATCAGTCATCTAAAGGGGGCGAATTCTGAAGTGGGTCAGCTAAAAGGATTGGGCTTAGACCCTATCCACTCAGAGAGTCCAAGATCTAAATAAGATTTAGATCTGGAAACCTCCTAATTAGATTAGGAGACAGCTGATCTGATTTGCAGATAAGATAAGGATTATCCCTTTTCACTAAGGGACTTCTAACCCAAATATGATTTGGATTAGCAACTCCTAATCTGATTAGGAGCTGATCCCTTTGAGATTATAAAAGGGGAAGGGGGCGGCAGCCTTTTACAACATCATCAACAGCATTCTTCTCTTAAAGAAAGAGAGATTGAGAGATTTCCTGCATACTGCGAATTCTCTCCTGCCGCCACCTTCCTGCCATTGCCATTCCTTTAGTTCGATCTCCAGTTCTTGGGAGCAATCAAGATTGGATCTTGATTTCAATCTTTTGTGAAAAGATTGGTTGGAGCTGTACTCAAGTCGTCCAGTTGATCCTTACGAAGGATCAAGTTCTTTTGAAGAACGTTGCTGATTCTGCTCCACCCTGCACTGCGCCATCTTCAGTGGGAGCAGATTTTGGATCCTTCCTTGGGCGTGAACACCTCCATTGGGAGATAGTATTTCTCCGTATCAGGTATAATCCTCTCCCACTCCTTTTGGTTCAGATCTGGTTCAGTTTATGGTTCAAGATTGATCCTTGAAAATATGATTTTCTAAATGGGGAATACGATTCCCAGTTGAAGGGAGAGATAAAATTTTGAAATTCGCCCCTTATTCCGCAATCTTTCGGCGTCCATAGGATGGATCTCTCATCCCTTCACAAGGAAGCCCAACTGGGCAGTAGTTTGGAAGGCTAAGTGAGCACATAACCTTATTGGAACTAAAAGCCCATTTCGAACTGGGCTGATGTGATCAGTTAAATATAGGGCGAATTCTGGGATTGGATCGGCAGATAGGATTAGGTCTTAACCCTATCCACTCAGAGAGTCCAGATCAAAATGTGATATAGATCTGGAAACCTCCTAATGAGATTAGGAGAAGGCTGATCTAATCTGCAGATAAGATAAGGGTTTACCCGTATCACTTAAAGGGAATTCTAATCCAAATTTGATTTGGATCAGCAACTCCTAATGGGATTAGGAGCTGATCCCTTTAAAGTTATAAAAGGAGGAGAGAGCGGCAGCCTTTAGAAGATATATTTTTACATCCTCTTCAGAGCTGAAATCACAAAAGGTAGAATTCAGCAACCCTGCGAAATTCTTTCTTGCCGCTTCCTTCCTGCTGCCGCCTTACCTACTAGTTCGATCTCCAGTTCAGTGGGAGAAATCAAGATTGGATCTTGATATCAGTTCCTTGTGAAGGGACTGATAGGAAGCTGTGCTCATGTGCCATCCTACTAATTCTTGTGAAGGATTAGGTTCTTGGGAAGAACACTGCTGATTCTCCTCCATCCTACACTGTGCCATCTTCAGTGGGAGCAGTCTTTGGATCCTTCCTTGGGCGTGAACACCTTCGTTGGGTGATATTATTTCTCTGTATTAGGTATATCCCTCTCCTACTGCTTTAGTCCAGACATGGTAACCTTCCCCTTTCATTTCTTTTTCCCCTTTTTCTCGTCCAAGAGTGATCGCAAATCACCATTCCTCATGGTCCCAAGTCAAATCGACAATCAAGGAAACAAGCCTTCCACCGGCTGAACCTTCTTGGACTGAATAAGTACCCATTGCTTTAACAAACCAATTCAGCCAGATTCAATTATCTTTCTTTGTTTCTTATGTCAAAACAAGGTGTGTTATTGCCATAAGCTTGCTATGTATCACATCTCTACCACTTAGTATGAATTCCAAGGATCTGAAGGTGAGAATGGGGTTGGGGTTCTAGGGTGAGTGCATTTTATGCTCCATCTCACCCTTGCTTTCATTTCTAGATGTGAGTGCATTTTATGCTCCATCTCACATTAATCATGATTTTATTTTATTTTATTTTATTTTTTATTTATTTTTGCACAAGAATGAATCACAAGGCATCACCATCTGATCCATGAACTCATCGATTGTGGTCTCAACATGCCTAACACAGCAAGTTCTAGAATAATCAAACCATGTTTAACAGATATTTATGTGAAATCAATCAAGCCCTTATGAGGACAATTTATATGCATCTTGCCTATTGATCGATTAAAATAATGAGGTACCATATGCAACCAAAAAAAATTCAGTTAGTCATGCTTACATCCTATCCTATCTATTCAGCCTAAGCACATGATTCTTGATAAGTCAAAATCATTCAAGGATAAGTTTCCAGGGAGCAGAAATTTCAAAAGGCAAAGTCAAGAAGTGATGATCGAAGCATGCTAGGGTTATCTCAAATTCCACCAGATTTCCCTAACCCCCCCACACTTAAGTTATACATTGTCTCCTATGTATGTGGTTATGCATATAGTAGAAGGATTTGGGGGAACTTCCCTATGCGCCTTGTTGGGTTCCTTCAGATATAAAATCATCTGCTAAACACAAAAATCAAAACCAAACAAAATAACAAAATTAACTAAACACAATGGGTTGCCTCCCATAAGCACAATTGTTTAGTGTCGTTATGCTCGACGTCCTCCTTTGCTTCCTTAACTCGATGAATAATGAGGAAGGTCCAATGAGATGTCTACCATAGAGGAGACATTTGCATCCTCATGGAACAACTTCAATCGATTCCCATTCACCTTGAAAACCTTACCTGTATTGAGACTTTTGATCTCTACTGCACCATAAGGAAACACATTAGTAACAACAAATGGACCCATCCACCTGGAACGCAACATACCTGGCATGAGTTGGAGTCGAGAATTGTACAATAAAACCTTTTGTCCAATTATAAATTGTTTTCTTAAAAGTAGATTATCATGGAATAATTTGGTATTCTCTTTGTAGATTTTTGAATTCTCATAGGCTTCTAACTGCAACTCTTCCAGTTCTTGCAATTGGAGCTTTCTTGCCTTGCCAACTTTTTCCATGTTCATATTGCAGCGTTTGATTGCCCAATAGGCTCTATGTTCAATTTTGACCGGCAAGTGGCAAGATTTGCCAAAAATCAACCTGTAAGGGGACATCCCTATTGGTGTTTTGTATGCTGTTCGATATGCCCAAAGTGTGTCATCTAGAGGTAGGCTCCAATCCTTTCTTCCTGGATTCACTATCTTCTCTAAAATGGACTTTACCACTATTGAAAATTTCAGCTTGTCCGTTAGTCTGGGGGTGATAAGAAGTGGCGATTCGGTGATGCACCCCATACTTCCTCAGCAAGACTTCGATGGCTCTATTGCAAAAGTGGGTCCCTTGATCCCTTATGATGTCTTGAGGAATGTCAAACCTACTGAAAATGTTAGATTTGATAAACACTACAACACACTTAGAATCATCAGTCCTGGTGGCCTTTGCTTCCACCCATTTTGTGACATAATCGACTGCCAAAAGTATATAAGCAAAACCACAAGAGGGAGGTAAGGGTCCCATGAAATCAATACCCCAAACATCAAAGATTTTGCAGACAAGAATGGGGGTTTTGGGCATCTCATTCCTGCGAGATAATGCACTTGTTTGCTGGCATCTTTCACAATTTTTACAAAACAAGTATGCATCTCTAAATAGGATTGCCCAATACAGCCCACTATCTAAAACCTTTCGAGCAGTTCTCTTTGGCCCAAAATGACCACCACAAGCATAATTATGACAAAAACTTAAAATCGGCATATGCTCATTCTCAGGGACACACCTCCTAATCACTTGATCAGAACAGAATTTCCGTAGATAGGGTTCGTCCCATACATAATATTTTGCCTCATACCTGATTTTATTTTTCATGGATTTGCTAAGGTAATTAGGCAAAATTCCGGTAACCAAGTAGTTCACAATATCAACATACTAAGGGACCATACCTTTTATGTGAAACAATTGCTTATCAGGAAATAGCTCAAAGATGGGTGAGGAGTCCTCATCTTTCACCAACCTACTTAGATGATCCGTGATAGCTATGATTATAACCCTAGCAAGTGCACTAGTTATCAAGTAGTATAAAAATATCGTTCCCATGAGGATTTAACAAAATAAGTATTAGAACTACAACCTTCCCTAATTATTTGGACAATCGAATTTCAGATTTGAGAATAAGAACTAATGAAAAATAGAAACAGGAAAACAAGAGCAGAAGTAACAATGCTGAAGTATGTAACGATTGGTTGAATTCACTAGGGCTTTCGGTCCACCTAACCATTCCAATGAATATTAATGGATGAGATTATCATAGATAATTTTTCATTCCCATAAGCTAAAGTCGTTCCAATTTTATTTAATATTCTCTCTCGAGATTACTAAAACTACTTCTATCAGGTAACCCCTCGATCTCTGGACTAGAGTTCTCAAGATAGAAGCGCATTAAGTCCAAGGAAAAACTATTTTATTAAGATGAATCATGTGTATGTACCCCTATATACCATTCAATTCACACTATGAATTATGTGGTCAGCTATGTGAATTCTTCTCTCGATTCATTCACATACGCCTGATCAATTAAGAAATGGTCATTCCTAATAGCATTAAGCAAGATAATTCATAGACTATATGGAAATCACGATCTTGAATAAATCAGAATAAAAATATATTCATTGATATGATTAGGCTTTCCACAAACCTAACTACAGATAAATTAGTTCATACTAGCAGAAATAAAACAAACAAGAGGAAAGAAAGAACTCATGGTTTCGCCCTTGGAGTTGAGATCTCCTCTTCTCCTTGCCACCACCTCCTTCTGAAAACTTCCTACACAATCGAATCAATGGTATCAATAGAGCAAATCGAATGGCATTCACTTGGATATTTCATAGCTTCAAATATATTAAATTTAACAATCTCTCCGTTGAACTCGACGGAGAGGGTACCCTCGTCCACATCTATTTTGGTCTTGGCCATTTTCATGAATGGCCTGCCTAATAGAAGTGGGGCTGAACTTGTGACTATGTCCTCCTCCATCTTCAGGATGTAAAAATTGGCTAGAAAAATTAAATCATTAATCTCCACCAACACATCCTCAACAATCCCTTCCGGGTAGGCATTAGAACGATCAGCTAGCTGAATAACAACCCAGTTTCCTTCAAGGGACCTAATCTCAAAGCATAGTAAATCGAGTACGGCATGACGTTGATGGATGCACCTAAGTTTAGCATGGCACGCTCGATTCGTTTATTGCCAATCACACAAGGTAAGGTGAGCATACCTGGATCAACACATTTTTCTGGCAAAGTCCTCTTGATGACAGCTGAAACGTTTTCTCCAACCCTTACCTTTTCATCGATTCGTAGCCTCCTCTTGTTAGTGCACAATTCTTTTAGAAACTTTGCATACTTTGGGATTTGTTTTATAGCATATAACAAGGGGATGTTGATTTCCACCTTCCTGAAGGTTTCTAAGACTTCTAGCTCATATTCCTCCTTCTTGGACTTTTCCAACCTACTAGGAAAAGGTGGTACAATGGCATTAGTAATCTTAAGGAGAGGGGGATCGGATATTACCTCAATGGGGTCCTCATTTGATCCTTGTCTCTCCTCTTCTTTGTCTCCTTTATCTGCCTTCGTTGGTGAGGTAGGTTGGGGCTGCAACTCCTTCCCGCTTCTTAGCACCACTGCACTTGCATTTTCCTTGGGGTTGACTACCGTCTGTGATGGTAGTTTCTCGGAGTTCTGCGCCTCCAACTTGCTAATGGAAGGAGCAAGTTGGTTGATTTGGTTCCCCAAGTTCTAGATGCTGGCTCTTGTTTCCTATTGAAATTGCTGAGTATTAGTAGCTAGAGCCTTAACTATCTCATCTAATGACATACCTGAACTTGAGGGTTGGCCTTGCATTGTGATAGGAGCTGAAATTGGGGCTGTCTATTGAAAACTTGGGGCTGATATCTTTGTAGTCCTCCTTGGTTTCCATAGCTCAGATTTGGATGATCCCTCCACCCCAGATTGTAGTAATTGGAGTAGGGGTCATACTTGCGTTAAGGCTGGCCCAGAAATCCTCCTACGAGACTAACTTGCTGCATCGATCCATCCTGTAGTGATGGACACATATCTGTAGGATGCCCAGGGATCGAACAGACACCACATACCCTAGCTGTTTGCAATTTCCCTGCAGCCAATTGTCTTACCAAAATAGTTAAATCTGAAATTTGATTTTCTAAATTAACATGACTTACCTCATTAACACGCCTAGTAGTGCCATCTGTTCTTACTCCAAACTGTTGTGAATTTTTGGCCATGTTGGAAATTAATTCCCTGGCCGCTTCGGGTGTTTTATTTACCAAGGCTCCTCCACTAGCTGCATTTACCATACTTCTATCCATAGGTTGGAGTCCTTCATAGAAGTATTGGATCAAGAGCTGTTTGGGTATTTGGTGATGTGGACAGATAGCAATAAGTTGTTTAAATCTTTCCCAATATTCGTATAGTGTCTCACCACCAAACTGCCGAACTCCACAGATTTCTTTCCTAATGTTTGCAGCTCGGGATGCAGGAAAATATTTATCTAAAAATATTCTGTTCATCTCATCCCATGTACGTATCGAACCGGGAAGAAGAATATATAACTAATCCTTTGCTTTATCTCGTAAAGTAAATGGAAAAGCTATTAATTTTACTTGGTCCTCGGTCATACCCTGTGGTTTCATGCTTGAACAGACAACATGGAATTCTTTGATCTGTTTATGAGGATCCTTACCTGGAAAGCCATGAAAAATAGGAAGTAATTGAATCAAACCAGATTTTAGTTCAAAGGCTACCTTGAGAGTGGGGTATGTTATGCACAGGGGTTGTTGGTTCATGATTGGTGCAGCCAACTCCCGTAGCGTTCTCTCTCTATCAGCCATCCTTTCTTCCTCTACAAAGATGGGTT
The DNA here is from genome assembly GCF_055504915.1 of Nelumbo nucifera. Taxonomy (NCBI): domain Eukaryota; kingdom Viridiplantae; phylum Streptophyta; class Magnoliopsida; order Proteales; family Nelumbonaceae; genus Nelumbo; species Nelumbo nucifera. The sequence goes on from NC_142651.1 coordinate 83,470,782, forward strand.
GATCACAAGTTGGTAGATCGAAATCTGAATTCACCCTTTTAGGTGAACGGTCCTTCCTTTGCTTCGCCTCCTTCCTTAAATGATGGGTAGTCTTCTCACTTTTTGGGTTGTACTCTAATCCACCTCGTTGAGAAGCACGAGTCATAAAACAAAGAAGGTTAACACAAATTGATGGTAACAAGCTAAGAAATTAAAGTAGTTCCCCAGCAACGGCACCAAAATTTTGATGGGTTGTCGAAGCCCTCAAAATTAGTGCCATTCCCACAATAAAATTGTAGTAGTAGTGATACTAGGTGGAATCCCACAGGGAGCTAAACCATAATCTCTCAGCCGAATGAATAATATAACTGATGGTGCACAATCCGGCCGATCTTAGCTATCAACGATCTTGCCTCTGAACTGAGTGGCAGGGACCTAAAATGGAAGGAGAAGAGAAGCTCCGGGGAGAACCCGGCGTAAGGGCTCTGAAGCTCAAGTTAGAGTCTTTCAAAGGCAAGATAGACCAGATAGCGCAAAAGTTAGCATACCTCGTTCCTGGGGGGTAGGAGCCTTTTATAACCACCTCGCGCACTCACTTCCAAGCTTCTGTCAGATCAGGCATGATTACTTCTGAACTCCTGCCAGTTCGGATGTCATTAACTCTGGTCGGACAGAACCGCCACTGCTCCTTTTGTCGGAGCCGTCTCTGCGGATAGTAACGATGGTGGCAGGTGGCGGTAGCAGGAGGCCGTTTAAAGTGCGGCTATCAGGCGTCAGATCCCAAATCAGTCAGGTGCGTCACCCTTGGATACGGACGTCCTTGGCGTCAGGTACGTTTGGTCAGCCTGGTGTTTCGGAAGCGAAGTGTTGGAGTGGTGAGCGAGATGTCTTGAGTTCGGTTTGGGGAGTGTTCCGAGCTGCCATGGGCCAGTTCGGGTCACAGCTTTGTGAGGCTTGGGGCCCAATATAGTTCGTGCTCCTTGCAGGGAGCTCGGGTTCTCAGTAGGGAGCTCGGGTTCTTAATAGGGAGCTCGGGTTCATAATAGGGAGCTCGGGTTCTTAATAGGGAGCTCGGACTCTTAATAGGGAGCTCGCTCTTAATAGGGAGCTTGGACTCCTAGTAGGGAGCTCGGACTCTTGGTAGGGAGCTCGGGCTCCTAGTAGAGCGGTCTGGAGTTCGGGCTCAGTAGTGAGCTTGGACTTGCTTTCGGTGTTCGCTTCGGGCGCTCCACTGTCCCGAGTTGCTTTGTTTTTGCCACGTGTCGGGTGATTGTGAGGTCGGGCCAAATTCCCCTTGGCGCAGGGAGTTCGTAAGGTAGCAGGAGGGTTTTGGTCCGTGCTGAGGACGCTTGCTTTAATTTGATTTTCAAAAAAGGGCGCGCGTTTGGGAGATGTGACGGCAGTTGTTCGAGAGTTGAGCTGCAGATGCTTTTATTGCGAGGAGACGTGTGCCGACACTCCGTTAGTTTCGAGAAGGTGCGTGCTGACACCCGTCCTCTGACAGGACGTGCGCGACGCCTCGACAGTTTCGGAAAGACGTGCGCTGATTGGCCTCGGGAGACGTGCGGTTTAGCGCGGCTGTGGGCCGTTGGATTGGCTTCGATCTGGGCCATCGCTTTCCGGCCGCTGTGGATATAAATAGCGCACGGGGGGGGGCCCATCCTTGCTACTGTTGTACCTCTTGAGCTCGCGCCTAAGTTTCAGTTCACGTCCAGGCTCTTCAACTCGCATCCCAGGTTCCTTGCTTGTTCGAGCTTTCGTGGTCTACTTCAGTCTTCTTCCCGGGTGAGTCCTTTTGGAATCCCGTTCCATTCTCTAATGTCTAGTTCGGAGGGTTCAGATTGTTCAAGCGGGTCTGATGTAGGTTCTACGAACCAATTTGCGTCCCCCGGTAGTTCAAGTGAGCCCGATGTAGGTCCCGAGGAAGGGGTTGAGCCTATAGCCCGAGGTTTTTCGGGTAGGTCGGCGTCCACCTCCCGTCGTGGCCTGGTTGTAGATCAGTTCGGCCCTTCGACTATGATGCCTGAGGGACTTCAATCCCTCATAGACTACTACGACTTGCCCGAGGAGCACGCCTACTTCATCCCTAGGGGTAGCTTCCCTTGGGAACACGGTCCTGATGAGATCGTGATTTTCTGGGAACAGCTTGCTGCGGGGCTGCGACTGCCCTTTCATCCTCTTCTCGTCGAGGTTCTAAACCACTTCAGTGTGACGGTCGGCCAGCTTCACCCGAACTCCATTAGGAATTTAGTGGGGACGATCTCCTTATTTTGTGACGAGAACTTACCCTTGGATCTGGAGATTTTTTCCTCTATTTTAATGCTGAAAAAGCAAGCGGGTCCCCTTCCTAGGCGTAGGCGGGCATACTACCTGTCTCCTCGCCCAGGCTTCAAGCTCTTACATGGACTCCCTAATAAGGTCCCGGCGTGGAAGCGGGACTATTTCGGGGTGCGAAGTGCGCTGGGGTGGCCGTTTCAGACCGGCTGGGGGATGGCCGCTCCCGACTCCGGCGTTACACTCGATAAGGAGACGGCGAAGGGCATCCGGCAATGGGCACGGCTTGGGCTGGAGTGTCAACGGTATCTGATGGAGGCCAAGCTTATTACTGCGAGCCTGAGTTCGGGTAGGTTCTTTCCCTAGCGATCCTGTCTTGCTCTTCTTTTGTGTCTTACTGATGCCGAACTCCTTTTTGCAGGTACGATGGACTCTCGAGGGACCCGAGGTGGGCACTTGTTCCAGGGCATGAAGAGGAGAAAACGGGTGGCTAAGCGAGCTCGCGCTGAACCATCCCAGGGTGCGGAGCCCGAGGTGCCGGACTATCTGGCGGAGGAGCCCGAGATGGTTCCTCCTTTGCAGGAGCCGGTGGGGGCTCCTTATGCCAAAACCACACACACAGGGGCTCCCGCTTACTCCGAGTCTGCCCATACGCGAGCTGGGCCATCGGGCTCGGAGGCCCCTGGGGACTTCAGGAGCATGCTGTCGCCTGTTCATGCTCTTCAACGGAGTAAGGAGGTGATGTTTCCCGAGGAAGTTGCGGCGTGTACCGAGCTCCCTCTGCACCAAGTGGCCTGCCATGCCGTTACTCATGCTATGGTGGTAAGTGCTCCCTTCTTTAGAGTTCTTCGGCTTTTATTCTTCTATTCGTTCCTTTGATCCCATTTTCCTTTGATAGGTGAACTCTTCTATTCACGCCTTAGCGAACCAGGTGGAGAGATGCTCGAGGCAGGCGCGAGCTGCCGAGGAGGCTGCTCGAACTGCCGAGGAGGTTGCTCGTGCTGCTGAGGCTGCTGCTCGCCTCGCGCGATCTAGACAGGCGAGGTCTCAGAGAGATGCCAAGGCCATGGGAGTGGTGGTGAAGCATATGGCGGAATTGAAGCTGGATCTGCAGCACCAGGTTGAGTATCCTCAGGAGGATATCAGGGAGAGGACTCAGATCTTCTCTCAAGGCATCGAAGACGCGAAGAAGAAAGCTGTCAGTGATTATATTGCTTCGCCGGATTTCGATGATCTGATGGTGGACTCCTATAGGAGGGGTTTCAAGCTAAGCTGGTGGATGATCCGGAATACGTACCCCGAGCTCAATACCAGTACCATATCCACTTCGCGCATTACTCAAGAGATGGCTAATGCTGCGGATGCCAAACCAGACTTCGAGGGGGAGGCAGGTCCTTCGGGTGTTGTCGAAGTGGCTTCTGATAATGATGAAGTAGCCCCTGGCTTGTAATGGCTTTTTTTTTTTTTTGAATGTACACATCTATCTGAAATGAAATGGCTTTTTGTTCAAGTGCTGGTTGTCCTGTCTTCGAGCTGTGTTTTTTGCCGAACTGACCATTTCAGTCCAGTTCATTTTCTGACACCTTTATCTAAAATGAAATGGCTTTTTGTTTCTGGTTGTCCTGTCTTCGAGCTGCGTTTTTTGCCAAACTGACCATTTCGGTCCTTCAGTTCATTTTCTACCTAGGCTTCGGGGTACTTGCCTTGGTGGTTTATAGGTAGTATCTTCTTAAGTTGATGACATTCCATGCTTGGGGTACTTGTTTTCCTTCTAGGGTTCCGAGCTCGTATGCTCCCCCACCGAGTGCTTTCATTACTCTATAGGGTCCTTCCCAGTTTGGTCCAAGTTTCCCTACGCCGGGTTCGGGCACCATGACCTTACGGAGAACCAGGTCGCCAACGCGGAAGTTCCTCTTCTTTACACGCGCGTTATAATACCGAGCTACCTTTTGTTGGTAGGCCGCAGTTCGGATGTGTGCGAGGTCTCTCACTTCATCCAGTAGGTCGAGGTTGGTGCGTAACTCGCCCTCGTTTGTCTGTTCGTCGTACGCTTCTAGTCGTAACGTAGGCACTTCGATTTCCACCGGGATCACCGCATCGGTGCCGTAGGTGAGGTTGAAGGGGGTCTCTCCTGTGGCGGTTTTTTCCGTGGTTCCGTGAGCCCATAGAACACTTGGTAGTTCGTCTGCCCACAAACCTTTGGCTCGGTCTAATCGTGCTTTCAGTCCACGGAGGATGGCTCTGTTCATTACTTCTGTTTGGCCATTTGCCTGCAGGTGTGCGACCGACGTGAAGTTCTGACTAATTCCCATACTTTGGCACCATTCTTGGAACTTGATATCTTCGAACTGTTTGCCGTTGTCGGAGATCAGTACCCGAGGTAGCCCGAAGCGACATACAATGTTCTTCCAAAAGAAGTTCTGTATGTTTTGGGCTGTAACTATTGCAAGGGGTTCAGCTTCTATCCACTTTGTTAAGTAATCTACCGCCACCACTAGGAATTTTCTCCCGCCTGTCGCTGGTGGGAATGGCCCCAGGAGGTCGATGCCCCATTGGGCGAAGTTGCCATGGGCTGGTGAGGTATTTGAGGTCGGTAGTGGGCTGATGGTGGATGTTGGCATGCTTCTGACACTTGTCGCATTTTCTGACGAGCTCGATTGCCTCTGTCTTCATCGTTGGCCAGTAATATCCTTGTCGAAGTGCTTTTGGGGCGAGGGCTCTGCCCCCCAGGTGTCCGCCGCACAAGCCTTCATGGGTGTCGCGGAGTACCAACTCGGCTTCGGTTGGGCGCAAACATCGCAGGTAGGGGAGCGTATAGGATTGTCGGTACAACCGTTCGTCTACCATGACGTATTTGGCTGCCTGGCGCTGCACCCTCTTGGCCGCGTTACGGTCCGCGGGGAGGGTTCCATCTAGCAGGAAGCTCGCGAGTGGGTCGATCCAGCTCAGCTCTGCTTCAGTGACGGGAGCGACCTGTTCTGCCCCATCGAGAATGCTGGGCCGAGGTAAGTCCTCTACATACACGGTTCTCCTAGCATTGTGGCTCGTGCTAGCTAGTCAGGACAGGGCGTCGGCCTCAGTGTTCTTTGACCTCGGGATTTGCTTGATGAAGTGTGACTAGAAGTTGAGCAGAGCCTCCTTTACTTTTGCCAAATATGCAATCATTGTGAGCTCGCGCGCTTCGTATTCGCCTGTAACTTGGTTGACCACGAGCTGGGAATCACTGTAGATAACCATGTGCTTTGCTCCAACCTTGTGCGCTAGGTTTAGCCTGGCTATCAGTGCCTCGTACTCCGCCTCATTGTTGGATGCCGCGAACTCAAAGCGTAGTGCGTATTCCAGTTTTGTTCCGCTCGGGCCACGTAGCACTATTCCAGCCCCGCTGCCTTGTTGGTTCGAGGAGCCATCTACGTGAAGGATCCAGGTCTCCTCATCCCAGTTCGCGCTTGGTCTAACTAGGAGGGATGCCACACTGGCTGCTACTTCATGGGGTTCAGACTCGTTTGGCTTGGGAGCTCCGAGTTCGCCCGAACTGGGGATCTCGGGCTCGACCGGCTCAGGGACTTCGAGGCTAAACGTGCATTCTGCGATAAAATCTGCCAAGGCTTGGGCCTTAATGGCAGTTCTTGGCTTGTACTAGAGATCGTACTCACTGAGTTCGATGGCCCACTTCGTCAGCCGGCCGGAAACCTCGGGTTTGAGTAAAACTTGTCTCAGAGGTTTGTCGGTCAGGACGATGACGGTGTGAGCCTGGAAGTACGGGCGGAGTTTCCGTGCTGCTACCACCAGTGCATACGCTAGCTTTTCTATCTGTGGGTACCTTGTCTCTGCTCCCTGCAAGATTTTACTAACATAATATATGGGTCGTTGGACCCGGTCTGCTTCCTATACTAGTACCGAACTGACCACCTCATCGCTAGCCGAGAGGTACAGTTCTAAGACTTCGCCTTCCTCGGGCCGAGCTAAGGTTGGCACACTGGTGAGGTAACCTTTTAGCTCGTCGAACGCGAGCTGACAGTCTTGGGTCCATTCGAACCCTTTGCCTTTGATTGCTTTGAAAAAGGGTAGGCAGTGATCTGCCGACTTGGACATGAAGCGGCTTAGAGCGGCTATGCGGTCGTTTAGCCTTTGGACTTCTTTTATTTTCCGAGGTGGTCTCATATCTAGGATGGCTTTTATTTTGTCCGGGTTGGCCTCGATACCGCGTCGATTGACAACGTAGCCTAGGAATTTGCCCGAGGTGACGCCAAAGACACATTTGTTGGGGTTCAATTTCATGCTAAACTGACGCAGGATTTGGAAGACAGAGTCTAAGTCTTTTATTAGTTCTTGTGAAAACCGTGTCTTGACAACCATGTCGTCTACATAACACTCTACCTTTGTGCCGATCAGGGGCCGAAACAGCCTATTTACAAGTCTTTGGAAGGTCGCCCGGCATTTTTTAACCCGAAGGGAATGACCTTGTAACAGTATAGACCGAACTCGGTTATGAAGCTGGTTTTTTCCTCGTCGGACTGGTCCATCCGGATTTGGTTGTAGCCTGAGTAGGCATCCAGGAAGCTTAGCAATTCATGTCCCAAGGTCGCGTCCACTAGGCGGTCGATCCTAGGAAGGGGGAAGCAGTCTTTCGGGCAAGCTCGGTTCAGGTCGGTGTAGTCGACGCACATGCGCCACTTGCCGTTCGCCTTTTTCACCAGCACAGGGTTGGCCACCCAGCTCGGGTAAATGGACTTCCCTTATGAAGTCTGCCGTGAGGAGCTTCTCGACTTCCTCGTCGACCACTTTCCAACGCTCTGGGGCTAAGTTCCGTTTCTTCTGTCTAACGGGTTTGACTAAAGGGTCAGTGTTAAGTTTGTGAGTTATAAGACCAGGGTCAATACCGGGCATATCGGCCGCGGACCATGCAAAAATATCTAAATTTTGGAGTAAAAAACTTACCAGTTCGGTCCGTAGGGGTTCTTTCACGGAAGCACCAATCTGGAGTGCGCGAGCTGGGTCCGTAGGCGAGGTCGGGATCGCGACTGTTTCTTCTGTGGGCGAGGCTCGTTCTTCGCCTTGTTCCCCGGGCCGCTCCAGATCGAGGTCGCCGGCCGCCTTGGTCTTTCCCTTTAGGGCGGCAATGTAGCACTTGCGGGACTCAAGCTGGTCACCCCGCGCTACCCCCACACCGAAGTCCATAGGGAACTTCATGGCCAAATAGTAGGTGGAGACCACCGCCCGCAGGATATGCGTGATTGGCCACCCTATTATGGCATTGTATGGGGAGGGGGTCGCGACCACCAGGAAGTCGTGGTTGAGTCTGACCGCACAAGGCCACGTGCCGACTTCCACAGGCACCGTTATTTTTCCAAGGGGCCTGACTTCCTCTCCGCTGAAGCCCACCAGGGGAGTGCTTGCGGGCTTTAGTTCGCTCCTTGGCAGCTGTAGCCGATCAAACGCCGATTTGAAGAGGATGTCCGCCGAGCTGCCCGAATCTATGAGTACGCGCCTAACCTCGAAGTCGCTGATCCTTAGTTTAATGACAAGCGCGTCATCGTGAGGGTAGCGAACTCCTCGCGCGTCGTCTTTTGTGAAGAGGATTGGCTCTTCGGTCTTTGGCCTTTCCAGAGGGTTCCACTCCTCGAGGACCGCTTCGTGAACTGAAGTCCGGGCTGCCGCCGATGTACACCCCGCTACCACCGAACCTCCCACAATTACATGGATGGTTCCCCGAATTGGCCTCTCTGCCGGAGGCTATCGCTGCATCGGTTCGGCAGGCCTGCTGCTAGTTTCGAGGGCATCCTTTTCGTGCTCGCCTGGCCGATCCGCTTTATTGCTATTATTGTTGTGTTGTACAAAGTTTCTTAAGTATCCGTGACGGATGAGCCCCTCTATTTCGTCTCGGAGGTTATTGCACTGCTCGGTGCTGTGACCATGGTCCCTATGGAAACTACAATACAAATTTTTGTTTCTTTCGTTCGGATTTCCCTTTAGGCGAGGTGGCCATTTCACGTACGGGGCGTCCTTGATCGTCATTAAGATCTCGGTCCGCCTCGTGTTCAGTGGCGTGTAATCCGTCCAAACTGGCAGGGGAGCTCGGAATGACTGGTTCGGTTTTGGGTCCCGGGCCGGGTTTTTTCGGTCAGCTGAGTTAGAGGGCTCACCATCCCTCTTTCTTTTCTTGTTTCCGCCCTCGGTTCGTTGGTTGATTTCCTCCTCCGTCCTCATGAACTTGTCTACGAGCTTGAGGAACTCGGCCACGGTCGCGGGCTGGTTGGCTACCATGTGCCATTTGAACTCCTTGTGCGTCACCCCTCTTTTTGCTGCGGCAAGCTGCACCGCGGGGTCTAATCGTGGTATCTGTAAGCATGCTTCATTGAATCGTTTGATGTAGCCCCGTATGGGTTCTCCTTCCCTTTGGACTACCCCGAAGATGCTTTCCTCTGCTATGGAGCACCGTTTGTTGGTGACAAAGTGTGCAGTGAAGACCTGCACGAACTGAGCCCAACACTTTATCGACCCGGGGGCCAGGTTCCTGTACCAAGTGTGGGCTACCCCCTTGAGGGTGGTGGTGAAAGCCATGCACATGCATGATTCGCTGGCTCTGGCGAGGTGCATTTGGGACTGGAAAGCGTCAACGTGGTCGTTGGGGTCGAAGGACCCGTCATACTTGTTTAGAGGCGGGAGCTTGAAATCTCTAGGCAGGGGGACTGCCAGGAGTTCTGACGCGAGGGGGGAAGGAACTGAGAGAATCGGGGCAACTCCTACCTCATCCGAGCTCGTCTCGCCTTTGCCTCTGAGCTCTGACAGGACGCGGGTGGTGGTTCGTCGACCTCGACGGCGCCTTCGCTGCTGAGTGGGCCTTGTACTGGCGCTGCTGGCCTCCGTGTTGCCGAGCTCGATGGGCCCGGAGTGCTGGTAGTCCGCTGCTGCCAGTGCGCCGAATCGGTTTTCCACGAGTGGGAACTCCGGTTTGGAGCCCCGAGGTGCCGATCTCGCGGGCGAGGTTCCCGACCCGCCTGCGAGCTGCGAGGCGGGGATGACTTTTCTCTCTCTCTGGCCTAGGGACGAGGCCTGGCTGTTTGGGGGGATCTAGGGCCTGGAGGCCTTTCCTTGGTGGAGGTGTCCATCCTGCGGAGAGGCCTTGACTGGCTTCGGAGCAGGGTGGCGAGGTGGAAGTAGTGGTTGGTTCGGTGGCAGTTGGGGGAACTGCTGTTGATAGTGATACTGGGAGAGGTTGTGCAACACTTGGTGCTGGTGAAGCTGGTGTTGCTAGAATTGTTGCATCTGGGCTTGCATTGCCCGCAGCATTAGGTCGTCCAACCGATTTTGGCTAGTTGCCAGGGGGACGGTGGTTGGTTCAGTGAAGGTAGTTTCGATGGGGAGAGGAAAGGGGATGTTTGTGGCAGGTAGGTTTACTGGCGCCACTGCTTGTGGCGTATTCAGATTGGGAATTCCGTCCACCAAGAGGGGGATGGTGAACTGCCCAACACACACCACAAGAACTTGAGACTGTTCCCCGGTGGTGTTTGTCTCTGTGCCGCGTCCGGCGTTGCTGCAGGAGGCCATGAGTATTGAGTTTTTCAAAGAAGAAGAAAGGGGTATGAAAGTTTTGGAGGGAGGCCTTTTGAAGCGTTCCCATAGACGGCGCCAATTGATGGTGCACAATCCGGCCGATCTTAGCTGTCAATGATCTTGCCTCTGAACTGAGTGGCAGGGACCTGAAACGGAAGGAGAAGAGAAGCTCCGGGGAGAACCCGGCGTAAGGGCTCCGAAGCTCAAGTTAGAGTCTTTCAAAGGAAAGATAGACCAGATAGCGCAAAAGTTAGCATACCTCGTTCCTGGGGGGTAGGAGCCTTTTATAACCACCTCGCGCACTCACTTCCAGGCTTCCGTCAGATCGGGCATGATTACTTCTGAACTCCTGCCAGTTCGGATGTCATTTCCTCTGGCCGGACAGAACCGCCACTACTCCTTTTGTCGGAGCCGTCTCTGCGGCTAGTAACGACGGTGGCAGGTGGCGGTAGCAGGAGGCCATTTGAAGTGCGGCTGTCAGGCGTCAGATCCCAAATCAGTCAGGTGCGTCGCCCTTGGATACGGACGTCCTTGGCGTCAGGTACGTTTGGTCAGCCTGGTGTTTCGGAAACGAAGTGTTGGAGTGGTGAGCGAGATGTCTTGAGTTCCATTTGGGGAGTGTTTCGAGTTGCCATGGGCCAGCTCAGGTCACAGCTTTGTGAGGCTTGGGGCCCAATATAGTTCGTGCTCCTTGCAGGGAGCTCGGGTTCTCAGTAGGGAGCTCGGGTTCTTAATAGGGAGCTCGGGTTCTTAATAGGGAGCTCGGACTCTTAATAGGGAGCTCGCTCTTAATAGGGAGCTCGCTCATAATAGGGAGCTCGGACTCCTAGTAGGGAGCTCGGACTCTTGGTAGGGAGCTCGGGCTCCTAGTAGAGCGGTCTGGAGTTCGGGCTCAGTAGTGAGCTTGGACTTGCTTTCGGTGTTCGCTTTGGGCGCTGAACTGTCCCGAGTTGCTTTGTTTTTGCCACGTGTCGGGTGATTGCGAGGTCGGGCCAAATTCCCCTTCATCAATAACTAAGTGGGAGAATTAAATAACTAAAATTTAAAAGAACAAGAAAGCAATAGCAAATTCAACTAACAAGATGTAATCAGTCTTACCAAATTCTGATTCAAGGGTTCGGGTTAGTCAATTGGCTATCGATCATAGGTAGACTTTGGTGGACTTGCAATTCAAGCATTTAACCTTAAATTTATTAGGATAGCCATAATAAACCTTGTGTTTTCCTAATTCAGCTAACCAAGCCTAGCATTCGATCAACACTTATCACTAATCGACTGGGTATGATAGCGTTCCATATCAACTAGTGATAGCATTAAGCTTTGTGAAAACAGTTAAACCAAAATAACAATAATTGAGATAGCTGCAATTATCTAATCTTGTTCCATCGATTCCCTTTAGGTTAAAACATGTCAATACATTGGTCAAAGGCTGTCACAAACAATTGACCTAGAAAGATATTAACCTAATTGCTACTTGTACCATTATTCGTGACAATTACAAATCATCGAACCATGGATAGCAGTAGGAAAATCAACATTAATTAATTTGTTAGACTAATTAACATTAACATCCAATGAGAATATGCACAAGAACCAATGAATACTTGAACTAAAATGCAAGAAGTTGAATTAAATACAGAATCTCACGATGACACAATCGAACCTCCCCCCTTGAACCAGAAAGGAAAAGCTTAGCTGCTCATGAATTTCGATCCCTCCATTGCTCTGCTTCTCAGTAGGCCGAACTGCTCTTCTTGGTAGCTTGAGTTGCTTGATGATTTCTTGGATGCTTGAGTTATGTTAGAGCTGGTCCGCCCCCCCCCCCCCCCCCCCCTTTATATAGCTGAGGGACAGGGCTGTTTTCCAACTCCTTCTAGGAGATTAACCTTAGCTTAGAAAGTCCTTATCTGTTTTGAACTAATCCTATCCTATCTCTTTTCTAGTGATCTAATCCAATTTTCTTATCTTTATAGGATTACATTCAAAACTTTAGATCTGATAAGACTCTCTCTCAGGAGATTACATTCGAAATTGGGACTCTTGGCTCTTGAATTCGAGTTGGGCTGCTACAAGGCTCTTCTGCGAAATGGGCTTCAACTGTGAAATGGGCCTGGCTGCGAACTTGCTCCGACTTCGGCCCCAGTTTCGTATTCGATTCGGACCGAATCTATCAAAACCAAAAACATAAAAGTTGTGGACCTTTCTTTCATCTTTCTGATGCCTCTTGAATTGTCCAATTCGGCATCAGGAATTGAGAGTTATGCCCAGATTACTGACTGTTGCCGAAACTGTGCAAAATCATCCGAATTGCCCTGTTTTCTTCCAATTGCCTTCTTTCTTGCCCTGAATCGAAATATAAGAGTAATGAGTCCATTTAAGTGCTAAATAAATGTAAAAGAGTGAATATTAGGGGATAAAAATAGGGTTTTTTTGGCAGCCAATTGGTGTGTCCGAAAGCGTGTCATTAACCACTTCGGAACACCAGTTTTAATATTTATAATTTTTTTTCCGATTCTCAAACAATTACAAATGTAGTAAATGGTGAGAATGGGTCATATCAACATGGAAGCGAGGGAAAAATTGTTATTTACTTAAATCCAGGAAAGAGAACACAACTGAGAGTTGTAGAAACACAAAATTTAATTAAATAAACTGAAATTCATTAAAATAAAATTCATAGTGTTGGAAGTAAAAAGTGTAGAAAACTACATAAGTAATAGAAATAAATAAATAAAAGGAATGGAATAAAAAGTCTGTAATCCGATCAGAGGTAGTAGTCTTCGGATCTCTCCTTTGACCCTCGAACTTCTCGAGCTAATCCTTCCGTCTTACCTGGCCGAATTCTAGATCTGCAGAAAAAAAAAAACAAAAAAAAAAAAAAAACAAAAAAAAAAAACAAAAAAAAAAACAAAAAAAACAAAAATCAAACTGTATGAAAGTAAATTATAGAAAGGAAAAAATTGGAACTGGAAATGAAAGAACATAAATTAAATCTAATACTAATGGTTGGGATCCAAATCCTGAGGTGGCAGTAGTGCCTTAGGCAAACTATAAGCAAGAACCCCTCCTCTTGCCTGGGTGCCCTCCTCTTCCTCTTCCTCTACCCTTGAACTTCTCAAGATTAGCCTTCCATCTTACCTAGGGGTAGAATCCAACCCCTTCTCAGGATCCCTTGGGTCCTTTTGTAGAGAATGATGGACACAACTAGGATTAGAGAGAAAGAGGGTGGCGGCAGCTAGGGTTTATAATGAAGGGTTAGGATGGTTCTAGGGTGATCCTAAGAATCAGAAGAGAAGGAGAGGGTGCCCAATATTATGTAGGGCTGAGATTTGGGCACCCAAAAATGGAGGGTGGAGATTAAAGTGCCTAGGGTTGAAAGGTGGAGATTAATAGGAGTGGGTGGTGCCCTAGAGTGGATGACTGAGATAGAAAGTGGAATGGAGGGCTGAGATCTAATGACTAGGGGCTGAATGGTGAGGATTAAAAGTTAGGTGGCGCCCTAGGGTTAAAAAGCTAAAAAGAGTGTGCCCTAAAATGAATGGTGGAGATTAGAAGGGATGGAAGGTGGAGATTGAGTAGCTAGAGGCAGCTAGGGTTTGCTAAGGATACAAAGAATGAGCTAGAAGGCACCCTAAGGTTTGCTAAGGATGAAAAGAATGAACTAGAAGGCACCATAGGGTTTGCAAATGAGAGGGGAGCATGTTAATACATTAGGAGGGGCGCCATTCTGGGTTTAGCAGATAGAAGGCACCATCCTGTTCTCGGTTTTTCACAAAAGCTCCCCCTCTCTCAGCTGGACTTCATACCAACTGAAGGGATGAGAGATCCATCCTAAGGGGTGAATTTTAAAAATTTTTCTCTCCCTTCAACTGGGAATCGTATTCCCTATTTAGAAAATCATATTTTCAAGGATCAATCTTGAACCATAAACTAAACCAGATCTGAACCAAAAATAATGGGAGAGGAATATACCTGATACAGAGATGTAATATCTCCCAATGGAGGTGTTCACGCCCAAGGAAGAATCCAAAGACCGCTCCCACTGAAGATGGCGCAGTGCAGGGTGGAGCAGAATCAGCAACGTTCTTCCAAAAGAACTTGACCCTTCTTAAGGATCAACTGGACGACTTGAGTACAGCTCCAACCAATCTTTTCCCTAAAAGATTGAAATCAAGATCCAATCTTGATTGCTCCCAAGAACTAGAGATCGAACTGAAGGAATGGCAAAAGCAGGAAGGTGGCGGCAGGAGAGAATTCGCAGTATGCAGGAAATCTCTCAATCTCTCTTTCTTCAAAGAGAAGAATGCTATGGATGTTGTTGTGTAGTAGGCTGCCGCCCCCTTCCCCTTTTATAATCTCAAAAGGGATCAGCTCCTAATCAGATTAGGAGCTGCTAATCCAAATCATATTTGGGTTAGAAGTCCCTTAGTGATAAGGGATAACCCTTATCTTATCTGCAGATAAGATCAGCTGTCTCCTAATCTAATTAGGAGGTTTCCAGATCTAAATCCAATTTAGATCTTGGACTCTCTGAGTGGATAGGGTCTAAGCCCAATCCTTTCAGCTGACCCTCTTTAGAATTCGCCCCCTTTAAATGACTGATCAAATCAGCCCAGTTCGAAATGGGCTTAAGGCCCATTAAGGTTATGTACTCAAAAACCTTCCAAATTGCTGCCCAGTTGGGCTTCCTTGTATGGCGTGGGACCCAAGCATTGATCTACACATCAGCCACATGGGTTCAGCCCAGCCTTTGTTACAAGGCCTGGCCGAATGCACTGCTGAAGACAGTGTACCCCCTGAAACCCATCAAATGAGCTCTATGGGTCCAACACTTACACTAAGTGGTCCCTGGGCCAAGCCACCTTGTAACACCCAGGGACTGTGGGCAGATGCAAGATTAGCCCATCAGGTGTTATCCTCAATGGTCTTACACTTAACCTCTCAGCCCATAATGATCATACACTGCCCGACAAGAGAGGACCTCTCCCTCGGCTGCAAGGAACAGTGTTGCACTCTCCACTTAAATGGATCCCGGGAATTAAAACCTTCTTGCAAATAATTTAGAAACCATACATATATACTTTTATATCTTATATAAAATATATTTTGCAAAACAAATCTCAACGGTTGAAATCGGCTGCCGGCAGTCTTGGTTTCCATCAGTGAGAGTGCATCCCCGATCATTACCTTTGTCCGACAAAGGGGCTGATCCTGTCACTATGATCACCCACTGAGATGAATTCTCAGACTGTCCCAACATACCTAGGTTTTGACCCCCGCTAAGGATCTCACTGATTGGTACATCAAAGATAGCCCAATCCGACACCTAGTGCAGTATCATAATCGAGTCTAGGGGTCGGGTGTAACTTTCCAGTTTTGCCCATCAATCTCCAAGGTCTAGGGCAATACTGGAAATCTGGTACAGTTCATAGGTTCAACGAATCCTACACTGTATGTGCCTAGGGTCTCACCCTGGCAGCTGAGACAAGCCACCCCAACCGACTTGGTGGCACTACAATGTCAGCCTTGTCAGGATAGGTCTCCCCAGACCGACCCACTGGCTATGAACATTCTAAACTAACACGAGGGAAACATACCAAGGGAACATGAATCAAATATGTATCTTTATTCATTTACAATAAACTCATAAAGTACATCATTCTGATTGAAGCTAAGGGCATACAAAACTGTCTAACAGCTCCCACTTGCACTTAGGTCCAATCAGGTACTAGCCAGAGTCCCATGCTTTCCACGTGTTTCTCAAACACTTTCTATGATAGTGGGTTTGTCAATGGGTCAGCTACATTTTCCGCTGACGCTACCTTCTGAATCAGGACGTCCCCTCTACCAACAATCTCCCGCAGTACGTGGTACTTCCTCTCAATGTGCTTCGACTTCGAGTGGGCTCGTGGCTCCTTAGCCTGAGCAATGGCTCCATTGTTGTCACACAACAATGGGATGGGTGATGTGCTGGACGGAACAACTCCCAACTCGTGAACGAACTTCTTCATCCACACAGCTTCTTTGGCAGCCTCACTTGCGGCAATGTATTCGGCCTCGGTCGTGGAGTCTGCAGTGGACCCCTGTTTGCTGCTTTTCCAGCAAACAGCACACGATCCTATCGTGAAAACATATCCAGATGTAGACTTTCTATCATCTGGGTCTGACTGGAAATCGGCATCTGTAAACCCCTGGATCTGTAGTGAGCTACCGTCGAACACCAGACAAAACTCTTTTGTTCTTCAAAGGTACTTAAGTATGTTTTTCACAGCAGTCCAATGCTCCTGCCCTGGGTTGGCCTGAAATCTGCTTACTACACTCACTACCTGAGCTATGTCAGGACGAGTGCACAGCATGGCATACATGATGCTCCCTACGGCTGAGGCATAAGGAACGTCTTTCATGCCATCAATCTCCTTAGAAGTCTTAGGAGACATCTTCTTGGAGAGAGTGACTCCGTGCCTGAAAGGAACATTTCCTTTCATGGAGTTTTCCATGCTGTATCTCTTGACTATTTTGCCAATGTAAGCAGATTGGGATAATTCTATTATCCGCTTCGATCTATCTCTATAGAGTCGAAGACCCAGTATATAGGAGGCTTCTCCAAGATCTTTCATGGAGAATTGCTGTGAAAGCCATACTTTCACCGTAGTTAACATTCCTACATCATTCCCAATGAGTAGAATGTCATCTACATATAGAACCAAGAAGGTAACCTTATCCCCACTGTACTTCCAGTAGACACAGGGTTCATCCGGATTCTGCTCGAAGTCAAACGTTTTGACAGCAGAGTTAAAACGGATGTTCCAACTTCTAGAAGCTTGCTTAAGTCCATATATGGATCTATTAAGTTTACATACCATGGTTTCCTGACCTGCAGCAACGAAGCCTTGCGGCTGCTGCATATAGATATCTTCAGCAAGATCTCCATTCAGGAATGCAGTTTTGACATCCATCTACCAAATCTCATAATCATGGTATGCTGCTACAGCTAGCAAGATCCTAATGGATTTAAGCATGGCCACAAGCGAAAAGGTTTCCTCATAATCTATGCCCTCTTTTTGAGTGTACCCTTTCGCCACCAGACGAGCCTTCAAATTGAGTCCATCTCTGCCCTCATGACCTCCACCCACTTCTGGGAATCTATGTCCAACATAGCATCCGCGTAAGTCACGGGATCCTCCTCACTAGTCAAGGTTTCCACCAGGTAACTATCCTGGTCATAACCATAACGGACTGGTGGCCTGGATGCCCGAGTGGATCTTCTAAGTTGATCACTACCTGGAACTTGTGGGACATCTCCCACTGCTCCTGAGCTCTCCTCTTCAAGAACAACTTCCTGACGATGGGTGTCCAGGATATAATCGGTTTCCAAGAATTGTGCATTTCGACTGCAGAACACTTTCTGCTCACTTGGGTCATAGAAAAGGTAACCTACAGAGCCTTTTGGGTAGCCTACAAATAGGCAATGGCTGGTTATGGATTCCAACTTGTCTGCACTCGTTCTTTTAACGTGTGCTGGACAACCCCAAATCTTCAAGTGTCTGACACTTGGTTTCTTTCCGGTCCAATGTTCATATGGAGTATTCGGAACCGATTTGGTTGGAACCCGATTCAGCACGTATATCGCAGTCTCTAATGCGTAACCCCAAAAGGATGTGGGTAACTCTGAGTGTATGAGAAGTGACCGGACCATATCTAATAAGGTCCTATTCCTCCTCTCTGAAACACCGTTAAGTTGTGGTGTAGCAGGAGGAGCTAATTGTGATACTATCCCATTGTCCTTTAAGTAGTCCCTGAATTCGTCAGAGAGATATTCGCCACCTCGATCGGATCGAAGGGCTTTAATTTCTCTCCCTAACTGTTTCTCGACCTCTTGTCTAAACTCTTTGAACTTTTCAAAGGATTCAGACTTGTGTCTCATTAGGTACACGTAACCATATCGTGAAAAATCATCTGTGAAGGTGATGAAATACACGTGTTGATTTCGTGTCCTAACACTCAGGGGACCACATACATCAGTATGTATTAGGTCAAGTGTGCCTGTACATCTTTCAGGCTTACCACTAAATGGCCGTCTCGTCATCTTGCCTTGTAGGCAAGGCTCACAGGTGGGAAGATCTTCTACAGCTAGAAAATCCAAAGGACCATCCTTTACCAACCTTGTGATTCGGTCAACACCGATGTGGCCAAGTCGGTAATGCCACAGACACGTGGGATTAACTGTATCACGGGCTCTCTTCTTGGGGTTTTCAACCGACGTAGTTTCGGTTATGTTAGATTCTAGAGAAGGATGTAGAACATAGAGACCGTTCTCCAGTTCCCCGTATGCGATGAATCTGTTGTTTCTTTTAATAGTAATCGTATTACTTAAGAAGACAGAATAACCATCTGCACACAGTTTTGAGACAGAAATCAAATTTCTTCTTAAATTTTGTACATAAAGACAATCTTTTAGTACAATTTTTCCTTCTCTAAAATATAATTCCACGGTTCCTATGGCCGCGGATGCAACAGTTGCAGTAGTCCCCAAGTAGAGTGTGACTTCTCCTTCACTCAGCCTTCTGCTTACCTTGAACCCCTGCAGTGAGTTACACGCATGAGTTAAAGCCCCGGAGTCAATACACCAGGACACAGAAGCTACCAATAAATTGGTTTCTATAACACAAGTTTCGAAGTTACCTTTCTTGGATTCCAGGTAGGCAGGACAATTCCTTTTCCAGTGGCCGGTCTTCTTGCAGAAGTGACAGGCATCTGATGCCTTGTCCTTCCTCTGTTTCTTGGGTTTGGCAGCCTTTTTCTGGGGCTTTCTCTTCGCCTTCCTTTTCTTGCCCGATTTGCCAGTTTCAACAAGCATGGCAATGGGCTCATCCTTTTTAATCAATTCTTCGGCCATCTGCAACATATTGCTGAGTTCCTGCAAGCTAACGTTCAGCTTGTTCATGTTGTAGTTCATGATGAATGGATTAAAGGATGGAGGCAGAGAGTTGAGAATAGCATCGATCTGAGTCACCAGATCCAGCCCGGATCCAAGAGCCTCTAGTTCGTTGATATACCCCATCATCCGGAGACAATGGTCGTGAACTTGTTGGCCCTTGGTCATCTGCGCGGTCATGAACTGTTTCAAGACCTTCTGCCGAGTAGAACGATTATGCTCTTCGTACATTGTCCTAAGACTGTCCAATACGTCTTTAGCAAGTTCGATCTGATCGAACTGCCTCTGAATTGGATTGTCCAAGGAGGCAATGATATAGCAGCGGGCAAGGGAGTTTTTCTCCTCCCATTCTTGGTATTCTCTTCTTCGGGCCTCAGAAGCCCTATCTCCCGGACGGTCCGGGGCAGGATTCTTGGCTACCTTGTCCAATCTCTCAGAGGTCAAGACCAACATAAGGTTCCTGTACCAGTTAGCATAGTTTGGGCCTTTCAACTTGTTATCATCAAGTAGCTTTGCAAATGATCCGTTTGCCATTTTCTGATAAAAGAGCAAACATCAGTCCACGACCTAATTTGATTCATGTTCATTTCATAGATATGGATTTTAATCTACGATCCATTTCCATTTATTCGTCTCTGAGATTTCCCTCCTTTCTCAGTGACGGAGACTACGGGTTGTCTCTGGAAATGTGGGAAATCACATAGGGTGCATGAGGCCAACTGTTTCAGCTGCATAACCCCACCACCTTTCTATGAAGGATCATATCCACTCATCATATGAGTTTTCCCTTTGGCCTCTGTCAGACAAGGTTCAGAGCCGTTTTCAGGTAAACCTTTCTGTCCAGTGAGTGCTTACCCATCATATTCGTGAACGCCAAGGTACCGTGAGAGAGTTCCCATTTTCTGGTGAAGCCCCTCCCACATCGGTCTATGACGCCCCTATCATCTTATGAAACACTTAGACAAGCCCAACAGCAAATGGATAGCCCATTTTCTGGTGCGTTTCCTCATTACTGAAGGACCCATCCTCGTGCTAATGATGGAAGGCCTTTAGAGAGTTCATCATATGAATCTCCCTATCACATGCACTCATATTATCTGGAGGGAACAGATAATTACGCCCTAGTTTTATCTTTAGGTCAAACCAAAGTGGCTCCCACTGACTTTCATAAAGCCAGATTTTGGTGGGCCTAAATCGGCTAGGGTTCCGCACGAGACCTCATGATGAGGTGTGGGGCCCACCACTGAGGGAGGTCATCCAATGACCAAAAGGGACACCATGGCAATGATGTGCATTTAGCCATGGTGTGCGAAAGAGCCACTATCGATTGAGCATGGGCCAAGTACTTATGGCCCATGTACGTAGCACATCACACATCCATACATCACATGCAGGGATAAATTGATCCAATCAATTAATTATCTGTAAAGCCCATTTGAAGCCCATTTTAAATCCATAATATTAACCATTAACATTATCTAGGTATATGGGCCGAACGGTTCAACCCATATAGCTTTAAGGGTTAAGTGGGCTTTTAGCAGTTTTAACTATTTAAAACTGGGCCTTTACAGGTTGGGCCGAATTAACCATTTAATTAAACATCAATCCTCAGGCCCATTAGTGGGAAAATTAGGGCTGACTTTCAGCCTTGATTAAACCCTAGATTTGGTCCAAACAGTTTGAACCAATCTTGGTTCGAATGGGTCTAGGGTTTGATTTCTAATTAAATCTTTAATTCAAGAAAATAATCTGAAATTAATTACTGATAAAAGAAAAACAACAATCAGTCAATCAGGGCTGTTCGTACAACCCATCCTGCAAAACAGAGGTTAGATCATAGAATGCCGTTTCACAAACTGCAAATCGTAGATGGCGATTCTCCCATCTGCGAAATCTTCTTCTCTACGAAATCTCCCTTTCTGCGCCGCCATCTTCGATCCATAATTAAAATAATTAGAAATCCTATTTCTATTAATAATTACAACAGATCGAATACCTATACATTGAGTCTAGAAAATAAAAAAAATTATTTACAGACCAAATGTAATAAATAAATCAAGAAACTGCAAATCTTGCAAGTTCCCTGCACAAACCAAGATTTCGATCTCCTCTTGTACGAACAGCCCATAAATCAAGAAAATCATAAAGAACAATTCTAAATAATAATCAGATTTATATAAAATTAATTTCAGATTATTCGCCCATTAATTTTGGGAACAAAATTTCCCAAAACCCATATCTGCGCAAATCGGGTAGAACACCTTCTGCCCATTTGCACAGGTTCAGATCTGAAACAAACTGGTTCAAGATTTGAACCATGGCTCTGATACCACTGAAGGGATGAGAGATCCATCCTATGGATGCCCAAAGATTGCGGAATAAGGGGCGAATTTTAAAAATTTTTCTCTCCCTTCAATTGGGAATCGTATTCCCTATTTAGAAAATCATATTTTCAAGGATCAATCTTGAACCATAAACTAAACCAGATCTGAACCAAAAATAATGGGAGAGGAATATACCTGATACAGAGATGTAATATCTCCCAATGGAGGTGTTCACGCCCAAGGAAGAATCCAAAGACTTCTCCCACTGAAGATGGCGCAGTGCAGGGTGGAGCAGAATCAACAACGTTCTTCCAAAAGAACTTGACCCTTCTTAAGGATCAACTGGACGACTTGAGTACAGCTCCAACCAATCTTTTCCCTAAAAGATTGAAATCAAGATCCAATCTTGATTGCTCCCAAGAACTGGAGATCGAACTGAAGGAATGGCAAAAGCAGGAAGGTGGCCGTAGGAGAGAATTCGCAGTATGCAGGAAATCTCTCAATCTCTCTTTCTTCAAAGAGAAGAATGTTATGGATGTTGTTGTGTAGTAAGCTGCCGCCCCCTTCCCCTTTTATAATCTCAAAAGGGATCAGCTCCTAATCAAATTAGGAGTTGCTAATCCAAATCATATTTGGGTTAGAAGTCCCTTAGTGATTAGGGATAACCCTTATCTTATCTGCAGATAAGATCAGCTGTCTCCTAATCTAATTAGGAGGTTTCCAGATCTAAATCCAATTTAGATCTTGGACTCTCTGAGTGGATAGGGTCTAAGCCCAATCCTTTCAGCTGACCCTCTTTAGAATTCGCCCCCTTTAAATGACTGATCAAATCAGCCCAGTTCGAAATGGGCTTAAGGCCCATTAAGGTTATGTACTCAAAAACCTTCCAAATTGCTGCCCAGTTGGGCTTCCTTGTATGGCGTGGGACCCAAGCATTGATCTACACATCAGCCACATGGGTTCAGCCCAGCCTTTGTTACAAGGCCTGGCCGAATGCACTGCTGAAGACAGTGTACCCCCTGAAACCCATCAAATGAGCTCTATGGGCCCAACACTTACACTAAGTGGTCCCTGGGCCAAGCCACCTTGTAACACCCAGGGACTGTGGGCAGATGCAAGATTAGCCCATCAGGTGTTATCCTCAATGGTCTTACACTTAACCTCTCAGCCCATAATGATCATACACTGCCCGACAAGAGAGGACCTCTCCCTCGGCTGCAAGGAACAGTGTTGCACTCTCCACTTAAATGGATCCCGGGAATTAAAACCTTCTTGCAAATAATTTAGAAACCATACATATATACTTTTCTATCTTATATAAAATATATTTTGCAAAACAAATCTCAACGGTTGAAATCGGCTGCCGGCAGTCTCGGTTTCCATCAGTGAGAGTGCATCCCCGATCATTACCTTTGTCCGACAAAGGGGCTGATCCTGTCACTATGATCACCCACTGAGATGAATTCTCGGACTGTCCCAACATACCCAGGTTTTGACCCCCGCTAAGGATCTCACTGATTGGTACATCAAAGATAGCCCAATCCGACACCTAGTGCAGTATCATAATCGAGTCTAGGGGTCGGGTGTAACTTTCCAGTTTTGCCCATCAATCTCCAAGGTCCAGGGCAATACTGGAAATCTGGTCCAGTTCATAGGTTCAATGAATCCTACAATGTATGTGCCTAGGGTCTCACCCTGGCAGCTGAGACAAGCCACCCCAACCGACTTGGTGGCACTACAGTGTCAGCCTTGTCAGGATAGGTCTCCCCAGACCGACCCACTGGCTGTGAACATTCTAAACTAACACGAGTCTCATTAAGTGTTCAGTTTAAGGGTATTACACAGAAACATACCAAGGGAACATGAATCAAATATGTATCTTTATTCATTTACAATAAACTCATAAAGTACATCATTCTGATTGAAGCTAAGGGCATACAAAACTGTCTAACACCAACTTCCCCAGTTTTCCACAAAAGTTCTACAGAGACAATCAGAGGTCACAACATTGAATTTAACTGGGAAAAGGGCACACTTTGACTATTCTAAGACCAAAAATACCCCTGAAATTATGCTCTTAAGGCATCAAAATACAGAGTTATCACACCCCCTAACTTAACCATTGCTAGTCCCTTAGCAATGCAGCCTTAAAATTACACTCAGTAAAGAGATCATTCCCATTGCAAGATCATCCCTCAAAAAATTAGCCAAGTATCCTGATTTTAGAATTCTCAAATTTTGTATAGATCAGTATTGGGCTTGAGGGGTTAAACTATCATACTTTGAATATCACAGAAACTTTGCTTAAAAATCTTATTTACCCATCCATTTGCAGACTGTCTTGATAAGCTGAGATTGATTTTTGAAATCAGGTGGGTATTCTTCTTATCATTTTGATAGTGGATTTCTACCCCTGAACTTGATATGCACACTTATTTTTATTGTTTCCTTCCACCATTTGATGCGAACCTCAACACTTGCCTCAGGTGAAGAGACTCGATTACTAAGTCTAGGGTGTCCATTGACCTTTTTTTTTGCAACATTGTTCAGAGTAGTTCACTGTTTCTAACAATTTGAAGAATTTTTGTCTAATTTCTCCATATTTCTCTTCTTATCTTGGTAGAGGCAAACTTGAAAGTATTTTCCAATTTCCAAACGGTTCGGACACTATTCAAATAAGACCAATTTTGACTCCTATCGCTTGCTACCAATTTCTACACAATTCAATATTCTTTTATCAGTTTTCTCAACTTTTTCTATTTGGGAATCTCTTTTAATGGAAAGAATTTTTAATTTTCAGTGAAATTTTAATTCTACATATTTAAAGGCTTAGCTTCTCAATTATTGGTGGGTATCGAATCCAACCAAAGATAAATAGTCTTGCTCGAATTAAATAATTTGTAGATAGTGATGAGCAAGGTCGTCTCCACAGGGATTGGGTGGATTTATTTCCAAGTAAATGAAGTAAGGGGGTTGTAAAGCTAAGGAAAACAAGAAAATAACAAAAAATAATAGAAAATAACAGAAAGCAAAAGATTAAATCGATGGGAGATTGCTTCCGGTTGAAGGGACAAGTTCAGCTTTGATTCTTATCATTGATCCTCGTCTCCACAGGTACTTAAGTATGTTTTTCATAGCAGTCCAGTGCTCCAGCCCTGGGTTGGCCTGGAATCGGCTTACCACACTTACTGCCTGAGCAATGTTAGGGCGAGTGCACAGCATGGCATACATGATGCTCCCTACGACAGAGGCATAGGGAACGTCCTTCATGCCCTCAATCTCTTCAGAAGTCTTGGGAGACATCTTCTTGGAGAGAGTGACTCTGTGCCTGAAAGGAACATTTCCTTTCTTGGAGTTCTCCATGCTGTATCTTTTGACTATTTTATCAATGTAAGCAGATTAGGATAATCCTATTATCCACTTTGATCTATCTCTATAGAGTCGAAGACCCAGTATATAGGAAGGTTCTCCAAGATCTTTCTTGGAGAATTGTTGTGAAAGCCATATTTTCACCATAGTTAACATTCCTCATCATTCCCAATGAGTAGAAAGTCATCTACATACAAAACCAAGAAAGTAACCTTATCCTCACTGGTCTTCCTATAAACACAGGGCTCATCTGGATTCTGCTTCAAGTCAAACAATTTGACAGCAGAGTCAAAACGGATG
The DNA here is from genome assembly GCF_055504915.1 of Nelumbo nucifera. Classification (NCBI taxonomy): domain Eukaryota; kingdom Viridiplantae; phylum Streptophyta; class Magnoliopsida; order Proteales; family Nelumbonaceae; genus Nelumbo; species Nelumbo nucifera. The sequence goes on from NC_142651.1 coordinate 83,495,517, forward strand.
TTCCAACTTCTAAAAGCTTGCTTAAGTTCATAAATGGATCTATTAAGTTTACATACCATGTGTTCCTGACTTGCAGCAATAAAGCCTTGCGGCTGCTGCATATAGATATCTTCAATAAGATCTCCATTCAGGAATGCGGCTGCTTCATTGCATCATGGAGGGGAATATTTACCTCAACCTTGCGGAATGTCTCAAGAATATCCTTGTCTTGCTCCTCCTTCTTGGATTTTACAAATCGACTAGGAAAAGGTGGAGGGATCACTATGGCTTGGGGCTTTTTACCGCTTGGATCTTAAGTTTGGGGTGGCAGTGCTTCCTTTTCTATTTCCTCTTTAGTTGTATTCTTAGGCACTTCCTTGCTAGGTCTATTTAGCTTCTTTCCACTTCTCAAGGTGATCGCACTAACATTCTGCTTCGGGTTGACCATGGTCTGGGAGGCTAACCTTCCTAATACTTGAGATTCCATTCGACTCATAGCAGTTGCCAATTGGCTTACCTGATTCTCCAGGTTTCGGATTCTTGTCCTTGTCTCCTGTTGAAATTGTTGAGTGTTAGTTGCAAGTGCTTTAACAATTTCATCTAGAGACATACCTATGTTGGAAGATGAATATTGTGGAACCGGCGGTCTAGGTTGATGCTGTTGTTGGAAGCCGAAGGGCTAGGCTCCATAGCTAAGGTTAGGATGATCCCTCCATCCTGCATTGTAGGTATTTGAGTAGGGATCGTATCTCTTTTGTGGGAAGCCTCCAACAACATTGGCTTGTTCATAGGGTTCATCTTGAAGTGTAGGGCACATGTCGGTTGGATGTCCCGTAGTAGAACAAATCCTGCAAGCCTTCACCGTTTCATGTTACCTACAGCCATTTGATGGACAAGAGAGGTCAGACTTGCAATTTGTTGTTCTAGGGAAGAGATGTTTACCTCATTAGCATGGTTTGGTGGAGGGTTGAGCCTATCACTGAACTATTGAGAGTTGGCCGCCATGTTCGAGATCAATTCTCTTAAATGGGTAGGAGTTTTGTTCACCAACACACCTCCGCTTGCTGCATCAATCATACTCCCATCCATCGGCAATAACCCTTCATAGAAATATTGGATAAGGAGCTGGTCTGGAATCTAATGTTGCGGACAGCTGGCACAAAGTTACTTAAATATCTCCCAGTATTCGTAGAGAGTTTCCCCACTGAATTGTCTTATACCATAGATCTCCTTTTTGATGTTAGCAGCTCGGGAGGCAGGGAAGAACTTTTTAAGAAATTGTCTTTTCATATCGTTCCATGTGGTGATAGAACCAGAGGGTAAGTAGTAAAGCCAATCCTTAGCTTTATCAGCTAATGAGAAAGGAAAGGCACGCAACTTGATCTGTTCCTCGGTAACACCTTGAGGTTTCATGCTTAAGCATACTACATGGAATTCTTTTAAGTGTTTGTGGGGATCTTCACCTGAAAGTCCACAAAAAGTAGGAAGTAAGTGTATAAGACCAGATTTGAGTTCGAACGGTACCGCTAGATCTGCATATTCGATGCAGAGAGGTTGTTGGTGCAGATCCGGTAAGGCTAACGCTCTAAGAGTTCTCTCTTTGTTGTTGGCCATGACTTCTTCTTCAGGATGGTTAGATGGCTCAAGCGGCGAACTGTGTTTTCGATGTCGGGATCGTAGTGGAGTTCACCTACATGAGAAGAATGAGGCATAAACCAAGCAAAAGGAAATAAATCTACTTAGGATTCCAATCCCCGACAATGGTGCCAAAATTTGGTGGGTGTTGAATCCATCCAAAGATAAATAATCTTGCTCAAATTAAATAATTTGTAGATAGTGATGACCAAGGTCGTCTCCATAGGGATTGGGTGGATTTATTTCCATGTAAACGAAGTAATGGGGTTGTAAAGCTAAGGAAAACAAGAAAATAACATAAAATAATAGAAAATAATAGAAAGCAAAAGATTAAATCGATGGGAGATTGCTTCCGGTTGAAGGGACAAGTTCAGCTTTGATTCTTATCATTGATCCTCGATGCAAAGATAGATTCATATGTTTATGAATAAATTGGTTATAGCCATTAAAAAGCTCTAACGGCCAGCCTCTACTCGTATTATTCGACAACCAAAACAAGCTCTTTGATTGCTTCTCTTATTAATAGACAGTCCTAAACAAGCTCTCAGGATTTAATCTATTAATAGCATTAAGAGGGGAGAGACCCAATTCTGGTCAGCGATCTCACAAGCTCAGACCGTTTAAACTAGATCATACATTTTCCTAACATAGATCGAAAACTTTTTTGCAATCAATTTTTGTTAGTTGCCACCATGATCGGACCTACCAATCGTATACAAAACTGGAGGTTCAATCGACCATAGATTATTTTCATTGAATGAGCAAGGGGCCCTTCTTGCTTAATCAATAAAAATAATCCTCCCAGTTAATCGCAGAAAATATATGAATACCCATAAACAATGAACTGAAATTAAAAACAATTAGATCTCACAATGTTTATAGAATCAAAGCTTCCCTAACCCTTCAACCAGAAAATAAAACCTTACAGACACTTCATGATGAAATCGCAACTTCCAGATGAGAGGGGGCAAACTCTGCTTCTTCCTCCTTGGTTGTTGATTGCTCTCTCTCAAGGCTGAAGCTCTCTTGGAGGATTTTATGATGGCCCTGGGTGCTAGTCTGCCCCCCTTTATATAGAATTAGGAGGAGGTTGTCTCCTTCTCCTCTAAGGAGTTCTTTCTCCATTGTGAGATCAGTTCTCTAATAGATAATGCTTAGATTAGATCTAATCTACTTCTATCTCCTAGCTGGTAATCCTAATCTCTTTTATCTTTCTAAAAATACAACAGAAAATTGAATCTGATAGGACTCTTTGATGTTTCTTATTCTTGCATGACTAGAATGTTGCAAAGGGACTTGCGCCAAAGGGAAAAATCAATAGGGTTTTCCCGAGGGTTCAAGTTTTGCCAACTATTCTTGAATCAAGAAAAGAAAAACTCTAATCCTAAAAACGACTGGAAATTACGTTGGGTTGCCTCCCAACCAGCGCTAAGTTTAATGTCTTCAGCCAAACACATTTATGCACTTCTCCCATCTACACTCTTAGGCTCACTTTTTTCTTCACATAGACAAGGCTCAAATTGGGTTAACCAAGGGTCAGACAAGGCATCTAAAAGATCGTTCACTACATCTACCTTGAACTCATCTTTCCCTAGGCTTGGATACTTAGTGGCACTAAATACATTTAGCTGGACTTTCTGTTCCCTAAATGAAATGTCCATTTCTCCCGATTTACAGTCAATGTTTGTATTGGCCGTTTCTAGAAATGGACATCCTAAGATTATCGAGTTATGGTTCAGTTCCTCGGTTGGGGTCATGTCTAGGATGATAAAATCCACTAGGAAGTGCCAACCCTCTACCCTGACAATGAAGTCCTCAATAACACCTTGAGGAGTCTTGACTGACCAATCAACAAGTTGCATAATTACCGGGGTAGGTTTTAACTCGTCGATCCTGAACCTATTATAAATAATGGACAGAAGTAGATCTGTACTGGCCCCATGATCCAATAGGGCCTGATCGAAGGTGATTCCAGAGATGACACAACTTACGAGAGGAGCACCCGGGTCTTTCATTTTCCGGGGGAGTTGGTTTAGGAGGACTACACTAACATCTGCCGAGAGCATCACTTTTTGTGGGGCCGATCGTGGCTCCATCATTTGAATACATAGCTCTTCCAAGAACTTGGCATAGGCTGGGACATGTTGGATCGCATCGAGGAGAGGGAAGTTAATATGGACTCCCCTGCTCTCCTCGTTGCAAGTCTCTTTCTTCTTTCGCACCGGCTCGGCTGTGAGTGCAGTTGGAAAGGGAACTATGGGTTGGTTCACTATAGGCTCTTCTTCTAATTTTTCCTTTTTTTTTTCTTCCCCCCCCCCAACTTAGGGTCTTCTTGCTCCTTTTCTTCTTCACTAACTCTCTTTTTCTCATACAGGTCCTCTAAAATTCTCCCACTCCTTAAGGTTGTAATAGCCTTGGTATTTTCAAATTGAGGGTTCTTAGGAGGTGGTTGAATCTGCTATGGAGGAAAACCCGGTGGCTGATTTCTAGGAATCGCAACCGGTTGACTCTGTAGTTGCCCTACTTTTCTCCTTGCCTTGGCTTCGGCTAGCTATCCTATTTGGCTCTCTAATCTATCAATGGACTACTACTGATTTAGGATCAGTTTCTGAAGCTACATGAATTGGTCATCAACTGTACGGGTCTGAGGAGGTTGTGGGTAGGCCTAATAAGATTGAGCTAGTTGATTCCTAGGGTACATCTATTGGAATTGGTTCTGCACTTGTGGCCTCTGAAATTGCTGGGCCATGGAGTTAGATGGATGATACTGTTGTTGGCACTGTGTTTAGGTTTGACATGGTTGAGCTGGTTAAGTCCTAGGGTAATCATTGTACTCACAGTGAGTCTGGGCTTCAGACCACTGAGAGTGCTTATCTGGTAGGGTGGTTTCTTGGACTTGGGCTCTTTAGGTGAAGTTGGGCTGATTTTCCCACCCAGGGTTATATGGGCAAAAGAGAAAGTTAGCATTGGATTGGAAAAATCTGTCGGCTACATGTACTTGGTCTGGAATGACTGGTTGACATGAGCCCACCGCAGGGCACTAGTTAACATGATGGGCCGGTCTTGCATAGATGGAACATGTTGGATAGGATGACAAGGTTGGATATGGGCCACTTTGTTGACAAAATGCAAGGGCTTGATCAAGTCTTTGGGCCATCCTATTAATCCTATCCAGTTGTTGAGATACATGGTTGCAATCTATCTATGGCTCAAGTTGGAAGTAGTTTCCCATTCCACAAACTTCGGCCATTGATTTCATTTTATCTTATTTTGTTTTAACCACCCTTTTTCTTCTGTTTTTTGAAATTTGAAATTTAAATTTTGAATTTTAATTTCAAATTTAGATTTTGAAATTTAAATTCTGCAATTTAAACTCAAATTTGAATTTTTTAATTTAAAAAATGCAAGAAATCCAAACACACGACCTACGGGCGAAACTAAGGTTTCCTAAACTAGTGGTTCAACCAATGTGAATCCTCTTAGGTTCACTTGGAATTACCCCACTTCCTTTGGTTAGCTAGGTAAGAGGTGGAGATGTGGGAGGCTCCCCTTGCTTTCGCAAGGACCTAATTAAGTAACCACAAAACCCACTTAGGCTTAGTTGTTTAACCTCTTTCCTTAGACACCAACCACCGGTTATGGAAAGTAATTACAAGCTTCCCTAAAATTCAGGACACTTTTGAACCAAATATGAGGCTCCCTAAAGGATCTTGCTATTCAGATTTTAGATTAGGGTTTAGGGTGAACCACACGTGAAGGATGGTGATTTTTGGGCCAAGGAAGGGTGATGAAATCCCCACCTTATCTTATTTAAGTTGGATTGCCCTTAAATGGATTAACGGAAAGAAACAAAATAAACAAAGCAAATGCAACTAATTACAATGCATGGACAATTAGTTCTAATATGCAATTCAGCAATATAACATATAATAATAAAACAAACTAATTAAGCAAAATGAACAATTAAAATAATAAAAAGAAAACCTAACACATTCACAACTTACAATGACAATTTCAGCAATTTATTAATCCTAAATGAAGCATGCTCTAGAATATCACACCCTAAATGTTGGAATGCAAATGCAAAACTTTAATTTTTTTTATTTTTTTTATAGTTTTTACTTTTTTATTATTTTATTATTATTATTTTTTTGTAATTCGAGTTTTGAAATTTAAATTCAAATTCAAATTCAAATTCAAATTCAAATTTAGATTCGAATTAAAATTTAAATTTAAATTCAAATTTGTAATTTAAACTCAAATTTGAAAAATTGAACACTTTTCTATTTAACAATTACTTATTCAATTAAGTAACTAAAAAAAGGAAATTAAATAAAACAACAAATAATTATTGCAAACAGAAAATAAAAAATTAATTGTGCTAAAATTAATTAACAACTACCAAAAATAAGTTCTAACATGAGAGAAAAAAATAGCTACTCAAAAGGTGAAACCGAAAATAAAATAAAAAAATGATTATGCGGCAATAAAAAAGTAAAATAAAATAAACAATTTTTTTAATATGAAAATAAAAAAAACAAACCTACTAAAACAGAAACTCGGACGAGAAATTAAAATAAAGAAGAAAATAGATCTAGAAACAAAACAAAAGAAAAATAATGCTAAAAAAAATAAATCGGATCTAGAAAAGAAAATTATTGAAAAATTCAAAAATCACTATTATACCAAACAAAGAGTTCGAAAATAAAAATAATAAAAATCAAAAATAAAATCGGACGACTACACCTGAAATGCAATCCAATTTATCTTCTCTTCTCTTCTCTCTCGTAGTCTCGCAATGCTCTGGTACCCCACCTTTCGCTATTTTGTCCTACAAAATCAAAGAGAAGTAAGAATTGAAATGATAACGGATCAAGTAATAACGAAAATAAAAAAAATAATGAAACCTATCCGGATAAAGTAAATAAATTTTTTTTCTCCATTGCTTCCCCATCAACGGCGCCAAAAATTTGGTGTGTCCAGAAGCGTGTCGTTAACCACTTCAGAACACCAGTTTTAATATTTATAATTTTTTTTCTGATTCTCAAACAATTACAAATTCAGTAAATGGTGAGAACGGTTGTATCCATAGGGAAGCGAGGGAAAAATCGTTATTTACTTAAATCCAGCAAGGAAAACACAATTGAGAGTTGTAGAAACACAAAATTTAATTAATTAAACTGAAATTCATTAAAATAAAAGTCGAATAGTGTTGGAAGTGAAAAGTGTAGAAAAAAAATAAATAAGAGAAAGAAATAAATAAAAGGAACAAAATAAAAAGTTTGTAATCCGATCAGAGGTAGTAGTCTCTGAATCTCTCCTTAAACCCTCAAACTTCTCGAGCTAGGCCTTCCGTCTTACCTGGCCGAATTCCAGATCTGCAAAAAAGAAAGCAAAAATCAAACTGAATGAAAGTAAATTGTAGAAAGATATGGGCGCCCTAGGGTTTCTAATGAAGGGTTAGGATGGTTCTAGGGTGATCCTAAGGCTAAGAAGAGAAGGAGAGGGTGCCCAATATTATGTAGGGCTGAGATTTGGGAACCCAAAAATGGAGGGTGGAGATTAAGGCGCCTAGGGTTGAAAGGTGGAGATTAGAAGGAGTGGGTGGTGCCTTAGAGTGGATGGTTAAGATAGAAAATGGAATGGAGGGTTGAGATCTAATGACTAGGGGCTGAATGGTGATGATTAGAATTTAGGTGGCACCCCAGGGTTAAAAAGCTAAGGAGTGCCCTAAAATGAATGGTGGAGATTAGAAGGGATGGAAGGTGGAGATTGAGCAGCTAGGGGTGGCTAGGGTTTGCTAAGGATGAAAAGAATGAGCTAGAAGGTGCCCTAGGGTTTGCTAAGGATAAAAGGAATGAGGTAGAAGGTGCCCTACGGTTTGCTAATGAGAGGGGAGCATGCTAATATAGTACGAGGGATGCCATTCTGGGTTTAGCATATATGTGGCGACCTCCTATTCTAAGTTTTTACAAAAACACCCCCTCTCTCAACTGGACTCCACACCAGCTTCCCAAAACTGCATTTCAGCCATGTAACTTCCCCAGTTGTCCACAGAAGTTGCACAAAGACCCTCAAAGGTCACAACATTGAATTTAATTGGGAAAAGGGCACACTTGGACTATTCTAAGGCCAAAAATACTCCTAAAATGATGCCCTTAAGGCATCAAAATATAGAGTTATCACCAATGCGACCAGAGGTGGTTCACCAATGAGAGTTTTTGCCAAAGGCAAAATCCTTAAGATTCCAAAAGACCTAGGTACACTTCGATCTGCCAAGTGAGATTCAATGAGTGCACAAACTAAAGGAAGAGGGAAGAAATGCTCATCCCTCGGTAGGGGGTCCTCGGTCCAGGCCTGGCCATCAACTCACAACTGCGGTCTTCACGACTTGCACCTAGGGTGACTCCTCTAGATTAAATGGGTTGAACTTTTGTACCATGTTCGCCACCTCGGGGAAATGGTGTATCACTCACCTTTAGTGGAGAGTGAAGCCTTCCTACTAGGAGTCAGTGGCATAATCATCCTACTCGTTTTGGCGGAACATCAAAGCCATATACTCAAAAGATGTCCTCCTCCTTCGCCCGAGCTATCTTCAACTACTTGTAGGATTCCTTGATAGAAAGTCAAGACACAAGAAGCTGAGAAGAGAAAGATCGATGAGGGACTTACCTCCATGATTTGGTGAATGGCCAAGCTCTCTAGGAAGTTGCTAGTGTGATTGACAACCTCCCTCATGATTCATGGAAGCATAACACCACGGACCAATTGCTCAGCCACCCCCTTGGTCTCTTGTTTGTCATCTAGTTGAATTGTCCAGCGTGGCACATAGACATTGGAAACCTCACCGTTCTTGGTCTGAACATGCCCTAGAGTGTCCCCTCTTGGAGTGGATGGTGGACCATGGTATTGGGGAGCCTGCTCGAAATCCACCACGACTACCTCCTCTGTAAACCTTGGCCTCCTCAATTTCCGAGGAGTAGTCTCCATGGTGTAGTATTCGGAGTTTGCAGCCCTAGATGACATTGCCGAGGTCCTCACTGCTTAGGCCTTACTTGTGGGTGCGGAGTGCATGCATCTGATACGATCCTCAGCGCCAACTGATGAGGGGTAATTTGGCCTAATGTCCGAGCAGCTCGTGGTGTCCCGACCTGCTGAGGTGCCACATTGCCCTCTTCTAGAAGCTAGCCAGTTATCTTCGACCTTTATGGGATCACACTGCACGTCAGCGAGCCTTATCCTTTTCATTTCCGGATCGGATGGACTCGATAAGACTTATCAACTCACACAAAGTCCATCTCCGGGTGCGAAACAGACTCCAGGTAACACGGGTTGGAGATCTCTGATAAGTTTCGTGTCCTATAGTAGCTTGCCTATATAAGGGCATCACCTCCAACCTTATCGCTGCACCAGGTGAACGCCCCTTTCCCCGCAGTAGAGCCATCAGCGTTTCCTACAAGGATTGGTTCAGGGGTGGAAGGAAAGGTTCAATGCCTTCATGTTGCCTCTGCAACAACAGCCAAAATAACCACAATAGCCGCAACAGCCACTACCACCTTGGCTAGAGGTGAAACAGTAATAGAGCAATCAGCAAAACAACAACCACTAGAATAACTATCAGCCAGGCAACCAGGTCCCAGTAGAAGAAAATAGTAGAACCACAACACCGATTGGCACAGAAGGGAACAACACTACCGAGGTGTTGAAGAAGAGACGTCGCAAGTGCGCACGTTGTGACACTAGAAAAATCAACCACGCACCCACCAGCAACGAGGAATTAGAGAAGGAGAAAAAAGGTGAGGTCAGCTCAGTCACCTTGCAACCAGCCACATCGCGCATGACTTAGCCCTCACCTCTAGCACTAGAGATTCTTATGGTCCCGCAGCCTAAGAATTTTAAAGCCCTGAGCCTAGAGACATACGATGGATGGCTGACCCTATTGACCACTGTGACAGTTTCCAGGCTGTGATGCAGCTTCATGGGGTAGATGATTCATGCCTCTGTATGGTGTTCTCAACAACATTCAGAGATACAACTCGATTATGGTACCAAGGATTGCCACCCGCTTCAATTAAAAACTAGAACCAGTTCGTAGACTTGTTTATCATACACTTCACCACAAGCAAGAGGTTCCCTAAGTCTGCAACCAGCCTTTTGAACATTGTCCAACAACCTGATGAGCCACTTCACAACTACATCAAGAGATTCAACCTCAAGCGGCTCTAGATCCAAAACCTTGACTCGATCGTATAGCTCACTGCGGCAATGAAGGGTATTTGCCACCCTGACCTATGCTAGCAGCTCGATTTGAACCCTCTGACCTCCATGGAGGCATTCCCCAACTGTGATAACTCACAAGTTAAATGTACACCCTTTAGTCAGGCTAGTCAGGTAGAGAAATAGAATCCTCACCCTAAAGAGGTAGAGGGTAGTAGATGAAGAGGTTGAAAAGCTCCTTGTAACAGACTTCGTTAGAGAGGTCTAGTACTCGAGCTGAGTAGCCAATCTTGTGCTCGTCAAGAAGGCCAATGTGCATCGACTAAACCAACCTCAATAGAGCCTACCCAATGGACAGTTTCCCGCTTCCCAGAGTAGACCGCCTAGTAGATGCAACCTCAAGGCACGAGTTGTTGAGCTTCATTGACACTTACTCCGGCTACAATCAGATCCGGATGGACTTAGTCGACCAGGAAAAGACAACCAATATAACTGAACTCGGGCTATACTATTATAAAGTTATGCCCTTTGGATTGAAAAAATGCTGGAGTAGCTTTCCAACATCTTGCAAATAATGTTTTTGAACCACTTATTGGAAATAAAGTAGAGTGTTATGTTGATGACATAGTCATGAAGACCCAATTTTTAAATTCTCTTATTGATGATTTAAATTGTGTTTTTCAAATTTTAAGAAAATATAGCATGAAGTTCAACCCAAACAAATGTGTCTTCGGGGTCATGTCAGGCAAATTTCTTGGCTATATAGTGCACCGATGTGGCATCAAAGCCAACCTAGACAAAATCTAGGCAATCTTATATATGAGACCACCTAGGTCAATAAAGGAGGTACAAAGGTTAACTAGCTGAATTGCTGCCCTAAACTGATTTATGTCTAAGTCCACTGGGTGGTGCTTACCCTTATTTAAGGCCATTAAAAAGAATGAGGACTTCGAATGGTCCGAGGAGTGCTAGATCAGGTTCATTGAGCTCAAGAAATACTTATGTTCATCGCCTTTGCTAACCCGACCTGAACCAGGAGATGAGCTAAAACTCTACCTCTCAACAAGTGATGAGGTAGTGATCTCGGTGCTAATAAGGGAAGTAGACTGGGTCCAAAGACCCATCTACTATATAAGTAAAGTTTTTCATGCAATTGAAACCAGGTACCCCGACATCAAGAAGTTGGCCTTCACCTTAGTCTTAGTAGCTCGGAAGCTACGTCCTTACTTCCAAGCCCACATAGCTGTTGTCTTAACTGATCGACATTTGAGGCATGATCATCAGATGTCTGAGGTATTAGGATGGTTGATGAAGTGGACAATCAAGTTGAGCGAATACAACATCTAGTTCAAGCCGCGCCCAGTGATTAAGGCAGAGGTCATGGATTACTTCGTCGCCGAGTGTACATTCAACATGCCGGCCCCTAAGATGACTGAGCCAGTTAATGCGTCAAAGTTATCAACCAATGCAGCACCTATCCCGGCCAAGGAAACCCTGGCTTGAGATGAGGAGCCCTGGATCCTCCACATTGATGGCTCATCTAATTAGTGAGGAAGCGGAGCCAGACTTATACTCTATGGACCTAGCAAGGTGAAGCTAGAGTACAGTCTTTGGTTTGGGTTTGAGGCGTCGAACAACAAGGTGGAGTACAAAGCGTTAATAGTGGGGCTGACTTTGGCGAAGGAGGTCGTTACGAAGCACATCATGGTGTGTAGTGACTCTCAACTGGTCGTGAACCAGGTGAATGGAGAGTATGAGGCTCGGGAGCTCACCATGATGGCTTATTTGGCCAAATTGAGAGAACTCCTGCCCATCTTCCACTCTTGCTTCATCCAACAAGTACTAAGGATAGAGAATGTAGAGGTCGATGCACTTTCAAAAATTTCCAGTACAAGCGGCATCACAAAGAAGACAGTATATATTGAAGACTTGTCGTGATCTAGCATCGTGAGGGTGGAAGAAGAGGTCGCTTCCGTGTTGACAACAAAACCTAGTTGGATTGATCTGCTTGTTGATTATCTGCTCCATGGGACCCTACTAGTAGATTGTAATGTAGCTCAAAGGGTAGAGCATCAGTCTGCTTGCTATCTTCTTATTAGTGAGTAGTTGTATAGGAGGTCCTTCACGCTCCCTTACCTACGCTGCTTACGACCTCCAGAGGCAAGCCAGGTGCTACATGAGATCCATGAAGGTCTTTGTGGAGGACACCCAAGGGTAGGACACTCACCTAAAAGGCATTAACACAAGGCTACTATTGGCCTACGATGAAGGCAGATGCACTCAAGCTCCTTCGAAAGTGTGATAATTACTAGAGGCATGCCAACATACTTCACTTGCCCGCCGCCGACCTCTAGTATCTGACCAGCCCGTGGCCTTTCGCCCAGTGGGGAATAGACATCCTTGGTCCGTTCCCACCGATGACCAGGCAGAGAAGGTTCTTGGTCGTAGCGGTTGATTACTTTACAAAGTGGGTGGAGGCTAAGCCACTAGTGACAATCATAGCCCATAATATATAGAACTTCTTCTAGAAAAACATAGTTTGCAAATTCAGACTCCCAAAGGTATTGATATCTAACAACAGGAAGTAGTTCAAGGACATAAATTCTAGAATTTCTGTGCCGAGATGGAGATCCAACAAAATTTCACTTCGGTAGCGTATCCACAGGCAAACGGACAGGTCGAGGTGATGAACATGGCAATCCTCTGTGGACTCATAGCTCGACTCTCCTGAGCTAAGGGTTTGTGGGTAGATGAGCTGCCCAATGTCCTTTGGGCCTACCGGAGAGACCCCATTCAACTTGACCTATGGTACGGAGGCCATCATCCCTGTCGAGATTGAAGTACCGACCTTGTAGTTAGAAGCATACGATGAGGAGGCCAATGATGACGATCTACGGACCAACCTTGACCTGATCAAAGAAGTGTGTGACCTAGCTTATATCCAAACTACAACTTAACAATAGCGAGTAGCTCGATACTACAACGCCTGAGTTAAGTGACATCACTTCTGAGTCAGCGACCTAGTACTCCAGAAAGTCGTGGTGCCTAAGCCTGGTGTAGGTAAGTTGAGACCGAACTAGGAAGGTCCTTACAAAGTACGACGTGTGTTCGGTGAAGGGATGTACAAGCTTGAGACATTGTAGGGGAGGTAGGTACTCCATGCCTAGATCGTCGACAACTTAAAGAAGTACTACTTATGATCTTGGGAGTCAAGCATCTACAACATCAACAAAATTTTCTAAGTATGGAAGACCACCTGCTTCGGCGACCTAGTCAAGCTGCCTTACAAGGAATGCACGTCGGCTAAGCTATGTACCGAAGAGTGGACATCTAGTCACTCTAAGCCTAGTGGCTTTCATCCCATGATAAAGTGGTCATCGACCTTGTCAAGCCCCTATGCCAATCTGGCAATGACCTCGGCACCACGATAAAGCCCAGTGGCTTTGGCATATAGGCAGTTTGAGCATATTTCCTCTTATGCCTTGTTGGTACTTAGGCAGTTTAGGTTATATCCCATAATATGCCTAGTCGCCTTAGCGCATAGTTACCCTGGGTTATCCCATACTGTGTCTAGCCACTTTGGGAGCTAGGCACCTTGGGTGAACCTATACTTAGAATTATTTTTGAAGTTAAGTATTTGGAGAGCAAATGTATGTGATGTGTGTAAAAGGAAAATTGAATTGTCATTCATTATTTCAAGAAAAAAGTGTACATATGTGTTGTAAAAAACAGAGAGAGAAAATCTTCTAAATTGAGCTCGGAGGCTCAGTGATTAACATTTAAACAAAGGGTGTCCAAAAAAAGAGGCAAAAAAAAGTCATCAGTCATCTCTTGGCACCTCGTCCCCATCATCTATAGTAGCGGCAATGTCTTCCTTGCCAGCTTCTACTTCCATGGTGTCCTCTCCGGTTGTGTCCAGGATGGCCTCCTCCATGGCACCCTCGACGACCTCGTCATCTTCCTCCTCGGAGTTTGGGTTCTCATCGACCTTGTCGGTCATTTCCTTAGAGCAGATGGAAGAAGTCACGGGTCTGAGGTCGAGCTCAGGATACACCAACCTCATAACCATCCGACAGAGCTTAAAACCCTTGCAGAAGGCTGCAATCCCAAAGTCCTACTTCTCTTGATGAAACTATGGCATGGCCTTGTACTCCTTGATAGCATGAGTGGTAGCATCCTTAATAGAATTGAGAAGAATAGACTCACGCTCATCAAAAGAAGTGTTCTTCTCCTCAAGGTCCTTCCTCAGTTTCTCATTATCGAGCTCCAACTCCTCGACACGCCTCTGGTTGGACAACAACTCGTCCTTCAGCTGATCGATGACCTCGATAGCCTTCTCCACCCTAGACTTGTATCCAGCTGTCGCCACCTCAGCCTCGTCCAGCCCGCGTGAGCTGCTGTTCGGACTACTTCACAAAGCTGTGGGCCATAGAGTTGGCCTGGAAAGAGAAACAAAATTCGCTAAGTACCAGAAAAATCACATTGGTTGCAGTACAATAATGGGCTCGAGAACTTATCACCATGACACGATGCATTATCTTTGCACCCATCTCGGTAGGTTGCATCCCAACAAACTTGGAGATCTCCTCGAGAAAAGTGACCTCTATGCTCTTGATGAGGCTGGTCCGGATGTCCATAATGCTCCAGCTCTCCTCGGGGTCTTCACTAGAAGGGTTGTCCCTAGGACATTTGGGCCGCACTTCGAGAGACCGAACCACCTCGGGTTAGCGGGGTGGCAACCTCTTCTCCTAGTCCTCTTCAACCATGTTTATAACAAGGGCTTTAGTGGGGGCAATGGACTTAGTGGCTGGCGCTCGAGATGAATCGCTATGAGATGACTTTCTCTTCCTCTTCTTCTGCTTCATGCCTTAGAGAAGCCCCATTGTAGAAAGATATTCCAAATTGCCTACAGAAGAAAAGTTGGAAATTAGTTGAGTCAACATAAAGCAATGCAGTATAAAGACAAAGTACCTACACCCGAGGTGGCAACCTACCCAAAGGACTCAGCCTAGCCTAAATTAGCTTATCCTCGGTGAAGTAATCCTCTAGATTCAAGTCATGCTCTGCCAAGTTTTGCATCCTGGTTTGCATTTTCTCATCCAAGTTGTCCCCAATATCCTTGATACCTTTCCTCAAATGAGTCGGGAAAGGCCACCCTCCATCTTGGGCAAGAAGGAAGTCCTATTTTTCCAAGTCGGGACCCCTTCGAGGGGAAGTCATGGAGCAACTTGTATCCAGGCCGGTAGGACAGATAATAACTAAACTTGTTTGGGGCACTAGAAAAATTTTGTTTAATCTAGCAGACCGAGTTGAAGCTATTCATGTCAAGAGGGATGCCGAGGTCAAAGAAAAGGGAAATTGTACCGACCAATGTACAAACGTAGTTTGGGTGGAGTTGATCAATGGTGACATCATAGAATTTCAATGCTTCAGGGATAAAAGGATGAAGTGAAAAGCAGAGCTCAGCCATCAGATGCTCTGCGAAGATGGTTATTTCGCTATGGTCATGTTACCAGGGAAAGCCACACAATGGAAGTGAACAACCATAATGGTTAGGGAACCTATACCAAGTAGCTAAGGCTTTAATGTCCTCGGTAGATAGTTGGGAGGGACTGAAGCGGTCTGGCTCTCTAGGAAGAGTAGGCCAACAAGAACCTTGTCAGTCTCGGACCAAGTTAGACTTCTTGCCTAGATCAGACTAGACTTTATCCTCGCTAAACTCACTACTTGACATATTTAAAGCAAAGGAAACGAAATGAAGCAAGTTGGGAAAGATGACTTACTAGAAAGAAGGAGACCGACCTTGAATACCAACCTAGCAAAACCAACGACGCACGCTCCATGACCTTTGATTGCATGAGCGCTCAATTAGGGATGAAGAAAAATGGATCCCTAGGGTCCCTATTTATAGCCAGTATAGCCGATCACGGATGGCCCAGATCGATCAGATCCAACGGCTCCTAAGAGGGCAATCGCTCAATTTTCGAGGTCAAATTTGTTTGAGCACGTGTTTGATGTCCATATGGTTTATAGTCTATGTGACATCCGTGCGTTCCTAAGATGTGATCTAGCCCTAAGGTCGAGCTAGTTGGGTTGATCAGGTTTGACCCGTAAATCGGACCTCGGCCAAACCAGAGACCAAGCCAAATTCACCCAGAATTGTCATTAACTCCCACCCCAAGTTGAGCACCTCTGGCACGGGAGTGGGGGGCAATTGATGAGGGGTAATTTGGCTCGACTTGTTAGCATGCAGACACATGGAGTGACCTAATGACTGGATGAAAAATCAGCACTTTCCAACACCTCAACAGGCCAGGTCAGCTTGGGCATCTCAAGTACCTCGGCCAAGACCGAGGTCTTGGTAGCTCGTGGTGCCACATAGCCCTATTCTAGAAGCTCGTGGTGCCACATAGCTCATCACCTACCATGTATGAATCTGCATAAGTAACCACACCGATCAATAAACAAAATGAACAAATAGGAGCAAAACACAAACTAAAAGACAAATGAACCACACTGGAGGTGACTGGCCAAGGGGCGCATCAGCTTGACGTGGACCAGCATGTTAGACAAGGTGTACTCCTTGATGTACACCCGCACTACCCTTCTTATGGTCGCTATTTCCTCCCTCGACAGCTCGACCTCGGTAGGGGCCTTGTCCTTCGTTCGAGGGATGGCCAGCCATCTTGATGCTTGACAAAAAAGAAGCCCTCCTATGAGCACTTAGGTGTTCGGTTAGGCAAATAAATAGTAATAACCCCACTGGTGCTTCTTTAGGCAAAGAAAATACCTAAACATTAGGGGGGTTTGTATGTCCTAGAGGGTGTATTAGTAGAGCAGCCCAACCAGATACCTAAATGAGTTTGGCATCAAGTAGAGGGCTGGACATGGTACCACCTCAGCATGGTCACAACCCCTATGTATAAGGGAAATTTAAGGCCGGTGATTTTGTTGTGCTCATACACATAAATCTCTCCAAGACAAGCCGAGGTAGCCCTCTCACCTATTCATAGGCACCTCAACATAATCTCTTCAGTAATGCTATACACCTCCTAGATACAGACCATATCGGCCGAGGAAAGACTTCAAGGAGTCGAGGCGATCCACTCCCCTAACCTCAAGGACTTGCCCTTCTAATTCTACCTTGGGCTCGCCAGCCTCTTTCGCACTGCTTTCCTCTTAGACCTCAGTCCCCCCCGACCTCGATTTCTTCCTCCTCATCGACCTCAACTATGTTGGTGTCGGTCTTAGGCACTCTAACCTTGGTCGCCTCAGGCCGAGGACTACACTTACTCTCACCCCTTGAGGTAAAGCCAGGAAATAAATAAGAAAGAGAAAAAGATGAAGTAGAGGACGTCTTAGTAATGAAAGAAAGAGCTCAGGTCACTTGAAGCACCAAGGAAGGAAATAGACTTAAGTGTTAGTCAAACTCCGAGGCACACTCCCTCTCAAAATGACAAGTTAAATGGCTCACCATACTCCCTCCTTATATAGAGGCAACCAATTGTATAGATCAAACAGAGCCAACAGTTCAGATGAAATGTCACACTCTACACATGCATAACCTCGAGAAGACAAAACGATGCAACTACCAACCCATACAAGTGATGGTAGGAATCTCAAACTATCAGTTGACCCACTGGCCCTATCTGACCAAGCTTTGACCAGCCTAAGAAATTGACCAGCCCAAGCACACTCCTCGACTTCAAAACTGGGGGAGCGGTGTTCAGGTGGTGCTTGAGGTAGTTGAGGTCTCATGTATCAGCCTCTATGGCCGGCCTCCTCGAACCACATCAGAACTACTTAACACCGCCACATCATGAGAAGGTGCACCGATGAGATAAAGTCCTACATGGACAAGGAGACACACCTCATTGAGGAAAGGGGAACCTTAGAAGGTGACCTCATCCCCACAACCCTTTGCATTCACCCTACTTCAGCACCCTTTGCATTTTCCCCGGTCTGGACAAGCCTGTTCCCCTTAACTTGTCCTAACCAATCTCTCTTCTCTTACTGACTTGAGCGACAGAGTGCCTACCCAGGGAACAACTCCTCAGGCCTTTAATCTTCCTTGTAATTGTAGATTACGTTGGTGCATGTCTTTGTCCTTCCACCTCGGCCTTCTCCAGATGGCGAAACTTGTCTAACTTCATCTTCAACTCGGAACACCTTAGATTGGATAGCATCAAATAGATATATTGATATCTGTTAGACAGCATATACCCTTAGCTCCAATCAAACTAATGTACCTTTTGACATTTATTGTAAATGAATAAAGTACATATTTGATTCATGTTATATTAGTGTGTTTCTGTGTAATACCCTTAAACTGGACACTTATGAGACTCATGTTAGTTTAGAATCTTCACAGCCGTTGGATAGATCTAGTGAGATTTATCCTACCAAGGCTAACACTAATGTGCTACTAAGTGGGTTGGGGTGGCTGTCTTAGCTGCCAGGGTGAGACCTGAAGCACATGTAGTGTGGGTTTGCTTGAAACCCGAAACCGGACCAAATTTCAGTATTTCCTTGGACCTTGGAGATAGATGGGCAAAACTGGAATGTTACACTTGACCCATAGACTCAATTATGGTACTGTACTAGGTGTTGGATTGGGGCTGTCTTTGATATGCCAATCAATGAGATCTTTAGAGGGGTC
Organism: Nelumbo nucifera; assembly: GCF_055504915.1. Classification (NCBI taxonomy): domain Eukaryota; kingdom Viridiplantae; phylum Streptophyta; class Magnoliopsida; order Proteales; family Nelumbonaceae; genus Nelumbo; species Nelumbo nucifera. The sequence continues at coordinate 83,514,007 of NC_142651.1, forward strand.
AAAACCTAGGTATGTTGGGATAGTCTAAGAATTCACCTGAGTGGGTGATCATAGTGACAGGATTGGCCCCTTTGTTAGACAAAGTGAATGATCAGGGAATGCACTCTCTCTTATGGAAACCTAAACTACTGGTAGTTGATTTCAATGTGTTGAGATTTGTTTTACAAAATATATTTATAAAGAAACATACATATATATTATAGTTTCATTAAATGTTTGCAAAAGATTTTAATTCTCGGGATCCATGTGAGTAGAGAATGCAACACTATACCTTGCAACCGAGGGAGAGGTCCTCTCTTGTCGGGTAGTGTTTGATCATTATGGGTTGAGAGGTTAAGTGTAAGATCATTGAGGGTAATACCTGATGGGCTAATCTTGCATCTGCCCACAGTCCTTGGGCCTTCATAGGGTGGCTATACCTAAGGACCATTTAGTGTAAATGTTGGGCCCATTAAGAGCCCATACTAATGAACTCATGGGTTCACTGTGTTTTGTAGTGAATTCGGCCATGCCTTGTAATAGAGGCTGGGCTGAACCCATGTGTCTGATGTGTAGATCAATGCTAGGGACCCACGCCATACAAATGGGTCTAAATCCCATTTCAAACTGGGCTTAAGTGAGTTAATTAAAAGAGGGCAAATTCTAATTTATAATCTAATCAGGATTAGCTAAGGGATAAGATAAGTCTTATCCATTTAAGAGTCCAAATCCAAATATCAGATTTGGAACAAGAAACTCTTTCCTAATTGGATTAGGAAGCTGATCCAAAGAAGGCTATAAATAGGGGTGAATTCACCAGTTTATGTACTCTCAGCAATCTGCAGAATTCTCCTCCAGTTCTTGCCGCCCCTACCCAGTTTGATTTCCACTTTTGGATCTGATCAAGAATAGTTCATGATATTGTTTCTTGCTAGAAGAAACAATCTAAAGTCATGCTCGACAGCCCCTTGCGTGATTCTTACTGAAGAATTAGGGTTCTTGCTGAACAACCACTTTGTTAATCCTACCTCATCATACGCTATGTCATCTTTAGTGGAGGCAGGTTTTGGTCACCTCTTTGGGCGTGAACACCTTTGTTGGGAGTTACTGTTATTCCGTATCAGGTACATCCCTACTTGCTTCCTTTTGGTTTCAGATTCAGTCTGGTTTGTTTCAAGAAAGAACCTTGAAAATGCAGTTTTCTAAATTAGGGAATAGGATTCCTGGAAGGGAGAAAGAAAATTTTGAAATTTTGCCCAGCCACCCTGCATGGTTCGACCATCCATATGATGGATCTCCCATCCTTTTAGTGGTATCAGAGCCATGGTTTAATTCTTGAACCAAATCATACCTGATTTGATCCTGCGCAAATGGGCAGATTCGGTTCTACCCGATTTGTGCAAATTGTTGTTTTTCTGAGAATTCAGTTCTTAGTAAGGGGCGTATGATCTGAAAATAAATTTTTTATTATTCTGATTTAATTATGGAATGGTTATGTGATTATTTTTTGGATGTGTGGGCTGTATGTGTGGTGGAGATCAAAATCTTTAATGGCACCAAGATTTGCGCACCCTGCATTTTTCTATTCTATTATTTTGGTCTGTAAATATTTTTTTTTTTATTTTTAGACAAAATGTATAGGATTTGATCTGATGTAATTAATAGAAAATTAGGGATTTCTATTTTTTTACATTGGAAGAAGTGCTGGTTCACATGGAGGAGAAGAAGACATTTTGTAGATACAAGATCTACAATCTGCGATTTGTAGATACTGAATTTGCTACTTGCGGTTAACCTTTGTTTTGCAAGTTCGCAGATTGTCCAAGAACATCACACTACAGACCTTGGATTTATTTTCTTGCTGATCTTGATTGTCTTTTTTGGCTGTAATTAGTTTTCAGATCATGTTCTAAAAATTGCATATTGTTTTGGACACCAAACCCTAGGCCGAATTTGACCTAGGTTTAGTCCAATCTGATTGGACCGAACCCATGGTTTGATGGGGTTAGTTTTCTAAACCAAATTCAGTTATGGGATAAAGGTTTGATGGCCCATCACAAGATGCAATTTGGCCTACCCCTATAAAACCCAGTTTTAATGAATTAAAACTACTTTAGCCCATTTTCAGCATAATTGCATATGGACCGAACTACCTTTTGCAATTCAGCCCATATACCTAGATAATGTTATTTGATAATATTATGGACTATAATGGGCTGATAATGTTTTAATTAATTAGGGTTTTACAAATGATTTAATTGATTGGATCAATTATGTGATTGTTTCATGCATGTGATGTATGATGTGTAATGTGCTATGTACATGGGCCATAAGCACTTGGCCCATGTTAATTCGATAGTGGCTCTTTTGCACACCATGGCTGAGTGCACATCATTGCCATGGTGTCCTTAAGATTATTGGATGATCTTCCTTCTTGATGGGCCCCACATCAACTTCCTCTCCAAGAGGAATTGTGTGGAACCCTAGCCTGTTAAGGGCCCATCTAAATCTGACTTTGAGAAAGTTAGTTGGAGCCACTTTGGTTTGACCTAAATAAGAACTAGGTGTAATTACTCATTCCCTCAAACAAAATATAAGTGCATGTGATAGGGAGATTCATATGATGAGCTCTCTAAAGGCCTTCTATCATTAGCATGAAGATGGGCTTATCAGTAATGAGGAGATGCACCATAAAATTGAGCTATCCATTTGCTGGTGAGTCTATTGGATTATTTCATAAGATGATAGGGGCGTGATAGACCGATGTGGGAGGGGCTTATCCTAATATGGAAGACTCTCTCACGATACCTTGGCATTCACAAATATGATGGGTAAGCACTTACTGGACAGAAAGGTTTAACCTAAAATGGCAATGAACCCTATCTGACAAAGGCCAAAGGGAAAGCTCATAAGATGAGTGGATATGATACTTCACAGAAGGTGGTAGGGTTATGCAGCTGAAACAATTGGCTCCATGCACTACATGTGATTTCCCACATTTCCAGAGAAATAACTGTAATCTCCGTCACTAAGATGGGAGGAAAATCTTAGAGATGAATAAATGGAAATAGAGCATAGATTAAAAGCCATTTCTATGTAGATAACATGAATCAAATCAAGTTGTAGACTAATAATTTGCTTTGCCCTTTATCAGAAATGGCAAATGGACAATTCGCCAAATTGTTGGACGATAATAAGCTTAAGGGCCCAAACTATGCTGACTAGTTCCGTAACCTTATGCTAGTTTTAACGTCCGAGAAATTGGACAAGGTTGCTAAAAACCCTGCTCTGGATCATTTGGGTGATAGGGCTTCTGAGGCTCATTGGAGAGAGCATCAAGAATGGGAAGAGAATGTCTCCCAAAACTCTCAAGGAGATTGAGGGCATGAGAGAGGTTCCCTATGCCTCAGCCATAGGGAGCATCACGTATGCCATGCTGTGTACTCGGCCAGTGATGTGTGCGCAAGCTACACATAATTTCTGATGTTTTATGCATGGTTTTGATGCTGATTTGCATAATTTCTTATCCTAATTTAGTTTAATTTCAGGAAATTAAGAAGGTAGACCAGCTTAGGGGAAAGAGAGCATAGAACCATTAGAAAGGGGCTAAAGTGGAAGCAATTTAGCCCAACCAAGAAGCCTAAGGAGGGCAATTTAGCATAGAACCATGAGACCAAAAAGAACCCAATTTTTATCCCCTAATATTCACTCTTTTACATTAATTTAGCACTTAAGTGGACTCATTACCCTTGTATTTCGATTTAGGGCAAGAAAGAAGGCAATTGGAACAAAACAGGGCAATTCGGATGATTTTGCACAGTTTCGGCAACAGTCAGTAATCTGGGCATAACTCTCAATTCTGGACTCCGAATTGGACAATTCAAGAGGCATCAGAAAGACGAAATAAAGGCCCACAACTTTTACATTTTGGGTTCTGACAGATTCGGTCTGCATCAAAGAAAATACCGGGCCCAAATCGGAGCAAGTTCGCAACAAAGCCCATTTCACAACTGAAGCCCAATTCGCAGAAGAGCCTTGTAGCAGCCCAAGATATTAAAGCAGCCCAGCTTGAATTCAAGAGCCAAGAGTCCCAATCTCAAATTTAATCTCCATGAAAGAGAGTCCTATCAGATTTAAATTTCAATTGTAATCCTAAGAAGATAAGAGATTGAGATTACTAGATAGGATAGGATAGAAGTAGATCAGATTAGGACTTTCTAATTTTAAAAGTTAATCTCCTAAAGGGAGTTGGAGAGAGCCCCTCCTCCTAAAGCTATATAAAGGGGGGGGGGGGGTGGTGGACCAGCTTTAGGCATCACTCAAGCATCCAAGAAATCATCAAGCAACTCAAGCTACCAAGAAAAGCAGTTCGGTCTACTGAGAAGCAGAGCATGGAGGGATTGAAATTCATGAGCAGCTAAGCTTTTCTTTTCTGATTCAAGGGGGGAGGTTCGATTGAGTCATCGTGAGGTTCTGTATTTAATTCAAGTTCTTGCTTTTTAATTCATGTATTCATTGATTCTTGTGCTTATTCTCTATGGATGTTAATGTTAGTTAGTCTGACAAATTAGTTAATATTGATTTTCCTACTGCTATCCATGGTTCGGTGATCCGTAATTGTCACGAATTGTGGTACAAGTAGCAATTAGGTTAATATCTTTCTGGGTCAATTGTTCGTGATGGTCTTTAACCAATGTATTGACATGTTTTAACCTAAGGGAATCAATGGAACAAGATTCGATAATTGCAGCTATCTCAATTATTGTTATTTTGGTTTAATTGTTTTCACAAAGCTTAATGCTATCACTAATTGATATGGAATGCTATCTTACCCAGTCAATTAGTGATATGTGTTGATCGAATGCTGGTTTGGTCAGCTGATTTAGGAAAACACAAGGTTTATTATGGCTATCCTAATAAATCTAAGGTTAAATGCTTGAATTGCAAGACTGCCGAAGTCTACCTTTGATCGATAACCAATTGATCAATCCGAACCCTTGAATCAGAATTCGGTAAGACTGATTTCTCTTGTTTGTTCGTTGCTACTTGCTTTCTTGTTCTTTTAGAATTTTTAATTATTTAATTTTTCCACTCCATTATATTAATCATTCGGCTGAGAAATTATTCCCTAGCTCCCTGTGGGATTCGACCTAGTACCAGTATTACTACAAAAATTCTATTGTGGGATTAGCATAAATTTTGAGGGCTTCGACAACCCGTCAAAATTTTGGTGCCATTGCCAGGGAGCTACTTTAATTTCTTAGCTTGTTACCTTCTATTGTGTTAACCTTCTTTGTTTTATGACTCATGCTTCTTAAAGAGGTGAACTAGAATACAACCCCGGAATTGACAAGACTACCCGTCATTTAAGGAAGGAAGCGAAGCAAAGGAAGGATCGTTCACCTAAAAGGGTGAATTCTGAATTTGACCTACCAACTTGTGATCAACCCATCTTCGAAGAGGAAGAAAGGATGGCTGATAGAGAGAGAACACTAAGGGAGTTGGCTGCACCGATCATGTACCAGCAGCCCCTATGCATAATATATCCCACTCTTGAGGTAGCCTTCGAACTAAAATCTGGTTTGATTCAATAACTTCCTATTTTTCATGGCTTTCCAGGGGAGGACCCTCATAAACATCTCATGGAATTCCATGTTGTCTGTTCAAGCATGAAACCACAGGGTATGACCGAGGACCAGGTAAAATTAATAGCTTTTCCATTTACTTTACGAGATAAAGCAAAGGATTGGTTATATATTCTTCCTCCCGGTTCGATACGTACATGGGATGAGATGAACAGAATATTTTTAGATAAATATTTTCCTGCATCCCGAGCTGCAAACATTAGGAAAGAAATCTGTGGAATTCAGTAGTTTGGTGGTGAGACATTATACGAATATTGGGAAAGATTTAAACAACTTGTTGCTAGCTGTTCACACCACCAAATACCCGAACAACTCTTGATCCAATACTTCTGTGAAGGACTCCAACCTATGGATAGAAGTATGGTAGATGCAGCTAGTGGAGGAGCCTTGGTAAATAAAACACCCGAAGCGGCTAGGGAATTGATTTCCAACATGGCCAAAAAATCATAACAGTTTGGAGCAAGAACAGATGGCACTACTAGGCGTGTTAATGAGGTAAGTCATGTTAATTTAGAAAATCAAATTTCATATTTAAATGCTTTGGTAAGGCAATTGGCTGCAGGGCAATTGCAAATAGTTAGGGTATGTGGTGTCTGTTCGATCCCTGGGCATCCTACGAATATGTGTCCATCACTACAGGATGGATCGATGCAGCAAGTTAGTGTCATAGGAGGATTTCAGGGCCATGCTCAACGCAAGTTTGACCCCTACTCCAATTACTACAATCCGGGGTGGAGGGATCATCCAAATCTGAGCTACGGAAACCAAGGAGGACCATAGAGATATCACCCCCAAATTTTCAATAGACAGCCCCAAATTTCAGCACCTATCACAGCGCAAGGCCAACCCTCAAGTTCAGGTATGTCATTAGATGTAATAGTTAAGGCTCTAGCTACTAACACTCAACAATTTCAATAGGAAACAAGAGCCAACATCCAGAACTTGGGGAACTAAATCAGCCAACTTGCTACTTTCATTAGCAAGTTGGAGGCGCAGAACTTCGGGAAGCTACCATCACAGACGGTAGTCAACCCCAAGGAAAATGCAAGTGCAGTGGTGCTAAGAAGTGGGAAGGAGTTGCAGCCCCAACCTACCTCACCAATGAAGGCAGATAAACGAGACAAGGAAGAGGAGAGACAAGGTTCAAACGAGGATCCCATTGAGGTAATATCCGATCCCCCTCTCCCTAAGAGTACTAATGCCATTGTACCACCTTTTCCTAGTAGGTTGAAAAAATCCAAGAAGGAAGAATATGAGCAGGAAGTCTTAGAAACCTTTAGGAAAGTGGAAATCAACATCCCCTTGTTAGATGCTATAAAACAAATCCCAAAGTATGCAAAGTTTCTTAAGGAATTATGCACTAACAAGAGAAGGCTGCAAATCGATGAGAAAGTAAGGGTTGAAGAAAACGTTTCAGCTGTCATCAAGAGGACCTTGCCAGAAAAATGAGCTGATCTAGGTATGTTCACCTTACCTTGTGTGATTAGCAATAAACGAATTGAGCGTGTCATGCTAGACTTAGGTGCATCCATCAATGTCATGCCATACTCGATTTACTGTGCTTTGAGATTAGGTCCATTGAAGGAAACTAGGGTTGTTATTCAGCTAGCTGATCATTCTAATGCCTACCCGGAAGGGATTGTTGAGGATGTGTTGGTGCAAGTTAATGATTTAATTTTTTCAACCGATTTTTACATCCTGAAGATGGAGGAGGACATAGTCACAAGTTCAACCCCACTTCTATTAGGCAGGCCATTAGTGAAAACGGCCAAGACCAAAATAGATGTGGACGAGGGTACCCTCTCCGTCGAGTTCGAAGGGGAAATTGTTAAATTTAATATTTTTGAAGTAATGAAGTACCCCAATGAATGTCATTCGATTTGTTCGGTTGACACTATTGATTCAATTGTGCAGGAAATTTTTGAAGAAGATATGAATGAGGATTTCGAATTGAGCGCACAATTGGATACGAAGGCCCCTATTCCAGATTTGAACCCACCCATGATGGATGAAAGGGGAAAACACAGAAAGCTGCAACCACAAGAGTTAGAGGATCCGATTCATGATTATTAAAAATAGGGAAGTTTGTTTTTTCCTTTTTCTTTTTGTTTTTACATTTCTAGTTTAGTTTTTCTGCCCTTTCTTTGCATTTAACCTCACATTGGGAACAATGTAAGTTTTAAGTGTGGGGGAGGGGATTTAGGTTAGAATTTAGGTTGTGTTTTAAAATTTGATTTAGGTCGTGTTTTTCTGCATTTGCTTTTCAAAAAAAAAAATCAAAACCTCAACTCTTTTGAAATCAATTGAAGCAATGTTCTAGGAAAATTCTTGTGAACCTAGTAATGAGGTACGATCAAGGAGTACATGACTTATCTGAAGCCATTTCCAGTTATGCTAGTCCTAAATTCAGGTTTAAGTAAATAGGATAAATACTTCACCATTGCCACAAACGGTAGGATGGAGCATAAAATGCACCTACCGGTCAAGTAATCAGATGGTAGGATGGAGCATAAAATGCACCTACCGGTCAAGTAATCCGATGGTAGGATGGAGTATAAAATGCACCTACCAGCCAAGTCATCTGATAGTAGGATGGAGCATAAAATGCACCTACTAGCAAGTAAATCAAATAGTAGGATGGAGCATAAAATGCACCTACTGACCAAGTAATCCAAAAGAGAGATGGAGCATAAAATGCACTCACTTCTTCAGATGAGAGAAAAAGAAAATAAAAAGAGAGGGAATATAAAAAGGTTTTCCCTGATTTACTACCTAGTTTGCAGTAGCAAAAATTGGATTGACTGATGAATGAGTCGTGTATGACTTGGTTGTGTTGATTTAATGGTTTGAAATAGTTAACTTAGAATATTTGTGGAGGAAGATGAAGAAGAGTTGAGTTTAAAAATCGGTAGGATAGTTAGTTTGTTCTTGTTTTATTTTTGTTTGAATTTTGTCTTGCCTGAGGACGGGCAAGGTTTAAGTGTGGGGGGATTTGATGAGACCAAAAAGAACCCTATTTTTATCCCCTAATATTCACTCTTTTATATTAATTTAGCACTTAAGTGGACTCATTACTCTTGTATTTCGATTTAGGGCAAGAAAGAAGGCAATTGGAAGAAAATAGGGCAATTCGGATGATTTTGCACAGTTTCGGCAACAGTCAGTAATCTAGGCATAACTCTCAATTCCCGACTCTGAATTGGACAATTCAAGAGGCATCAGAAAGATGAAATAAAGGGCCACAACTTTTATGTTTTGGGTTCTGACAGATTCGGTCCGCATCGAAGACGAAACCGGGTCCAAAGTCGGAGCAAGTTCGCAGCAAAACCCATTTCACAGCTGAAGCCCAATTCGTAGAAGAGCCTTGTAGCAATCCAAGATATTAAAGCAGCCCAGCTCAAATTCAAGAGCCAAGAGTCCCAATTTCAAATGTAATCTCCATGAAAGAGAGTCCTATCAGATTTAAATTTCAATTGTAATCCTAAAAAGATAAGAGATTGAGATTACTAGATAGGATATGATAGAAGTAGATCAGATCAGGACTTTAAAGGGGGGGGGGGTGGACCAGCTTTAGGCATCACTCAAGCATCCAATAAATCATCAAGAAACTCAAGCTACCAAGAAGAGCAGTTTGGTCTACTGAGAAGCAGAGCATGGAGGGATCGAAATTCATGAGCAGCTAAGCTTTTCTTTTCTGATTCAAGGGGGGAGGTTCGATTGAGTCATCGTGAGGTTCTGTATTTAATTCAAGTTCTTGCTTTTTAATTCATGTATTCATTGATTCTTGTGCTTATTCTCTATGGATGTTAATGTTAGTTAGTCTGACAAGTTAGTTAATATTGATTTTCCTACTACTATCCATGGTTTGGTGATCCGTAATTGTCACGAATAGTGGTACAAGTAGCAATTAGGTTAATATCTTTCTGGGTCAATTGTTCGTGATAGCCTTTAACCAATGTATTGACATGTTTTAACCTAAGGGAATCAATGGAACAAGATTCGATAATTGCAGCTATCTCAATTATTGTTATTTTGGTTTAACTGTTTTCACAAAGCTTAATGCTATCGCTAATTGATATGGAATGCTATCGTACCCAGTCACTAATTGAATTCATCTTTGATGTTTCTTGATTAGGGTTTGAATGTTAGAATAGCTTAGCCGAATTAATCTTGAATGTTGGACTGTCTGAATTGTTTGATGAAGAATTTAGACAATCTGATATCATTTTGGCTGAACTGTTCTTAATTCTTGGAATGTCTAGATTCCTTGAGAAATAGTTTAGATATTCAGATCTGCTAATCAAGAACCGAAATGAATACAAGATTACAGATAACTTGTATAATTTGGTCGGTGATCATTCAAATCTGAAATGATGCCCTCCGAATTCTTGAGCTTAATGCATGCATGAGGATTAGATTCTTGATAGAAATATAAGAATCATCACTCATGGATAGAATGAGCATGCACTCGAGAGAGGTTGTTCATGTCATTAGGGTATCACCAAACCAAGGCTGAATCCCAATCCAATCGAATGATCTTGAGAATTGATTGCTGAACCAATTCTGTTTTTGCCCACATTCAGCTTGTTTTCTTGAAGGCCTGAAAGGTGTTTGATCCGAATTCTTAGAGATAGTTGCTAGTTAGGAATTCAGTTTTTGTTTAGGTTAACAATTCGGTTTATCAGATAATAGATGGTAGATGTAATACTAGTAATTGCTGTCTAAGTCCTCGTGGGAACGATACTCTATTCATCACTTTATTACTTGATCGGCTAGTGCACTTGCTAGTGTAGCAAATACGCATCAAGTTTTTGGCGCCATTGCCGGGGAACTTAGTACAGCAATATTAGGAACCACTAGCCACTGTTAATCTGATTGTTACTTCTGTAAATTATGGTTCAGATATGTCTACATTAACCTTCGTTGCTGATACAAGTATTTTTCTTTCTTAGTGCTATTGTCTTTGTCTTTGGTTGCTGTTCTTGTTTCGGTAGTGTGCAGTTTTCATGTTTAATAGATTACCTTTTTGATTGGTGTACATTAGCGTCTTTATGACTTTGACTTGTACAGTTTATAACACACAGAAGTGACCCGGAGGGCATCACCTACGATCCCGAGATTGAAAGAACCCTCTGCAGCCGCATTCGAGCTTCTAGGCAAGTGAGAGCTGAACATGAAGAGATTGCCGAACCAAGAACTATGATGGACTATGCCAAACCAACCCTTACCGGGGCTGCTTCAAGCATTGTGAGACCAGCCATAGCTGCTAATAATTTTGAGATCAAACCAGCCATAACTCAGATGATACAAAATGCGGTTCAGTTTTGTGGCATGGCTCATGAAGACCCGAACACTCACATAGCCAACTTCTTGGAAATTTGTGATACTTTCAAGCACAATGGGGTGAGTGATGATGCTGTTAGGCTCATGTTGTTGCCATTTTCATTGAAAGACAAAGCCAAGACTTGGCTGAATTCTTTGCTAGATGGATCTATAGCAACATGGGATGAAATGGCTAGCCGATTCCTCTCCAAATATTTTCCTCAATCCAAGATAGCAAAGATGAGGAATGACATCACCACTTTCTTTCAGCAAGATGGAGAATCATTGTATCAGTCATGGGAAAGCTACAAGGATCTGTTAAGGAAGGTCCCTCATCATGGACTTCCCATATGGCTGCAAGTGCAAACCTTCTATAATGGGCTGACCGAAGCCAACAAGACCATTATGGATGCGGCAGCCGGGGGTTCCATCAACAACAAGACCCCTGAAGTTGCCCATGCACTCATAGAGGAGATGGCTGCAAACAACTATCAATGGCACTCCGAGAGAGCACAAGTTAGGCGGTAGCAAAGTCTTCACAATGTGGACACCTATACAACTATATCTGCACAAATAGGTGCACTCAACAAAAAGATAGATGAGATGCAGATGGCAACCATGCATGTTCAGTCCGTGACTTGTGATTGGTGTGAAGGAGGTCATATCAGCACTGAATGTCAAGTTGGCAATCAATTTATGCTGTCCCCGGAGCAGGTAGACTTTGTTGGCAACTTTCCAAAGCAGCAAGGAAATTAGTACCCTCGTGCCTTTAACCCCGGATGGAGGGGCCACCCGAATTAGTCATGGCCAAATCAGAATATGCCGAAGCCTTTCCCCCAAAACTTCAATCAGCCGGAGAAGAAATCTAACCTAGAGGAGCAGATAACCAAGTTCATAGCTAGTGCTGAAACAAGATTTCAGAACCAAGAAGCATCAATAAAGAACTTGGAGAATCAAGTCAGGCTGTTGGCACAAATTACTTCAGCAAGAGTACCGGGCACTCTACCCAGCAATACTGAAGTGAACCCAAGGGAGCAAGTGCAAGCTATCACTTTGAAAAGTGGTAAGGAGCTGCCAAAAGTGGAGAAGAAAGCAAGGGCTGAAAACAAGGTAGATGCAACCCTTGAAACTGAAAAGAAGGAGGAAGAGCAATTTGAACCGAAGAATGAGAGAAACCAATAGCCGCAAGTACCATTTCCGAATAGGCTGAAGCAACACAGATTGGAAAGGGAATTCGGTAAGTTTCTTGAAGTGTTTAAGAGTTTACATATTAACATCCCTTTTGCTAATGCTTTAGCCCAGATGCCACACTATGCAAAATTCTTGAAAGAGATATTGGCAAATAAAAGGAAATTGGGAGATGTAGCTATTGTTGCACTCAATGAAGAATGCTCAGTAATTCTCCACAACAAGCTGCCCCAGAAACTAAAAGATCCAAGGAGTTTCGCTATCCCTTGTACTATTAGCAATTTGAAAATTGATAAGGCATTGTGTGATTTAGGAGCTAGTATAAACTTGATGCCATATTCGGTTTTTAAGAAACTAGGATTGGGTGAACCCCAAACCCACTAGAGTTGCATTGCAATTATCTGATAGATCCATCAAGCATCCTAGGGGAATCATAGAAGATGTGCTTGTTAAAGTTGATAAATCCATCTTTCTAGTTGATTTCATTGTATTAGACATGCAAAAGGATGTTGATGTTCCTTTTATCCTAGGGAGACCTTTCCCAGCTATGGGGAAGGCAATGATTGATGTCTAACAAGGGCAACTCAGCCTTAGGATCCAAGATGAGGAAATAATTTTTAAAATGTCTGATGCTATGAAACATGCACCCTCTAGTGATGATTCTTGTTACATGATTGATGTTATTGCTTATGCGGTTGATGATTGCTTTCAGGTTAGTAGGTTGGCCGATCCTCTTGAGCTTTGCATACAAGAGGGAGGAGCTGCAAGGGAAGAAAATGAAGAGATTCCAAGCATGGCAGCATACCTGAATGCCAACCCACAGTTTCAAGGGAAAGGATTCCTCAAGTTGGAAAGCTTGGACAGACCGCCAAAGCCAACAAGCAAGCCTTCAACCCAAGAGCCACCCACCCTTGAACTGAAGCAACTTCCACCACATTTGGAGTATGCTTTCTTAGAGGCACCATCAGCCCTACCGGTAATCACATCAGCAGCCTTGAACCCTTTGCAAAAAGAAAAACTCTTGAGGGTGTTACGGGAACATAAGACAGCTTTGGCTTGGAAGGTAGCCGACATCAAGGGCATCAACCCATCTATATGCACTCATAGAATTCTGATGGAGGATGGATGCAAGCCCTCCAGTTCAGCCTCAAAGATGCCTGAACCCGAATATGAAAGAGGTGGTGAAGGCCGAAGTCATCAAGCTACTAGATGTCGGGATCATTTATCCTATCTCTAACAGTCCATGGGTGAGCCCCGTGCATGTAGTGCCAAAGAAAAGGTGTCATGACCGTGGTACCGAATACAAGAAATGAACTCATACCGACTAGAACCGTCACTGAGTGGCGAGTGTGCATTGACTATAGAAAACTGAATGAAGCCACACACAAGGATCATTTCCCTCTCCCATTCATTGACCAAATGTTAGAGAGGCTGGCCGGACATGAGTATTACTATTTCTTAGATGGGTATTCAGGTTATAATCAGATTCCAATTGCATCGGAAGACCAAGAGAAGACCACCTTCACTTGCCCTTATGGTGCCTTTGCCTATAGGAGAATGCCATTCGGGTTGTGTAATACTCCAACAACTTTTCAGAGGTGTATGATGCCAATTTTTTCTGATATGGTTGAAAAGTTCATGGAGGTTTTCATGGATGATTTCTCAGTCATTGGCTCTTCATTTGATGCATGCTTGAACAACTTGGAGAAGGCGCTTAGGCGGTGCAAGGAGACACATCTAGTGCTGAATTGGGAGAAGTGCCATTTCAAGGTGCAAGAAGGCATCGTGCTTGGGCATAAGATTTCACAGAGAGGTATTGAGGTTGACAAAGCCAAGGTGGAGACAATTGAAAAGTTGCCACCACCAATATCAGTTTGAGTTGTGAGAAGCTTCTTGGGACATGCCGGGTTCTACAGAAGATTTATCAAGGATTTCTCCAAGATAGCTAAGCCATTGTCCACTTTGCTTCAGAAAGATGTGGCCTTTGAATTCACACTTGAATGCCTACAAGCATTCAACATTCTGAAGGACAAGCTGATCAATGCACCAATCATGATAGCACGGATTGGACACTTCCTTTTGAGTTGATGTGTGATGCGAGTGATTCAGCCGTAGGAGTTGTTCTAGGACAAAGAATGAACAAACACTTTCAACCAATCTACTATGCTAGCAGAACCTTGAATGGAGCCCAACAGAATTATACCACGACAGAAAAGGAACTACTAGCAGTGATCTTTGCTTTTGATAAGTTTTGTTCATATCTGATTTTGTCCAAAGTCATTGAGTATACCGATCACTCGGCATTAAAGCACCTGATCACCAAGAAGGAAGCAAAACCAAGGCTGATTAGGTTGATCCTATTGTTGCAAGAATTTGATGTGGAGATCCGTGACAAGAAAGGTACTGAGAACCTAACTGCTGATCATCTCTCCCGGTTAGATAATGCAGATTTAGAAGAGAAGACAATCAGTACCATCCAAGAGGAGTTTCCAGATGAACAGCTCTACTCCATTCAGGTAGATTCATCACCTTGGTATGCTGATTTTGCAAATTATCTTGTTGGACATGTTATCCCTCCTAAGATTTCATATCAGCAGAAGAAGAAATTCTTCTCTGATGTGAAACACTATTTGTGGGAGGATCCCTTTTTGTACAAGCTATGTGCAGATCAGATCATAAGGAGGTGTGTCCCTGAGGAGGAGATGGAGTCGGTGCTCCGGTACTGCCATGATAGAGAAGTGGGAGGCCACTTCGGAGCCAACCGCACTGCAACCAAGGTTTTGCAATCAGTTTTCTATTGGCCTACCTTGTTCAAGGATGCTCTTAGTTATGTGTCCACATGTGACCAATGTCAAAGAGCAGGTAACATTTCCCGACAGAATGAAATGCCCCTCACTAATATCTTGATTTATGAAATTTTTGATGTATGGGGTATAGACTTCATGGGACCCTTCCCGAATTCTTTTGGTAATAAGTACATCCTAGTTGTTGATTATGTGTCTAAATGGGTGGAAGCCACGGCTTTACCCACTAATGACTATAGGAGGGTAGTACATTTCCTGAAAAAACTATTCACCCAATTTGGCACACCTCGAGCTATAATTAGTGATAGGGGAATTCATTTCCGCAACACCCAATTTGAGCGGCTAATCCAAAAATATGGTGTTACACACAAATTAGCTACCCCATATCTCCCTCAAACCAGTGGCCAAGTCAAATTAGCTAATAGGGAGCTCAAAAGAATCTTGGAGAAGATGGTAGACTCTACTAGGAAAGATTGGGCAATCAGGTTAGATGATGCATTGTGGGCATATAGAACTGCATATAAAACACCCATCGGCATGTCTCCATATAGGCTAGTTTTTGGAAAAGCATGTCATTTACCTATTGAATTGGAACATAAGGAATATTGGGCACTAAATTTCTTAAACTTTGATTCATAGGCCATAGGAGCAAAGAGACGACTGTAGCTGAATGAGCTGGATGAATTCAGACTTGCCACCTATGAGAATGCCAAGGTTTACAAGGAGAGAACTAAAAGATGTCATGATAGGAACTTGTTGAGACGTGATATTCATGGGGGACCACAAGTTTTGTTGTATAATTCCCTTCTTCGGTTGTTCCCGGGCAAGCTGAAATCGAGATGGTTTGGACCTTTCACCATCACACAGGTTTTCCCCTATGGAGCCGTAGATGTCACACACCCGGCACAAGATACATTCTGAAGGGATGAGAGATCCATCGTATGGATGTTCAAATCTTGCAGAATTAGGTGGGCAAATTTCAAAAATTTTTCTCTCCCTTCAACTGGGAATCGCATTCACTATTTAGAAAATCATATTTTCAAGGATCAATCTTGAACTATAAACTGAACCAGATCAGAACAAAACAGTAGGAGAGGATTATACCTGATACGGAGAAATAATATCTCCCAACGAAGGTGTTCACGCCCAAGGAAGGATCCAAAGACTGCTACCACTGAAGATGGCGCAGTGTAGGATGGAGCAGAGTCAGTAGTGTTCTTCTCCAAGAACTCTGTCCTTCGCAAGAAACATCAAGATGGCACGTGAGCACAGCTTCCTATCAATCCTTTCACAAAGAACTGATGTCAAGATCAAATCTTGACTTCTCCCACAATTGGAGATCGAACTGGCAAACTTGGGTGGCAAGAACAAGGAGGCGGCAAGAAAGAATTCTGCAGGGTTGCTTAATTGTTCCTTTTGTGATTTCAGATCTGAAGAGGATGTGAGTATGTGTGTCTTCTAAAGGCTGCTGCCCCCTCCTTTTGTAACCCTAAAGGATCAGCTCCTAATCCAATTAGGAGTTGCTGATCCAAATCATATTTGGATCAGACATCCTCTTAGGTGATAAGGATAAACCCTTATCATATCAGGACTCTCGGAGTAGATGGGGATAAGACCCTATCCTATCTGCTGATCCATCTCAGAATTCGCCCATATTTAACTTATTAAATTAGTCCAGTTCGGAATGGGCTTTAGGCCCATTAAGCTTATGTGCTCACTTAGCCTTCCTAACTGCTGCCCAGTTGGGCTTCCTTGTGTGGCGTGGGACCCAAACATTGATCTACACATCAGCCACATGGGTTCAGCCTAGCCTTTGTAACAAGGCCTGGCCGAATACACTGCTATGGACGGTACACCCCCTGAAACCCATCAAATCGGCTCTACGGGCCCAACACTTACCCTAAGTGGTCCTTGGTCCTAGCCACCTTGTCACACCCAGGGACTGTGGTCTGATGCAAGATTAGCCCATCAGGTATTACCTCAATGGTCTTACACTTAACCTCTCAGCCCATAATGATCAAACACCCGACAAGAGAGGACCTCTCCCAAGGCTGCAAGGAACCGTGTTGCACTCTCTGCTTATATGGATCCCGGGAATTGAAACCTTTTGCAAACATTTTAGAAACCATAATATATATATGTACTTTTATATCTCACATAAAATATATTTTGCAAAACAAATCTCAACGATTGAAATCGGCTGCTGGCAGTCTTGGTTTGCATCAGTGAGAGTGCATTCCCGATCATTACCTTTGTCCGACAAAGGGGCTGATCCTGTTACTTTGATCACCCACTCAGATGAATTCTCAGACTGTCCCAACATACCCAGGTTTTGACCCCCGCTAAGGATCTCATTGATTGGTACATAAGATAGCCCAATCCGACACGTAGTGCAGTATCATAATTGAGTCTAGGGGTTGGGTGTAACTTTCCAGTTTTGCCCATTAATCTCCAAGGTCCAGGGCAATACTGGAAATCTGGTCCAGTTCAAAGATTCAATTAATCCTACACTGTATGTGCCTAGGGTCTCACCCTGGCAGCTGAGACAGGCCACCCCAACCGACTTGGTGGCACAGCAGTGTCAGCTTTATCAGGATAGGTCTCCCAGACTGACCCACTGGCTACGAACATTCTAAACTAACATGAGTCTCCTTAAGTGTCCAGTTTAAGTGTATTACACAGAAACATACCATGGAAACATGAATCAAATATGCACTTTTATTCATTTATAATAAACTCATAAAGTACATCATTCTGATTGAAGCTAAGGGCATACAAAACTGTCCAACATCTCCCACTTGCACTTAGGTCTAATCAGGTAGAAGCTAGAGTACCATGCTTTGCACGTGTTTCTCAAACACTTTCTGTGATAGTGGCTTCATCAATGGGTCTGCTACATTTTCCACTGACGCTATCTTCTGAATCAGGACGTCCCCTCTTCCAACAATCTCCCGCAGTACGTGGTACTTCCTCTCGATGTGCTTCGACTTCGAGTGGGCTCGAGGCTCCTTAGCCTGAGCAATGGCTCCATTGTTGTCACACAACAACGGGATGAATGATGTGCTGGATGGAACTACTCCCAACTCGTGAACGAACTTCTTCATCCACACGGCTTCTTTGGCAGCCTCACTTGTGGCAATGTACTCGGCTTCGGTCGTGGAGTCCGTAGTGGACCCTTGTTTGCTGCTTTTCCAGCAAACAACACACGAACCTATCGTGAAAACATATCCAGATGTAGACTTTCTATCATCTAGATCCGACTGGAAATCAACATCTGTATACCCTTGGATCTGTAGTGAGCTACCGTCGAATACTAGACAAAACTCTTTTGTCCTTCGAAGGTACTTAAGTATCTTTTTCACAGCAGTCCAGTGCTCCTGCCCTGGGTTGGCCTGTAATCTGCTTACTACACTCACTGCCTGAGCAATGTCAGGACGAGTGCATAGCATGGCATACATGATGCTCCCTACGGCAGAGGCATAGGGAACGTCTTTCATGCCATCAATCTCCTCAGAAGTCTTGGGAGACATCTTCTTGGAGAGAGTGACTCCGTGCCTGAAAGGAACATTTCCTTTCTTGGAGTTTTCCATGTTGTATCTTTTGACTATTTTGTCAATGTAAGCAGATTGGGATAATCCTATTATCTGCTTCGATCTATCTCTATAGAGTCGAAGACCCAGTATCTAGGAGGCTTCTCCAAGATCTTTTATGGAGAATTGCTGTGAAAGCCACACTTTCACCGTAGTTAACATTCCTACATCATTCCCAATGAGTAGAATGTCATCTACATACAGAACCAAGAAGGTAACCTTATCTCCACTGTACTTCCTGTAAACACAGGGTTCATCCGGATTCTGCTTGATGTCAAACGATTTGACAGCAGAATCAAAACGGATGTTCTAACTTCTAGAAGCTTGCTTAAGTCCATAAATGGATCTATTAAGCTTACATACCATGTTTTCCTGACCTGCAGCAAAGAAGCTTTGGGGCTGCTTCATATAGATATCTTCAGTAAGATCTCCATTCAATAATGCAGTTTTGACATCCATCTGCCAAATCTCATAATCATGGTATGCTGCTACAGCTAGCAGGATCCTAATGGATTTAAGCATGGCCACAGGCAAAAAGGTTTCCTCATAATCGATGCCCTCTTTCTGAGTGTACCCTTTCGCCACCAGACGAGCTTTGAAGGTCTCAACCCTACCATCGGGGCCCTTCTTCCTCTTGTAAATCCATTTGCAACCAATTGCTTTTACCTCGGAGGGCGGATCTACTAGAGTCCTGACTCCATTGGTCTCCATTGAGTCCATCTCTGCTCTCATGGCCTCCACCCACTTCTGGGAATCTATGTCCAACATAGCTTCTGCGTAAGTCACGGGATCCTCCTCACTAATCAAGGTTTCCACCAGGTAACTATCCTAGTCATAACCATAACGGACTGGTGGCCTGGATACCCTAGTGGATCTTCTAGGTTGGTCACTACCTGGAACTTGTGGGACATCTCCCACTGCTCCTGAGCTCTCCTTATCAAGAACTATTTCCTGACGATGGGTGTCCAGGATATAATCGATTTCCATGAACTGTGCATTTCGGCTGTAGAACATTTTCTGCTCACTTGGGTCATAGAATAGGTAACCTACAGAGCCTTTTGGGTAGCCTACTAATAGGCAACGACTGGTTTTAGATTTCAACCTGTCTGCACTTGTTCTTTTAACATGTGTTGGATAACCCCAAATCTTCAAGTGTGTGACACTTGGTTTCTTTCTGGTCCAAAGTTCATATGGAGTGTTCGGAACCGATTTGGTTGGAACCCGATTCAGCACGTAAACCGCAGACTCTAATGCGTAACCCCAAAAGGATGTGGATAACTCTGAGTGTATGAGAAGCGACCAGACAATATCCAATAAGGTCCTATTCCTTCTCTCTGAAACACCGTTAAGTTGTGGTGTAGCAGGAGGAGCGAATTGTGATACTATCCCATTTTCCTTCAAGTTGTCCCTGAATTCGTTAGAGAGATACTCGCCACCTCGATCTGATCGAAGGGCTTTAATTTCTCTCCCTAACTGTTTCTCGACCTCTTGTCTGAACTCTTTTAACTTTTCAAAGGATTCAGACTTGTGTCTCATTAGGTACACGTAACCATATCGTGAAAAATCATCGGTGAAGGTGATGAAAAACACGTGTTGATTCCGTATCCTAACACTCAGGGGACCACATACATCACTATGTATAAGGTCAAGTGTGCCTGTACATCTTTCAGGCTTACCGTTAAATGGTCGTTTCGTCATCTTGCCTTGTAGGCAAGGTTCACAAGTGGGAAGATCTTCTACAGTTATAAAATCCAATGGACCATCCTTTACCAACCTTGTGATTCGGTCAACACCGATGTGGCCAAGTCGGTAATGCCACAGGCACGTGGGATTAACTGTATCATGGACTCTTTTCTTGGAGATTTCAGCCGACGTAGTTTCAGTTATGTTAGTTTCTAGAGAAGGATGTAGAACATAGAGACCGTTCTCCAGTTCCCCACATGCGATGAATCTGTTATTTCTTTTAATAGTAATCATATTACTAAAAAGACAGAATAACCATCTGCACACAGTTTTGAGACAGAAATCAAATTTCTTCTTAAATTTTGTACTTAAAGACAATCTTTCAGTACAATAATTCCTTCTCTAAAATGTAACTCCATGGTTCCTATGGCCGCGGCTGCAACAGTTGCAGTAGTCCCCAAGTAGAGTGAATACACCAGGATGCAGAAGCTACCAATAGATTGGTTTCTATAACACAAGATTCGAAATTACCTTTCGTGAATTCCAGGTAGGCAGGACAGTTCCTTTTCCAGTGGCCGGTCTTTTTGCAGAAGTGACAGGCATCCAATGCTTTGTCTTTCTTCTGCTTCTTACCCTTAGTGGCTTTTTTCTGAGGCTTCTTTGCCTTCCTTTTTCTCTTGCCTGTCTTGCTAGCTTCAACAAGCATAGGTACAGGCTCATCCTTTTTAATCAGTTCTTCTGCTCGTTGCAACATATTGCTGAGCTCTTGTACGCTGACATTCAGCTTATTCATGTTATAGTTCATGATGAACGGATTAAAGGAAGGAGGCAAAGAATTAAGGATAGCGTCTATCTGGGTCGCAAGGTCCAGCCCGGATCCAAGAGCCTCTAGTTCATTGATGTATCCCATCATCCGAAGACAATGGTCGTGAACTTGTTGGCCCTTGGACATCTGCGCAGTCATGAACTATTTCAAGACCTTCTGTCGAGTAGAACGATTCTGCTCTTCATATATTGTCCTCAGACTGTCCAATATGTCTTTGGCAAGTTCGATCTGATCGAACTGCCTCTGTATTGGGTTGTCCAAGGAGGCAATGATATAGCGGCGGGCAAGGGAGTTTTTCTCCTCCCAATCCTGATAGTCTCTCCTTCGGGCCTCAGAAGCCCTATCACCCGGATGCCCCGGGGCAGGATTCTTAGCCACTTTATCTAACTTTTTAGAAGTTAGGACCAGCATAAGGTTCCTATACCAGTCGGCATAGTTTGGGCCCTTCAACTTGTTGTCATCAAGCAACTTTGCAAATTGTTCGTTTGCCATTTTCTAATAAAAGAGCAAACATCAGTCCACAACCTAATTTGATTCATGTTCATTACATAGATATGGATTTTAATCTATGTTCCATTCCCATTTATTCATCTATGCATAACCCCACCACCTTTCTATGAAGGATCATATCCACTCATCATATGAGTTTTCCCTTTGACCTCTGTCAGACAAGGTTCAGAGCCGTTTTCAGGTAAACCTTTCTGTCCAGTTAGTGCTTACCCATCATATTCGTGAACGCCAAGGTACCGTGAGAGAGTTCACATTTTCTGGTGAAGCCCCTCCCACATCGGTCTATGACGCCCCTATCTTCTTATGAAACACTCAGACAAGTCCAACAGCAAATGGATAGCCCAATTTCTGGTGCGTTTCCTCATTACTGAAGGACCCATCCTCATGCTAATGATGGAAGGCCTTTAGAGAGTTCATCATATGAATCTCCCTATCACATGCACTCATATTAGCTGGAGGGAGCAACAAATTATGCCCTAGTTTGGTCTAGGTCAAACCCAAAGTGGCTCCCACTGACTTTCATAAAGCCAGATTTCGGTGGGCCTAAATTGGCTAGGGTTCCGCACGTAACCTCTCCATGAGGTGTGGGGCCCACCATGGAGGGAGGTCATCCAATGGCCAAAAGGGACACCATGGCAATGATGTGCATTCAGCCATGGTGTGCACAAGAGCCACTATCGATTGAGCATGGGCCAAGCACTTATGGCCAATGTACGTAGCACATCACACATCCATACATCACATGCAAGGATAAATTGATCCAATCAATTAATTATCTGTAAAGCCCCTTTTGAAGCCCATTTTGAATCCATAATATTAACCATTAATATCATCTAGGTATATGGACTGACTTAGGGTTGATTGGTTCGGCCCATATAGCTTTATCTGCAGAGTGGGCTTTTAGCAGTTTTAACCATTTAAAACTGGGCCTTTACAGGTTGGGCCGAATTAACCATTTAATTAAATATCAATCCTCTGGCCCATGAGTGGGAAAATTAGGGATGACTTTCATCCTTGATCGAACCCTAGATTCGGTCCAAACAATTTGAACCAATCTTGGTTCGAATGGGTCTAGGGTTTGATCTTTAATTAAATCTTTAATTCAAGAAAATAATCTAAAATTAAACACTGATAAAAGAAAATCAAGAATCAGTCAAACAGGGCTGTTCGCACAATCCATCCTACAAAACAGAGGTTAGATCATAGTTTGCAGTTTCATAAACTGCAAATCGCAGATTGCGATTCTCCCATCTACGAAATCTCCTTCCTTGCGCCGCCATCTTCGATCCAAAATAAAATAAATAAAAATCCTAATTTCTATTAATAATTACATCAGATCGAATACCTATACATTCCATCTAAAAAATAAAAAAAAAAAAAAATTATTTTACAGACCGAATGTAATAAAATTATTTTACAGACCAAAAAAATTATTTTACAGACCAAATGTAATAAAATAAAATAATCCTCTTGTACGAACAACCCATAAATCAAGAAAATCATAAAGAACAATTCTAAACAATAATTAGATTTATATAAAAATTAATTTCAGATTATTCGCCCATAATTTTGGGAACAAATTTCACAAAACCCTTATCTGCGCAAATCGGGTAGAACGCCTTCTGCTCAAATGCGCAGGTTCAGATCTGAAACAAATTGGTTCAAGATTTGAACCTGGCTCTGATACCACTGAAGGGATGAGAGATCAATTGTATGGATGCCCAAATCTTGCGGAATTGGGTGGGCGAATTTCAAAAATTTTTCTCTCCCTTCAACTGGGAATTGCATTCCCTATTTAGAAAATCATATTTTCAAGGATCAATCTTGAACTATAAACTGAACCAGATCTGAACAAAATAGTAGGAGAGGATTATACCTGATACGGAGAAATAATATCTCCCAACGAAGGTGTTCACGCCCAAGGAAGGATCCAAAGACTGCTCCCACTGAAGATGGCGCAGTGCAGGATGGAGCAGAATCAGCAGTGTTCTTCTCCAAGAACTCTGTCCTTCGCAAGAAACAACAGAATGGCACGTGAGCACAGCTTCCTATCAATTCTTTCACAAAGAACTGATGTCAAGATCAAATCTTGACTTCTCCCACAACTGGAGATCGAACTGGCAAACTTGGGCGGCAAGAACAAGGAGGCAGCAAGAAAGAATTCTGTACAGTTTCTTAATTCTTCCTTCTATGATTTCAGCTCTGAAGAGGATGTGAGTATGTGTGTCTTCTAAAGGCTACCGCCCCCTCCTTCTTTTGTAACCCTAAAGGATCAGCTCCTAATCCAATTAGGAGTTGCTGATCCAAATCATATTTGGATCAGACATCCTTTTAGGTGATAAGGATAAACCCTTATCTTATCTGCAGATTAGATCAGTCTTCTCCTAATCTCATTAGAAGGTTTCTAGATCTGAATCATATTCAGATCTGGATTCTCTGAGTGGATGGGGATAAGACCCTATCCTATCTGCTGATCCATCTCAGAATTCGCCCATATTTAACTTATTAAATTAGTCCAGTTCGAAATGGGCTTTAGGCCCATTAAGCTTATGTGCTCACTTAGCCTTCCTAACTGCTGTCGAGTTGGGCTTCCTTGTGTGGCGTGGGACCCAAACATTGATCTACACATCAGCCACATTGGTTCGGCCCAGCCTTTGTTACAAGGCCTGGCCGAATACACTGCTATGGACAGTGCACCCCCTGAAACCCATCAAATCGGCTCTACGGGCCCAACACTTACCCTAAGTGGTCCCTGGTCCAAACCACCATGTAACACCCAGGGACTGTGGTCAGATGCAAGATTAGCCCATCAGGTATTATCCTCAATGGTCTTACACTTAACCTCTCAGCCCATAATGATCAAACACTACCCGACAAGAGAGGACCTCTCCCTCGGCTGCAAGGAACAGTGTTGCACTCTCTACTTATATGGATCTTGGGAATTGAAACCTTTTTCAAACATTTTAGAAACCATAATATATATATATGTACTTTTATATCTCATATAAAATATATTTTGCAAAACAAATCTCAACGATTGAAATCGGCTGCCGGCAGTCTTGGTTTCCATCAGTGAGAGTGCATTCCCGATCATTACCTTTGTCCGACAAAGGGGCTGATCCTATTACTATGATCACCCACTCAGATGAATTCTTAGACTGTCCCAACATACCTAGGTTTTGACCCCCGCTAAAGATCTCACTGATTGGTACATCAAAGACAACCCAATCCGACACGTAGTGCAGTATCATAGTCGTGTCTAGGGGTCGGGTGTAACTTTCTAGTTTTACCCATTAATCTCCAAGGTCCAGGGCAATACTGGAAATCTGGTCCAGTTCAAAGATTCAATTAATCCTACACTGTATGTGCCTAGTGTCTCAACCTGGCAGCTGAGACAGGCCATCCCAACCGACTTGGTGGCACAACAGTGTCAGCCTTATCAAGATAGGTCTCCCCAAACCAACCCACTGGCTGCGAACATTCTAAACTAACACGAGTCTCATTAAGTGTCCAGTTTAAGCATATTACACAGAAACATACCATGGGAACATGAATCAAATATGCACTTTTATTCATTTACAAATAAACTCATAAAGTACATCATTCTGATTGAAGCTAACGGCATACAAAACTGTCCAACAGATTCAAGGTCAGTGGTCAGCGTCTTTTGCCATATATGGTGGGTGGAACATTGCCTACTCCATCCACTGTATACCTAGATGACCGGTGACCTCACTAGACTGTCGAGCTTCAGATGATTGGTCATAACCTTCTTATTTGTTTTCTGCTTTTCTCATTCATATCAGTTGAGTTTGTTTTTTTCTTCTTAGGTTGTTAATTAGGTAGATTACTGAGCTATTTTAGTATTCATCATTCTTTCTCTCTAGTTTTGTGTGGTTCCTAGCAGCTAGAGGTTGCCTATCAAAAGAGCTATTGCAGAATTCAGAATGATCTTCAGGAAAGTCCT
The DNA here is from genome assembly GCF_055504915.1 of Nelumbo nucifera. Taxonomy (NCBI): domain Eukaryota; kingdom Viridiplantae; phylum Streptophyta; class Magnoliopsida; order Proteales; family Nelumbonaceae; genus Nelumbo; species Nelumbo nucifera. The sequence goes on from NC_142651.1 coordinate 83,539,521, forward strand.
CTAAACCCTCTCCCGACTTGATAATGCTCTTCATGCAATTACCCTCATTGCTGGATTCATCTTCATTCTCTCACTAGGAACATTGAGGGCAATGCTCATGTTAAGTGTGGGGGGGTTAGGCCATAGCTATGCACCTCATCACCCCAATACATACATGCATTGATAGGCCAAATAAACTGAAATTCCCTCAAGATTATTGTTGCTTATAAGGTAAATTCCAAGAGGGAATACAATAAGTTGAGTGAAATCACTATAAGTGTTAGAATTTATTCTTGTGAATGATCCAAATTTATCACATTGCATGAAGTTAAGGAAGTCGAATAAGACTTTCATCATGACCAGCCCTAACTTTCTTCATGTGTATAGTGCACTTGATTGACATCTTAATGATCATTCGAGCTATTAGTCCACATCTGAACTATTAATGTATGAAGTTTAACAAGTGCAAAATAAAGAAAAAAAAAAAAGAGAAGAAGAAAAAAGGACAAAGACCAAATGACTCCGCTGTCATGAACTAAATAGTAAAACTAGCGGTTTATGATATGAGTTCAGTCCCAACTCCACTATTCCAAGCTAAATAGTAAAACTAGCAACTTAGAATATGAGTATTGTTATCTGCCTCTAGCCTGTGACCAGTGTGAGATGGAGCATAAAATGCATTCACACCAAAAATAAATAAATAAATAAGTGACCATTGTGAGATGGAGCATAAAATGCACTCACACCAAAAAAAAAAAAAAAAAAAGAAGTGACCAGTGTGAGATGGAGCATAAAATGCACTCACACCAAAAAATAAAAAAAAAGAAGTGACTAGTGTGAGGTGGAGCATAAAATGCACTCACACCAAAAAAGAAAAAAGAGGGGAAAGAAAAGAATTCGGTGACGGCTGAGGTTCAAAGGGACAAAATTTGGTTGAACATTCAAATGCATTAACAGATTTGAGACCGAGCTCAAAGTAATGGTTAATATTGGCAGTCAAGGAGCTGCTATACATATTGAACGGAAGTGAGTGTTGGAGTATGAAGAATCTCATGTTCTACTCTTCCTTTGCTCTTACATATGTGGTAAGAATGGCTAATCATGGGAATGAATCAGAATATTTATGCAGGTTTCCCGACCACTTAATGCATTCTCATTCTAAAATTCATTCGGTAGATGGTAATAATCTGGAGACTGATCAGTTTATGGGTGATGTCTTTGCTTAAGGACAAGCAAAAGCTTAAGTGTGGGGGTGTTTGATGTGTGCGGAAGCTACACATAATTTCTGATGTTTTATGCATGGTTTTGATGCTGATTTGCATAATTTCTTACCCCAATTTAGTTTAATTTCAGGAAATTAAGAAGGTAGACCAGCTTAGGGGAAAGAGAGCATAGAACCATGAGAAAGGGGCTAAAGTGGAAGCAATTTAGCCCAGATAAAAGAAAGGCCCAGCCGAGAATCCTAAGGAGGGCAATTCGGCCCATAAAGCCCAAGCAGCACTCTATGGGGGAACCCAAAGAGAGAGCCAGCCGAAGCTCTCCAAGGGAGGCCATTCGGCCCAGCAAGGAGGAGGCCCAAATGCAGCCCAAAGTGCAGCCAAATGAGCTCCTAAAGGCAGCAAACTTTCTAGAAGAGAGAGAGGGGCTGAAGGGAAAACTATAAACGGAGAATAGAAAGAGGGAAGAGGGGTTTGAAATCTTTTTGGGAGATTTGAGAAGAGAGGCGCGCAAGAGAAAAGAGAGGAGAAGATTCAAGAAGATTCAAGAGATGAGAAGAGGCTGAAGTCAAAATTGGAGAAGAAGCCATTCAAGGAGATTGAAGATCAATCTAGGTTGTCTTCTTCTTTGATTCTGTGCAAGTGGTAACCGAACTCAGCTAGGGTTTTATGTTATTTTCTCCATTAATTCCTCTTTCTTGCTGTAATTGAATCATGTTTCATGAGATTTTAGATCTGTAATTAGTTCTCTAGGGTTATTCGATTGCTTGGATTCATCTTTGATGTTTCTTGATTAGGGTTTGAATGTTAGAATAGCTTAGTCGAATTAATCTTGAATGCTGGACTGTCTGAATTGCTTGATGAAGAATTTAGACAATCTGATATCATTTTGGTCGAACTGTTCTTAATTCTTGGAATGTCTAGATTCCTTGAGAAAGAGTTTAGATATTCAGATCTGCTAATCAAGAACCAAATTGAATACAAGATTAGAGATAACTTGTATAATTCGGTTGGTGATCATTCAAATCTGAAATGATGCCCTTTGAATTCTTGAGCTTAATGCATGCATGAGGATTAGATTCTTGATAGAGATATAAGAATCATCACTCATGGATAGAATGAGCATGCACTCGAGAGAGGTTGTTCATGTCATTAGGGTTTCACCAAACCAAGGCTGAATCCCAATCCAATCGAATGATCTTGAGAATTTATTGTTGAACCAATTCTGTTTTGCTCACATTCAACTTGTTTTCTTGAATGCCTGAAAGGTGTTTAATCCGAATTCATAGAGATAGTTTCTAGTTAGGAATTCAGCTTTTGTTTAGGTTAACAATTCGGTTTATCAGATAATAGATGGCAGATGTAATACTAGTAGTTGCAATATAAGTCCTCGTGGGAACGATACTCTATTCATCACTTTATTACTTGATCGGATAGTGCACTTGCTAGTGTAGCAAATATGCATCAGCCAGACATTGCTCAGGTCGTGCGTGTAGTAAGTAGATATCAATCTAACTTAGGACAGGAGCACTGGACAGCTGTGAAAAACATACTAAAATACCTTCGAAGGACAAAAGAGTTTTGTCTGGTATTCAGTGGTAGTTCACTACAAATCCTAGGGTATATCGATGCCAATTTCCAATCAGACACAGATGATAGAATGTCTACATCTGGTTACATCTTCAAGATGGGGGCCTATGTAGTATAAAAAATAGTCAACAAGCCAAGCCAAGCACATTGCCATAAGTGAGGCTGCCTAATGAATGAAGTTGTTCATTCTAGAATTAAGAATTCATCACATCACCCATTCCACTGTTTTGTGACAACACTAGATCTACGGGAGATTGTTGTTAGAAAGTAGCATCATCGAAGAATGTGGTAGACCATTAACTAAGCCATTGACACAGAAAGTGTTTCAGAAACACATGAAAAGTATGGGACTACGACTTGTACCTGATTAGACCTAAGTGCAAGTGAAAGTTGTTAGATAGTGTATGCCCTTAGCTCCAATCAAACTGACGTACCTTTTGACATTTATTGTAAATGAATAAAGTACATATTTGATTCTTGTTATATTGGTGTGTTTCTGTGTAATACCCTTAAACTGGACACTTATGAAACTCGTGTTAGTTTAGAATCTTCACAGCCGTTGGATAGATTTGGGAGGTTTATCCTGCCAAGGCTGACACTGATGTCCTGCCAACTGAGTTGGGGTGGCTTGTCTCAGCTACCAAGGTGAGACCTAAAGCACATGCAGTGTGGGTTTTCTTAAAACTCTAAAACAGGACCAAATTCCAGTATTGCCCTAAACCTTGGAGATAGATGGGCAAAACTGGAATGTTACACCTAACCCCTAGACTCGATTATGGTACTGCACTAGGTGTTAGATTGGTTTGTTTTTGATATGCCAATCAGTGAGATCCTTAGAGGGGGTCAAAACCTGGGTATGTTAGGACAATTTGAGAATTCACTTGAGTGGGTGATCATAGTGACAGGATCAGCCCCATTGTCAGACAAAGTGAATGGTCAGGGAATGCACTCTCTGATGAAAACCTAAACTGTCAGCAGTTGATTTCAAAGTGTTGAGATTTGTTTTGCAAAATATATTTATATAGAGATATACATATATATTATGGTTTCACAAAATATTTTCAAAAGGTTTTAATTCCCGGGATTCATGTGAGTAGAGAGTGCAACATTGTACGTTGCAGCTAAGGGAGAGGTCCTCTCTTGTTGGGTAGTATTTGATCATTATGGGTTGAGAGGTTAAGTGTAAGACCATTGAAGGTAATACCTGATAGGTTAATCTTACATCTGCCCATAGTCCGTGGGTCTTCATAAGGTGGTTGGACCCAATGACCATTTAGTGTAAATGTTGGGCCCATTAATAGCCCATATTGATGGACTCAAGGGTTCATTGTGTTCTGCAGTGAATTCGGCCAGGCCTTATAACAGAGGCTGGGCTGAACCCATGCAGCTGATGTGTAGATCAATGCTAGTTCTTGATACCGGTTTATGTACTCAAGGGTTCACCGGTTTATGTACTCTCAGCAATCTACAGAATTATTCTCTAGTTCTTGCCACCCCTACCTAGTTCGATTTCCACTTTTGGATCTGATGAAAAATAGTTCTTGATATTGTTTCTTGCTAGAAGAAACAATCTAAAGTCGTGCTCAATAGCCCCTTGCATGATTCTTGCTGAAGAACCACTTTGTTGATCCTGCCTCATCATATGCTGTGTCATCTTCAGTGGAGGTGGGTTTTGGTCACCTCTTTGGGCGTGAACACCTACGTTGGGAGTTACTGTTATTCTGTATCAGGTACATCTCTACTTGCTTCCTTTTGTTTTCAAATTTGGTCCGATTTGTTTCAAGAATGAACCTTGAAAATGCAGTTTTCTAAATTAGGGAATAGGATTCCTGGATGGGAGAAAGAAATTTTTGAAATTTCTCCTAGCCACCCTACATGGTTTGGCCATCCATATGATGGATCTCCCATCCCTTCAATAAATTTTTACAATCCTTTCATTGTCTTGGCATTTTTCATAGTCTTCATGAGACATTTTACCATATGTGGTAATCAATCAATTTGAGGCCCTATACTAGTGCTAGTAAACTATGATATCTAGAATGCATATTTTCCAACAAATTCACTCTCCCCATTTAATGATCCATGTTTAGAAAGAAGGGTGTGCATGTGTAAACAACCTAAATTAAGTAATCTCTTACCCATTTATAAAAATTAAAATGGATGAATTGTCTAACACACCCTGAAATGGTCAAAACATCCTCATTTTTATATTTACAGGATTGTCCCTTTTTAACATGCCCCTCACTGCGTCGTTCCTTTTGAACATTCCCTCTTTGCCCTTTGTTATTTCCCCCAAACATTCATTTGAGTAATAGCAGAACTACAGAAGATCTGAACGGACCAGCAAAAAAATCTTTGCAGTTTTTCGACACTTGGCAAAGATGAACTATAAAGTGTTCCTAGTTTGAGTTCGATGGTAGTGAGAGGACCGGAAATGCCCACAGGAATCAAAAAAATTTGGTTTTCTATCAAGAAAACCCTTATTTTATCTCACGTCCTCATGTTCCTCATTGTTGGAGAGTAAAGACAAATCAATCAAACACCATTGAGATAGTAAATCTCAATTCAAGACTGTTGGTCTTCAACCATTACTCGGTAAGTTTACTTTCTAGTTAGTTTTGTTTTGTACTATTCTACTTTATATTGGTGATCGTTTAACACTAATCAATTGCCATTAACAATGTTAGGATACTATTCAACAACTACTGGTTGGATAAAATGAATCAAACCCATTAGCTTTAGGCATTACTTGGTAAGTTCATGTGTTTATTTAGTCTTGCATGTTCTTGATTTTTTTAATAAAAAATTCCAGTTTAATGCAAGCCATTGCCCATTGTTGGACAATTATAGTATGAAGTATTATTTATATATTGGAAGGGAAAGCATTAATTTGGGGTTGGTCATAAAGCATAGTTCAACGACTATTGGTAGGGTAGGAAGAATCAAACTCCTTGGCTTCATACATTACCTATGTTACCTGGTAAGTTTATGCTTTGATTTAGTCATGGATGTTCTTGTTTTTATGAAAAAATGTAGTTTATTTATTTATTGGAAGGGAAAGTCTTAATTTATGGTTAGTGAAAAAATCTAGAGCATATAGTTTTTTGGCATATATGCTAGGTAAGTGTTTTGATCAGCTTACATAGGTAATTAGTACAAAACAATTTGAGAAAAGGTATTTAGTACAAAACAATTTTATGAACTTACTTTGTTGCTTCTATAGTATGCCCATATTATTTTGGGAAAAGAAAAATACAAGAATATCATGAGTAAAAGGTTTTAATTCTCTAATAAACCAAATAAATTTAAAATGAAATTAAGGAGATAAAGTTACCTGGTGAAGTGATGGCATGGTTTCTGGTAAAACTACAACTATAATCAGGTCAAATTTAAACCAGATCCAATCAAATCTGAATCCAATCTGATTAATATTAAATATGAATACCCTTTAGTGTATGTAAAGTAAAGAATTAACAAGTCTTTAAAAAAGTAGTCACTTTCTATGCATATAATAAATGTAGGGTGTTTTCTACCAAGTCATTCTATAACCAGACTGTTTGGTTTGCTGCTTTGAACTCCAGCCTAACCAAGGAAAATCTGATTAGTAGGTGAGTAAATTTGGTAAGGTTTGTAGCTATAACCAGATTATTTTTCTTTGCCTCTAATATGAATATAGATATATGACAAAATTACTAAAAAAAATCAATAACTAATTTTGTTTAAAGTTGGGTTAAAAATATCTTTGGGGCAATAGGTTGTAAGCCTAGAATAGTGGAAGAATTTATTAGGGGTTTGAAAATGCAAGTTGTATGCTTGGAATAGTGGAAGAATTTTGACGGGTTATCGAAGCCATCAAAATTAATGCTAGTCCCACAATAAAATTTTTGCAGTAAAAGTGGTACTAGGTCGAATCCCACAGGGAGCTAAACAATAATCTCTCAGCCGAATGAATAATATAACTGAGTGGGAAAATTTAATAACTAAAATTTCTAAAAGAACAAGAAAGCAATAGCAATATCAAACAAGAGAAATCAGTCTTACCGAATTCTGATTCAAGGGTTCGGGTTAGTCAATTGGTCATCGATCATAGGTAGACTTCGGTAGTCTTGCAATTCAAGCATTTAACCTTAGATTTATTAGGATATCCATAATAAACCTTGTGTTTTCCTACTTCAGTTGACCAAACCCAGCATTCGATCAACACTTATCACTAATCAACTAGGTACGATAGCGTTCCTTATCAATTAGTGATAGCATTAAGCTTTGTGAAAACAGTTAAACCAAAATAACAATAATTGAGATAGCTGCAATTATCGAATCTTGTTCCATCAATTCCCTTTAGGTTAAAACATGTCAATACATTGGTCAAAGGCTGTCACGAACAATTGACCCAGAAAGATATTAACCTAATTGCTACTTTGTACCACTATTCATGACAACTATAGATCACCGAACCATGGATAGTAGTAGGAAAATCAATATTAATTAATTTGTCAGACTAATTAACATTAACATCCAATGAGAATATGCACAAGAACCAATGAATACTTGAATTAAAAAACAAGAACTTGAATTAAATACAGAACCTCACGATGATACAATCGAACCTCCCCCCTTGAATTAGAAAAGAAAAGCTTAGCTGCTCATGAATTTCAATCCCTTCATGCTCTGCTTCTCAGTAGGCCGAACTGCTCTTCTTGGTAGCTTGAGTTGCTTGATGATTTCTTGGATGCTTGAGTGATGCTAGAGCTGGTCTGCCCCCCTCTTTATATAGCAGAGGGAGAGGGCTGTTTTCCAACTCCTTCTAGGAGATCATCCTAAATTCAGGGAGTCCCGATATGCTTTGAACTAATCCTATCCTATCTCTTATCTAATGATCTGATCTCAATCTTCTTATCTCTCTAGGATTACATTCAAGACATTAGATCTGATAAGACTCTCTCTCTGGAGATTACATTCGAAATTGGGACTCTTGGTTCTTGAATTCGAGTTGGGCTGCTTCAAGGTTCTTCTACGAGTTGGGCTTTAGCTGTGAAATGGGCCGGGCTGCAAACTTTCTCCGACTTCGGGCCCGGTTTCATATTTGATTCGGACCGAATCTGTCAAAACTCAAAACATAAAAGTTGTGGGCCTTTCTTTCATCTTTCTGATTCCTCTTGAATTGTCCAATTCGGAGTCCGGAATTGAGAGTTATGCCCAGATTAATGACTGTTGCCGAAACTGTGCAAAATCATCTGAATTGCCCTGTTTTCTTCCAATTGCCTTCTTTCTTGCCCTGAATCGAAATACAAGAGTAATGAGTCCATTTAAGTGCTAGAAAAGATAAATTTCATCGCATATGTCAAAGTTAAGTACTACCACATGAGAAAGATAGGTTTCATCGCGTATGCCAAAGTTAAGTACTATTTCATGAAAAAGATAGATGTCATCAAAAAGAAGAAGTGAGATTGTATCGTGTTCATGAAAGTTAGAACTTGTCACAATTATCGAAAGAATTAAGTATCATTTTATGAAAAGGATTAATTGTCACCATGTGTGAAAGTATCATTGTGTTCTTTAAATAGATTAATACCCATGTGTGCGAGCTAGTTAAACTTCATCACCATATTGAGATAACAAAATATCACTGCACTCCTAAGGTAGTGCAGTTTCATCGCAAATGCAAAAAAAAAAAGAATATTGTCCAACTGAGAGCTAATTGTCATCACATCGGAGAGGGCTAAGTGTTATCATGTATACAGAGATTATATTGAATCGCTCTTGGTGTTTCCAGGATTGTCTGTTGCACATAAGAGGGTCCAAATGCCAAGATGCTTTATCGTGTCCAATGTGATCAAAGTCTTCCTGGGGGTGTCAAGGTAATCATACATATTTAGAGAAATAAACTATTGGGGCTTTGTCATTATACCTTGTATCTGACATGCTCTCATTGGGGTTGCCAAGGTAACTCATCGCAATTTAGGATGTTACATTCTTTGCTTTTCCATTGCTCTTAGGTTTGCTAGGGCCTCCCTAGGGTTGTCAGGGCATGTAAGAGCGTGCCTGGGATTGCCATGGTATGTAATATTGGTTTGGGGTTGCCAAACCTCCCCTGGGGTTGTCGGGTCTTTGCACGGAGCATGCGACATCCTGGGCAGACAAGGGAATATGTGTCATCGAGTTTGGGGTTGCCAAACCTCCCTCGGGGTTGTCGGGTCTTCACATGGAGCATGTGGCATCCTGGGCAGACCAGGGTATGTGTCATCTAGTTTGGGGTTGTCAAACTTCCCTTGGGGTTGTCGGGTCTTCGCATGGAGTATGTGGCATCCTGGGCAGACCAAGGTATGTGTCATCTAGTTTACGGTTGCCAAACCTCCCCCGGGGTTGCCAGCTCTTCACATGGAGCATGTGGCATCCTAGACGGACCAGGGTTTGTAATGTATACATATATATATATATAGTAAACCTAGTTAGGAAAGCTTTATCATACAATTTTAGGGCAATAATATGTTCAAAATGTAACATGCTTTTATTCAAGACTAAGAATGTATACAAAGAATTCATGGCATGCTCTTACAACATACTTTTCATATACAAGGACATATGAAAAACTTTTCAAGATTGCACAATCAAAAATGCACAATATGCTTTGTTTGGAGTACAAGTACAAGACACACATAACATGTTTTTCCATCAGGGTTATAATTTACATCACTAACCATGGTACAGTTTCAACCAGAGACCATTCACAATCTTGTCTTGTTCATTTGTGATGATGCGCAATCTGGTTGCTCCTTCGTGTCCTGTGACTGGGCTCAAACAAGGTTCTGATTTGGTAGTGCCAAGCTAGTATATGGGTGTCCGAGCTAGAAAGAGCTGTAAAGAGAGAAGGGTTAGAGTGCCTGGGTAGGTTTTACCGAAGAGAACACTCCGATGCTTAAGTCAGTATGGGGATTTTGTGGGAATGTATGAGAGAGCTTAAAGTGCTTAAGTGCATATACCTTTTTGGTTGGATTTGGGGTCCTTTTATAGTTTTCTTGTGTTCAGGTGCTATGGGCAATGTCTCTGAGTCTTTTGGCAGAGCTGTTTCCATAGTATGGGGAGTTTGGCATGTCAGTTGCTAGATTCACGTAGTGGTTACAGGTCGCCCGCGGGTCTTGCGGCACGTAGTTCGCTGAACTGCTCCTATGGTCGCAGTAACGGCTCCCATGAGGGTGTGGCGTGCAGAACGGTTTTGGGTGAGCTTGTGTTTGAATGGAAGGGAGATCCATCATATGGATGGTAGAACCATGTAGGGTTTCAAAAATTTCTTTTCTCCCTTTCGGGAATCGTATTCCTGATTTCCGAAAAACTACATTTTTCAAGGATTGTTCTTGAAACAAACTGAACCAGATTTGGAACCAAAATAAGAGAGAAATACCTGATATGGAATCCACACGTATAGCACCCAAGTGGATAAGACTTATCTTATCCTCTTGCTGATTCAAACCCAGATTTGCCCAAGTAAATAATCCAGTTCGATATGGGCTTTAGGCCCATTAAGACATTAGGCTCACTTCCCTCTTAATTGCTGGCTAACTTGGATCTCTTTGCATGATGTGGGACCCTAACATTGATCTTTACAAAAGCCATATGGGTTCAGCATAGCCTTTATTACAAGGCCTGGCCGAATTCACTACTAAACACAGTAAACCCCTAACCCCATTAGTATGGGCTCTTAGCAGGCCCAACATTTACACTAAATGGTCCTTGGATCCAGCCACCTTATGAAGGCCCAAGGACTATGGTCTTAAGTGAGAATAGCCTATCAGCCCATAATGATCAAACAATGCCCAACAAGAGAGGACCTCTCCCTCGTCTGCAAGGTACATTGTTGCACTCTCTACTCGGATGGATCTCAGGAATTAAAACCTTTGGAAACCTTTTCATAACAACATAATATATATATTATATAAATATATTTTGCAAAACAAATCTCAAACAAAGTTGTAATCAACTACTGGCAATTTAGGCTTCCATCAGAGAGAGTGCTACCCTGATCATTCACTTTTACCAACAAAGGGGCTGATTCTGTCACTATGATCATTCAGTCAGGTGAATTCTCAGGCTGCCCCAACATACCCAGGTTTTGACCCCCATTAAGGATCTCACTGATCGGCATATCAAAGACAACTCAATCCAACACCTAGTGCAGTACCATAATCGAGTCTTAGGGTTAGGTGTAACTTTCTAGTTTTGCCCATCTGTCTCCAAGGTCCAGGGCATAACTAGAAAATGGTCTGGTTCAAAGTTTCAAGCAAACCCACACTACATGTGCTTCGGGTCTAATCCTAGCAGCTTAGACAAGCTGCCCCAACCGACTTGGCAACACATTAGTGTCAACCTTGGCAGGATAAACCTCCCCAGGTCTATCCAATAGCTGTGAACATTCTAAACTAACATGAGTCTCATAAGTGTCCAGTTTAAGGGTAATTACACAGAAACATACTAGATATAACATGAATCAATTATGTACTTTTATTAATTTACAATGGTCCTTTGGATTTTGTAACTGTAGAAGATCTTCCCACTTGTGAGCCTTGCCTTCAGGGTAAGATGACGAAACGGCCATTTAACGATAAGCCTGAAAGATGTACAGGCATGCTTGACCTAATACATACTGATGTATGTGGTCCCCTGAGTGTTAGGACTCGTAACCAGCACATGTATTTCATTACATTCACCAATGATTATTCTCGGTATGGTTACGTGTACCTAATGAGACATAAGTCTGAATCCTTTGAAAAGTTCAAAGAGTTCAGACAAGAGGCTGAGAAATAGTTAGGGAGAGAAATTAAGACCCTTCGATCGGATCGCGGTGGCGAGTATCTCTCTGATAAATTCAGGGACTACTTGAAGGTCAAAGGGATAGTATTACAATTGACTCCTCCTGCTACATCACAGCTAAACAGTGTTTCAGAGAGGAGGAATAGGACCTTATTGGATATGGTTCGATCACTTCTCATACACTCAGAGTTACCCACATCCTTTTGGGGTTACGCATTAGAGACTGAGATATACGTGCTGAATCGGGTTCCAATCAAATCGGTTCTGAATACTCCATATGAACTCTGGACTAGAAAGAAACCAAGTGTCAGACACTTGATGATTTGGGGTTGTCCAGCACACGTTAAAAGAACGAGTGCGGACAAATTGGAATCCAAGACCAGTCGTTGCCTATCCGTTACCTATTCGTAGGCCACCCCAAGGGCTCTGTGGGTTACCTATTCTATGACCCAGGAGAATAGAAGGAGTTTTGTAGTTGGAATGCCCATTTCTTGGAAAATGATTACATCCTGAACAACCATCGTCAAGAAATAGTTCTTGATGAGGAGAGCTCAGGAGCTGTGGGAGGTGTCCCACAGGTTCCAGGTATTGAGCAACCTAGAAGATCTACCCGGGTTTCCAAGCTACCAGTCTGTTTTGGCTATGACCAGGATAGTTACCTGGAAGAAGCCATGAGTAGTGAGGAGGATCTCGGGACTTATGCGAAAGCTATGTTAGACATAGATTCCTTGAAGTGGGTGATGAGAACAAAAAGTATCATATTTTTATACCCAAATATTCATTCTTTTACATTAATTTAGCACTCAATTGGACTCATTACTCTTGAATTTCGATTCAGGGCAAGCAAGAAGGCGATTGGAAGAAAATAAGGCTAATCGGATGATTTTGCATAGTTTCGGCACCATTCAGAGATCTGGGCTTAACTCTCGATACCGGACATGTTTTGGGTTTTGACAGATTCGGTCTGCATTGAGGTCAAAATTGAACCCGAAGTCGGAACAATTTCGTAGTAAAGCCCAGCCCACAGCTGAAGCCCAAATTCGCAGAAGAGTCCTGTAGCAGCCCAAGTTATTAAAGAAGCCCAACTCGAATTCAAGAATGAAAAGTCCTATCAGATTTAAATTTCAATTGTAATCCTAAAAAGATAAGAGATTGAGAATACTATATAGGATAGGATAGAAGTATATTAGATTAGGACTTTCTAATTTTAAAGTTAATCTCCAAAAGGGAGTTGGAGAGAGCCCCTCCTCCTAATAGATCGTGTTTTTTCTGCATTTGCTTTTCAAAAAAAAATAATAATATAAAAAAAGAAAAAAGAAAAAAAAAACTCAACTCTTTTTGAAATCAATTGAAACAAAGTTCTAGGAAAATTCTTGTGAACCTAGTAATGAGGTATAATCAAGGAGTACATGACTTATCTGAAGTCATTTCCAGTTAAGCTAGTCCTAAATTCAAGTTTAAGTAAATAGGGTAAATACTTCACCATTGCCACAATTGGTAGGATGGAGCATAAAATGCACCTACTAGTCAAGTAATCTGATGGTACGATGGAGCATAAAATGCACCTACCAGCCAAGTCATCTGATAGTAGGACGGAGCATAAAATTCACCTACTGACCAAGTAATCCAAAAGTGAGATGGAGCATAAAATGCACTCACTTCTTCAGAGGAGAGAAAAAGAAAATAAAAAGAGAGAAGAGATAAAAAGGTTTTCCCTGATTTACTACCTGGTTTGCAGTAGCTAAAATTGGATTGACTGATGAATGAGTCGTGTATGACTTGGTTGTGTTGATTTAACGGTTCACAATATTTAACCTAGAATATTTGTGGAAAAAGATGAAGGAGAGTTGAGTTTAAAAATCAGTAGATAGTTTGTTTGTTTTTGCTTGTGTTTTGTCTTGCTCGAGGACGGGCAAGGTTTAAGTGTGGGGGGATTTGATGAGAACAAAAAGTATCATAATTTTATCCCCAAATAATCATTCTTTTACATTGATTTAGCACTCAATTGGACTCATTACTCTTATATTTCGATTCAGGGCAAGCAAGAAGGCGATTGGAAGAAAACAAGGCTAATCGGATGATTTTGCACAGTTTCGGCACCATTCAGTAATGTGGACTTAACTCTTGATCCCAGACTCAGATTTGGATGGTTCAAGATGCACTGGAAAGATAAAGGAAAGGCCCACAACTCTCATGTTTTGGATTTTGACAGATTTGGTCTGAATCGAGGTCAACATCAGACCCGAAGTCGGAACAATTTCATAGTAAAGCCCAGCCCACAGCTGAAGCTCAAATCCGCAGAAGAGTCCTGTAGCGGCCCAAGTTTTTAAAGAAGCCCAACTCGAATTCAAGAATGAAGAGTCCTATCAGATTTAAATTTCAATTGTAATCCTAAAAAGATAAGAGATTGAGATTACTAGATAGGATAGGATAGAAGTAGATCAGATTAGGACTTTCTAATTTTAAAGTTAATCTCCTAAAGGGAGTTAGAGAGAGCCCCTCCTCCTAAAGCTATATAGAGGGGGGGGGACCAGCTTTAGGCACTCACTCAATCAACTCAATCAATTCAGCAATCCATCAATCAAGCATCAAGCAACTCAATCAAGAAAGATCAGTTCGGCCTTCTAAGAAGCAAAGCCTGGAGGATTCGAAAATCATGAGCAGCTAAGCTTTTCTCTTCTGGTTCAAGGGGGGAGGTTCGATTGTGTCATTGTGAGGTTCTGTATTTAATTCAAGTTCTTGCTTTTTAATTCATGTATTCATTGATTCTTGTGCTTATTCTCTATGGATGTTAATGTTAATTAGTCTAACAAATTAATTAATGTTGATTTTCCTACTGCTATCCATTGTTCGGTGATCCGTAATTGTCACGAATAGTGGTACAAGTAGCAATTAGGTTAATATCTTTCTGGGTCAATTGCTCATGACAGCCTTTGACCAATGTATTGACATGTTTTAACCTAAAGGGAATCAATGGGACAAGATTCGATAATTGTAGCTATCTCAATCATTGTTATTTTGGTTTAATTGTTTTCACAAAGCATAATGCTATCACTAGTTAATATGGAACGCTATCCTACCCAGTCAATTAGTGATCAGTGTTGATCGAATGCTGGGTTTGGTCAGCTGTTAGGAAAACACAAAGTTTATTATGGCTATCCTAATAAATCTAAGGTTAAATGCTTGAATTGCAAGACTGTCAAAGTCTACCTATGATCGATGACCAATTGACTAACCCGAACCCTTGAATCAGAATTCAGTAAGACTGATTACATCTTGTTAGTTTAATTTACTATTGCTTTCTTGTTCTTTTAGAAATTTTAATTATTTAATTTTCCCACTCCATTATATTAATCATTCAGCTGAGAAATTATTCCCTAGCTCCTTGTGGGATTCGACCTAGTACCACTATTACTACAAAATTTTTATTGTGGAGCTAGCATTAATTTTGAGGGCTTCGACAACCCGTCAGTGGGTAGATGCCATGAGAGCTGAGATTGACTCAATGGAGACCAATGGAGTCTGGACTCTAGTAGATCTGCCCCTCGGGGTAAAAGCAATTGGTTGCAAATGGATCTATAAGAGGAAGAAGGGCCTCGATGGTAAGGTTGAGACCTACAAAGCTCATCAGGTGGCGAAAGGGTATACTCAGAAAGAGGGCATCGATTATGAGGAAACCTTTTCGCCCGTGGCCATGCTTAAATCCATTTGGATCCTGCTAGCTATAGCAGCATACCATGACTACGAGATTTGGCAAATGGATGTCAAAATTGCGTTGCTGAATGGAGATCTTACTGAAGATATCTATATGCAACAACCGCAAGGTTTCATAACTGCAGGTCAGGAACACATGGTATGTAAATTAAATAGATCCATATATGGACTTAAGCAAGTTTCTAGGAGTTGGAACATCCAGTTTGACTTTACTGTCAAAAAGTTTGACTATGAGCAGAATCCGAATGAGTGGATAATAAGATTGTCCCAAGAAGATGTCTCCCAAGACTTCTGAGGAGATTGAGGGCATGAAGGACGTTCCCTATGCCTCAGCCGTAAGGAGCATCATGTATGTCATGTTGTGCACTCGTCCTGACATTGCTCAGGCAGTGAGTGTAGTAAGCAGATTCCAGGCCAACCCGGGGCAGGAGCACTGGACTGCTGTGAAAAATATACTTAAGTACCTTCGAAGGACAAAAGAGTTTTGTTTGCTTTCGATGGTAGCTCACTACAGATCCAGTGATATACTGATGTCGATTTCCATTCGGATCCAGATGATAGAAAGTCTACATCTGGGTACGTTTTCATGATAGGATCGTGTGTTGTTTGCTGGAAAAGCAGCAAACAGGGGTCCACGGTAGATTCCACAACCGAAGCCGAATACATTGCCGCAAGTGAAGCTGCCAAAGAAGCCGTGTGGATGAAAAAGTTTGTTCACGAATTGGGAGTAGTTCCATCCAGCACATCACCCATCCCATTGTTGTGTGACAACAATGGAGCGATTGCTCAGGCTAAGGAGCCACGAGCCCACTCGAAGTCCAAGCACATCGAGAGGAAGTACCATGTGCTACGAGAGATTGTTGGTAGAGGGGATGTCCTGATTCCGAAGGTAGCGTCAACAGAGAATGTAGCAGACCCATTGAATAAGCCACTTACACAGAAAGTGTTTGAGAAACACGTGGAATGTCTGGGACTCCGGCTTATACCAGATTGGACCTAAGTGCAAGTGGGAGCTGTTAGACAGTGTATGCCCTTAGTTCCAATCAAATTGATGTACATTATGACATTTATTGTAAATGAATAAAGTACATATTTGATTCATGTTATTGTGGTGTGTTTCTGTGTAATACCCTTAAACTGGACACTTATGAGACTCGTGTTAGTTTAGAATGTTCATAGTCGTTTGATAAGTCTGGGGAGATTTATCCTGCTAAGGCTGACACTGATGTGCCGCCAAGTGTTGGGGTGTCCTGCCTCAGCTGCCAAGGTGAGACCTGAGGTACATGCAGAGTAAGTTTACTTGAAACCTTGAACCGGACCAAATTTTCAGTATTGCCCTGGACCTTGGGGATTAGTGGGCAAAACTGGAAAATTACACCTGACCCCTAGACTTGATTATGATACTGCAGTAGGTGTCGGATTGGGCTGTCTTTGATATGCCAATCAGTGAGATCCTTCGAGGGGGTCAAAACCTGGGTATGTTGGGACAGTCCGAGAATTCATCTGAGTGGGTGATCATAGTGACAGGATCAGCCCCTTTGTCGGACAAAGGTAATGATCGGGGATGCACTCTCTCTGATGGAAACCAAGACTGTCGGCAGCCGATTTCAATCGTTGAAATTTGTTTTGCAAAATATATTTATATACGGATAAACATATATATATTACGGTTTCAAAATGTTTACAAAAGGTTTTAATTCCCTGGATCCATGTGAGTAGAGAGTGCAGCATTGTTCCTTGCAGCCGAGGCTTGGCCCAGGGACCACTTAGTGTAAGTGTTGGGCCCATTAGGAGCACATGTGATGGGCTTCAGTGGGTTCACTGTCTTTTCAGTGAATTCGGCCAGGCCTTGTAACAGAGGCTGGGCTGAACCCATGTGGCTGATGTGTAGATCAATGTTTGGGTCCCACGCCATACAAAGAAGCCTAACTCAGCAGTAGTTTGGAAGGTTAGTGAGCACATAGACTTATTGGGCCTAAAGCCCATTTCAAACTGGTTTAGTTGGACTAATTAAAGAGAGGGGCAGATATGGGATTGGATCAGCTGATAGGATAGGGAGTTATCCCTATCCACTCAAAGAGTCTAGATCTAAATACAGATTTGGATCTGCAAGCCTCCTAATGAGATTAGGAGAGCTGATCTAATCTGCAGATAAGATAAGGATTTATCCTTATCACTTAAAGAGAGTCCAGATTCAAATAAGGATTTGAATCAGGAAACTCCTAATGGGATTAGGAGAAGATCTCTTTAAGGCTATAAAAGAAGGAGGGGGCGAACCATTCAGTTCATCCCATCCCATCCCAGCATCCCAAAGATCAGATCTCAGATCACACAGAGAGAAGACAGCAACAGTGTGACTGCACCATCTTCTCCTTCTGTTCTCTTCCAATTGCCGCCTACTGCCAGTTCGATCTCCAGTTTTGTAGGAGTGATCAAGAAAAGTTCTTGATATCAGTTTTTGGATAAAGGCTGATCTGAAGTCGTGCTCACTGCCTCCATCGAATTCTTGCTGAAGGATTTGGTTCTTGGGAAGAACACTACTGATTTTGCTCCACCCTACACTATGTCATCTTCAGAAGGAGTAGTCTTTGGAGACTTCTTTGGGCGTGAACACCTTCATTGGAGTATACTATTTCTTCGTATCAGGTATATCCCTCTCCTACTATTTTGGTTCAGATCTAGTTCGATTCTTGGTTCAAGATTGATCCTTGAAAATGCAGATTTTCTAAAACAGGGAGTGTGATTCCCAGATGGAAGAGAGAGAAATTTTTTAAATTTTGCCCAACCTACCTGCAGGGTTCGGCCATCCATATGATGAATCTCCCACCCCTTCATGGAGGACATAAGAGTTTTGTCTATTATTCGATGATAGTTCACTACAGATCATCGGGTATACTGATACCACTTCCAGTCAGACCCAGATACCGACTCTGTGTCTAAAAGGGATAAATCCCTTCTTGGAGTTCTCCATGTTGTATCTTTTGACAATCTTGTCAAGGTAAGTAGATTGGGATAATCCTATTATCCTTTTCGATCTATCTCTATAGAGTCGAAGTCCCAAGATGTTGGAGGCTTCTCCAAGATCTTTCATGGAGAATTGTTGCAAAATTCATACCTTCACTGTAGTCAACATTCCTACATCATTCCCAATGAGTAGAATGTCATCTACTTACAGAACCAAGAACGTAACCTTATCTCCCACTGATTTCCTGTAAACACAGGGCTCATTCAGATTCTGCTCAAAGTCAAACTGTTTGACGGTAGAGTCAAATCGGATGTTCCAACTTTTTGAAGCTTGCTTAAGTCCATAGATGGATTGGTTAAGTTTACACACCATGTGTTCCTAACCCGCAGCAATGAAACCTTGCGGTTATTGCATATAGATATCTTCAGTAAGATCTCCATTCAGGAACATGGTTTTGACATCCATTTGCCAAATCTCATAGTCATAATGTGCTGCTACAGCTAGCAGGATCCGTATGGATTTAAGCATGGCCACTGGTGAAAAGGTTTCCTCATAATTGATTCCCTTTTTCTGATTGTACCCCTTCGCTACAAGATGAGGTTTATAGGTCTCAATCTTTCCATCAGAGCCCTTCTTCCTCTTATACATCCATTTGCAACCATTTGCTTTCGCCCCAGGGGGTGGTTCTACAAGAGTCTAGACCTTGTTGGTTTTCATCGAGTTCATCGCGGCTTTCATGGCATCTACCCACTTCAAGGAATCTATGTCCAACATAGCTTCTGTATAAGTCATGGGATCTTCCTTACTGATCATGGTTTCCATCAAGTAACTTTCTTTATCATAGCCGTAATGAATTGGAGGCCTAGAAACTCGGGTAGATTTTCTAGGTTGGGTATTATTTGGAGCATGTGGGACATCTCCCATTACTCTTGAGCTCTCCTCATCAAGATGTCTTCATTTTCCAACAAGTAGGCATTTCGACTACAAAACACATTTTGCTCTTTTGGGTCATAGAATAGGTAACCTACAAAGCTTTTGGGGCAACCTACAAATAGGCAATTTATAGTCTTGGATTCCAATTTGTTAGCACTTGTTCTTTTAACATGTGCCGGATAATCCCAAATCTTCAAGTGTCTTACAGTTGGTTTCATACCTGTCCATATATCATCTTAGGAACGGATTTGGTTAGAACCCGGTTTAGCACGTATATCACAGTCTCTAATCCGTATCCCCAAAAGGATATAGGTAGTTCTGAGTGGACAAGAAGTGAATGGACCATATCCAATAGATTCTGGTTTCTCCTCTCTGATACAAAAGTTTAATTGTGGTGTAGCAAGAGGAGCTAACTGTGATACAATCCCATTGTCCTTTAAGTAGTCTCTGAATTCGTCGGAGAAATATTCTCCTCCTCAATCTGATCGAAGGGCCTTGATTTGTCTCCCCAACTGTTTCTCGACCTCTTGTCTGAAGAGACCCGGTTACTAGGTGTTAGGTAAGTGTCTTTGGCATTCCCTTTTCCATTTAACATGAATCTCGACACCTGGCTTAGGTGAAGAGACCCCGTTACTAAGTCTAGGGTATCCATTGACCTTTTATCCCCTTTTTTTTGCAACATTGTTCAAGGTAGTCTACTATCTCTTAACAATTGAAAGAATTTGGTTTAATTACAGAATCTTTCTCTTCCTATCTTGATAGGGGCAAACTTGGAAGTATTTTTCAATTTCCAAACGGTTTCAACAATATTCAAACAAGACCAATTTTGACTCCTATTACTTGCTACCAATTTCTATAGAATTCAATATTCTTTTATTAGTTTCCTTAACTTTTTCTGTTTGAGAATCTCTTTTAATGGAAAATTTTAAAAATTTCAGTGAAATTTTAATTCTCCTTCTTTAAAGGCTTAGCTTCAATTTTTTTTTTCAATTTTTCTCTCTCTTTCCTCACCCTCTAACTTAAAATGACATTGTCCCTAATGGTATGACTAGAATGATGCAAAGAAGATTTAGGCCAAAGGGAACAATGAGTAGGGTTTTCCTGAGGGGTTCAAGGTATGCCACCTGGTCTTGAATCAAAAAAGTGAAAAAACTCTAATCCTAAAATTAACTGAAAAAAATTATGTTGAGTTGCCTCCCAACTAGCACTAAGTTTAACGTCTTCAGCCAGAAGCAACTACTCATTTCCCTCTAGATCACTTAAACCTATCTTCTCAAGCTTCCCGCTCTCAAAGACTCCTTCTACATATGGTTTAAGTCTTTGACCATTGACTTTGAATGTGATTCCATTCTTTGGATCAACGATTTTAACTACATCATATGGAAACACTTTTTCCACAATAAATGGCCTGTCCCACCTAGACCTTAATTTACCAGGGAACAAACACAGCCTAGAATTAAAAAGCTAAACCTTTTGATTTGGTTCAGAAGTTTTTCTTAAAATGTACTTATCATGGAAGGCTTTTGTTTTGGCTTTATAAATGCGTGAGCTTTCGTAAACCTCATTGCACAATTCCTCTAGTTCACTTAATTGTAGGGCCCAATGGGACCCATCTTGGCCTAGGTCTAGATTGAACTTCTTGATGGCCTAATAAGCCTGACATTCTAATTCGACGGGAAGGTGATATGCTTTACCAAAAACCAGCCTATAAGGAGACATTCCAATGGGAGTTTTGTATGCAGTTCAATAAGCCCAAAGTGTGTCATCCAGTCTTTTGGACCAATCTTTTCGGTTGGGCCTAATGGACTTTTGCAAAATACTTTTAATTTCCCTATTGGACACTTCCACTTGACCATTTGTTTGGAGATGGTAGGGGGTGGCTATCTTGTGGGTGATTCCATACTTGTGGAGCACAGCACAGAATTGCGTGTTAGTAAAGTGCGACCCCCCATCACTGATGATTGCTCGCAGACACCCAAACCTAGAGAAAATGTTCTTTTGAACAAATTTCATTACAACTTTGTGATCATTGGTTTGGGTTGCTACCTCCTCAATCCATTTTGACACATAATCAATGGCCACAAGGATGTATTCGTGACCGGATGATGGCGGAAATGGCCCCATGAAATAAATACCCCAAACATCAAAAAATTCTATAGCTAGAATAGGGTTAAGTGGCATCATGTATCTTCGGGACATATTCCCGACAGATTGGCATCTCAGGCAATTTTGGCTAAAGACATGGGCATCCTTAAATAAACTTGGCCAGTAGAACCCACTCTACAGAACTTTGGTCGCAATTTTCTTTCCCAAAAAGTGCCCCCCACAAGCTAGAGTTTGACAAAAGTTAAGAATGCTTTGGTGTTCAGACTCAGGGACACATCGTCAGATCACTTGATTCGAACAGATACGATATATCTCGGGATCTTCCCAAAAGTAGTATTTGAGTTGGGAAAAGAATTTGTCTTTGTCATTCTTAGACCACCCCTTGGGAATTTTACCTACTACTAAGTAATTGACAATATGGGCGTACCACGGGGAAGCACAATGAGAGACATCTAAAAGGTGCTCATTTGGGAAGGAATAGTCATGGATGGGCTCGCTCTTTTCAATTTGAATTTGGGACAGATGATCAGCTACTACATCTTCAGAGCCCTTTTTATCCCGAATCTCAAGGTCAAATTCTTGCAACAGAAGGATCCATCTGAGGAGCCTAGGTTTGGTCTCTTTCTTAGACAACAAATGTCTTAGGGCCGAGTGATCAGAGTAGACAACCACTTTGGTGCCTAATAAGAATGGGCAAAATTTTTCCAGAGCAAACACTATAGCTAACAATTCTTTCTCTGTGGTGGTATAATTCAATTGGGTTTCCGAGAGGGTACGACTTGCATAATAGATCACCACAAGACGTTTATCCACCCTTTGTCCCAAAAAAGCTCAAATGGTGTGGTCGGAGGCATCACACATGATTTCAAAGGGCAAAGACCAGTCGGGAGGTTGCAAAATTGGAGCCTTGGTCAGTGCCCCTTTCAAGTACTCGAAGGCCTTAAGACATGTGTCATCAAAGATGAATGGGACATCTTTTGCTAGAAGGTTGCACAATGATCTGCAAATTTGGGAGAAGTCCTTAATAAATCACCGGTAGAAGCCAGCATGTCCAAGAGAAGAACGGATTTGCTTGACAGAAGTGGGAGGTGGAAGGTTAGAGATTAGGTCAATTTTTGCTTTATCCACCTCAATACCCCGTTCAGAAACTATGTGGCCTAAAACAATGCCTTCTTTGACCATAAAATGACTCTTCTACCAACTGAGGACCAAGTTTGTCTCGATACATCATTGAAGAACTTTTCGTAAGTGTTCGAGACATGATTCGAAGGAATCCCCAAAGACCGAGAAATCATCCATAAATATTTATAGGAAATCACCAACCATTTCCAAAAAAATTGCCGCCATACACCTCTGAAAGGTTGTTGGTGCATTATATAATCCAAATGGCATTCGTCGGAAGGCGAATGTTCCAGAAGGGCAGGTAAAAGTTGTTTTCTCTTGGTCTTCGAGGTAAATGACCACTTGGTTGTACCCAGAATACCAATCTAAAAAGCAAAAATATTTTTGCCCGGCGAGTTTCTCTAAAATTTGGTCAATGAAGGGCAAAGGGAAGTGGTCCTTTTTTGTGACTGCGTTGAGTTTCCTAAAGTCGATGCACACTCGCCATCTCGTGGTAAGTCGGGTAGGGATGACTTCACCTTGATCATTAGTGACCACGGTGAGTCCAGCTTTCTTAGGCACCACTTACGTAGGATTTAACCAACTGCTATCCAAGATTGGGTAGATAATGCCCGCATCTAACCACTTAACTACTTCTTGTTTGACCACCTCTCTCACATTTGGGTTCAACCTTCTTTGCATCTCCCTACTAGGTTTGGCACCTTCCTCTATGTAAATATGGTGCATACAGATGGACGGACTAATACCCTTCAGATCAGCTACTGACCAACCAATAGCACCCCTATACTCCTTTAATACCTCAATTAGTTTCTCTTCCTATCTAGGGGTTAAGTCTGCGGCTATGAATACCGGCAGTGTTTGGTCGGGTCCTAAAAACACATACTTAAGGGAGTCCAGTAAGGGCTTTATTTCCAGTTGCAGGGGAGATTCCAGAGAAGGCACAGGTAGTTCACCTTTTAGTTTTGGTAGAGGTTCAACAGTAGGCCAAGATTGAAATGGGTAAGGAGACTTCATTAAGGCATTAGCTTCCTCCGTCGGGTCATCTACTGTGACCAGATTGGTTTCTCCAGAGTTTCTCTTTCTACATCTATCGTACAACAATTCTTATTCTTTTCTAGGTAGGCAGAAAGACTTCCAAACTCATACAGGTCTTCACACTTTTCCTCCCTTTGAAAAGCTAAGGTTTCTTTAGCATTTTCTAATTCTGGGGTATTAAAGGTTGTAGGATCTTGGTATTGGGGAAGGCCTAAGGATTCATCTCTGGGGTTTACAACCGGTTGACTGAGCATTGAATTGTTTTCCCATTGCAGATTAGCTTCCCTAAGCTGAATTACTTTGGCCCAAGTCCTTTTTGCATCAGCCTAATTATGCCATTGGGGAAAATGACACTTAACTTGGGGGTGAGGAAAGAGAGAAAAAAAATGAAATTTTGAAAAAAAAATTGAGAAGCTAAACCTTTAAATATGTAGAATTAAAATTTCACTGGAAAATTTAAAATTTCTTTCCATTAAAAGAGATTCCCAAACAGAAAAAGTTGAGGAAACTGATAAAAGAATATTGAATTTTATAGAAATTGGTAGCAAGTGATAGGAGTAAAAATTGGTCTTATTTAAATATTGTCAAAACCATTTAAAAATTGGAAAATACTCCCAAGTTTGCCCGTACCAAGATAAGAAGAGAAAGATGGAGAAATTAGACAAAAATTCCTAAAATTGTTAGAAACAGTGGACTGCCCTGAACAATGTTGCAAAAAATAAAAGAATAAAAGGTCAGTGGACACCCTAGACTTAGTAACCGGGTCTCTTCACCTAAGTCAAGTGTCAAGATTCGCGTCAAACAGAAAAGGGAATGCCAAAGACACTTACCTAATACTTAGTAATCGGGTCTCTCCACCTAAGGCGAGTGTCGAGATTCACGTAAAACGGTGGAAGGTAACAATAAAAATAAGTGTGCATATCAAGTTCTGGGGTAAAAATCCACTGTCAAAAATGATAAGAAGAATACCCACTAGATTTCAAAAATCAATCTCAGCTTATCAAGACAGTTTGCAAATGGAAGGGTAAATAAGATTTTTAAGCCAAGTTTCCACGATATTCAAAGTAGGATAGTTTTTACCCCTAAAGCCCAATACTGATCTATACAAAGTTTAAGAATTCTGGAATCAGGATACTTGGCTAATTTTGTGAGGGATGATCTTGCAATGGGAATGATCTCTTTACTCAGTATAATTGTAAGTCTGCATTGCTAAGAGACTAGCAATGGTTAAGTTGGGGGTGTGATAACTCTGTATTTTGATGCCTTAAAGGGCATTATCTCAGGGGTACTTTCGGCCTTAGAATAGTCAAAGTGTGCCCTTTTCCTAGTTAAATTCAATGTTGTGACCACTAAGGGTCTCTGTTCAAGTTCTATGGAAAACTGGGGAAGTTACATAGCTGAAATACAATTTTTGGGAAGATGGTGTGAAGTCCAGCTGAGAGAGAGGGTGTTTTTGTG
Source organism: Nelumbo nucifera (assembly GCF_055504915.1). Lineage (NCBI taxonomy): Eukaryota > Viridiplantae > Streptophyta > Magnoliopsida > Proteales > Nelumbonaceae > Nelumbo > Nelumbo nucifera. Next base: position 83,564,445 of record NC_142651.1, read on the forward strand.
AAAAACTGAGAATAGGAAGGCGCCTCCTATCTGCTAAACCCAGAATGGCACCCCTCCTACTGTATTAGCATGCTCCCCTCTCATTAGCAAACCCTAGGGCACCTTCTAGCTCATTCTTTCATCCTTAGCAAACCCTAGCCACCCCTAGCTGCTCAAGCTCCACCTTCCATCCCTTCTAATCTCCACCATTCATTTTAGGGCACTCTCTTTAAATTTTTTTAACCCTAGGGCACCACCTAACTTCTAATCCTCACCATTCAGCCCCCTGTCATTAGATCTCCACCCTCCATTCCATTTTCTATCTCAGCCATCCACTCTAGGGTGCCACCCACTCCTTTTAATCTTCACCTTTCAACCTTAGGTGCCTTAATCTCCACCCTCCATTTCTGGGCACCCAAATCTCAGCCCTACATAATATTGGGCACCCTCTCCTTCTCTTCTCAGCCTTAGGATCAACCTTGAACCATCCTAACCCTTAATTAGAAACCCTAGGGCACCCATATCTTTGCTAAAACCCAGTTGTTGCCCCCCCTCTTTCTCCTTAATCCCAATTGTGTCCATCCTTCTCTATAAAAAGGACCCAAGGGCTCCTGAGGTGGGGTTGGATTTTGCCCCCAGGTAAGACGAAAGGCTGATCTTGAGAAGTTCAAGGGTAGAGGAAGAGGAGGACACCCAGGCAAAAGGAGGGGTTCCTGCTTGCAATTCGCCTAAGCCACTACTGCCACCTCTGGATTCGGATCCCAACCATTAGTCTTAGATTTAATTTTTTCCTTTCTGCAATTTACTTTCATTCAGTTTGATTTTTGTTTTCTTTTCTGTAGATCTGGAATTCAGCCAGGTAAGACGGAAGGCCTAGCTTGAGAAGTTCAAGGGTCAAAGGAGAGATCCGGAGACTGCTACCTCTGATCGGATTACAGACTTTTTATTTCATTCCGTTTATTTATTTATTTCTGTTATTTATTTATTTTTATACACTTTTCACTCCCAGCACTATTCGAATTTTATTTTAATGAATTTCAGTTTAATTAATTAAATTTTGTGTTTCTACAACTCTCAATTATGTTCTCCTTCCCGAATTTAAGTAAATAACGATTTTTCCCTTGCTTTCCTATGGATACGACCCGCTCTCACCATTTACTACGTTCGTAATTGTTTGAGAATCGGAAAAAAATTTATAAATATTAAAACCGGTGTTCCGAAGTGGTTAACGACACGCTTCCGAACACACAAGTTATCACACCCCCCAACTTAACCATTGCTAGTCCCTTAGCAATGCAACCTTAAAATTACACTGAGGAAAAAGATCATTCCCATTGCAAGATCATCCCTGGCAAAATCAACCAAGTATCCCGATTCCAGAATTCTCAAACTTTGTATAGATTAGTATTGGGCTTAAGGGGTAAAACTGTCTTGCTTTGAATATTTTAGAAACGTAGCTTAAAAACCTTGTATATTCTTTCATTTGCAGTTTGTCAAGAAAATCTGAGATTGATTTCAAAATCAAACAGGTATTCTTCTTACCATTTCTAACAATGGGTTTCCACCCTTGAACTTGAAGGGATGAGAGATCCATCGTATGGACGCCCAAATCTTGTGGAATAAGGTGGGCGAATTTCAAAAAAATTCTCTCCCTTTCAACTGGGAATCGAATTCCCTATTTAGAAAATCATATTTTCCAGTATCAATCTTGAACCAGAAACTGAACCAGATCTGAACAAAAGCAGTAGGAGAGAATTATACCTGATACGGAGAAGTAATATCTCCCAATGGAGGTGTTCACGTCCAAGGAAGGATCCAAAGACTACTCCCACTGAAGATGGCGCAGTGCAGGATGGAGCAGAATCAGCAGAGTTCTTCTCCAAGAACCTAGTCCTTCGCAAGAAATAGCAAGATGGCACGTGAGCACAACTTCCTATCAGTCATTTCACAAAGAACTGATATCAAGATCAAATCTTGACTTCTCCCACTGAACTGGAGATCGAACTGGCAAGGTAGGCGGCAGGAAGAGGGAGGCGACAAGAAAGAATTCTGCAGGGTTGCTTAATTCTTTCTTCACTGATTTCAGCTCTAAAGAGGATGTGAATATGTGTCTTCTAAAGGTTGCCGCCCTTCCTTCTTTTGTAACCCTAAAGGATCAGCTCCTAATCCAATTAGGAGTTGTTGATCCAAATCATATTTGGATCAGACATCCCTTTAAGTGATAAGGATAAACCCTTATCTTATCTATAGATTAGATCAGCCTTCTCCTAATCTCATTAGGAGGTTTCTAGATCTGAATCACATTCAGATCTGGACTCTCTGAGTGGATAGGGTTAAGACTCTATCCTATCTGCTAATCTATCTCAGAATTCGCCCCATTTTTAACTCATTAAATTAGCCCAGTTCGAAATGGGCTTGAGGCCCATTAAGGTTATGTGGTCACTTAGCCTTCCTAACTGCTGCCCAGTTGGGCTTCCTTGCTGCCCACTTCACTTGACATATCAACAGAAAAAGAAAATTTTCTCTGACGTGAAGCATTACTTGTGGGATGAACCCTACCTTTATAAAATTTGTATGGATGGAATGATAAGGAGATGTATTCCTGAGAAGGAAGTGTGGAGTGTTATAAGTTTTTGCCATGACAAGGAAGCAGGAGGTCAGCATGGAGCATCAAGAACTGCTTCAAAAATTCTTCAGAGCGGTTTTTACTGGCTTTCGCTCTTCAAGGATGTTTACTCTTATGTAAGTGCTTGTGATCATTGTCAAAGGACAGGTAATATCCCTCGTTGAAATGAGATGCCCTTGAACAATATTCTTGTTTGTGAAATTTTTTATGTTTGGGACATCGATTTCATGGGGCCTTTTCCTAAGTTTTTTAATAATACATACTTGTGGCTATGGACTATGTGAGTAAATGGGTGGAAGAATGTGCATATCCAATTAATGATGCTCGGGTTGTTATTAAATTTATGAAAAAGTTTATATTCACTCGTTTTGGAACACCTAGAGCTGTCATAAGTGATGGGGGGAAGCATTTTTGTAATAAACAATTCGAGCATTTGTTGAACAAATATGGTGTTACCAATAGAATTGCAACCCCCTACCACCCTCAAATTAGCGGCCAAGTGGAGGTCTCTAATAGAGAATTAAAACAGATTTTAGAAAAGATAGTTAGCACATCTAGAAGAGATTGGTCCTTAAAATTAGATGATGCACTTTGGGCTTACCGTACTGCATTCAAAACCCCAATAGGTATGTCTCCATATCAATTAGTTTTCAGAAGACTTGCCATCTACCCGTTGAGTTGGAACATAAAGCTTACTGGGCTATCAAATTTTTGAATTTCGATTTGAGTGATGCGGGTGATAAAAGAAAACTTCAGCTCAACGAAATAGAAGAATGGAGGAATCAAGCATATGAGAATGCCCGGACTTACAAAGAAAGAACCAAAGCATGGCATGACTCCTGTATTGCAAGGAAGGAATTTAAGGAGGGAGACAAAGTTCTGCTCTTTAATTGTCGTCTCAAGCTATTTTCTGGAAAGTTGAAGACTAGGTGGAGTGGACCATTTGTAGTGGCTAAGGTATTCCCTCATGGAGCGTTGGAATTACACAATGGTAATGGAGGCACATTCAAAGTGAATGGGTAGTGTTTGAAGCATTACATCAAAGGGGAGTAACCTATTCATTATAGGTTCAATCTTTCCTTGCAACAACCATGAAAGAAAAAGGAAAGTCAAGCTCACGACTTAAAAGGAGCACTTGTGGGAGGCAACCGATCGAGTTCAATTATTTTTGTCCTATTATTTTTATTTATATCTGTGATTTTTGAACACTTTTTATAGCAACATGGTCGTGGTTTACAAAAAGTGATCTCCTGTTCTATTTTCCAGCACAAACTAGATAGGGGCACTGAAGATGAGTTAGGTATGAAGGAAGATCGAGATATCCCTTCCACATCGAATACGCCTCCACGAGTTGATTATGGAGAAAAATTTGGCAGCCTATTTCACATCTGTAGGATTTCAACATTTCCCCCCACCTCGTCATTCAGGGAAGTCCCCTTAAATTTTCCTATTTTACTCAAAGTTATGGGTGAGCTTGATACATTGGGGACAATGTATACATTAAGTGTGGGGGAGGGAAGTTGATAATTTTTGTGTTAACTCTAGCATGCTTTAATCGTCACTTTTTTTAACCTTTCTTTTTGAAATTTTTGCTCCCTTGAAACTTATTTTTGAATGACTTCAAATTATCATGAATTATGTGCTTAGGTTGAATAGACAAGATAGGATGCAAGCATGAATAATTGATTTTTTTTTGCTACGATAGGTACCTCATTATTTTGAATGGTCAAATTAAAAGAAAAATGTGCAAGATTCAATACAAATTTAACCCTTATGTGAGCTTTTGAGGCAATTTTTCGATTGAGTGATTGTCAAACATGATTTTGATTATTCTAGAACTTGCTTTGTTATGCATGTTGAGACCACATTAATGAGTTCATAGATTAGAATGAAAGGTGTAGTGCTCTCGAAGAAAGATAGTGCAAGTTGTTTTTACGCCAAAAAAGAAAAAACCATGTTCGAGAGTGCGGCCATCTGAGAGTCTGTTGTGGTAAGGTTCTTTGTACTACCTTTTCTATTCTTTGGTCTGCATGGTGACAACACTGGTCGACCAGATGTGCACCCTCTATAAGATGGTCGAGGCTCAAGAAGGTGACTTCTCCCATTTGCTTGCATGGAGATGGCTGAGCTGAGGTAAGCGGTGGCAGCCAAGGAGGAGGAGATGTAGTGTCTGAAGAGTCGTGCGCAAGCTCAAAAAGGGTCTCGACAAGACATGGGAGGCGGCCGAGGAGGTAGAGGCAAAGCTGCTTCGTGTCAAGGAAGAAGTAGTGCAGAGGTACAAGGAGTTTGAGGAGCTCCAGACCGCTCCCAATGACTTTGCTACGGATGTGCGAGCACCCTGAGATTGTCACAATAGTGGAGCACTATGGTCCTTTTGATGTCAAGGAGTTATCGACTGAGTAAACAGCCCTGAATGACAATACAATGACTCTCAAGGAGGTGATCCCTGCGGTTAGCACGGGTTTTAGGGGATCTCCCTTTTTTTGTTACTTTGGAGTTTGGTGGACCATTCTATCGTTCGGGTTTTAGGGGATCTCTGTTAGGATGATCCACTTCAGGTCTTGCTTGGTTAGAGTGCTTCCAAGTCCTCGTCATGGTTGGAGGAGCTCGATGGCACTCGGTCTGATGGAGCCTACGGTCCTTAAGGGGGGCCTACCGTGGTGCTTGGCCAGCTCTATCCCAGCTTCAGGTTGAGCTGTTCTGCGGAGTTCGATTGCCACCCTCTTTTGTAGTCGACGTCGTTTCCTCCATGGTCTGTGGGGCCTATTTGGCTTTGGGCCTCGGTCATTTAGGTCTGTCAGGTCCGTAATACATTCTAGATCAGATTAGCATGGTTGGTATGTGTGAGTAAGTGTGTATGGTGACATGTTTTGAAGTCCCTAGCCATTAGAGTTCAGTTGGGCAGGTGTGTACGATGCATACTAGTCTACTAAACACAAAAAGGGGGAAATTTGTATCTATCAGCACTTTTTAGAGTTCGGCCTTAGGTTCCCTCTCTATCCCTTAATCTTAGAGCTGCTGCAGTGGTGCGGCATCACGATCAGTCAGCTCGCCCTCAATGCCATCAGGACCATAGTGGCCATGTTGGTTTGGGCTTGGCTTCAGGATGTAGAGTTGACCCTGGAGTTATTATGTGCCATGTTTGTGTCGAGCAAGCAATCTTCTGAGGCTAGCATGTATTACCTTTAGCTACGAAGGGGGAGACCCGTCAATAAGCCCACATCCGTCCATAACTGGAAGGGAAAATTCTTTTACATCTCTCACCCCGAAGGTTGGTCGTTTAGGTCGAGGTGGGAAGAGGCCTGCACGACAGCTGAGAAGTGTCCCCATCCACTTCAGGACGAGAAGGCCATTGTCGTAGCTCACCTACTTGTGCTGGGGACAATCAAGGCCAAGCCTTTGGTGGTGGAGGAGTTTCCCTTGGTGTTCACGGGCCTCAGCTCTGCCCCCCTTGGTACGAGAGGTCTCGTAGTATTTCAACACGTTCCCTTCGTCCTCGTCTAATGGTACTGACTCATCTTCTTTCTTTTGCAGAGGTGTCGATGGACGCCAAGAAACTGTTGTTGGAGAGTGCCCGCGCTAAGGAGAAGGCCCAAGCAGGTAAGAAGGCAGGAGAGCAGACACCGAGAAGGCCTTCCGAGGACATGCCCGTGAGGGATGAGCAAGCGCTTGCCCCCACTAGGGGGGCTGATACAGAACAAGTCCCTGTCAGCTGAGGGGACCAAGGAAAGAAGCCAACCAAGGGGAACAAGAAGAGGCCCACCGAGGAGGCCCCAAGAGAGCAACCACCAAAGAAGGTGGCTCACAAGGGGGGTCCTGCTGGGGACACTCTGCCGAAGAGGCCCCCTACCAAGGGGTATCCCGTGGGGCCCTCATCTGCACAGGAGCTTGCTGGAGAGACTGGGCAGTCCTCCAGAATCTTTTACCCATGGTAGGCGATCCAGAGGGATCGTTTCAAGATGATGTAGAGTGAGACTCAGTTTGTCCGCAATGAGGGGCTTTTATCATCTGGTTGAGGTGAGCTTTTGTCTTCGTTGTAGCCCTTATTAATGATACTTGATGCAGGTCTGTCGCCACTTCATCAGTCTAGGAAACTGGATGGGCCTCACCCTAGAATACTTGGGTAGGCACGAGAAGGACAATGAGAAGCTCTAGGTGGCGGTTGCCAGCCAAGAGCAAACGGGACACCTTTAAGAAGGCCCACAAGGACGAGCAGCAACTCCAGAAGACGCTGGAGGTCGACCTAAAGGTTGCGCAAGCCCGCCTCGTTCAGGAGCAAGAGGCATTAAGGAAATCCGAGGAGGAAAGGGCTCACCTCGACAACATTGTCACGGAGGCTCAGTGGTGGGCAACATAGGCCAAAGAGCGGGCCACTGAGGCCAAGAAGCGGGGAGTGGCCCGCTGAGGTGGAGAAGCGGGCGGCCGAGGCGGTAGAGGCCTTCAAAAAGTCGCATGAGTACCAACAGGCCCTCAGGGAGTATGCGTCCTCATTGTACCTGGACAGCATCGAGGACACTAAGAAGGTCCTCCTGTAGGTGATGCCCGACTTCGACGTCGAGGGGTTGAAGGTGATTCCTGACTCTCCCGAAGAGACTGGGGTTGTGGATGGTGCTGAGGACTTTGCCCTCCCAGCTGGTAGCGAAGCTTAGTTGGGTTCTTCCTATTTTTTGTTGCTTTTTGCTTTTTGTTTGTCTATTTTTTCTCCTTCGATGTAAATGTGCTTGGCCTCCGAGGTCATGAATTTTTGTAAATGCTCACAGTGAATGAATGAAAAATACAAGCATTTTTTGTACAACGTGTTCTCTCCTTCTCTCTATATTTTTTCTTCTCTTCTTTTTCTTTTCTTTTTACTGAGGTGTCCTTGCCTTTCCCAACGAAGAGACCACAAGGCACAAAAAGAGCTTGTACTAGCTTGTTACGCGCTCGCCTTAGATAGTTAGGAGGGAGAGGCCAAGGTGGGGCTATGCAATCAAAGTGTGGCTCACCTAACCTAATTCCTTCCAAGAGTTTACTTGGGCAAGGCCGAGGTGGCCTGTCAAAGTGTGGGGGAGGGGCCGAGGCAGAGGATGGGGGTTGCCTGGATCTCTTCCTCCCAAGTGGTTACTTCGGCGAGGCCGAGGTGACGCTCTAAGGAGGTCGGGGTTGCCGCCTTTAGTCGCGCTAAGTGTACAAGACCAGGAGGCCATCCACCACCAAGGCGGGTAGTGAGGCATGCAAGGCCTTGGCCGTCCTGGTGTATTCGGCGAGGTGTTAAGTTTGGGTGTTCGCCACTGGCCATGTGCCCTGGCGTCGGTCTGGCACGAGCGCATAGTCCTCGGGGGAGGCTTGTTCCACGCGCTGCATGAGTTATTCCAAACAATCAAGGATCGCCCGAAACTGGTCATTTGTGACCAGGTTCTGGGGGTTCCTGGCTCTTCATACCTTGGTGATCGGTGCTCCGGAGTTTCAAAGTTTGAGTTAGACGGGAGTGTCTTAGCGATGCTTGCCATCCATTAATGCAATACAATTTGCCTTTTATCTAATTCGTGTGCCATCTTTGTTGCATTTTCTTATGTTGTTGCTTGTTACTTAAGCTTACTCGTCGCATTCGAGTGTCGCACGGGATCCCAACGACTAGCCCCATGACACTGCGGTTGGGTCCGCCTGGTCCGCATCGGGTAACCCCGAGTGTCCTCATGGTGAGCCTATGCTGGTGCCCTCTATTCAACCTGCATCAGCCCCGTACAAGCCAGCCAAATGTGCCTACATCACAATCTAATCACATCTAAGGAGCTTTACTAACTTAATTTTCTAAGATTCTAACATTTCAGTTCGTTTTGCATGCACTACAGGCATACGCAATAAGCTATAGTTTACAGCTTTGCCTGCTCATGATACCAACTTTTGACGCTTATAACTTATACTCCGGCATTATTAAGTATGAAAATAATTATTCAATGCAATGTCGTCACAACTTAGTATAATTAAGAATCAAGTTTCAGGTAAATATGTTACAAAATGGCTGATTTTCAGCCATTGTAATTTGGTTGTTAATCAACTTTTCCAGAAATTTCATACTCAACATGTTCGTGGTCGCCACTTCCAATTCTTATAATTCCTAGCTCGGTTATTCGTTTAGCGAGTGTAACCTATTGCGAAGAATATCTCGCAGCATACTATAGTTCAGGTATAATTTACTGCCATGTGCATTGCCATATAGCTCCAGCAGTCCAAAGTTAGCTGTTTGTCAACTTTTTCGTAATATCCAGATTTTTCATGTTCCTGGTTCATCTTCTAACACCCACAACATTAAATCCAGGCATCCGTTTTTAATCCAAAGCCTACCATCACGAAGCCCTCAGAATGTACTGTGGTTTAGAATCACTTTTCAGCCAAATACATCGTCATACAGCCACTTTCCAGCAGCCCAAAATGGGCTATTTCACACTTTTTGCAAAACACACAAATCACCATGACATTCCATTTATACATTCAGTTCGCACATGGTCGGTCTTGTTGGAATCTTTTTGACAAGTAGGTTCCACCAAGGTCAAAATTTTTACCAAAAAAGTGGACAAATGACAAATAAGTCTATCCCTGGGTTAAGTCTATCTCTGATGAATGGTCGCTTTTACCTCCCAAGTCCCAACATGTCTATGGAAGAAGGAAAGAAAGAGACATATGTTATCAGCCAAAAATAATTATAGTAATTTATTAGGATTTCCATATAGAATATTTGTCTAAATGGCACTTAAAATAAGCAATTCCTATGGAAGTATCGATGAGGTTAATCTTCCTTCACTTATTAGTACCTGGCTGTCGATCAACTATTTCCATGATTAAGTACTTGACTTCTCAAACTCATAACTTCTACTTCCATTATTCATTTTGTGACCCATCACTATCTCTACCAAGCAAATGTAAACGACTAGGGGACTTGTAACATATTGAATATAGGTTAATTAAAAGAACAAAAACAAACAACATTGTACAAAACAGTATATAATTCGCACTCTATGTCGAAGGCTCTAAGTAAAATATCGCATTAAGTAATTAAACTTAAGTGGGTGAAGATATTAAAAGTACGTACAAGACACGATGGAGTGGGAGTGGGACTGTAGGAAAAAACGAATAATGGAACGCGCATTCAAGTAGCCGCGGAACCCGCAATGAACGAGCTATCGAGTTAACAAATGCGAATTCCACATTACACTTATCATATAAATAAAATGGCTATTAGTTTTATCCATTCCACATAACACTAATAATGTTTCACAAGTTGCAATTATGACGTCCCTTTGTTTTCATGACAAACATAATAAGTCCCTCATGATAAAATCAAGCACACGAATTTCATAGTGAATAAAGATCACTAATGTGAATTGTGAAGAGAGTTAACCAATAAGGGGACAGCAAACTTTGAAGAGTCATAACTTTGCGTGGGATTGTCAGTTTTGGCATTATGACCACTCGTTTTGGGGTGCCTTTTCGCGTTCTAGATGCTGGAAAAGGAAAACGAAGGATTTGAAGAAGTCACGTGGAAAAAAAAATTTATGAATGTATAAAAACTTCTGGAGGCCATAACTTTACGCTCGGTTGTCAGAATTCAGCAAGTGAGGTGTCGATTTTGGGTGATTTTTCGCGATCTACACGCTCCAAGGCCGGAGGCGCCTTGGCTCAGCCGTTTTTCCAAAAAACGCTTTTTTTGGCCTCAAATCCCCAATTTTAGCTTTTTTACCAGCTTCTCTCCAATAATTTTCCTACAATTACTTACACGTTTAACCTGAAAATTCATCCAGTGAATATGCTAATGGTCTATTTGGAATAGGAATATTTTAATTTGTAATTCGTGAAAAAGTATGACGATGGTCTTATTATCTTATATTTATTACAAGTCTTAAAATACACGAATTAATCTAATAGACCTTATGGTTTGATTGTTGTTACATCTTATGTGAGATTTGGGTTCGAA